>NC_090284.1:63948077-65232244 GCF_037392515.1 Haliotis asinina
TTTCGATCAGTGTATTTGTAATATGTATCGATTTCATGTCTGAATTGGCAAATACTGTTAAACCGGTTATATTGTACACCCCTATAAATCAGTGTTAATTTCAGAAATGATTGTCCGTCAAATGTCAAGTGACATTGTGGTGTGGTAAGATAGATGACGTGTAGCAACTTGAACTTGTATTTACATGCAATCCATACCTCCTGATTCAAAGTTTCCTCAACTTCAATATTCAGGAATAGTGTTCTAGAAAACAGTAATATAAGACCTTGTATCTAGGACCTGCAGCACTGACTCAGTTTTATCAAGTGCTAAAGCAGGAGAGGAAGGAGCAAAGAGAAGTAATTTGGGGCCACAGCCTCTTGTGGAGCTTAATGCTCTGAAGCTGTAGCACATCCAAGCAGAGCTTTACTTGAAAACTCTGACTCTGACTTGAAACTCTGAGTTTCTCTCAGTTAATCTAGTTTTGTAGCATATTCTTTCCCACTGGTTTTCTGACAAATTTCAGAGAGTCGTTCATGACATTCCCTACTAACAATCTCAGAAAGCTGAAGCCATGATTTTTGAAAGGTATGCTTTTCTATTGTCTGCCTTCTGTAGGTTGGTATGAGGTCAACCTTGACAAAAGGAAGCTCCGAACACCAACTGGTAACTTGTTCCGGGTGCCAAGTGAACCTTTAGCCCTTGCAGTAGCAACTGAGTGGAATGCCCAGGATAAAGTCGTCAAGCGGAACACAATGCATCTGGTGAGTAGTTGGTGGACATCAGAGGTATTGCTGGACACAGTGCTACTTAACCAGGGACTTATGTAGGTGTTCTCAGACACCACTAGATGTGGACAGCAAAGGTATTGCTGGACACAGTGCTGCTTGACCAGGGACTTATGTAGGTGGTCTCAGACACCACTAGATGTGGACAGCAAAGGTATTGCTGGACACAGTGCTGCTTGACCAGGGACTTATGTAGGTGGTCTCAGACACCACTAGATGTGGACAGCAAAGGTATTGCTGGACACAGTGCTGCTTGACCAGGGACTTATGTAGGTGTTTTGAGACACCACTAGATGTGGACATCAGAGGTATTGCTGGACACAGTGCTGCTTGACCAGGGACTTATGTAGGTGGTCTCAGACACCACTAGATGTGGACAGCAAAGGTATTGCTGGATACAGTGCTGCTTGACCAGGGACTTATGTAGGTGGTCTCAGACACCACTAGATGTGGACAGCAAAGGTATTGCTGGACACAGTGCTGCTTGACCAGGGACTTATGTAGGTGTTTTGAGACACCACTAGATGTGGACATCAGAGGTATTGCTGGACACAGTGCTGCTTGACCAGGGACTTATGTAGGTGGTCTCAGAAGCTAGTAGATAGTGGACAGCAAAGGTATTGCTGGACACAGTGCTGCTTGACCAGGGTCTTATGTAGGTGGTCTCAGAAGCTAGTAGATAGTGGACAGCAGAGGTATTGCTGGACACATTGCTGCTTGACCAGGGACTTATGTAGGTGGTCTCAGACACCACTAGATGTGGACAGCAGAGGTATTGCTGGACACAGTGCTGCTTGACCAGGGTCTTATGTAGGTGTTTTGAGACACCACTAGATGTGGACAGCAAAGGTATTGCTGGACACAGTGCTGCTTGACCAGGGACCTATGTAGGTGTTTTGAAACACCACTAGATGTGGACATCAGAGGTATTGCTGGACACAGTGCTGCTTGACCAGGGACTTATGTCGGTGGTCTCAGACACCACTAGATGTGGACATCAGAGGTATTGCTGGACACAGTGCTGCTTGACCAGGGACCTATGTAGGTGTTTTGAGACACCACTAGATGTGGACATCAGAGGTATTGCTGGACACAGTGCTGCTTGACCAGGGACTTATGTAGGTGGTCTCAGAAGCTAGTAGGTAGTGGACAGCAGAGGTATTGCTGGACACAGTGCTGCTTGACCAGGGTCTTATGTAGGTGGTCTCAGACACCACTAGATGTGGACAGCAGAGGTATTGCTGGACACAGTGCTGCTTGACCAGGGACTTATGTAGGTGGTCTCAGAAGCTAGTAGATAGTGGACAGCAAAGGTATTGCTGGACACAGTGCTGCTTGACCAGGGTCTTATGTAGGTGTTTTGAAACACCACTAGATGTGGACAGCGGAGGTATTGCTGGACACAGTGCTGCTTGACCAGGGACTTATGTAGGTGTTCTCAGACACCACTAGATGTGGACAGCAGAGGTATTGCTGGACACAGTACTGCTTGACCAGGGACTTATGTAGGTATCAGAGACCACTAGATGTGGACAGCAAAGGTATTGCTTGTTGAGGGACTTTTGTAGACTTCTCAGACTCACTCAGAGGCTAGTACATGGACTATGTAGGTTTTCCCAGATGCAAGTAGATGGTGGACAACAGTAGGTGTTGCCTGACACAGTGTTGCTTTTTGCAATATCCCAGTATTGGACCGCATTTTCACTTTTCCACACATTTCCCCACCGTTCTCAACACCCTTTTAAAGCCTTTTCATGAAATGCATTTATGTCTGTGAAAGTTATATTCTTATATTTATCCCTCCATTTGCTGTGTCTTTTGGTGCTGTTACATAACAGTTCTTTATCTTAAATGCTTAAATTTGTTCAATAAGGTTTCTGTGCACAATTCTGTGCGTGATATGTTCAAGATATGTCAATTATCATTTATTTGTTCGATGTTAATCTCACAATGCCTACATTCCAGAATTCCTTATGTAACACAGCACTGGACAATCCAATGCATAAGACAAGAGAGGATTTGACTGAATCAATCATACATTTCTTGGAAACAGACACAATATGGTAACTATGGTAATTCACTTAGTATATCAGCATAATCATGGTACTAGAAATATGTCACTCAGTCATCTGATGCATGTCATCTAACATGGTTACTGGCAAGATGCTGAGGAAGGCCCTGTTAACGTGTACAGCTGTGTGATAAACACTGACATAAATATGTTTGATGAAACAGACATTACTATGTAGAAATTAGTTACAAGGGACCTTTCATTTACTTTTTTTGTTGTTGTTTAACGCTAATCTCAGCAATATCACGGCAATATGGGGCCTTGTTTACTACAGAGGGGTGATGGGCTAGTGTAGTGGTTAAAGCGTTCACTCATCACGCAGAAGACCATGGTTTGATTCCCCAAATGGGTACAATGTGTAAAGCCTGTTTCTGGTGTCCCCAGCCATGATATTGCTGAAATGTAACCAAAAGTTGCATAACACTACACTTGCTCAGAGGGAAGTAGGTGATGGATGGGGAGGGCAGTTCTGAATTACCCAGTGCCTTGTCTGAGTACAAAAATTGATTAAACTTTGTATTTTATTACACTTGTCCATTTTCATTACCCTCCCAAAAAATGTGCGTAATTTTTCATGATACTGCCTTAGAAAAAATGTCTTTGTTGTTGACCCTACCTTGATTCTCTGCCTCATCACCCACAATGGCCAGTGTTAAACAATAATTGGTATGCTTGATTTTTTTTTTTACATTTTTTGCACATTTGATCAAAGCACAGGTTACATGTTAAAATCAACAAACTAGATACCAATTGCATGCTTTAAATATTTTCAAAAGAATATGCAGGACTCAGTTCAAGAGATGCTATCCTACTTGCACCAGGTGCAACCTATGGCAAGGACCCACTTGCAGCAAATACCAGTTGTAACATAGTGTGTAAAACACCAGAGGTTTCAGTGCATATAAACATATTTCTGTAATGTAGTTCCCATGAAACCATAGCAACAGAGAGACAAAGCTGGACCCTGTTTATTGATATGTTTGTGGTAAAAGGTGATTAAGATGATTGGGTGGATGGATTTGGTGCAGCATGAACTAAGTGAGCATAATTAACCTAGACTCTAGTAGTTATGTTTGTATGTGCAATTTTTTCAGTAATGAATTGCTTCTGATAGTCAACCTTATCACGGATAAAAGACTCACTGTTTTGGCTCTGAAGTTATATTGTTTTAGTTTCCAACTGATGATTATATTATTTTAGTTACAGAATGAATGACCCCCCAGAACTGGCGACTTTCCTGGAAAAAGGATGGGATCCTGTGCTGGACTGGGCCAGGGAGAGGTACACACATCTTGATTAGAAACAGTGCTATACTTGTTTGTCATTGTCTAAGGAAGTTTTAAATACAAGGCAAGCTTTGCTGTAAAGTTGATAAACAGAGTAGTATTTTTCTACTTCTAGAAACGGCAATTTTCCATTCTTTATTCCAATGTGCTTTTTTTTAGACTGTAGGAAAATAAGATACAGTTCTTGATGCAGGTCGGTCTGAGTTTTCTACTGAAATCAGGAAATGTATGTTATGGAGAATTCAGCGACACATTCTCAACACACCTGATCTTCACATGATAAAAAGACAGAACACTGCAGACAAAACATTGATCCTAACTGTTTGGAAATGAGTAATAACGACTGATGTCATTCTTTTAACCATCTCAGATCCTTGTTTGTAATATTTTGTGAACCCAGTATTGTGGATTATCTCCCTTTGATCACCTATATGAGACGTGACTAATTCCCGATGGTGTTTTATCTCTCCAGATATGGAATATCAATAGAGCCCACTTCAAGTATCATGCCGCCAGAAGTTCCCACTGAGACCATAGAAATAATAAGGAGGCATTTAATGTCATATAGCGACTGGGCTTTGTTTGGTAAGTGTCTGACATGGCTGTTAGAGGGATGGGGAATTTTTAGTGTACCTGCAAAACTTCTTCTTGATATTTCCAGTAGGGCCTTTCTCTTTTTATTTTGATAAACACAAATAGGTGTTTTATCAAGATTTTTAGCAAATAATTAAGCACATTCCTCTTTGATTGTTACCGTAAAACCTTATGGAATGTCCTCATGATAAATCGTTTTTTATATGTCCTTATCCACTGATCAAAATAGTTCTTAGATTAAAATATCGAAATGCCATGGATGAAATAATTCTCACCATGATTCATTTAATGGAAAATGCGATAAATCTGACCAAGTAAATTGATTCCAATCCTAATTTTGCACCCGAACAAACTGTTTGTCGCACACTCAGTCTCGGAACTAAGTATATGGGTTGTCATTTAAATTCCGCTTTGTATGATGACATACTTTGTGGGTTACGTAACGGATCAAGGACAAATGAAGCTAAACTCTTCTTGCATCCATGATAGTGTTCAGGAAAATTTAAAGGTTTATATCATGTTTATTGTTTCATTTAACTGCTGTAATGTCTTAAGTGTACATGGATCATCAAAAGGTATAGGTACACTTATTTTCACAAAGGCACACATAAACATCTGTCAAATGGCAAGTGGCATTTCTGTCCCAGACATATTTGTTGTCTGGGTTTGTAGCAGATATTGATTTGGATGACAACTGAGACTTTTGTCCTCCATAGCGTGTTGTTTGACAACTTCAAGACAGACAGACTAACAATCTTCATCCGAGGCAGTTTCAGGTTTGAGAAGTCAATGATGATTGGATAGTCAGACTATTTGACATGTAAACTGACGCAACATTAACTGACTCAGCCACATCTCATAATGTCAGTCACTGGCTTGTTTGGCCCAGACTGAACAGACTGTCATGGCTGTATGGTGTAGAACAAAACAAACAAAAGTTTGTAAATCAATAGTTAAGTTGTTGTGGTGAACTGGTGATGTGACATTGCCTCCATTTTGTGTTGCAGGATACTACTATGCAGTGGATTCGGTCAAATCTCTGCTAATCACAATGGCGCTGATGGATCGGTTCATCACTGTCGAGAAAGCTGTAGATCTGGCCCGACTTGAGCAACAGTATCAGGTTGGAGTCATCTTAACCATGGTTACTGTTGCCTTGCATCAGCCCCTTACATTACTACAGATTAGATAGGGCATCCTCCCTTATCCATTTTCTCCTGTTATTATGAAAGAATGCTCTGATTTATGACCATTATTTATTTGCTGGTGTTTGATCATGAATTTGAATCCAAGATTGCCTGTGATGTTGTGTACTGGTTTGTCAGCAATGTAATCAGGAATAAATTTCTCTCCTGTGAGAGAGCTCTTTCAAAATAGATGTAGTGGACAGGTGGGTGAGTTTGCATTTTCAGTTCTATCATTAGTGAGATGTAGGAAGATGCGATTCACATTCACATTTACCACTCAGGTGAAATCTGTAATCTCAAAGAAGCTTTCCCACAGGATAGTAATTAATAGAACATCTATTTAAGTATTGTCATGTGCATCAAGACTGAAGGTTTCCACTGAAGGTTTCAAACTGCAAATAATCTTGGAATTAATTTCATATCTACTCATAATGTAGCTATTAAATTTTGCAATAATAATAAAGTAGAGCGAATAGAGAGTAATATTATCACTCTTCGATAAACAGCCAATAAAAATTAACATCACGCATTGTGTCATACAACCAGGGCAAGTGGAAAATTAGTCAGGACAAGTTACTTTCTTGAAGTCACTTTCCCTGTGGCTAGTGGCTTTTCAACATATTTTGGAACCCCTGGCTGTAGATCTAATTCCCTGGATGCCTGAACATGCCTGTCAATGCCAAGGGTTTGAAACTTGAACACGCATACAGTGAATGAGTCACTCATTAATATATTAAACTTTTTGTAGTCATGTTAATTGCAATCACTGGGCTTACAATTTGCTACTGAAATGTCAGGACCATACCAATCCATACCTTTAACTGTTTCAGACCCAGCGTTGGGGCAATGTAGAATGGTACCATGACATCGACATGTTGGAACTACGTACTCGAATGGCGGCAGCAACTCTGTTTGTACACTGGTGTTCCGAGAACACCACCATCAAACAGAAGGCATCATTTGCAAGATAGTGCTTGTAGTGACACGTTGATGTGTCTGTGATATCTGTGACTCGCTCTCAGTGCATCAGTTTCAGTGCATCTTTAGGCTGAGAAATGCATTTGATGGATCTGGAAATATGTACTTCATCCTAATTTTTGTGTGATTGGTGAAGCTGAGTCAGTGTTTCATGTGTATACATTACACATGTATAGTGTTATGTCATGCGGCATTTGAATTATGCCAAACAAAAATCATGAATGTCAGTGTTCCAATTACTTGAGAACATTCACATGTCAGTGCCAATCTGGACAGTCATCTAGATAGTCAAAGTGGAGTTATCAATTGTATTTTACATCATTTTCATGCATATCCACTAGGAAATGTGTGCTCAAAACCTTCTGCTAATAACTTTTACCTGGAGTGCTAAAGCATTTGGAAAATAATAAGTTTCAGTGTCAAGACATTCTGCAGTGGACATTGTAGGCTGCATGTGTTTAGATCCCAGATAATTAAACCCATTTATTTCATTGATTTGTTTGCCTTGTATACTGCCACACATCTTTGTGTGGTAAATAATATCTATATATTTCCATTGTGGATTCATGGAATCATATTCCAATTGTGTTTCAACATTCCTTATGTCACAACACCATGATACAGCTGAAATATTGCAAGAAGCAGCATTAAACAACTAACAATATCATTTGATATTGTTGTATTCAAGAATGAATGATTTATTTGAGAGTTCAAATGTACAAATTGATTTGGATGAGACATAAATTATATAATTACCAGTCAATGCCAACATGTATTTTCATAATTTAATTAAAGCAACAGCAAAAACTTTCTATGACTTGAATGTATGTACACCATACACATCTATTCCTTAAAAACTTCATTACTGGCGCGTAACTTATTATAGTTTGCTCCTTGGCTCTTTTAATCTTTGGTGAAGAAAATTAAGACAGGTTTTGAGTCTTTTTGAGGTAATAGTCTATTACAGTATACTATAAAGAAAAAAGATTTTCTTTATTAAATACATTGTTGATATGGCTGGGAAAGGTTAAACTGAACCCACTGCAGTGTCTGTAGAACTGTTCATGGCATATCACAGATGTAAATGTCATGTGGATATCATGTTGATATCCCCCCAGTAATATACCCGCCCCCGTATATACATGTCAGTATCACATCACTATTGTATCCATTTCTGTCAGTACACATTGGTCTGTAGGACATCCAGGTGGTCCACCTCCTCACGCATGTTGTCAATCAGGTGGTTGATTTCTGCCACTCGCATACGATTACGTTTAATCTCCTCCTCTTCATGGATATTTTCGATCATCGCCTTCAGCCATTGGTTGATTCTGGTCACCATGTCGTCCTCCTTGTTGTCTATCTTTAGCAGGTGGACATCATGTGAGGAAGTGACAGCATTGTTGATTGTATCCTTGTCCACAAACAGCTGAAAAAGGAGTGAAGTTTTGTAAATAGCCCAGAATGTTTGTTTATGAAAATTATGATAGGTTGACCACTGTCCATGCTACAAAGTGGGTGCTACAAAGTCATTGAGTCTCGATTAGACAATCCACTAATTTATATTTTGACCAGTGGTGTACACAGTTGCACTATACCATCATTTGTGTCAAGCAGCATGTCCACCTATCAATTTAGTCACCTCTTACAACAAGCAGAGGTTGCTCAGGACCAGTTCCAACATGGACACCTGGTGACCTTTCTAAGGTGTCAGTGTCTAGCAATGTCTAACTGGGAACACAATATAAATAAAACTTAAGTCCTCCATTAACAGGTTTTTAAAATCTGCACATTTATGAAGGATTTATAACTATTTTAAGTCATGATATGGTTAAAAACTGCTGTTGTGACTAAGCTTTTACTCACTCATGAACATTATTGGTACCAAACTAATTGTGATTTGTAGCTGACACTTACACAGTGAAACCCTCCTTTTATTCCTTTATTTTGTAAATAAACTTAAAGGTGTCACACTGTATTTTAAACAAACACCTTTCATACCCATGTCAGTCTTTCAATGCAGCTCTGTTGCCATGCCATATCTGTTGTCTGTAAGTACGGAGCAAGTGTCTCCCTGTGTCAGGAACATACCAGTGCCATTAGTTTGGATGAAATGGTAACCATCAGAGGCCTGAACCACTTCCATGATACAACAGAATACTGTTGAAGGTGATGTTAAACCCAGCTCAATTTCTGGCTGTACTAAGTGGACCCTGCTGATTCTGACATCAGGACATTAACAAAGAGTCACCAGGCCGCTTACCATTCTAAGATCCTCTGAGATTTCTTCATCCAGCTCATTCTTGATAACCTTCTCCAAGGTTACTATGGCGATTTCCATCATCCTCTCATGGTGTTGGTTCTCAAGGTCACGACACTGAGTGAGAAAACCTTGAACTTGCTCTGTGAATGCAGAAACCATATCCTGCATATTGCGTTCAAAGTCCTTAATGACTTCCTGAAAATAGAAGAACATCAGTCATGTTTCAATCTTATGCCATAATTACGTAAACATCTGTCTGATTGGAACAAATCAAGAGATATGAGAACCATTACTTTTCATGACTATGAATCAGTGTCATTTTCAGAGAGAAGAACTTTATTACCTAAAGGAAACAGAATCAATCTTAAAAGATCAGAGGTTATCTAAGACACTTGTTTGTAGTGAGCGCTAAGATCTGTCCATAATGAAATTGGACTCAGATTCAGATTTGAAATACACTGATACAGGCAGAGACATTGGTTTATTTTATGCACTTTTCCGAGGACATCTATCTGGCTCAAAAACAAATAGCCAACAAATATTTGAGTTCAGTTATTGTCACCCAAAGGCTAGGCTGCTTTAAACTTGAAAAAGAGTAAAATAACAGAACTTAAGAGAAAGATTGTTTGCTTGATACAGATGTGTGTATCTAACGATTTCAACAGTTTCCCAGACAGCGGCATGTCTTTTGAAACATTTAAAAATGTGCCAACACTGCAGTTTACAATGGCTGTGGATGACAGTTAACTCACCTCAAGCTGATCCACAAGTTGCAGCTCCAGACCCATGAGCTGATCCCAGAGGTCTGATGTCCGGTTCTGGTAGTCGGTCAGCTTGGTGTCCAGGATCTTGGGATCAGTGATTTGCCCAATTTCCTGGAACAGCTAGAAAAAGACAAGGACATCAAGAAACAATGTTTTGTATATCTTGATATAATTCCCAATGACTTTCCCAAAAATTTTTCATTGGATGGTTCATTTTAACTAATTTTATCCGTTTATCCAGAATGCAATTGAAGAGAAATGTTCCGCAACAGAAATTCAATCAAAACAATCAAATAGTGCTCAATATTTCCTACCCTCTTTTTGTCTGCCATGAAGTCTTCAATGGTTTTCATGCCCATGGCTTTGTTCTCAGACTTGGCCTCCTCTACACACTCCCAGAACTGAGTCACCTCATCCTGGCGCTTCGAGTGTTCCTGGAGACCATAGTCAAATATCTGGTGGCAGATCCGCACAAAGTTCTCTTTGAAAGTAATACATTAAGGAAAATAACTATCTTGTGCATCGTAAACAGGACAACCTACTGAGAAACTGCATGACATCCTGTCTCTTCAGTAGAACATATCAATACATGTGTTCTTGTCAACGTTTGAAATACCTGCCTATCTGACCGCCCAGGATTGTTCATTTTCAACATTTTCAACTGCCAGATTCTCAAATTCACCTGTCTGATGGTCGGGCTACACTCTAGACATATTGTATGTGAAGGTATGCGCAGGCAAGTTATGGTCGGGGCTGGCAAGTTCAACATCCTGGCTGAAATGTTTGGGAGTTTCATACCCTGTTCTTGTAGAAGTCAGACAATCAGTACCAACAACAGAAGTAATTATCTACAAATGTTTCAAGTCCAAATGGTGATATTAGCAGTGTACGGAGATTCTACTAGCCATAAGGATATGTTTTTGTACTAAGACTGTTTCCCAATACTTAAAAAAAATGGCTGCCTATGAAAGATTCATGCTCACCACATCATGCTTTATGCTTGAACTGATCTACATGATAAATGTTCTCACGATGCTGTGAATAGTAAAAGTAAAGACTGTCTTCACTAGCATAAAATATTGTTTTCAATTGAAACGCTACATATTGAAGTCTGAAAGGATATACAATGAGCAGTTCATCCACTCCTGGCATCTCGTTGAGTTTCTTGCCCTCTGCATCCTCATCGTACATGCTGTCAAACAGACTGGGGCCATTCATCAGCTCCACATAGCCACCCTGCAACAACAGGAACATGAACATCAGACAACGCTACAAACAACTATCCCACAAAACTTTGGGAATTCATATCTGTGGGCAGCACACTTTATCACTGTCTGTCTCCCAGACCCTAAAGGAAAAAATGCTTAAAATCTAAATTTGCCTAAGCTGTCATATTATTCTGTTTTTTTTCTCATAAACTGAAAAGAATAAAACACGGATTTTCAACATCAGCTGGACAAAAATAAACCAAAACAAAGGGAAATACCCATGACTGACAGAGAACACTAATCAATAAAGTTATGTACGATGGAAGGCTTAACCATCAGAATTAAGGCAGAGATTTCAGCCTCCTAGACAGACAACAAGTCAAGGATACACACCTGCAGCCTGTGGTTCACTGTGTCAACTAGCAACATGTTAACTATATATGTGTTCACAATCCACATTATTTCCAATCCATGTTTTCAGTGTCATAGTAAACGTGATAGTTTCCCTGGCATTCGAAGCCCCAATACTGGGGAGTTGTTTGTGAAAAGCATGTGGTGTTCAGCATTTGCATTTGTTCAGCAGTGGTCAGGATTGGAATACAATTTTAGCAAACACAGCATTGAGTATATTAGCTTGACTTAACTCAGTCTAAACTAGAACTAGAACTACATTGCTTTGAGAAATATCTTTACCACAATACAACAAGGGGAATGAAGAATGTCATATATGGTACCCATGTAGAGATAATCAGTCCTGATCTTTGTCATAAGATGAAACATAAATGGCCTAGCCACTCCCACTGACTGTTACACAAAGTGATCTGAGTGCTGTAACTAGCGCAATAACAGTTTCCATGATAAAGCTTTACGCACATGAATTCCAGAACCAACTATCTTCTGCTGCCACTGTGTCCTCCTGATCTCCTTTTACATTAACCATACCCTGGACATGTTTTCATTTGGAATACTGACACTAAACGACCGCCACAGTGGTAATGGCAGAAATGGCTACCATACCTTGTGAAGTTCCAGTTCTTTGGCTCTTCTCTCTTCTTCCTCCTGTTTAGCTTGAGCCTTCCTCTCATTGTCCAGACGTTCTTCAATACCCATCTGGAATCTCTCATATGCTGCATTCCGCTACAAATTACACACAGACACAGTCAAGAAGGGTTGTATTTCTGCTGCTTTGATTATTGTGATTTCTGCATATAACAAAATGGACATAAAACTCAGTCAACTACAGTCATAAGAAATCTCAAGATGACTACTAATTATATTTAGTTTGAACCATAGTTCATTAAGGACTAAAAAATAAAAAATAAAAAGATCAAAAGTTCATTATAACCATGGTTGTTATAACCATAATTTGTTATATGCATTTCGACGTATGCATACAAGGGTGCTGGGATAAAAATACAGACTGTTATGTCCGTCAGTTGGTTAGAGTATATTTACCATAATGTAGTTTTCTTATTTTCTAACCATTTGAATAATACTTATAATTCCTTAACTCATAGAAGAAGTATATATGGTTGACAACTACTTCAATTCTTGGGCAGGATGTTTCAGTACAGGTATGAAAACTTCAAAACAATACAAGAACCTGTATCAAAACGGCATGCTTGAGAAAAAAGAAGTTGTCATTCATACATAGTTCTTCTGACTACTAAAAATGCCACTCAAACAAGTGATTCCAAAACTGTTTTGTGAAAGATGACGTTTTCCAGTCAGCTAAATGGTATCAACTATTGAATGAATTTTATGAAAATTAACGCACACAACTATATTCTGAAAATGGTGGTATATTAGTCAAAAAGATCCAGCAAATGGTATTTAAAAAATAACTTGAAAATGTGCAATAGGCTGCTAAATAGAGATATGAAAATGAGCTGATAAATTCCCATGTCTTACCGACTGCTCATCGATGAGTCTGTAGTCAAGGAACTCGAGGTGTGGAAGGAAGGCAATGACCTTCATTTTACACAGTTCTTCCTCACAGAAAGGGTTCCCATTTAGATTCAGTGTCTTCAGTTTCTTGAACTTTCTCAGATATGTTAACTTGAAAAAATTACAAATTTAACATTAGACATTCATCAGAACAAAGAGACACTGAAATAAGATATCTGGCTGAGAATGACAGAATGTCTGTCGTTTTAAGATGATAAATAAAAAGCATCAATATTGGTCCACAAAATATGTCTGCTGACTTGTTTCTACCTTTCAATGAACTGGCCCAGTTTTTTGAAAGTCTATCAGGGTTGCATATATTCATAACCCATGATATTCATGTAAATATATTTGTACTTATTGTACTACCTAATCTTGTCTTGTACCTAGCTATCTTGTCACAGTACTATAGAAACTACAAATAGATGTTACATGGCTAGCCCCCAAATGCCATTTAATAGATCTAAATAATTTGGTGGTTTTGGGTTACAAACAAAATGGGCATAACAATTATAATTAAGACATTCAAACATTCCCTGAACAGTAAACATACAGTGCTTTAGCCAAGAATTTTTTGAGTGTTGCCAATTGGCACCTTAACTATTAAAATGTGCACCAATGCAGCTGAGCCATTCATGGTAACCATAATACAGAACTTAGAGACAACTAAGTGGATTATATTAAATGTTGCATCAATGGGTATGCTCTGGCACTTAAAGAAAGTGCCACTGCAAGTTTTTAGTGTGAATGGTGCCTTGGTGCCGCCTGGCTGAAGCACCAAACATATCTGTCAAACATTTCTCAACTTTCTAAGGATCACACTATGGACAGACTATTGCCTAGCAACTGTTCTTACATCAAGTTCCAGCTCATTGAGGTCATTGTTGCCCACACTGAGCACGTGCAAGTTGACCAGCATGTCCATGTTCTCAAGACGAGATATTCTGTTGTTGTACAAAGTAAGATCTTCCAACTTAGTGAGCTGCCTCAGGCCCTCTATGACCTCTATGTTGTTGAATGACAAATCTGGAAAACATGGATACAAAAAATGTAAAACATATTTCAGTCTCGCCATACAATCTGTTTCTTTTATTTTTCTGAAGTGAGAACAATATTGTTTCACATTTCAAAATAAAAAGAAGAGTTAAAAGTAAACAGTTGTAACATTTGCATACCACTGCAATCATAATATGATATATGAAGATGACAAAGATGAATTTGCTGGAAAGTATATTACAGACCTTATGGTAACCACTCACCAAGCCAGACCAAATTGACGAGCATATCTAATCCTTCTATTTTTTCAATGATGTTGTTGTCTAGTTGTAACTTGACAAGGTTGGTGAATTCCCAGAGGTTGTCGATTTTCAAAATATCTGTAAACAACAATTCATATGAATCAGGCTGGTCATTTAGCATATTAAGTGAAGGTAAGCACAGTACTGAGAAGGCACCATTATCAGAAGGGTACGCACACACACATGAAATAAGAGACAATTCTTTATCCAGAAATATAGCACATCACTTATACAGTGTCTGTATACCATCATCAGTGCTCGGTAATAATAAGATTAGCAGATTCATGGTACATCATTATAGATTCAAACTCACAATTTGTATACATGCACAGTGTGTTAGCTTAGTACACATCCTGACAATCATAAAAATCCTCTTTTGTGTCATTACAATAGACAGAACATCTGCCACTGATATGAGAATCTGGCAGGATAAGCATGTACAATGAAAAACAATCCAAAACATCATCATCAACCCTCCCCTAGCCATAAGTTAGAGATGTTCCCAAAGGAGGAGTGACATTCTGGAGGAGTGACAGTCAGATCATGAAGTAGACTTGCAGCTTTGTTTATAATATAACTGAAGTTGAAATCCACATGAATCATTTGTCTTTTAGAAGTACCAACATGTAAATGCCTATCAAGAACCAGGGCTGGGAGATCTCTGAGCTCCAACTGTCTTGACTAAGATACACAACCTTAGACTAATGGAAGTGTTATGCATTCACGATTTTTTCTAATCTGAAAACAGTGATAATTACACACAGTTTTCAAGATAGTCTTGTGACATTTATAAGTGTGATCTAGGACATATGTTTAAAACACTGAATTTACTTGAAAAGAGTTTGAAAGGAAATCAGTAATGGAATACATTTTGGTGACAAATTATAACTATTGTAAGATGGAAAAAAAACCCAAACAGATTCATTGTAAAGAAGTTATATTATAGTAACAAAAGATTCCAAAGTACTTTTAAAATCCAGTCGTAATGATGTGACATCAGCAAAGTCTATCCCCTCTGCTTTTGCAAGTTTTCCTGCTTCTTCTTTTGGCCCCTGTTCCTCCACAGACCTCTGGAGCATTTCCTCGTCAATAACTGAGGGCTCCACAGTGTCATATAGGCGACTCATCTTTGGTTCTATCTCTGTAAGAAAAAATCATTTACAGACAAGTGAAATAAATACAACTAAGCAAGATACATGAGCATGTGATAATATTACTATCACAAATGCAATAGCTGCACAGTGTCTGTTTGCATATAATCATAGTCAATATACTGGTGTTGGTATGGTAGAGGCATACATGAAATCATTTAGTGTAATTTCATTATTCCTTGGTACAGCTTTTTATGTTTTACATGTTGCATATTGCCTGGCATAATCATTCATAATCAGCAGCTGAAAATCTAAACAATCACTGCTTCACATCGGATCACTTTCTAAGACTGGTTGGCTCTCACAAAAAAATCAGAACATGCTTTTTTCAAATATGAACACGATTTGAAGTATGAATGTAAAATGCTAAATACTATTATTAGTGTAGCATCAACGAAATGCTCTGTTGCCATTTGTCCCAGCAAATTCTCTGAACAGTGATGACGACTTTCAGTCCTTTTAACATTTGGAGCTGTAACAGTGCAGTATGTAAAACATATCCTTCACTCACATTTATCAAATTACATGAAGTTGTGTCAATTCCGAAGGAACATTTTCTCTGCTTCGAATTTAGAGCCCTAATGGCGTCCCGTTGGCATAACAACGGTCACTTCCGTGTTTATATAGGACATACATGAAAGTTTTTATTAATTATCATATGCTATAATAAAAATATTAATTCGCAATTTGAGATGTGAAACGTATGCAGAATTGTGATAATTTTCCCGAATAGAAATTAATGATAATAATTTTGGAAAGAGAAATCCGTTTCTATTTATAGAATCGGAAGTGACGTTCGAGCACTTTGTCAAAATGGCGGCTCTCTTTGGTCACGGAAATCCACTTACAACTCAAGTTGGACAGTTAATAGGTCTGTATATCAACAATATTTCACTGAGATAATAGTTGTCTATAACACTAGCTTGAGTGTTCTGTCAGTTATTTTGTTTTGACTAGACTTCGCACATGATGTTGCATTTTGCGATGCTGTAGCAAGGTAACCTGGCTGGCAAGTTGTTTATCTTCTGGTATACCGACAGTCTCGTTTGTTTACTTGTTCTAAAATTGTCTGATGACACAACGCCATGACCTCTCGTAATTTGAGTGTTTTTTTAAGCTGTTGCATAAACGTCTTTGCGAGCACAGGTCTTGTTGTCATAGTAGATGTCACTCGTAAAAGGGTGTTTAACCGTGAATGAAAACAGAAATCATTACCACAGGTAGACACTTTTCGCCAGTGTTGCATTTCCGGATTGTAACGGACACGATAGAAAGTCATGTCAGGTTATGGAAATATTTGCGTTTTCCTGGTAATATAATAATTGCGGATAACAATTTATGTTATGATGTAATATGTAACCACAAGTGTGTTGACACTTTTGGGACATTACATTTTCAGCCATGCTGTGTGAAATATGAACAGCTTGGCCATTTTATAATCTACACATAATTATGATCAAGATGGTGAATAATTTCACTGTACCTAAACCCTCAAAACAGTCATGTGAATATCCACATGGCAATAATGTGAATATCATATGACAGATCTGATCTGTGTGTTAAGGGTTGCCATTGCAAAGCATGTTGGCTATATTACATTTGTAGAAAACTTGTCATTGCATGTAAAGTTTCAATGATCAGTTTTGAGTTGCTAATTGTAAAGCAGTTATTCTGTTTGGTGTTGAGTGAATGTAGTGGTGCTCTGATTAACTGAGATAATCAAAGATTGGTCGCAGTGACCAAACAACCAAGCAATCGATCGAATTTTCTCATAATTGAACACAAATGATTTTAGAACTTCTGGTTTAGTCTTTGAAACATTTGGCTTTGGAAGTTACATATGGAACATATTTCAGAAGTAGTCAGGATCTGAAAACTTGTTTAATTCTCAGAAAACTCACTTCACTAATTGAAAAGTCATTGACTGAGTATTTTTGAAGAGTCCAGGACGTATATGTTTATGAGATATTGATCATTACATAAAAGTAGTAAGCTGCATCAGATTATACATACCTGCAGTAAAAACTTGGATAGGAAAATTTTAAAAAGGACGCTAACCATTTATTTTTTTTAGATGATTGTTAATTATTAATGAAGCAATCATCATTTATATAAGATTTCAACCAATTCCCAACACAAGGTTGTCTGTGGAAAAGAACCGCTGAAGAAACTTTCAACATGCTGAAGATGTAATTTCTAACTGAGTGAGTGAGTGAATTTAGTTTTACGCCACACTGAGCAATATCCAGCTGTATGGCGGCAGTTTGTAAATAATTGAGTCTGGACCAGACGATCCAGTGACCAACAACATGGGCATCGATCTGCGCAATTGTGAAGCGATGACATGTGTCACCTATTATGGCAAGCATGGGTTGCTGATAGCCTATTCTACCCATTGACCTTCATGGGTCAATTTCTAACTGAAAACAGTGTACTGTTGAATCATTAACTTTTGTTTCTACATGTTTATTATATGATATGTAAATAATAACATTCCATATCTGAACAACATGTGACATACATCAATGAACTTTACCACAGGAAAATATTTTCAGAAGTCATCCGAAATTAGTACAGTCATTAATCACATCATTGTATACAAGAATTAAGTCTGTATGCCATGTTTACCTAATAATGATTGTTGTGATGATATTTGCATGGTATTAAACCTATTTTTCAGGTTTTACATGTTCTTGAAGTAAATCTTAAGAGACAGCAGGTTTGACTGCCCAAGTCAAATGGTTTCAAATGGTTTGAGAATAATGATAAGCAGTGTTATTCCAAGTGTGTAATAATCAGTGTCTGCATGAATACGATGATGATGCTACAGAAATACATACCAATTCACCATAATGAGAGGGATGCAAAGTGTCGATCTGATGAGAGCACAATAATTTTGTGATGTAATTCAGTGCACAGTGGGTGTCTATACCAAGACTTTAAAGGGATGCACTTTCGATGTTTATTGTTTTAATTGTTTTGTAATAGAACTGCTGATATTTAGGATGATTACTTTCAAAACGTAAGGGGTGGTGGGATATCCTAGTGGTTAAAGGGTTCTCTTGTCTCATTAGTTATTACATCTTAACATGTAAATTTAGATTATACTTGCTTACATTAACACACCCGAAATTTGCTGACATTAACACACCCGAGATTTGGAAAGATCATATTAATATTTATCATGCAACTGGACATTGTCGATGATTGCTACCGTGGTTGCTGTGCTGTTACTCACCTAGGTGAGCACATCCTGCCAGAACAGGTCAGCTTGATGAATGTCATATTTACTTATTTTTTCCAATTTGCTGTGCTTATTTTGCTGAGGTCAGTTTACTGTCAGGTGGGGGCATTGTGGACACCAGGGCTTTGTCCACAGGTTGTATTGACCATTTCTCGTCATGAGTCACTTTCTGGGCCATCCTCTCTCATGGGTTTATCTGTTCAGAATGTCTCACTACTCTGCAGATGTATTTGGAAACAGTTGACTGTTGTGTATCAAATTGTTTTGTTTTCTTTTAGAAGGTAGAGTTGCTATGTTGGTAAAAGTTAGAGTTCGTGATATATTTTCTTCAGCAAGACATTGAAATAATGTGTTTATCTGGAAATAAGGTTTGTGGCCAGTAACCAAAATAATGTAACGAGTAGTAGTAATGAGACATGACATAGATGAATATCTTGTCATATGATGACTACTATACTTCCTTTCAAATGTTTACACTCGCTTAAGACACTCAGTATATGTTATGTGTATATATATGGCTACACTGGAGATTGATTTCTCCAGTAACTGGGTGGAACCAATTGCAAACCTTATGCAAATGAATTGCATGAGGATTGTGCTTGTGAACAGCTTTGTTTGGGTGTAAAGTTTTCTTAAGAATTCATTTTCTCTGATTTTTATCATTTACTGAATTCATGAAAATAATCTTTTCAGTGTTATGAATTTGTTTTACAAAAGTCAGTTCATGTGTAAACAGTACCTTTATTCAGTGTGAAATATTTGGCAAAAATTTAGTTGGAACAGTTCCTGTAAGCCTGTAAGTAAGTGATATTTTTAAACTAGTGAGTCTAAACTTTTGAAAGGAAGTATATATTGTCTTGTGTGTAATGTTCATCTGTGTTTAACATGTACATCCCCCCCTCCCTCTTACAGATAGGTTTAGGGAGAAAATTACTGTTTCGGTGAATTCATGTATGAAATGCTCCCCGAAACATTGTTACTTTGCTCTTTGACAACTTAATGATGTGCACCCGTTCATGAAGGACATGCACTAGAATATTTTTCCAACAAAATTTGGAAAAACAGTTGATAATTCTAGTTCTGTGGGGTTTAATGTATTATTGTGGATATAGAAAGGAAAACAGATTTTAGGATAATAGTCAGTATAGTCTTTATTAGATATTTTTCTCACTTAGCATACTGATGCCAGATTTTGTGTGGTGTGAGTTGACCACAACCATACTTACGTTTTACATTCAAGACTGTAACTGCCACATGTCACTTGGTGTGAGTTGACCGCGACCATACTTATGTTTTATATCCAAGACTGAAATTGCCACATGTCACTTGGTGTGAGTTGACCGAGACCATAATTACGTTTTACATCCAAGACTGTAACTGCCAGATGTCACTTGGTGTGAGTTGAACCCATTGCGAGGGATGCATTGGTCGTTGGGTTATGCACGAAACATGCAATATTGACACTGATTTTACGGGCAAGTTAGGGGCTCAGCTTATACATGGTAATATACAGTATTCAAATGCTGGGTTAGCTAAGTGGCTAGAGTGTTTGCTCAGTCATGCCCAAAGTCCAGGTTCAGTTCCCCACAGTGTTCAGAGCCCATTTCAGGAATGTTGTTGTGTCTGACATCATTATATCAGCCCCTTGTTTGTATGGTTCCAGCTTCACATGAAATACTACTTGTGCTGGAATAATCATACATGATTGTAAACAGGATTTACACGATGTACTCATACTTCCTGCTCACTTATTAAAATTGCAATGTATTAGAATTTGAGTTGTAACAAACATAAAATAATTTGTTCTCAAAGAAAAAAATATGTTTTCACATTTGTCATGTTTAATGATAGAGGGTGGTGAAATGTAGGAATTCTACATGAATACAAACAAACATTAGTTTGTCATGTTTCCAACCCAGCGACTAGATTTGGTGCTGGGATATTTTCAAACATGTTTACACTTTAAATTTGAGGGCAGTCATTTTCTTGCTCGAGATGTAGCAGGAGTCAACTTACATTGCAAACGAAGCAACTTCAGGTTTAAGTGGCTCAGACAGACCAGAGTTGACTTATGGATTGGCGATTGTTCACGATTGTATTAAAGTGTTTGATGAGCAGTGTGTTGTTTCGGTACAGAAGCAAGCATCTTTGTCTATCACTTTGCTGATAAACATGGTAAAGGTGCCTACATTTTACAGAAAATTCACACTGAAAAAATGAAGAAGGTGAAATATGTCAGGCTGTGACTATAGTCTGATGCATGAACATCCATTCATTCCCCAAAGCTGTAGAAAACTGCATTATCTTAAAGTGTGTGTAGTCTCTATCCTGGGAAACCTTGTCACCCCAGTCTCTGTAAACTCAATATACGTTAACTATATTTTGTCTGAAGAACTGTTCTGTCTAGGCAGAATGCATTAAGGCTTTATGATGCTTCTGGATTGTGTGCATTTCTTCCGGCACTGCCATGTGGATGGTCAACAATGTTGTATGGCAGTATTTTCTGATAGAAAGTCTTTAAAGTGTATCACAGTATATTTGAACTGAGAAGCAATCAGAAACATTCAGATTCAGAATTACTGTTCTTGAATAGAGCAAAACAAGAAGTTGGTGATATTAATTGATATTCATCGTATTTTTCCAACATTTGATGTGTAAGTATTTTATTTTAGATCACAGTTAAAACAGTTTTTGGCTGTTTTGTTGTGATATTCACAGAAGTGGAGGAATGTGCATGCACACAAGAGAGGTAAATGAAAATTATCTTCTTGTCTTCTCACACTTGCATTATGGAATGACAGAAACATCTTGAAGATGTTCAGTTAGGTGTATAACATTTAACAGATTATAGAATTGCTTTTCAATTCAAAATCACCTGATGTAGTACATTCAGAATTGTTATTGTAACATGTGTCATGGGAAGAATGAGGCTCAACAAAGTGATAACTGAAATTATCGTACATTCTTCAGGCCACACGTAGCACCTTAACATGACATTTTTGCTTCAATTATGCAAAAATTGAGATTTTGATTAATTTTTTTCTTATATTTAGTACATGTACTTCGCGATACACCACATTGTTTTCGATACAGAGTCTTAGTAATTGAATATACATCCAGTTTCACCCCTAACACCCCACAGCAGAGGCAAACCTATTTGTGTCACTATACAGTTATACATCGGCAGAAAGCTGGTTTCAGCAGTTTATACCATTGAAGCCAATCACAGACTTTGTTGCATATTTGGAATTAGTTGTACAGTAATTGGTATTTGGAATAGGTTCAGTGTATTGTTTCAGAATGCCATGACATGAAAACACATTCAGACTTTTAGTTTGTGTCATCCTCTGTGATTGGTCAGATGAAAGGTCATTCTGACATGTCATGCAATGTGGCGACTAGTGACAGCATGCACTAATATCAGATTATAAAGAGATTGCTGTTATCTGGGTTGATAGATATCAAAGAAGTTGTGGTCAGTGTCCTAAGCAATCTTTGAAATTAGATACTACTTTAAACAAAAAGATCAAACAATAATCACTATCTACTGATAGTCAGACTGCAAGTTTTTTTTAATTGTCGGATTTGTGCTAGCATTTTGTATCCATGTCATCAAACAAATATTTTATGCTGGTTTGGTAATCAGGAATTTATCATCTATATATATTTCTTTCAAAGCCACAAAAACTCTGTTAACATCATAATCTGTCAAAGACCATGATACCAGTTTCTTCATTTTTATTATTTCTACCTTAATTTTGAATATGTGATTGATCATGTTGTTAGAGTGTATTGGACAGATAACAGTACATATGCTTAATCATTTGTACAGACCTAGATGAGATTGATTTTCATCTCAATTTTTCACCTAGCTCCCAAATTACATATCTCCTTGACCCAACATTGGGGTCAGCTGCTAATTATTCAGATAACAACTGTCACTAGGTATTAGCCCTTGATAGCAGACAGTCATCAGCTGGACATCTACCTTATCTGGGACTGTGATTTCACAATAAGTACTTTGCCCTTGTTTATTAATGCAGGTATGTGTCACAGATTGTAATGTTACTATAAGCATGGTAATCACTGTCAGTTAGTGTGAAGGCAGTTAATCGGTAGTTTTGTTAAACTTGAATTTATTGATGGTTTAGTTTGTCATCCAGCAAGCATGCCTTTTTTGTCGTAGACTACCTGAGCTGATAGAGTTCCACCAAATTGGTAAACCTGCATCTATAACAATGCATAGAAATTGGCAGGCCCCGACAATCATTTCACAATCATCTGATGTCCATCATAATATTTATCAGCCAAAACTGGCTCTGAAGGCGAGCTTTGGTGAAATGAATCCAGATTTCTTGAGAGATATTCCAGCAATAAATTTGCATCACAATACTTTTTTGACCTTTGTGACATCACTAATTACAATGACATCACAATGAATGACATCACATCCATTTTTTCAAGTGAAACTGATCAGCTGTCAATCTACCTTCAAGGAAATGGTGATTATTGTTAACAATCTAACTATGTTGGATGAATGATTTTTGATAGTAGACAGAATATCATTGCTCAACGATAAGAGATTAAGAGTCATCTACAAGCCAAGGGGTTAGTGGGATTATGCTAGATAAACACATTGGCAGACTGCCAATCACATTTTGGTTGGTGTGTATACAGTGTCACTGAACCATTCAGAGTGTCCGAGGTTATCCAGGCTTTTGTGACCTTGCAAGTATTATACATCGATTGGGAAAGGCAGGAGCCATGGGCCATTTTGCACATTAGAATGAAATATGGCCCATTAAAATTTTGAAATCTGGTGTTGATACAAGGGCAGTATCCCATTCTAAATTCAGAAAATGGCTAATAATCCTGAGAGTGAAAATGTCCCATTGTCAAAGTTTTCTATCCCAATCCCTGATTATAACGTGTAAAGTACAGATTCTTGTACTTTTGTTGGGTTGAGCCCTATCCAGGATTCAAACCCACACCCTCAGAGTCAGACACCTACTTGCCAAGATGTGCGTTTGAATCCCAGATGGGCCTCAATCTATCAAAAGTACAAGAATCTGTATGTTACTAGAAAGTGTAATCCCAACATATGTTACATCTGACCACTTTCTAAATGGCATTGTGTAATCACATGAATATGACATTAAAAAGACAAAAGAAAAATAGTTTCATGGGAAAATTTCTAGCAAATTGAACTGTGTGAAAGATAAAGTGATAAACATACATCTACTTTATGACCGGTTTGAAACAAATTGCTCTTTAGCATTGCTGGCCATTTCTGGTTCTGTTTTTATGGCAAATACTTATTTGCCTGTCTTGATGGATATTATGAAATTAATGATTATTGGTCTCATGTTTTGTGAGGTTTCACTGTAATTGAATGAATTTGCATTAGCTTAACTGACATGTATTACTAGGGCCGACATAAGCGTGAGGTGACGAAGCAGAACAATTGATAGGTTGAGTCCACAGAGATGAGCCAGCCGTCATATGTGTTGATCTTTCCTGTTAGGGTTGTGTACTAATCTCTGTGTTACATCACATGCTGCAGTGTGTACTGATTTCCCTCTTGCCTCACTTCCGTCTTGTGAAAACATTGCCGAATTATAGTACAAAGTACACATTCTAATTAGTTATATAAAATAATTGTTTCTATCGCACACTTGTCACGTCTTGTTTGTAGACTTGTATCCACACTGGTCGACAGAAGCATTCAGTACATTGGGGGATTAATCCAGGATTCAGTACATAGTACAGTACCCTTGGTAGACAGTTTTGGAAATGGAATGATAACAGATAACAATCTCCGTCAAATTGGTTGGTGGTATGAAGTTACCTGAGCATAGCCATTCGATAAATTGCTGCCTGAATATAGACATCTAAATAGACCTAGATATGCTTTGTCTCTAAGAAACGTGTGTGTAAGAGAGGTTTTGTGCATGTATGTTTAGTGTATGTAAATATGCATGAATCTCTATTACACTTGCTAGAACCAATAATAAATGCTATGCAACATGTTTTAACATACACATAAAGATGTGTAATCCTGTACTTACTTTTAGAATGCTCAAATTAGAGACTATTAGAGACATGTCTGAATTGTCAATGTCAGTGTGCAGACTGGCATAGATACCATGTTTCTAGAAGATGCCTGAACCCCTACACAAGCCTTGCCAAGCCTAGATTTCCTGTTATGTATTAGAAGACTGTTTAGCTATGTTTTTGTTCAACTCAACATGCTCAACAGTCACATTTTTGATCACAGATGTTCATTATTGTCTTATCACCATGTTCCACTGTGGTGCCAGTTTTTACAAACTCATTTGTCTTTCATGGTATGCTTAAATATTTATAAAACAGCTGTATATTATATCTTATACATGTTATTGAGAAGAGTTTGTCTGACTCTGTTTATTTAGAATCTGTTGGAACACCAGATTATTGAAAGTGTCTGTCTTGTGTTGGTTGAAGGTGGGTTCCCTCTCATGTCTAAGGTTTAGTGACAGACGCTGAAAGCATACACTGTGTATGTGGGGAAGATATATTATCTCATCCCAAGGTTAAATATATATATGTTTTCGTGGAAAAACACTTGTGGAAAAAGAGTATTCTGAAAGTGTATTATTTATCAGTTGATTGATTTTTAACATAGCTCTAGTGCTTATATCATTTAGTGCATATGTTCAATTTTATGTCTCTCTTAGCATTGTTCAAGCAATCTCACAGCAGAGTACACCAGAAATGGGCTTTACTCATTGTACCCATATATGGAATAAACCCATCTTCGGCGTCATGAGTGAATGCTTCAACCAGAAGCTACTCAACTATTTTTTTGGTTCTTCCATGGAGCTTTGTGGTGTTAGTCTAATGGTGAGGTATGCTTTGTTTCCAGAGCAGAACTCAAAAACCATTAAATATTTTTCTGCAAAACGTGGTAGATATATCAATCAGAACCTAAAGTGGTGCCTTTTGCTATGTACAGGTTTTTATGATTTCTTATTTTCTTGGTTTACATGGAAACATTTCAGACATTGTCTCAAATGTGAGAAGTGTGTTTCGTTTCCGGAGCAGAACTCAAAAACCGTTCAATATTTTTCTGCAGAACATGGTAGATATATCAATTAGAACCTAAAGTGGTGCCTTTTGCTATTTGCAGGTTTTTGTGATTTATTATTTTCTCATTTTCCATGGAAACGTTTTGGACATAGTCTCAAAAGTGAGAGGTGTGTTTTGTTTCCGGAACAGAACTCAAAAACCGTTCAGTATTTTTCTGCAAAGCTTGGTAGATATATCAGTCAGAGCCTAAAGTGGTGCCTTTTGCTATGTACAGGTTTTTGTGATTTCTTACTTTCTCAATTTCCATGGAAACGTTTCGGACTTAGTCTCAAAATGGAGGTAAGGCGATGAGCACAACCTAAAACCTTCCTAATATCTGTCAGCAAAACTACAAAAGTGGTGCCTTTTGCCATTTACAGGTGTTTGTGATTCATTTGCTGGGTTTCCATGAAAACAATTTGGACTTAGTCTCAAAATGGAGGAATGGGCCTTGTTTCTGGAGCACAACTCGAAAACTATTTAAAATCTTTCAGCAAAACTTGGCAGATACTTGAGGTAGACGACAAAGTGGTGCCTTTTGCTATTTACAAAGTTTACAAAGTTTTGGCATCTTTATTTTTCGTGGTTTCCATGGAAAAAAATGGAAGTCTCAAAATGGATGGATGAGCTTTGTTTCTGGAGAACAACTCGAAAACCATTTGATATCTTTCAACAGATCTTGGCAGATATATGAGACAGACGTTGAAGTGATGACTTTTGCTGTTTACAGATACATGGCATTAATATTTTTGATGAATTCCATGGAAACATTACAAACTTAGTCTAAAAAGACATTAAGTAACTGTCAGATGATTTGTCCTTTCAAATATATGGTGGCCAAGGGGATATGTCATCCTCTGATGACTCTTGTTTCATTTAACATAGTATTGTACAAGCTAATCTCCTGTGTGTCATCTAATGTTTAACATGTTAGATTTGTACTTACATGGTTTAAAGCTGCACAATAAGCCATTCACCAGTAATTCAGGTAAGTATAGAGATGTGTTGTCAGATAAGTACTATTCATGAATTTTTTAGGAAATGTTGAATATCCTATTTTTGTAACAAATGTGATCTTGGTCAGAGTCGAAGATACAGTATTGGTCCTTATTGTCCCATGTCTGTCTCACAGAGTAGATGAGAGTACTCGTAGCTGTAAAGCTGGCTGACAAGAGTGCTTCTGTCTGTGACCATGGTGACCTAGGTGGTTATGTGTCAATGTATCTGAATACCATAGATTGTTGAAATACTTTGAGGGTACAGTGGAGTAGGCTAGTGGTTAAAGTGTTTGATTGTTACGCTGGAGACCCGGCCTTGATTCCACGTATGGGTACAAAGTGTGATGCCCATGTTCTGGTGGCCTCTGCTGTGATATTACTGGAATATTACTAAAAGTAGTTAAATTCCCCCCTCTCTCTCTTTCTTTCTCTCTCTCTCTCTTTCTCTCTCTCTCACTCTCTCACCCTCTCACTCTCACCCTGTCACTCTCTTGATCATTTACGTGACTTTGATACGTGAAGGCTTCAATATACATGTATGTGATTATGTCAAGAAAGAACTTCTCTCTCTTACTCCCAGTTATGAAAAAACTCAGTTTGACCTTCTAGTAAAATCAAATTGGTTGTTTGTTGTATTGTGTCTGCACAATTAACAAGATTAACGAGTATGTGCTATAGTTAATAAGATGAATTGATAAAATGGGCGTCGTCCTTCTGTTGACTGGTTTGATAGGTACACTATGTCTGGTGGTCTGACGATGGTCAGTCCAACCTACAATGAGCTTTGAAATCCTTGTTAGTGCATTCCAACAGGATGACAGCATGGCTTCTTCAGGGAAGGAATGTTCTCATCAGGAGGCTGTTAGAGCTAGTTATGATTGCAATTATCTCAATTAATAGGACATGCTGATCATGATGACCGGATGTCTGACATATTGACTTGTGGATGGAATAGTTCTGTTGATCAATCTGAATTGTGAATACATATTTAGCCGAGTAACTTTGGGAAAGATGACTTTGACCTTTTATGATACTGAATGTTCGAATTGTCATTCCCAAGACTGACTGTATCATGTTTGTGTAGGGTTATGTGACATCCTCTTGAAGCAGGTCCCTCTTCAGGATTTGAGTGCAGGCAAGGCTCTCAGTGTGCAATGAGCATGGTGAATAGATTGATTTGAGGACCTGGGGATAACATAGAGTGATCTGTCTGTGTCACTGAGACCGGTCTCAGTGCAGTGACCCAGTAGGTGGTGCCAGTTACTGTACAGTGCCCACTGGTTTTACTACTCTACAGTTTGAATTTTCTTTTAAGCCTACCAAATGACAGTTGTTTTATTTGTAGAAGCTGTTGTCCAGAAGGTAATGCCACCTGAGGTGTGGATTTGTGCAGGTGCTAAAACTGTTAATGTCCATTACTTTGGGCTCTACTCATGTCTTAAACTAACATGCTGAGACGTATAAAAGCGCCATAAGTTTGACTTAAAGTTATCAGATTTTCTTATCACAGCCCTAACTAACGTGTTCATGTGCAGTCATGCATGTTCCAAAAATCTGTATCCTGTTTCGGATGTTGTTAAATGTTTTATTTAGTGGAAAAAAATCTTTTTGTATCTTGAAAGTTGTATAACTTACGATGGTGACACGCCACAAGTGACATGCTTCTTCAGGTCACTTTGTCAAGGATTTGCTTTGATTCTTTAGATGATTGTGACATATGATAATCTATCTCACCATGCAATGACTTAAATAGTTCCTTACTTGGACATAATCAACCCATATGAGATTGTACCATGTACACTCAGTTAAACAGACCATTATCATGTGAATATTGCTGTCAGTGATAAACATGATAAAAGCAGTGGTTCCGTTTGGACATACAATATGAACAACATCTGTACTTTAACTGGAGAGATGCAACAAGTGTCGTACATCTTGCAAAAAGACTCGACATACATATGATGCTTCTTTGGGGTGTCAGATGATTTTTTTATTAAACAGCTTGTACGATATATGGTATCTGACAATCACTAGTGTAGTAATTTCTGTTTCAACCCCTACTGTATGTTTCCTGTCGAGGAAACACTTTCGTACTAAAATATGTCATGCTTGGCTTATTATAATTTGCCTCAAAGATATGTGTAAGTGAAATAAAAGCTGCCTTGTTTTCAACAGTATAAAATGGTTCAAATTAAGTATGATGGTGCAATCAGCAATTCTAATTATGACATTATGTAGACGGTAATGTCCAAGTAAGGACTGGTGAGTTACGAGGCTTTTACCCTATATAAATTTCTTTTGTAAGGCAAATGTAATGCAAAGAGTACAAACTATCAAGGTCTAACAATTAAAACTGATAAACATTGCTCCATTCTTGAAGAAATAATGGAGAGAGCAGACAATGGAATGACATCACAAAATGTAATTAAATAATGTTTGCTGTTGTATTGCATATCTCAGTGGCTATCCCCAAATAATTTAGTCAGTAGACATACAACTTCTCTCTATTACAAGGATACATCTTGGACAGTTAAGCCACACATGGGTAATGGTGCTGATGAACATACTTGGTGAGTGGATATCAGTAGGTGTACATACAGGACTCAGGTGAAGCCAGAACCTACATCATGTGGCAGGTAGAGCACAGGTAAAACACCTCCAGCCGAGGCCAGGCTTGATAGTTTTGTTTGGATGCTAATATAGTAATAGTCAGTGGGCAGCTGTTGACTTGTGTTAACATGGCAACTACGAAAAGGACAGTTCTGAAATTGATCAGTAGGCATTGTGCATATATGAAATAGTGTCCTGGTTGAAAAAAATGAAACCGTAGATGAAACGTTTGTCTACTTGAATATTCGATCTGCATGTGTTCTCTGTTCCAATCAACATCACTGTGTACATGTCTGTATTATACCCGACTTATGTGCATATTATTAATTGTGACCAGTGAAGATAGGATTAGAATGGGCCTTCAGCAGTTCATGCATGTTGTAAGAGGTGGCTAAATAGAGGATAAGAGTCAGGCTTGCATATCATCTTATCCCCATAGCGTAGATTGATGCTCATGGTGTTTATCTCTGGATTGTCGTCCTGACTTGATTTTTTTACAGACCACCATCATATGGCTGGAATATTGATGAGTAGCTGAACTAGTAGACAACCAACCACCTGTATTATGGTCATATATTTCACATAATTAGTTGTTGAACATGTTGAACATTGGCCAGCTAAGTCAGTATGGCAACGTATACTGTGTGCACATGACATTGCAACGTTACAAGGAGATGTGTAAACTCTTTTCCTCTCGGGATGAGCTTATCTATCATTTTAATTACTTCTGCAGTGATTAACATCACTATTACCATGTGTTTTACTGAGTGTTTCAGATCACACCCATCTTGTATACAAGAGATGACTGTGTCATCCATGTGGACAAATTGCGTCTGTGTCTGTTTATCAGTATTTTACCTACAGTTATATACCTTGCTACGTGTCTGTCCTAACTCCCCTCCCCCAGCCTTCCAGCCTTCAGTACACATACCCACTCACCTGTTTATCAGGTCTTTGTTACTATGGTTTCTGAAAGCAGGACATCTTTGTGCTAGCCATGTGCCTATGAGTCATTGCCAGTTATATGGATATTCTTTTCCTCATGGGCAGACTGTTGCCAATTGGCTGGTGTAACACTAGCTATATTGTATGTATTTCTGCTTTCCACCAGCTTCATCCAGCTTTCACTTATATGAAAGCAGTGAGGCTAGAGCAGTGTTTGATTTAAAGCAGAAATCTGTGTTTTCAGGATTGTAATGATAATTTCACACCCAAAAGATCTGAATTACATATCTAATTTCTGGACGCACTCTGATAAAACCTACTGTGAAAACGGCTGGTGTATTAATGCTGTAATCAAGTTATATTTTCTGTTTTATTTACTGCTGATTTGGTGGTGTATATTTATGAGGTAAATCTACACGATGCACTTATAGTGACCATATACATGATAATCAGAATAGCGTGACTAGTAGCAGAGATTGGGAAGGACAAGGGCCATGGATCATTTTGCACAGTAGAATTTAAATGACCCATTAAAATTTGGAAGTTTACAACTGATACAAGGGCAGTGGTCCAATCAAACTTGTATGCACTCAAATCTCTACACCACTGACGTCAAAATACTGTCAGTTTAATGTTTACTATAACTTTTTCTCCCCCTTTTGACATAAGAGCAACAGGGGCAAAGACGTGGCCAAGTTAGGCCACAATCTCCTCCTTTTGAAATAACAACTGTGGGACAGAAGTAGCCTAGCTTGGCCAGAATCTGACCATCTGATATAAAAACAAGGGTTGGGAAGAAGTGGCCTAGCTACACCAGAAATTCAGAACATGGCTAATGATCCTGAAAATGGCCCATTGTCTATGCTCTCTATCCCAGTCCCTGTGATATTATAACAAAAAGTGATATTAAAACTGTAAGTGTATGGTGTTTAATGTTGTTTAAAAAAGAATGTAACCATGGTAACCATGGCAAACTAAAGTTGACAAATTTGTTGTCATGACTACAAATGATAGTTTTAATAGTTACGATTTCAATTTTAATAATAATGTTTTTGTCATGTCTACAGTGGTCTGTAAGTTCAACGAATTGTTTCTTTCCTCTTGCTGTGAAAAATGAAGCTGGTTATGAAACCAGTCGTGTCAAGACAACACAGTTTATAAGTTTCCAGTCTAATCATGGTTACCATGGCAACTGCTGATTTGTCCTTTAGACATTGTAAACAGTATCCAGACAATCCAATGTTAGACACTGTGATACACTGAGATACATTGACATGCATCTACCAAGAGCACCAACCTTACCACTCAATCAGTTTAGTGCTTCTTAAGAAAACAGCCCTAGTGGCTATAATTTGTGTGTAAAAATGATGATTATTATTGTGTAGGCTTAAATCATTAGCTACAGCTTTCATTAATGCAAATTACATTTTGTACACTTTGTACATAATGTAATTCATTATTCTTCAGTGGCCATCAAAATACTGCTAAATAGAAACTATAGGACACATTAACATGTGAAAAAGATTAGGTGCTCCTTAACTTTTTTTGAGTGGTATATTTCCTTACAAAGGAGACTTAAGACTTCCACGAGTCAGTACTTACTAGTGTGAACAACTCTGCAGCATATTAGCAAAGGACACTGTGTTCATAATTGCAAGTTAACCATTTGAGAGTCAACAATGGATCTCTTAACCACATTAACATGGTGAAAGTTGCAAAGGGTGTCAAAACATGGTTATTGGAAGAAACTACCTCAAAATTAGATACAGTCCCCAGTGGCTTGTGTTTGCCATGAGGGACAACTAACAGGAATAGGTGGTCAGGTCTGTCATGCTTGACACATGCCATTGTATCCCACATGTGTAAGTATGATGTCATTATTACAGGACTATCTGTGAAGATCTGATTATTTATAGAATGCTGTCATGTGTCTGGAATAATGCTGAAATGTGTGTCACGCAACAAACAGAAAAATCAAACAACAGCAAGCTGGAACTAGGTTCGCATGGTCACGCTGCGTGCAAGTCAATGGATGTTGATCATTCTATCAAGCACAGTGTTGATTGCTGTGACTTATTATTTAGTGGTCTCTGTGGTATAGCTGCCATATTGCTGATAGCGGCTTGCAACACAAACAAATTATCTAGAAATTTCATCATTTCCCAGCTGATTATATGTATAGTGCCTTGCAACACGAATACAAGTGCAACTAACAAGCAATGTATTGTAATACCCATGGTTCATCAATGTCCATGTTAATATCCTGTATTGTATGTGTTATATATCATGGTGTGAATTTCCCAGCAAGCTTCAACCTTGTGGTGTGTTGAGCTACGGCTTACTGCAGCAACTGGTTGTGCCCTATTGTCGTAGGTGTTGTTGCTGTATGTATACCGTTGTATAGTGCACGTTCAATTTGTATGCTATCGGGGTCTGATAATATGAGTGTATCATGCAGAATGCTGTGAATGATGTTTTTTTTACCGGCTGTGGATAATTGAAAATATTTCATTAATATTAAGTCAGCACTTGGTTGAGTTTTTTTTTTAATTATTTACATGAAAGGGGTATGTGTAGATTGACTCTTCAGTTGTCCATAGTCTCTAGTATTCCGGTTTAATTTTCTACCTCATGATTGTAGGTTTCTCTTTTACAAGTCAATGAACAATAAGGCCATAGAAGGATAGAAACGAGGTTGCCAAGCCCAATATCAACAGTTTACTGTTCGGGACAGTGATAATCAATGTTAAGATGCTATCTTTTCAAACAAGTGAACTGTACAATTCTGTTTTATGGACTCACTGAAAAAACATCATTTTCAGTACATAGCAAACAAACAAACCAACTGTAGAAAATCTAGACTTGCTTCTCTATGCATTATGGTAAGGGCGGGGCCTTTGGAGTTGGGTCCCAAGTATGTCAGGTTTGGAAACATTAGCTAATTGGAAGCATGTCATCAGAAATCAGAATGTGAAACAAACTACATGTACATGCTGACTTTATGAATCATCCTAATGAGGCGACACTTCCTAGATCAATGTTAGATATGTTAGTATCACATATGTTGCCACTGAGTCACATGGTCAAGATTTAATTAATAGGTCAGTGTCACAAAGGGACCTGTCACCTACTGTTGTATAGTATGTTCAGTGTCATGTTTGCTGACTGTCAAGAAAACTAAATAGTGAATGATGATCAACGTCACATGATGTTTCCAAGAGAATTCCATGTTCTTGTGGCAGAAGCATTTTATTGGGAGTTTTCGTGACAATGTAGTTGAAATACTGCCGATGTCATTAAAACTCTGACCCACTCAATTTCAGTGGTAGGAAAATGGAAGTGATGTCCAGTGATGCTGAAAAAGGAAAAAAAATCAAATTATGGTAAACATTGGTTAACCAAAACATGTGACAAAATAATTACATCATCACAAGCAACGGGTGATGTTTTTTTTCTCAGTTTTAGCTGTGTGGCTGTGCTATCCTAAGTATGTTTATGTTACTAGTACTGTGTAAGTTATACGGACTATAGATTGTGTATGTAGTGTTGGCTGGAATACATATCGGGTAAGGCAAGTAGCCATTATACTCCAAATTCATTGAATATTTTGAAATATTTTATTACATGACAATTTCACAATGTTGTGATTTGGTCATATGTAACAGATGTTTATCAACAGAGTTTTACAGTGAGTGGACTCATGTCTGCTCATATGTAGCAGTGACCTTGAGTGTTTTGACACCTGTGTTCTCATAGTCATGGATGTGGGTAGTCTTGTCATCTAAGATGCTGCAACTTTATAGGAAGAGTTACTTCCCTTAGGCTCTTCAAATTCATATCATTGTGGGTTTGTTTCCTAGTTTGCCCTGATTATGTTTCTAGGTTTGTCAACACTATACCAGTGCTTGGTTTATTTCTTCCTACTTAGGTCTCCCATCTTATATGCCAAAAGGGTGCAACACCCATGTTAGGAGAAATAAACTTCTTGAACGGAAGCAAACAGTTGGTTATACCCACTAGGGTTGTCAGTCAAGTTATGATGAGGTCATTTTATGATGATGAAGCATTGGCCACAGTCGTTTTACTCATGACTGTCTGCTCAAATCATTGAAGCTTTGTATATTAAATTCTGTGTATGCAGATTGGTCTTGTTACTTTATAGCTGAAATAATGCTGACGTGACATGATAGTATTAATACTCAACTCCAATATGGTAAATGCTGAGACCTGCATCACGTCAGGCACTTTCTCATGAAAGTAACAAGCTTGATATGACTGGAGTGCTGTCAAAGTTACATTAAACCTATCTCACTCATTCCCTCAGTCAATGATATCAGTTTGTGTGTTATGTTGCAGAGAGAGCCACAGATGGATCGCAGGCCTCAGAGAACTGGGGACTGTTTATGGAAGTATGTGATGTCATCAATGAGACAGATGAAGGGTAGGTATGACTTGAAAATGTAGGTGTACAATATGGTCATAATATTACACATTTCCTGATAGCGTGAGTCAAATAAGATTTGTTTCCTGATACGGTTGTTTTGTTGTTCATACGGTTTACTTTCTCTTGTAGGTGAGTCACAACCCATTATTGTAGGTTTACGTTTGAGAAATTACTGTGACGTATTGTATGGAAGAATGGTGTAGGCTCCAAGGCTAGAAAATGTGTCAACAGTGTCTGTTATCATTTACATGTCATAGAAACTTGTAATGTATATATGTTGTATGACAGTATTTTGATTACTTCAGGTCTTCTGGGGTTGTGTTAGTGCTTCATTATCCTTTCTAACATGTGCCATAGCCAAACCTAACGATGACATAGGACTGAATTTAGTTGGTGTTTCTCTCATCTTGCTGGGTTCCAGCTGGAATACTGCTGACTCCAGCATCGGACGACAAAGAACACCATACAGCCTCCCTTTTCACTTGCTTTCATGATATATTTTCAGCATTTCATGATAGTAGACAAAGTATAAGTCATTTGACTATTTTTATGTTCCAATGTTTTTCCGATTGTTTTCATGACAGATTAGTTACTGTCAGTGTTATCAGAGTATATATATCCAGATATCGTATATATTCAGCTGTCAACGTTTGTTCCATGTAGTGGTGAGGTATGTCACGATCATTGCAAATACACCAATGATGAGTGTTTTTCAAGATTAAGTTAAGCTAGTGACACGTTTTTCAGTAGTTCTTATGACTGTCTTGAAAACTGAACATTTCTTATAGTCCATTTGGCTCAAAAGCGAACTGATGAATTGCAATGTAACTCAAAAACTAATAAGTGTAACATACTCCGTGAACCGCTGATTATAATCAAAACATCATACCAACTCTGTGATGTTTTTTCACCTAATAATTAAAAAGTTGTTTAACAAACTATCATTAAAATATTGACACAGTTCACTGTTGACTCTGTGTGCAGAGAGGGGCACTGCTTGACTGCCAGTCAACTGTCTGCTTTTGAGCCAAATGGACTGTAAGTTGTGTGTTTAACAGTTTCTTGTTAATGAGTGACAATTTCAGGTTATTTTAGCTGTATGGATATTTTGACTACATGTGGTTAGTTTTAACTTATCTGATGACATTTTGTCGCATTGGAAATCACTGATGTTTGTGTTTTCCCTTGTTTTCAGTCCCAAAGATGCCATCAAGGCTATCAGAAAGAGGTTGTCTCAGAATGTTGGAAAAAACTATACCGCAGTTATGTACACACTCACGGTGAGTTCAGCTGATAGCATTTGATCAAATTTACGCATCTCACAGCACCAATTACGAGCTTTCATAAACTGATATGTCTTTTATCGTCCCGAAGTAATATGATATTAACATCTTTTTAGGCATGAAGAGACTGCATGTTTTTATGTGAGTCTGATTAGGGATATCAGGCAATAAGTGTTTGTTGTCGACTTCATCTTGTTTACGGTTGAGTTGAGGTGCTAAATACCTGATTGCACCGACTGACCAGGCGATGAAGGTGTGCTGAGCCTAGGGTCAACATATACCTGTGAACCATAACCACACTTAAAAACACACTGATAGCTTTGTTTACGTGAATGTCGTGCTAGTCAAGTTCATACTTTAGGTAGTTTATCAGAAAACAGAAAAACAAACATATAAAATCACATTCTCTTCTCACAGGGATTACTCCTGTCATATCTTCCTACGTAACCTCTGTTCTAATTACGGCCCTTTCATGGTGCGAGTGTTGTGGATTCGTGATTGGTTGCAGTCAGATTTAGTTGTGCAATCAGTGTCATTGTGTCTTAAGTGATCATTCGCAACGCCTCGGTAGTGTCCATATCCTTTGGGGAAAACTAGAACCTATTCCCCAGCACGATGTGCCACTGTTTCGTCATGACAAAACAATGGCAGATCAGTGGAGTCTTGTTGACAAGGGACAAGCTAGCCATCAAATGTTTTAAGTGTCATATCAACAAAATCATTTTATCATTTGAATCCTGCACTCTCTATTGCTCTACTGTCTGCATTTCAGTGAAGCATGAAATACCAAATCTGTCTTTCGCACATTGATCAACTAAGTCAGTGGTGGCCACCATATTGTATCTAAGTCAATGTGACACATCATCGAATTGGATAAAAAACAGGGGATAATTCAAGCCATGATTTTATGAGAACCAGAAAATATGGCTGTATTAGAACAGTGGTTATGTATGAAGATATGATAGGAATAACCTCTGTGGGAAGAGAATGATAGAATCATAATTGGTTGCAACTATTTATATTTGTACATTCTGGCATGTAGCTGCATTGTTGTCGAAATAGATGTGGGCTCCTTCATTTCTTTTTGGGATAACTCACTAACTGTTCATTTTTTCTCAATGAAGTTTTGTAAGATTTGTTCTTTTTTTTTTTAGCGGTTACAAAGCATAAATTTGAGCTTGAGTTTGAGCTTGAATGTTGCGTTAGTTTCAGGGTATAATTCTAAAACTGTTTGATATGATTTGAGGAAAGTTTGAATGTATGTACGAGTGCTCTCATTCCCTCACTCTTGGGTTTAACCAGCAACTGGAGACCTGTGTGAAGAACTGTGGGAAGCGCTTCCATCTGCAAGTAGCAAACAAAGACTTTCTCCATGAACTCATCAAAATAATTGGTCCAAAAAATGACCCTCCGCAGGCAGTGCAAGAGAAGGTGCTTAGTCTCATACAGGTAAGTCATCAGTACTAGAGCTAAACAAGAGAAGAGTGAATCATTGTAAGGTGATAATATCTGCCAGAGGCATTCATATCTGATATTCAGTCATGTACTATTAGTTACATGGTGTTTGAAAGGGTGTACAGGTACAGTCCCGTAAAATTCTACGGGTACATTCTCGTACACTCTTTCAAAACACTGCGTGAATCTTTTAATTAACTTGTCTTTCAACAATAACATTCAACCTTCGGCAGACTGAGGCACAAAATGTTTCACCATGATAACTTTGGATAGCTTACTTCATGATAATAATGATGGGATTTGAGGTTTATAGCAACAATTTTATTACTCTTTTTATACTTATAATCGTGTACGCTGTCACTAAAATTTCGAAACTATCAGCAGTTCCACCTGCAGTCAAGGTCATTTGTACTACCCATGTAGTGTGTCATGTGACAGATTTGAACCGGTGAACAGTTCGTACACATCTGCCTACGTGGTTTCGTATGCTTTGGCTATTAATCAGAATTCAACAAATTTATCTTAAGAGGAATAAAGGTGTATATATACCTTTTGCAGACGTGGGCAGATGCATTCCGGGGAGCACCAGACTTGAAGGAGGTGGAGAAGGTGTACAGTGAGCTCAAGTCCAAGGGCATCGAGTTCCCCATGACAGACCTGGATCACATGGCGCCTATATACACACCAGCACGGGTAGGCTGTTGCATGAGTACGAGAAATACACAGGAAACAAGTAATGGGAAGCAAAGTCCAAAATATGGGCACATCTAATTCTAAGAATGTTGCTGCACAATGCTAAAGCTATTGGGGATATGGTCATCGCAGTAACTGATTTGCAGATTCTGGATGCAGAATCAATTTCAACAACATCTTGATGTCATGATCATAATGGTTTAACAGTTCTTATGGCATGCTGGGTGAAGGGAGGTTGGTGATGTTGCTACAGCGTTGGTGGTCATGGAGCTGCTGGCACCATTTGTACTTTGTTGTTCAGCTGCTTATTGCGTTTGCTTCATTGTCCACACAGAGTGTCCCCGAAACAGAACAAACAGCTCTCAACCGACACAGGGGTAGCTCGGCCAGATCCGTTAGTATACTGAGGGACTGTTTATGCCAAGTCACTTCACATTAACATTACTTGACTGACATACTGTGTTTCACTATTGTTAGATTTTGTAGCTATTTGTTTTTGTTTTGCATGCATGGGGTTACTAATCACAAATTCAACTGTCATTTGATCTGGAACCATCTTTCACACAATTCGCATGGTTGTGTAGACGGTGCAGTTTTGTGTCTCCTTTCCCTCCCAAAGACAGAAATGGCTTCTGGCCAGTAGCTATAGACAGTTGTACAAATCAAGTTGGTCCTGTCATTACCCACCTAGTGACAGATCTGGTTCAGGGTTCTTTGTATTTCTTGCTTTATGTTTTTATTGTAGTTCGTGCTATTGAAATTTCTTTCATTATCGTTTACATTAAATTTGGCAGGACTGTGTTTGATTGCTCTCTCACAGTCCAATTTTTGCTGTTATTTTCAAAGATACTCTGTAGTCTGAGAAAGTAGGTGTATGTCATAAATGTCAGCATTTGACTGAATGGCAGCTGTAGTGTTATGTATGGTTTTATGTGAAGATATGATTTTTGTAATAGAAATAATAAGACCGTGGGCTACCTTCATGTCCATGTACTTGATTGGTTGATTTGTAACAATACATGAAAACTAGCCAGTAGAATACCTGGGTCTTTTCACTTTGAGTAGATATAGCAGCACATATAACACTATACCTGGCTCACATGGCACAGTGATAACATCACATGGCATTAGACAAACGCTACAGGATTATTGCACATGATTTTTGTTCTTGTTTAAAAGCACACTCTTTATGAAATCAGAGGAGAACGACCAAAGGCAACCTTTCTGTGCACTGTGCATTTTGTTTGCTTGATTATGTTTATTATATCTGTACACGTGAAAGAGACAATACTGTTAGATCTCTGTTAGAGACGGACATCCATTGTAAATTATGTAGAAATATTCAAATGGAAACATTTTGTCATGGCTTTGGATCTTATCTTGATGAAATTACAAACTTTGTTACATATGTTTATCTAAATGTGTGAACTCTTCAACAATGAAACCAATGAAAAATGGAGATAGTGTCTTGAATTGACTGTCCGGCTTGTGGCAGAGAAGTAGGCTTGCTGCAAGGAGCTCTGGGTAGACTTACCAGAAAACCTGAATGAACATACTAGTGTGAAGTATCCACAGGTTACTTACACAAGAAAACAAGGACAGGAAAAAAACGGTCCAGAGACTAAATGAACAGTTTGTATTCTATAGTTTGGCATGAAATGCATGTGCACCCTGTTTTTTTGTAAATAACTCTTTATCCAATGATCCAATCGATCGCAAAATTTTTCAACAGTGGTGCTGTTACAGGTCAATGGCTCTCTCCCTCTGCAAGCAGAATGGGTTCTGCTGTTTACTTTGTTGACAGTTACATAGACAGACTCTTTCATACAAATGCATAAAATTGGTGATTTACAATGTGATTAGGTTGTCTGGCAAAACATCCATTTGCAAAGTTTGAGATCGATTGGATCATTTGATGAAGAGTTATGTACAACAAAATGGGTTCACATGCATTTCATGCCAAACTATTCATGCTGTGTAGTGATGAGTAGTTGCATGAAGTGATGTTGGTTGTGATTCCCCTGATTACTTCCCCTGTTCCTCATCCTATGTGATGCTGTCAGTGGATATTGAATGTATTTGACATGCATGCTCATACCAGACTGTGAGTGGGCAAGGATGTTATCTGTCTCAGGGATGGAAATTAACACTACCACACTAGATCAGCTGTTGTCGGGATTTCTGCTACTTATCAATAGGTAATTTTATAAAGGGTTTGGAGACATTTTTGAATTTTAGATAATTCTTTTTAAGGAAATAATATCTTGGTTATGTTCTCTATTATGTATTAGCCTTTCTGACAATTTGACTCTCATAGTGTGACTTAATTATTGGAAAACTATTGATGTTTTTGAAGATAACATGGTATTTTAATGCATTAAATTAAAGAACGAACACTGTTGACATGATAATAACAATGGCAAACTAGGTGTTACCATGGTTATTGCTTTGTGAATCTTCTTGAGAAACTGTGCCCTCACAATGTACATAAATATACTCATAAGGAATAGAATGAATAAGTAACTTTTCATTAATATTTAGGCATGTAATATATTGTAGTTTAGCAAAGATACCTGTTTTTCATGCATGAGAATGTCTTTTTGAGTGACTGTTTGGAGGTATATTCCAATATCCTGGTCCAGCTGTTATATATAGGTATATATAGGTATTGATATCATCACTTGCATCATGTCACAGCATAGCATGTCTTTGTGGAAATTTAGAAGTAAATGCTTCATTAAAATGAAAAATCACATCATAGAAAGTTTTAGTAAATGAAACTTTTTATGGAGCAATAATGTAACCTAGGCAATAAATTTGATATCACAATGATAAATATGTAAGTGATGTAATCCGGTAGGAACTCAGTATATATCTGTACATTGCTGATACTAGGCCTGCTTGTTTAGTTAAGGAATACCTAGCAGTAAGGGTAAATACTCTCACTGGATTGCATTAGACAGTCTTTAACCATAGTGTATGATATTAACTATCTGGATATACACACTGCCAATAATGTCTGTATGAAGTTTGAGTATTGTTCTGCACACAGATTCAAGGTTATTTTCATCAGCTTTTTCATATAAATCAACTAACGATGGAACACATAGTAGCTTCAAGAATATGATTCACTGAGTGATGTGGTCAAAAAGGTTTAGTGCCTTCAAATTTTATGTATAAAGAATCAGATGTTATATACTGGACAAAATAAGTATGGGATATTGTTATTTTTATGACTAATATTTTATCAGTATGTCAAGGAATAAATACACGATTATTCATTATTTCAAAATTTACAAATATCCCGGTCTATTTTTGTCCAGTATATTTGTTTGTTTTGTATGACAGTTTCATTGCAAGATTTATGTCTGTGCAGACATCTGTGCGGAGCCCCCAGAAACAGCCACAACAGCAACCACCAGTGCAGCAGCAACAGTCTGTCCCTGGCCCCCAGTTTGTGGGTGGGGCACCCACACCCATCCAGCCAAACCAGGAACAGCAAGGCAAGCTTCGCCGTGAGTTGGAGGTGGTGTCTGGAAACATTCGTGTGATGTCCGAGATGTTGACAGAACTCACGCCCACCAGTTGTGACCCATCAGACCTGGAACTCCTGCAGGTGGGTGGTTGATACTTTAGAACGCTTCTGACAGAGTCACAATTCTGTCCTAGAAGCTGCTGTTGTTGGGTGGAAACTCTCGTGTAGGGCTTTCTTGGGATGCCATTGTCAATGTGGACCTTTAGAAGTAGTTGATCCTGGTTAACCTCCTTTGTATTTTGAAACATAAACATTCTAATTGTTTGTTTCAATGTCAGAGGGAATACTTTGAATCCACGAAAATATTGTCTTTCTTATGTACGTCCCATCACCACCCACCAAAACTGTCTGATCACTTCCTAAAACTGCTCAGATGATGGTATCTTGTACAACACCTCCAGTGTAGACTTTTAGATCTGATACAAAACACGGGGGTTTGATCCACAAAGCTGTACCTGCACTCATGAGTCTTTGTGGAGTATTTGATGTTCGTTAGCTTCTGTGTCACTCATCCAATTGTCTGTCAGGCAGATGGCCAATCAGATAGGGGACTTCATAATTCAGCATTATTCATAATGTTAATTAGTGCCCTTAAAATTTCTGTACAAAGTAAGTGACCCTTCCTGCATGTCATGTACACAATTGCTGACCCACCCCCTAGTACATGTGTGCAATCACCCCAGAACAAAATGGGTGACCCGACACAATGAACACCTATCCCATGACCCAGCCACCGAAAATAGAGGCTATCGGTCAGCACTAGAACTTGAGTTGAGGTTTCTGTGTTGTAGGAACTGAATCGCACCAACAGACAGATGCAGTCCCGATTAGTGGACCTTCTGAACCATGTGGCCACAGAGGAAGTAACAAGTAAGACACTCACCACGCTCCAACTTGGACCTGAGTTTCGATATGATCCTAGCATTCTTTTACTGGAGGCAGCGAACATTTCAGGCTTGGTGACTTACTATTTGTTGTAGCATGGTTTATTGGATGTTACTCTTGATATCAACCACTGGTTCATCTGGTGCTGAAGGTGTTATTTGTTATCTGCCTTCTTGGCATGAGCATTGGGGTGTTTTCATCTCTATGATAATTCAGTAGTGCTGCCACACAGTTGCAGTAGTATTGTGATAGTGTTAATTAAGTGAATATTGCGCTGACATCAGTTCAAATTCGCCATTTTCCTCCCTGTTGTTCTCAAACCAAAGGGAAGTAACTCTGAAGTTGGTATGATCTACGGTGCACAGCAGATTTATTTTAACTTATGTCTGCTGGACTATCAATTGTTATACATACTAGAAACAATACCATGTTAACAATGGATCGCAGTTACAGGGCAAACAGTTGCAATATGTTGATAGTTTAATATGTTATTCCTTTCCAAGTGCAATGATCTATTATAAACGCCAGTATTTACTGTTTGCACTGTTAACACCATGCTGTTTCCTACAGATGAGTTGTTGAGAGTGAATGATGACATGAACAATGTCTTCCTTCGTTACGAGCGGTTTGAGAGGTACCGTACAGGACAGGCTGGTACCCCGGACCAGGCCCCAGCAGAGACAGTTGCCACGTCAGTAGCACCAGCAAGCAATGACCATCTGCCACCGTCATATGATCAGGTGTGTAGATGTTATTCTGATACTTTGTCGTTTATATGTGTTACTCTTGGAGTACATGTGTTCTTAGTCTCGTGGTCTTTTTAATGTTTGTATGACTTGTCAACTTACTTGACCAAATATGAATTGATCATTGAATAGCCATCTATTATTGATCAAGGAACAGGACACAGAATCCACATCTGTATCCAACATGAAACATTTGAACTCATCGCTGAGAGTTCAGTTCTGTGATTACATCATGTTGGCCCTATCTAATCTGAAGGAATATTGTTAAAAGCAGCGTAAAACCAAACTCACTCGCTCTGATTTGAAAATGCTCTAACAGAAACTTTAAGAATTTGAACATATGCAAGATGGTGCCTATGTGCAAGTTATATATTAATGCCTGTCATTTGAAAAGGATATATTGTAAATGTCAGCTTTCATTTGAGGTAATTCTGTTTTTGTTGTTGCACTTCGGGTAATATCTCAAACTTTGGGACAGCTGATGACCTTTCGTCTAATTTGGTGTTTCCTCATCCTGAATGTCCTGATAGCTATGAAGCTATAATGTATCTGCAGCACACAGCAAAACCATTCTCTGTGTACTGACAGGGCCAGAAGTATTCCCTGTTCAATTGCCAGGATGTACACATTCCATTAGCGCGGCAGGTGAAACCATTTGACTGTCATAAGGACACCCCAAATGAACATTGGAATAGTGTTTAATGAGCCCTGCATGCCAATGAAATTAGCTTTGATATGCTTACATGTTCTGCTTTCTATTGAGCAGAACGTTCAGTTGTTTATTTATCTGGAAAAGAAAATTTTCACAAAATCCCAACACAGCAGTCAGAATGCTCAGGTTCATTAAATACTGAAAAAAGGTCAGCTTTGGTTAAAACCTTTGGCAGAAAACAATCATCTCCATGTGCGATTCTTCCAGTGTTGTATATTATATTGGAATCTTGTGTATATATCCAATTTATACCTGAGTATTGTTGGTATTTCTAACATGTTTGACTGTATATATGGACCTCATATTTGTCAATGCAGTCTAAATTTCAGTGTGCCTTTTTCTTATGACCAGTAGTATTGAATACTGGCGTAAACCTGACTGTAACCAAGGTCCACAGTTTCCCAGCCTGAATCTTCAGATCCCATGTTCCAATGATGTATGTACATGCCACTTATTAACCAGGTTGTGTTGGCGCCAGAGCCTGTGGTAAGCAATCCCATGTATCTCGCTCCTCTCGTGCGTACATTCTCACCTCATGTTGTAGCTGCTTGTTTTGTCATGTCATCACTAGGGAAACAGCACTCATAAATACCACGAAAAATGTCCCAATTAGCCTTTAGGTGAAGACAGAGGCATAGTGGAACCAGCAGTACCATTCTTTTATCTATGTAAATGCTTTTCATTCTAAAGAGTCTGCTTGAACTCAAACATGTATACATAGATTATTATGATTTTTACCTAATCTTGATTCAGAGGATGTGTAGATGAAATACAAGCAAAGTTTAGAAGATTTTGTAAAAGTTTCAACCTTCTTGTGAAGGAAAGACTTCTTACATGTAGTCAGTTGGATTGGTTAGCCTTGTCATATAGAGCAGTAAGTTGAAGTAGCAAATTGCACTGATATTGGGTCTTCCTGATCAGTGTTTGAAGTCGAATGAATATTACATATTCCAGCCAATTAATTGATTTACTGAAATGGGTAATGTGCTTACTTTCATAGAGTGCATACAGGTATCTTGTCATGTTTTATGCAGTGTTGGGTACAGTGGGTTGCCTCGTGATCAAAGCATCCACTTATCATGCTTATTGTGTTTAGGACAGTTAGCAGTCTACATACTCATTGCCATGAAACTTAGAGATTGTTAGTCCAATGAATTATGCAGTATCATACACATATATTGTATAATTTATTTTATCTGTCTAACTAAAAAATGTAGCCTGGTCCAATGGCCTCCACTACAAAATAAAGACAGATTGAATTGAATTGACCTGGGTTCAATGTCAAAAGCCTATTTCTGGTGTCCCCGCACCATGATATTGCGGGAATATTGCTGAAAGTGGCTTAAAACTCACTCCCCCTGTTAAGAGTTGAATCTCTCAGTGGACATCTACATGAAAGCAGCTCTTAGATTCAACCCCATTATGTTTCTAGGTTAGTGAGTACCATACTAGTATCCATGGGTTGCACCAGTAATGTGCAGTCCACCATGTAATTTGGGTTGTGATATAACACTGTATGATGTATGTGTTCATGAAGTGTATACTGAGTGGTTTAATGGGTTTTATACAACATCTAAATTTCTGGTTTGGGCATTGCTGCTTCACTGGCTTGGATCCATATTTTCTTGGAAATATGTAAATAGAATGTTCTGAAAAAAAAGAATATTTACTGCAGTATTTTAGTGGGACCAGTTGTTGATTTGTCTGACCCAGAGGACCTGGCTATGTATATGTCCCTGTCAGGAAGTAATCTGCTGTGCCATACACCAAGGGTTGTTGCTCCTTCTACAAACTGCTGGTTCCTTGGCAATTGATGAATGAGGCATGGGGGAAGTCGAAGCTTCATTCATTTCCAAAACAGTGAATCATTTGAATGAAGAAATCTTAGAATCAGTGAAGCTGACAAATACATGAAGCTATATATGAGTCTCTTTAAAACCTTGTGTCATTTTAGCAAATTGTTGCATAATGAAAAGGTCTGTGATTTGAAAGTGAGCGAATCTGAAGAACGTTGTGGCTTGGTGGTTGACTGGATGTCATCAGACACCAGCATTGTGGATTATTGTTGACAACAGCAGTTCCTTAATTGTCAGGTCAAGCTTGATTACTTACAACAAACGAACAAATGGTGACATATGTCAAATATAGTAACCAGGATGTTAAACCTATCTCCCAGTGTTTCTGTGTTACACTCTGACATATAAACCCCTATCTGCTCTCCCTCAAATTATACTGATGTGTACCGAGGGTAGGTGAGCGTAAGTGTTAGTGAGACTATTCATGTATGTTTATAAATACTTACGCTGTATTTTAAGTGATTTTCTGATATATACACAGTGTACACACATGTAACAGCACTGTTGAAGATTTGGGTTAGAGCTGATCCCCAGTAATCCATGCTTGTTACAACTTCTGGGATTGGGTGATCAGATTCACTGACTTGGTTGACACATGTCAGTGCTTCCCAATTACGTAGATTGGTGCCCCTGCTGTTGATCACTGGATTGTCTGGTCCAGATTATTTACAGACTGCTGCCTTATACCTGGAATATTGTTGAGCGTGGCATGAAACTAACCATACTCACTCACACACACACACACACACACACGTCAGTTGTAGCTTGGTGAAGGACTTGCGTGACCTAAGTACAGCTGTGTATAACTATTTGTTGTGTACACTCCCTATCTTGACCATGCTGATATTTGCCTAAAGTGTTTTGTCAGTGTCAGTACTACATACATGCTTTGTATAAGAATGGTGGAAATTGTGTGATAATGTAAAGTGTCAGGTCTTGTTTGAAATTGTAAAATTTAGGCAACATTTTCATGTGATCTAAAGTTTATATTTTATCATATATTAAAATCTGCTTATCCTTGTGTGACCTTTTGACAATGTGTGTTTTCTGTCCTCCCTTGTGACCAATATAAAACCATATATATTCTCCATCTCTGACAGTGCACAAGTGCTTGGTCTTATACTGCCAATCAAGGCTGTGGTGTGTTTGCATAAATGTTAATCCATGTGATTAATTACAATGTTTTGTTTGAAACAACATGTAACTTTTAGTACAGACTTTAAAGTTCATTTCAAATAATTCTGGGTTGTAAATCGTAATGTTGTTACAGCTGTTTTGATAATGAAATAATTGAAACTATTGCTGAATCAGCATTTTGAAGTAATGTTAAAAACACTTGGATGCTGAATTAGCATTTTGAAGTAATGTTAAAATACTTGGTTGAAAAAATACTTGGTTGCTGAATCAGCATTTTAAAGTACCGGTAATATTAAAATACATAGTTGCTAAAATACTTGGTTGCTGAATCAACATTTTGAAGTAATGTTAAAATACTTGGTTCCTCAATCAGCATTTTGAAGTAATGTTAAAATACTTGGTTGCTGAATCAGCATTTTGAACTAATGTTAAAATACTTGGTTGCTGAATCGGTATTGTGAAGCTATTTTTGTAACACCTTTCAATATTATATTATGCTGTAATATGTATGACTCGCCTCTCATCTGCAGCCCAGTATTACTTACAGTTTGAAAATATTAATAATGCATTATGTTGTGCCATAAGTGTGACAAGCACTTGCAGGAAACTCAGTAATGTTTGTCATGTGTACGGTTCCCCATGACAAAAAGGGTTCCAAAGGGTCTGTAATGAGTTGTAGCAATTAGTCAGGCCAGCACTTTAAATTTGGGCGAGGGAGAGTGGGGATTCAGTAGCCCAGTGGTATAAGTGTTTGCTTGCCATGCTGAAGGCCCCGGTTCAATTCTCCATGTAGGTACAATGTGTGAAGCTTGTTTCTGGTGTCTGGTACTATGATATTGCTGGAATATGCAATTTAATTGCTGTAACAATGTGATGATCATGATACACAATACAATAACAGTATCTGACTTACAACAGTATTATAACATAATATTAATAATAATATTCAAGTGTCTTGGACCCCCATTTCTGTAGTCAAGGAACCCTGACAATTAGGAGTGTGAGTCCCAGCGACCTACAAATATAGGACTCAAGGTAAATCCTGGAATAATTGTGTTGCCTGATTCTACCAGTGTGTAACATTGCTGAGCATCTACAAGCCTCGCTTGACTTTAACCTATTGCAACCTCACCCAGCTTCTGGGTGCATCACATGATTTTGACAATGTAACATTACTCTTGCAGGTTCAGGCCTCGAACAACCCTAATGTAGGAAACCTCATTGACTTGGGTGACTCTGAGCGGTCAGCCACCAGCGCCTCCGATGTCAACGTCCAGATGGCTGGCATGAGTATGTCACTCTTCATTTGCTACATGTTGTACATTACTCTATGTCATGATGCTGAACTATACATACAGGACATACTGACAAGATGTTATAACGTCGTTATCAGTATTTCGTGTACTTGTAGACTCTGCACTCAATTGTCACCTTGAATACAGAAATTAAATTTTAGTGCAGCTTTTTGTTTCCCATGATTATTAGCTACAATCAGTTCTCAACAATCTGTGCATTATCTAGAGGGGACAAAATGAATCAGTTCTCAACAATCTGTGCATTATCTAGAGGTGACAAAATGAATCAGTTCTCAACAATCTGTGCATTATCTAGAGGGGACAAATTGAATCAGTTCTCAACAATCTGTGCATTATCTAGAGGTGACAAAATGAATCAGTTCTCAACAATCTGTGCATTATCTAGAGGTGACAAAATGAATCAGTTCTCAACAATCTGTGCATTATCTAGAGGTGACAAAATGAATCAGTTCTCAACAATCTGTGCATTATCTAGAGGGGACAAATTGAATCAGTTCTCAACAATCTGTGCATTATCTAGAGGTGACAAAATGAATCAGTTCTCAACAATCTGTGCATTATCTAGAGGTGACAAAATGAATCAGTTCTCAACAATCTGTGCATTATCTAGAGGTGAACAAAATGAATCAGTTGTCATTGACTTGATCTGCTTCAGACTCAACTGTTAAGTTGCTACTGTCATAGCTGGAATACCAGCGACTGCAGCATTGAACAACAAACAGAGTGTCTATTGTCATTTTACTGATAAATCAAGCTGGAAGCTAGATCCCACTGTGACAAGAAATGCTAGACAACACCTTTTGGTAAAACTAATTCAAAAGTGGGAGAGGAATATTGTCCAGGAATGTAAACAGAGTGTGTTTGTAAGATCCTGTCTAGCTTCGCTGCTCCCTGTGTCCCTTGTGTTCGCCATCCGCTCATTTTAAGCTGTATTTCCTTCATCTACAGACATGGGCACTGCAGCACCCGCCACCAACTCTGCCGCCTTCAGCGATGACTTCGACATGTTTGCTCAGTCTCGTCAGTCATTTGATGAGAACAAACAAGCACCCAGGTAATATCATGCAAAGTGGATAAGATAATAGATACTATAAAATGTGTATGTTACCCTAGGAAGAAATATCCTTAGTGCTTAATACTTGTCTGAGATGGTTGGTTAGGATTTGGAAGGAACATGATGTGACCTTGTTTAACCTCACATATATGTATATACACTTCTATATAAGTGCAATAAATTTGAACATGTCTTTAACCTCCATTTGACCTGACTGTAGTCACTTGGATGCTTATGACAGGAACATTATTGACTGCATGATGACTGACTGTTACAGTTCAGGGGCGTACAGCAACCAACAGGAGGACCAGACAGGAGTAGGTCTTGGCCAGGCCGTGTCCGCCAGAACACAGCAGGAAATCCTTAATGTAGGTCCTCATTTTGAGACCCCCTTCCAGGGCATCAACATAGCACGTCACTTGGACTTCTTGGATGTTATGGGGCTTTTGGGTAGTCAAGTGGTCAAGTTTTTGCCCTTCATGCCTAAGACCCAAATTCGATTCCCCACATGGGTACAGCATGTGAAACCCATATCTGATGGCCCCTGCCATGGTATTGCTGGAATTTTGCAAGGAGTGGATAAGACCAAACTCACTCATAGTGTATATAACTGTGTGGTTAAACTTGACTATTTAATGTTTATGTAATGTAATGTTAATGCTCCTTAATTGGAATTAGACCACAAGTCCTGTATTGTTTGTTGGAGTCTTTGAGCATGGACTGCTTTTTACGTCTGCCTGCTTTACCCACAGCTGCAGGACAAGGAGACTGACTATGATGAGATGGAACAGTGGCTTGCCACACAGAAACCACAGGTAAGGCCATTGACTCCACCATCCTTGAGGTGTAGTTCCACAGGCCACTGGCTTGGCACAGGGTACTGAGGAATGGTGATGTTAGGTGGGTCAAACACAAAGTCTTCATTGTTTCGAGGTAGAAGGGACATATAGCAAAAGGTTTGATAGAACCATACATTGATGATAGGTAGGAAATATAGAGAGACCAGGTTTGACATAACTGTATTTGACTGTAATTAGTTGGTGTACATTTTGACACCATTTTGATGTGTCCTGTATCTCAACATGAAGGTAATGGTGGCAGATCATGCTTCGACGACACACTTTACTCCAGTTGATATCTTCTGCAGCTTGATTTTGTCTTGCTGTGTTAAAACAGCAGATACACATACAGACACTACAGGCCTCAGGATCCTGCAGCCATGGAATTGGATGACGTTATTAATGAAAGGGACCTTATGGACTCTTGGGCATTGCACCTTCCTTGTACACATTGGTTATGGTAACAGGCAACATTTGATGTTTATTCTAGGGACATCTGGGAGCTCTGCAGGCACCAAGTACATTCTGTTAGAATATTGGTGATGGCATGTAGTACTGGCTTTAATGACTTCAGATCTTGCGAAGAAGCAGCATGGACCCCTTATTCTCTTAGTGCAGCACTTTATGATGTTGGCTGCCACCATGGGTATACTTACAGTGTCAATTCTGGTTGAATTCGGGCGGTGGGGTAGCCTGCTGGTTAAAGCGTTCACTCTTCACTCTGAAGACCCGGGTTCGATTCCCCACATGGGTACAATATGTGAAGCCCATTTTCTGTTGTCCCCCTCCGTGGTATTGCTGGAATATTGCTGAAAAGTGGAGTAAAACTAAACTCACTCACTCACTCACTCACTTTGGTTGAATTATCTCATAGCTATGTCAATGGTATTTTTAATCAAGTTTCACATGTTGGCAGACAGGTACAAGAAGCAACTGTTGGCTGGCAGTAACTAAGAACTTGTGCCAGTTTTTGTATTTCAAAACTGATGTAGCTACGAGATAACTTGTAGTGGCAACTTCAATGAAAATTGATACTATAAGTATGCTCATGATAGGCAGTCAACATGTTAACATGAATAGGATGCTAAAACAGTAATTATTGTCAGAGGAAACTAGTCTTTCTGTCCCCCGCAACAACGAAGGTGCGGGGGATATAGAAACAAGGTCCGCCCATCCGTATGTCCATGCATTCACATTACCTTGTCTGAAGCATATCTCTTAAACTATCTGGAATAACTTGACCAAACATGGTACACATGTAGAGCATGATCCCTACATAAGCCGCGTTCACTCGTCATGCTGAAAAACCGGGTTCAAATCCCCTCATGGGTGCAATGTGTGAAGTCCATTTCTGGTATCCTACGCCGTGTGTTTGCTGGAAATATTGCTAAAAGCAGTGTGTAACTAAACTCACTTAATAAATAGATTATTTGTGGTCATGTCAAACTGTTCACCCAGTATATTGTATTACAGGGCGCCGGAGGAGTCACTGACCCAGTTTCCAGTTCAGGTGAGGCAGGACAATCTGTTGTCATAGTTCTCTAATTTATCTCATCTTCACGTTTATTCTAATGAAAGATTGATTTCTTTATTAGTAGACATATTTACCTCTTTTCTCATGTTGCTGCAAATAGATGAATAAATTGTGTATGTTTTACCTTCAAGTGCATGCAGGTGTGCTTTTGTCTATTTCCAAAAACGCTTCTATAATTTCCCAAATCACGCATACAGAATCTTGACTTAACAATTGTGACTATTTCTTTATAAATTTCATTTGGTTAAAAAAATAGCACTAACAATAAGAAGGTATATTTTAAACATGGACTCATTTATATCCTGTTCATGATATGGTGCTCATTTATCTGTCAGTATTTGCAAATCAGTCCCATATCCATTATCGTTCTAATATCTGACTTTGTTTCTACGCAGACGACAGAGAGTATTCTGGGTTGAGCCCTGGTACAATATTTGTCAATGTTTCGCTTAATCTTATTTCTTTCTTACAAAGCTGGTATATACTTTCACTGACCTTTTCTTCACCTCTAACCTGTGTTTGGTTAGACAACTGCTCTAAATATTTTGTTCTTTCTTTTAAAAGCAGGTGCATTTTATTTTGTAGAAACTGGATAACCATTACAAATTTCACAATTCAAATTTAGGTTTATTTTATTATGTTTCACTGTAACACAACTTAAAATAAACAGTGCAAGAGTGCTTAAACCCACCTAGTGTCATCTAGAATGTTTTGGAAGTTTTCTGGAGGTAATTCCTTGGTGTGTTGTTGGTGGGAGGAAACTGAAACATTACTAAACGTATGGCGTAATATTTGGTGCTCATCTAATAATCTCTAGAGATGCCCTCATTGTTTTGGTTTCATAGTTGTTGCTGCTTCTTTGTTTTCACTGGATTATTATAGTTAGTAGAATAAAGGAGATGTGTCCATTGTCTTTGATACACATTGGATTACTTCAGTCAAAGGGATGCAGTTTCTATCTTGTTTTTTATCCACTGGAGTATTACGATTAGTATTGTCATAGTGGTTGTCTTTCATTTTTTGTATATTTTGGATCGGTACATTGATTCTAATGTGGGTAGTCCTTGCAGTCTATTATTTATTTTTGATTCATACTTGTGAATTATCTCCCTTATCTCCCTGCTTTTACTCGGTATCAGCCGTTTTCTACTTGGAGAACTTACAACAGTGTGTAACTCATACGATATGTTTCTGTATCTGGATTCATACTTATCTTGTGTTGTAAATTATCATGCAACTAATATTGAGTAACAAAAACGGTAATGCTTAATGTATAAGCTATAGGTCAACCTCTAGTTTACTAGGCATCCAGTGACATTTATCTGTCTTGACTAGTGTTTTCCTATGTACTAGATTGACACTGGTGCTGAATGGGTCCATAGTATCAGATACTTGTTGTAAGAACTGACCCCTGAATATTTGATATAGTATGTAACCACAGTGGTTGTGTTATATCACGGGAAGTTTATCAGACTGTTTGTTATTTGAAACAAATGTGTTTGTGATGTTAAATCGAGGGAGAAATTTGTCATTGCCTGCAGGAATATACTAGTTTGGGGCTTGTTGTGTTACATTCCTGCATAGTTTGGTACAAAACATCACTCACTCACTCACTCACTCACTCACTCACTCACAAAACACTTACAACTGACTTTCATTGAAAACTGCACAATGTGTCTTTTTTAATAATAGTACATGAAACAAGGAATCTCTGGACTGGAACTACTGAAGCATGTGAAGCCTTAAAATAGGTGACCTGTAAAGATCCGGGGTCAAATATATGGGTCTTCAACAACCCATGCTTGCCACAAGAGGCGACTATACTTGTCGTAGGAGTGACTAGCAGAATCCAGTGGTTGACACATGTTATCATATCAGTTGCATAGATCAATGCTTGTGCTGTTGCTCACTGGATTGTCTGGTCCAAACTGGATTATTTTCAGTATTTTCAATATAGCTGGAATGTTGCTGAGTGCAGCATATAACTAAACTCACTCACTTAAATGGATTGTGGCACTATAGTGTATTGCGTCAATGAAAAAGACATTTAAAGATATCCTTTAATCTTGAGAAACAACATGTGAGGAAAGACGGTAAATAGGAAAGTGATCTGTTATCAGCTGTAATGGCCCTATCCTCCATCATAGAGGACCTTAACAAAAGGCTGGTATATGGGTTGATTCTGAATTTACCCACCACTTTGGCATGTCTTGTCTTGTGACTCGGCATGAAGGAAACGGTGGCAGATCAAGCTACCATAGCAACTGTCTAACCAAGTGACCCTGGGTCAGCAGCCAGAGGTCGTCTTGCTATGTTAGAACAACTGACAAACTAATACTTGCAGTTACAGATTGGAGACCTGAGCAGGCCAACAATAATCACTGCTTGTTTAAATTGCACATTTCTGTTGCTGACTCATCTTACACGCAAATGAGTAGATCTGATGAATACCTGAAGAAAGCTATCAATAATTAGAGTAAAAGAGTAAATGATAAATGAATACTCATTATTTCCAGACTACTTTCATATTAATCTCATTAAACTCTGAGCTCTGTGCTTGGTTTTGTTGAAAAACGATATGAGGACATCATATTTCAGATCATGTCTGACCATTTATAGCATCACTTAAAAGTGTCTGCTGAAAGATCCATCTGTGATTTCAATGAGATAAATATTTGAAACATTTTTCCCACAGTAACAAGAAAATACTACCATATGCAATCTTGGCTATCCAGTAGACATTCCATGATGTTCTTTTGTGAAGTTTTCAGATTTTCATTTACGTAACTTAAGAGTAAATCCAGTCTTCAAGTCGTCTGGAAAGGAGATTGCTTGATTGAAACTAATGTGTCAGAAAGCTGCTTTCACAGTGCACATATTTCTTTTTAGTCATTTCAGTGGCAAATTTCACAAAAGGTCACTTGACTTGACCTTTGATGCGATTTCCTCCAGATATTTGTTGAGCAGTAGTAATCACAAAGATCTGAATTTGAATGAGATTTCCACATGCCCTGATCAAGTGTTTTCTTTGTCTAGAATATTAAAAGTGCACGACTTACATGATATATACAGTATGGTTCAAAATTATGGAGAATAGCTAAAGCATTTCATATTATTAAACGAGAACAAATCAGATAAAATTGAATGTATTGTGAAAGTGAACTGACCTTTTCATGTTGTGTAGGTAACAATTTAATATTTTATCAAGTCTCCTTGAGCTTCACGGCACAGTCTAAGACGGGTAGGCATACTTCCTATCAGAGAGGTTAGTGTCTCGTGAGTTATGCTGTCCCAGTATCGGACCACTTCTCTCTTCATGTCTTCAATTTTTGTCAACCCCTTTTGATTCACACATTCCTTCATCATCCCCCAAATGTTCTCAATGGGATTAAGTCAGGACTATATGCAGGAAATGGTAATGCAGTCACATTTTTCTCCTGAAACCACTGCTTGGCATGTTTTGCGGTGTGTTTAGGATCATTATCTTGCTGCAAAATCCAGTCATTTCCATAAAACACATGTGCACTTGGAAGGAGAAGATTATCTAATATGTTAGTGTAGCGTTGACTTGTCAGATTTCCCTCAAACACACACAGCGGGGTCGTTCCTAATAAGGATATCCCTCCCCATACATGAAACTTTGGGCTGTATTTAAGTCGTCGATACAACGGTGCTGACGCAGACTTTGTCCATATTTTCACATTATTGGGATATACCCATATTGAGCTTTCATCAGTAAAAATCACATTTTCCCAGTCAAAGTTTTCATGTGCCAAACACCACTCAACACACCTGTCCTTATGTTCTTGTTTCATGAGAGGAGAAGGAATTCCAGTCTTTTTCTCCCACCCAAGATCAATCAAATTTCTTCTAACTGTAGATTTTGATACAACTGATGATCCCCTTTCTATCATTTCATACCTGATGTTGGAGATGCTTGCCCTTTGCTTTTTAGACGCTAAAATTCCCAGCCAGACGCGATCTGAGAAGTCCAATTTTCTGGGTCTCCCTGCTCCTTTCTGGTGCCCAAAATCCTTTCCCTCTTTAAAATTCTTCCTAATCCTATACACAGTAGAAAGAGGAGTTCCTGTTCTCTGTGCCAATGTATTTACATCATCAATTCCTTGATTACACAACTCAAAAATCAACCTTCTTTTATCCTCAGCAGACATTGTTGACAGTGCTGAGGAAAATGACGTCTGCTACAAATTCAGGGGAGGTAACTCTAATTGTACTATACTCAGTAGGCCAAGATGAGTTACCTCCCTTATACCATTACTTAGTTTTAAGTATCAGTGAATCAGTTGAGGTGTTAGGATAGCTCAAAGTAAGAAGAATAATTCTCAATAATTATGAACCAGACTATATATACATATATTTGCTTATATTATTGCACTAACAGTGCTAACAGATGGCACCTGCTCTTACTAAAGCAACATGCTCATTTACATAATGTTAGAAATGGATTGAACTTAAGATGAATGTGTATGATGTTTTTAAAGAATAAGTTGTTGCAAAATTTGAAACGTTGTTCCTTATTGTCCTTATCATGGTTAGTAGTGTACTATTAAGTACAAGTTCTTCACTCAGGTCAGTGATGTATAGATGTGCTCTTGGATGCCTAAAGATGTGGATAGTTAGTTAGCATTTAGAGGCTAAGGCATTGAAACTGTCTAGTTCAATTCAAAACATGGTTGCATACAGCCTGAAAAATTACATTTTGATCCTTTATTTAGGTGGACTCCATATTGCTGACTCCAATGATAACTCACACACTTGCTCACACTTATCAAAGATTTTACTCCAAGATGTCAGTCAGGTACCCTTGTTATATAGAAGCAGACCAGACCTTTGTATGTTGTCACATTGTCTAAACATAACACAATCTAGCAGGCAGTGTGTGTGTTGATGGACCAAATTGTTCAGAGTTGTCCATCTCACACATGAAGCATTTATGTTGGTTCGAATAATATTTCTCTATGATAATGTTTCTAGGTTAATCACAACAATACCTGTGTTGGTGGGTCAGCCAAAGTGGTATGTTGTTGAGGTTGCTTCATAGTGGGCCTTCCTGTCACATACAGCTGACATGGTTGCGATACTGGAATACGGTGCATAGCAGAATTAAGATGATCACACTCTTATTCACTTGTTGGATATGTGACTAGATACTAACTTGACAAGCTACAAGGCATTGATCATGTGTGACTAGATTCAGTCTTGACGGGGTACTAGCCATTGATGTGTGACTAGATTCTTGACAAGCTATTAGACATTGATCAGATGTGTGACTAAACACTAAGCTACTAGACATTGATCACATACATGACTAGATACTATGCTACTAGACATTGATGAGATGTATGGCGAGATACCAAGCCACTAGAAATTGATGAGATGTGTAACTAGATTCTATGTTCACATGCTACTAGACGTTGACCAGATGTGTGACTAGATTTCGATTTGATGATTGATACCTGTCTGATAGTTGACTAGATTGGGTAGATCTTTACGTGATAAGTGACTAGATATTCATCAGTTCTCTGAATAGATATTGAATCATTTTCTCATCCTTGGAAGGCAAAAACAGTAGTACATTATTGTTAATAGTGGTATGTGATTAAATACATAAAGGTACATTGTCCCTCAAAGTGATTTTTGTACTGTGACTTTTGTAAGCTTATGTTAATGAATGGGAGGTCATCACCTTAGTGCTCAGAATGTATGGAGGAACTTGAAAGTTAAGATTGTCATAAATGACTGTTTCTTGAAGAAAATGCTGTTGAAGGACACAGTTTAGAGGCTAACGCTAAGATGTTTCGATGGATGTAGCTTTGACTTTGAGGCTAAGATCATTCTAAAGGACGAGACTTTCCTGTTAACTCTCTGGTTACTTTGACGAACAGAACCTTCTAGTTGGTGCTGTGAACATTTTCATGGCAAATTGAAGCAAATGCTAAGATCCTTGAAGCAAGTGCTGAGATTATTTTGAGGGAGAGCACTTTCATGCAAATGCTTGGATGATTTTCATGGATACGCCCTTCACAGGGCTGCCACAGGTCAGCTAAAAGTCTTGAAGTTTCAGCTTTACTCTGAAAGTCAAGAGAAAGCTAGGTAATTTTGATACATTTTATAAAGTTAGGGAATTTGGGGTTAAGTCACAGAAATTTAGAGATATGGTTAAGGAAAAATTAAGACCATAATCAAGTATGGTAGTATGATGGCTGTGATGGTTTTCCTGCAAATTGTGAATGGCCATTTCAGTCAAACTTACCCATATGAGTTTTATTGAGAAAGTACTATATAGATTTATATAATGTGACCTATGTTCTGTAATTCGCTCGTCGTCCATAACAAATTTCATGTTTCGAAAAGTAACAAAGCAAGACAGCTAAAAGGGATTTGCACCTTTTACCTCCAGCCAACAACTATTAGGATTACTTATTCTCTCTTTTACACCTGTCTGTGGTGGTGGAGATATATCTGCTAAATAGCATTTCATGTAGCTGTAAATACAATAATTCATATTTGTAATTTTGTCATTAAAAACTTTCCTCTGTATGTACGAATTGCTCCCAATTTGCCATATGGTGGGAAATTTGATGTGTATGGTGATACAATTCAATTGGTAAATATTCATTTTGCATTTTTAAAACATTTTTTGAGGGTTTGGAAATTCATGTGTGTTAAAGCTATTTTGGTCACTTTGCTCAGTATAATATGTTAACTACTACTCAATTGTGTGTTGTTCAGTATCGGATTAAGTCAATGGCTATCCCAGCCAATGAACAATGAGGACAGTTGTTATGAACATACAACTTAGTGCCTGACAACGACCTTAAAATCCATGTTGAAACATCAGCTATACAGGATAAAGAAGTTGTATAATATCAATAAAAGTTGTCCTTATTCTTCATCTCTTCAACTTTTAAAATGCTAATTAAGGACATCCTCACCAGTATTATAGAATGTTAAATGTAAAAAAATAACTGTTGGAAGTGATCTTTAGTAACCCATGCTTGTCGTAAGAGGCGACTAACAGGATTATATGGCCAGGCTCTCTGACTTGGTATAACGTCATCGTTCTCAAGTGCATAGATTGATGCTCATGCTGTTGATGAATGGATTGTCTGGTCCAGACTTGATTATTATATCCAGTTTGCGCCATATAGCTGGAATATTGCTGAGTGTGGCATTAAACAACACACACTGCCTTGGACAGTGTGCAGTGTATAACTAGACTCACGCACTCACTATAAGTAATGGACGAAAGTGGAAAATTTACAGGTAGTTTTTCTTATGTGTGAATAAGCCAAGATGTTTGCAATGTTTCATGTATTAAACTTATTTTCTCAATGTCTGAAATATATATCTTTTCAATACTGACATACAGTATAACTGTGTTATGTGACATTGTGTCAGAAGTGTCGAGGAAACATCGTGTCATTACAAATATTTACGTTTTGGTTGATGTGATAAATTAACAAAATATATATGTATTCATGACATGTTTGAAAGGAAATATCTTAAAAGGGTGGTTAGGACTGGCTGAAGGGGAGAAAGGAGACAAGATTACACTTATATGGGTTGGTGAAAGTGTATACTTGTCAGGGCAAGTCAGGGAATTTGGTTTGCCATGCCTGTGTTGACCCTGCTGGATGATAGAACTAGGGTATTTTGAAAGACAGGTCCTGGAGGTAAGAGCAGTTGTCACTTTGAGGTCCAGTACTAGAGGTTTTGTGTGATGGGGATCTGAGATGAGTCCTATGGCCTCACATGAAAGGAGACGTCACTGTCTTCATGTCCTGATGTTGTGCTGCCGTCTCTCTATGTCAGACCGTACTGTCTTCACCAAAATGCTTAGTGTTTAGTTGTATTTTTACACAGGTCTGACACCAAAAGACATGTAACTATGTAATTGTTCTTCAGTTTGTAACAGTTTACGTGTAAGCACTCTGTGTCCATATGGTCTTGTCACTGTGCACTACGATTGAAACAAATATGAAAGTTAGCTGCTAAGAATTTAACATGTCTGTTGTTAAAATAAATTGGTTATGTGGATAATGTTTAATTAACAAAAAATGGTCTTTTTTTCTGACATTACATTTGAATCTCGTTCATAAGAACACATGTGAACTATTGTCCAGAAGTGTAAACCCTGGAAGTAAGGCATCATAGTTCACAGTTCCATAAATTTTTCGATTTAAGTTATAAGGAGTTCTTACTCGTTTTTCATGAATTTAGTCAACTTTTACTTCTTACAGAATGTATTTTAAAAGCTAAGGCATGTTGTTATTGTAAATCTATGTTCTATTCTTGCTATCTTTGTAAGATGTTTTTGGTTTTGTTAACTATTTTGTCAGTTAATTCCAAGTGTATATTCATGATTTGTTCCTGTTTTAGTGTGGTGTTAAGTTTAAGCCTTGTGACAAATGTTTTTGTGTAAATCTGAGAGAAATGAAGCAAATCTTTCACCATTGCGTAAAAGAGAATTCATTACTGGAATTTGTTCTGGGTCAATCTCTATCATTGTCAGAGTTGGAAATGTTTAGAAAGTCTGTTAAAATTCTGACTTCCAGAAAACATTGTAATGTTATTCATGGTGATACAACTTAGTAAAAAGCATTTTACAAGACTAGCAAGAGTAATGATCGTTTTTATTGTTAAATGATTTAATAATAATAATAATAATGAGCTACTGATAAAGATAATTATGTTTGTGTTCAGATATGATGTATTAGCCACTGAGTTCACATAGTTGTCTATCATATGTGTTATTAGTTACAGATGTGAGTAAGTTATTGTATGTTTCTGAAGGAATGACCATGTTGAATGTTCATTTCAGACTTTGACAAGTTCCTTGCGGACCGAGCCTCTGCAGCGACGGAAGTGCCGAGTATCTCAGCAGCTACTGGTCAGCAACAATCCCGCGCTGCTCCCAGGAGTAATCGACAATTGCAGAAAGAAGAGGAGGACAACCCATTGTTTGCTTTATGAAATCACAGCTTTGTCCGGCACTGTTAACATGTACCTTGGTCGGTCACTACACTGAATCAGACACAAATGTTTAGGTCATTTAAGAAACTAACTGCTAGATGTCTAACCTCTTTGGATGATGTGAATCTCCTGTATTGTTGGTCTCTAAGGTAGCTCAACAGCTAATGTGTCCACTTGCCATGCACTTAAGACCATGTTCTATTCTGTGTAAGTCATTTTGCAGTACCTACTTTTTGACAGTACTATTCAGCCAGTTAGCTAAGAGTGGTATCAAATCTGCCTCAGATCATGCTTTGATAGGTCCAAAAATGTTTTCTTCTAAAATACATTTATCTTATTTCGAGGAATTGGCAATGAAGGAGTAAGGCTCGTGGTCTAGGTGTTGCACTTGAACAAAGAAAGTTAGTGTATGTAGCTTGTAGATTTGTAAATTGTGAAATTTATTGTGACATACTGAGTATGTCAAACACACAGACATTAGACAGTCTAGTGGATAATGAGCACATCTGTTGGAAGAATGTTTACGTTGTGTTGTGATTGTTGATGGGAGGTGTTCGCATTGTTACGTGTTGACATCAACATGGCGATAGAATCGTAATACTGCATACAGAATATTTTTATGCCAGAATCTGAACTAACTATAGCTGAGATGAAGAGCCGAATTACAGTGGAAGCTGTCAAAAGAGGCATCTGTCCAGTCTTGTAAGCTGTCAACACCAGCATAAAATCTCAGTCCCATTTGTGGCTTTTACATTTATCACCAGCTCTCCAATCTGGCACGTCTAAAATGGATTATGTCTTTGGTCCCAGTGAGTGCCGGTTTAGACAGCTTCCACTGTACTACATCAGAATGTATCTGATTTTAAAGATTGTGTAAATGTTTGTGTTAAGTATGATATTGATGAGTTCAGATACTACACAGTTTTTGCATGTAAATATTGAAATCTGCATTCTTGAAATACCTGCGATTTCTTGTATGGTATGTATTATCATTACTGTTCAGCTTGTCCCAGAATTAAATAATTAAGTTGTAATTTTTATCTGATCACAATGAAGTGATTATGGTATTTCACACATTAATGTCAAGACACCTTGTCACAAGTGCTGCAGTTTCTTTGGATTCAGATTTGACAGCTGAAAAAGCCACGCTATTCAACCATTGATATTTATGTTTGGGGGAGTATGGTAAAATTACAATATCTTCTCATTTTGCCTCTTTGTATGGCTTAACAAAAATAAACAAAATGTCCGATACATGACACGTTGAGATATGTTACATTTATGTTCCAGTTTTGCTGGTAAGATCAGTCTGGCAACTAAGACTTGTGTTGAAGAAATCAGACTTGATGGCATGATGTCCATTCTGTTGCTGTGGATTATTCATGCACATTCATTGCGAAAATTGGGGTGGTGGGGTAGCCTTGTTAATAAAGTGCTTGCTCGTCATGCTGAAGGCCTGAGTTCAATTCCCCTGTGTGGGTAGAATGTGTGAAACCCATGTCTGGTGTCCCCAACTTGGATGTTGCTAGAATATTGCTAAGAACGGCATAAAACCAAACTCACTCACTCACTACTGAGAGAACCAATGCCTCTGGTTTTGATTCGTTTCATTGTTCATGTAAAATCGTAACCCTTTTCTATTTTTTTGAGACTAATATGAGGTATTGCTGGATATAGGGTTACATTGAAAAGCAGATGTTGACTATTTAAGGAGAACACAACATTTTATACACCACCGGCAAAGAATGAATTCAGATGATACAGAATGATTTTAACAGTGCCACCAATATTCATTAATATTTATCATTCAGCTTCAGATTTAATAGCAGACCTGCCTCACAACTTTACTGATTATTGTGACAGCAGACAGTGTTCAACAGACTAGCTGAAAGTTTGCTTTTGTCGATCTACTGTCAAATACCCTGGGGGTTGAAATTGGTTAATGCATGATTGAACTAAATTCTGTTTTAATGTGATGACCCTGCAATGAGAGGACCTATCATTCACATACTTTTTAATGCAGTATGACTCACACACACTACTTTTGTCATAGCCTTTGCAGACTAGTTTAGGTGCATGTTATGACATGGTGAACAGGTGACTATGTGGTACAGACAGCCACTTTTTCAATGAGTTATGTCCCATTGCCTTGTCAGGATTTTGTGGTTGATTCCAGTAATTCTGAGCCTTCTTCTGTTGTTGGTATGCCAGCATGAGTATGCATATTTTAGAACCATGTGTACTCTATTAAAGATCCACTGTGTTTTTGCAAGGTATCAGACAGATGACATACAAATTACCACTTTAGAAAGGTATTCAGCCATTGATACCTGTGAAACAATATGACTATCTTGAAGACCTTTTGAACATCTGTATATACATCCCTAAGCCACCAAAATGCTGGAACTGTTATCTTGCGAAATAGTTCTTTGGTAGATTTTCCACAAATTGAAGTTGGAAGTATTTTTATGAACTATTGTAGTTGGACAGGAAATACTCATTATGTTTTCAAGGTAGCCAATGATCTACAAGAGTTCATAAAAATGATTTTGAAATATTTGCTTTGTTTATGTAACAACAGGACAAAATATGTTGACACATTGAAATACTGAAACATGGAAAATATTTTGGTTTTTGTTTCATTAAACTTTTGTTTCATTTTGGTTTTGTTGCAACATATGCGACTGTCCTGGTGCTTTGGGGGAGGGGGGTTGGGATGGGGTATATTCTTTTGATTATTTTGATAGATCAAGTAACATGAGCAGAAAATATTTTGAAATTTTTCTTGAATCATTTTGAAAAAGTCTATTTTGACTGTCGTTTCTATTAGTATATGTTAAGTATTGGTATATATTAAGATGATTCAGCTCTCTTCAGATTATCTCCCTTTGATTAGTGTTCAGGTTACCATCTGGTGATTTAAAGTGACTTACCCCAAGGTAGTCAGCCTATATTACCTGAATCAGATTCACTTAGGGTTTAAGGGAAAAACAGCATTGCAAATAATGATTGGTTCACCACATAAAATGTATGGACACCTGGTATTTAATAATATGGTAAAGGTTGTTCCTACCATTAGTACCTGCCACTCAAACGTTTTGTAGTAATTCAAGTTTATACCTTTAAATATATTTGTTTTAAATTTTGTTGGGGGGAGGGTGTGGGTGAATACAGGTTTTAACTTGACTTGGCCATGCTTTCACATATTTGTACGCCTGCCCTCATCACTTGGAGCTGCAAAGCATGAAACCAACTTTGCTATTCAGGCATGCGTAATATACAATGTTAAATACAACTTGGCTGGTCATATATACAAGCTGTACCTTATCTTGCTCAAGGTAACAATTTTGTATTGTAGGAATCAATTGACAGTGTATTACTTAAAGTATTTTGTTGTGTTATTGTGTTAAGTGTGTAGTTGTAGTTATTATTTTAACTATCTAGAATTAAGTATTTCACCTTTTTATTCATACAACATTTGTTATATATAATGTATTTTTGAGTAGTTTCCTGCATGTGGAATTATTTATGAACATGTTTGTTAAAGACTTGATCTCACTTGCTAGGAAACTTCTAATGTCGTAACTGCTTGCTGATGCAGGGCTGGCTGTAGCCTGCAACATATTATTAAATACATTTCGTCACTTCTTCTATGAAAAAATGTGGAACGGTGGGGTAGCTTATTGGTTGAGTTGGTTGTTGGTCACGTTGAAGGCCCGGGTTTACGGTCCCACATGGGTACACTGTGTGAAGCCCATTTCTAATGTACCCCAATATGATATTGTTGGAATACAGCTAGAGACAAAACTGACTCACTTGAAACACTGCCTCAAATAGGATATTTATCCTCAAGTACCTTGGGAGGAAGAAAATCACTTAATGTGTTCCTTACTTGAATACAGAAGAAAGACTGGCTAGAATCATGGATATTTTATAGATACCTTTTAGAAATTGTGTGCTCTGTCAAAGTTGCCAAACAAAATCACCCAAAGTATTCTTGGTCCTCAATTCTACTCAGTATACTTACTGGTTCCAAATATCCATGACTGATGTGAATCGTGTGATGGTTACTGTGTGTCTTAAATATACAAAGCAAAAGAAAACAGGAAAGTGTAGAATTCCACAATTTCAAAATTTTCACATATATGAGGATGATTACAAATTGATTGATTTACTATGGCGAGGCATTCCATAGACAACAGGATGGTTTGGTTGTCAACTTGAGAAGAGATACTGATCAGCTTCTAAAATGCCACTCAAAAAGATCAGCAGAGAAGAGATGTCCTACTTTTAGAAAATGGTATTGCTGGTTACATTTGTCTTACAGTAAGATACTGTAACTAGCGTTACCACATAGGTTTCACAGGTATGACGTGGTACATCCATATGACATGGTATGACTGAAATAACTGGTCAAACCAGGTATAAACCAAACCCACTTACTTACAGCTCATAGTAATCAGTATATACCAGTCATCTTGTATTCCCTTTTTAGATTGTACTTGTATTGTAGGAATATTGGGAACAGATTTACATCACTGTACTTACTCTTTGCTGAGTTACCACCTGACATTACCTCCTTCATGCTCTCATGCATACACATACACAAAACAACAACACACCTATGTAAGACAGAAACACAGACAGATGGACAGACAGAGGCTTTCAGCTGACCATCCTTCTTTGGCCACAGATCATGGTCATCACAGTTACACTCTGATGTGTATCCATGATATTTGGTAGTTGACGCTTCTGCAATTCATTGGTAAATTTGAAAAGAACATAAGCCTTTGTTCATCTACTTTGAATTTCTTTTAGATTAATTATATTACGGTTCTTATTTCAAGATTCAACATTGTGTCATTTTGGGTCAAATGTATTTCGAATGACCATATATTTAGTTTTCAGCTTAGCATGAGCACTGGCCATTTAGCATGAGCACTGGGGCTTCTGATTCAGACGAGTCAGTGTATTTCCTAAGTAAGTTAAAGTTTGCATACCATTGCCTCAGATTTGTTTGGATAACTTGCTATCCCATAAACCTCCAGAGGTACTTTATCATTGATATTATCCTGACTGTTCCGCCAGTTTATCCATATTTGCCTATGCTACTACTCACCATGGGAAATATGTTTTATGCATGTATATTTCAGCGCATGTATAACTTTGGTGGTATGTGTACAGTTACCATGGAAACAGCTGCCATGTTGTGTACAGTTCTCCTTTGTTTTGATGCTTTCTTCTGACGATGCATACCAAGTATTGTTTATATTGGAAAAGAATCGCTTCTATGATTTTCAAGTCAGTTGTGTATATTTAAGCAGGATTTGTTTGCAAATGTATACATATTTCATGTAAATTGCACTGAAATTGTATGGTAAAATATTGACAAATGACAATTTGTAAAATAAAGCATAAACCTGTGAATAAGAAATGTTTTTTCATGTGTCTGAGAACAGTTACCATGATACAGTCATCCCTCGCCATAACGCGGGTCTTGGGGTCCATGGATGATCCCCCGCGTTATTAGACATCCGCGTTATAGTACCTATTACATAATGTGGAACAAACCGAGTTAGATCGTATATTCCAAGGACATAACATTACTGCTGTTTCGTGAATTGGGTCCAGTAAAAATATATCGTATCGTTGAGGGTGAAAATAAACAAACTTTGAAAATGAAAATATACGGGAAACTTTACAATAAAAAATCACTAGACATGACAACTTAATTGTTGTACCAGTTATGCTACCTGTTATCAAAGACGTATATTCACGTGAATATACGTCCTTGTTGTTATTCAATTAAGCCGGAAATAGCGATCAGCTGTGCACAGATGTTTTGGTTCAACCTACCGGTGATTCAGGTAAAAACGACCCAATAATATTACATCAAAGACCTTGTATTCCATTATCAGAATATTTTACATATTAAGCTGTAATTGTAACAGATTATTTTACATTGTATGTATTGCTAGTATATAACGCGAAATTTCTGCAAATATATTTAACATGACCGTTACCTGTCTCGATACAATTTACGTAGGAGACAGTTTGACAAGTCACCGCTGACTTCCCGCGATACTTGCAACTTTGATTGTAAAAAAACAAAATTTTGCCCATTTAATTGTTGAAACTGACTTCAATTAGTCAATAACGCGGGTCCCGGAGTCCATGGATTACGAGACTGTAATCTGTTGGTGACTGCAAAGAATAATGTGAAATTGGTACTATCGGGGTAGGCGCGAAAAACGGACCCTCACGAATGAGGTAAGCGGAAGTTGTGTGCGTATGGAATGAGTTAATGTTCTCACGGTGTTTCCGTAGTTTCTGTCAACAGTTTTTATAAATAAAACTGGGATTGAATTTAATCAAATAAAATATGGTTTCTGACTCCATACATCCTGGGATGACTGTGTCTTACCGCGCTATAGCGCGGTGTGTTGCATCAGAGGAAACCTTGTAAGTACTCGTCGTAACTCGACTGATAGCATGTCTTGTCTTTCGTAAGTTACTGCTACGATGTTGGTACGATTATTATTGAGAAAACCCGGCATGTTTTAAGCATGTGAAACACAATGGATATGTACGATAAACACTGTTAGTTGCCATCCGCACTGAATTTCACTAGTTTACGTAAGTTATAAGAGCGCAGCAGCGGATTTGTTGATGGAACTAATTTCGATTTCGTGAAGGGGTGTGATCGCAGTACGACCTTTTTTATGAGAGCCACGGATTACCCCGCTGTTTAACCGAATCCGCAGTATCGCGAAGCGCGTTATTGCGAGGGATGACTGTATCTAATTCAGTAAACATGCAATTGGTGTGTCCGGGTCATGGGGTAGCCTAGTGGTTAAAGTATTGACTTGTAATGTGGAACTCCTAGGTTTGATTCCACACATGGGTACAATGTGTGAAGCCCATTTCTGGGGTCCCTTACGGGAATATTGCTAAAAGAGCATAAAACCTTACTCACTCACTCACTCATTTGGGTGTCACATGGTCCTGTGCAGAGGTTTCAAATCGGGTGAAAATACACAGTATTGTGGTGGAAAAAGTAACTTACATTATATATTTGATTACACTCCTGCAGTAAAGTACCAGCTTTACTACTTTCGATTGAATCCCATGCAGGATTGCAATTGTGAACATGAACTTACACTCTCAGAGTCAGACACCAAATCACCAGCACACGAAGTCAGAGAGTCTAACTGGACACTGGGGTCTCCATGTTCGAAAGTACTAGAATTGTACTTGAGTGAAAATGTTATCCCTGTAACCAGTATAATTTAGTTACATTTGACCACTTTCTAGAAGGCATGGTGGAAGTAGTTAAGTAGGGTCATAGTGAATCAAACAGGGTCATACTGAATCAAGTAGCTTTATTGTCTGTTTGCTTCACGGTACATCGTTTCACAGTCCAAAGAGGTACTTGTGACTGCTAACTGCTGCTGGGCTTGTATACTTCCTAGGCAGCTGGGAATGAAAGGTGGGTGCAGATTGTCTATTGACTGGGGTCTTTCAAATGCCTTTCTTGTCTGAAGGGAGTTTAGGGGATTGTAAATGGATTTATGATTCCTGTTGATTCATTATTCCTCGTTTACACAAAATGGTAAATTTCACTGTAAGCGACATGAGTTGTAACTATACACATGGAATGAATATTGCAAGACATATTTCATAGTAACAATTTGTTACCATTAATCACATCAAAAGAACCTATCCAGCCTTAATCTGGATTAACTGACTCTCAAATAATAATTTCGTGGCTAATCTAAACACAAAATGAACAAGCAATAAGAATGCAAATATGAATGATATTTTACTCGTTTTATAGTGCTGAAACATTTTTCCTTTTGTGCAATATTGTGCCCAACATCAAAGGCCGTGAATGTGTACGTGAGCGCATCAGGCAAGTACAATCTTAAATGTGGTGCCAATCAAATAAGACAGACAAGTAATGTATATGTATCTCTGTGATTCCCATGCACAAAATGTTTTAGACATGTAAGTACGTTTACACATGTGTAAATATACATGCGCGTGTGATAGTAAATAAACATACGCGTGTGATAGTAAATATACATGCGCGTGTGATAGTAAATATACATGCGCGTGTGATAGTAAATAAACATACGCGTGTGATAGTAAATAAACATACGCGTGTGATAGTAAATATACATGCGCGTGTGATAGTAAATATACATGCGCGTGTGATAGTAAATAAACATACGCGTGTGATAGTAAATATACATGCGCGTGTGATAGTAAATATACTTTGCGTTCACACTGAATTTATGTTTAGGGAGCAAATCTGAAAGTAAGTAATTAGTTTATTTAATTGTCTCATTTCCCCCTGAACTTCAACAGGGAAAGATGTTCTCTTATAAGAAGACAGACATAGTATCAGATATGTACTACTCTTGCAATAGGTCTTTCACAAGACAGAGCTCTCTGGAAGAAAAAAACAGTCCTCTTGACAACTGTTTCATCATACTTTTATTTCACTCAAACAATTTGCATATGCTTATGTTTTGCTATGCGTACACGTGGTGCAATTTACTCACAGTGCAAATCTGCACATATGTAAGCATACTTTGCACCCGGTCCTGACCACATAAGTGAGTAAATGCGTTCTCATGACATATTACACACGTGTGCATAATTTTCTCACATGTCCATTTATACATAAGTTTGCAAATGGGGATCAGTTTCCTGATTATATGCGTAATGTTGACGGAGCATAATCAGAATCAAAATTTTCAAAACAAAATGCGTTGCTGGATGGATTGGAACCTGTTCATTCAGCAAGGATCCATTCATCAGAATATTGGAACGCAACAACTGTTTATTTTCAGCTTTTGATACGGCCCTCCTCCGTTGTGAAAACCAAAGCACTGATAGCTGATATTAGTGATAGTTGATAGCATTTAATTGAGTAAGTGGACAAACGGGTACATGAACTGCTTCACAAACAGAAGGACTGGAAGTAATTACACAATGGACAGCGATGTTAGTTGGACAACTCGTTTGGTATAGATGGAACTTCAACATCAATTCTGCTGTCCGCAATAGCTATCTTCGATTACTTACACGTCACTGTCAGAGTGCTGGGTATTTGAACCTCAGCCCATTGTGAGCCTCTGAGATGTCTTTTCAGGAATGGCAGAAGCCATATGGACCGTTAATTAGGCTGTATTTGAGAGCACACAAAACAGACATACATGTAACGTGATGCTGTTAACGACACTACGTATTGATATTCCATTTGTGAACGTGTGATGTGTTTCGTGGTAACTACAAACTTATACTTGTGCAGTTTGTATTGTACATTTATGTGAATCTTATCTAAGTTAAGGGGGCGGTGGAGTAGATGTGGTAAAAGGCCATCCAGCCAAAGACCCGGGTTCGATTTGGTCCGTTTGGGGGTCCCCACCGTGATATCACTGGTGTATTCCTCGAAGCGGGGCAAGACTAAACTCGCTCTTATTTTAGGCCCCATTTTGAACCATCTGGCTTGCAACATGAAAAATAATATTGTTCTTTGGGTTATGCTCAATGAAAAACTAGAAAATCTTAAAAGTCTGTGAATAACATTTTTGTCTTGATGCAGTGTGTGAAAAATATCCAACACAAACTCCATGGAAAATAAGTGCACATCGCTAATGGCATTTGTTTCGTTTATTTACATTCACCTTGCTGCCGTAATAAACACAGGACCTGGAGTTTGGAGTTCTGGGGATCTTTACTTGAACCAAAACTCTGAGGCCGCTTGCTTTCAATTTCACCGTTTAGTAATAAGTACCGAACAGGTTTCCCTTTTCAGAGACCATAATTCTGTTCGCAGAATGAATGTGTTCTATAAATGTACGACTGTCGAAGTTGGGAGATATATGGGATTGAATCAATGTTTATACAATAATAATGGATATTTTGAGAATGCATCACCACATGGGTTTCATTCAAAGCAAAGCTGTTCGTTCAGTTATCCCCCTTGTTCGGTGACTGGAGTAAGACATGAACATTTCAGGTTTACAATTTTCAGTCAATAGTGTATGATTTGACTCGGAAAACCCTGACCATACACAGATGCAAGAAAATTATCTGAAATTTCGTCTAGAGTGATTTATCGACCTGCCTGAAAAACGTCAAGATTCATAATGACACCCCATGCACGTGTAGGAGGCTCCCACGTTGTGCACGTGCTTCCCATGCATTGTGTTCGCGTGTTGTGATAATGTGAAATGATGCAACATACACATGATGGATGCCCTACCGTTTTTTGAAGAGTATACATGCAACAACCCACCCCGTATTTTTAATATTATCAAGATCCTTGAAACTACGGAGTTACAATTGGTCTTCAGTATCCCATGTTTGTCGTAAGAGGTAACCAACGGGATCGGTTGGTTAGATTCGCTGACTTGTTTGACACATGTCATGGTATCGTATTATGTGGATCGATGTTCATGCTTTTGATCACTGGGTTGTCTGGCCCAGACTCGATTATTTACAGAGTGCTACCATGTAGCTGGAATATTGCTGAGTGCGGCGTATAACTAAACGCACTCACTCTCTCTTGTCATGTAGTTTAAATATCGTGGCGTGCGGCGTAAAACAAGAAACCGACCAATCATGTTATCAGTATGTTAACAGTGATTAAATGGCAGATATAAATGCGAAAAAAAAATTAAGTGAACGAAAAAAGTGTTGTTTCATGAGAAACGCAAAGTAGACTCGTGTTGCAGTTTTAACAGCTATGGTCGTATGACCTTAATTTGTAGACTCACAATGCCAATATCTTTGGTAACCTCCGACAACTGCAATAACATACATAACCCTCCTCCTCTTTCACGCTATCACACATTGAATGTTACGTGACGACATTGTGTTCGAACCTTATTGGAGTCCTTGCCTGTTGTACTGGAGGAGCTCTCCCATCATTCAGAAACAAAAAACATGGTCCACACTTTCAGTTTCTGCATTATCAATTATAAGACAATGTAGAGGTTCCTTATTTTTCTTAGTTTTCTTTTCATACAGAAAAAAGGAAATTTTTCATTTTTTGCATTTTTTACGTGATTGAATCAGCGCCTTTGTTTGAGGAAATATATGATGGAATATATACAATAGTTACAAGTACCTGTCCAAATTCGTTTGGTAAGAAAAATGGTCTGAATGAAACAAACTATTTCCACACCCTTCGCGCAAGCAAGATATGGTTTCTACACCGTGTTTGGTTCATATACATACACAGTCCCCAACACATTACCGTCTCCTTTGTCTGAAGATCTCTGTCCATTCGAATCGGTTGTCCAAATCCAGATAGAGTTATTGATCCCGAATTCACACTTTCGTTCCAGCCATGTTTCGGTGGAGTACATTAAACAACTTTCCAGTATTCCTACATGAATTTTACAGACGCCTTCAATTGCATTGGTTGTTTTCGTAACGGTCGCACGTTTGACTGCTTGATTGCTAAGTTTGTTTACAGTGCACCTGTACGGTAAGCATACGAGTGCATATTTAGTGTAGGCTATGATATTCATGGGGATAAACATTTAGACATATATATTGAAGTTTTTAATCTCGTGAAACGAAAGCGCCATATAAGGTTTACGACTTTGTACTGAGTGAATATCTCATACTGTTAAATAAGTATGAACAAGAGAGCAATGATACAGCCCACATTGAGGAACATGAAGATCCTCAAACAAAAGGCATCAAGCACAAGAGAAACATCCTTCCACTCCACCCTGGCCTCTGATTTCACCCATTTGCCGTTATGCCCCGAATGCGTCGTCATATCTGATGTAGCTTCCTTCTTTGTTTTGTTCCGAGAACACCATTTCTTGGCAGTGACACATCTTTGCAATATTAAAGGTACTTCATCTGTCCTTCGGTGCAGCCTGAGGACAAGAACTGACATTGCCACAGCAAGTGAGCTGAGAGCGAGGAGGACGGTGAGGTAGACGGTGAAGTAGGGCGTCTGGAGGGATGTCCTGGGCATTTCGTTAGTCATCTGACTGAGGAACACAGTGAAAGCGAGCAGAACTGTCATAGAGAGAGCCGTTTTGTCTCCGTGCTCTATAGGTAGTGCAAACACCAGGGAGCTGAGAAGGGATAACAACGTGATGGGGATTATCAGGTTGTAGATATAACATGAAACTCGGCGGTTTAAGGTGATGGCAATGCGAAGGAAAGGGTATCCTTCCATAACAATTTCCCCAGATATGTCTTTAATAATCCACAATGAATTTCCTCCTGATGAATAAGGATCGATTTTTCAGAGGTAGAAGGCGAAGTTTGTTAGCTCCTGAATACCAGGAGGTGAGTGATATGTTACAGACCTGTGTGTCAAACGGAAAATAGGAAACATCGAAGTCACACGTCGTGCTGAACAGATCACCAGGAGTCCAATTCACTAATCCTGAGTTACGTACGAATACAAGGCCAGATTGTTCCCAAAACAGCGTTCTTTGGGTGACAGTCTGCACTATTAAGTCAGGAAGCCATACACCATCAGTAGACAGAAACAGATTATCTTGTCCACCAAAGTCTGAGCTGTTCCATTTCAGTGAGTCATCCATCCACTGCAAGAGAAAATATGCATTGGTGACCATTGTCTGGTGCATTTCGTTGATTTCAATTAATTGAATCAAATGGAATTGAATATTGATGACTTATTGTCAATCACTTCTTTGACTTTACGGGGAAACACAAATCGACTGTTTATGTTAGATAACTGCTTCACAAGTCTGTGTTGTTCATCAATCATGTTGCAGTTCATCTGTGTAAGAAAGACCAAGAACACAGCGAGCGAAACTAATTCACGATAATTCATCTCGGCAGTCATACGTCTTTCTGCCAAAGCGCACATCAGTGTTATGTCTGACCTCCGCCTGTTCGTCATGCGCAATCTTCATTTAATGATGTAAGATGCTATTCGGAAACAACCAACACTGCTTTCAGCGAGATCCATTTAGGAAAATACGTTATGTAAAACAGGCACATATAGACCCATTACTAACTAATGTGCCTTTACGCTCATACTTTGTGTCGTGGACCAGCTGTTTGTGAAGAACTTGAGAAGTTTATACAATGTGCGAGTGAAAATCAATTTCGGCTTCCATAGAATAGAAAGGGTAGCCAGACATAACGTCCCTGAGATACGGTAGACAGATAGTGGAACAGATAAATCAACATATATACCTCTCGGAAAAAGTTAATTTGTTACAAGGTTGAATGTTTCAGCTAACATCAGCCGTGTGCGCAAACAGTAGGCAGTAAAGCTGTATTTCTTTCGTATAGAGCATGTCTCGACTTCAAGAGTAAAGTCACAAAAAGACATTTGTCGAACCCCTTAATTATGAACATGACCCGAGAAGCAGATCATCTGTTTCGGTTCAAACCCTTTGGTAGTAGTATTGTAAGTTATCACTGTGTCGTGGCATGGCTTTGTCATCCATAAATACGGGTCTTGTAGTAACATCATGATTATCCTAATGGAGGACAGCAATGATCAACGTAGAGGACATTTGAATCAAGCGCTTCATAGATCACACTCAGCACTCGCAACAGTCCTTCAAACTCATAACCGTCAGTCCAATGTAATCTTTGCCAAGTCTTCAGATTCCAGTGTCGCTATGGTAATCACCATTCCAAGCGTGGTTGTTAGTGATGATCGTTCAGTAGAAGATCTTTGATGACCCTTCTAATCTGTACCTGGCCTTCCTTTGGCGATTACGGTTTGTTCAAGATCGTTGGGACATGGTAACCGAAATGGTAACCAGTGGTGCTTCGGAACAGTGAAGATGGAGGCGATCCTTCATATATGAAGGTCTTGGGTAGAATAGGTCTTCAGCAACCCATGCTTGCCATGAAAGACGACTATGCTTGTCGTAAGAGGCCACTAACGCGATCGGGTGGTCAGACTCGCTGACTTGGTTGACACAAGTCATCGGTTCCCAGTTGCGCTGATCGATGCTCATGCGGTTGGTTGTCTGATCCAGTCTCGATTATTTACAGACCACCGCCATATAGCTGGAACATTGCTGCATGCGACGTAAAACTAAACTCACTCACTCACTCACACAGTGCTTGTGACAAGTACTTGTGTCGAGTGAGCCTCTATAGTGCCCTCCCTTCAAGATCTGACGTCACTGCATTGGTTATCCTGACCTAACGGCTAAAACTCTGTAGTGAAAAGTTATTTCCCGACCAACTGCTTTCAAGGGCATACCAGAGTTATGTCATATTCGCATGTAAAAGTTGTTTGTGTGCACTGCTATATGTATTCCTTACACTTTCAGAAGTAATTTGAAAAAAAAGAGAAAATAACAAAAACAGTCTTCAGCAAGTTCACTATTATGCTTCTGTACTAACATAGAAACAAATGACTTCAGTTTGCTGTTGTCGTATTTGAAATTGTGCTAGTGTATTCTGGGATCCCAACACTAAAAATACGTGATTATGTTATTTTGATTTCCATACCGGCCACGTGTTGATAAAGACAATATCTTGCAAGTTGTTTACAGAACAACAGACGCCATTACAACATGTTAATTACATTCAGACGATAAAGACATTGATACGTTCATGAATGCCACCACACAAATAGCAATCCAACAACGTCATAATATGATATTATGGCAAGTGTCACAACCAAAGGCAAAGCACAATGACGAGGTTATAATTTGAGGTTATAATTTGTTCAGTCTTCGTGCGAGAATTAACGAGATGTGATAGTTGAAGTTAGGGACACGGAGTGAGTTAATTTAGTAGGCACGTAGTGGAAGCTGGTAAATACGGAGTCAAATGAGAAAAGGGCACTTTTCTTAAATTTTATTCCACAGTTTTTCCCGAGAATGAGTAACCTCAATATACTCAAATATATTTAAACATACCAACTATGACATTCAGAAGCGTCTTCAAACTTGGCACCATTCGAGTGTCCAAATAAGACACTATCACAGCGTGTCCAAACACAACACTACAAGAGTGTGTCCAAAAATATGACACAACACTAAAGATACACCAAATGTGCAATCTCTAACGTTTTCAACCATACGTCTACAAATTAGACACAAATACATTGCAAAGTCACTAATATAATATAGAGAGCCACCAAAACGTAACTGCTCACTGAAGTAGAACACTGAAGTGAAAACAACCAGCAGAAAAAGTGTCAGTTTCAAATGCGTTCGCGAGAACGTTACTGAGTGTCCGTGAACGGGGGTTGCTTGGGCGAATCATTTTGTCCACACAACATTCACAAATATTCCAGCTATGTGGCGGTAGTCTGTAAATAATTAAATCTGGATCAGAGTGAGTTAGTTAATATTTAACGTCACGAATCTAGAACAGAAAACAGTGATCAACAGCATGAGCATCTGGGATATGACGCAAATGGGATACAATGACACGTGTCAACCAAGTCAGCGAACCTGACCGTCCAATACCGTTGGTCGCCCTGTACGACAAGCATGGGTTACTGATGATCAATTAATTCTAACCCGGATATTCATGTGTCCAGGGCTACATAGCTTACAAATACAAATGTAGACTGTATATTCAATACTAACTGCAAATAGGAAAACAAAGAAATGATTAAGGGTGTGGTCCAGTCCTCGTACTTCACAAAATCGTGTGATTTTTACTTTTAGTTTTTACTTCGAAGAGATGTATCATGACAAGATTTCGAATTAAATTCACTAGGAAACTAAGGAAATCATCGTCAGGCCATTGCTTATAAATTTTAGTCATATACAGAGTATATTTTAAATTTGACAGCAAATATTTGCCTTTTACAAACATTTCTTAGTGACTACAAATAGCGTTGAGAATATGAAACGAAATTTTAATACAATGTCAAATGAAAGATCAATGCTGTTGGGGTGTATGCCAGGAGACTGGTCAGATGATTCAATAAATAAAGCATTTGTATACTACATTCCGGGACGTATTCTCATCTTATCTGTGTGAAGGATTCACAAACTAATTGCGAAGGGGCTCAGGAATGCCAGTCATGAAAAATCGCTCATGTATTTGAGCAATATTTGTAAGCACTGAATTTGGTGAATTGCGTGTTTTGTTCGAAACTTGGCACGTACCCTTGTAGAACAATTGGTAATATATCATTCAAAGAAACCATACATGTAAAAATGTGACATAAACAATTGTTACATTCCCTGATTGACTAACTCTGGAGTGAGAGAGTCAGTGAATTAATGCTTCACGTCACACTGGCACCATTTTTACCATATTCTGAAGAAAACAACATGTATATCAACCAGTAACATATTTAAGCTATACAAAGCTCTCAACGAATGACAGTGAATCACCTGAATATCACATAATATTAACTTGAAACATAAAAGTTGTCATAAAAAGTCAATACTGACCAATACAACATAGAGATGGATTACAGATTACCAGCAGTCAAAGTTACTCTACTGTGTCATGGACCAATCTGACTTATGTTAGATCCGTTTGGGACATATAATTCGAAGCAACGATAACAATGGTGAAAAAAGTTGCACCACAACTAATATTACACAAAAAGAAGAATCTCAGACATAGTGAATCAGTTGCAAGAGACACGTCTTTCCAGGTTGCCACTGGATTACACTTCTTCTCATTTTTGTCATCAACCTCTGTGTCGTGTACGTCAGGTTCTATTGCACTCATTGGTGGTTTGCGCAGTGCAAATTTCCATAATGTAACCAACTTCTGCAATACGGCAGGCACATCTCCCTTCCTCAGATGGATCCTGAGGATGAGAACTGACATGGCCACAGCAAGGGAACTGAGAGTGAGGAGCAGGGTCATGTAGATGGTGAGGTAGGACGTTTGTAGGGATGTCCGGGGCATATTGCTGCTCTTCTGAGTCAGAAACACACTGAATGAAAGGAGAACCGTCATGGATAGAGACACTTTATCCCCATATTGTACAGGCAGAGCAAAGACCACTGAGCTGAGAAGGGAGAGAAGCATGACAGGAACGATGAGATTGAGGACATAATATGACGCCCGACGCTGAAGTATTGTGCTTATGATGAGCTGAGGAAATGTCGTATCAGCGGTAGTGGATGTCAATGCTTTAATATTCCAAAGTCCATTCACATTTGTTATTAAATCATTGCTTTTGTCAATTGAAGCTATGAAACGAACAGATGTATTTCTGGTCACCCATGTGGATAGATTCAGATGGCAGACCTGAGTATCAAAGGGAAAATGTGAAACGTCAAAGTCACAGTAACTTTGATAGAGGTCCCCATGAAACCATTCTACCATTCCAGAATGATGGACACAAACAGGTGATTTCTGATGGTTCATCAGTTCACGCTCGTTGGCTGTATTGAGGAGCGTAATGTCGGGGATCCATATGTCTTCACTTGACATGCAAATCGTGTCCATCCCTCCATAATCCGAAATGTTCCACTTCAGTGACTCATCCAGCCAGTAAAAGGTAAACCACCCATTTGTAGTCATAGACTGCTGCCACTCATTGAGCTCAGTAATGTGTGATAACATGAACTGTACTCGTAAGTCCATCCTGGTCTCACTAGGGAACACTTGCTGCTCATAGTCGTCTTGCAAAAAATGAAGTAGTCGCTTCTGTTCTTTAATGCTGGTCCCTTGACTTAAACAAATCAGTGTGGTAAAGCAGATGAGATTTTTCAAGATCATTGTTTCTGTCTCCACGTATGTACGTCTGAATCTCTGAATACAGGACTTGGGGAGGTCCGAAAGGATGGGGCTTTGAATACCTTCTAATTAAGGTGCTTTCGTATCTTTGTGGCCAATGACGTCAGTCACAAGCATTGGCATCGGCCGCTAATAATGATTTATCCTATAATTCTGTTTTGTGAGTGGTTTCATACATACTGGTAGAGTAGGCAGTGATTAAAGATAATGTCGGAACATTATAGCTCTGTAGACCAGTATCTCTTCACATTTCTGGCTATATATTTACGGAAGGCTTGAAACAGGCGGACATCTAATTGGATGAGTTTAGATAAAGTTAAAAGCACTGGTTTTGGATATCAATCATTAACCCTTTGAACTGTCTTCTAACTGACTTCCTGTGGGTCCTTTAATTGACTAGGTGATAAACGTATTTGTGTGAGGGTGTTGACATTGAGGAACATATCTGCACACAAATTAAGACCACCATAGAAGTGTTTCATCACTTTGCGTTAGTGACTGATGCTGCCATAGTAACGAATGATAGATTAAATGACACATTGATGTGGATGATTTGCTAACCCTCCTTCGGGACCATTAGGACTCATTCTTTGTGTTTTGTTCATGAAATGCAATTTGGGAACGCATTGTGTTTCTTTAGAGATTTAACAAAACGGCATTTAATGAAGGCGTTAATGTAACACCGCAATGTACACAATCATGAAATCTCATGCTACTACCTTCTAGAGTGAGTGGGTGTGTGAGTGACTTCGGTTTTATGTCTCTTACGCAATATTCCAGCTATATCACAGCGGGGGACACCTGAAATGGGCTTCACACTTTGTGGGAAATCGAATCCGGGTGCTCGGCGTGACGAGAGAACGCTTTAACCACTAGGCTACCCCACCTGCCTACTACCTTCTAGACTGTATTCCAAATGTCAGTAGTCCAGAAAATAAAAGAATCTCCTACTTTATTAAAAACGACTTGTTTTTCACTTAAGTTGTTGTTTCGAGGCAGACACCTTAGCCGATATGCGTGATATACATATATGTGTGTGTGCGTGCGTGCGTGCGTGCGTGTGTGTAAATATGTATAATTACTGAAAATTTCAGTAATTATGTACAATCAGGGAGACTATATACAGATTATCTCTGTTACAATGTATCATTCACTCAGGAATTATATATATTTGCTGAAATATTCAGTAATTATGCATACGTAGTGAAATTAAAAAACAAAATTATTCATAGAACTTTTGTTGAATTTGTACTAAAAAAATAAACACATAGTGATCCCTGAAATTTGAAGTATTATGGACGTTTCTTGAAACTGATATGAGAATGATAACTTCAAGTAGATTGTAGTGGGGTAGTATTTCAGCCATGACCTTGCAGAAAAGAGTAAGACATTCATAATGCACATAGGTAAGGTTGGAGATCAAAAGCCTTGTTGAGAGAGGACATTCAAACAACTGGAATATCAGAGGCATCGGACTAAAATTAATGAAGAAATATTGCAGAGTAAGGCAAGTGAACACCAAGTCAAAATCTACCACTAATAATTCGGTCAGGTGGTGTTGGTTGTATGTGAAGCTTGGAAAGCTACTAGCTTCTATGTTATTTCTCCCTTGTGGTTCTCCTTTGTACACGACTAATCATCCCAATATGTTGAAGGACGGAGTAATAACCCCCAAAAACCCCTAAAACTAAAGTAGAAAAAACATAATTAAATACAAAGGTAAAAAATAAAGACAACTACAACAAAACAAGAACTTTATTGCGTAAATTGCATTCTTTTACAATACAGTAGGTTAAACTGAAAGAAACTAACTTAGAAATAGCAGAGACCAAAATACCCGAGTTTCTTGATTTCTGGTAGACAGAAGAAGATCAAATATGTTCGGAGAAAAATAAATTGTAATCCCTCAATATTTACGGAAATACTATCAGCACTATAACACCAGGTGAGGCGTGTCTATAAAAATATGTATTATGTCAAAATTGCACCAAAGTTTCAGTAATGTATCGTAGAGAAAGTACCCCAACATTTTCTACCATTTTCCAGGTAACCCGATCAATGACAGAGTGTCAGGAATGTCTGAGTACAAGACTGTAAGGTGTTTCTTAGGAATGGGCATTGAGACTTTCGAATGACGACACATTTGTGTTTTATTCCAATACATTCGGACACTAACATGAGTTAAAGTGAGTGAGTGAGTGAGTTTATCTTTATCGTCACATCTCCAGTATTGCAGAACACTTTATAATTATATTACAGATCAGAAATATTCGGAAATGAAAACAAAAACAGTTGAAGAACGGCAGCACCACTCATGCATCTCCGATGTCCACTAAAAACTAGTAATTAAATCTAAAACATTTGAACTAGAAATAAAAGACAATGTAAAACAGGCTAAACTATTTCAGCATTTCGTCAGTTCATCATAAATACATGTAAATTATGAAAACCTGTCAACGAAGGACAGTAAAGCCAATTAGAATATCGCGTAGATTTAGCTTTATTATCCTTTCACACTAAACTTGAAACAGTTGAGCATATATCAAAGGCTTGTGGTTTGCAAAGGAACGATTCTCGAGATTACTTCCGTGTTCAGGTAAACAATTTGAAGAGGATTTTTTTGTAACTGATTCAAAAGATCACGCCCCTACTCATAGATAGCTAACGTTCCCACCTACACAAATATACTATAGAGTAGAGCTGACTGGGGTTGTACGTCACATCGGCATTATTCTAGCCTTATAGTGAAGAGATCAAGTCTGACATAAATGGTATCCGAAATCGATGTGGGGCGTTGGGGTAACTTAGTGGTCAAATGGCTCGCTCATCACACCGAAGGCCCGGGTCGATTTCAGCAATCGATCAGAAGGATAGCATTCTCTCAGAGATTTGGATTTACCTTATGTAATATTGTGTAAATGTGTTCTGCTCGCTCAATCCAGGTAGTAGTCATGATTTGCTTTAGCTGGCCATCATTACTGGCTGGGTTCTATTCCTCAAATGGGTACAATGTGTGTCCCCCACTCTGATTTTGCTGGAATATTTCTAAAGGTGGTGTAAATTAAACTCACTGACTAAATCTATTTGCAAAAACGTATCAGTTATTGTAAATGAAAAAGACAGCAACATTACAATACTCATAAGGATCCAGCGGTGGCTGGATGATTCCGCCTATATCGAGAACATATGTTCATCGGTCAGGGTCAAATGGTGATGAAACCAGGTCTACACGAAAGTGAGTGTATCCTTCTCCATTAGTTAGATATTTTACAAACATATGTGAAATCTACTCAAATATTCATAAAAACAAACCACTAAGGAACGTGTGGTAGAAATCCAAACAGTGAATAGTTATTGCATCGGAAATAATTACTGTCACTGGCAAATCATGTTGAACAGTTCATCAGACCCATCCCTAAATCCTCTGCCACCGACAGCCATAAAACGCCTTTTTTATTATTTTGATTTATATTTCTTTCTTTTTTCTTATCTGTCTACTGTTCTAAAGACCTCATTTCCCATCCATAATAATATCTATTACTGAAGAATCATAGTCATTACAATGGACGTTGAGAGAAATGAGATTGATGTAACAGTATCAACAACACAAGAAGAAAAGGGGCAATCCTGACAAAAGATTTTCGAAATATTCTACCACGTAATTCTGTGGTTGAACACTTTTTAAGACATAATTTGAAGAAAGCAACTTATATGAGGAAAACTAACCATATAAGTAATAACAAAATGACCACCCACTATGATCTAATCTTGATAAAACACACACATTTACCCCCACACTTGGTATGCTTTTTATCTTTTTGCAGTCGGCAGAATTATTGTATTTAAAAAGCGAATGGCCCAATCTTTGTCAAGACGTTTAACTAAAGCTTCAGGTATATTCATGGTCTAATACTGTTTTAAAGATCTAATTTCCCATCCACTGACGTTCCCATTTAAACTAGGAATAGTAGAGACCAGTGGGACGGCCTCGTCAGTTCCGAGTGCCAGATTGAGAGTGCCAAACCACTCCCCACAAGATTGTGTAACGAGAGGGGTAGTTTCATCATTCTCAAACTGATTTCCTCATATTTCGAGAAATGTACCTGTATCTCTAGTGTTGGCTTTGGCTTTCATAAAATTACAATCGAGTGTCATACGGATTCCAAATTCCAAAGCTTCAAGTGGTCCAAAGGTTGTGTGGCAGACATTTGCGGGACAATGTTCCAGACACACATGGGTTTCGATACATGTCCTAGTTTGGCATAGATGATATCATATCAAATGGGTGTGATTGTGGAAGGTGACACTCTCGCGAACACCTGCTTTCAATCTCTGGTTCATAAACACATGATTACGGAATAGCCAGCATGGTCCAGCAGACTCTACATTGGTCAGAGGAATATGAATATGGACATGGTGTTGTTGTATATTTTAGCTTTTAAAATCATGCGCATTTGTAAATGAGATTAGGATACAGTTTGTTGTAGATGTGCGAGATTTTGATTGTAAACAGTGTTCAACGAACAGAATAACCGCCGTCCATAAATTAAGGTACAGACGTTGAAGAAACTGTAGTCATGTATGTGTATGGGAAAGTGGACATTGTCCCACAAACGAGACTAGGTGTCATGTCCCTATAGCTGAAGCTCCAACTTGATTTCCTAAACATCTGTTGTGAGACGAATGTTAGTCAAAGAAAACAAAACCCTTCTCATGAAATAGATCAATATTATGCTTCAAGGTAAATGTAAGGAGCAGTGACGCCAGTGACCTCTTACAAAGGCAAGACACCTTACCATGAAACATGCCCAGTACACAGAGGAAGTCCTTCCCAAATTGTCTCAAACTGTGATCATAATGTAATTGACTATGAATGTGGTGTACATGTGTCGCTGCCTAGTTTCTCTTTGTCCGGACTTATTGATGCTTTTCCTTCTTTTAAACTTTTTTTTGAATGCTGTATGAAGTGATGCTTCCATATAAATATTGTCTTGTCAGAGGCCCTATCAATGGGAAAACAAACAACAAAATGTTCATAAAAGAGTGACAGGTAATTTCAATCCAGTATCCGTCCCTTGCCCATTAGTATATGTTTATAGACAGACAGACAGGTTTTATTACACAAAAAGGCTCCAGGCCCAAAATACAGTATTGCAGTCAATTGATTGTGTACATTGCATGCATTAAATTTAGTTTTAAAGTTCATAAGATTACATGACGTGCGTTGAACATTAAGTACAGGAACATAGCTATAGCGTGGGTTGTTTTTACATCACTGGATTGTATGAGCTGCAGGAATTTATGGATTTTCAAAGAGATATTTCAAAGAGAGAACTTGATATGTTTTCCGTAGATGAGAACACTTGGGACAACAAAGGAGAACATGGTATTCATCTTCTATGAAATTTGCATTATTAGTTGTGCACCTTTGACATAATCTTTGGCTATGTTTTAATGACGACCAGAAAGTTGAAGTTGTTGCAACGAAATTTAGCTCTACACTTGATAAGAAAAGGTTGAATGTCACAAATAAGGTACTTTCAAACATCAAGGAGAGATTTAAATAACGTGTAACGTTTTGATTGTCATGTAGGGATGAATACCAATCCTGAATTAAATTATCTTGCAATCGTTGCTTAAATGCCAATAAGAGCGATATTTGCAATGTCCTGTTGTAACCATACATGTTCAAATCCCAGGTTAAAGATTATAGATCAGATCTCAGAAGCCCAAGTATGACGACCTGTCATGTAGTAGGGCTTGGTAGGGGAGTCTTAACCTTTAGCCTGCTGAATTAATTTCAGCATAAGGCGTTGATAAGAGGGTGGGTGTTTTCAAACAGTCCGTGCGTGTGTCACTAAATAAGGAACAACTGAAAAAATATTCGGCTCATTAATACTGTTACTGTTAAGAATTTACCGTGATAAACTATGTAAGAAATCCCCGTGTGAACCAGCAAAACAGAACAAAGACAAGTCACAAACGTTCAAATTATGTATGTATTATTATGCAACGACAGCAAGATATACAAAGTCACAAGTTCACAATGCTGATTACAAATACAATTCAAGAGAGAGAAAATCTTACAAATCTACAATATAGCGAACTCACCAAAGCCTTGGTGCGAGAGAGAATCAACTATGCAGAATGTAAATACAGTGATCGATCTGTCAGCGGATAATGTAGGTCAGGCGTTGACGAGTTTTGACGAGATCAAGCGTTGGCAGTGATGTATCTTCCAGTTAATATGAATGAGTGTCGCCCTCAACACGGCAACCAACCTTATTATATATACTAAGTCATTTCCCGAAAGTTCGGGCACACACGACTATCTTCAACACTGTAGAATGCTCTTGAATAAGTCTCCCGGAAGTAAACACATAGAAAACTAGGAGCAGATAAATTCCGGAAAACCAGAATCCTAAAAGTGTTGACCAGCTATTAAAACGAAATGTGACCCATCATAATTATTATTCAAAACACTAAATGTTGTGACCCAATAATAATTATTACTTAATTAATAACAAAATATACAGAAAATGCACACTCGTAACAATACTAGATAGGAAAATAAGCATTATTACAAAAAATATCCAGATAGTTTCAAACGTACAGAGGTTAATTACATGACAAACATAAATAAAGTAAATTTTCCTGAATTTAAGTAAATTACTCGATTAACAGCCGGATGCAGTTCATGTTAGTCCAATTAGAGCCAGCTGACTTCAATGTTCTTATTACTGACATTTCATAAGTATCTGACTTTAATTTTGTATATTTGCATTGGCAAATACCCACGCGACGACAAATTTAAAATTAATTCTGAAAAAAAAAAATAATCGAAAAGAAACAATTCGTCGCAAACAAGTGATATTTTCGATGTCATCACAGGTCTTACTGAAGTGGCACTATTACTTTTATTTAAACGTGTCATGTCATTAAAATAGAAAAAAAAACCCCAACCCCCCCAAAAAAAAAACAACAAAAAAACCCCAAGAACCCCCCCCCCCAAAAAAAAACAACAAAAAAACAACAACAACAACAAAAAAAAATACATGATTTATGAACATTAATGAGTGCTAATTTCAAGTGTCACGGTTCATTAATTTTTGCACAAACCCGCTGTTAGATCGTGTTACACGTATGAAAAACAAACATGGCGCGCTTCGTCCAACTCCTACATAAAATGTAGCTATTTTGGTCAGAAGAAACTTTACAGAACTCGTCTGAGTAAGACCTGGCGAAAGAGGGAGAATTTCTCACTCTACAAGTGTTTCATGTTCCGTTTCGTATGACGAGAGACAGACGAATATTAAGATCGTGAAATCTAACTTGTTTTCTAGTAAGTGCAAAGGTCACCGGATGTGATGTCACAGACAGGGAGTGTCTGCTGAAATTCATTCGTTATTGAATATTAACAGAAAAGTTGGAGATATTTCGTCTGGCAAACTCAAACTTAGTACAAATAACTGTTTCAAATGATTAATCAGAGCTCATAGCAATTTCTTTTGTGTATTTTTTACTATACTTCGCACATTGCTGAACCAGTTTGATCTTGTACGCTCCCTTGACCCGGAAACAGTAATCGACCAACACTACAGATGTAAGTTTTTCAATATCTTTTATTTGAATTTTTGTTCATATTAGGCACACTACTTTATTGCCCACTTACAGATAGCAAAGATATAATTGTGATGCATGTTGATCCTAGCTTGTTCTTCTTTTTTCATATGGTCCGACACAAAAACGGTTACAAACATCAGCCTCAAGAATAAGGATATGGGCGTGGCATTTGTGTTTCAAAATAACATTAGTGCTTTTCTTTTTGTGACGATGTAGTGTAGTAGCGACTGCACAATACATGTTATAAACTACAATATATTTTCAGCTATAGTTTCACATGAACTTGGGGATGATTTAATAAAAACTGCGTTCATATTTCATATATGCAAAAATTGTATGTCTCACTTCAGACCCAGTTGAATTACATTCATAATTTTATACAATAAATTAACGTCCTTGCTGAATAATTATGATAGACTTGTCAATGCTTTACATTGCAACTTTTTATATTTTCATATGTTAATTGATATTAATAATATGACAAGTATTTTTCCCTCCCAAATAGTCATGGGCAAAGACACTCTAACAAAGATCTGTCAATGCATTAGCAATGTGTAAATAACCCAATTTTAATTAATGTCTGTCAGTGATGTGGAAAACTGACAATTTTACACAATTCTGTAATATAAATACATGTATACCATAAACTATATGGATAGATGTTTCATATTATTTTGTATCTTTTATTTCTTTATACTATCTTGCTAAAATGTACATCAAATACAAATGGGTGATGAACTATTTTTGTTTTCAAAGTACATATTTGTTTCGTGAATTATTTTGAATCACACATGGCTAATGTCATTATGTTGTTGCAGTAACAGTATATTTATCAGAAAATATTATCATTTGATGAAAAAAGAAACTATATATACATGTTTAAGAAATACAGTTCGTTCTACCACCATGTATAGTGTAATAAAGCACACTTTCGCCCTGAACTATTATATCATTAAAGCACTCGGACCCAAGCGTACATGGTGGGAGAAAGTGTGCTTTGTTACACTGTACATGGTGGTAGAACGAACTGTATTTCTTTTCTAAGATGCCGTATTTAATGATTTCTAAACCTAATTTCGATTAATCTAGGGCAGAAAACAAAGCCTGTGACCTAAATTAAGAATCCTCGCACAGGCTAACTGACGCGCTGTTCTTTTGGCGTGTCAGCCCCCTACGTAAACCCCCTGAATGCCGAGTTTTTTTTCAGGCGCACATTTTCATAAAGTTTGAAAAGTGAACGTTGTGCGAGATTTGCGCTCGCGTGGTCCTGGATCTGCGTACGGCTATGAAATTGCACAGACATGTAGAATATTTAATTTCCTATCCGTTGGTATAAATATAATTGCGGCTACCTCAGGGGTTTGGGAAATAGACACTGCTAAAGGTTGTCCAAAACTGTTGTGTGTGTTCAAAAACAGTAAATTTCTCAGTTTTTTTATCGTGCACCAATAAAAGCACTCTGCTACGATTTTTTTAATTTGGCATCTTTACGGGAAGTGTGAGCGAAGAAAATACAGCTTGATATCTGAACGACATAAGTGTATATGAAATGGATGTATGTGCTAATGCATAACGTCATACTCACAAAATAAAAAATGACCCGCAATAAATGTCAAAAATCGATTTTCTACTATGACGTCAAACGTCGACAGAGAGGTCATGCACGTATAAAGATAAGGGGCATATCTCAGCTATAGTTTACCTTAGGTCAATGTAACTCCGATCACATGGAGAGAATTTGCTGTGGATATGGACAGTATATTTTCGTGATGTTTTGTCCACAGTGAACCAAACTATTCCAACACAAATTTCCCCAATGTGAGAGGATACCTTTTGGTAGTTTCACAATTTGTAAGAAAAGATGCAAGTGTACTACATCAAAAATCAGGCAATAGCGATTTGGATGTCCCTATCCGATACATATTTTGGTTCTTAGATTCCCATATTCTCCTGTTTGTGTATATGTATTTTTATTAATTTTCCGTCATTATTAACGGAGTAACAGCCACATTTTCAAACGTAATGAAATAACTGAAAATAATGCGTCACAGCATGTTTTGTGCATTTTGTGACGTCGGAAAAAGACTACTCTGGTTGCTGATTAGTCTATATCTAACCTAATTTCCACTCAGTGTGTAAAAGATTTCGGCTTCTGTGTCAAAATTCAACACTTTTTAGCCAAAATATAAAATGAATGGTATTATCACTGAAATAGTGTCCTGAATATATCAACAATTACACTGTTTTACTACATATCTTATTGTGAGCAACACGCGCACCTGCCTAGCATCAATTTAGCATAAATGAAAATTTCACAACACCTGAATATTCATTGAGTATTCATTTAGGAAAAAGACTTTTCTTCTCATGATTATGAAATCAATTCCCTTCATAAGGATGCAATGAAAGGTACAAAGAGATCAATTTTTCAGTAAAGAAGTATTAGAAAATGTACGTAATGCTTGTCCAAATTAAGACTTGACCTGATGTATATATTTTTAACAATTTCCGTATAAATACTGTTTGAGTTAGACATTCTGCCATCAGATATATTTTAATCGCATTTGAATTGACTTTATTATCGAAAAACAATGACAATGAATCATGAAACGTTTTGACAAACTCGCACCTAGTCAATCACTATTCATAATAGTTTTGTCTATAAAAACGACACGAACCAATACAATGAACAAGACAATTCCTTTAAATAGTAGTATGTGTGCCCCTACATTTGATAAAATGTACAAATCATTTTCATTAATATTATCCGTTTTACTTATAAGTTGGAATTAAATCGTTGTTCATTAACCTGTTCATATGAAACTGCAATATTTGTCCCAATTGAATATTGCACATCACGGGAACTAAAGCACATGTTGCAGTAATGGCTACGTGTGATCTTCCAACACTTGTGTAAAATGTGGTATAATACACTTACTTAGACAGTTTCCCATGTAAATATTATTCAAACAATCAAAAGCTTTCAAAGAATAAAAACGGATACCTTATATCCACACATGATATGGTGTTGAACATGGATATATGTAGATACTGAAATCAGTTTCATGAAAAAATATCTGAACGATGCGCAAAATATACATCACAATACTAAAAGTGCAATCGGAATGGTATAGGCATTGTGTTTACTCTTGTTCAACCGACCTTCACCTCAAAGAAATTGCCTAATATGTGCAACAATGTTGACGTATGACATCAATACCGATGACCGATTTCTTTCAAAATGGCGGCTTCGCTGAGAAGGGTACACAGGATTTTGCGACGACCTTTTGCTTGATTCAGGGATCTTTTGTATATAAATGTGAGATGTAAGTAATCAGAATTATTCTGACTATCTGTGTATTGTCATCTGTTCTTATCGTTTACATTGTAAATGACGGAAGAAGCCAGAAATGCCGATAAGTACTGTTGTCGTTCTGCGTGATTTTGCGTCAGTCATGGCGTCACGCTGTACTGAAAGTTTGACAGTTTCTTATGAATTACCCAATTATTTCATTGTATCTATTTTCAATTTGCTATGTTTTGCCACGATACTCTTCCCCTGAATATACTAAGCGTATTGAGCCATTGTAAGCAATGATTAGAGGGCTGGATGTTGGGAAATTTCCGAAAATGCTACGCAGTGTAAAATTGGAATTTTTCTTTGTTTACATTTCAGTCAAGCGCTGTCTTTCGAGCACAGCGTTCGTTTTCATACAAAGTATATTTCGTTTCGTTTTGTCTAGACAGTTGGTATTGGTGACAAAGACCATTTGCAATTTGATTCTAAGATATATGGGGAATTCAATGATGCATTTGTCGCAGCTAACTATGAAGTATACATGATGTAATGGGCTTCTCAATACCGGCCTTCTCGAAACGTGATTTTGTAAACACTATCCAATATGGCGGAAAGCGCACTTCGGCGTTCGTGTAAGTGTATTTTCGAAAACATCCCAACCGATTCTGGGTACATCGGTGACGTTTCAGAATTATCATTCCTGGTTACATGAAAACTGGATATCAGTGATCATTAATATGCTATTTTTGAAATTCATTACTCCCAGTAATTATACGATTTTCACATTTCAAAACATACTGCAAATAACGCTGTGAATCTCGATTTTGTACAGTTTGAAAAATGGCGACATTTACGAAGAAGCCTATTTTGAAAGGCGATTTTAAGCACTTTAGCTTGGTCTGAGATAATAGTAGATGGTATCAAGAAACTGGGAATTTTCCGCAGAATTCAAAACTGTGAAGTATTTATATATGCGTGGTATATTTAGAATTTTATTGGACTTCCAAGTGAGGTATGTAGAGGAAGGACATATATGTCCCTGTTGCATCCAGGGGGTTAAGACAAACGTTACTAGAAAAACAAATGATGAACAGTTTGGTGAAGGTTTATGTTCGGGTTAACTATCTTCTCTAGATCATTTTAATCTGTGATTCTCTTAAACCATACAAGTCAAAATGACCGTCTCATTTCTACTACCAACGAAAGTTTAGATCAGTACATTCGGCTGAAGCTTCATGCGACATTCCACGATTGCATTGTGGGAATGTAAACATTGCAAATATGATCGTGCCTCTGTAAAGTTTTGAGTCGAACTACGAGGCATTTTATCCTTCGGAAAACATAAACATAATGTTTCCACCGGTGATGTTAGCTGTGTGATGCAACTGCAAACCAAGAAACTGCGACAAAGCAGTTTACTGTGGGAGGCTGTACGAGGCCTGTACATCCATCGTGATTTGATTCTTCAAAGGCATTTAGAAGTTGGCATAGTAATACAGTACAAACTTTATGGATAGCAACTTCTTGGGTTTATTTTCACGACGTTTCGGGGCTTATCCTAGCCCCCTCATCAGGTTGAGCTGAACTGAACAGTAAGGCTAACTGTTAACACTGCCCATGACCTCACAATGCTTATGACGTCACAATGCTATGACGACATGATACAGTAGCTAACAGGAATGCAATAGGCGCGTGCGATTAGGCTCTTCTGTGTAACTGTTCCTCTTCCGGCAGACCACGGAAGAGAGTAGTGTTAACGAACAGGCGGAAGAATTCAAATATGGCGTCTGCGACATTGCTTCTGCAAGAACTTTTTGACGATACCTCTTCCGATGACAGTTCTGATGAATCAGATGATGAATTCCAATCCATACTGACATTATTGGCGTAAGTTGTTATAGATCAACGTAGAATTCCGTTTCTAATAAGTAGTAACATAGTAGATGGTGAGCGACCGGGTCCTATTAACGTGGTATCGTCATGTTTGTTCGATGTGCTGATCTGGATTATTTATATTTATTTACATTTGCACATTTCTCTATGAATAAGTAAATAACACCCTTAACCATCCATAAAATGTTAATTTTTTTACAAAAAATTTCACTTATTCACGATGACCAGTTGACCAAAAACAATAATGATAAAGATCGAACATTCAAAATGTATTTTAAATAAGCAAGTAAGAAATAAGACCCACCATAATAGGGACCACCATCATACTAGTTACTACATGTAGTATTTTGCGGTTTTTGTTATGATTTTGCTTCCAAAGTAAATTTTAAATTTTAAATCTAAATTCCTATCAAAGCTTTCATTATTGGGTGTGTTTTTAATTACAGTTGCTTTGCTTGATTTAATCAGGATGCTTAACTAAATAAGCAGAAGTGATTAAAATGAAAAAAAATAAAGGAATGACTAGATCATTTAAAACCACATGTTGCCTAAGAAAATGTAAATTAAATGTTGAGGCACACCATTAACAGAGAAACATTAACTTTCAGTGAATTGCCAGTATTGATATATTGATATCTCGTAGGTAACTAACTTTACTTAATACTTATTACAATACTTAATTTGAACATCACCACTGTAATGTTATTAACTATTATTTTCAAATAAATGTTACTCTTTTATACTTTCAGAGGGAGCTACGATCGCCCCGTGTTGAAAATTATGTGCAAGGTGTCGTACCTTTGTATTCTTTGGATACATTCAAAACATTCTTCAGAATGTCACGGAAAACATTTGAGGAACTGTTTCAAATTATGACAACCTGCCCAGGTGTACAGATGAGGAACCCATCAGCTGGAAGACCCCAGATTCCCATCGAAACTGACCTTCTCATGCACCTATGGTACATGAGGTCGCAGGAATGTGTTCGTTCTATGGCCGATAGATTCGATGTATCAGAATCAACATTTGTGGCTCATAATAGAGCAATGTTAGATGTACTTGTGAATCATGTCATGCCCAAGATAATCAGGTGGCCAGACCATACAGAGTACAGTGGCAGAAGCTTTTGCCAGGAAAAAGGGCTTTCCTGGTGTTATAGGTGCTCTTGACGGCACACATATCAGAATTAAGGCACCTCACGATCATGAGACTGATTACATCAACCGCAAGAGGTACCATTCAATCATTCTGCAGGCTGTATGTCGTGAAGACATGCGGTATACAGATGTGTACACAGGATGGCCAGGCAGGGTGCACGATGCCAGAGTTTTGCGTAACTCGCCATTGTGGGAGACAGGACCCCGGCTTTGCCGTCAGCATCTTGTACTTGCTGATGGAGCATATCCATGTAGGAGATGGCTTCTCACACCGTTCCGCGACAATGGGAATCTTAACAGGCTTCAGACAAAATTCAACAAATGCCTGTCGGGGACTCGAGTAACAATCGAGAACTCATTTTGAATTTTGAAAGGTCGATTCAGACGTCTACAGTTTGTAGATATGGCAGACATAAATTACATTTGCAAAGCCATCATGAGTGCGTCTGTACTTCACAATATTTGTGCAATAGGTGGGGATGAACTGGCAGAAGTGTTTGAGGATGATGTACCTCCAGCTGACAACAGAAACCCTAACTTGCAGGAGAATGATGCTGAAGGCCCTCTTCGCAGGATGCAATTGATGCACCATTTGGCAAATGTATAGACAATATATTTCTTTCACAAAACGCTGTGAATATGATGTCAGTATTTGATCCAATCTTTATTACTAAATCATCCATTTAAGGGGACAAGCCTATATGTTTCAGAACAATTCAGGTTGGTAAATTTGGAAAGAAAAGTTTTAGCAGAGTATCCTTACCCTTACTAGTATGTTAACCCAATAGGCCTGTCCCATTAAAGAAGCAACATCGAGCCTTTAATGAGCATGGTAAATGATTTGAAAAATTTTATTTTACTCATGGATCACCAGCCAGTATGTCAATCACTTAATAAAGGCTATGAATGAAACAAAACACAGGGTTGTCCTTCTCTATTTAATAAGATGATCAATTACTTTCCAAAGCAAGGATAAATAATATAAAGCAATCAAATAGATACTTTAACATACCTTTAACAACCAGTGAAATTACAAGTTTGAAAAGTTGTTATTGAATTCATAGAAAAGTGGTAACAACTCAAGTGTATCCAATGTATACCCTGATGAATTGCTTTGAATAATTTTTTTCAATGAGGCCAGACTTTTCTTTTAATCTTGGTTTGCGAATCCACCGACCAAGAAATATTGAAAAGTGGGGGAAAAAAATTGTAAACGCAGTCCTTTTTTATCCCGCCGACCTGATTTACCAAGAAATGATATAAAAGAAATAATTTAGTATGTGCATTTCAAAATGTTTTTATGTAAAAAATGTCAAACCTGTGCTTGTTTATTTTTTTCCTTCCCTACCTACTCAAAAACTGATGAAAATGAAAAAAAAATAATTGAATATTAAGGTTTTATTTTTATTTTTTCTCGACCTACCGACCTTTGATTTTGTACTTGAATTCTGTGAACCACAGAATAAAAGTTTGACCTGAGAGTACAAATTATTCTTACCTAGTGTTAACTTCCAAAACAAACTCCTCAAGGTGTTAGTGACATGAAGGTAGCATAATTTGAGACATTCTCCATACAAATATCAGGACAAACATCTGGATGGAATAAACAAAATAACTTTCACATAACCACCATGACATTCAAAGATGTTGAGTCTTTGATTATGCTATCATAAAGTAAAATCACATAACATGAACAACCAAGCTGACTATATTTCGATGCATAAAACAAACATGTAAGTAATGCTCTGAAATGAGCAAAAATAACAAAAACAGCTCAGCTAAAACCTATGACGAAGCTGTTACATAATTTGTGGTATATTCTGGATGCAAAATTAGCATTTGTCTCCACAGGCAATGATCAAAGGAACTTTTATAAGCAATTTGGAAAAGCTAGAAAGGTTTTCTCATTGTCAAAACAAACCCAGAAGAAACATGACAAGTCACAATACTATATAACAAATGAATTTTGGAGAAATGATTTTCAGCTATCGCTTCATTGCAAACAAACATTGCTCATCATTTTATGAAATCAGAAAAGTAGAATGCGGCGTAAAAAGCTCACTCAGAAAAGCTAATATACATATAAGCACATGAATTTAAAGACTTTGTGAAATGCAAGCACATGAGAAATATCAAAGAGTTATACACTTTCACATTTTGTCCAAAAACATTTTGAATAAGGACATTTTTTCTTCATGCATCTTCTGTTTCTGTTCCATTTTCTTCTGTCTTTCTTCCTTCCGTTCCTTTGTATAATCTGCAAGGAACTGCAGGACTGAAGCACTTCCAGATGATCGTCGCTTTTTCGCACCACCTCTTGGAGATGGGGAATTTGATGGCGAGACAGTTGAAGATGGTGGCGAGGCAGTTGATGTTGATGGTGATGGTGAGACAGAACGTACAGGTGTTGATGTTTCGGGCAATGATTGTTCTGTTCTTCCTGATTGAGTTTGTGTTCCTGTGGGCCCCTGTGATGAAGGCATGCTGCTGATGACACACACAGGATTAATGTCATGTCTATCGCCTAACAGTTCCTCGAATTCCCTCTGGAATTCAAAGTTTTTGCCCCCTCGCCCTGTTTTTGTCTGGTCACTCTTGTGGTTTTTGTATGCAGCGAGCATGGTCTTCCACCGTCCTTCAATCTGCTCCTTGGTGAATGATGTTCCAAACTGACGGTTCATTTCGTCAGTGGTGTCTGACCACAGAAGCTTCTTCTTGTACATTGAGGACTTGAATTTCTCTTTCCTCTCAGTGTATAGACTTAGAAGAAAGAGAGACTGGCGCCTATCGAATAGGTGCCCCTGTGGGTTGTCTGCTGCAGGTGGAGTCAGACTAACAGAGCTTCCATCCAAGGAAGCTGAAAACAATAAAAAAAATTATCAGCCTTTCTGTACTTGCATATAATGTATAATGTATCACATTCTATATGCAATGTGTTGCTGTAAAAAATGTAATGTGTTTCAATGGCTTATCGTTTCCATAACCTGTAGATATATAATATCTTCAGTGTATTTAAACACTATTAAGTGCTGCTTCTTTACTTCCATGTTACTTTTAATTCTACAAAGCTACTAGAAAATACTTGATTCTGATTGGTTGCCTCTCAGAAACAAACAGGCTCAATTTTGATTGAGCTGTTTGTTTTTAGGTCGATTTAGGGCGTATTTTTTCATATTAAAATAGAATGGATATAAACCCATATGGGTCTTAAAATCAGAGCCATGACACACAGAATTGATACCGCCTAAATGAAATAATTGAAACCTCATGCTAAGCGTTCTGTATCAATTAACATTTATAGGTATCAATTATGTATAACATGGTTCTGATTGTAAGACAGGGTTTATCTCCTGAATGAAGTCAATATTTTATATTCCCTTTTTTTCTACAACTCACTTTCAACACTGGCTTGTAAGGTAGGTGACACATCCGGCAGTGAAACAGTGGGGCTGTCAGGACTGTCAGAACAGGAGGGAACAGGTTCTGATGACTGGTTAATCTTTTGACCTGATGTTGAAGGTGCTGCAAGAGGAGACAGAAAGATTAAAGTTCACATCTCTTAAGATAATATCAGTGAATTGTTCACGTGTACATTTATAAATGCAGAGTAGTGAATTCTTATGATACAAAGAAAAACAAAAAGTGAAAGATAACAAAGCATGAGAAATATGACATGTCCAAGTTACGTCACACCTTTACTAATAATAAATATGAGAGGATTTCAATACATTAGTATTAAGGTAACAGGTTGTCCACTGACTAAAAGTTTAGCAAAACATATTGCATTGTAGCCTAAACTGACAGAATAATGTTTTACCTTGGGTTCATATGAAAATAAAAGACCTATTATTCAATATAATAAGAAAATAAAGAAAATAATATAAGAATATATGTCATGAAGAATAACAACACATGATAATAAAGAAGAGGGCTGGTAGGGCTGTGAGGACTGGCAGAACAGGAGGGAAAAGGCTCTGATGGTTGGCTAGTCTCTTGAGTAGATGTAGAAGGTGCTACTCTGTCCATACTAACATCGGACGACATGCAATGTCCAATTACTTCCGAACCAGTTTATGGGATGTGCACAGACCCTATGCAGGGGAGGAATTTAAGTGTAAAAGAAAGAAGAAAATGTTTGCTTCTATTCGAAGAAATTACAAGCAAATCTTTATCTTTTTCAATCAAAATCCTTACCATCAACCAAAAATTGTATCAAAGGCAACAAGCAAATTGTAGCTTCTTGTTTTTAAGTTTACAAGCAAAAGCCAAATAACTAGGGGTATATAGCTTGTGCTAAATGCGACTCCTGCTATGTGGGCTACATCCAGTGTTAAGTTCACATAGTCAACATAGACCAAATATTTTTTTTAAACAGACTGAATATATAGTCAATAAGAACAGAGACATTGAAAATGTTCAATCGAAATAGTTCCAATTTTATACGCTCGTGCGATACATCAATTCTTTTTTCATATATAAAAGGACAGGTTACAATGCTATATAATGCCAACATAAATTATTGTGATAGTGATATTAGCCATTGATGCTAATGAAGTGACAGCTGTATAAAGGCCAAACCAATTGATATACTACACTAGAAGCATAGAAGCACCACACACCAGTGAACAGACCACAATTAACTTACCGATTACGCACTGCAATTCATAAAATGTAATAATTATTATCATATTGACAAAGACTTAAATACATCTCAAAATAACAAGACTTATTCAACTTATGACTTATGAAAGAAAACAATGGTAACAAGTTTTATGAAGTTAATTGCATGGCCATGGTTACAGTAATAACATCCATGATTATTTTCAAAAATAAAAAAAAATAATTCAAAGTGTATTTTACATGGATTTTGTATTGCCATAATTGAGGACAATTTAAGAATTAAAGACAGAGAATCTTAAGATGAATTATGGACATATAGTTGCAAAAACAGAATTCACCATTTGCTATAGATGCTGAAATGATTTCCATCATCCTAACTTTTTCACAGGGTGCGAGCGTTTGTGGGACCATCCTATTGATTGCGAACAGATCAGTAAGATCACCGTCATCAGTGACTCCATGATTGTGGGCTGTATATGCCTTTTTAGATATATCATCAAATTGAGCCTTCATACCAAGATTGATATCTTGTGTCCTGGATACACCTGGCAAGAACCCCTCTAGGAGACCCAAATCCGCAAGGATTTGAAGAGACTGCATAGCAGCTGTAAGAAAAGTACACTATTTCAGACATTGGTAAAACAAATTCATAAATTAAAAATATGAAACAGTTCAAGAAATAAGTATGGACAGGACACATAATTATTTCCAGATGTTACCAGCTGCAGTCTCCGTCCTAGTACATATTGCCATTTACATACCGTAATACATAATATAGCCATTTTCAGTGTATTCTTTTTAAGAGAGTTAAATCCCCTTTACATACTTTGAAAGCATTCACCATGAAATTTATTAACAGAAAGTATTCATTGATCAGTCTTCGGTGTATTTTGTATTTAGTATCCCTTACGGATTCGCTTGTGGGTTTCTCCCTCTGGTATGGCATACCGCTTGTACGACGTTATGGCAGTGTATATTGTAGCCTGTAGCTGTTCATCTGTAAAGCAATATAGACAAAAATGAAAATAACCATTCCAATTGTCATGTTGATATAGAGATTGGCCTATAAAAAGGAACTCAGTTTCCAGCTTTTATATTCTATTAATCCAGTGTAGCATATTAATAAAGTCGACAATACTTCTGACATTTCTCTCAACGTAAAATTATTTCGAGCACAGACCTGCACATGTAAGAACTGGACTGGTCACATTCTTCTCATAGAAAGACTAGAATTACATAACAACTGCTCAATTGTACAAAATTATAATAAGACTAACCTTGTAGACACTGCTGGTGCAACTCCTTCGGTAGGAAAATAGTATATCCAGAAGACCCATCTGAAAGAGTTATTTCTTCCAGTTGCAAAACGTTACTGGCAGCCATGTTGTTTGAAATTCCCGCGCGTCTCTTCCACTGGATGGGCGGCAGAGGCAGAAGAGATTCTGGGAAGGGAAGAGCGCAAAACGAACGGACAGAAGGGGGCGCTTCCTCTTCCGGAAGAACAAATCGCACGCGCCTTATGACAACATACTAGAATACGTAGTGAATGGTTACAACTACCATGACTCATAGAATGAATACATCTTATTTTGTATAACTGAACCAGCTCCCATCAGGATTAACATTCCATACCAAGGCCAGAAAATTTGTACTGCATCCATCGTGACGTCGGTTACATTGTGACGTAATGCAAAAAAGTTCAGTTACGAGGGGGTAGACTGGAATGGCGCATGCGACGTTAACACATTGTGACGTAATGCAAAAAGTGCACATTATCGTCTGATAAAGTATTGTCGGCGCCTTAGATCTTTCACCGAAGCACCTTCGAAAATACGTTATAGTGTCAGTGAAAGTAAGTAAAAAGGTCTCATATTCTGTAAATAGAAATTATCCGACCTTATTATCTTTTCCTTAGGAGCAATGTCACAATATGAAATGAATTGAATTGAACTTTCAAGGACTGTTTCTGTTTGCTGAAGTGTCTGATAATGATATACTCCAATTAATCGAAGTTCAATAGCCTAAACCATCATAAAACAAGAAATGTCACGAACAGTCTTCTTTGAATAACAATATGCCAAGGACTGAGCAGTCTCTCGTCTAGGATCTGGAAGCATTTAATATATGCCACAAAGATATGGCAATGAAAAATTCAAAATTGAAATCATAATGAAATAGCTCCAAACTGGACAACAAACACCACTCACTGCAGAGCTCAGTATTCGGAAAAAGAAATCTATTTGTCCCTTGTGCCACCTTAGATGCCTTGATGCCACAGATACAGGTTGCGCCTCATGCTCAACTATTAATTATCTGTCACCTGTAGTTTTGATATTCCATATTCACAACATCACTACAACAAACATATTCTGGGTCTGGTATGATAATTTCATATTATTCCATAAAATTTCATCACATGAAAAAAATGTATCTCTCTTTCAATCACTGTCAGTGTAATCATTGCTCCAAGACTTTGGATCATCAGTCTGTTTACCAGATAAAGCCTGTTTTAACAGTAAAATATGAACATAGTGTTCAAGTAGGAAAAAGTATGGCCATAATTATATAAATATGAGGTACATTTTGCAGTTCAGGTTGCACTAGTGCAATATCTAAAAGCTGTATGGTGCCACGGACTGAATCACATGACATGATTGTTTCATACAAATATGCACACGCGTCAAACAATTTGATCTGAAACATTACCTGCAGTACGGTTGGTAGAATTAAACTCCGAAAGCTCTGCTTTTTGAAGTAACAGAATAATTTCAATTTTTGCTCCAAATTCGTGAACAAAAGATGTGATGTTTAGCTGTTTTAATGTCTAAAATAAATACTGATTCACACAGACGATGACAGTTGTTTTCTAAGCAGTCATTATATGAAATCCATTTACGTTACATTCTCACACTCTGGCTTTGTTCGTTTCTGCGAAAGCCAAAAAGATTTCATTCATGACATCTTCAGTCATCAAAATTATATTTCTTGTGACGATATACACAGAACAATATCATGTTATTGTTATGACTCACTGACAATTTATAAGTCTCCCCATGTCAGAACATTCTTTGAAAAAAATCAACCACGAAAATCATCGACTTCGGATTTGCTAAACTAAAGATGAACGCATCGGTGGCTAACTTGAGGAGGAAAAATACTACAACATAATCAACAAATGACAACTGCTATTGAACACAACTAACAGTAAACAATTGAAGATGATTGAGAGGTAATTCTGGTGTATAGTATGGATCTTACGGGAAATGGCCGTTTTCCAACTCGTTAATATTTTACCTCCATGAGCACCATGCCGTGTATGTGCTTGCGGTTTCATCAAGGGTGGGTACAAATACAAATATTGTGATATTGTTTTATGATCTGCATTATATAGGTATGGAGTCGTTTTCTTTCAATGTATGTAAGTTCAGATTCTGCTTATGAACGCGTATTTTCAAACATCCTTCGTGTCTTGTCATTTAAAAAAACTGCGAGTTTGGTCACGCCCTTTCGGGTCACCTACGGCTGTCAACATTGCGAATGTTGGAAGGTTTATCAAACAAAATAAAAATAAACAAGCTAAAGATGGTAATTTCTGTGCAGAGACAATAACATTTACCTATTCACACCATGTAATTAATTCCAGATAAAATAGTTGGATATATCAAAAGGATGGCACATTCTCTTCGGCATCACGATACATGTGGAGTTGTTTGTTTACCGCCGTTGTCATGATCATTCCTGTTCGTCCAATCGATGATGTAACATTGAGATTGGTTTTGTTTATAATTATGTGAGTCGAAAGTTACCAATTTTTAGAAAATGGGAAATTTATGAGCTTTCTCTTCGTGAAAGATAAAAAAATATTGATTAAACTATCAAAAAATATTTCATTATGAAGAAGCCTGGGTTCCACTGGACGTGATGTGCTTGAAGTCAACAATGGCCCTTATTTTTGACTGCGTGCCGACAAATTTGGCGATCAAATTTTTAATTCGCAGACATTTCGATTTAAGGTATATAACCGTATTGAAGATTATATATGTATGTAGCTGAGAATTAGTACATTCCGTACATAATTCATATGACACGTAAATCCAACTCGTTGAATAATTATTGCAAGTTTTATTTGGAGATATCATCATCCTACACTGCTGTCGAATGGGTTCGGCAGTAGCATTGAGAGGATTAATGGATTCAAATGGATAGGTCTGCGCCAGAATTTGTCATATAAGTTAGCTCTAAGTAGGTTTTGCCACATTCTCCACGAGCCATATTGTTCGGCGTAGCTTTGTTCAGGCCAAGAAATCTTTTGCTAGTTTTGACTCTTTGTGGTACTCTAGTTAGTTTACAGTCCGTCGATGACTGGTTCCTTGACTACGTATATTTATTGTGCATCTACAAAATTTGTCGTCACTATATGGCTGCAATATTGCCGATTTTTACTCACTCACTAACTTGTGCAGAACTGAATGTGAACAGTCTCGATAATTTTCCGTTGTGATGTCCCGCATATATATCTACACACGTTCAGTGTACATGTAACAATCCACACGCAAAAAGCAAAATACATCTTAAACTGGATATGGAATTTAACATTTAACCCATAAACTAGTCCAGGAAAATGTACACAGCTGTAGGTGTCACAATTCTAGTTATGTAATTAGGATGTACTCCCAATTTCAACGTAACACTCCTAATAACGGCCTATAGTATCGAATCTAATCAGGGACTTGTGTCATAATGTGACAAGCAATTGATTGTTGAACTGTTACTAAATTGGCGCTCCTCACCTATTCTGAAGCCAGTCATTTAAAACTTTCTGATTTCTTCATATCTTTTGTGGGGTAAATCCAAATTTTGTATACATGTATTTCAAAATGGACACTGTGACAATATTACCATGTGTATATTTGCTATCTTTGTGAGGACAAATACATAATAGACGTGCAATCTACTGTTTTCTTTTGTTTTCTTTCATTTCATTGATGCTGATTTTTTATAATATGCCAAACTGGGGTGTGTCGTTATTCGGATTAGTCGACATTTTTTTCTTGGTTCCTTAAATATCGAGATAACGGTGTTCGACTGTTACAATCGAAATTCATTAAGCAAAATACATCTTAAACTGGATACGGAATATAACTCTTTTAACTTTTAAAGTTAAATTTTCCATCCTTTGTGATGTAAAGTGCACACACACACACACACACACACACACACACACACACACACACACACACGTATATAATGTACTAGTATTCAATTTTCAGGAATCGCTGTAGAGCATTTACATTGTTTCATTCGAGTCCATGCAACAATTACAAAACTTTAAATGACAAGCGCAAAGAAAGCAATACCACAACCAACATTAAGGAAAAAGAATAACTTCAGACAGAGATCGTCAAGTGCAAGGGATACGTCTTTCCAGGTGACCACTGAGTTATACTTCCTGTCTTCCTTGCTATTAGCTGTGGTGCTCTGAACTTCCGATTCCACTGCTTTCAAAGTCGGGTTGTTAACTGTATATTTAGAAGATATAAAATATTTCTGTAATATTGCAGGTACATCCCCTTTCCTCAGATTGATCCTGAGGATGAGAACTGACATGGCCACAGCAAGGGAACTGAGAGTGAGGAGCAGGGTCATGTAGATGGTGAGGTAGGACGTTTGTAGGGATGTCCTGGGCATATTGCTGTTCATCTGAGTCAGAAAGACACTGAATGAAAGGAGAACCGTCATGGATAGAGACACTTTATCCCCATATTGTACAGGCAGAGCAAAGACCACTGAGCTGAGAAGGGAGAGAAGCATGACAGGAACGATGAGATTGAAGACGTAATATGACGCCCTACGCTCCAGGATTACTGTTATAGCAAGTTGAGGAAATCCGTTTTCATTAGTATAAGCAGCTGATGACAACTCTTTGATCTCCCATAGCCCATTCACATTTGTTGCTAAATAACTGATGTCTGCATTTTCTGAAGCTATGAAACGAGCAGATTCGTTCGTGGTCACCCATGTGGATAGACTCAGCTGGCAGGTCTGAGTATCAAAGGGAAAATGTGAAGTGTCAAAGTCACACTGACTGTGATAGAGGTCCCCATGGAACCAATCCACTTTTCCAGAATGATGTACACAAACAGGTGAATTCTGATTGTTCATCAATTTGCGCTCGACGGCTGTATTTAGAATAGTTATGTCAGGAATCCATACATGTTCACTTGACATACAAATCGTGTCTATCCCTGTATAATCCGAAATGTTCCACTTTAATGATTCATCCAGCCAGTTAAAGGTAAACCATCCATTTGTAGTCATGGACTGCTGCCACTCATTGAGCTCAGTAATGTGTGACATAGTAAATCTTACATTTATGTCCATCCTGGACTCACTTGGGAAACTTTGCCGCTCATAGTCATCTAGCAAAAAATGAAGAAGTCTCTTCCGTTCTTTAATGCTGGTACCGAGACTTAAACAAATCGGTGTGGCAACTGTGATGAAAAACGTAAAGATCATTGCTGCCTCCTCCACGTATGTGCATATGAATGTCTGAACGCAGGACTTGGAGACTTTTGGCAGGAGGAGGAAGAAAACTTTCTAACGCTACCTTTTCTTGTGTTATTGAATAGTAAACTAAACATGGTCTGGAACTAACATTGATTAAGCAATGTTTGTGATCTGTAACAAAGATTTTCCTCATACGTTCCGTAGTCACGCTGAACACGCTGTCATAATGTTAGCCGTGTTCATTTGATTATTTTCTAACGTTGCTGGCACTGTATTTGTGGAAAACTTGAAACAGAGCGACACATATTGAACGATTTCACATAATATTGCAATGGGCTAGTTTAAGGGTTTAATGCCATATCAGGTTGAAGCTTTATTTCGCTTAATGCACTTCGATTGTTTACTGGAATTGTGCAAATATATACTAATGGGTATGGGACGGTTACAAACCTAGCTTGAAATAACCTGTCGTTCTTTCATGAACATTTTGTTGTTTGTTTTTCCATTGAGAAGGTCTCTAGTAAGACAATAAATATATGTAAACATCACTGAAGACAACATTAAAAGGAAGGTAAAAAGAAGGTCGAGGCTCATTAAAATCCGGACAAAAAGAAATTAATTAGAGTCAATGTCAACTACAGTATGGCCACAGTTGGAGAGACAATTCAGGAAGGTCTTCCTCTATGTTCTCAGAGTACTGGACATGTATCATGGTAAGGATGGTTTTGTCTAGGAAATCATGGATTTGTCCCTGGACATGAGAGGGGCCTCATTTACAAATGCGTATGATTTTAAAAGCTAAAATGTACAACACCATACTCATGTTCATATGAATCCTCTGCCCAATGCAGAGTCGGCTGGACCATGCTGCCTGTTCCATGACCATGTGTTTATGACCCAGATGGTGAAAGCGGGTGTTCGCGAGAGTGTCCTATCTCACTGGAGTCACCTTCCACAATCACATGCATATGACACCCTATCATATAGAGCTATCATTATGGATGGGAAATGAGGTCTTTAGAACAGTAGAAAGATAAGGGGAAAAATAATAATAATAAAATGTTTTATATCTGTCGCTGGCAGAGGATTTAGGGGTGGGTCTGATGAACTGTTCGTCAACATGCTTTGTCTAGAATACGTCTACTGGGAACAAGGATGATTGGTGAAATCTGTTGCCTTGACTTCCTGACTCTCTTGATTTTCAAAATCAGCTTCTCCAGAGGAATATGAAAAGACTACCACACTAAATGTATATGTGGCTTTGAGTTCGTTTCGAGCTCGTGATTTTATTGATATTTATACTGGGTCCAAAGTTTACCTTAACTTTGAGCATTCTGAAGCTAGTCGTCAACTTGCATTCCAAGACAGGTGTAGATTTGATTTTGAAAAAAAATGCTCATTACGACCTCCCTCTTATAAATGATCCATAATGTCTTACTTTGCGACGTTTCAAATAATTTGTACTGCATATGTTGAGACTAAATGGTATACCGAGAGCATTACAACCTCCTTTTGGCAAGGAGTGAATATTATAAGTTGTTAAGTGGTCACGAGGGGATCATGGGTTCCGGTTTTGATTGATTGTTTATGATTCTGATGATTGTTTATGTTCCCTGAGCCCGGAGGGATCAGTGAACAACGTATTTATCTGACGGAACACCTCAATGTTGATTTTGAACTGTTTGAAGCATGAGTATCGGATCGCACACTTCAGCCAACCTATGTGAGTCAAACGATTCCAATCTTGCATCGTGTTGGTTTTTCCTCGTAGGTATTTTCTTAGTAAAGTCGCCGCGGTGTAATTCCCCTTCTTAACATTCACAGGGAGTACGTTTAAACGTATTGTCAAAATTTACTGATTGGAATGCGAGGCACATTTTTTCGTAGCCATCGCTAGATATGGCGGAAGACACGGGAAAAACACATGGCGGAGGACACAGGAAAAACAGAGTTATCTCCCTTCCATCGATTTGCATTCGTAAAACATCGGTAATTTCTGCTATCATACGTAACTACTCGTCTCTTTCCGTGACCTACAAGAAGACTCATACCCCTCTCGTACGCAATCATTGCCAAGAATCGTGGCAAACCAATCAAATCGCGCGTAGTAAAACGCATTTCAAACCATGAAAATGGCGGGACCGTGGAACTTTGAAACTTCGCTAAACTATACCAAGCACAATTTAAACATAAATTTTGAGCTTAAAGATGAACAACTTTCAACACTAAAACATATATGTAAAAGTAATGACCGTATTGTTGTTTTGTCCACGGGATGTTGGATATTGAATTAGATTGAATTAGGAATTAGATTTGTTAACTGCTTTGTAAATACCAAAATATTTTATGATTGGAAGTTTGAATTAGTAACTAAGATTTTAGTGGCTGTAACCTAGAGTTCGTGTGTGTGTGCTTCCGTGCGTGCGTGCGTTTTAAAGTACTGTAAAATGATTGTCCTCCTGAGGAAAGGGGCTTGTATTGCTGAAGAGAATATGCCCTGGGTCCAGTAAGTCTACACTGATATATACATATATACATATAAAGAAGGAAAGGGATGTAACAACAAAGTTGTCAAACACCCCACTCTCGATTATGGGCGAATTGTGTGTGGGAAATTGTGGAATATACAACCGCGATTCTTACTGAAAGAAAACCAGATAAATTCCCTTTCGAATAAATCCAGTATTGTCAAAATCGGTGCAGTATGTACAGAGTAACGTTGCTTGGAACTCGGGAAAAGAACTTTTTCACTAGTACGCTAAAAACCTGCCTATGAAAATGATCGCCTCTCGGAGAAGAAATACTACGTATTTCACTTAAAAACACGCGATCGGCGAAAAAATATAACCTTTTCGTAATCGCTAGATATTCCGCTTTCGTTCTACAACCTTTCCAATGAAATAGGTTATTCTTTTAAATGCAATGCACGACTTTATTGGGAAATTAGCGGTATCGAGTCCACCATGTTTGTCCTTCACCCTCAATGGGATCGCACCAACACGATATATAGCGCCAGAAATAAAAATAATACCGGTATTTTATTTTTGACCAATCAGAGAGCAGCTCGTCTTTGGTGAGAGCCTACTGAGGGTGAAGGACAAACATGGTGGACTCGATCACTCGATACTGCTAATTTCCCAATAAAGTCGTGTATTGCAGGTTTAAGGCTTCAGTTGTTTTCAGTTACCCAGATTCCTAAGAGGGTCCATTGGGTTCCCCCTATCCTCTACTTTCAGTTGGTTTCAGTTATTTACTAATTCAGTTATTTTCCCATTGATTTCCGTTTCAGTAAATGTGAAACTGTATGGCTCCATAGTATTCAGTATTTATAACATCTGTCCACATTAAATGAAGACTGGATAATGTACTGGACAAAATACGTTAGGGATATTGGTATATTTATGACATATTTTATCACTGTCAGTGACTAAATACATCATTTTTCATAATTCCAGAATTTGCAAATATCCCTAACTATTTCTGTCCAGTATATATATGACATAATACATTCATATAGGTGTCCTGCAACTGTACATTAAGATAAACAAAACAAATAAAAGGAGTGGGTCGATTTCTCTTTATTCAATTTATGACACCATCAAAATATCTCCAAGAGCACTGTAGGAACTCACGCACCAAAATAACCCAAACCAATAACACACTGCATCACACTGTCCGCATAGAAATTCAGTATTCTATTTCAGTGTTACAAAAATACAATGACACAAAAATCCTGTCAGTTGATATTGAAATAAAAAATATATAGAAATAAGAACCAAATTGTTCTAACAAATAGCACTAACATATGGGAAATACCTGCACACAAGTCACTTGCACACTAATACTTATTAATATTTATTATTGATCTAAAACAGGATTGTTTTAAAAGCTAAATGTTTGTAGGATGTGAAGAAATGGTCCTATCGATTTGAAATTTTGTGATAGTTTGTTCGATTTTTAAAACGTGGGGTTGGCATGATTTTTTACGATTTTTATGATGAAAAAAAAGTGTTTTAAAAAGGGTGAAATACGTTACGTAAAAATACCTACATGCAGCCCACATTCGTCCCTATGGCTAGCTATCATGAATCATATTCTTCCTGATCTTCTCTCAGTGAATGACGTGGAACTGAATGAATCTTGTTTGGTGGCGTCTCAGTGTCTTCTTCTTAGCCTTGGCTCTGGAATATGCAGAATCCTTTCTTTCATTGTCCAGAAGAGTCTCATATCGTATAAGCTTATCGCTTTCCCACGAAAAGCCAACAGAGTGGAGAAAATGTCCTCGAGCTCTTCGTCGGAGACAACCGACGAGGTCAACTCTGGTGTCAGTCCAGTTAACAGTACTTAGAGACCTCAGGCGCTGTGGGAGTTTCTGTGAAAAAAGAAAATTCATTCATTCATTCAAAATGTCCAAAATTTATTCTTGACAACGGCATTTGGTCTTATTAGATAATTTCACATTACGATGATGGGTAATAATGGCATTACAGTTACGATGTGATGTGATAATGTGTAGTCTATTAAATGACGGTGTTTCAAACTCAGGAAGTGCATGAACTACTACAAATGATATTATATAATCCAGTTACAGAACCTTACAGATCTGATTCTTTTCTTCTATTTAGCACGTTCACTGTTTTTTCCCCGGTGATCTGCCTATTCCCGGTGATATTCCTGCTGCCAAAACACCTGTGTGGTTTTTTGGGCCACTCTACAGCTCAAGGTTGCTCTAACTGTACAGAGCTACTGAGAAGAAACTCTAAGCATGACTGTGGTGTACCTGGTGAAATCAAACGGCCGAAAAGAAACAGAGCAAATCATTTAAAAATTTCAAAAAATGGCTGAAGATTGTGAGACTTATGATTGAAGGGCGTTATGGGTACAGGCACACAGAACTGTTGAAACTTAGCTACTTTAATCCATCAACATTTTATGTTATTCATCCAATGCACAACATATTTTGAAGAACTGCAAAGAAGATGTTTACTCACTGGGTGAATAATGAACTGATTTCAAAGAGTGCCATGTCTTCAATCACTGACAAGATTTACCAGCTGAATGTAGATTCAGAGTTAAGCCGTATTCCCAGAAAGATCTCACCAAACTACAGCCAGATGTCAGCAAAGGAGTGGACAAACTGGGTACTTGTGTATTCAATAATTCTCTGAAAAACAATTTACCGTGTCAACATTTAAGAGTGTAGCAAACATTTGTATTAGCATAAAAATATATTTGAGTGAACTCAACGAGGATGCATATGCATACATACCAAAGACGAATCTGTGTAGATTCACATGGTGCGCTATCCCAAGGGATACAACTCTGTCAGACCGGTAATAAGACGGTTTTGTATTCTGAGACCCGAATTTTTACGTACAAAGTAAAAATTTTAATATCTTGCTGTGTGGGTGCTTTTTTACAGACGGGGACATGTGATAAGACTGCAAGTTGTGAAGCTACGGAATGATGTATGTAATTTCGTACTTGCGACCGACTGTGTGAAAGTAGCCCAAAATGCATGATTTCTGTGTGTAAATAACTTTCATTGCACATGCAAGGTCATGTTTTTGTAATGCAAAAGTAGATGGTATTCAGGCATGACAAAATTGTGTAAAATATAGCATTTAAAAGAACAGATAAATGTGAATATGAGTTAAAACTACGTATTATTCTATCATAATTAAAAACAGGAGTTTTAGGGAGGTTTCTAAAAGTCCTTCTTTGTGATCTTAGGGGACACGCTTCGTTGAACACGACCCCATTGGAGGTCTAATGGTTATGACCATTGGTTATACCAACTGTGTCCAATATTGATGTTGAAACTGCCTATAATTGGTTTGTAAAGTTTGTTAGAGAAGTATGTTTACTGTAAGGTCCAGAGTTTGTAACCCCAAACATGCACCTTCATTGTCACTTTGGAGAATCTGTTTACAATATTGGAAGCATTTATGGATTTTGGCTATTTAGTTTTGGACGCTACAACGGAATGACCATCCCACGAACAAAAGATCGATTGAATTACAGCTTTTGCGTAAATTTGAACTTTCCACATTGCTAAATCCAAATAGTGTCCATGAAGAATGCCATGGTAATTTTTGCAGCTACGCCAAAAATGTAACGCAAAAGGTAATTAAGACAACAAATATTTCATTAACATTTGCACCCACCAAGTCTGTTTCCGAGACACTTCGCCAAAATATAGCCCCACTTGGCATGACCTAACCAACTGTTCATTCCGCCATGAATCTTACAAGAGTACTAACCGTAGCAGCAATTCTTTGGAAAACCTAGCCCGTGCATAGCAGAGTACAGGAGGACAGTGACATTTGATATGTTCGGGGGAGTAGCCCAGAAATATCGTTCCACTGAATGGTCTGATGATAAAACAAACATTGAACCACAAGGTGCGCGGCCTGCAAAAGCAAGAAGATTACTTGTCCACTCCATTGAACAGGAAACGAGGGAATCTATACAACATATTTTTGCTGAAGTGGTCTGGTTCAAGACTCGGCTATTTGCCTCCGGTGTCAGTGTGGTGAGCCAAGCACCAAAGTGAAGACTCTGGCTCTTCCTACCAGTACAGAGAATTTTGTGTAGAGGAGCATGGGTGTTCGAAATGCACCAAAGCAGCAGGTGTTTAGTTCAAGTGCATGCCCGCTTCTTTGTATAGTTGCGTTGTGTACTGTACCTAATGCTGTCATGGTAATGTTACTAAATGTGTGTACATGTTTTAATTATATACATTGTAAGTTGTCCGTGATTGTAATTTATCAGTGTAGGTTCAGCTCTTGCACAGTAGTTGGTTTTATGTTATAATCTTATTTTAATTGTTACTAAGTATATGTGCACATATCAGAGGTTGTAGAGTACTTCTATTTGTTGATGTATGATATGTGCTTACTGTATAATATTTTTGCTGTGTTTATTATGTTGACTTGGAAAATAGAATTCCTTTCTTAAACATTCACGAACATGTTGTCCTGTTTTGTACAGTTATGTGTTCAGTGCATAACCACTACCAGTTACTTATATCAGGATGTATCACGGTGAGAATTATAACAAACGGAAATCCATTGGAGCCTTATTGACTTCAGTTTTCCGGAAACTTAGTATAAATTGACCTTCAAAAAAGGAGTAGAACACTTTCTGGTTTCATACAATTACGTATTTTTTTGTGTGACAATATCCTTATTTGAACATTGGTATACAGAAATACAGAGATCATTAACTGAAATCTGCGTAATACATAGGCAGATTAAAGATTAATGTAGGCAGAGAATCAATGTGTTTCTATGTTCGTTTCATTGGAGTCCTCACTATAGGAAACAATCACTGATGGTTTCCTGTTACTTTATTCAATGAAAACCAACACTGATAGTTTACTGCAAGTTTCCATCTGTGGCAACTAGTTTTATTGGTTTCCAGTAGTTTCCGGTTGTGGCAACTAGTTTTGTTGGTTTCCAGTAGTTTCCGGTTGTGGCAACTAGCTTTGTTGGTTTCCAGTAGTTTCCGGTTGTGGAAACTAGCTTTGTTGGTTTCCAGTAGTTTCCAGTTGTGTTCCCAACTGTTGAAGGTTATCTTTTGATGATTCAAACAATGCGCTCCAAACGTACATTTTTGGGGTGATATGCCATCCTACAATTTTGCAACATAGCGATATGAGGCAACCTGTGTCTCTGAGGTCCATGACAATGGTCTGATTGTTCATTGACTCGAAGTGCCACCACCCTGTTCATTAACACTTGACATCAATCTGAAAACAAAACAGGCTGACAAAGGATGTACCTCTATCATAAATGAATATATGTAAAACTCCGATGATAACCAAGCTGAAAGAAGAACGGGAATAGACTTCAGTATTTATATTTACTGTATGCGCTTATTTTTTTCTATCGAGTCCCACATATACCTTGTGTGTGTAAAGTGAAGACGAGTTATCTGACCAACCAATAACACCACCAAACAACTCAACATTTCGTGACTCATATTCATAACTGTTTAAATGTTGTGACAAACATCAGAAGGCAAAACATAACTAAAATATTTTTGACACCCAATACCTGCTGCAATACAGAAACATAACAATTGTGGATTATTTCAAAATTAACAGTCACAAGGTATATCAATAAAATGTACAATTAACAAAACCTTCAAACGTTATATCCATATTATACATTGAAATATCTTACAATAACAAACAATGCTACGGATATTTGTGTCCACGCCCACTACCGCATCTTGGCTACAACATGGAGGCAGTGACAAGCCATGTGCTTTGAGGAGCAACACTAACAATCAAGGGACGTATTCTGTTTTACAATCATGATACTACTTTTAGGAAAACTAATGACAGTTATAGCCTAGCTAAACTTTCTGAACCTCATCTGAACTAAATGTTACATTGAAAATAACCACACTATTTTGGTACTATGAACTTTGCAACATAAAAATATAACCTTTTGACAACAATTATCTTATGTATGAAATTATAAACTAATTGAAGAAAACACGTTTTCTGCATCAACAACATTCTTGTATGCTTACGGGAGTTGGTTACTTCACAAATTAACACATTGTGATGTTTTCAGTTTCGGGCCACCTTTGTATGAACTACATGATTTTTCTGATGGATGCCGGTGAAGGGTGTGCCAGAAATTTGGCTAAAGTTAAGAATAAACTTTCTTGTCACATGCATAGTGTCAAACATCACTTTCAATATGAAAGCAAACTTTAACATATTTCAAATAACAGAAAAGACAATGTGACGGAGAAATGAATACGCACAAATACCCCTTATGATACACTGAAAAAATTTACATTCAAAGAAGGCACTAACAGTTAATATACAAAGGAATCTGGAGATACCAAAATATACTGAATATTAATATTGTCCAGGCAATTGTAAATATCCGCCAAACAAGTTCAAGTTCATTGGATATATATACGAAGCTTCATTGCATTCAACCATTTAAAATAGAAAATATGTTCACAAAATCTATTGCCCATTGCAGGGCACTTCCCTTGGGTGAGTGTTCCAGGTCTGTGCATAGAAATGCAAACTTTACCCTGATATCTCACGCAAAGAGCCTAAAAATGTTTGCATCATCTTCATGATGATGGTATACTGAGTGAGTATAACACCACTTCGAACAGTTGCATTATGGCAGACAAGGTTCATTGGTGGGAACTGCCGAGGTGTTGCAGGTCCCTTATGTCACTTTGACAACTACCAAACCATCGATCACAGATTTTGGCATGCCAAATGGCCTAAACTGCGTACAGGTAATTGTCCTTCACGACTGGTCCACATGCTGTGACGTCGTCATTCTGTTTAGTGAATTGACTGTCCATAAACTTGGCACATCGGGGTTCCATGCAAAAATGGAAAACATTAAATGACAAACGCAAAGAAATCAAGACCACAACCAACATTCAGCAGAAAGAGAAATTTCAGACAGAGATCGTTAAGTGCAAGAGATACGTCTTTCCAGGTAACCAATGTGTTGCTCTTACTCTCTCTCCCTCGCCATCAGCCGTGGTGTCCTGTACTTCCGATCTCACTCACGCACTCAAGGTCGGGTTGTTAACTGCAAATTTACAAAATATAGCATATTTCTGCAATGCCATAGGTACATCTCCTCTTCTTTGATTGATCCTGAGGATGAGAACTGACATGGCCACAGCAAGGGAACTGAGAGTGAGGAGCAGGGTCATGTAGATGGTGAGGTAGGACGTTTGTAGGGATGTCCGGGGCATATTGCTGCTCATCTGAGTCAGAAACACACTGAATGAAAGGAGAGCCATCATGGATAGAGACACTTTACCCCCATATTGTACAGGCAGAGCAAAGACCACTGAGCTGAGAAGGGAGAGAAACATGACAGGAACGATGAGATTGAGGACATAAATATGACGCTCGACGTTGAAGTATTGTGCTTGTAATGAACTGAGGAAATATAATATCAATGAAATTAGATGGTAGTGTCAACTTCCAAAGTCCATTCACATTTGTTGCTGTATCATTGCATCTATCAGATGAAGATATGAAACGAGCAGGAGCATTTTGGTCACCCATGTGGTTAGATTCAGGCAGGTCTGAGACTCAAAGGAAAATGATGTACAAAAATAGGTGAATTCTGATAGTTCGCGTTGGTTGGCTGTGTTCAGAATAGTAATGTAGGACATCCATACATGTAACTTGACATACAAATCGTGTCTATCCATGCATGATTCGTGTCTATCCCTGCATTCTACTTTATTGATTCATCCATGGTCATGGACCGTTATAACTGTTGAACTCAGTATGTAAATCTAACATATATGTCCAGCATGATCTCACCTGGGAAATCTATTAAATGTTTTTACATTCTATTGTCATGCAGAGTTAGATTTAATCATTAGTTTTAAATTTCTATCTGTGGTAATACAGTTGTGTTACTGTCCGTCCTTGGCTGTTTGTACCATTTACCTTAAATCTTCTATTGCTTAGTTTACTTACGATGTGACTGAAATGTTGCCAAGGTGACCTCTATCTTTATCTCACTCACACAGACTGAGATGATGTGGATTACTAGAACACATAATCAGACTAAGTAAACATGCTGCTTCGGCCATAACAAGACCATCCCAAGACACCTTGGGTCAGGGAGCAGCCTTTTACTTCCGCTCCGGGGAACCTTTTATTTACTAAGTTGTTAAAGGCAAACTGTCACGCTTTTTCGGTAATATTCTTGTCTGTAACATTTTGGTCTGTAATATACATATATAGGGCCATATGCACTCACTTTAGCCACCTAGCTACCTATTGATACAACAAAAAATGGGGGAAAAAACCTATTATCCCTTACGCCTTGCCTGAAATCGAGACCTGAAATTTCGAGGCTTCCAAACAGATAACACTTACCACATACGCTGATGTTCAAGTGTTTTGTAATCGATTCATATGACACCTGTGTCACTGCTCAATGATTTGACCACTGAAGAATGATTTTACTCTGTCACATGTGTACGTATATGCTTTAACCATTTAAATAGCAAATCATCGGAACACTTCACACCGAGAATTGACAAACGGTGGCTGGAACAGCGCCAGTCATTTCCTGAATAGTTGGGGTTGGGCTGAGTTGAACCCGAAGTGTTTACCGGCGCTGTTCCACTAACCGTGCGTCATCCCTCGGTGTGAAGAGAGATTACTTTCTCCGAGAATAATGTTAGAACATTTTAGTCAATTCTGCATTCATTATACTCAGCGCACAATATTACGAAGGATTGTTTATGTACACCAGGAAACATGTTTATTATAATTCGGTTCGACCTTGTAGCACTAATCAAAGCATTTAGTATGATATAATAACACTTTGTATAAGTTTTGACCCTTATGAGTCGATAAAACACATTAAAACTCTTCAAAGTTTTCATCCGAACGTTGAAATACTCTCATATACATGCATTTTAAAAGCATTCTGAATACATCATGCTGTTTCGAGTTTTCCACAAACATGATGCCAGTACTGTGAGAGGACAATTAGTCAAATCTACACTACCAGTGCGCGCCTTCGACATCATTAATCGATTTTGATATTCTGAAAACATGTAAGAAACGACTGGTTAATGATAATGCATGTAGAAATCGTCACCATACATGAAAGCCCTGATTAGCAATATTACTTTCAATCTTTACATATAACACTAATGCGTCAACAGTTGAAGATTTGGAAGCCTATTCCTGTCGAACGTCTCCAAGTGATCTCCACAATGATCTTCAAAAGTCTAATCTGCTTCACCTCACTAATTTGTTTAAGTCAGGAGACAGCTTTAAAGAAAAGAAGAGACTTCTTCATTTTTTGCTAGATGCAAGTGTTCCCAAGCGAGACAAGGATGGACATACGAGAACTGTTTATTTTATCACACGTTATTGAGCTCAATGAGAAGCAACAGTCTATGACTACAAATGGATGGTTTACCTTTAACTGGCTGAAGTGGAACATGTCGGATTATGGAGGGACAGACACGTTCTGTATATCAAGTGAACATATATGGATGCTTGACATTACGCTTCTCAACACAGCCAACGAGCGCGAACTGATGAACAGTCAGAATTCACCTGTTTGTGTCCGTCATTCTGGAATGGTAGAATGGCTCCATGGGGACCTCTATCACAGTCAGTGTTACTTTGAAGTTTCACATTTTCCATTTGACACTCAGACCTGCCATCTGAATATATCCACATGGGTGACCCAGAATACTTCTGCTCGCTTCATATCTTCAGCTAATGGAAGCAATCATAAATCAACAAATATGAATGGACTGTGGAAGACTGAAGCCTTCTCCTCTACTCCCATTGACAAGACATTTCCTCAGTTCATTATAACCACAATGCTTCAGCGTCGAGCGTCATATTATGTCATCAATCTCATCGTTCCTGTCATGTTTCTCTCCCTTCTCAGCTCAGTGGTCTTTGCTCTGCCTGTACAATATGGGGATAAAGTGTCTCTATCCATGACGGTTCTCCTTTCATTCAGTGTGTTTCTGACTCAGATGAACAGCAATATGCCCAGGGCATCCCTGCAAACGTCATACCTCACCATCTACAATGTCCCACTTATAAGGCGAGCCTGGACCAGACAATCCAGTGATCAACAGCATGAGCATCGATCTGCACAACTGGGAACCGATGACATGTGTCAACCAAGTCAGTGAGCCTGACCACCCGATCCCATTAGTCGCCTTTTACGACTAGCATAGTCGCCTTTTATGGCAAGCATGGGTTGCTGAAGGTCTATTCTACCACGGACCCACACGGGTCTCATGTAATTGCAATGTAACTGTTCAAATGTGTTAAACCCATCTCTTGCGCTCACTGATTAAGTCGCTTGTGTCTTGAACTTGATATGTGTTTGAAATTATTCCTTCTGCTGATCTTTCTTGTGGAATTAGTTCTAATGTTTTGCCATTGTTACATGAAATCCGAATGAACCAAATTTATGGACAGTTAACCCACTAAACAGCGCACGTTTGTTGAGCTACATTTACTGACAATATGTGTACCAGTCGTCAAACACCGCTAGACACTCAAGTAACCGTTGCAGAACCTTGGCCATTTGGCACGCCAAAAACCTATGTTCGCGAATTTATTTGTTATCAAAATAGGACAAGCCTGAAACCTGTATCGCACATACGGGCGACGATTTATCTGTTCAAAACGATGTTAAACCAACTCACGCACTCAATCATTCAGTCGCTAAATCATAATTATAACAATGAAGAAAAATGAATGATTTGGAGCTTTTACCTCCACTAAGTGAATAGATTTGCATTTCTATTCTCACACGTGAGGCACTGCATATGGTTTCTCATTGTTTCCCTGATTAATATTTGCAGTGGGGTGAATATATTTTATATTTCTACATTGTTGAAACTGGTGTTGAACTTGTTTGGAAGATTATACTAGTATATACACATTGACGATACCCATTTCTCTGATATTTTCGTTTACATTTTGTACTTTCTTTGAAACAAAGCGCTACTTTGAGGGAACATCAGGTCTGTATCATGTTAAGGTTAATTTTGCGAGTATTTTCCCAATTCCTAGACTTTCTCCTTCTGTTGTTTGAACTATATCTATATCATTACATTTGCTAACAAATGAAAGATATGTTGACACTACAGCTCTGAGGATGAAAGGGGTTTTGTTGCCTTCTTTATCCTACTGTCTGTCACACCCTAGAACACCACCCATCAAAAGTATGGGAGAGGCTTGTAATTAGAAGCTTTGGATACAGAGGTGGCCTCAGCTTAAATTTTGAACTAATCAACTCATTTAAGTATGTCAAAATTGTTCTGTGCTTATGTAATAGTTAGATCATGAGGTCCTCTTGTCTAATCGTTGAAATGGTTAGTTAGACCACGAGTGCGAACCTTTTTCCTTCATATTCTATTTCTGGTCAGTTGTAGTCTCATTTACGTGGTACCTGTATGACCAGACGTAGAATTTACACCCACTCGGAAAGTTATACAATAAACAAATAAACAATAAACAATATCCCACAAAACCGTTGAACATGGTACAGCCCGGGATAATTGTCAATAGTTGTAAGTACTTGGAAATGTAGAGAGAGAGAGAGAGAGAGAGAGAGAGAGAGAGAGAGAGAGAGAGAGAGAGAGAGAGAGAGAGAGAGAGAGAGAGAGAGAGAGAGAGAGAGAGAGAGAGAGAGAGAGAGAGAGAGAGAGAGAGAGAGAGAGGATGTGAAGATGCACAACAAAAGAACATGTGTAGGTCTACAACTCTTTATTTTTTCATGATCGTGTCCTGAACTGAAGCCGGCTGATCCCATCCGCCCATCTTGTCCATGTCAATTAATTTAGTGTCAAAGATACCATGGTCGAAATGATTTTGCATGAATCAGTAGTCCACTTCAATTCCTCCACAATACAAGTGATGACATTACTGGTCACAGTGATGACCGAATAAGGTTACAACGTGAAGTTTCAGTTTAAGGTTTTCTAGTCCCACCCCATTTTAACAAATATTTACCTGTGACCTACCTAGGCGATGTACATGTACAGTACATGCCCATGGTCCTTCACGAACTGTCAATGAGGTACCATAGCGGACATGAGGTTTCAGTGTAACAAAGAAGATCTTCTATTCCCTTCCATTAAGGAAACATTGGCCTGTGACACATGGATAAACGTTGTCCTCACGTACCCTACACGGACTGTCAATGAGGTACCATAGCGGACATGAGGTTTCAGTTTAACAAAGAAGATCTTCTATTCCCTTCCATTAAGGAAACATTGGCCTGTGACACATGGATAAACGTTGTCCTCACGTACCCTACACGGACTGTCAATGAGGTACCATAGCGGACATGAGGTTTCAGTTTAACAAAGAAGATCTTCTATTCCCTTCCATTAAGGAAACATTGGCCTGTGACACATGGATAAACTTTGACGAATTACGTGTCCTCACGTACCCTACACGGACTGTCAAAGTGGAATCACAGTATAAAAAGTCATAATGAAAACATTTACTGTGAATAAACACATGATATCGTCACAATTGTGCAAATGACTCTGCTTTTAGCAGATCTCTTATGGATGTGGAACAGGGTCTGTTGCCTATATTAACCATAAAATTGTTCAAATGTGACCCATTTTTTAAAAAATACTTAATTACTTTCAACAGAGTACAGCAACACACATGTATGCCCATGATGTACAAATCTTATACAGACATTATTACAATATCAAGGATATTGGCCAAAATACAATAACTTTCACAATCCACTTATAAATACACAATACAGACTCCATGCAACAATTGTCATGTATATAGAGTTACCTGTGGTATGTATACATAATCACAACACAGTGAGTTCAGATTCAAAGCCACATCCTCAATATTTCAATATTTCAGCCATACCGTGACTTAAACTAATTCTAAATGCAGAATACACACATATGATTTAATAAAAGTCTGCCAACAAGGACAACAAAATGATTTAAAACTGGCTAGCAAATATCTTTAAAAGTAGAAAACGATGTTTGGACAATACAATGTTATAATGGTCTTTTTATCGCAATCAAATGAAGGTAGATCATCACTCTAGGGTCCATAGAGACTTATACATTCGTTTTGCTACCTGCATGGACCCTAGCTAAATTTACACTGTCCCTTCAGCCATTGGCGGTTATGCTGAGATTTAGCCATACATGAAAATTACAAAAATACTTCGTTAAAAAAGTGGTAGACTTACATTTTAATCAAATGTTTTGGAACTTTACAATATAACGTCGAAAACTATACATACCACACACTGGATATGAACCCTTTTCACTCATTGAGAACACGACAGACTGACTATCTGTGGAGGCTGTGAGCGACTAATATATATGAATATATGCAATAATATTTTTAAAATAACTTTCAAAATGATATCTTCTCCACGTAAAGTCATTTTACCGCCCTCTGTATTGAACAAATATTTATGTAGTAGGACCCCATTTCGAATATGCGCGTGAAGTATGGAATGACTGTGCTCAATGTCAAGCACTCAGTAATAGTCCAGCCACATGGCGGCGGTTTGTAAATAATCGAGTCTGGACCAGACAATCCAGTGATCAATTGCAGTTAAAAGCAGCAAAAATAGTTACAGGCATATGGTTATACACTTCGTTAATATCTGTATTACGAAACTGGTTGGGAATCTTTAGCACAACGTGGGAGAAAGCACAAACCTTGTCTATTTCTTTGAAAAAAAAGAAACAAAACAGAACACATTAGGCACCATCGTACCTTAATGATCTTGTTCCTGGGAAGGTAGCATCCAAAATTAACTATAACTCTGATGATGTCTCACTTCATTCTCTCACGATTACGACCCGTGAAGGTCCCGTGGTAGAATACGCATTCACCAACGACAAGTTTGCCATACTGCTGAATGCGGCGTAAAACTAAACTCACTCATTAACTCTCACGATGACAATTTTCGTATGATTCGTAATTTCCCATCCACAATAAGATTGTGGAATGGATTTCCAGCTGAAGTGAGAAAAAGCGTGTCATTGAATGCTTGTAAAATCTAATATTGTCATAAAACAAAACTGGTCCTAAATACTTTGATTATGGACCGAGAAACACTAATACCGTCCTTACAAAACTACATTCCATGTGTAGTCAGTTGAATTATGATCTATTCTGTGGTGGTATAAGAGTGAGTGAATAAGTTTTGTTTTACGCCGCACTCAGCTATATGGCGGCGGTCTGTGAGTAATCGAGTCTGGACCAGACAATCCAGTGATCAACAACATGAGCATCGATCTGCGCAATTGGGAACCGATGACATGTGTTAACCAAGTCAGTGAGGCCTATTCTACCCCGGGAGAGAGATAGATATATGACAGATAGCCCAAGTTGTTCTTGTGAGGATGTTTGTGAAAATTCATATCATTACGCGTTTGAGTGTCAATTATATACTCAACAGATTACTAACATGATGACTATTTTCCGCAGCGTAAATATAAGCCAGGAATTACTAGTACTTGGCAATGCAGATCCGACTGTTCACGTAAATAAAAACATCTTTAAATTTGTTCAAACCAATATTTCTCAATTAAAAAGATTTTCTTAATTATTACAATTGTTCACTCTTCCCCATCTTCCTGTTCTTCTCTGTCCATCTTGTATATTGAATGTAAATAATATTATGTAAAGACTACGGAGAGGGTGTTCTAAGAGGTGGAACTTGTACTCAATCCTTTTCTCTTGAATCAAATATGGTTAAACCAAACAACCAACAGTCCGGTGACGATAAGGCTAAAAGTAGTATATGGATAACGTAATTATGCTATAGGTGTACATCAGAATATACAGCTAATGATCACACTGCAAGTTTCACTCTGTTCTTATCATGTAATATACTGATATATACGGATCATACAAGAAAGGCTTTCTGACTAAATGTTAACGAAAGAAAAGATAATGTCACAGCATGTTAATTACATTTCACAATGATGTATAATAGATCAAGTGCGTTACTGTTTTAGCTGTGGCAAACATCAAACCAAAGGCAAAGAATATCACGAGACGGATAGTGGATGGATAGTGCTAGAGGGTGTGGCAAAAGTGGACAAAAGGAGACAATGAACCCATTTCGTCCTCACTGTCGTATTATCAAGCATGACTTTAATTTGCTAGCAACCCTACCAATATGAGTATATTTTGAACAGAAAATGGAAAGCTGAAATGGAAATACGAGACAATAATGAATATGCCGATCAAATAATTTCGGTAATACAAACGAATACACCCCCAAACATCTCTAAACAGGATTCCACATCTTACAAGAATCCGTGTAAATGGCCGAGCTGATGGAGGGTCCACAAATCCAAACTAATTTGTGGGAGAGATGCTAGATGAGAGCATCTACACATATAACTCTAACAGCAAGCTGAAAAAGTTCACTCCTCAAAAGCATAGCTTTGACTTAAAAAATAACTTTTACTCACAATGCTTCAGATACCAAGCGAGACACTGGATATTGTTGACGTGTATGTATGTTGGCAAACAAGTTCAGCATCAATTGTAACTATAAGATCCACCTAATTACTTTTAACAATGCTTAAATGATAAAAAGATATGTTCACTTCATCTGCCAGGAACTGCTAATCAGTGAAACATGTGCTAAACAATATTTAGTGCCTGTTCCATGTCTGTGAATACAAATGCAACCTTCTTAACTTATTAACTTCACTGCTTTACCTCGCTTAGAAAGCTCATCATTTTGGGTGGAAATGATGCAGCTTTCAGACGTCTACCGCTTTGACGACCATAACGCCACCGAGGTACAGTGTGTGGTGTGTCAAATGGCCAAAGGTCTGTACAGGTTAATATCTTTCACGTCTGGCCCACATATTGCCTGGCAAACTAGTTCATTAAACATGTGACCTTTACGTCAGCGCTGCTTTGTGGATTGACCGTTCACCTAAATGGTTCTTTGAGATTTTACACAACCATGACAGAACATTAAATGACAAGCGCAAAGAAGCTAATACCACAACCAACATTTAGCAGAAAGAATAATTTCAGACAGAGATCGTCAAGTGCTAGAGATACTTCTTTCCAGGTGACCACTCTGTTATTCATTTTTATTTCATTCTTGACATCAGCCGTGGTGTCCTGTACTTCCGATTCCACTGCATTCAAAGTCGGGTTGTTAACTGCGTGTTTAGAACATGCAACATATTCCTGTAATATTGCAGGTACATCTCCCTTCCTCAGATGGATCCTGAGGATGAGAACTGACATGCCCACAGCAAGGGAACTGAGAGTGAGGAGCAGGGTCATGTAGATGGTGAGGTAGGACGTTTGTAGGGATGTCCGGGGCATATTGCTGCTCATCTGAGTCAGAAACACACTGAATGAAAGGAGAACCGTCATGGATAGAGACACTTTGTCCCCATATTGAATAGGCAGAGCAAAGACCACTGAGCTGAGAAGGGAGAGAAACATAACAGGAACGATGAGATTGAGGACATAATATGACGCTCGACGCTGAAGTTTTGTGGTTACAATGAGCTGAGGAAATTTATCATCAATGGTGGTAGTTGATAACGTTTCAATCTTCCACAGGCCATTGACATTTGTTGTAACGTTAGTGCCGTTTTTCTCAATTGAAAATATGAAACGGGCAGATTCGTTCGTAGTCACCCATGTGGTTAGACTCAGATGACAAGTCTGAGTGTCAAATGGAAAATTGGAAATGTCAAAGTCACACTGACTTTGGTAGAGATCCCCTTGTTCCCACTTTACCATTCCAGTATGATCTACACAGAGCGGCGCATTCTTATTGTTCATCAGTTTGCGCTCTTTCACAGTGTTCAGGAGAGTTATATCAACTACCCATATTTGTTCAGTTGACATACAGATCGTGTCTATCCCTGCATAATCCGAAATGTTCCACTTCAAAGATTCATCCAGCCACCTGAAGGTAAACCATCCATTTGTGGTCATGGACTGTTGCCACTCGTTGAGCTCAGTAATTTGTGACAAGGTAAATCCCACATGTATGTCCATCCTGGACTCACTTGGGAAAACCTGCTGGTCATAGTCATCTTGCAAAAAATGAAGAAGTCTCTTCTGTGCCTTGATGGTGGACTCTCGACTAAATTTAGTCAGTGCCAACAAGCAGATGAAACTTTTGAAAATCATTTCTGCTACTAGTTTACGTATGCCTCTGTAAGATGCAGCCACAAAGCATGGCCTGTGCTCAACACTTGTTGGAAAAGTATTTGTGTAAAATCAACCCGTATCACCTTTATATGGAGGAAATCACACCCGACAAGAGGCGTTGAATCCTCGTCTGGGATTTTGGTATTTTACATTAACATGTTATTGCCATGAAGCCGTTAGCTATGGTTCAGGCATTTAGATCAGTCGTCACTGAAATTGTCTCTTATCTCAATGGCTTAACATACACTCACAACACAAAGTTCCATTATTGGCTGTGCAGCAGCACACTTGTTGAAGATTAGCACAAGTATTCTCTTCCTATCTTGCATGCTCCATATTTGTTTTACACTGTTAACACACGTGTTTCTGCTTTGATGCTACTTCACTATTATAAAATTATCGTTTTGGAGAGGCTTTTAGCTTTGAAAACGTTTAACAAACAGTCTCAAGTCGTCTATATTTCCGTGTCGGGGATACAACGGTTATGTGGCCACAATGCGTGCTGTGCAGTGGTATATTTGTTTTGTGAAATAATATTTGATTTATATTATATTATTGTACAATACACAGACATGGAACACATTTTCTCCAGTGGTATGATCGCACAGCTATTTCAGTGATTTATAAATTTATAAATTTAAAGACATTGAGGTCGACATTCTTTGAGTCCCTAGGCATAGGAGAAACCGGAACTCTGTTAAGAAAGTGAAACAAGTTTTCAATGGCATTTAAGTTAAAAATACTCAAAGCCGTCAAAATCGCAGTTTTATGTCCATACTCTGTATACTCACACAGATGTGAAGATAAACGTGTATCCACCGTGCCATGTAAGACATGCTCGTACCAGGTCGCGAACGAATACCAACACTTCCGGTGGCCTGAAAACGTCGACCAACAGTGGATGGATGCATATTAAAGTCCCTGGCAATCTGAAGCACCTTGCCTGACCAAACTGATTGCCTCATCCCTTTGGTTTTGTGTCAATCGTGGCATGCACACAAAGTGATGACTTGTGTGTCCTTGTGATGTTCCTTGTGCTTGTAAAGGGTCGGGGTGCAGGTAATGCATGTGCACTACGTGTTTTATGAATGTGGCTGTGTCTACAACTGTCAAAGGATAAGTTTTAAGCATCAAAGTTCCTCTGTGAGGTTTGCTAAGGGACTCGACGTTTGATAGTCCCAGGACAAGAAGTACCAATTGCTTTCTAATGGCTTTCAGTATGGCTGGCAGATTCTTACTTCTTGTCCAGTTTTAGTGAAACGATCGTGCAAATCAATACGAAATATAATTAACGTTTCATTTAGTTGTTTATGTATATATACACATATACACACTATATCTCGTATAATATGGCGGCAGTCTGTAACTAAGACGACCCGTAATGGTCCGGGGTAGAATAGGCCTTCAGTAACCCATGCTTGCCACAAAAGGATCTTTTCGTAAGAGGCGACTAACGGCCTCCACTACTTACAGACCACCACCATATAGCTGGAATATTGCCGAGTGTGGCACAAAACCCAACTAACTCGTATTGTATAGCTGTCTGTCTGTGTGTGTGTGTGTGTGTGTGTGTGTGTGTGTGTGTGTGTGTGTGTGTGTGTGTGTAATTGTTACTATACATCCATCTATCAGTCATAACAGTGTTTCTACTTGACTACCTTGGAATTTACTGCTTGTGATCCATTAACATTTTATCACGGCGAATTCACTTCGAAACAGCTCTGCAAACAAAGCGATAGGGACCAATTTGTTCTTCTTGTCCTGGGACTATCAAAGGTCGAGTCCCTTAGCAATCCTCACAGAGGAACTTTGATGCTTAAGACTTATCCTTTGACAGTACGATAAGCAGGATCCATGGTCTGGTGTCATTATGTTGGATCAAGGTTGAAACGTTATGAGGTGAGGCGAGGTGAAATGACGTAAAGTCACGGCTTACGACTAACATCAGTTTGAAAGGCGAGTCCTGAATATACACCTAGTAAGGAAACTTGTTTTCATATTAAACATCTTGAAACTAATGTTCGATGGCTAGAGCTCATTTACATTTAACAGACAGAGGAATAATGATATTTTGGAAGATTCTTCTTACAAGATTCTGGTATACACATTAGAATAGTTAAACTGCATACACATTTGCCATATATTTACAACTATTAATTTAATGAATCATGTCATACATTGACGACCATTAGAATTGTATAGTTCAACATTCGTTCCTGTATTTTAGCGATAATAGTACAGGTAACAGGTTTTGACTGGGTTTCATTGTGTACATACATAATTGTTCCGTTGTTTATCATTGTGTTTTTGGTCAGCAAATAACATATATATCACGTAAATTAATACGCAAACAGTGGACTCCTGATTTGTGTTCCACAGTTATACAACGTGAGACAGTAAAACATGTTATTTAGCATTATCAACCAAACCAAAACAAGTCAGCCATAAGGACAAGCCTGTTTACAAACCCACTCACTCATTGTAAGTGGAGATGGTTACAGCCGTGATTCCATACCAGCTGGAGGTGAACCCAAATTCACTTTGCATTGATCTTTAATTCAGCAAATGACTCATGCACTCTTCAGAAAACATGTCTTCGAGTTTCACACATACCCATATGGGGCGGAATATGAGAACAGTGTCGTCCTGAATGGCCTATAGCTGAAGCAAGTCCTTCATGTTGATACCAACAGCATAACAAAACGAAGATTGTAAAATTTATTAAACTCCACAATATCTATGGAGTATTTGAACTCCGCCCGATCACATTGCGATGACATGACAGTAGAAAGCCTGACATTAACAACACTTCAAGTCAATCTTGTCACTGGACTAGATGTGTATGTCCTTATAGTTCATCATGTTCCAGAAAAAGGTACAAGCGGCTAGTGCCATAATGAACACAAGCTCTTACAAGTTTCTGAAAACAGGTCTTGGTCAAAAGTGAAGTATGCTTCAATCATTAACAAGGCAAGAACATTCCATCTTCAGTAGCTGAATTTTGAAGAGAGTCCTATAATAGAATCTGACTTGAGAAAAAGCAAATGGTGAACAGCATATGTTCCATGGAATACAAAAAATTGACAATATTGTGAGAATTCCATGCCAATGAAAATTTCTCACTGACAAAGTGACTTCAAAATAATGGATGTCAAGCCAACATTTTTAGCCAAGCGAACTGAGCATATGACCTTGAAACATGAACCATGTGCATAATTCTGATAAATTAGAATATGAATATATAGTTTGCTACAAGGGCAGTCAATGAAATGTGGACTTGATTCACATTGTGCTTTACAAGGTGTATATTTACACTGACACTGGTTTTACACACTGGGGAATCTGTACACTGTCTTGTAAGAAAATTTACATAACATACAGCAATATAAAATTAGCATGCCATACATCAACATTTACAAAGCATAGATAAGAAAGCAGACATGATATTGTGGTCAGAACATCTTGCATACTGAATGACAAGAGGATAATACAACCATAATATCAGTCTTATTAGCATTTTCAAGATTTTTGTTCTTCACACCTCAGGATGATGTTTGCATTGAAAGATCTGAAATATACTTCAATGAAATGTAATACACTATATGGTTATAGGTGAAATATGAAATATAAAGTGACTGTTCATAGTTCACATGATAAAATATCAAAGGTATTTTCATGTTTGTTGTTTACCACCACTCAGCAATAGTCTGTTCTAATTGAAGCTATACCCAATAATCTAGTAATCGATACCATGAACAAGAATCTGCGTGCCATTGTACAAAGTCATTGTAGCGCTAAGGTGATTGTAACTCCCATATCATAGCACAGACTTACAACTGTTGTAGTGCTAAGGTTGTTTTATACAATGACACCCTGATCTGTTAGGGTACAATTGAATATAATAAACCAATTCACGAAAGATGATTGCCCATTCCACTTACCCTCCATCCTCGATATCTAAAGGGTACACGCTGCAAAAAAACTCTCCACTATACCCCGGATGCAGCTATGGCTCGGCCTGATAATTTTACTACCTCCCTTTGCTGGCTCTGCATTCTCACAGTAGCCAATCAGCTAAATCACTATTACAACCGACATTGCCTGAGACAACAAAAATAGAAGTTGCAGCTGAGAAGGTATGTTTGCAACCATACAAACTGACAAGTCCGAAACTTTTAAAAAAATATGCATGAACTCCTTCTACTTAAATCATAGTAACTCTGCATCATTTGTGATGCCAAGTTTAATGGGCTACATGATTTAAAAATTTAAAGTGAGTTGTGATTGGTTTGCTCAACTTCCCAGCATAGACACCTAATTGGATAAACAGCCAGCCGAGGAAGGTTATAACTTCATCTGGCCAAGCTGTAGATGCATCCAGGGTGTAGTGGAGAATCATATGTAGGAACCCTTCAACATGTTTTTGTATGCTACACCCAGCTATACTACTGTGATACTAAAGACATGTAACATATGTGTTTATCTTTTGGCAAAAATGTCTATAGCAAATTGAAGAATTTTCCAAACCTGATACATGCAATGTGAGCGACAAAGCCTATCAGTCTAAATAGTCACATCAATCCAAGAAAAATAGTATTCATATCATCATCAAATAGAAGGAATTCATCATATGCACACACTTGCCTTATGGTGAATAGGGTACAAACTGCTTCCAATGACAAATGTAGGTCTTAACTGTTCAACCTTACATTGCACTGAGACTGTTCTCACACCTTTCAGCATGAGCCAATGAGATTGGTTCTACACCATTTTTAACAATATTCCAGCAATGTAACTGTGGGGTAACACCAGAAATGTGCTTCACACATTGCCCTGTTCTTTGAAACTGAAAGACGTGCATGCTGAAGTTGACACTCAGTGGATCAAAACAGGTAACCACTGGATGTGGGGAATCAAACCTGGACCTTCGGAGTGATGAATGAATGCTTTAACGTTATCCCACTCCTTACTTTTTCAGTAAGTTTTTATACCACTTTCCATATTATTCTTTCTTACTTTAATCCCCAATATAGGAAGTATTTAATATGAATATTGATTCAATTTTAGCAATTACTAGAGGAAAATGGCACTGTTTGCTGGCACAGATTTTTGTACAAAGCCATATGATTCTTAAGAATAGAACAGCAATTCATAGCATGTATACGGTGATCAAAATGCCAACAGAAGAATCGACATATTTTAGAAATGGAACTATATCACTGGAAGACTGGCAGTGACAGCCTGCAACCCACAGACATGTAACATTACATGTGGTCATATCTCACACCACTGATGTCAGGTTAACATCAGACAATTCTCCAAATGGTGCAGATTCTAGACAACTGCCACTTGGGCAAGTCTTTGTATTGTGCTGACAAACCAAGTACCACAATTTGGACCAATCTGGGATTAGAACACATAACCAGCCGATCCTGATGCAAGGGAAGCAACTCTGCAAGTGAATTATGATGCTGTAGTCCACACGCCCCTTGTCTGACTGACATTAGTTTGGGATGATAAAGAAAACAGCCCTCATTTGACAACACATACTGCAGTCATTGACTACATGCTGTAAAGGAAATGTGTTGGAAATTTTACAATAGCATTGAAAGTTGAACACATAAATACTAGCAGCTGAAATTCTGAAAATGAAATTTTCTAGGCCCCATGAACATCACATTTACAGTAAGCAATATTTCATAAGTACTATTAGCTGAAATTTTGAATTGAATTTTCCTAAGCTCCAAGAATATCACATTAACAGTAAGCAATATTTCTCATCATTTTCATAGTAAATGGACAAAAAAATGAAATGCACCTTCAACCTATGTAAGTCTATGACGCACTGAACACTAAAACACCATGACAGTAAATGTTCATGTTGCATCACCATGTTTACCCTTAAACAAACTTGTGAAATCACCTTTCACCACATCATTGAATAATTGTAGAAACTATTTTCAACAATAATTATTGGTCTCTAAAAAGCAAAACAATAAACAAACATAACTGACAATCAACCTGTTGTCATCAATGTTCCAAAACATTTCACAATCATCTTACTTCTGTAATCATGGTGACGGCTTATTTGATGCTAAATGCAAACAAAATTCTTTTGCTAACCCTAAACCTATTTTCCCCTCAAACCACTGTATTCCTCTGTATTATAAATGACTAAATTACGTCTAAATTTGAGGAATTTTCATCTTATTATAATCCTACATAAACCAGTCAAGTTAGGAAGTCATTTATGGTGTATATTTGCATTAAAAACCAGTTTCAGTTTTTCTATCAGTCAGTGTTCATTTTAATAGTAACAAATCAAAGTAAATGTGACATCTGCATTCAGCCAATTAACTTCAAAGATCAATCAGTCTTGTGTGTCATTGGAGGAAACTCATTATCATCATCCAATCGTAGTGCAGCAATGCCTTGTCCTTCTACACCATCCCCGCCCACGGCACCCTCAAGCTCCTCCTGATAGGGCTGAGATTCTGGAAAAAAACCCACAAATATATCAGCTGCTTTGTCTCAAGGAAACACCTTAAAATCTAGAACATGACTCCTCTGTCATTACAAAGTTTCTTTGTGTATAAAAATTCATCATTTAATATTATTGTCAATATTCAGTTTCAGACCTAACTGAAAAACCTAATCCAAATCAGTGCTAAGTAGATTTCACTTGAAGGAAGTCAAAGAACATCAGACTTCAAGGCCAAGAAATGGCTGTTGTCAAATGAAACTGTAACATGGTCGCTAACTAAGGTTGAGACTACTTTTAATATATAGACTGCATATTTAATATACACAACCAGAATTAAGAATAACACAAATAACAAAATAATTTATAACTTATACCTGCCATGAAGATTGCTAAGTGTTAATGAAAACCAGCGTTATGTGATTCCCAGAACAAGTCATATATACCGAGGGGAAAAAAGGGGATCACATGAAAGCTCAAGAGTTCCCTTAGTTTTTCCATGCTTTTTCACAAGCTTTATATCGCATAGCTTGTGAAAAAAAATGGATAAAAAAGAAAAAAGAAACATCTGTCCTTTCAGGAGATCCCTTATTTTGTTCCATCAGTATATATATTACATTATCATTGTCGATCATAACTTGATGCTGCTGTTATCATTCATAGGATGATAAGAGAAAACATTCAGTTAGTTAAAACTGTTAGAGCAAGATGGATTAGCTAGCCTTTTAACAGGGAGGAGCAAAAGGCTTCATTTACATCATATTCTGACACATTCTGAAAACATTCCTGTACCATGCTCTCAGTAGGCACTGTGACAATGGTAAGCACTTTTCAGGATACCTGAGCCACAAATTTGTCAACTATGTGCAAAACAAATAGTTTTCCATGCTTCAGCAGAGAATGTTAACTGTTTCATACATGAACCTTGCTACTGGTAGCAAATATTCAAGATAATGTGTACAACATTCAACGTTTTCTGGACAGTTACTAATTATGCTACAGTGACATAACATAGAGAGCCATGATGTTCTATGGCTAGTCGAAAACACCTTGGAACACGAGTGTTACCAGTATTCAAGAAATGACAGTGGTCTATTGTCTGAAGGTACAGAACAATGGTTCAGTCTACATCTTCCCTGACTCACTGAGTCCATGATAATAATAATATAATAATAAGAGTACTTATATGGCGCCTCATCCACATCTCTAACGGACATGCTCTAAGCACATAATACTGAACATCATTATTACCCCAGATAACCCAAGCTGCCTGTTAGGTGCCAGAAGGTTATAGTCACATCACTTTATCTCACCGGGTACCCATTTTCTGCTGGGTGAACAGAGGCAATTCTTGAACAAACTCACTTGCCTAAGGTGAGACCACATGTTTCATATGTGCTTCGTTGCGGGGCAGGACCAACGTCCTAGAAACTCTCAGAAGTCAAACTGCCAAACACTGCCACCCATTCAAGGACTGGCCGAGCTCAATGGTGCTTAACTTCAACTGATTTTGTGACCTGAGCACTACGCACAGGACTTGTTGTCTACAAGTTTATAAAGAGGCATTTAGAAGCTAGTTTCATGAAGTGGAACAAGTGTTACGGATAGACTTGTGATAATGTGTGTTGTCTATCCATAAAACTTGTTCCTCCTGTTGTTATCTACACAGCAAACATTCCAACTACGTGACATCGATCTGTTACATATTGAGTCTGGGCCAGACAAGAAAGTGACTGAAAGTGAAATCGAAGAATAGGGGATACAATGACATGCATCAGTCAAGTCAGAGCCTAACCACCTGTTAGTTGGTCTTAGTGCAACCGTGGTTAATGAAGATAAATTTGAACTTGCATCTTCGTGGAAGGTTCTGCCACTGAACTTCAAGTACACACAGGTATGGAAATGTGCATGCATTCTTTGTTTTGCACAAATGATAGATACTGTTCCTTTAGAGGGAGGTAACTTCAGCATCACTTTATTACAGGAGTTGTGCTTTAACACTGTTCATATAGAAACTCAACTGTCTCATATAAATCTACAAATATAATGATCTCAATCTTAGGTAAATCGTACCCACAATGAGTCACTTTAACAGAATAAAAATAGGAAATTCTAACACTTTTGCCAAATAGTTTCTGCCTGTCTCTGACTCATCATAATTTCATGATCTACATAAAATTTACCATGAAGTAATGATGATGATACAGGTACGGCAATAGCTTCTATTCCACTGAAACCTTCCTTTATCTGTCTGGATATTGTGCAGTTAACAAATATTTGCTGTAGGTTTCAGATATTATTTTTAACTATTCATAAGATTATCCCCAATTATGACAATATTGTGATCCGAGTTAACAAGCTACACCATGACAAGCTTAAAAGGATGCCCCTGAAACTGACAGTAAACTGGACTTTAGCCTTGACAAATATCACCTAGATGAATGAATGCATGCATTTTGAGATGTGTCACTACCTGTCGGGAAATGATAGGGTGTTGGAGGCCTAAGACATTCACAACCTTGGGAATCCCTTGAACAGGGGTGCGGACTGAACCATAGAGCATGTTCCAGGCACCCCTTGGGTTTCAACTGATCGTCTCCTTAAATAACCGGTGTATCTATGTAAATAGAGCTGCATCCCAGCTGCGTCACCTTGTTACTCTTTCTGTGTCATAACAGTTCCGAGTATGGATGTGCCCATTACAAAATTCTTGAATTTGTTTCCTCTCAATCCCATAATATAACGTCATGCATAATTGTTTGTCAGTCTGATTGCCACAATTGTTAGTCTGATTGCCACAAAAACAATTCTGAAAAGGTTTCTGACTGACTTGCAGCTTCCAAAATATATTTCTATAAATATGTTACTAGAATGAAGACAAATGGAACTGCACTGACTTTTCTCACACTTTCTCATGAAACAACTTCTATGCTACCCGAAAACAGATTTTCCAAACTGTTATGTGGTGGACAATGATGAATGTGCAGGTAAAATGCTGCATGCTATCAGTACCACTCAGTGAGAAGAATTTAAGAGTTACCTACCCTTGTTGGTTACAAACATGGTGGTGCTGATCGTTCAAGAGTTGTCTGGAAGGGATAGTTTCTAGAACTATGGTTGTAGGTATGTAAAATCAACATAATGTCAACTCAACCTGCACCTATCAACTAGCCAAATACACACTGAATTCTTGTCATCTTCCAGCACTATCTCAGATTTAAAATAAACAGATTAGTGCAGTGAGCAGTGAGTCATGTCTCATACATGCATTTGATTTTGATATAATAAATACAACTCATTCCTGACTCACAGTGTAAGATATGACATGCTGCGATACTGTGCTGTATATCACTCAATACCTACTGAAACTTCATCAACAGGTTTAGTCTCACAATACAATTAGGAATACAAAACACTTCAAGTCTGAGGTACCAGCGCCATACATGTAGGGCGAACAAAACAAATTGGTGTCATGAATTATAGCCGAACTAACAACAAAAAAGTGACAAAAAGTGATAACGAGAACAATCAGCATACTATTTACTGACCAATTCCATGTGCCAAAATGAAGCATAGAATTTCATGGATGACAACTTCTTGTTCATTTCAAGAAACTCACTATGTCTTATGCAATAAACATGAAGTGTTCATCCATAATGTTGTATGGTACATTTTTGACTCACTCACTTCCAGAACCTACTGAAATAATTAATTCCATGGATAGGGAGAAAGGGAGAGTAAATTTTACAACTGTTTTGCCTATAAAGTCCACCATCAGTATTATGCCTTTAATCAAAATCGGGACAAGACAAATCACTGAATAACAAGCCATTCAAATGGTGTGAGCTGACATCACATCACACTTTTTGACCATGTGACAGAACTGGTCACTAACTACTACAGGTTTACACTGACAGGGACAAAGTCTAACCTGAAAATCCACTACAATGCCTTTGAGCAGCTGAGCTGGACATTGGAGCTATACAAATACTAGCATAATATTACCATGTTAAAGAATACCACAATCCATGCAGACCAAAGGTTTGTGAACAAAAACAAATCAATCGAAATTACTACCCAATATCATGAATAAATGAAACTATTGGATACAATAGCACATCAATTTTCTAAAATCAAAACTACACTAAAAAACTAAATTGAAAAATATTTGATCAACTTTCACCTAAAAACATAATGAAGGCAACTGTCATGGAGCAATGAGATTATGAATGATCGGATGAAGACACTGTGAATGATGCTTGATGACACTACCAAATGTCTCAGTACTTAATGTTACCAGTATACCCTATATATTGTATAATCCCTGTATGTGACAAGTTACTATGACAGGTGGGCTTCCAAATCCAGTAATGTCACCTGACAAATGGACACACTGTATCACAATGTATCCTACTTAGCAGATCCAAACACATCACTAAATATTGTTATTTCTAGAGTTCAATTTTGGTACTAATATATTGATATGGCAATTAAAACCATTTTGACTGTTATAACACCAAACAGTGCCAATCTTAGACATGACACACAACTAGAATACAAATGCTAACCTAACATGAATAAAATTGCATGCTGCTTTTAGCAATAATCGAAACCGAGATGTTTGTGTGACGAGCAAATGCTTCTACCACTAAGCTACCTCCCCTTCCCTCATCTAACATGACCAAAATCTTTCAAAAGAAACACCCTGACTACAAATATTCAACCTGCAAGAGAAAAATTAATTTTGGCATTTCAGGTCTCTCAAAACTAAATTCTGACTTGCCACATTATTTTTCTCTTAAAGAAAACAACAATATTTTAATGACTGTTGAAGTCTGGACATAACGAGTAACCGGTTCATAAGAACAATGTTCCCCTATCAACAAGCTCAAGTAGTTTCCCATCAATGTTGTGGAGAACTATCCTACCGTACAAAGGCAAGGATTTCACACGGTTCTTTTGCTCTACACATTTATTACATCTTGAGCTGACTGACAGCTGAAGACAATGATACTCCTTCAAATTGCCACAAATTAGCAGGGCTGTCCCACATTTCTTTCCAAGAGCATCCCCGGTCACAAAGAACAGTGTAGAATGAGATCTCTATCTTACTGCATCAACTATTCCTGAAGATAACCATTGAGGGGGAAACATCTATTGTAATACCGATAGTCTATTGTCACAAACTATTGCTGTAGTTTCTTCTCCTACTAACTTGACACCCAGATCAAATAAAGAGTTAAAACATAAACTCAATGAAGCTTGAGTTTCAAAGTGAAGGAATCTGGTACTTCCTGTATTTTGCTTTGCGAATTCATTAACAAAGTCAATTACTTTACTATCAATAGTCACACATACTATCGATGCATCAATAGTTTTTGGTTCTTACTATCGAACAATTGCTATGGGAGACTCAACAATTGTTATCCATCTATAGTTTGATGCATTGCTACAGCTGTTATTACCAGGAAATCTTCTATTGAAGATCAATTTCATATATTGATGAAAGTGAGCATTACACACCCAAAGAAATATGTACCTTACACAATATAACAAGTCCCACACAGTAACAGCTTTCACCGAAATTCATCTGAAAACTTTGGTGCTGTATGTAATGCACTTCTATATTTACAATAAGTCCAACAGCTATGAGGAACATAATCTTATATTTCACCTGCATACACGATTCAAGCAATCAAACATTATTTGTATTGAGGGCCTACGGCCTTTTTACTGAATAAGCTGTTTGTCGATATTATCTAGAATAAATATAACGGCAACTATCTCTAGCTGCAGAATGTCTATATCAAATTTAAGGGCAGGTATCCCCAGTGCATAAAATATGAGCATACATGTTGCACGAACAAAACAAACTAGTGTCATGCATTAAAGCCAAACTAACAACAAAAAAGTGACAAAAAGTGATATCAAACAGAAAATGGTAACATAATTTGTGTGCATGTTTGAAAGTCTGTCTACCATGTTAGCAAAATACAATACTATTCATCATCTTAATGTTTAACCAGCATCTACTAACATGATTCATATTTCTAACAGTGCAGACTCATTGTACATATTTTACAGATCACAAGCTGTTAAGAACATCCAAATTTTTCACATAATTATAGTCTTTCTGTTTTGACAGAATCACTAGTCATATATAAAAATCTGATGTTCTTTAACAATGTCAATTTCTTTAAAGGTGTGGTTCACAACTATTAATAAATATGTTTTTGTAATTGGTTTGGCGACATCAGAAATATATTCTGGTGACTGAAAATTCAGTTGAAAAGTTATGGTTTGATAATTGCTCCGCGAAAATAGAAGTTAGTTCTGGTTTAAACAGTAAAGGACCAAACATCCAAACATGATAAATATGTTCATATTCAAATGCAGTGGAAGTTTCACTGTTCCATAATTGCAGTATTTACAGATATGTACAGATCACAGACTTATGTTAATCACATAAGAGGTTAATAGTTATTCCTTGTTAGACTGTTTAACTCGTATCTTCCATCATTAACAAACCTTGCATTGAAGATGAGTGGAAATGAAGCAGCTGATGACATCATGATGAGATGAGTCATGGTATTAGTAGGAGGAGTCCTATCTACTCTGGGACATCCATGTGATGAGGGACATAGCCGTGCACCTCTTACGGACATGATCACCTACACAAGAAAACCTTAACTTCTGGACAAATTATGTATTTTGTGAAAAATCCCTGGATTTGGACCTTTTATCCCGTGATTTGGACCTTTTATGCCTTTTTGTATTAACCTGATCTTTACCTGAGAACATTAACAGTAAATGTATAATGTATTTCAATAAAAGATGACAAATTATGTACATACATTTGCTCATAAAGCAAACGTTTAAGTAGTTCAAAGTAAATCTTTTAAAAAGGCATGTAGAAAATATAGATGTGGAGAATCACATTTCTGTTTAAAGAAGTATAATAATTAATTTTGTTTAATGCAAAAATGAAATACAACACTTTCCATGACAACTGTGACAAAAAGTAACCTACATAATACTAAAGGGGATAACTATAACAGAAGACTTCAAAATGAATAATGTCACACTGGATTAGTCAAAGTGCCACAAAAGATTCAACTCCACTACAAAGGAAAAAGACATCCAGCGTCCAGAAGTTAAAGTAACAATGTGCACTGTCAGGCAAAGAATGGCCTCCACCTCCGCACATAGAGGCCACTACCACCTAGCAAGGACGATGGTCTATCGACCAGCAGCTGGGGTCTGGACCGTGCGTGATGAGAGACAATGATGCCATACTATACCTTTAGCACCTAGGAGCTCCTCCATAATTGCACAAGTATCCTGTGGCCCGCCTTGCCGTTTCAACACCTCCGCATAACTCTCCACCCCCAGCACCGGCTGGTGCAGAGCCTCGGGCTTACCTGATGGTGGGCCCCCTGCTGCCTGGTCTGGGGGGCGTCTCACCGTGGATGCGTACGTGGCACCGGGGTGTGCTAGTGGCCGGTCATGTGACGGAGCCTCAGATGGATGGGTGTCACAAGGTTGACCATCAAGTCTGTTATTGGGGGAAAAAGACTCACTGTTAGTCATCAAAATGATTTTTGCTTTCCTTTCACATATACATACCAGGATCATACAGTCTGTCATTGGCAAAATAATTAAAATATCAAGAGGCAAATTGACCTTACGACTGCAGAAACTCTGCAGTGTTATGCAGATACTCTTATTAAATCCTCAAAATCATCAAATATTACATTTGCTCTGAATTGTCACACAACAACCCTTCGCCTCACCTTAATTGTACCTGTATGAGATATGTGCTCCAGCATGAACCAGGGTGAGATATGTGCTCCAGCATGAACCAGTGTGAGATATGTACCCTAACATGTACCACTGTCACAACCTGAGCTACAGATATCAAACAATAGCTATCACTGCTAACATTGCTACACCACTACCTCTTATTGATCACTACTAAAATTCCTGTATTTCAGCGTTTGTCACACTAAAAAATCTTCCAGACATATAACAACAGCTGAATGATCTGGCAATGATGTAAAAAGGTTCCGTATTTGTCATATCACAGCATACCTGTGTTGTCTGACCAGAGTGCACTCTCCACCCTCATTAGGATCAATGTTGTATATGTACAAAATGCCATCTTGTGAAGCAACCAACAGCCGCAGAATCTTGTGAATTCTGAAACACACACAAACATTGGCTAAGCTGGCACTGATGAATTAAAGAAACATCTTGCTATGACAGCTTGAAAGACAATGTTCATACAAATCTGTCACAACAGGCAAAGGTCCATCTCCACAGGCTCAAAACATCAGGATGGGCATTTGCTGGTTTTGAATTCTAAACTCAAAGTAAAACACAGTTTAGCAGAATGCCAGTCCCTAAGAATCTATTTATCAAATAAACCATCCGCATTCAGCATTCTTTGATTAATGGAATTCAGATATCATTGTTATATATAATGGTTGTTTCAATATTGAACTCACACTGAGAGGGCACAGACATTCTTAAGGCCAGACGTGTGCAGGCGGGCTGTGGCAAATGATCTCCCTTGATTCAACATGTCGGATACTTGAGTTGGCAGGTAGTTTGCTGATGTCTTCAGAGCCTGGCCAAAGTATCCCATCCAACCTTGTGGTTCCTCCGGGGGTCTACAACAACAGTCAACTCACCACAGTTGCATACATGGACACAGGAATCAGAATATGATGGACACAGGAAACATGCAATACAGAAACAACGCCTCCTCCATATTACCGCTGGAGACATCCACCTACTTATAACAGGTGCTATATACTGCTATGGAATAAACTTGGCAATCCAGACAGTCTGACTTGGGGAATCACAACCATAGTTTACAGGGATTAATGCAATAACACAGGCCAGGAATGAATGTATCTAATACATCTAAGTTTGTAAAACAAATCTTTATTTCTGGGGCACCAATCAAGGATTAAATGTAATTTTCTGAATAAAATTGATATTTTATACTTATCCTGACTCATGCTTATTGCTTATCTCCTCTTCCCTGGCGAATGTAGTGGAAATACCTGAAATCCCTTGAAGTAAAGTATACGCTCACCCATGAGTAGCCTCCCCTTTCCCATGTAATTGGTCAGCTGACCAACCACGCTTGTCTGTAAATCGCCCGACACTAGAATTATAGGAATTCAGCGTGCCTGTGAGCTGCAGCCGGGAGGGCTTTTGTCATAAGGGCTTTTTGTCTGGCTTCTACAAGTCACGTGATAAAGCGAGTGAGTGAACTCAGCGCCATCGGGGAACTGTTAGTTGCTGAGCAACGACAAGAGGCTCAAACTGATGAATGACAGAGACGTGGTCCGTGGTTATGTCTTGTTGGTAGTGGTTGGCAAACACTGTGTTTGACTTCCAAAAGCAGCCCTCCATTACACTAGTGTAGAGGCCAAGGCTTTGACTTCTTGTGGGTTGGAGGCTCGTGGAGGTTCCAATCCTGCTGCTTTATAGGCTCTCAATATAACAGCTCTGATCCACACTGAGGTAGTGTTGCAGGATACCTCCGTAACTGTCTCCGTAGACATAGGGATAAACAGGCGCTTGAAACGTCGCCTTCTAGACTTGGTACATGCGATGTATATCTTCAATACTCTGACCGGACATAATGATAAATCTTGAGTATCATGGGGTCTAAGGATTGAGGATAGTGCCGGTATGTAGAATTGTCTATCCGGTTGACCTGACAGTGCGTCTAAAGTTTAGAGCATGAATTTCTGACATTCGTGCAGCTCTAGCCAAGGCAAGCAAACAGCTTCTTCTGAGTTAGCAGTTCAAATGAGGTCCGATCAAGTGGCTCGTACGCATCACTTCTGAGATGTTGGAGTTGGATGTTTAGATCCCATGCTGGAGCTCTAAATCTACGTTGTTGATCTTCCAACTTGAAGGAGCGTAGTAAGGCTAGTAGCAGTACCGGTGGTACAAGTGATACAAAGGTTGTAGTCTGTTTGTGGAACCTTGTTGCAAATAAGTCTATTTGCGGCGATCCATATGTCTGGCCGATTACACGAAACACCTCTCGAAACAACATCCACTCTGCTGGTGATGGACGAAGAGGACGAGATAAGGCGTTTGCCATGATGTTGCAGACTACTGGTATGCGACATGCTTTTATTTGGAGATTCAGACTGTCGACCATGTTGAAGAGTTGAAACAACAGGTGTAGTAGAGATGGCAACCTCATTGACCCTTGCTTGTTTAAGTAGAAAGCCACTGTTGAGTTGTCTGTGTGCATCATCAGTAGCTTGCCTCTCAGTGTTGTCGACCAATGATGGATAGCACGAATCACCACTTTTATCTCCAAATGTTTGATGGGAAGAGTTCAATCATCCTTCTTCCATATTCCTGCTGCAATGGCATTGTTTAGATGGGCAACCAATCCTTGGAGAGACATGTCTACACAGAGATGGTTGTTGAATGCCAACTGTAACAGAAAAGTTCCTGCACAGACATTTGACTGGCAAGTTTCCCATAGCGGGTGTGGTCTTAAGTTTTCCAACATTGCAAAAACGGTCAGGTTGTGAAACCGGAATTGCTGTCACAGAGGCAGTTGTAGGCATCTTCGTCTGGTCATATCCTGAGATGACGTGAGCAGACCGAGTAAACATTGACACTGTCACAATGGTAGCAGAGAGAGAGTAGAACTTGTTCTATCATCAACTTGAAAATTGACCCACCGATTCTCTGGGACAGCAATGTATTTCAAAATAGTGATGAATCAAATCCCGTCGAATTTAGATTCATAGCCTGATAGTGAAGCCCAACTGTAGACTGAGCTGACTTCTCTCATGAAGAACTTGTATGCCGTGAAGATACGTCATTTTTTGTTTCCAGATCGTCAATACTATTCATCACGAGCATGTTGACATTTGAAGGAAGTCTATTTATAGCTGGCTGCCTGTCTGATCAGGAGCTGTCATTCATTGCTGCAAGCCTCGTGATAGGCAACGTTGAGTCTGCTGTTAGAAGACCTCTATACTGCCTGACGAATCAAATGACGCTGTAAACTGTTAATCTAGAGTGTAATCGACATCTTTCCAGCATTGAAAGTCACCAACGACTTCCTGTTACTGGAACAATAACACCACATTCTGCGCAAGGCGTTGTCTCTCGGGGACCAATCAGATTGTAGACGTGATGTCACTGATTGGCGAGCATGTGTCTAGATGAGTAAAGTGCACGAAAAAAAAACTTCCACCGCTTGAACCTGATGTAGACAAATTGTCTTCCAGGTAGATTTGTCAGCATGCTTTTCCCTGAAGATAATACCATCATCTCTTGTGATTGGAGGTGTAGTTTGCAGTGGTATTGTTTCAATCGTCTCAAAAAATCTTCCTTGACATATTCATCGTTGAGAATTCCCCAATTCTTTTAGTAGAGTGGAAACATCCATCCACTGGAGACGGTTGTATGGGGACAGCTGAGGGTGGAAAGCTCCAGTCGTTTCGACCCTGATCTTCAATGTTTACCTCTTGCACGCTAGGGTATTAAACTTTTTATCTCTCGCTCTCTGGACTCTGGAGAACTTGGACTTGTTAGTGTAACGCTGACTTGTCTGCTTGAGCGCCGTTGTCAAGGTGACAATGGACTTCATCATCATGACTTCTCTTCTCTGACTTGGCCGATAATCCTCACTACCTCTTCAATCTTGTCCAGAAAGTAGATTCAGTCCCGCAGTAGTTGAGACCAGGTGTTCGGACGTTAACTGCTGATCCTTCTCCTGAGTGACGAAAGTTGATAGGATCATTCACTCTTCCTCGTTCGCAGGATTGCTGAACTTGAGATGAGAGTCTCGTGGATGGTTCTAAATCGAGCCCACCCGAAAAAGGCGTGTCTCATAGAGGTGTCCAGCTGAGCAAGCCGTGCTCTAATGGAGGGCTCCATATGGTGAAGAGGGAAGCAACGAGCATGGAAAGGTGACAAAGGTTGCTGTTGAAACTTGGCTGCTGAATTGAATGCCGTAGATAACTTCTCAGAAATCGTAGATATCGTAGATATCGGCAGAAACGTCAATGCATGCCTTCCTTCATCATCCAATAAGTGTCACTACCTGAAGCTAAATCACCTGATTAGACATGACAAATGAAAGTCGACACTGCCTGTCCCTTGCACGCCTGTGAAGAGAACGAATTTATACAATAAATTCTGAAACAGATAAATTTCTGCAAATTTCATTGCAAACAGTGGAAGAACATAAGGGCTTACACGCCGCTGGAGACTAAGAGCAGGTCAACCGCTGACAGCCATAATCTAGACTGTAAACACAATTTCATCAACCGAGACTAAGTCTTGGTGGATGAAATATGTGCTATATCAACACAAAATAGTAGTGGAGACCCCAGGTAACTCCAGCCGCTCTCGTCCGGCGATAAGCAGAGAGTGACAAGAGAGGTTGGTCAGCTGGCCAATTACATGGGAAAGGGGAGGATACTCGTGGGTGAGTGTATTTTTACCACTGCTTCTTTTAGAAGGGAACTTCAAGGGATTTCAGGTATTTCCTCTACCTTCGCCAGGGAAGATGAGATAAACAATTAAGCATGAGTCAGGATAAGGAAAAATTAACACTTTTAACAAGATGACCTGCAGTATCAAAAGCATCCATTTTATTTAAATACAATGTAAACACCAATGAATCTGAATATCCATATGTTAAAAGTATCCATAGCAATGTTCAATAAGAAATCATGATGTCAAATCAAGCATTTTTCAAATTGCAGGCTGACAAGCACCTACAGTACATTCTATGGATATCTGATCAAAACTGCTCTACCTGTCCTTTGGCAGAGACATTTTCATAAAAGACATTGTGCTTGCATATCTATTTAATTTACACACTTTGAATTAATATGCAAAGATGATTATGACTTCAGAAACAAATAATTCCTGAAACATTATGAGAATTAAAAGTCACTGGACTGAAAAGACTAATACTGCCTAAAACCTGTCTCATATTGAGTGGAAGTTCGCAAGAACCTACTTGTCCTTCATGATCTCCAGCTTGAAGATGTGGACTGTCTCAGTGTTACTGGAGGCACACAGGTACAGCCCACATGTGCTGAATCCCAGCGAGTTGATGCTCACACACCTGCAACAGGTTAAGTACTTAAACAGATGTCCTGAACGAGGATCCACAGTGTATCTGTAGTGTCAGGATGACTGAAAAATCTATGCTAAAGAAAAAGCATTATAGTGAGTGAGTTTAGTTTCATGTCATTTAGCAATATTCCAGCAATATCACTCACTGTATGGGACAATGAGCTTCGCACATTGTACCCATGAGGGGAATCGAACCTGAGACTTCAGCATGAAAAGCACATGCTTTAATGACTAGACTACCCCACTGATGGTACAGAAGGACTATTCATATCTGTAAACAACTTCATATATTCAAAATTCCTAATTCCTAGCGATTATGTCATATTGTTTCCTTTAAGTGGCATTTGGAAGCTAGTATGATGAAGAGGAACACTTTCTATGGATAGAGAGCTTCTTTATTGGAGTGGATACTGATACTATAATGGTGTTAAGATCTACACAGAAACGTCACATCCACTGCAATAAAGAAATTGTCTGTCCATTGAAAGTGTTCCTCTCTATGTCATGAATAACATATGTACAGACCTTTTCACCCCTCTTCTGAACTCAAAGATTTTCTGGCCATCTGGTATGGAGAAGACCCGAATGACTGTACCCTGTAGAGCAATGGAATGATGTTATACTGCACAAATATAGACATCCATGCACTCATGCAGGATATTATATCAGTGCCCATGTTATACTATGTTTACCACCTGAGTGCATAAATGTTGGTATTTACCAAGAGAGAGCGAGGGTTATACCAATATTTAGGCATGAGTGTCGTAAACACTGTTGTAAGCACAAATATGATATTCTGTTTATTACCGAAGTCGTTATATTGAGGAAAATAAACCCAAATCTACTTTCAAACAACAGCTGGCCACCCGCCATCACTGCCACATCACAGATGAACCACAACATCATGGCATTGTTCATGACATCATGTTACCATGACAAAATCATATTTTGCCCTCGGGCATTGTATGAAAAATATGAAGTCTGATATGTTCGCCCTCTTACGTAATAAATGTAAATATTCTTGTACACAACATAAACATCTGAATCAAAGTCAGAGTTTTAGCGAAATTTCAGGCAGGACCGATAGCATTTCTTTGTAGGTCTAGACTTACATCAGATCAGAGTCCAGATAAACAAGGTGTTCTTAGTGTCACAAGTTATCGGATCTATAGGACTGCAAACATCGCATTGGATTGGGGTTCAGAATTTGTAAAAGTATGCATCTAGTTCTTATGTTCTGCATATTTTCAAATAATACAACAGAACGACACTATACTTGCTTTTGTATTTTACTGACATTATGAAATAATGAGATATACACCATCATGTAACTATTTCTAAATGTGCCAGTTTATCAGACTATGACATGATAACAGACACACCTTTTCTGAGGCTGTGGCCAGTCTGTCTCCCTTTGCACTGAATGCTAGGGCTGCCAAGGGGTTGTCATGAGCTGGGATCATGGTCACTGCTCTCTGCAAGAACAAGGTCACACGAATAAGTGTTGTGTATACAGCCATATTTCAGTCATGCAACCTGTTAAGAATTTTGGATGTTGATGCTGCTGTCGTTTTCAGCTACACTCAGCAATATTCATTCTCTATGAAGGAAGTTTGTAAATCATCAGGTCTCAAGCCAACAATCCAGTGGATGACCTCACAAACACTGATGTGTATATAAATTTGGAATATGATGAGTGACATCCGCTGAATCAGTGAGTCTGGCCATCTGATCCCATTAGCTGCTTTTTAATAGCAAACATGGTTTGATGAAGTGTGAATATTAGATCCACTGGTCAACAGCATGAACAGTTGGTTGGTTTGTTGTTAACGCCACATTCAGCAGTATGGCTATTATGGTTATATGACAGCAACCTGTAAAGAATCAAGTCTGGACCAGACAATTCAATGATAACAGCATGAGCAGCAATTCATGACATTTGGTCTTGATGACAAAAGAAGGAGGCCAAACCTGTAACCAATTTCTGGGACCCATCCTGTCCCATAACTGAAAGGTAGATGAAATACTTGCAAAATCTGAATCAAGTCTTAAAGAAGTTTAGCATTTATGTCTCTTTCATAAACTAAGACAAAGACACGGCTGTTATAATGAATGGGTTAATTTCCTGTCTTGAAGATATTCACTCAGACAAGTTCCTCTACTTGCACCTGTCTATGAAGCTATCTTTCATCACAACCTTGTATCAGAAGTATGTAACAGCTGACATGGACAAGCATCAGGATGTTAGTTTACTGCCAGAGTTTTGTCCGATTCGGTACCGTCTGGTCAACAAATAACAGTTAAAATAATAAAATCAAATTGTACTGAAAATGCTAATGGTGAGGTTCATCTGACAGTTTTTGACACAGACTGCAGTACTGTCTAGAGAGAGCCTACATGTTACAGAGGTGACGCTGAAGTATAGGGCACTTTTCGCAAAAATATCTAAAAACATGCAATATGGAGCTGGGTCCCATTCCAACAGCATGAACAAAGTGAAGAAAACAAAGGCAATGAGTAGTGACTCATTCTTAGATACACATTCATCTATTTCATGACTACCGCAGATTTCTCAATAACTTGTCCTATTCAGTATTTGCAAAAATTGATTTGCTATGACCTGGCAGATAGTTTCCACATTGAAAATCACTTGTGTTGAATAGCCAATGTATGCATTTCCAGTTTAACAACATGACTTCCAGTCAAGCTTTGTTTGAAAGTCCTCTACAATACACAATATCATAATAACACGGTAGTCAGCCAATACAGTTTCATAACATCACTTCTGGCTGGGTAAACATGTTCTCTGTGCAGTTCAAGCATGAAAAATATTTAAAGTTCAATGACCTTGACCCTCAGCCATGAGCTGATGCCTAATATATATATTTATTACACACAAAGAACCAAGAAATTATACATCATCCACTAACATGCAACATTACTTGCAAACTATGGTTGTGTAACAAATATTTTGTCAACGAAATTATTTACTTCACACTTACTGAGTTACTGAATGACCTTCAAAGCAACAAAAACATTCAACACTATGTTGAATAACATAGGCACAAAGTTAATTATTTAGCATGTTCAGCATAATTCTACACAAACCTTTAATTATTGATGTTACATAACTTGATATGTGACCTTGTGAGGAGGCTCTTCAAAAGCTCTCATTGCAATCAAGATTGAAAACCGACGTAATGGATGTGCACACTGTTTCATGAAAGTCCAATCATTAATACAAGAGTTATCATACAATTTTGTTCGGTGCCAAACTAACACTATGCTTGGATAAGAGACAGGGTCTAGATTTTCAAAGCTTTCTTTGTGCTAAGATAGTTGTAAGTTAATGTTAATATATGGCACTTACAACTGTCTTAGTGCTAAGAGAGCTTCGAAAATCTATATCCGGGGCTCTGGTAATGTGTATAAAGTTTTATGATGATAACATACACATGGCAATTTAAACTCAGAAAATTCATACCTTTGACAGCCACCAGGCTAACAGTTTTAATATAAATCAGGGTGTGATTTCATATTTATTCAGCACCCAAGGGCAACCTGGCTTATAGGTTTGGCAGCACCTTCAAAATTGTGGTTGCACTATAAAATACATGTCACTGCTTCTATAAAGTAACATAACTACTTGTTTAGCAATTTTCATAACAAGTACTCAAGCTCCAGATACATTCACATAAACATGAAGGGTGCACCTCACTATATACTGAGTCATCTCTTGTTTTCCCAGAATAACCGCATTTGAGGTTTTGGTTTTGTTAGTAAGCCCTCTTCCCAGGTGTTACTTTTTGCAATTGTCTTTTCCTAACTCTAAATGAACATAAACATTCAAATGATATATGAGTGTTTGAAATCAATTGAAAAATATCGTTGAAGATCACGTTCCAAGTGCAAATATTTTCCCAAGCAAGATTGCAACTGCAACTTTCAGATTTGTAGGCGGACGCTTTACCACATGGCCACCGGGCTGACAAAAGTAGAGGGGTTGAATTATCTATTTATTGTTACTCTCATTAAATTGATTTCACTTGTGCTTCAGCTACTGCTATGTAGCTTCATTACATGATCATCTACCTGATTCCATGATGTTAAATGATGATTGATTCTGTTTCAATTTTGTATTTCCTTTATTTATGAATCTCAATTATATGATTAACGTTACTTTACTGATTTGAGTACACAAATGTTTGTGCTTGTAAAAAGTTATGCTAAGAAGATATTACTTCAGTCACTTGTTTACCAATTAAAACACTTAAAGACAACTATATGACAGTCAGACACTGGAAGATATATTGAAACACTCTTCACTTACCAAGTTGATCGTGTCAAAGATCTGCACTTCCCCAATCTGGTTGCTTCCCGGGTAGGCAAGGAAACAGTTGTCATTGCTGACGGCGAGAGCGCAGAGTCCGATGGGGTTGGAGGGTGTGTCCCTGATTGTGTGGAGGACCTTCATGTCCCGAATGTTGTGTATATACAGGCTCTCTTCCAGGCATACTATTAATCTCTGTCATACGGGGCACACCAGATTAGTGTATGACACTTGTGTGGAGAGTCATTGACTTTACACAATATAACAACGTGTGAAGAGACTATTCATGTCTATAGTCTTTGCGACATACATTGGTAAATAAATAAGTAAACAAACAAGTATATGTGTTTACTCTCAAGTGACTGAGTGACTGAGTTTAGGTCTCCACTGCACTCAGCAATATTCCAGCTATACAGCGGTTGTCTGTAAATAATCTAGTCTGGAACAGACAGTACTGGGATCAACAGCATCAGCATCGATCCATGCAACTGGGATACACTGACATGTCAACCAAGTCAGGGAGTCTGACCATCAAGTCCCATTAGTTGCCTTTAAGGACAAGCAGGGCTTGCTGAAGACCAGATCTTCATGGGCTTCACATGAACAAAACAATCAAGGTATACTTAATAAGTATACATGACACAGCCCCAGGCACATTTCAAACAGGGAAATATAACTGGTACTTAATGAACACGTTTAACATTTAAGTTTAATTATTCTCAGAGGGGATATTGGTGAGAGCTATGTTTGAAAGAGCTTTCAGCAACATTTCTGCTGTCACGTCATGGCACACCAAAAATCTGACCCTGGTGGGGAATCAAACCCTGACTTTCAGTGTGACAAGGGAACATTCTCACATAACTACACCCCAGTGTAGTTTGCACACTAATGCACAGGGTACTGCAAGCCTCTGGAATCCACACTACTATTTTCACAACTACTCCAGGATCTGAATAATCTCAGTCATGTGGAGGAGGACTTACCTGTCGGTTTAACTTGACTGCTAATATAGAATTGGAGTAGCTGTAGTTGCAGATTTCCGTCCCTTTCTTGAAATGACAAACTTTTAACTTCCGTGGTGATGATAGACTAACAATGGCAACCAGACTGCTTGAAAATAACCGTTCAACAATACAGATATCATCCGTATCTGGAACAAATGATGGCAATATTAGCAAACACTTCAACACTGAAACAGCTGTTTACAACAATGGGTGACTCACAGTCTTCAAAATAGACAGAGTGTGAATGTGCAAAAATCTATAGTTACTGTTACATTCACACAAGTATCAGGGTTAATGATTGTTAACCTGTAGGCAATACCTTTTCTTGTCTTCCCCTAAGGCACCCATAAACATTATCCTAGACTCAGTGAATGTCATGTCACACATCCCTGATGACCTACATAATAGGCAGTTGTAATATCGGAATATATTTATACTTAGCACTATAGAGGAAAATATCTGCAAAACTGTCTGAATCCTAAGGTACTTTTTGTGAGCTATACCATGACTGTTTTAGTAAGTTAATTTTCTTTGTGTTTGGTATTTATATTGCCACCTTGAAATAATAGACATTTTACTATATCCATAAAGTGCAACTTTCATACAATGGAAACTTGGTATAACAATGACATTACAACTATCGGTTCTCTAAATCAATACACAAGAAATATCAATGGAACAGCACCCAAAATGTTCAAACCCTGTAATATAATCAGTATTGTAAATCCTGGGAAAACAGAAATTCCTATCACAAGCTGAACAATGCCTGTAGCATACCTGGTATTATAACTTACACATGAAGAGATCATCCATAGTGTTGCATATTGTAAAACCCCACTGTACTGTAACATATTGACATATGTGTTGCTGGTGTATTGTGATATGTGTTTATGGTGTACTGTGATACATATTGCTGGTGTACTGTGATATGTGTTGCTGGTGTATTGTGATATGTGTTGCTGGTGTATTGCGATGTGTTGCTATTTGTTACTTTATACTGTGTGAAACATGAAGAACTTTATATTTGCTAATGAAAAAAGTTTTCTTTTAACTAATTATGTCTATGACCAAGAGATTTTTTAATTAAAAGGTAACACAGAACAATGAATTGGAACTCCACCGTTGTGTTTATTATCACTTTGGTTTCATAACATAACGAGTGAGTGACTTTGTTTTACACCACTATTAGCAATATTCCATCAATATCATGATGGTAGACCCAGAAATGGGCTTCACACATTGTACCCATATGGGGAATTGAAACTGGGTCTTTGGTGTGACAAGTGAATGTTTGAACCACTATGTGATAACAGAACTTTTGTATATCAGTTAGTTCTTGTAACAGGCAACTGTGCTCTGAGATGTGCTACTCTAATTTGAGAAAACACACTACAAAACTCTTTCAGCGACTTCTGCAGTTGCTCATCACAACAGCAAGCAAATGTTTGTGATAGTAATGAATATCAATGCGCACAGCAGTAGTCAAAGCATCATGGTATAGGTTTACAGTATTACTAATAAAACAAAATCATGCTGAAATATTACAACAATGATTACGTAATGATGCACGTAATGAAAAGCAAGAAGACAGTTATGAGAAATGCTGCCATCTTGTCAACTGATGCAATCGTGTGTCCTGAATCTTGGTGCTTGACATTAAACAGATGATGCAGCTGACAAGTTATTAGAACCAAGTACTAGCAGATAACCATCACCTAACTCAGCTCCCTTTACACATGCTAAACACAGTCTGAAGCTTCATTGCAAATGTTTCTGACTTGGTACATTAATGGCTTATATGAAAACATATTTAGAATTTGAAACTTATTGTTAAATACTAGATTTTACAGACAGACTTTGATGCAAGGTAACATGGTGAGTTGTACCAGGGATACTCTACAACAGGGATAGGTCACTCGCTTGCTTTCTTTACCATTTGCACTAATCAACGTGCGCCTCATCTCACTCCAACGCACACAGTGACTTGGCTCGTTCCCAGTGCAACTTCAGTTGTGTTTAACCAGGGAAACTATACAGAGTATATACGTTGTAGATTAATCCTGGTTTAACAGAACTTCAGTCAGTTTATTATATCAGTCAGCATTTGAAAATGAATGAATTATAGTAAGAGTTAGGAGCAAGATTTATGTGAATGAATGAACGAAATAAAGAAAAAGAATAAAAGAAAGAAGTACATATGTGAATGAATGAAAGAATAAATGATACACCGTGGCCTTCCCTCCCCAAAACATGTTAAAGAACGCAAAAGTATCATGAGAACATGTGTTAACATCAGCTGTCCTTTTAAAAAATCTACTTTGAAACATTTTTGTTTACATTAATAATTAATTCAGGTATCTGATTGCATGTGGGGAATGTAAAGGACATTAAAGGTCACATGCAACGTAAAACACAACTTTGCAGATTCTGGGACCTTTCGGTATGCACTTACCGGAACAAATCATAAAAAATGCCAATTCAACCTATAAAGTTGAAAAAAACGCGATGAAAGAAAAGCCCGCGAAATCGGAGTTCAAACGTTTCACTAAATTCCCCCCAGCGCTGGGGGGAAAACTGGTTTCAACAGCTGTGCTGTGCTGCGTCCATAATGCATGCGCAGTGAATAGGTTCGTGGAGCTTGAAACAGTATGCACGTCCAGCGTCTTAGGTCGTGAGCAGTAGTCTAATCCTGGTTGTGTACACAAACATGTAAATAATCTACTCGTTACGTAAAAAAAATTTGTTGATTGTGGTAAGCAGTCTCTGTCACAGAGAAAGCTCATTGTCTGGTATATTCACACCTATATGACTGCCTGCCTGTGTGCTAAAGACAACATGCAATACACAGCTTCAGTCAGTGACCACGTGCAATTTAAACTTAGCACCTATCAGACTATACGACATGAAGAAAACAAGTTGATTTATGACTCGTGCACTCGAGTCCCGTGCCTGTCACATTATGTAATTAGGTACGTGTGATACACATGACATGTTTTTATGTCTGTGGGTTGCAAACAAACTACATTCATTTTTTTCGGATGACTGGATCTGACGGAAACTTGTGCAAACTCAAGTCCTGCTCTGTACTTGGACAGATTACAGCCACGCACTAGTTTACCATCTCTACTGACATGATATTTGATTGGATCGAACTCAAATTCAGAGAACATGTATTTTCCAAACCCAACATCTGTATGTACATTCTTCATGGATAACGACTTCTTTTAGTGTATGCGATTTTGTTTGACAACACTATATGAATCCATACTGAAACGACGCATCAAGTACACAAAAAGAAGTTGTTATCCATAAAGAATCTTACTTTCTTGTGACTGGCTATACTTCTAAAATGCCCATCAAACAGATCATCTTTCTGTGCACACAATGAACCCTCAGCATATCAGCAAATGAAACAGCCAATCGGAAGCCGTCGTTACACTTGAGTGCATATCCACCCGCTATGACTGGGTTCGGTCTCCCGAAGGCTTCGTTTCGGGGGAAGTAAGCCCAAATACAAAATATTGCACATTTGAATCGCGATTGTACGCTTATAATTTTGTTTATTTGGTTTTTTTAAAGCAGCAATGTATATTATATGTCATGAATAAGTGATAAATGTGTTTTAATTATGTTTGATTTTTTGGTTGCATGTGACCTTTAACAAAATGTTAACTGACTCTGTCACACTGCCCTCAAAAATAAAGTGTAAAACTCTCACAAAGCGTTCTAAAACACCTTTCCAATTTTATCAAATAATAAGATCAACAAGTAAGAAAGAAGTTATGGAACTATAACCCTCAAGCATCAATGGTCAATCAGATCAGATCGGCAATATGTCACATTTTTCACACACCTGAAATACACTCTAACATTCTTTTTCAGATTATGAAACTATCACTATTACTTGTAAGCACATTTCACCTGATAGTATATTCCCCTCATATGAATTAAAGGTGTATGTGGAAGATGTTCTTGAGGAAGTAACTAGGAATACTCAAACAACGGCTTATAGCATTTCAATGGCGAAATGTCACATATTTCACACACCTCAGTTACACCCTAACAATTTTTAAGTCATAAAACTGTCACTATTACTTGCAGATACCTTTCAACTAAAGGCATGTTCTCCTTCTAAAAATTAAACAAATGTGTGAAAGAAGTTTTTATCGGCACAAATTAGTCTATCTTCGCGGTGAATCGAGAATAGAAGCCAGTGAGCTATAACTTACCGACTTCAAACTTTACTACAAATCTACTGTCCTAATACCGACACTAATACCAGTTATTTCACTTAAACTGAAGTGACAAAATAGCTAACCTATCTTCTACATGTTGGATTTCAGTTGTTACAGCACTCAGCGAACATAATCAGCTGTTGAAAAAAAACCGGGCTCTATCTTAAATACTACGCTGCCACCATTTTGGATACACTGGTTACGTAATGACCCGAGACATACGTTCAGCGGCTTTTCGAGGAGTTTCTTCTCCCCCTCTATATAGTCTCCCTGAGTAATAAACAATTTCACTCTGATCCATGTAAGAAATCAATTTGAACTTGTGTATTCAAAAATGTATGTAAGTTGCTTTTAACATAGTTTTTGCACTCCTTGTAAAAACAAATCTGGCATCACAACAACTGAGGTGTGTATGAAGAACAGTGTACGTAACCTTCACATATTTCCTTACCTATCCTACAATGAGAGCTTAAATAATGCCTAGACGCTTTCACTGGGCTCTCCTGGATTAAAGTGTATAGTAAGACTTTCATGCAGATGGTGTTGAACAAACAGCATTTAACCCACCTTTGCTCCTATACTAACATACCAGTTGTGACATTTAAAATGGAGTCTTGACTTATAGAAGAGGTAGATCACAAATAATCCACATAGCATGTAAAACACCTATTAGTACATACAGTCACTATGGGTTACCATGGTAACTGTCCTAAGATAGCAATGACAAAGAAATATTATGACCTGGGAAGTTGCTTAATCATGGTGATTTGTATGAATGACACCCACTGAGCATGATGTGGGATACATTTTATAGCAAAACATCAACCATATTAATGAATGAATTTTACACCGCTTTTAGCAATATTCCAGCACCAGAAATGGGCTTTACACATTGTACCCATGTAGGGAACTGAATCTGGCCTTTCAGCTTTGAACTCTGGGCTTCCCTACCGTTCCTAAACAACACTGACTCTGTTCACCAACTTTGTGAATCTTGTTTATATTTGAAAATGACGCATAAATAAAACAGAGGAAAAACAAATTGAGTGAATTGGGTGAAAAATTCAGTCGTTCCGCATGTAATAAGGATTTACCTTCTAATTGAGTGTTCTGGACTGGCAGATTGAGAGGTATTTCCGTACTGTGATATTATTTCAACGGTAGCCTATAATCCTGCGACAGCATTGATATATATATTTGTGAACTATTGCAACAGTATGAAGGGAAGTAACTCTGATCCAAAGGTGTCATTATTCTTGCTGACCAACCAGTCAGGCAGGTTTGAAGGTTGCATAACATATCAATTATCAATAACCAATTACAACTATTGTGACAATTGATCAAGCATAACATTGATGATGCAATTTGTTCTATCAACTTCCTTTTGATTTAGTACTATTGAAGGGAAACAAATTGTGATAATTTGACAGTTCCCTACATCATCAAACCCTGAGTTCTTTGAAGGGCACATAGACATAACTTATTCTTGCTACTTCACCATGTTCACAGAACTGAACCGTTATCATCATGATCGACCTTTGAAGATCTGGGGTAGAACAGGTATCCAGCAACCCATACTTGCCACAAAAGGTGACTATGCTTGTCGTAAGAGGTAACTAATAGGATTCGGTGGTCAGGCTCGCTCACTTGGCTGACACATGTCATTGGTTCCCAAATTGTGCAGATAGATGCTCATGCTGTTGAACACTAGATTGTCTGTTACAGTGAGTAAGTGAGTGAATTTAGTTCTGCGCCACACTCAGCAATATTCCAGCTATATGGCGGCAGTCTGTAAATAATCGAGTCTGGACCAAACAATCCGGGGATCAATAACATGAGCATCGATCTGCGCAATTGGGAACTGATGACATGTGTCAACCAAGTCAGTGAGCCTGACCACCTGATCCCGTTAGTCGCCTCTTATGACAAGCACAGTTGCCTTTTATGGCAAGCATGGGCTGTTGAATGCCTATTCTACCCCGGGACCTTCACAGGTAGTCTGGTACAGACTCGGATTAGTTACAGACTGCCGCTATATAGTGAGTGCGGCGAAAAAGTAAACTCACTCATCATGATCACAGCGTGATGATTTACTAATATTGCTAATGAACTAACTACATTAACATTACTGCTTACGGTTATATAGTTACACAAACCTGCTTACCCTTTATAATGGAATTTGTTGGAAAAGGCAACAGTCAAGGTACAATAATGAAAGTCTTTTTTTCGTCTGTATAATCTAATGTTTCCTTGCTAATGATGTTAAAGCCATACATTATGTGAAACAAAATGTTTGAATATATCATGATGATTTGATTATGTTTGTATATGGTGTTACCATGGTTACTACTCATCAGAAGTGTATTTCCTTGTCAGACAGTCGCATTAATGACTAGACTGAGGCATGAATTTCACAAAATCCTGGATTATAATTAGAAAATTCAAACTCAGTTCCTGTTAACATAATAATTACACAAGCACTGAGCATCATAAAATATACAAAGTTGACAGAAACAAATACCCAGTATCAAGTAACTCTATTTTAAGTGAACAGGAACCTTGGTGACAATGAGAAAAATCTCGATCTGCATCATTTACAGATTTAAATTACATAAAATGCAGGAAAGAAGGAAAACACCATAGTTCAAGGACGGTGAGACTGACTAATATGATAGAATGTGCACGACTGTAAACTAACAACAAACATAAAACCAATAAAAGTGACTGCATTTCAGCCTGTTAGACTATCAATAAGGATCATTGACATTTATGTTGTCAAAATATTCATAATGATTATTCATCTCTGGAGAAAAATGGGGCAAAATGAAAAAAACATTCCTATACTTCAAGTCACTGGTGAGTGGTGACACATTAAGTCATTGATTATTAACCGGACAACATGTGAACATAATCTAGAAGTTGCCTCTGAACAAATTAATAACATTCTGTATCTTGCATGTAAAATTAAACCTCAGCACGTCAAAACAGTTTACATAATTAACAGTTTTCATATCAATAGTCATAAATAATTCTTCCCAGCATCAATGTGAAAAACACCAACATACACCAACAAATATCCCAATTCCTCTGCATGACCAAGAGACACATGATGAACACTCTCCATTGGGGATGAGCCTGCTTTAACTGGTGAACTTAAACACTGCCAGTTGTTGAACAGTTCATGCAGCTTTGACTAAAGCTATACTTTGACTAAAGTTTATACTAAACACATCAATTATGGATTATTTAATTTTCATTTCTAACTTTCACATATGAAAACAATCAAGTTATTTACTTCATGAGTAGAGGTGACAGTTTAGAACTACCAGTACATTTCAATAACTTGTTCACACATGGTGACAATATGTTGGAGGGTAAGAACAGTGAAAATATGAATAAAATATAGGACGATACTACAATGGTAAGATGATAAATAGAAAATTAAAATAAAAATCAGTGGCAACAAAAGCTGAAACATTCTTGCCATCTTCATAGAAGAACTATGACAACCATAATCATTTAACCAAGTTTACCTATACAGTTATAAATAGGATGCTCAGGCAGTATATTGGCAAACAAACTGTATTGCAATATATTGCGATTCAGGTACTCTTACTGCAACATGCATTGAAATATATTGGGAACTTATGTGTTTGACAGTAAGTGACACTATTTGTGAATGCCAGTCCTATTTTCTACATCATAAGTCCGTAAACATATGGATATGGTTCTGATAACAGCAATCTCACAATTAGGTTGCATCATCAGGGATTCAATTTTCTTTTTCATACAATCTATAGTATTACAGTATGCTGTTTTGTCATTGTGTAACAAAGGAAAAGTTTAGTTATGAATGAAAGTTAGTGTAGATATTAACTTAACCCATAAAGAGAATCACAAAACCTTTGCATATGTTTTTTACGCAATATATCTTTTCTAAGAAAAATAATATTGCAACACATATTCATTGAAAAAGTGTTCTGCAATATACCAGTATACCATGTAGTCTGATATGATGCTATAATGGCTTAATAGGAGTTTTCCAGTTGCTCTTTGATAAATTCCAGCAACAGCACGAGGAGAGGCATCAGAAACGGGCTTCACACATTGTACCTATGTGAGAAATCAAAACTGGATCCTTAGTGTGACCATCAAAAACTTAAACCACTAGACTACCCCACCGTCTCACATTGCTAACGAAGACAAGAAGACAATGTCTCCATTTACATTTTAGCAATGTTCAGCATGAACGTTATAGTTTATTGTAACTTTGTTGTACTGTGGATCTTGAAATATGATCATGGGTGGATCATGAAATATGATCATGGCTGTGCACCCCACCCCTTTTGTTCTGAAAGTTTATTATATGATCTGTGAAAATGAGTGTCCAACTCCCCCTTCCCCCTTTCTCAAAAGGGTGGTAACTACCTGCCCCTGCTGAATATACAGTACATTAAATCCAGCAATTAAAGCCATATAACTTTCCCACTGCATTTCCAGGTTCTGTCTCTTTGGAAAGCTACTGCTGTTGTTGCTTGGTCAATAACATCACTACCTCTGTTAACCACTGCTTACACAACATACTGTCCCTCAGGATGTACCGCTATTGAACTGCCACACTACTGAGTACAAGTTACTTTGCAGTAATGTGTCTCGGTTTGAAAACTTAGTTTCAAAATGCAATTGTTAATTGTATAATATTTCTTTGTTGTTTTGATGGTTTCATACCAAATTCTTTTGTGGGCAAATATATGCTTAACATATTGTTTCAACTATAAAATAAAAATACATCATCTATGACTGTTAGAAGTACAATAACCACAGGAACATTTCTAAATGCATCCGTACAGTTCAATATTACTTCTATGAAAGTAATTTCTAGCTGGCTAATTATAGCCCTGTATCTATCTTGACCATCTCATGAGACTTTAACCAAATGAATGACATACAACATTAATGAATACCACATAAACAGAAGCCTTCCCTATGAGTCATGATAACAAGCTAGTATACAACTCTGTATACTCCAAGCAGTCAACATTCCACTGGGCATGTCCAGTTCATTCCTCAGCACATGAGTGAACATGACCTGTGAAGGATTTGACTGTCCTGGTCAGTGAGTCGGTCAAGTGCAAAGAGCCTGGAGGGCAGATCAATCAACTGCCCCAACCACTTTAACCCATGGCTTCATTGATTACATAAGGACCAAGATCTTCTAATGCAATTAGCTTTCGTTGGAGGTTATTCAGCAGCAGGTGGCAGCATTTAACAGAATAGAAATTGTTTCTTCTGATTGAACAAAGGGTAATCAGACTTGAAAGCATTGACAGTGCTACTTCATATTCAGTTTTAAACCTAAACCATATTACCCACAACCAGAGAAGTACAATTGTTCAACCAGCCTGCGAATTGAAGCGCAGGTACACCATAACACACAGCTCCACATGTGTGAAATATTTCTAAACATTAATTTAGAAACTGCTAGTGACAGACATTTGTTCTTAACCAAATAAAATCGACTCTTCGTCAGTTTAAAAAATAATTACTAAATGCTACTGATTTGAGTGAGTGAGTTTAGTGTTACACTGCACTCAGCAATATTCCAACTATATGGCGGCAGTCTGTAAATAATCGAGTCTGGACCAGACAATCCAGTGATCAACAACATGAGCATCGATCTGCGCAAATGGGAACCGATGACATGTGTCAACCAAGTCACCGAGCCTGACCACCCAATCCGCCTCTTACGACAAGCATAGTTGCCTTTTACAGCAAGCATGGGTTGCTGAAGGCCTATTCTACCCCCGGGACCTTCATGGGTGCTACTGTTTTGAATTCACATGACCATTTGACACTTTCAATATATATAATATAAAACCATGCAGATTTACCAAAATGGTATTACTAAACATAACATGACACAGACATATACATAAGTGTTTGGCACATCAGGAACAAAGTATATCAACACATATTACACACAGACATTCTTACATGTACAAAGAGAGTTGTGATAAAAAAGTATCAACAGTTCTGAAAAGAAAGCTAAATCAGCAGTGTGAAATTTTCAGCAATTCAAATTAATGAGATTGTTTGGAAATATCTTGGAATTTCATAGGAATGGGCAGATTTACTTATCAAATACAGGGTGAATATTGATATGACAATAAGATATTGAGGTTATTTAGCCAACTGAACTTTTGTGAACCTTAATGGAAACCTTGACTTGTTGACAAACACTGTAACAGTGTCAAGAGCCATTCATGTCTTTCAGAGATATCGTTGATAAGATAAGTGAACACATGTACTAGAAAGGATTACAATTGCAAATTTGCATTTTTCACATTAAAACAAATGACCACTTCCTAAATATTATATGGAATATGCATTATGATAAATATTGTATCTTTTCTCACCATTACTCTTGTTTTGCCTGCACAATCAATAAATCTATCACATGCAGTAACAGCTGTGAATTCAAACACAACATCAACAAGTTCTTGTAAACATTTAGAGAGATATTGACAAATTGTACCCAGTGCATCGCACATCTTACAATATTTAAAGGCAAGCAAACACCTGTTATACAATGACAGGTGCATATATTAATAACTTGGACGCGGTGCAATAGCTCCGAAATGAATCCCGTCATATCCAAAAATATCTCTCGCATTTCCAATACTAGGCCACACGACTTCCAAGTATAAAATTGTCTACAGTGTGAAAAATTACACCTTACCATTATCATAGATAGGTTCAAGTTTATCGACAGAGCTGAGCGAGAATAGTTTATATCCACATTTGGTACCGACAGCGATGGACCTGAAATAAAAATTGACAACAGTTAGCGTTGCAGTCAGCTGAGAAGGGGGCATTTGCCAAACAAAAACAAACGAAATTGGGTCAGGGGTGGTAATTACGACTGGGAATTTCTGGTGAAAATAAGCGTCAACATACGTGCAATCTTGATTAAAATTGACAAACAACAGGTTAGACTGCTGCTCCCCGGCCTGGCTTGCTAGGTTCATTAGGCCAGAGACGCCCGAAGAGACAGTATTGTAGATGTAGTCCGTTTTGCCTCTCCGCTGTCACAAGCAAAACAGAGATGGCCATAAAGCTGACAATAACTACAGACGAAAGTCTTTGTTACAAGCTCGTTGATTGGTCCCTCGTAACTGACGTCATAGAAAAAGACAGGGGCACACAACTCTCAAAACTTCACGTTCATGAATAACAAATTCTTGACATAGGTATGAAGTCTAAAGCTGCAGTACGCAATTTGCATTGCCATTAGAATGGTTCATCGGTTTATTCAAAAGCCATCATACTAATTACAAATGACATTAAAAGCCGATGCAAGAATAATTAGTTTACAAAAGAAATAAAACACGCAGAAAATGTTTTTTACTGCTCCGCTACATTGAGGGAAACTTTCTTCTGGCAGCTTTTGCTAGTAGTTAGGGGTGACGTTGTACTTAATTATATCAGCAACAAAATTTCTGAGCCAGAAAGTTTTTTATTGTCTTCCGTCACGGGATACCAGCAAGAAGAAATTGGCGCACAGTCAGTATCTTTTTCACACAATCTGTGTATCAAGAATAGGAGAACATGCTAATTTGCATATCACGTGACTGGATTTTTCCTTTTGTAAACAAACGCGCATTCTGATATCAGAAGAGACTGTCCTAATGCAAGCTCTTCAGCACAAGGGAGTAAGAGAGTAACTGCCGTTTCTTAAAGGGCGATGTACCTAGAAAGTAACCCTACTGACAGTACACCTAAGCACAGCCACTTCATCATGTTACTGGCAAACGTGCACATGGTTTGGTATGAAAAATGAAGCAATCAAATAAATACATTTTTGAAGGTCGCGCTGACATAGTATCATGATTACCTACCACAGAATAATTAATCAAGGATCATTGTTTCATCAGAACAAACGTGTCAAAACATGTACAAATGCTTCGAGAGCTTATAGAGATCTATTGCAAAGAATTAACGTGCATGCTTACTTGTAATACATAGATATGTGATGAATGTCATAGGATCCCACTCCTGCAATGAAAAAAAACCCACCCAACTAACCATGTATAACTTTCGCGTAAAAACATTTTACATATATTCTCCAAGATTTTAACAAGTACTCCCAGAACCAGAAGACTGTATATGTATTGATTCATGGCTTGAACTTGATCTTCACGGCACAGGCCCTCGTGTTTTTGCGAGAATTAGAGATTTTAAAAATATTGTTTATGAGATGACCCCCAACTGAAACTACTTTACAGTACAATACGTGATTATGTATTGTACTTTGAAGCATTCTGAGTCGGGGGTTATCTCAAATATTTTTAACAAATCTCTAATCCATGAGGGCCTGTGCTTTACGTTGGTTTACAAACATGGAGAATGACTATAGGAGAAAAACACTTTACTAATATCCTACATAGTATGGTATTTTTGTACCACAGTAAATGGCTTTGTCCACGAATAAGAACAAGCTTAAAGATCACATATACTCTAGGGGGTGCAAATGCATAAATCACACATTGACGTCATTATAAACGAAACCCCGTGATTAAAACTGCTAATTTCGATCTTTAATTACCTTAAATCGACGGTTTTGACAACAGTGCACAATTCTCTACCGCAAACGAAATTTCAACCAATATGAGGGTCTATGCAGAATTCATCTTCATTTCAGGGGTAAACTACTTCGTTTACAGGTTTGTACAAACCTGAAATCGCGAAAGCTGTTGTGAAAAATGAAAGCTATATGTTCTCATAATCTACTGTTATTTAGTTTTGTCTCCTGCTTTGCCTAGTTTCCGAGTTACAACCCTTGTTTTCATAGACGATTCTGTCAATAATCACTTGGTGTCGCTAGGTTGTAATCCCTGTTAGGCGATATAAACCTACACGTTATTTGTCATCATTCACCTGATGCTCAGTTAATGAATTTATAACAGGTATAATTAGTGGTAACGCCACTTAGATTACCCGACAAAGGTCCCCATTTGGCATTTCTTGTGTCTGGATCGATCAAAGGATTAACCGATAACACGCTGATTGATTAATTACTTTTATGCGGATTTAAATGGGGATTTGTCAAAAGGTAGTGTTTATGTATGTACATTTACTAGTCTATACTGAATACACTCTGTCGTGTCTGTGGTTATGTAAAAACAACACCCTTCTTTCAAAGGATTAACCGCCAATACATTGATTGATTGCTCATTATTGGCTAACTAAATTACATTTTTAAAAGAATGACGCACATTATGCAATTAGTTGCCAGGTGTGCTATCTTGGGTGACCAATGAGACTATACAGCAATATGATAAACTTGAAACGATTCATCACTGTTAAAAGACACATCACGTGAGAAATCTGCAGATGAATTATGTATCACTCGTTTTTGTGGATTTTGATGGATACATTCCTCGAACAAGGCAACAGTCTGACATTGCTCCTATACTTTAATTTGTTCAAATTTTAATATTTGCATTTGTTTTTATTAATTTAGTATATACCAGAGGCTTGCCCAACGCTCGCTTTGCACACACAAACAACCAATTCAAGAACAAACTACGGGGTCCGGTGGAAATCTGAGCATAGTGACACCATCACCCGACCACAAGGAACAATTGACGGCAACACAACAATTCGGCATGTCTTTGGTGACGTCGAGAAATCAGCAAGATGACGAGCTCCCTACACATTTTCTATACAACTAACTGAAAATCGTTCCTTCTATGGCGACAGAGTTACGTAACCTCTCTGTGGTTTCGTTTGCGGGCGAGAGAGAAGCAGACGGCTTTTTAGCTTTTAAGCGCTTGGTACTAATTAACCACAATTTAAAAAAATAAACTGGTGTTCCGTTTATGACTAACCAGAAGTCTTTCATTAGCAGTGGTAAAATAGAGTACCCCAAATTGAGTTTATTCGTTCTTTACATAGTCTCTCAGTCTGACAAGAGACGTGAAATCCAGATCGTGTTTGTTTAAGAGGTAACAGGTGGGGAGAAATAATTCTAAATCAAAGTCAACGAATCGGTTACTTCCTGCATTTTGCGCTGCGCATAAATTTTATCAACGGAAACCAAACTATCGTAGTAACAGTAATAGCTCTTCGTTTCTGTTCTCTTATCGGATACTCAACAATTGCAACCCATCGATAGTTCGATGCATCGACACAGGTTTCATCCCCTCCATTGACATATCGGCGCATTCTGAGATCACTCAGTGGATGACACAGATATTACGTAGCAGTTCATGTTGCAACTGTTGAAAAACAAAAATAGACCAAAACTTACCATTTCTCCCATATTTTGTCTAAGAACTTCAGCCATGCCTGGTTCAATTCTACAGTGATGTCCAAAAGAAACGTAACATGGTGTTTAAAAGGTCATGATCAAACATTTACGATGTCGCAGTGACTCAAATTGACGTGACATGAACGATATGTTATGGTGCAACAGCATTTGACTGCTGACCACTTAGTTGCTTAATAGGAAATTAAACAAACAAGCAAGTAGGGGGTCCAAGTAATTTTACTGGACAGAATGACTTCGCGAGAACTCGCTGTAGACGTGATAGGTGAGTTGACGTGATGTTGACGTAAGTTCACGGTAAGGATGGCATGGTCGAATACACGCAGCCACCAAACGCCATTACACGGTTTCTCGACTGGTGACGTGGCCCCGAGCATACCTGGGTCACGTCACTGGGATGAACCTGTTTCTCAGGTGGATTACTTGCGGTCTTCTGCATGTGAAGTGACTCTGGGTCTTCCACTGCTAGGCCTGTCTGTAGCCTGCCCTTGCTTGACCCTCACTGTGTTGTTGCGAGAACAACCAAAGACTTTTGCAATATGCGTTTGTGTAACTCCACGCTGGGCCATACCAACGCCTCTTTCTCGTTGAACCGCAGTCAGTCTCAACATAGCTGTGTTGAAATAGTTTATCATATTATATAAACGAGTGCTTTTGACTGACTTTTATAGCAGAACCACACGAACATTTTGCTGAACTTGTACAAGTCATGAGATCACATTTGGACACTGTTTGACCTCAAAGTGACACTGTTCAAGCATGATCTCGCCGATTCCGTGAGCAGCGTGTGGGGAAACGCTAGTATAGGCATTGAAATCAATTTACAGTTTTAGTCCCACCAGTATGTTATATGTAACAGTCCAATATATGACAGAAAAAGGACACACTTCACAAATTACCTTTCAAACTAATATGACAATATATTCAGTAACCCATATCAGAATGAAAAGATACACAAGACAAGAATCGCCAGTAAGATAAAACTGAAAACTGAAGGATTCAACTGTTTGTGACAAATGCAGAAGCCCGAAAAAATACATGTATATCAAAATAGAACTATTGCATATTACAAATATTGCATCGTACTAATTGCAGGAATTCAAATCTCAACAATCACACTGTTGTAAAATCAAACTTCTTTAATTGGCTATTGCATCGATATGTTGTCTGATGGCCAACAAGACAAGAATCGCCAGTAAGATAAAACTGAAAACTGAAGGATTCAACTGTTTGTGACAAATGCGGAAGCCCGAAAAAATACATGTATATCAAAATAGAACTATTGCATATTACAAATATTGCATCGTACTAATTGTAGGAATTCAAATCTCAACAATCACACTGTTGTAAAATCAAACTTCTTTAATTGGCTATTGCATCGATATGTTGTCTGATGGCCGTTGCCTTCTTCAAAGTTCATAAAACTCTTCCACATCAAGAAGTTAATGAAGCTCCGTGTGGAGACCCAACAATGCGTGAATCTCTGTGGGGCTTCCTGTTTAGATAGGGGATGGTGTGTGCATGTGGTTCAGGGGTTTGAAACCCCTTTTGAAATGACCACATTGACGATTGTTTGGAGGGCGTTGGCTGAGTCAAGGGGGTTTCAGGGGGTTCAAACGCACTCATACATACATGCATGCATGCACGCACGCACGCACGCACGCACGCACGCACGCACGTACGCACGTATACAGTCAGTCAGTCAGTCACAGACAGACGCGCTAACACACAAACTGTGACAAAAAGAGAATATAAGTCTTACAAAACTCACGTGGGAGATCACGTTCCACCACAAAAGCACAAAAATACTTGGAATTCACAATACGTAATTGTTTAAAGACGGCGATACAAACGATGTTTTATTACACAGTTCCTGTCACTGAAGCAATACTTCACGCGTTCCACACCGGGGGCTCTATTCATAATTACAAGACCATGTTTTTATGCATTGATAACTGCCTGGGTGACGCTGGAATGTTCCCGCGTGGGGGTTACCTCCATAAGTGTTGTCGGAGACAAATGAGCCAATGATCACACGACAGGACGGGATCTTGGTATATAATGCATGCTTATTTCCTTTGAAACATGTAAAGGTGGAATAGTCTGTTTGTAAGCAGTGAAAAGTACGCGTTTTTGAGGACTGAAGTGTTTCCAAACTACAAGGTATGTGATTTTGTTTTGATATAGAATGATGCAAACAAATTTCACTGATGCTAACCTAATTTGATTATATTCCTATCTCCTTTTGACTATGTGTCTGTGTATAATACTGTCAATTTCCATCCGAAGTTTACAGGATCCTCTTACCGTGGGTTCGAATCCACGATTTGGCATCATTATGACTGTTTTAATGGCACCACCATTCGTTGCTTTAAACGGCGTGATTCGCATCTATAAGGTTCATTACTTCGGGGTTCCATCCCGTATTAACCAGATACACTCACGCTGTGACACCACTCACTGGAACTGTGCATACTTTATGAACACACAAGACGTTGCTGCAAATGGGATCAATGTAATCATTACGTTTGCCACCGTTATTATGTATTATGTGTTTTCATTAAGTATTTTATAGAATGCAGCCCCTCCACAGATTAGGCAGGATGACATACGGTCTAATTATCGGGGAAGTGTGTTTCTTAGCATTGGTCAACCACATCAGCTGCAAGGTAAGTTAAAGGAGTGAGAGAGTGAGTTGGGTTTTACGCCGCTTTTAGAAATATTCCAGCAATATCAAGGGAGGGGAGCACCAGAAATGGGCTTCACACATTGTACCCATGTAGGGAATCGAACCCGGGTCTTCGGCGAGACAAGCGAACGCTTTAACCACTAGGCCTCCCCACCGTGTGTTTATTGGGCCTGTGGTCTTTAAAACGTCACGAATAAATAAATAACCCCTCCACAGCCTCTAATTTAAAGGAGCATCTTATGTGAACTATGTTATCCATGAAGACCGAAACACATTCAGTAATCCTTAGCAAACCTTAAGCCAACGTAGAAACACGCACCATCGTTGTCCAACTAACAACGTTTTTTTTTGTTTTAGGCAATTTTGGAGCATGGACCGAGTGAGGTTTCTAACCGGAGTAGGTGTCCTTATACATGGAATATTTTTCTCTCCCAAAGAAATGTAATGTTCAGTGGCAATGTATTTACCCCGGTAATTCTGGAAAGTGGAATTTTGACATTTTTGAAAACATGATCATATCAAATATTTGTCTTCACAGTTTGATAAGTCATTTTGGACACGGTGAGACTCCCACCTGACTTTACCGTTACATATGTATTCTTCAGTGGACAACACACAGGTTGACGGAAGGTACAGAACGGCACACGACGTTATTCTAGCGGCTAATGAAGGTACGTTTACCGTCACCCAGCCAACAGACCTCGTGATGCCACTGGCACTGTTCAGCGCAAAGGAAACTCCAGCTAAATGCAGGAGTATGCATACCACTCGTAAAATCTATATCATATCTTAGTCCCTATCCCATTCAGTCGGTCCAATTACCTCCCTTAAATACCTTATAACATCCCATATATTGCTGATTCGTAATGTAAGGTTGACATGAAATGTTAAATTTGATGTTCCATGGTACCTCAAAGACATTAATGTTAATAGTAGGAAATAATACACGCATTACTGGGAGCAGTCTTTTTTCTTTTGCTACAGCGAATGGTATCAATCTGTTCGAGGGGGATATTCAGTCTCTGCCACCACGAGTAAGTTAGTGAACGAGTGGATGTCATTTTATGCCTCAATCATTCCTGCTGTACATGGTGCCGTATTAATAGGTACAGTACCGTGCACATATCTATTTATGTGACACAGTCTCCGCGCTCTGATTCTGTGTTAGCCGCCTGTAAGTACTTCATAGTTTAACAAGGAAACCTGTGTAGTCATGCAACAGTTGATATTGTAGGCAATAGTTCTCAGCTTACACACAATGTTTCATTTTGTTCATTGTAATTTTCATGGTCTAATGTCAAATTGCGATCTGAAATCGACTCACTTTGTCTGCCCGATAAGCAAGTATCATTCATTAGTAAAAGGGTGAAGCAGTAATTGTTAGATTGTACAACATCCACTATGAAGGTTTGGTTGGTTGCAGTGTGAATACTTAACCAAGCTTAACCAAGCATATGATACATTTCAGTATCGAACAGCTGTGAGTGACCGGTCCCGCTTGTGGCCAAACACCACCATACCCTATACCATGGACTCGAGATATGGTCAGTACAAGTGCTTCAACAAATGAAGTCTACGTCATATCCAGATAAACAGCTTTCTTGCTCTGTCAAAGCGAAGGACAGTTACACATTATTTATCATGTCCTTTTTTCGGTAAACACCTGACTTGACTTTACATATGCATATGGCGGATGACATGGTAGAACACGCCACGTTCAAATATTGTGGAACGTACATATGAGATCAGCACTGTCAGCGAATCAGTTTTATAACCACACGTTTCATAGAATCATAACACAATTGTTATTTTCTATCATCGCAGACCCTGATGAAGTGAGAGCCATTATGGAGGCACTGGCAGAATTCCACAACAAAACCTGCATTCGGTTTGTTCCTAGGAAGGCGGAACAAGACTATATATACTTCGTGCAACACAAAGGGTAACGGGCATTATATGCACATAATGCAGTATAACACATTTGCGTGATGGTTATGTTTATTCACAGTTTGGCACAACCATTGATATTCACCCCAGACCTAATGCACACATACTTCCATCGGAATCGCCAAACTGTATAATTTCACAAACATTTGAATAAGTGTGAAGTTTGAAGAGTGACAGTTTTAGCTAACCGTTAACATATTTCAGTAAAGAAAAGTAATTTATGTTGATAATTGGGCAGTAACGTTTCGACTATTTAATTTTATTCTGGGTTAACCATCTGAACTGACACGAAAACCAGTTTTAATATTTCATGTATAGCCTATTTTAGGCGTAGTTGAAACTACTTTATTCAGTGTTATTGTAATATCGGCACTTCATACTCCGGCTTTTCTAAAATTCGGACCCGGAACATAGGGGTTGGAATTGGTCTTCATTGACCCATGCTAGAGGCAACTAACGGGATCTGGCTGTCAGACTCCCTGACATCGTATCCCAATTCCGTAGATCGATACTCGTGCTGTTGATCACCGGATTTTCTGGACAAGACTCTATTATTTATAGACCGACGCCATGTAGCTGGCACATTACTGAGTGCTAAACTCACTCACTCACTCCAAAACTCGTATTAATCGCATTTTGGAAATATATTAAGGGTTGCCAAAAGGCAGAAAGGTAGACCTACACCTTGTTCCCTCGCCGTTGCAGGTGCTACTCATCTGTGGGCCGGACCGGAGACCAGCAGGAGCTCACTCTGGGCAAGCCTTGTCTCATCAAGGGCACGGCTATCCACGAGATTATGCACGCCCTTGGGTTTTGGCATGAACAGAACAGATCTGACAGAGACTCTTATATTCAGATCATCTGGGACAATATCAAGGAAGGTAGGATAGTGTTTTTATCGACAACGTTTAGAGTCATTTATATAAACCTCACTGTGTACATCACAGATAGCGCTAAGACTATCTTAAAGGGGCACTAATGCGGAGCAATTTCCGTGGACTGGTGTAAACTTTTGTTATTGTTTTTCTCCCGTGAGTACCCGGATGATATCCCAGAATTCGTGACTGGTTCGTGACCTCTGCTGCGCAGTCCGTAGGCGCAACTGATAGTTTAATTATAGACAGATCAACTGAGGTGAAGTCATTTTTTACTTCATTACAAATGTATTATGAAAACAAATGAAACACTTTGAAGGTTAATCATATGCCAGTGGTAGAAATGGTAAAATACTATTAGGACGGAAAATAACGAAGCCAATGTACGTCTCTATATTTTGCCTCATAACCCTAATTAGTTTATTGTCATATTTGTATGATTCTGAAAATTAACAAAAGAACACACGATCTGCTTATACTCATAGTAAATTTCTAACATAACAGCAACATTTATACATTGTATAGATTGCCAATGTGGATCCTATTTCACACACATACGGGATCTAGTGTCTGTTTTTTGTCATACAGATTCTGCTGAATGCTACAATAAATAAATTAAAACAAAATGCAAATAATGAATGTAAAACAAACTAATTTTATAGCAACAATGTCAGGCTACTACCTTGTTCAGGAGTGTATCCATCAATATCCACGTAAAAGAAATCGTATTCCATTCATCTGCAGCTGGTAAATAATCCTGCTCTGTGTCGCGTGTCTTACAACTGTCTCATTTGCGAAAAAATAACACATCGTTTCACGTCTTTCGTTGGTGAAAACCAGATAAACCTCTCATTGGTCTCCCAGATAGCACACCTGGCAACTAATTGTATGATGTCCACTATTCTAAGTAATTTAGTTAACCAATAATGAGTAATCAATCAATCAGCGCAAGGGTGGTTAATTCTTTGAAGGGAGGATGTTGTTTTTGCACTCACACTTTACGACAGGGTGTTGTCATCTACACACTCTGCCTTTTGACAAATCCGCTAGAAGATAAAAGTAATTAATCAATCAGTGTGTTATCGGTTAATCCTTTGATCGATGTTTGCTTTTGTAACTCAGCTGATAAAACCTCTTGCATCACTTACATGCACATATTACATAACATACAATACATTTGCCATTACAGACCTTAATTTATAATGTTGAGTATTTACTCCAGACAGGAGAAATGCCAAATGGGAACCTTTGTTGAGTAACCGAAGTGGTGTTACTACTAATTATACCTGTTAAAAAATCATTAATTGACCATCCAGGGAATGATGACAAATAACACGTGTATTTACACCATCATGCGCGAGTTACAGCAAGGAAGATGTAATCTCTGTGTCGCATGCAGCCTGAAAACACTTATGGGCCGAAACTGTTTTGAGGATACATACCAACGGAATTTCGTTACATAAGGAATACACACAGGCATTTGCTGTGTACTTGGGTAAATAGGTGAAATAAGGGGTTTTTTACGTAAGAAAATTTTCAGATTTCTCTACCAAACGCAAAGTCATCGTTTTTTGTTTACGAATTCAAATAAATCAACTGTGTGTTTTTATTATCATAAATAAGAAACCATTGTAGCTACCATAGCTACCAAAATTTACGTATGATATTTGCTATCACAGCTCTACCAACACTCAAAACTACCTAAATATAAAGCTTTGCAATCTTCCGTACTGAAACAAATGGCTTGCTACGTGCCTGTAGACATCATATTTTGATGTAACATGATTAAATATCGAGGTTAAAAACACTGAAATAGGATCAAATTGGATCAGTAACTATACCATCCAAGCATCCTAAAAGTACTACACTGCTGGGATATTTGGTTACGATCGGACAAGGAATACCATGGATATTTTTAAACAAATGGCATATGATGGGCATCCGGCCTCCTGACTGTTTAGGTGAAAAAATATGGACAGAAGCCCAGTTCCTTTGTCCGTCACGGTCGAAGGAGCGGGCGCTGACCTAATTGCGGTTTGGTTTCGTAATTAGACCGTTGGCGAGAAACATTATTCGCTCCGCATCAGTGCCCCTTTAAGCCTATGTTGAAGAATGGGAGTTACAATCACTGTAGCCGTAAGATCGTTTCGTGCAGGTCAGCCCTATCCCTGTATCATGACATGTTTGAAGTACATACATTTCGTCAGATTGTTTGACCTTTGAAAAGCAGTCGTATGAAATCCTATTAAATCATTCATGAATATGTCCCAATTTAACGGTCACATGCAACGTAAAACACAACTTTGCAGATTCTGGTACCTTTTGGTATGCACTTACCGAAACAAATCATAAAAAATGCTAATTCAACCTATAAAGTTGAAAAAAACGTGATGAAAAAAAAGCCCGCGAAATCGGAGTTCAAACGTTTCACTAAATTCCCCCCAGAGCTGGGGGAAAAACTGGCTTCAACAGCTGTGCTGCGCTGCGTCCATAACGCATGCGCAGTGAATAGGTTCGCGGAGCATGAAACAGTATGCATGCCCAGCGTCTGAGGTCGTGAGCAGTAGTCTAATCTTGGTTGTGTACACAAACAAGTAATTAATCTACTCGTTACGTAAAACAACTTGTTGATTGTGGTAAGCAGTCTCTGTCACAGAGAAAGCTCAATGTCTGGTTTATTGACACCTATATGTCTGTCTGCCTGTCTGCTAAAGACAACATGCAATACACAGCTTCAATCATTGACCACGTGCAATTTGAACTTAACACCTATCAGACTATACGACATAAAGAAAATAAGTTGATTTATGACTCGTGCACCCGAGTCCCGTGTCTGCCACATTATGTAATTAGGCACGTGTGATACACATGACGTTTTTATGTCTGTGGGTTGCAAACAAACTACATTCATTTTTTTTCGGATGAGTGGATCTGACGGAAACTGGTGCAAACTCTTGTCAGTTTCAAGTCCTGCTTTGTACTTGGACGAATGACAGATTCCAGCCACGCAGTAGTTTACCATCTCTGCTGACATGATTTTTTATTGGATCGAGCGCAAATTCAGAGAACATGTATTTTCAAAACCCAACATCTCTATATACATTCTTCGTGGATAACGACTTCTTTTCATGTATATGATTTTGTTTGACAGCAGTATATGAATCCATACTGAAACGACGCATCAAATACACAAAAAGAAGTTGTTATCCATAAAGAATCTTACTTTCTTGTGACTGGCTATACTTCTAAAATGCCCATCAAACAGATCATCTTTCTGTACACACAATGAACCCTTAGCATATCAGCAAATGAACCAGCCAATCGGAAGCCGTCGTTACACGTGAATGCATAGCCACCCGTTATGACTGGGTTCGGTCTCCCGAGGGCTCCGTTTCGGGGGAAGTAAGCCCAAGTACAAAATATTGCACTTTTGAACCGCGATTGTACGCTTATAATTGTGTTTATTTGTTTTTTTAAAAGCAGCAATGTATATTATATGTCATGAATAAGTGATAAATGTGTTTTAATTATGTTTGATTTTTTGGTTGCATGTGACCTTTAAGAAAAATACAGTCCGAATGACGTCAGACACTGCAATCTGTGAAACTGTAACTGGACTCATAGATGACATTCAAATATAGTAGTATTCCAACACACTTGCATCACACAACAGGTCGAGAGTTTAATTTTGAGAAGTTCCCTATCAGCGACGTGGACGTTCTAGGCGCCCCCTACGACTACGGGAGCGTCATGCACTACTCAGCGACGGCCTTCTCCAAGAACGGACAGGAGACTATAAGGACAATCAGGCCTACAGACTCCGTTCTGGGACAACGAGACCACCTCAGTTATGTGGATGCCTGGAAAGTCAACAAACTGTACAACTGTTTCCCCACACATAGTAAGATCTTTGTCAAGGTCTTCGCTCTGCAGGGTTGTAGTGAGGCTGGGTACACGATAAATGATGTTCAGTTGTACTAAATTGCCAACCTCAGGGCCAAGTATATAGATTGGTGTGAACTGGTGTAAAGGCTAGTTCTTTTTGGTGTTCTCGCCGGTCCCGCGGAAGCGTGTTTCCTTCTTCACCTTGTGCTATTCATGGAATTATAGTACATGTACATACTGTAACGCTGTAACGGATTGTGTAATGTTTACTCAGCTTCAGGTTTACGTATCGTTTTTTTTTCCTCATGTTATTTTACAACATGTTTGGATCACACTTTCAGCAACAAGCCTCAACGCTCCCCCACGGCTTTTTACCACTCAGGCCGTCGTACGACCGACACCACCGCCTCTCCAGCCTATCAAGGGCCACCAATTTGCTACCCCATCCCACCTACCCCACCACATACGGACCCCTCCGCCCCTACACAAAACCACACCCCACTACGCCTGGGGGCCATTTTCGGACTGGAGCCCTTGTGACATCAACTGCAACGCCAAGAGGTCAAGGCTCTGTCTGGACTTCATTAGACATGACTGTGGTCCGGAACAGAGCGATGAGAACTATGTGTGTCCGCCACCTTGTATACGTATGTTGAACCTGAACTAAACGCCCGTGTGAACTTGATTTGTTAATCAAGTCCTTTATTATATTCATAGGTGAATAATATTTGAAACTGTTCACAATAATTTACAGAGAGTTAAACTGTAACATACTTGAATATTAAAGAATTTGTCATCATCGCAAATATGAAAAACCCGGGTCAAGCTTTTTCTGCATCTGAAGAAGGGTCATGTTTGCCCATCATCTCAGGAAGGAAAAAAACCCAGAATTTAACACTCTAATCAGAAGTTCTAGGTTAACTGCATTTTATTGGCGATCCTTGACATTTCTTCCAGCTGCTTCATACATCGGGTGCTGGCTGAACAACGCCTCCCATCCCGCCATCCCAATGATTGAAAATCAGCATTCGAGTACACTGGAGTTCCACACACTAGAAGCTTACCGCGAATGCGCAGACGCAGCAAATGAGCTGGGATACCCAGTCTTTGCTCTGTTCCGGGACGGTGATTGTCTCACTGGCCCGGATGCCCTGAAGTCATTTGCCAAATATGGACCAAGCGACCTGTGTGGAAAGAACGGACGTGGAAACAACCGTGCAATGGCAGTGTATTCCTACCAGAAAGGTAATGCTTAATCCTGTCCGAAAGGTATACTCAGCAGTTTCCCATGTCATAAGCGTTACATACCCTGTTCTGTGCTCTTACTGTCACGTAATAATTCGAGCCACACATTGTTTATGATTATGATTATTTATGTAATGTGTACAGAATACAACTGAAAACCACTTTAACCTTTTCATGAATGCATATTCTACACCATTACACCATTGAAAGAATGTGACTGAAGGAACTATTACGTGTATTTAAACAACAACACCCCCCCCCCCACACACACACACCATCACCCCCAAAACTACAACAATATACAAAACAAAACAAACAAAACAAAACAAACAAAAAAACAAACAAACAAAAAGCAAAAAAGAACCAAACCAAACCAAACCAAACAAAAAACAAAAATGAAACCGGAGAAAAATGAAAGAATGTGCTATTTGTCATAAAAACTGTGATATTCCAAGGTAGTCAAGAGTCCAGCGCCACGAATACCTTGCTATTAAATTTAAAAAATAAGCTAAGAACTGAAGATTCCGAATGTTCTTAACTTCCAGACATAGATGGAGCATGGGGGGCGTGGGGGGAATGGGAGCGTTGCAGCCAGCCATGTGGTGGGGGCACACAGATACGGAGAAGGTTCTGCAGCAATCCCCCTGCCGTGGGAGCCGGTACACTGTGTCATGGTGAGACCAACCAGTCCAAGTCGTGTAACACCACACCTTGTCAGGGTAAGCAGTATACGGGTATTTCGGTAAAAACCTCAAATAATATTAGCCGTAATTTGGAACATGTCATGGCACCTTTCAGTATTTCAATCTCAACCCCAACATGCCGGTTTTCTCACGAGCAGGGATATTATCATGAAAAATGAAAGGTATTATGATAAATCTAATCTAGCATTTGGTCTTACGCGGTTTAACACATTGCGCATTCCGATGCTGCAATCATTGATATGTAAAGTGTTAAAAGGATTTGTCGCTATGGCAGCACATGCTTGCCATTGTAGCAGGGACCTGGTGTCCTTGATGGCCCTTGAAGTTAATATCAATTCACGTTCTTTTCACGACTGTGGTTACCTCTGTTTAGGCAGGTGATCGGGACATCCTGTTCTTTAGCTTTCTATTTTTTCACAATATTATGTGTAGGCAGAACAAAGGTAGAACGGATGTTCCTATTTACCAGATAGAGACGGCAGTTGGAGCACATGGACTTCCTGGGGCAGGTGTTCTAGGGCCTGTGGCGTAGGGATAGAATACCGGAAACGCACGTGTGACGACCCTTCTCCCTCGGGAAGCGGGCAGCAGTGCTCCGGAAACGATTTGGAAAGCACACGATGCTTTTTAACAGAGTGTCACCGTAAGATAACATTGCATACTTTATGGGCAGTTGTGGCAAAACATGTTGGATAACAGCGCCAAACTTGCCACACCTATGTATTGAATCATCCCGATCATATGTGGACATGGATCAGTTCAGCATTGCTCCTTGGTGGCAGAAAAGATGGCCGCGAGATACCCGTGGTAGACAACACAGAGGCTTATGAATTAGTATTTGTGCCACGTGACACACTGATACTAAAATCAATTTGGTGTTTCACGTTGTATATAGTAGTACAAGACACAGGTGTCTCAGGGGAGGTGTAGCTCCCAAGAACCAAGATTGTCGGTTCTAGATCCTTGCATTTGATCACCACTTCCTGTTTTTCAGCATCGTTCCTAAACTCCAGTTTATGGTATATACTTACTTTCACATCTTGCATTAATTAAATATCCGAGACATAGGCATGACATTACCTTTTCATCATTGCCATATTTAGCACCTTCACAGCAAGGTTCATCGTAACATTTTACCAGGACAGGTTTGATGACGTTATGATGTTTACATCTTCACTCAATGTTGCAGAGTCCCGCGGTTGTGGCAGCGAGGCTCACTTCGGGACACATGGTTACATCCATCAGGGTCGGTACGGAAAGTCCATGTCTTGTGAGTACAGGATCATCACGTACACAGGGACCTCGGTACTGCTAGAGGTGCTTCAGCTGGACATCGAGTATAGCAAGGATTGCAAGGACGATTCACTCATGGTCAGTCTACCAGCATAAGGTGTGACATGAGTTCTTTACCTCGTGTATTCTTTTCGCCATGTATGATTTGTTGTGAATAATTTCTACAGTTTTAAAATTTTGGTTAACAGGAAACAAATAGTAAAAATGTGACCATAAATTTGTAAAACCCAAGTGACACTGCTGACAATGAACAAAGTTAATTAAGGCACAAGATACGAACGAATATTTATTAAAAAAATAGCAACTTAAACGAACTATCGTATATGAAGTTCAGATGACAATTACTTAGTAAATAGTTGTATCATAAATAGTTGTTTGTTTTCATCTGACACGTTTATGCGTATGCATGATAATTTGTTTCTCAGTTAATAGTTATATCCACGTATGTTCCTCAAGTTTGTAAAATGAATATACTCGTGCTTGTCTCTTTGTCAAGGGGGTAGCCTTGTGGTAAAGGCGCTGGCTCGTCACGCCGGAGACCCGGGTTCGATTCCCCATGTAGGGACAATGTGTGAGGCCCATTTCTGTTTTCCCCCGTCGAGATATTGCTGGAATATTGCTAAAAGCGGTGTTAAACTAAACTCACTCATTCACTTTCTCAAGGGTTTAGTCTGGAGCAGCACTTTCAAACGGTTGATGTAGACTGTATGATGTACTAATGTGTTATGGAGAAATATATTCATATGCCATTGTGTCTGCTTTGACGTCTACGTTCAGGTGTTTGATGGTAACTCCACCAGCAGCCCTCTCTTGGCGACTCTTTGTGGTAACATCAAGCATTCTCCAATAAGGTCTTCAGGAAACCAGCTGTTCATTCTATTCGAGAGTGATTCCACCATACAGGCCTCGGGATATTCCCTCAAGTGGCAGATCACACACAGCACATGTATGTACTGTGAGATTTGTGTTAATATCAATATGTGATTTATTACCTGATTTTTCACTTTGTGAGGGAAGTGGGTGTGTCGGTGGCTGTTTTGAAGGTTGGACTGGAGACTGCCAGCAAGATGGATTATTATTCACACAGTCATTCGCATTTGTATACGACAAAGAAAAAGCATGGGAACACACACAAGTTTGTTATATATAAACCTAGACGTGTGCTTAACGGGCACTTTAAACGACATGTTGGAACATGCAGTGAAGCAAGTTCCCAGACTGTGTTTCACCACCCTTGTTTTTTGCTTTTTTTTGAAAATGGTTCATTTCACTCACACTCAACCAATATTCAGTCAGAGGCTTCACTGCATGTTCCAACATGTTGTTTAAAGTGCTCCATAAGCACGAAATGTTGTATTTGCCTTAAAGTATAAATGGCCTCACAACGTTCAAGTTTGGTCTTCAAGGACCTAGTCATTTGACATAACTGTCGGGACGTTCCCATCTCTTTATAACCCATCTTTGCAAATGCAAACGGAAACGGTTTGTTTCGTGCGTGTTCATATTTTTTGCGATGTTTTACAATTTTACCTTTACTTGACCTTTCCATTTGTATCATGGTCTTGCATTCTCCCAGATGTATTTTCGCGAATGTAAACGTCTCCTCAAACCTACTTCACTCGTAAAGCGGAAGCTTCACATTTTTGTTCCCACCGATGGCGAAAGCTGCCTTTGTTCAAACGTTTGAAATGGGTTTTGGCCATATTGACGATAGTCTTGGATCGTTAGCTGCGATATTCAAAACCTATTTTGAAATACTGAACATGAAAATATGACTGTTATTAAGCGACTGTACTCACTGCCACTTGTAATGTCGGTGAAACATTCAGGTGCTGTGGCACTATTTTCCATTTAGACTACAACGTCTTTTTGCCATCACGGATGTTGAAAGTGTCAATGAAGTTTGTAACAGGCATCATACAAGGTTATGGGGAAATTAAAATCAGGCCTTCGCTGTAACGAGAGTCTAGTCTACTTTGATAGCCTCTTTGCATTCGACATTTCAAGTTTAAATCTTATATATATTAGTTATATATTTTGTTGTGTTGTAGACCTCATCGTGACATGTTATTTTTATTTCCATTGATCAGATAAAATGTGTGCCCGACCAATAGAACCTATCAATGGCGCCATGACCGGATCTTCTACGTACGTTGGAGACACATTCATGTTCAGATGTCACACAGGCTATCATCTGATTGGTCCGTCTGTGATCACGTGTGTCAGCTTTGACCAATACCATGCAGTATGGGACAATGGCTATCCGCGATGTGACGCTTCGCAACCACATCACCCTATCGTCGAAATTGGATAAAACGATATACAAAAACAATACAAAGATGCATACTATGTATTTTTTTCTGACTCAGAGGGAAACGTTTGGCTTATCCTCAAACGACGTATATTTTTTGTCCTATTCTTTATTTGATTATCAGTTTTTTGTTTCAAAGACGTCCAGAGCTGGAACTGAACTGACTGGTTCTACGTAATATGGCTTGAAGTACGACAGTAGTTCAGTGTCACCAGAGCTTTTACTTATCAACCCGCACAGTGTATATACCAGTGGGACATAAATCATTTACTTAAGCGGAACTATACCCAGTGTCATGATCGGGGTGAATCATAGATAAGAATCAACAGATGGAGGCTCCTGGCATTTCAACGAACGTAGGATGACTACTGATATGAGAACTGTGTATATCGAGATGCGAAAGGTCGAGTTTCAAACTTGACGTGGAAGCCATTACTCCGTGAGTGTGGGTGTAAATGTTTGATGAATACTTTCTACATTTTAAACTCTGCAGATGTGTGTCTGTTGTTTGTTGGTCTGCTGTTTAACCCTTCCGATATCTTCAGACCGGCTGTATCCAAAAATGTATAGGGTCTGGGCCAGAGAAACATTTTATTCAGTAACGTCACAAGCCAAAAGTTGGAAACTGACCGAGACACCGAGCCCGATCATCGTGGATGCTTATTCAAAAACTAATATAACCACACTCAGAGGTAAGGTGAAGAACCATACATGTAAAAAGTACAGAAATATTAAACTGATCAATGCTAAACAACACGAGCTCAATAACATGTGCCACTACTTAGCTCTCGTTGCTGATGACACGGTGCCACCAACAAAACAGTGCATTGGCGAAAAGCAATTTATTATGATGACGACATCTGGTGATATCCTATTCATTTACTCCTGTAATATCCTCCATGTCATGTAAATCTGTAAACTCAAGAAGGAATCTGCTGAAAGTTAAGTTTCCGAAATATGTATTAAAAATTTCATTACGTACATGAAAGACACCCGCCAGAGTATTCAGCCTTTTTTCATCAAATTCGCAACAAGGTAGATGCAAGTGTAAAACAGATGCACTGTTGAGAAAAACATGTACTTGTTTGTATGGGATGTCTTAATATGGTATGAACAAACACAGGGAGGAAACACAGGTGAAGCGACAGGTAACAATACAGGTAAAAGGACACGTGAGAGTCTCTAAATATATCAAAATGACACTCCGTAAATTTCTTTTTTTGATATGTTTTTTTTCTTGTTTCACTTGTTTAAATGTGCCATTCCTCTGTTTGATATTAAACCTTAGGCCATCGTTTATTTGGTTTTAACCGCTTACTCCATATCAATACTTTCTAAATCAATCTTTAGCAAACTTCAATGCAAAGCGTTATTTACTGACTTTCAGTGATGCCATCTAGTAAGTTGGCCCACTTTGCAAGCCTTTACGTATAGGGCAAAATGGGAAATAATTGGTAATGGCTATTCTCCTGTGTTCCCAGCGTTTCATATCTACATGTGTGAGTGCTTAAATGAGCGTGGAAGGTAGGCCGGAGATAAGCAGGCCTTGGTCGTTTACCATTTTGGAGAACTTGGAACTAACAACCCTAGGCAAATGTACAGGGGTGATATGGGTGGAGGGAAGACTACCTTAATGCACGATCATACGCTAAAGAGGTTTATTCTGTTTATCACCCATTCGTAAAATGTTTGCATCATTCCAATTGAACTGATTTTGGTATTCAAAACTGGTGCACGCTTTTTGGGCGATTCCTATTTAAATAATTGGGCTACCGATCTTCCATCTGTCATAAATGGGTTTACCGTCAAATTCAATTAAATTCGCATCACTTTGAAGGACATAATCTTTATACATAATTAAATCTTTTAACATAGATTGTTACGGAGGTAGGTATGTTAACAGAACAAATGTGTTAACTGAATAAACGTTTGGCTATGACGTCAGTAGTGCCTGTGCTCAAATGGATGGACATACTTGAAGATCGTTAAAGGATAAAATCCAAGGAAAAAACGCTGAGAATTACATTTTGTACCATGTTACATGGTGATGGCGATAAAAGCATAAGTGGTTTTAACGATTCATCTCTCATTTAGTATATTTGCTGATGCCATTTCATCGGCAAGATACAAGACAACATTTTATGTCATCTGATCCCATGAAAGATTATTATCAATAATTGATCAATGAAATGTGAAATTTCTAAAGCGGAATAAATATTGTTCTCAAGACCGCAAGCAAACACTGCCAGAAATATGTTCGCGAATGCCTGATAACACGTTATATAAGTTTCCATCCTGCAAGATTAATAACTGGACCGAGTTATAAACAATTAATTCCACTTTTTACTTGTTCCTAACTTTCACATCATAGATTTATGTCATGGTATAAAAATCTCTTTCAACACATCATACTATAATAATGTTTATGTTATATATGTTGCTTTTATAGTTATAAGAAATTCAACCAGTCAACATCAGTACTTGGTTTCATGCTACCTTAAGAGCTTAAAGGATCGGAAAAAGGTGTTTTATGTGTTTAAAACACATTTAACTGATGTTTCCGATGAATTCTGATTTCAGTTAATAAATAATTCAATACTGGAAGATATGATTCCTGAAAAATTCTTTTTTTTTTTTGAGTCTAAGCTTTGATGCTGCAATTGTTCCCCTCTGCAGACATTGTGAAACTATAACTTTGCATGAAGTATAATTATAAGTTATTGGGATTGAGGTTCCAGGTCAAGATTCTTTACTCATATAGCAAACAGCATGAACAACATTTGCGGTTTGTATAGGTCAGATCTCATAGTGCAAGTCCACCGAGGTGATATGTCACAGTTGTACATGTCACGAAGCACATGCGATACGTGTGGTCTTATCTTAGGTTAGCGAGTTTGTTAAAAAGAAAGCATAGTCACGTGACTATGAACTGTCTGAGCATGCTGTCATGGTAGGTTTAGCACAAATTATAAGAACAGTTTACAATGTAATTTTGGTAACATCGAACCCCCACCCCCGATATCTCTCGGTGAATAAGCACAGCGTCACAACTGCCTCACAACATCGTATTATTGTGTGCACGTTTGCTTGTGTCAGTCAACCCAGGTACATTATGGCAATCCAGTGATATAGTGATATCTCATACCATAGTTTATCCACTTAATGGCCACCGGGGAAACAACAAGTGCCAACACGTACTATCGTTCATCTGGGTTGATCTGACACGCCAAAAGGATCAAACACACTTTCAATTCTGCATCACCGTCGATGCGGTATCTGTGATAGAACTGCTGTTCAGCGTAAACTGTCGTCCAGCGTAAAAAGAACCTTCTTTTATTCTGTTCTGTGTTGTAGAATAAATGTGTCTAGCGCCTATAGACGTATTAGAAAATACCATCAATAAATTGCTACATCTACCTTTGATATGTCGGTAAGGAGTAATATGTCGATCTTAATGCTTTTACGGATAATACGTGGAAAATCGAATTAAAATAAAAATGGGTCAATAAAACCCAGGCCCTGTCTCTTAATATTTATTTTCCTCATAGATAAAATGGAATGCCATTATTCTGAACATGTCATTCGGTTGGGTAATATATTGGACACTTCTAGCATGGTACAATGCCGACAAGGTAAGCACAGTCTTATGTTACCATGTTCGTGTTGTGTGGAATGCTTCTGTGTAAATGCATACCCTGGAACGAAGACAACTTATCATATGCAAGTCTTGCATGACACAGTAATGGGAAAAGCATATGACAAACAAGACAAAAACGTTTTCTCGTGGTTTTGAAGAAATACGGCTTTCACAAGCTCCGTAAAATGAAATTTAGACGTTACTGCTTACGCAACCTTTGAATAAATTTACATGTATTATTTACGACAGAGTTGTATTGTCACATGGAACGATGACATTAATATGTAGGAAAGGAATGTATTCTTAAAATACTGGAATAAAAGCAGATAAAAGAATATGATAGGGCGGAACCAGTGAATGATTCAACATCATTTCTGTCTCTCAGCAATGCGAAGACAGTGTATTTAATCGTTATGTCTCTAGACATATCTTGTTTACCGTACTTCACAATATACATGACAGTGGTTTATAAACAACTGAGCTTGGATCTGACAAGTATCTCACCATCCACCCCAAGCCTTAACCCAGCTTTCCAGTTTGTACCTGTTTATCTAAAGAAAAAACCCAAAAGGTCATAATAGCCGTGCAATATTTGAATTTCTTTCTTTCTTGTGCTGTGTATCGTTACGGTTAAAATTTGCCATGAGAAAAGGTGTAAGAAATCCTCTCAGAACCGGGAAATTATATAACACTGAGAAGTTTGAAATTTTCAATATATTTGTATTCAGCAAAACCAAAGGCAAGATACAAAGCAAAGTAGAGAAATTCACAATAGAGGTCCCTTGTACAATACAACTGAAACATTTCTAAAGTAATGGGTCACAAATATATTGTCAACTCACCGAAGTCTTGGTGGGAGAGTGGTAAAGGGTTATGCAGAATGTAACACAACGATCGGTCAGGCAGCGGTTATGTTGATCAAGCTTTGACGGAGATTGGCAGATAACTCCCGTTAATCTGTATTCGAATCGACATTACGACAACCAGCTGGTTGTCGTGTGTGTGTGTGTGTGTGTGTGTGCGTGCGTGCGTACGTGCGTGCGCGTGCGCGTGTGTGTGCGTTTATTTATTTATGAGTTTGTAAGATTTTCTGCTTCACTGATTGCCCACATGGGTACATTGTGAGAAGCCCATATCTCGTGATCCCCGCAGTGATATTGATGGAATGTTGCAAGAAGGGGCGTAAATCTAAACACACTCATTCATGTCGTTATGAGATACGTCAGCTGCACATTAAAATCAAGAACTCAGCATAATGTATGATTACTTCCTTCCAGACTGATGAAAAAACATTTGGCCATCGTACTGTTGTTTGGACATCTCTCAGTGACCGTTTATGGACATTTGTCAAGCAGGATCTACGTAGAAGTTCCCTCATGCTTTGACCCATCTACAACAACAGGCGTTGGCACGACATCATCAATACACGGAAGTAACGTACAGTGTGGGGTGGAGTGTTCTTTACATCCGTTATGCACATCCTTCAGTCGAAAGACTGAAATAGATCAAACCACATGCTATTTGAACCACGTTGCTGTGACTGAAGAACAATGCGTGAACGACTATACACATTTCAGCTTACTTGATGTAAATATAAATTGTATTATTTTGTTACTGAGATGACATGTTACTTAATAATGAAACTTACCACATCCGTTATTGGAAACCCAAAGAAAATTATATCACAGAAAATATAACATTATATAATAATAATATAAATATAATTTTATATAAATTATAACATAGATTTATGACAGGTGGTTCTGGCACAATTTGTAAAGGGAAAATTTTGTTGATAGCCCAGCAGTTTTAATTCATAAACATTAAGTGATGAGAAGCCCTAATACCAGTAAGCTTTGGTAGCATTACCCTTTTCATAAGGCCATGATGACGAATAACGTTACGATGTCCTAACGCCACGAACGCTTGGTGGATCGTGACCCAGTCTCAGAGGATGTCTCCTCAGACGTGATTAACGTTCTAAATGTCAAAGCCGGTATATCATTGCATTCCATCCTATGTCCAGTCACAGGCAAACTGTAGCGCAAATGAGGTCGCGCAGCACAGAGTATAGGAATGAGGAAAGCAAGTGAGGAAATGGGAGTGTACCTTTACTGGTGGCGATATTTATTTTGACATGAAACATATTTTGCAATCCGAACCGACGGACGTATGCTGCCAACCTTTGCTTGCTTCGCTTGCATATTAGAAGACTGCTCATTTTCTCTATGCTGCGAAGCCCATTTGACTACAGTTTGCCTGTGGTCCACTGCGCTCTGTAAGTAATCGAGTCTGGACCATCAGTCCAGTAATCGATCTACGCAATTAGGACACGATGCTGGTTGTTCGGTTTCTTGTTCAGCAATACCACAACTATATATAACGGCGGTGTATAAATAATCGAGTCTGGACCAGACAATCCAGTAATCAAGAGCATCAATCGTTGACATATGTCAACCAAGCCAGCAAGCCTGACCACCCGATCCCGTTAGTCACATTTTACTACAACCACTGGTTGCTTAAGATCAATTCTAACCCGGACCTACAGGGGTGTTATTTTCACGACGTATAGCAGAGTTACTTTGTTGTGTATGCTGTTAACAGGGCAACTACTCGCAGTGTAATGGTCATGGAGATTTTAACACCAGCACCAGCCGATGTCGCTGTCGCCATGGTTACATCGGGGACGCCTGTGACGAACTTGCTGAAGGTACAGTTTACGCAAATTTCTTTCTTTCTGTATTTCCAAAGGGGCAAAAGGATCTCACAAGTGCCTTTGATGTGCAGCAATGCACACATCGGCAAGGTGTCATTTGTACTAAAGAATGTTGGTATATCAGTTACTCATATAAAACCGATAGGAAGGGATTTTGTTGAATATACAGCTAAAGAATGACCTTGGTTTTACAAATGGTTTTCAAGTACAGCAAAACCTCGGCGGTGCTCACCAACTAACAGTTTTCACGTTTAAATGAGCGTAACAAAATAAAGACAAAAATAATAAATAAGTAGTCATGATCTAAGTAGTCATGATCTACAGTTGTTGGCCATAAGTGAGTCTGGCCAGGTTCGAGTCCTCACACGGGTACAATGTGTGAAACCTGTATCTGGTCTCCCCAGACGTGATATTACTGAAGCATTGCTAAAAGCGGGATAATGACATACTCACTCACTCACTCACTCACCCTCATCATTATTGAAATCCCATTCCCACTCTTGCAAGAATTAATTTCATAAATTTAGTTTCGGTCGAATTGCTTTCAGTATCTACCTACCAACTGGGAAATCATCTGCGCCACATACACACAATTTCCATTCGATTCAGATAACTTTTATGAAACCTGCAATTATTTAAACAACATATATTAGACATATCATTCAGGATTAACATGGCTGTCTATAGGATAGATTAAAACATTGTACTTGTATTTGCTGCTTAATCAGGTGCCATTCAATAACTAATAAAAGGAAATTTATGTACACGTAGATTATGATGAGTTCCAAGAAGACTGCAAAATATCACAATACAAATACTTCTGCTGAAGTTATGAAAATTATTCATGCCAAAAGTGTATTAACATGCGCTTAGAGAAAATTCAGTAATGATGACTCACGTATGACCAACTGCCGTGTCACTACTGTTGTGGCAGACCAGTTATTGACTAGTCGGCAGTTTTACATGGAGATCCCGCAACATATTCTGTAATATTTTGAGCCAATCTTCTTTATGACTAAAACATTTTTTTCCAGATTGCAGTGAAGCATTCTCTGTTGGACAATATAGAGATGAAATAGGGGTCTTCTACGTCCAGCCTTCACCGCTAATCCATCCTTTCACTGCGCTCTGTTCCATGAAATGGCTGGGGAGAACTTACGTCATGTTCAATGCAAATTACTTCCCCTTTGTAGACTTCAACCGAAACTGGTACGACTATAAGCATGGATTTGGTGACCTCAGACAAGCATCAACAGCCCAGAATGGTAACTGGATGTCATATATATTTGTTACTTTTGAAAACTGAAGTCAAAACGGTATAATGGTCTACAAATATAAAAAAATGATGAATGCAGAAGAGCGGGTTCAGGTTCCTGTCAGGCTGGTTACCCTCAACATCTGTTCAGAGCTCTAGTCCTCTGTACACGCAGACCTAGCATGAGCAGGCTGATACTTCCCAGGAGGCACTGCCTAAGAAGATGTTGGAGAATATGTAACTTCTCCAATCCTGCCCCCTTCTGCATAACTGGGAGTTGAAAAATAGTTCTGCTAACGGAAGAGATCCCGGACACATGGCAGCGTCAAGAGATCAGGGCCTCCTTTCACAAAGCACTAAGGTGATCGTAAGTCACTGAGGTAACCTTAGTGCAATGTGAAAGACTGGGAGTTAAGGTAGCTTCGTGAAAGGAAGGCCTTGGCAACAATTGGAATCCTGACTCGGTATGCAAGGGCTCTTGCCTTGTTTTGCCAATTACATTCTTGTCAAAAGGGACAGAAAATCCAACTATATGATATGCGTTGTATCAAAATGGTCCTGCTTAGGTTTTCTGGCATGAACATGTCTGATTCTGTATATAGGCCTCTTTAATAAAATTTACTTCTGTAGTTATTTTCACCGTCCAACAGTACAGAAGTATGAACAAAACCAACATTACCATTACAATCGTGTACAACATCCTTGGCTCTTATTAGATAACTGCATTCTGTCGTGTTGTCACAATGATCATTGACATGTTTTACAAGACTATGAACAGACAAACAAAAATGTCCAAAGGTGCTCCCAGAGATTCTGTCATGAAGACCTTTCGCAAGTCATATAGTACTTGGCACGCTATAATGACAGCATCTGATACTGGATGCTGACATATTTTATGAGCCCCCTATATTCATGACAACGTATACAAGGATGACCAGTACTAGACCAAATGTCATCAGCTATAAATTCTAAAATGGATACAGTAAAATGACTTAACATTACGTGAATATCAGAGGTATAATAGTTTCCATACAGTTTGCCAGCACAGTGTGGTCAGATACTTAACGTATGAAAACATCTCTACTGTGTTCTGAGTGAGTGAGTCTAGGTTTACGCCGCTTTGAGCAATACTCCTGCAACACCACGGTGGTGAACATCAGATTGGGGCTTCACATATTTGCCAATGTGTGGAATCGAACCCGGGACTTCTGCGTGACGAGTGAACGCTTTGACCACCAGGCTACCACACCGACCGTCTTCTGAGTAAGTGTTCGAAGAAATTAAGACGTTTAAAAACCATCGCACAATATGAAGAGGCCATATTTGTTGGTGAGCCGAGGTGCAAGATTATTGTATGTCAGCTGTAAATGCAGTCTTTACTTACAGATGAAATACATAGTGTTATACTGAAGTGTCATTTGTTAGATTGGTAACAGGAATGTAATATTTTTTGATTGCAGGAAATTTCTGGATAGGAAACGAGTTGCTGCATTATGTTACAAACAACCGACGCCATACTTTGATCGTTGACGCCAGGTTCCCAGAAGGAATGTATCTACAGTATCAATATTATGGATTTGTGGTATGTAAATAAAGTAAAGAATTAAACATAACGTAAACGGTAATTTCGCTTCAGAAATCGTGGGAGGAGGCGAGCTGGATGAAACGGGTACTCGAGCTTACGAGGTTGCTTGAGTGAACACTATCGTACCCCTAAAGGGTAGGACATTGATGATTATAGATCAGGACTATACGGTCCATACGAGTTCCAGATCTTATTATAGCCAATTACGACACTCATTCATAACGAAAGAGTTACCTGGTGCAGATAAACATTGATTACGACTCGACTGATCGAAGAAAGATGCCCTGGGGTCTGAAATGCTGTAGGCAACTCACAAAGACTTAACATGTGAGTGGCGTTCTCTACAGGAAAAGACTTGCTGACTTTCATGCCAACACCCGGTGTTTACTCTTGTTTCTTACTGATCCCCTCATACACGCCTAAGGCGTTTAGTCGTGGGAGTCTTCGCCTCCCTATCCCAACCCCCTCGAACTGACGCTGCTTGCTATTAGAATTCTGGGTACCGTTGTACAAAAAGTTCTTAGCGCTAAGGTGACCGTACCACCCATACCTTAACCTAGACTTAAGGTAGTCTTACCGCTAAGGTGACCGCTCCACCCATACCTTAACGGAGACTTAAGGTAGTCTTAGCGCTAAGGTGACCGCTCCACCCATACCTTAACGTAGACTTAAGGTAGTCTTAGCGCTAAGGTGACCGCTCCACCCATTACTTAACGTAGACTTAAGGTAGTCTTAGCGCTCAGCTTGTTTTGTATGACGGCAAGCTGTGTCATATGAAGATCACAATGAAGAATATGCTATGCAGTGTCAGTTCACATGTCGAGCTGATAGTGTCTTTGCAAAACACCAACAGAACTGGTTGTTTTATGTTCAGCATATGATGGTCATGTATTTGGTATACGAATATGATATCTAGCTGGTTTGAAATTAATGAGATGTTTACAAAACAAATTGAATTAATCGTTATGTACAGGTCAAAAGTGAAGAGGAAGGGTATGCATTCACTTTTGAATTTGGAGGACCGCAGCCGGAATACGCTCTTGGCGATGGACTGACGCTGGCTAATGGAACCAAGTTTTCCACCTACGACGTTGACAACGACCTCAGCGGTGACAACTGCGCTGACATCCACCAGTCAGGGTGGTGGTTCACAACCTGCGGTGGCTACAATCCGACTGGGAAACCACAACCATCATCTGATAGCTACATGTCGTTTGATCCGCTTGCTCTCTCGTGGCCAATACCTGGAAACAATTCACCTGACGCTTTAGAAATGTTTCTCACTTACGGCCTGACGGAAGACTTAGGCAGTGAATGATTTGGTGTGTACATAATTATTTTTGTTAAACATGCCAGCATAATTAAAACGTCACGCTGTAAGTGGTGCACTCTACAAACTGCAACAATATCTCGGTGCTTTACAGCTAAGGGATATATTTCGTATATGGGATACGAACATATCATCAGCGGATCCTGATAGAGTTAAGACATGTAACTCTGCACAGCCGATCTCAATACCGTCGATCGCTGGCTCTCCATGATATCCATTGCTGCATATGAGACTAAATAAATGCGATCATTATTGAGTTGTGTTTTTATATGTATATTTTTCTTCAAGCACATTTAGGTAGGTATTTCGGACATTTGTCATGAGATATTTTCTCACTCTTTCACTACAAGAGAGCGATCGCCATGTGAACTTCCAGTTATTTAAACACTCAATGCATTGTTCATTGAGTAGCTTTGCCGCAGTGGTATTATCTCTAGCATCTTCCATCAAGGGAACAACAACCAATCAAGAGATAGATTAATGTTTTGCACATCATTGTAAAATAATGTTCAACACCCCCACACGTGACATGATCATGGTTAGTAATACCAACAATCAGCGATGACAAGTATACGGCGTTTGAAGGAATATATCCTATTACGCAAAATGTGCTACGTTTAGAAAAGGAAATGCTAAACAGATTTTGGGTTCTCCAGTCCCATAATTCTGAGCTATTTTTAAATTTTTTTTAGCCCAACTTACACTAAAACTGTTTGAGCAGGTCATCAATTATATATATTACATATATTTTTCTCTTGCTGACTCACATTATTTACATTTAGATATTGAGATATATTCCACCTAGAAGACGCCTGGCCGAAGGTGGCCAGTCGATAAGACCCCTTAAAAGCGAATGACACACTATATGGTTCATTTGATAATGTAAGAAGAGATATAATGGAAGCTGTCTAAACCGGCACTCATTGGGACTGAATAAATATCCAGTTTAGAAAATTTGCCGGATTGTAGAGCTGATGATAAATGTTCAAGTCACGGGTGGGACTGAGATTTCTTGCCGGTGTTGACAACTTGCCGGTTTGGGCAGATGCTGTTTTTGACAGCTTCCACTGCATATATATATATATATATATATATATATATATATATCAATGAACACCTGTGTCGAATCATATGGATCGGGAAGTGGCCTTCGAATTCTCGGCAAAGAATCACTGAGGAAAACAGGGCAGCACTGGGGATACCGAAGGGATGGCAAAGTTTGCTTCCAGAAGTGCTCATGCTGTTTATATACTGTCAAAAAAACCATCATCTCTACTTTATACGAAGTAACAAACTCATTGCTTAAACTAGCATCATTAAAAACACGTGAGTTAAGCCTCATGCATTTAGTGATATGTAACATCACTCTTGTAGCGGACATGTACGGTAATTTAAACAGTGTGCGAAATATCTGCCTGGCCGACCACCCGAGACGGCTAATTTTCAACACGGACTGCCAGTTTCTACCCTTCGGGTTAAAATTTAGTCATGCATATGAAGATATTAATCATATTTCAGAATAATAATCTCGTAAAAATAGAGTAAATATGTAAATTAGAGTTTTTGTTTGTGGCAGGGCTGGCCGGCCCTGTGGTCTGGCTGAACGTTATGAGAACTTTCATAACAAGCCTTAAGGTATCGATGTGATGCTACATTCCTATATCAGTTCAGGTACAGACCAGACATGTTGCGATATCACATACTTAACCAAGTTAAAGAAAGTTGTCGCGATATCAGTTGTAAACTGCATGATCATGTTCTTACTAGTAAAATAGAAAAAAAACCCAACATGTTATTGTAATATAAAAACCAGCTTCCTTTACGATTTTTAAAAAAAATTCAAACAACGTGAAATATAACATCAGTTAATTAATTCATTAAAATCGTTTCATTGTTTCAAGTAAACGAAAACACTTTAAAATTAACCGAGCTGTGTTCTTCAAGTGCTCGGTAGTTTATGAAGTTAAATATGTAGATCAAACATTTAAGCGAGGAATTTCTATTGCCAGGGGAAGGAACAAGATCCCATCAGCAAGTTCGTGACCATAACAGTGGGTAGGTCTTGTGTAAACAACATAACTAATTGCAAGTCACATATCACCTTAACTATGTTTCCGTCCAAAATATTAGATTAAAATTGGTTATGTTTATAACACAAGGTCTCAATTGATTTCCTTTAAGTGTTGAGTCTTACGCAAACAGATGATAAGGTTGTGTAGGTAATTACAGATATGGGTGTTGCTTTGAGGAGAATTCAAGGTTTTGCAATATCATTGACAAGGAACATTACCTATGGTTACACTTCAACGCAGTCCTCGAGACCGTTCTCTCATACCTTGTGGAGTGGCGTTGTAATATTTGACAGTCTCGTCAACGCTGTCAAGGTAGGTAGGGGACATAACCCGGAGGTGATGTTTAACATTCTATTCATGGTAGTGTATTGATAATTCTACCCTATCAATTTGAACTTGAACCCTGGTGAGTCTTCATTATTCTTACATGTCTCTTTGACCCGTTACATTTCGTTCCCGTAACCCATGCTTTCCGGAAGAGACGACTAGCGGGATCGAATGGTACGGCTAACCGGCTTGGTCGCATCGTAGACTGATCAGGGTTTTGCGCAATAGATGCAAACCTTTGCTATTTAGATAATATTCAGTGATTTCTGAGCTTATTTTAATAACGGTAGCAACACTTACGGTCATGCTGTTAATCACAGCATTGTTACAGCCATAAATCTGCAATATTGCCGAGTGCGGCATTAAACAACCAACAATCATCAACTATCACCATTCTCATGCTTGTCCGTTTGATGGAGTGGTAAACGTCATGACCCTGCAACTCTGTGGGATTGTTGTTAAAACAAGCCGGCACGTCGTGTGGTACCAGACAATACTGTCAAAGTGCCTCATACACTCACTCACCCAAAAGGTTTAGCTGCTTATGTGTTGCACGGGCGAATTTAATGGCCTATTCGCAAGTTAACTCTTAATAATGAAACTTACTAATGAAACGAATAATGCACAAAATTATATATTCATAACGTGATCAATACATTTAGGAGACGTCTCTGTTTGTCAAGTTGATTTTATACTACAGGTGACGTAAAGACGTTCTGTAAAGGAATTCATGATGAATGTACCGTCCTCAATCACCTTCTTTTGCTTAATGGCCTCCTTTACTTTTGGACACCTTCCAAGCAGTCTGTACAGCCGAGTGGTTACCTGTTTCGATCCACTCAGCGTTAACGGTACAGGGGTTGTGGCATCTAGAAGCCGGGTTCACTGCGCTTCATCCTGTTCCTCGACTTTAGATTGCACGTCTTTCAGTTTCAAAGAACAGGGTGATGAAGGGACTTGTTATCTCAACAGCAACGTGGGCTTGAGTGACACAGGATGCGTCAACCAGTATCAGACCTTCATGCTGGACAATGTAGGTTGTCAATTACAGATTTTTCAAACATTTTGTTTGTTGTTTTACGCCAGAAAGCAGCATTAAAGCGACATCAAGGCAGTTTGTAGATGATATAATCTGAGATATATACTACTCAAAGTTAACTAAGGTTCGTCATATCTGGAGGTTAAACATCCATAAGTGTGCAGAAACAAGGCAATATTGCGGTAGGACGTGTTTACACAGGTCCTTGATTCACACATTTACTCTTTCTGGCGAACAGGATGTGTTTCTTCAAATAAATTCTGTTTTGTAGGAAGAAGATCAAGTTTGCAACGGTCACGGTGTGTACCTGATGGACGTGAATAAGTGCCGTTGTTTCGATGGCTACATTGGAGACAGCTGTGACAGACTTATGCAAGGTAGGCACAGACGGGGGTCCTGTCGAGAGGTCCACATTAGGGTGATTGAGTGAGTTTTATGCCGTACTCATCAGGCTTTTTGGCAGCGGTCTGTAAATAATTGTGTCTCGAAGAGGCAACAGCATGAGCACCTGCCTACGCAACTGGGAACCGATGACATATGCCAACCAAGTCAGCAAGCTTGACCATACCATCCCGTCAGTCGCCTGTTCCGGGTTACCGGAGATCAGTTCTAAGCCAGACCTTCACGAGTCTGTGTGAAGTGAACTCAGCATGCTTAATATAATGCATCATCTACTAGCATTAAATCTTTCCTAAGTACCATCACTTTCATGAACTCTTTTTTTCTGAATAATCAGTCTTACATTTTAGACTCAACAATGAATGTTTGAAAATTTAGAGCACGGATGAAATAAGACTTTGCCATTTTAACGGGAAAATTTTCACTACAATTGACCCAGCGGTTAAAATGTTGCCTTGCACGCCAAAAGCATAGGTTCAAGTCCCACATTTGGCACAGAACTGGAGTATTAAGTGAGACGTTAAATAACACATAGAATAAACCCAAAACGTTGGCACAGTGTTTAAGACCATTAAGGTCGACGTGACACAATATAGAGATTTACACGTTCCAAAGGTTAAAAAGTCCCATTGCCTGACGCTCGGGACAAATCAAGTTTCATTTTGGTCAATCAAATAATGATATTTTACTTGTCCGTGGGATACAGGTACACTTTATGGTTTCAGTTTGCAAATATGCTTGGATTTCATATCATATGAGCTCAAAATCTCACAACGATAATAATGTGGAGTTTCCTTTCTTTGCTATTTATCACATCTCAATAAATAGTCCACCAAACATTAACATCCACATGATGATTTAATTTTTTAAATTTACGTCATCATGATAATGTCATAACAATCAGGGAAGTATAAATTACTCAGGACAAGTTACTTTCTTAAAGTCACTTGCCCCGTGGCAAGCAGCTTTAAAAATATTTTGATCGATATGACAAACACATGCACCATGACAGAAAATATAACTGCATGTCAGCTTTTGGAATATTTAAAAGCAAGCTTTGTGTTGAATTGTTAAATGTAAAATATACTAAATATGGACTGATTGCCCTCGCACGCTGAAACCTTGTATTGACCTGTTAATGTATCATTTACTAAACATGGACTACTTGCTATCACCAGCTGTAATAAACTATAGTCCTTCCAATCATTCCAGATTGCTCGGAAGGGTCGGATCATTATCTTGAAGAAGAGGGGATCTTTTTCATCCACCCACGTTTATCGACGTCTGTATTTCGAGTGTACTGTAACATGATTTGGGGAGGGCGGACCTACCTCATGATCATCAGCAGGAACGGCCCATACGTGAACTTTACAAGAAGTTGGCAAGACTATATCGATGGTTTTGGCGTCTCAGAGTACGTTGTGAACAAAAAAGGTAAGCGATTTATTTTCTGAATCAATAAATATAGCATTCATCCTCGAATATATACAGTGCAGTCTGTCTAATCTGGATAAGAAGGGTTAAGTCGGGACCGTATGTTCAGTACGGTATCTACAGCAATCCAATAAAGACAGAGTCCGAGTTAGACAGAGTGCACTGTGGTCCTATAAGCTCTGTAGATGTTAAGGGTCCGTTCAAAACTGATGGTTAGGAGGGGTGATGATGATTTTGGGGCAACGGGGTCACCCATTGTGTGCTGTATACATGTACTTGAGTGGGGGTATAAAAATACTTAAAGATTATGCTAGAAAATCTACTCATAAATTATAAACGGCCCCTAAGGACGGTTATTCAGTGGCCGATACTGGTCAATGGCATTAATGATTACCGAGTGTAAATATTCAAGTTTCCTAATCTGAGATACGGACGTGCCGTGCATTTCACAATGAATAATAATCAACAGTTTGACTATTGCGTCATGCCGGCAATTGCGTCATGCCAGCTCAATGTCAAACGTTTACAAGAGGGGTTTTCTTGCAGCTAATCAGACTGCTTCGCATTACGACAAGTCTGTTTAGCAATTGTTCGTATCAAATCCAACATTGCTACATGATCAGTGGTCCGTTATCATACGAGTCTTTAGTCGATCTATAAACCATCTATGGCGTCATCCCATTTTCATCTGAAGTTTGATGTCTTCTAAATACTTACGATCTCATGCTCTTGAATGGTGTATCTTTTGTATATTTCAGGGGTGTAGAATCTGTAAGCGTCGTATCTGTAGACTAGTGAGAGAAACAACCAGACAAGAGACCCTGACAATCCAACATGTGTATATTTTTCAATATTTGACTTCTGCTTCTCAGCTTGTACGAAATAGTCGTAAATAGAACAACTGAAGTTCCACTGAAAACATACGTGTCTTGCCTTTGGCAATAATATATTGCTTAACCAATATATTGTTGGTGAATGGAGTTTGTAGTTTTTGTCTGAATACAGGGAGTTTCTGGGGTGGCAACGAGATGCTTCATCAACTTACAACCAGCCGAAGACACAGACTATTTGTTGAAGCGCGTTACGAAACCTACAAGCAATACATTTACGAAGGATTCGTCGTACGTATAAAACATGCACCATATAACTATCATACTATTCTGATTCTGTTAGCGATGTTTATTCTAATGTCTTAAAACGATTTCCAAATACAGAGAAAGATAATTGAAACTTTGCGTGATTAATGATGCCCACTTTTACACTTGTGAAACTAAGCGTGACAAAAGCTAAAGCTGGAAGCATAACAGACAACAAACAAGTAAACAGACAAAGAACAAACATCGGGAGTTTTACATTTAACTTTCATTTCCTTATATTCCACCCTCGTGAAACTGGAATATTGCAGGAAATTATGTGTCTTTGTATCCTGTTTGCATGGATACATATTTTCATTGTTCCATAGTTTTCATTGTTCCATAGTTTTCATTGTTCCATAGTTTTTATTGTTACATATGGAAACGCAGATAAGCTCAAGCAAAACCGATGATCTAAGACACCGTTTTTCCATAATGCTTTATTAAAATCTAATCATCATACAGTTAAGTTTCATTTTTTATTTTAACACAGAAGAAATAATGAGTTGAGGCCTTATCATCTTGAACATGGAAGATTTTGAGCAAACTGGTCGAGTATCAAATTGAACAAATTATTTCCAGATGGGAAGATAAGTGGGGTATCATACTAGGTTCAGTCATACGATCTTTGAAACCAAACCATAAATAGATTTAAATACATTCGTTCCATGTTTTGGGAGATCTCGCATTAATTATATGTGCGCAAATACTTCCTGCTAGTCCAGTAGCTATAGCAACACGATCGTGGTCGGGAAATAATAATGTCTTTGTTATGGCCCTTGTCTCGCAAATTCCAGAACCATACACGTAACCGAAGTGGTTAATGCCTGTTACCCAAATTCTTAGATGGATTACTGATATATATTGGAGAAGTAACCTTTCAGCAGTATGCGAAAACAAAAAACTGAAAGAAATGAATATTGGTGGAAGGTGACATGTGTATGCATGTATACAAAACAAAACAACAACAAAAAACAACAAAACAAAACAACTAACAAAAAAACAACAAAAAACAAACAAAAACATAACAAAAAACAAACAAACAAGAACTAAACAAAACCAAAGAGAAAAAAAGAAAGGCAGCCCATGAATAGAACGAATTTTGTTTTTTTGTGAATAAATTGAAGCAAACTTTATTTCATCACAAAATTGTATGTCAGTAACAAAACACGGCATACTGATCATCTTGAAGCATTATTTCTAATTGAAGGTATTTCCGATCGCTAATCATTGTAGCCAGTGCTACCGGTCGTAGAATATTTACCACTTTAGCTAGACCGGCCAGTATGTGTATTGTGCAGATAAATCACAATGAATCAGGAACTTGCTTTCAGGATGAAGGGTACATCGAGGAGGCGCTTTGGATGTCGCAAATACTAATAGTCGATGTTTTGATTATATCGCTCTCAAGTTACCATGCAAGTGTATAGTAAGTGTTGTTGTTGTTGTTTCGATGATGATGATGATGATGATGATGATGATGATGATGATGATGATGCAGGTGCGAGGAGAGGCTGATGGGTATGCATTCTCATTCGACTATGGTTACCCAAATCTAGACGGCGAAGGCATCCACATCCTCGGTGATTATTTAACGCAAGCAAACGGAACCAAGTTCTCCACCTACGATGTCGACAACGACCTCAGCATTGACAACTGTGCAGACATCCACCAATCGGGGTGGTGGTTTACGGCATGCGGAGACTACAACCCTACAGGGCAACCACAACATGGGAAGTTTTTGTCATTCGATCCTATCTCACTATCTTGGCCCGTGAATGGAAACTTCACACCCAGTTACATACATATCTTCCTGCAATATAGATAGTCCATATATAACAGTGGATAGTATATATATGTACATTCTACGTACTTGAGATCAATGCTTAACGACATCCATGTTGCTTCGACAGAAAGGGACGATGGGGAAGCCTTGTGATGTCACGCTGAAGACCACGGTTCGATTCCCCACATGGGTACAGGGAATCCCATTTCGGGTGGCCTTAGCCGTGATAATGCTGGAATATTGCTAAAAACGGCGTATAAGCATACTGACACACATGGTCGACAGCTGTTTATGAACTTAACTAAATAAAAAGCTTGAAATAACGGTTTAACCGGTTTGTCATTTGCAGTGGAAAAATGAGTAGACAAAGATTACAAACGTATGTTTTAATGCGAGAATGCCGCTGTACACATTAGCGGCATGCTAACATGAATCGAATCAGCAACAAACCCTTGCCGTCCAATCATAATTGCCTTATGAAAGTTGTCTGTAGGAAGCGAATCTGGACCACAGAAAACATCAAGAGCATCGGTCTCCGCAGTCGGGATGTGATGGCACGTGTCAACAAGTTCAGCGAGACTGACGACCCGATCCCGCAAGGTACCTCTTACAAGCATGGCTTGCAGACCAATTAACCCGGATCTTCACGCGTAGTCATGAACACACTACTTCACGAAAAATTTGGACCATTGGTCGTCTAAATCAAATACTTTCAGGACCACTCCCACATGTGTAAAATTGACACGGTTCACAAAGCTATGAATACCCAGTGTGTTTGTGTTACGTGTTAGATGTACTCAATGTTATGTTTGGTATTAAAGCACAAATACTGGAGGAGCGGTACCAGTACTGAGTACTCGTATTCCTGTCAATCAGTTCGTCGGGTGGCCCTCGAGGACCAACACTTTCTGACCGCTCTGTACTTAAACGTATCCATTTCTGCTCTTTCGATATGGGTACATGTGAATACACATGACCGGAATCTGGCGACATATACATATCAATTCTACCTGTATGTGAATGATACAAAGCATTTTTCAATTTCATTTTTTTCATCATGCACACAGAGGTATTTTAGCAAAAAAAAAAAAAAAAAAAAAAATCCACATTTTTGGTCTAAATTACATTGGCCCCATCCGTTAGCTAGCACGGTGTCTATTAGCTGAAGTAAGATTTATTATGGCATGAAGCAAGGTAGCTCCCGCATCCTGAAATACGATCAGTCCAGAAATGTGATCGACATTGCTTATATTCTTGTATTTTCTTAAATATGAAAACGTGAATCGATGTTTCTTCTTATCGACAGTCGGATTCGATTTTACCTTTATGATATATCTAATCTCACACTTGACTTGATGCTCAGCATCAGTGCTTCCTTGTATTGCACTGGTGTATTGGCAAGATAGAACCCATGTTCACAAAGACTCAACGGGCCCGTGGCTAATCATCATAAATGCGAGTTCAAATACGCCTTATACACCTGTCATGCCGGAGATAAACCAGGGTAATCTAAACGGTTCTCCACGTTTTCAATTTCGGCTTCGGGTGGACGCCACTGCATTCCCCAGACGCGACAAGTGCCCTCCGAGTGTGCAACACCTTCTGCCTCAGTCGCTGGAAGGTGGACTTCATTATCTGGATCTCGACCTTCAGCTTGGCAATGTCTGCATCAAGTTGACGCATCCGTTCCTCTGTAATACGTATTAAAAATACGAGACATCAAAATATCGTTCCCCTTTAAACGATTAAATGGATTCCTATCTTTGCATTTACGTTTACAGTCATCATTGGAAGAAGAAGAACGTTGTGAGTGAGTGAAGATGTTTAGGATTCAGACCACGTAGAATAGTACATGTATATCAATTGTGGTTCTGCAATCAAAACATAAATGTCGAAGAAGAAAATTGACATTATGGGGTCGAAATGATGACCCCAATTTCTTATTTCAAGTACTTGAAACGTATGCCTCGCCTTTCAGGAGAGTAGAACATAATCTTGTAGCCGAAAACCTATAAGAAGATTGTAATTGATGTTTACTTAAAGTTATGAAAAACGAAAAAGACAAAGCAAAAAAATATGAAGTATTAGCTTACCATCCTGGAAGGCAATCAGTCGTCTCTTAGCTATGAGAAGTGTAAGATTGCGGTGTAACTGTAATGACGTGTTTTGAGATAGCGTAGGTTCCATGTCACAAAACATGCTTGGCATTGGGGTGATTGTGGGCAAAGGGTCAAGGTCATCGTCAGATGTTGATGGGTTCAGAATAAACGTTTCCTGAGACTGCCGGCTGAAACGTGCTGATGATGTCGGACTCGGTGGAACACTGGAGTTTATTTGACTGTGTTGGTCAATATCTGGAGTGTTTTGTAGAAGTTCCTCGGTGTCCTGTTCTGCTTCATTTATGACATCTAGAGACTGTGATTCAAAATGCCTTCCGCCAAATTCACACTTAGTGTCAGTTACGGAGGCGCCTGTTTTATTCGTGTGTTGCTCGGTGTTTGGCGTGGTTTGTTGAACCTCTTCGGCGTCCATGACTTCTTGAGACTGTGATTTAGAATTTCCTTCATCAAGTTTAAATTCTGAGTCGCTTATGGAGTTGTGTGTTTCACTCATGTGTTGTTCAGTTTCTGGTGTGTCATCGGTTTCCTGTTCTTCATTGATGACTTCTGAAGATTCCGACTCATGGTGTTCAGACTCTGTGTCACTTACGATCCCGTTCCCATTCGACCTATGAGAGCCAGTTGTTGGAGCAGGTCCCGAGCGTGTAACTATAGTAACAGTTGTATTTATACTTCGTGCTGGGTTTAGGTAAGTTTTCTTCACGGGTCTTTTTCTTGAAAGCGTTGTTGATGTCCCTGTTGCTTGATGACTCTTTAATGCTGCTCTGGATCGTTTTGACCGGACCATTGCCCTCTTAAAGAATAAAAATGAACATTTAGAAATATAATTTTAATGTACACTGGCCCAAAAAAGAAACGCATAGGTGAAAATCCAATGTTATGAGAGATGATTTATTAACTTAAATTGCACAAAAAGTAATGGAACTTGAGCAATGATAATTCACACGGGTATTAACAAATGTGTGTCAAGACATATACAATCATTCACAGTGGTATTAAGCGTCTCTATTTTCCATGGCATAGTGAGAAAGTCAGTATCTGGTGTGACCACCACGGGCATCAATCACTGCTCTGCATCGCCTGGGCATTGACTGTATAAGACGTCGTATCCGCCTTTGTGGGATTCTTCTCCACTCATCTCGCAACGCATTCACCAACTGTAGACGTGTCTGTGGCTGCGGCTGTCGACGTCGTAACCGTTTACCCAATTGGTCCCATAAATGTTCAATTGGGTTCAAATCCGGCGATTTTGAGGGCCATGGAAGAACTGTAATTTTGTTGTTGGCAAGGAAATCCGTGGTAATGCGTGCTGTGTGCGGTCTTGCATTGTCGTGCTGGAAAATTTCCCTTCTAGCGTCAATTGTAGGAACAACATGACGGTTCAGAATTTCATCCCGGTAGCGTACAGCATTGAGATTCCCTTGCACATGCACCAACTGTGTCCTGCCGTTCATAGATATGCCTCCCCACATCATTACACCTTCACCACCGTGTCTGTTGACCTCACGAACGCACTGTCGAGCATATCTCTCATTTCGACGTCTGTAAACACGCATCCTTCCATCATGTCTGTACAGCAGAAAACGTGACTCATCGCTGAACCAGATCCTCCTCCAATTCAAGAGGTTCCATGCCCGAACGTTCCTGCACCACTGAAGACGTGCACGACGGTGATGGGGATGCAGAACAGGTCCTGCATGAGGTCGCATAGGTCGAATTCCATGCTCTCTTAGGCGATTCCTGATGGTTTGTGGAGAGACTCTACGCAGCCCAGGAACGTGATCAGCGGTATACGTAGCAGTGACGGCCCGATTACGCAGATGAAGCACCCGGATGTAGCGGTCTTGTGCTGGAGTTGTCACCCTTGGTCTCCCACTCCTTGGACGGTCTCTGGTCGAGTTGTGTTGCGTGTATCGTTGCCAGAGACGGGAAATCGTGCTCTGCCTCACATTCAGACGTCTGGCAACTGATGACTGACTTTCCCCAGCTTCCAGACGTCCAATGGCTCTATTTCTGTTTTCTTCATTTAACCTTGGCATTTTTCGCGTCGCATAGAAAGAAATTCGAAGAATGAATCGCAACAGGACCTGTCCCCTTTTATAGCCATCATAATCAAGATTGAGATCCTGCATTTGCACGTGCATAATGCTTTCAGATTTTCCCACGTGCAGATTATACAAAGCGTTTTCAAGGTGCTGTGGTGTGGCGAATAATCACCAGAGGTTGTGTTTGTTTGTCTGTTTTGGTTGTATTGACTATAAAAACACTTAATATTTACATTAATTGTCATTCCATTCCATATTTTCCGAAAAAATCTACTTTAAAAATGAGATTTCAGCTATGCGTTTCTTTTTTGGGTCAGTGTATATATATGGGTTCTACAATGAATTTATTTGTGCCGGGACAGTGGGGTAGCCTAGTGGTTAAAGCGTTCGCTCGTCACGCCGGAGACCTGAGCTCGATTCCCCACATGGGTACAATGTGTGAAGCCCATTTTCTTGTGTTCCCCGCCGTGATATTGCTGGAATATTGCTAAAAGCGGAGTAAAACTAAAGTCACTTACTCATTATTTGTGCCGCTGGGATACGATGACATGGAAAAGCGAAATCAGCGAGACTGACCACCAGATCCTGCTATTCACCTCTACGACAATCACTGACTATTGAAGACGCAAAAAACGTGGTGTAATACACATACAAATGTCGAATTCCTTTTGTGTAGACATGTTATGTGACAGAAGCCCAAAGCAGACAGCAACCGTCATCAAGTACAACATTAACACAACTGAAATTGTTGTCGTCCTTTTGAACAATACTTGTTCACGTATTCCTGCACTCATTAATGCACCACGATTGTTGAATCAGAATTATCACCAGTGACATGCTAATTATAATATGTGTATACACGGATATAAATAGACGTGTGTTTGTGTGTGTGAGTGTGTGTATGTGCGTGTGTGTGTGTGTGTGAGCGCGAGAGAGAGAGTGTAGATGTACATGCGTGCATACACGAGTGTGTGTGAGTGTGTGTATGTGTATGTGTAGATATACATGCGTGCATACACGTGTGTGTGTGTGAGTGAGTGTGTGTGTAGATATACATGCGTGCATACACGTGTGTGAGTGAGTGAGTGAGTGTGTGCGTACATATACATGCATGCATGCACGGGTGTGTGTGTGTGTGTGTGTGTGTAGATATACATGCGTGCATACACGTGTGTGAGTGAGTGTGTATGTAGATATACATGCGTGCATGCATGGGTGTGTGTGAGTGAGTGTGTGTGTACATATACATGCATGCATGCACGGGTGTGTGTGAGTGTGTGTGTATGTGTAGATATACATGCGTGCATACACGTGTGTGTGAGTGTGTGTGTAGATATACATGCGTGCATGCATGGGTGTGTGTGAGTGAGTGTGTGTGTGTACATATACATGCATGCATGCACGGGTGTGTGTGTGTGTGTGTATGTGTAGATATACATGCGTGCATACACGTGTGTGTGAGTGAGTGTGTATGTAGATATACATGCGTGCATACACGTGTGTGTGTGAGTGAGTGTGTGTGTACATATACATGCACGCATGCACGGGTGTGTGTGAGTGTGTGTGTATGTGTAGATATACATGCGTGCATACACGTGTGTGTGAGTGTGTGTGTAGATATACATGCGTGCATGCACGGGTGTGTGTGAGTGTGTGTGTATGTGTAGATATACATGCGTGCATACACGTGTGTGTGTGAGTGAGTGTGTGTGTATGTGTAGATATACATGCGTGCATACACGTATGTGTATGCATGTTTTATGAGTGAGTGAGTTAATAATTAACGTCATATCGGCAATATCTCGACGAAAAAAATTAATACTATTAAGATGAAAACAATTTGAAGAGTATAAAATACCGACGATGGACAGTAAAAGTACTGGAGTATGAATATATAACTAGCAAGTGAAACTAAAATATCTTAATTAAAGATGACAATACAATATAAAGCAATAGATCACCAACAACTGAAGGTACATCACCATACTAGGGACCGTGGGGACTTACATTACTTATGCTACCCGCATGGAAATTTTGACAGTCTTGCCACAAAACTGAAATAACATGTATACTGCAGGTAAAAATATGAAGCTGAAACTTACTTTAATTATTTGGGGACTTACGTAGCCTCTCAGGAGCATGTATCTATGTGAGTGTGCGAGTGTATCTGTGTAACTATAAAATATAAGACATGAAAGATATTGAAGTTATTTACTGGTTCAAAACTTATGCTACTGATTTCTTCTCACTTTGGATTGAAGTTTGTGCTCGTTTCCATGTGTGCATATACGTGCATGTCTGTGTGCGTTGGAGAGTGTACAGTGTTCCCAGAAATTATTGAGAAAATCTTTGTTTTTTTCTAATGATGCTAAGATTGGAAAAAGGGCTTTCACTATGCACTAAGCATACTAAATAAGGGAGAAAACTCTTGAAGGCTTAGAAGGCAGATCATTACATCAAGAGTTATCTCCCTTGTCTGAGCAGACGGCTTCCTGTGTTGACATGGCAGAATTTACAGCAAGAGAGAAAAGAAAGCTCATTCTAGATGATTTTGAAAGGGGTGAGGCTGATGCTAAAGTGTTAGCTTGTAGACATGGTATTCCTCTGTCTACAGTATACAGAACTTTGAAGAATATTCAAACAGGAACTGGGATAGAGCACAAAGCAGGGGCAGGTCGGCCTAGGAAATTCAGTGTTGTGGATCGCCGAAGACTTGGGCAGATTGTGAGTAGGGGCAAATTGAAAAGTGTTGAGAACATCAGAAATGAAATGATTAGCAGAGGAAGTCCTCAGGTATGCAATGAAACAGTTAGGCAGGAATTACAGAGACTTCATTGGGTGAAAAAACGTGGAATTCCCTCGCCGTTGATGAAAGATGCACAAAAGGAAAAACGTTTAAACTGGTGTCGGGCTCATGAAAATCAAGATTGGGATAATGTTTTCTTTTAGGATGAAAGTTCTGTTTGGCTTTTCCCTAATTGTGTGAAAATTTGGACCAAAGATACTGTCAAACCTATCTACCAGCGACCAAAACATAGCCCGATGTTTCACATGTGGGGTGGCATATCGGCTCGCGGAGTGACGCCATTGTGCGTTTTCACAGGAAACTTGACAAAAGAAAGATACGTTGACATTCTAAATGGTCACCTTCTTCCGTCAGCACAAACATTGTATGAAGATGAATGGATTTTCCAGCATGATAATGATCCAAAACACACTGCGCGCTACACAAAACAGTGGTTGTCGGGCGAAAATGTTCAAGTTTTAGACTGGCCCAGTTACAGCCCAGACCTAAACCCAATTGAGAATGTGTGGGGAGTCATGAAGGACAGAATAAACCAAAAGGGACTGAGAAATATTGAAGATATGAAGGCCGAGGTGGTCCAATATTGGGATACCCTGTCACACGATTACCTACAAACTTTGGTGGGTAGTGTGCCTAGGCGTATTCAGGCATGCATTGCTGAGCGAGGAGGTCTAACAAAGTACTAAAACAAGACTGAGACTGTAAAAGGATGATGTTTTAACATGTTTATGTAAGTAAAACACCAGAAGTTAATAAACGTAATGAGTTACATGACGCAACATGATTCTCAATAATTTCTGGGAATACTATATGTGTGTGTTAAAGTACGAACCAATTTAAATTAGGCAACTTCTCGTCACAGATAATCCGATGATATCCTGGTCCGCCTAGTACCGAGCTCAGTAATCAATACACAGTGTTGCTGAGTACTGGCATGTGTGATGGAGAAAAGGACATGTAGTTCCGATTCCGAGAAGAAAATAATAGATCTAGATTCTACCTATCTATCTGTCTATTCGGTCACAATCAAACCACCGTGCCACACCCACCCACCCAATTCCCCAGAGAGAGAGAGAGAGAGAGAGAGAGAGAGAGAGAGAGAGGGGCCGTTACTTCCGACACCAGGAAGTACACACAGTACAACGTGGTACACAGATAGCATCCGCTATCCCAGGCCTGTACCAACACATTGTCGTCCAAACATACATGTCTTTATATCGTTAGGTGTGTGTCCCAAGGTATTTGTGTCAAGTGATACATTTGGAAACAGTTACAATACCTGTTTGTTGATGATTCTCTAGCCCGTTGTGTCCTTCACCTTGTGACGAGTACTTGAAGGTGAAGGTCGATCACGAAGCCTGCTCAACACGGCTTATCTGCATGTAGCGACCTACACTTTGTAGTTAAGGTATTTGAAGATAATAGTACCTTAAGGCTGAAGGGCACGAAGAACACAAAGGTAGGCAGGGAGGCAAGCGTTAAGGTGACACAAATCAGACATATCTCCGATTCACTAAGTACAAGTAAAACTGATGTTTAAAGATTTCTGTTTAGTAAATACAAAATATGTATTATACAAGTAATGGGTATTATAACTGCATAATAACTTACGTGATTTACCCCCTGATACAATGTTTGTATGTTGATTATGTTACTGTGGCAGTGACAGATTTTGTATATTTTAACATGTTGTATATTGATTAGAATTCATGTAAATAAATTCTCCAAAATTCATTGCATAGGTTTAGTTATATTATTTAACCTATTACTCAGCCTGCCTTAACTATCACTCACAGCCAGTTCACTGCTCATGCTAACTGCATGTTCACCGCACAATACAATTACATAAGCCTTTCCCGCTTAGGTTCTTTGTCTTCTTAGCCAGCTTGGGCAATCAGTTAAGTTTTACACCTTCTACATATTACAAGGTTTGTGGTCACTCCACATTCAGTCGTCAGTTGTTGATATGACATGTTGATTTGCTGGGACATATCTTTGGACAAAGTCTTTGGATCGCATTCTGAGGCAATCATTTGATAGAGACAACAGCGTCCCCAGGCGTGAAATAAACCTAGGCCCACACACCTGGGTTATTGTTTTCACCAAAACACATCCCTAATAAAACATCGGCCACTGAAGAACGACAAATGCAGTTTCTGTTGTCTGTGCGTGACTGACGCAGCCCTGCTACATTAATATGAACAGTATAGCAATAGTCTTACAAAATAAATAAATAAATAAATATATAAATAAATAAATAAATAAATAAATAAATAAATAAATAAATAAATAAATAAATAAATAACAGGCTCTTTTTATTACCAAAGTCTTCACATTGTAACAACATGTGATTCATTTTATTGCAATATAAAACAGAAGAAATATATGGAATATAAATATATGGAAATGAGACGTTCCTCAAAACGTCTGGTTAAACTACTCTACTCTAGTATTTTGTAGAGTTATCTGTGGTCGTTCAAGATCAATTCTAATCCGGATCTTGACAGGTCGTATAGGGTAGGCATTAACCAAACTGACGAGGTGACACGCAGGCCACAATGCCACCACACCTGTTGTAAATTTTACAAAAAAATGCCAAACAGTGTAATCAAGTGTAAAACCCATGTTAAAAACCGTCAACTTAAGAGTAAATGTGCATATAATTGCTAATGTAAATAATGTATACATTGTCAGTATACTGAAACCGACCACATACACACTATGGGACAATAGCAACACGACCGAAATATACGCCGTTCTATGATATTTGGTTCATAGAAGCGAACACAAATATACCAAATAGCATCTATGGCGGCCTTATGACAAAACAAGATCAACATCTAAAGAGTGAGTGAGGGAGTTTAGGTTTACGCCGCACTCATAATTTCCAGTTATATTGAAATGTAAATGATTGAGTCTGGACAAGGCAAATGCACCTGAATTGCGTCCTGTACATAATTTAGAAGCAGACCGTGAATAAAAGCCGAACTTTGTAAACAGTGTGAGAAAATTAAAAATTCTATCACCAAAAATTATTTACAGCATCATCGATAACAGTTTCAGTCTTTGTCTTGTGTGACACAAATTGGACAGAAATGTTAAGAAATTCTCTTAGGAGTGATGGTCATGTGAGAAGCAGCAGTAGTTTCAACACTGATGCTTTTTTCCATCTCATTTAAGTGACACGGAAGTGGCTTCCCGTGTTCTGTCCATCCAACGGCAGGCACCTGGTTCTGGGGCACGAGTCAATAATTTAATAAAATCCCCGGGTACAATTATCACATCGGCAAACAAATTAATACATCCGACAGTTACTGGTTAAAAGACACGTGTCTGTTGCTTTGTAATGGTTGCTTACGTTTAATGCCAATGATTCAGCAGACCGTTCTGTGAATTTTCTGATTCCTGCAAATGAAGGGCCGATCTATATTCCCCGTTGTCGTGATGCCCGAACTTGCAGTCAGCCAGTCAAAGCGTCTGAACAACCTCGTAAAAGGGGACATGAGCGACAAACACGATACTGAAAAACTGTTCCGATCATACGATATTTCAGCTTTCGTCCGCATGTTTTGCTATCACGAATAGAGTTAAATGCGATGGACTGTAGTTCAGTGTGTGAGGCCAGGACAGTTGAGTGGGGTCCGACGTCTTGTACTGAACTGATGGAGGTTGTGGCTGCCCTGTGGGATTGTAGCCGGCACATGTGGTGAACCACCACCCAGACTGGTGGATATTTGCATAGTTGTCACCGCTGTCGGTGTCGTTGCCAACATCGTAAGTGGAAAATCCAGCTCCCATAACCGCAGAGAGGCCGTCAGCTGCTTGATTAATAAGGGTCGGTACAGTGGCGGAAAACATGAAGCTACAACCATGTTGCTCACTGCTCACCTGGAAGTAAACATTCGTCTGTTTACGATTGTCTGCTCTTTTGCTTTAAAAGGGATTTGTAAGAAGTGCATGGCGAATTTCAAACAAAGGTTGTTTGTCACGCACTACATCATTTCCAGACCTCACCAAACGTTTTCTGAAACATTTACACGAAATGTTTCCGTTGAAGTCGGTTATTGGATGATAATGCAAATTAGATGTTTTGCTATCACGAATAGAGTTAAATGCGATGGACTGTAGTTCAGTGTGTGAGGCCAGGACAGCTGAGTGGGGTCCGACGTCTTGTACTGAACTGATGGAGGTTGTGGCTGCCCTGTGGGATTGTAGCCGGCACATGTGGTGAACCACCACCCAGACTGGTGGATATTTGCGCAGTTGTCACCGCTGTCCTTGTCGTTGTCGACATCGTAAGTGGAAAACCTAGCTCCCAGATACGGTGACATCCCATCAGGGGATTCCAAAGCGTCGGCGGTGGGCAATCCAGACGATGCAAACGTAAAGTTGTAACCGTTAGACTCACTGCCCACCTGTAAACACACATTCTTGACAATATACTCGATAACACAGCTGTAACTGAAATTTGAATTTGGACAGTCATGTAACCGTGACATTTTTCTCATATAGCGCCGGGTGTGAATCCCCGACGAGTGAGCGGCGGGTGACACCAAAAATGGGCTTCATGTAACCATGTGGAGAATCGAATTCGGATAACCAGCCAATACTTTAACCACTAGACTACCCTACCGCCCCGAATTTCCGAAGATGATTCCACAAGATTTTTATCTCCACAATATTACCTGCTGATATGCATGTCAACATTCCTATATGCACAGTACACAATATGCTTACAACACGTGGATATTGCATAAACTTCAAGATTACATGCATACTATTCACTGTTGTAGAATGAAAATTGCATTAACAAAAAAGGATTAGATAAGTTATGAATTATCGCTCTCAGATCATACAGCAATTTAACTTTTGTTTGGAACATTCTAAAACCACTGCTGTAAAAGTTTGTTGTGAAAAATACAGTTATTTCGATAAAAATAACAAAACAAAAAAACCCACAACGACTGGGAGGATCGAACATGGGTCTTCCGCGACACGAACAAACGCTCTAACCACAATGGTACCTCAACGCCTAAAACAATCATTGAGTAAAATACATAGCCGTGCGCCAAGAAAGCGTTGCACGTGTTTTGTGACTAATCACCAGCTATCTGGATTTACGGATTATGCCTTCTTTTTGAACTGATTGTGTTGATCCCGGAACAATAGTGAAGATCCGGAAATACAACATTCAGTCACGATTAAGCTGTTTTAGTAGTTTCCGGTAGCTTACTCTACATATTACCCATTGACTTTTCAGTAAAGAGAATAAAGAAAGCAAATACAAAGAGGTGTTAACCGTCAGCTATTGTTCATGACGTCAGTACTTGACTACGTTACGTCATCTGAACAATCCTTTCATTCAGTGCATGGTTGACACCCACTGGAATTTTGTTTTCTCTCTTGCAAGCGTATACGTAAACTGATTTTGTGAGTGGTGTAATATCTATAATTCACTTTAACCACAGGTAGAAGAATACCTGAGGATTTATGTCATCCTTTGTGACAAAATAAAAAAATAATCAGGGTTAACAGGAATCGTAGCATCCTAAGGTGGCCAAGGACGGTAACTCCGCAGAGCGGAAACTATTCTGGGACGTTGCTCCAGTAAGTAAACTCAGGCTCAGTATTATTCGTTACACTGCTTACTTATACTGTGTCTGACAAACCGTAGAAGAAGGTCGCGTCAGCTACCCGCTTGAATTGACCAGTCAGAACACAGCTTACCAAAACGCGAAAGTTGACATTTGGAACTTTTACCTCGAAAATGTTTGTACCCGAACGATTCCGAATGCTATTTTCTGTACCATTCGTCACCATTCGCCCCGTTCCGTAACCTCCAAGAAGACTCGTACCCTACTCGATGCCTGTTATGTGCGACAATACCACAAACCAATGAGAAGATGCGGTGCTTTGATAAAAATAATCCCGACTACTTAAATCGTTTATGGCATTATGTTTTGGTTTAAATATATACCGTCATATTTACAGAACTAAGAACGTAGTTAATAGAATTATACTGTCTAATATGAAGCTGTTAATAAAAATCATGCGAGAGATTAAAAAAAACCGCACGTAAGTTCGCTGAAATAACGGCTCTCACTTGTTCAACCGTTATGTTCTGACGATGTTGCCGGCTTATTGTGGAGATTGTAGGTGCGCTTCAAACACTTTTAGGAAATGTAATTTTAGATCGCTAGGCGTTTCAAAACAATACTGTTACATCTGTAGAGTGAGTGAGTTACATGATTTAACGTCACATCGAATTTTTTTCAGCCATATCGTGACGAGAACAAACTTGATTATGAGGAATATGTACATATCATAAAACCCGCCATCAAAGTCGGTAAAATAACTAGAATATCACAGAAGTAGAAGTAATCTGTAACCTATAACACTGGACATATATTTATCTCTAGGAATATTTTAGTCTGACTTGTTTTGGTCATTCACATATTTTTCAGCGAATTGAGGTGACATTCCACTTAGGGTATTACAGCAAGGTTACACGAATGTTCAGTTTGAGAACTATTTTAAAGTCATATTGAAGTTTCTGCTTTGGGAATTAATGTAGCTTGTTTTTTTATATAATAAATGTCACTTTCATATTCAATAAAACAATTCCCAGTTGTCCTTTAATTCACCCTAATACAATAGGAAATTAATATGCAGTGAACATCTGATAAAAATTATACGTTAGAAAAATTCTTTAACAAATATGTGTCTCTCCTTTTTCAGATGTATCATGGAGGTTTATTCTTTAAAATGAATAAGCAAAAACAAAAACAGCAATACACTCCAGTGATATTAAGTACTATTAGAGGTTCCACTACGTCTACACTACACCAACGCCTCATGCTCCCCGAGCGAGGACCGGACAGAGGCCTGTGACAGCTGTGATTGGATGAAATAGTGTAAGATGTTTATGTGTTTTAAAAGCACACCCACTCAGTAATTAAAACTGACCACAATTTTAAGTATTCAGTGCTGTCATTTTTATCACCATGTCTTATACTCATGTGTGCACCGATATTTTCAACTAGGTGACATTTGGTGCGGAATGGAGGGTTGAGGTGCTGGCAAAAGTCGCCGGACAAGTTGAACAGAATTTGTGTTTTATTGTAGTGTAAAGGCCAGACTGCACCCTATGTACATGGCTTGGATGTTGATAACCTGGATATTTAAAAAAAATATATAAGGTTACTGCATGTAGAAGTCTATGGGAAAACATTTGGTGTTGTGTAGCCTAGAATATAACGAGCATAGAGTTATCGTTCCTGTTGGAAGTAGTTCGGATATGAAATCTTTCGAGAGGGGCTCGGGTCGCTGTTCGGCTTTCCCCGGAATAACACGAATGCTTCTGTACGATCCCTTCCGTGTGATGCACATGAAGCAGGCCACAACAGTGATGAAAACAGTCGCTGAAAATAGCGTGTTTTTGTCAGTATTCAGGTACGCCAGCTTGCTGAATTGATAGCTAATGGTAACCATGTCATCGGGAATACCCAAGGGTACATACTGCATTTCAAATATCTGTGTTTTATGAGGATTTTCGTTTGTTGAGAGATCAGTGTCAGTGACCGGACAATTTTGTAACCCTAGACGGTAGTCGTCTTCTGATCGGTTCCGCTCACCCTTTTCGCATTTGATTGGACGGTCAAAGGTTGCACACATGTTAACTGACGCGACCTTCTCCTGGGGTTTATTAGACTCAGTGTAGCAGTTTAATGAATAACAGTGAGCTGAAGGCTATTTATACAGGGCCCTTATTCTCGAAACGTTCGTAGCCCTAAGAATTCTTAGTCTGTTGCTGTTAAAGGCAAGCTCATGTTTTCCGGTTCCGGAAACTTCATCATACATCCAGATATTGGGACGTTATAAGGGGTATGCAAGTATATCAAATTGTGTCAGTTTTAAGCAAATTCGCAGTAATCATGCAGGTTGTGAAACTAAATATTGAAGGAATGGCTGCCCTTTCATACATTTGTATAGAAATGTACGAGTACCTTAAAACCCATGTATCGATGTCCTCTCTTTATGGGCTGTCCATCTTCTTCAAATATCGCCCATATCTTCATGGTGTGCTTGCGGTTGGTCGTCATGTAATGCAGCATCTCCAGACCCGCCCAAAAGTTACCTGAAACATACACATTGCAACACGTTAACTGCAGCACGTACAACAGCATGTACTCATGTTATGTAAATTTACGGGCCTTACGATCATGAAATTACATCTACTACACCTTGTTTGTCGTTAAAGGTGACACGCAGCAATATTCGAACAATATGGCGGCGATCTGTAAATAATACAGCCTAAACAGACAACCCAGTGATCAACATCATGAGCAACATCTACACAACTGGGATAAAATGCCATGTGGCAACTATTACGAGTCAGATCACTCGATGCCGTCAGTCGCTTCTTACGACAAGCATGGACTGCTGAAGACTACTTCTATCCCAGATTTCCTCGGGCTGGTACACCTAATTGGTTCATCGGAATTACTTTCCATATTTCTATGGGGAAGCTTGTCCATTTTATTTGTTTCAAATACAATAACTCCACATAACTGCCCATACCGTTTATATTGAAGTCTCCAAATCCATTCTTGTAGTCTTCCCATGGACGGGAAAAGCTGACGTAGGCACTTTCAAAGTTTCGATTTAGTAGCATTGTACGTCCCTGAGGCATTTTGCAAACAACCTTAAAGGCCCTAGGAGCATTGCTGGGACGGATGTGAAACATATCCGACTCTGTAGAGTCTCTGTAATGATCCGTTGAGGAACCTTCAGTACAATCTGTATGAAATAAAGGAAAATTGCCAACCAAAAACGTTTCTATTAACAGTTTGGTAATATCTGTTTACTGTCTTAATTTACACATGTGATGTGGGTCATCACAATTTTTAATCATGTAAACCTATGCAAAACGACATTCACACTTAAACATAACAATGTCTATCACAGAGGTCACAACCAATGCAAAAGATAGCCCCTCAGTTCAATCAGACACTAAGTTGTCAAGTAAGACTCGTCACACATGATCACCATGTGATATCACGGAAAATGTGACGCCATACCTTCCATGAGTCGTTCGCACCATGCACCAATGTAACCGCCGTAGCATCGGCAGCCATAGCTGTCATTCAAAAAGACTCCGTGGTAATGACAACTTGAATGGTACCCCTGGAAAATATTTTTCCGAAAGTGGAACCAGAATTTAAGTGTTAGAATGGGTGAGTGAGTGAGTTATAATTTTAAGTAAGTAGGCATTATTTCACCTAATCGTGACTAAAAGCAAGTTATATATTATGAAATATGATAATTTATTCAAACCTGTCTGTGAAAGAGTGAGTGAGACAATTTAGTTTTACGCCGCACTCAGCAATATTCCAGCTATATGGTGGCGGTCTATAAATAATCGAGTCTGTACCAGACAATCCAGTGATCAATAACATGAGCATCGATCTGCGCAATTAGGAACCGATGACATGTGTCAACCAAGTCACTCAGCCTGACCACCCGATCCCGTTAGTCGCCTCTTACGACAAGTATAGTCCCATTTTATATGAAACATGGGTTGCTGAAGGCCTATTCTACCCCGGGACCTTCACGGGTCTGTCTACGAAAGACAGTAAAATATCATAGATATAACTGTAAAAGTAGTATGACGATTAAAAATATCTTAACTGTGCAATATATGAGAATAAATAGACAGTCTCTGCATTGGTACAAAGAGTTGAACCTGATGGCGAAAGATGCATTCTGGATACAATACGACGTACTGTGAACACCATACAATTTTATTTGCAGAAACTTCACTGCTGTCTACACCATGTTGGTCGTGGTTGGCGTTAACGTGGAAGCAAAACGTGGTTGGCGTTGACATGGAAGCAAAACGTGGTTGTTCTCATTCCACATTCAACAGTCTGAACTGTTAATGAGTGTTTTTGACATCGATTTCGTTAATGCACCACCCAAGTCTGGATCTTATTTAGTCATGAATATATGTCGTGACGCTTCTAAACAAAAATGTTTAGTTCGATGAACATTAAAATGCCTTGTATCGATGTCAAAGGTCATTCATGTGTGCAGCATAACCGCCTATTTTTCGATATAAATATATTTTTGGTTATATGTGAAATACAGATACCATTTTCTGTTCATTGTAAGAAAACGTCAATACATCATATCAAGAGTAATGCAACTGTACTCACATTGAAATGTCTGTACTTGTTGTCGCATCCTGTACTCAACAGTCTCCTTCCACTATTATGATAGCATGTGACAGTGTTCCCGTCACCAGTGACGCTAATCGACTTACATCCCCTATCCCAAGCGCACATAATTCCACATAGGGGAACACTGATGCCGGTGATGGTGTGGTATGTTTTGTTAGTTTCAGTCGGGTCATAACAAGATTCAATCCGGGTGAACATCATGTGTGAGTGGCAGTATGACATGATTCCAAATAATGGAACAGTGTAAACGTATAATAATTGAAACATTTTGACTTATCTACAACGCGAAACAGCACACTCACAGACGGAAGTCTAAAACGGTTATAGGAATCTTGCAGATCCCACGTTGATGTCACGTGGCAGGCATTGGAAAGAATTTGAGAATCGTGACTGTGACTAGATCTAACAACAACGAGGATTGTATAGGACGGCAATACAGTACGGACTTTGTTTCTTTAGTTGCCACAATGATTATGCCGTTGCGAAGGGTTATGTTTGACGGAGGTACGATAAACAGTTGCTGAAGGGAAAAACTGAATTACATCTTCCATGATGAACATTACGTAAACGCGTAAACGTTTATTGAGAACGGAAGTCACATGAAAATGCTTAGATCATCAACTATCAAGTTCCATACATAAGAAGAATATTCGGTATCCTGTCTGATGGAATGGCACTGACTGCAAATATTTAACTAGTCTGAAAATCAGACACTCGTGACTGTTGCACGTGCTATTGTCACACTGAAGACAACATATGTCGCCACTATGTACTGTACACTCATGACCTGATCATTGTTTGTATGTAACGCTTCTATGGAAACTGTAAAAGGATAAAATAATGCTTTCGAGTGACAGACGTAAATAAATTTATGTACATTTATAGCTCATCCATTATATAGTCTTTTCCCCTCCATTCATTCAATAAAAACAAACCTGTGACTGTCAGAACCACTCGCTGCCAACGTCGTACCGGTCAGCGACATAGGTCTTTGCCGACTTTAACCTACGACGACGTTCCTGGGTCACCACGTTGTTTCTTGGTTTCACGCAGTGGACGTCGAACTCAGGTACCTGCTGCGCGTAGACGTCGTAGCACGTTACGTCGACGTTTGCCGCCGTTTCCGTGGCCGTGATGACCAGGCTGTGCAGATGAAGAGTGCACAGATGGTGGTCTTCCTGTAGGCACGTCAAATGTGGACTGCCTGGTCGTGGCCTGTCAGGGGTGCTGCCAATCTGCCTGTAACGCTGGAACAGCCTGATTATGGTACCACGTGTACAGTTCAGGTCCCATGCAATATGACTGTTGTTGGCGCCCATCTGTTTCATACACATTGGCCTCTTTTGCTCTGTTAGCCGTGACATACTTTTGGTAGTTTTCTGTCAGCTGAGATTTTTTGCCACCGATTGGCTGCCTGTTTATACCAGTTCCCGGCAAGCCTTATCCAAAATCTCCGAAATGCAGGTTTTGCCATTGTTCGGAAGTTCACGGCCTCAAAATAAACAGTGTTCACTTTCTTTTTCCCACTAGTTTATTATTGTGTTTCGCATAGTTTCGTACACATCTTCGCTCTTTTTGTTTGTGAATTTTTTATAAATATCCATGTCGGACACCATTTCGTAGTGTACTTGTGACTCTGGATCAATGGTTATAGTTAAAATTTTGCAGATTACAAATACATGCCCTGCACTGCCAACACAATCTACACTTTCCAGACATCGTGTGTGACTCCATCTTTCTGCCAATAGTGAGCTGTCAACGTGTGGGTAGATGAGCCATACCATTAGTGAGTGAGTGCCTTACAACACATTCAACAATATCACAGCGGAGAACACCCGAAATGGGCTTCAAGCATTGCACCTATGTGGGGAATAGAACCCAGGTCTTCAGAGTGACGAGAGAACGGGTACCCCCTTGGCTACAACACCGCCCCTACACCAGTAGTAGTTTACTGAATCCTGGGTTGGTGTGCTGACAATGCGCACGAGGCGTACCTTTAAAACCACTCATGCCACGTAACTGAGTGTTTCTTTCATGGAAGTTTTAGAAATTGTATCTACGTGCTTAGTCATTGATTCTTTTGATCCTTTTTTCCATTCAAGACAAACTCTGAGTCTAATAAGAAAAATTCTACCCTACAAAGTTAAGTATATTCGTTATCTTTGAAATATTACGGTGGAACCAAATATTTGGATTCAATTACTGTATTAGTATTCATTATATTTAATCAGGTTGCCTGGTAAATATCAATTAGGGCATTCAATTAAGAGAATATTTTTCTCTATTTGCTAAACAAACAATTACTGAAATTGTGGTAAAATAATCGTTTCTATGCCACGTTTCTCCTAAGTAATTACCAGTGGGAATCAATATGTTTGTGGTAACGTATTTAATTAATTAATTAATCTTCATGTCAGATCAAATGAAGATGGACCTTGGTAAACTGCAGTTGAAAGTTTAATATTGTCTTAACTTACAAAAGTCAGAGCGGTTGTGCTTTCTATCCGCGTATCCATCCCTGTATGCCTGCTAGCCTACCTGCCTACCCCCGAGCCCAACACACACACAAGCACGCACGCACGCACGCACACAACGGGATATCACCGGCATGTTGAGATGAGGCATATCACAAGGAACTGCGGCGCAGTGATGGTGTAGGGGGCGTTTCGTGCGACTGCAAGCTTCATCTTACCACGTTACCTTGGACACTCAATGGGCCATGTATGCACAACCGTCGTGACACATTTTTATTACCACACATTAACTAGCCGTCCGATATAATCATGGATAACGTTCTTCATCCGCCATTGATATTTTGCAGAGCAACGCTATCTAATTGCCATGGTCCTCACCCACCCACCCCAAATGTTCAACAGTTATGTTTGGGATTGCACCTTCTCTGGATGGAAACTATTATACTACATTTGACCACTGACTAAATGTTTTAATGTATTCTTAGCTTTCGGTCGTGATCACTGCTATCAGTTGTCAGCATTTCATGTTTGTGGAAACCACTGTGGCTGTCCGAGTGGGTTTGTTTGCTTTGTGCACCAACGATCAGGTGTCTTACAGCGTGGGTTCAGTTAAGAGGATCAGAATCAGTAACTGAGAAGCGAAGTTCACAAATTCTCATATATGTTAAATTTGTAGAGGAAGTAAATATTGTATAAGGATATTCAGTGAGACGTGAGTGCAGAAATAATACTGTAATAATAATAAGAAAAAAACCATGTTCTAGTTCTGTACCAGTTCATCACTGCAGTGGAGAAAAAGCTTAGAGAATTGCGGAGGGAGCAGCCCTCACCCAGTGAGTGTGAAATGAAGAACTACTGGCGTCCCACAAGGCCCCATTGGGGGACCGTTAAAAAGTAACAATAAGCGAAGGAACACCGAGGAAGGGGTGAAAACATACTCCGAAACGTCTTGTTCCTCAGTCCTCGCTAAATACTACAGACTTGACGTCTATTACCTACCAGGTGGAAAAAAACCCAAAAAACCATCATGTTTGAAATTTACAAGCGATGATTATAATGCTTAGATTATAAATTATAAATTTCAATAGATATAGGTCGAGGCTATTGATAAATACTTTGCTATGGTTCTTTTACCTAGAGCTTGTGAAAACTAGTACATATCATCTTAAATCTCAAGGATCTCAGAAACAGAATATAGTCGTGTGCTGTATACTTTTTAATATAACTATATTCAGTGATGCTTGTGAGACTTCTTCCCTTATTAGGGTCCCTCATTCACCTGTCAGTAAGTGCTGAAAACAAAACAAAAAAAATGAACCCTGGGCATAATCAAGGATTTTGTGAACTTTGCGAGAGGAAAAATATGACAGAAGGTAAATCTAAGAACGTAAAATACTAAAAAAGTACTAAAGATGCTATCAAGATGGACTTGTCACGTTTAATGAACAAATTATTAATGAATTTAGTGTTACATAACCATTAAACGAGTCTGTGGAGTGCATTACTCATCTGGGAGCAGAGTAGTGTTCACAGGTAAAATTGAGGAAAAATGACAAATGCACTGGCTACGGGTTAAATATATGTTTGAAAGCTACAAAGAACTGTGTAGTATGCGTGGGTTGTGTCACTCGAATGAAGAATGTACGAACGTTTTTTTACGTTAAACACAAGTTTAAATCCACTCAGCATATATCATGACAATGTGAGATCTTAAATTAGAGAAAATGATCACACATGTTTGCAGTGCATTTGTTAATCGTTCTTGGTGCACCATGTGTATCGGTCTGTACCAGGCAACCTCATTAGGTTATAAACTTATGTTTAGTAATGTAGTTCAAATATTGATTTTATATATAACGAGCAAGAAATTCCTTTAAATTGTCGTAAACACTGGACGCTGAGTTGGTTATCAGTCATGACAATCATTGACAATCCACTCATTGCGTCAATAATAACTTTAATAACTGTAATCTTATAAGCAACAGCAACATCACCATGACAACTAAAGGTACCAAATCCGCACTTTGAACCGTCCTATGCACAAATGTCACGTTGTTGTGACAGTAACGTGTAGCAGTGCCAGCCCGATTAACCTTATAGTTTCCAGTTTTGTGATCCTCATTTGTGACTGCACTTCACAAAGTACAGTAACCATGGCAGGATAGATCACCCCAAATGACTAGAATACTTTACGTTTGCATTTTTGTATTATTTGGAATGATACCAAAATGTCGTTCACACATGAAATTTTCCCGTATTGAATCTTGTTATGAGCCGAAACAGACACACGGTACAACATACCACACCATCACCGGAATCAGAGTTCCTCTGTGTGGAATCATTTGCGCAAGGGATAACAGATTAAGTCCATCAGCACTGTGACATGTTTTCACAATAGTGGAAGGAGACTGTTGAGTACAAAATGCGACATCCAGTACAGACATTTCAGTGTGAGTTGATCGATGTACTCTATAAAAGAAGATTGGATTTGGGATTAACAGCGATGATATTAGGGGTGCGGTGGGCGAGATGGCTAAAACGCCAGGCTAGTGATCCAGCGAGGTTTAGGGTGTCGGGATCGAGACCACCTGTGACTGGGTCTAAAACCCTTGGAGTCAACTTTGTCAACTCTTTCCGTGTTGTCACAACCCCTAGTGTGCAGTACACAATCATGTGCACTTAAAAGAACCCACGTATCCGTTGGTGTATGATCACATTATGGCCACATTAATGCGGGTACAGCAACGTGTTGTGACTATGTGTCCCAGTCCACCCAGCTGTGAATAGGGTACCTCGTTAGGATGAGAGAGCCACAATTAACTTGGTGCTCCTAGTGGCAAGAGTTGGATACTCCCCACGGAGTTGAGACTGATGATACGATGTGACGCTGAGACGGACATCCAATAATCGGGGGAAGCAAATACCAGCGCTTTGAGCAAGCAATAGTTGCATCGATATATGCGCTATATAAATATCCAGTAATAAAACAATAATAATATTGTAACAAAAATTCATGTCTATTCTTGGCTTCAAGTACCGAGATAATCAATTTCTCAGCCATCACAGTGATTCCAGCCAAGATATCAGCTTTATGCTGTATCTAATTAAGATGACCTACCTTTTGTGCAGTCAGCTTCCAAGCTACAGTATCAGGTATAACAGTAAATTACGGCGCAAGTAACGTCAGTCATGTTTACAGTTGCCATCTTGAATTCCCTGACGTCGACGTTTGCGTGTCATGTGACCTTATGTCACCTATAAATAGAGGTGTCAAGGTTAAAGTCGGGGCGGCAAATTTGACTTCTCAAGCAAGGTAGGGTTCCAGGGTTACGTCACAGCTTAATTCTCATTTTCGTATTATGGGATATCTTTATTGTATAACTTTTAATTAACTAGGATATTGTTAACACTTGGTCTGCTCTCTAAGTGTCTAGTTGTAGTTAGGTGATTATTGTGGTTTTATTTTCAACCTTGTGGAGATCCGGATTCATTCCGACGGATTATCCTTGGCTTATGGGAATCAAGTGTACAGATTACAGATACAGATACACTCACAGTCACAGTTGTATATTGCAAGTGAAGCATGGTTTATCGCCTGTAGGAAATATTACAGTTTAATTTAATGTTGACAGTCGCTGATTGTCTTCGCGATGCGGGGGGTCCAAGGTCATTCCGACATGCTGTGTTGACCTTATCAAGTTCTCTGCTGAGGGTTTCTTACACAGGGGAATTATTGGAATCGTCTACAGCCGAGACATACGTTTTTCAATGCAAGTTACAAGTGGGATTTAGCCTTATTCATACTCGTATCACATTTTGACAGCTGTTGGAGGTGTGGCCGCCTTGTCATTCATTCCGGATCACGTGACTTCCGGAATACGTTGTTTACATTATCTGGATCCAGTTCCGGTTGCTGCAAGTTCATTCACTTTCCAGTTTCAAAGTTTATTATACAGTTTAATTCATTTAACAGCCAGGAGTCTCAGTCAAGACTGTCATGCAGCAAGGCAAGACTTCTACAACCACGAAGACACGGGTTTTCAAGCAAGATATCCAGTCCTGATGACAGTCCAGGTGACAGTTTCGAGATCATGTATTTTCAGTTTCGTGCTCATTAAATAAAATCATTATTGGAACTTTATCTACTTGTTGTGTGATCCTTCTGCATATCGCCAGTTTCTTCATTCTTTGTATGTTAGGCCCTTGTGATATATTTTCACTGAACTTCGTCTCCGAACTCTGGTATTTATTTTGTCACATTTTGTGACTGGTGGCAGCATCCATTATATTTGTGTAGTTTGTTTACTAGTATTTTGACTAGTCTTTGGCCGTTCCGTTACAATATTATCATTACTATTACAATATTAAAATCATTGAGGTAAATGCAGGATTGAACCGGATGTCTCTGCAAGTCTTCACAAGTTCGATATATTTTATTTTGTTTGTAAATGATATTTTCACACCAGGGGTACCACTCAATATGTCATACCACGGGTCCTTTCTGAATGACACCTATGGCTGCAGATGCTACGGTGGCTATATCGGTGCATGGTGTGAAAGACTATTGCGAGGTATTTTGTATGATACCTTTGAGGGTTGTATCAAATTTGTGCCACCTGGTGTTAAAGGCTAGTATTTTTGTCGTTTTTGAACTACTATTGGAACGTCATATTTACGTTATGGACATGATCTGGAAAGATCCTGGTTTAATATTGGATGTTATAACGCGCATACTGCGTAAATGTCATGTTTTGCATCAAGTTTGTAGTTCGAGTGAGTGAGTGAGTGAGTGAGTGAGAGAGAGTTTAGTTTTACACTGCAATATTCCATCTATATGGCGGCGGTCTGTTGTAGTTCGACTGGAGAGTATGTTTATTATGAATGGTTATTGCATAATATGGTTTAACCTTTCCTTTTCCTTCAATGCAGACTGTACAGATGGTTTCCTGACGGATCAATACAGAGTGAGTGAGTGAGTTGGTATTTAACATCACATCGGCAATAATTCAGCCATATCGTGACAAGAACAGTTAACAATGAAAAGGACTATATGTATATTGTAAAACCTGTCCAAGAAGGACAGTCAAACAACTAGAATATCACACTCAGAATTAAAACTAGCGTGGAAAGTTAAAACTAATACCACTATTCGGACAATACAATATCCCAACAAGACTCCTCATGCCTTTAAGGTTGTTTGTAACATGGATAAATTGACACCTGGACGGACGTTTGTCTTTACGCGACGTAGTGGGGCTACCCGCGTAAACTTTTCACGAACATGGGAAGACTAGTAATATGGATTCTGAAACTTTGATTTACGTGGTATTTTCAAAATGCGTGAGATTTGTAATAGCGAGATCTTGTTTCTTGCTCAGATATAGAAATACTCTTCACTAATTTGCATTATCATCCAATAACCGACTTCAACGGAAACATTTCGTGTAAATGTTTCAGAAAACGTTTGGTGAGGTCTGGAAATGATGTAGTGCGTGACAAACAACCTTTGTTTGAAATTCGCCATGCACTTCTTACAAATCCCTTTTAAAGCAAAAGAGCAGACAATCGTAAACAGACGAATGTTTACTTCCAGGTGAGCAGTGAGCAACATGGTTGTAGCTTCATGTTTTCCGCCACTGTACCGACCCTTATTAATCAAGCAGCTGACGGCCTCTCTGCGGTTATGGGAGCTGGATTTTCCACTTACGATGTTGGCAACGACACCGACAGCGGTGACAACTATGCAAGTATCCACCAGTCTGGGTGGTGGTTTACCACATGTGACGGTTACAACCCCACCTGGCAGCCACAACTTCCATCAGTTCAGTACAAGGCGAAGGACCCCACTCGATTATCCATACGGAACAATAGTCCTGTCAGGATTAATATGTATGTAGTTGCCCGGAGTTTTCGCCTACACCTGGAACTTAATTGAGTTTTTTTCATATTATCATGAATTTAATTTAGTTTTTTTCATATTACCATGAAACAATTAACATGCAGAAATTACCACCAGTATGTACGCTGGAAAGCTTAAACGCCACTGTTTCCTGAAAGTTGACATTTTGAACTAACAGAACTAACAGATTCATGAACATTTGCAATATTTTGATTTACAGAATGACATGAAAACGTCAAATTTTTTGTCAACAAAATGTATTCCTGTAAAATAGGGGTGCAGAGTTTCAAAATGGGAGAGGTGAGTGTCTTTCTGTCTGCAGATGTTCTTTGTGATCTTTAGACGAGAAATGAGCTCAAATTTGATTTCAAACATGCCTGATCTTGTACAGGGCGTTCTCATGTTCTAGGCTTCTTGGACTTGCTGGCGTCCGCCTTTGACGAGCAATACAAAGTGACTCTGATCCGACTAATGCACCTTCCTCCATGACGTCACATTCCAATGACGTCGGAGTAAACACCACCTCAAATGAGGAATGCTTTCACCCTTGTGAAGATTGGTCATGACTGGACGCTTGATCAACCTTCTTCCCCTTATTTCACGTGGCTTAATGTGGTTTCTAAAATTTATTGCACAGACGTATGTTGGGAAGCCATATGTGTCGCAAGACACCATTTGTAGTGAAAAGCTGACGTCTCACAGGACTTTCTCAATCCCAATCCTCTACTTGAGGCGTCTCTGCGGGTTGACCTGGCCTTGGTCAGCCCTTAACCTTGTCGGTTTGACGGTGTTTTTTAACAAGTCGACTTACGACGGTGTGGCGAATGTCAAGCATTCCTTTGTGCCATTGTAACAGATAATGGCAAAATCATTGAAATATTTTGGCGTTCTATGCTGTTAACCGCACTGAGTTAATATTGCGTTTTGGGACAGTCGTGTCTCTAACTGCCTACTGTGATGTGTTTTGACGATTGCATTAACAAAACCCTTAAACAATATCGAAAGGGAATACAGTTCAAACAGTAGTCATCGTTACAATTAGGTAAGTCATTGCCATAACATATTAGGGGGTGCTTAATTAATTTCCAAGAGTATATTAACAACAGTGAGGTCCGTTGAGCGTCCAAAACAAACCACACACACACACACACACACACACACACACAAGAAAAAAACCCCAAAATAAACAAAAAACAAAAAAACAAAGAAACAATACAAAACTCAATACAAACATCTATTGTTGCACAATCTGTCTCGGGACTGATCAAATTCAGATTCATGTTGAGATTATTATTTGCTACTCAACGCAATCAATCCTCTCAGATCCCACGCATATGTATTCTCGATGTGACATTGATGGGATATTTTTAAAGAACGAATAAACTCACATTTTTCTGTACTCTTTAACCATTACATATGAAAGACTTGTGGTTAGCCTAAGCGGAACACCATTTTTTTTCTTAAAATACGCGTTAATACCAAGTGATTAAAAGTTCACAAAAAGTCACCTCGTTCCCTCGCGCCCGTTAAGGAAACCACAAACATGTTACGCACTGCAGCGAACCGCAGTGACGTCATGTGAGGAAAGCTTTTCAGTTAGTTGTATATAAAATGCTCGTCATTTTGCTGATTTCTCGACGTCAGCAATGACGTGCCGTAAAATGTTCCCAGGTTTCGGGTGATGGTGTCATTACACACAGATTTCCACGGGACCCCTCAATTCGTGCTTAATATGTTGTTTGTGAGAGAGAAGCAAGCGTTGTCGAAACCTTTACGTATTAAATCGGGTGGTTGGACACCTACCTCGCTTACACGATAGAAGATGCTATTTAGATTTGTTTTCATCGAGTTAAAAATAACAAAACTACTTACTAGTAAATGATTGATTACCAGAAGGATTGTGCATGACACAGCTTGTAACATAAGGATTTCTTTTTTCGGAGGCGATCGAGGTTTGGGTCGAAGTGACAATAATAAGGAAAGTCGTATACACCCACCTCGCTATAAAGACTGAAATTGTTATGTTGTAAGCAATGTCATGCAAAATCCTATTGTCTGTCAATCAAATACATATGATACTACCAGTAGAAGGTAGTTTAGATTTTGTAACGCGGTGAAAGCAATGCTAAGTAGCATTTATTCTCAGAATGATGATATTTTTTAAAAGTCAGTTTCATCAAGTTAAACGATCAAAAGTACTTACTCCTCGTACTTAAATATGTTTTTGAATCATGACCAAACAGATTTTTCATGACATCGCTTAAACAGAACGATTTATAACGATTATGACAACAAGAATTTTGACAGAATCGTCTATGAAAACAACTTGTATCTCGGATAACATGCAAAGCAGGTGACAAAATTAAATGAGAGTAGACACTGTGTTTTGTCAAAAGGGTTGTCACGATTGCAGTTTTAGATAAACATAGAAACAAGATAATCTACCCCCGGAAATGTACTTGAATACTACAGCAACCCCTACAAAAAATACTATACGAGGTTTCATTACATATGAATTATACGAAACCAGTGTTTAATGTAATGTATGGGGCAAAATGAAGAATAGTCACACGTGTCTTGTGAAAATGTGCCCATTTGTGGAGAAGATAACCTCCCCGGAGAGAGATTCAAACTGTATTGGTCTACAGTATTATTCTAGGAAAAATGGTTTGTTAGATGGATCATGTGGAATAACATTTTTTTCACATTACATCAGTAAAACCCGGAAATTAAATTAAAGCTTGCCAGTGAAAAACACTCTGGTTTTCCAGCAGTTTTATGGGCCTGTCTGTGACATATTGCACGACATCTATATATTCTGAGTTGCCAGGATGAATAAAAATGCAAGATAATTTCAGCTTCGTCTCAATAAATCACAATCGATTACTGGAAATTACTTTAAGCACTAAACCATGTAGTGTCATTGTTCTTAACAAACATAAAGTACACCGAAATATTTTTTGAAAGGAAGACAACTTGCTTTCGTTAACATTTCATGGCAAATTAATAATACAATGTCTGTCATGGCAAATTATCTCTTAATAGGTAGATATTTCTACATGAACAAACTGAACAAAGTGATGATGCAGTGTTCAGCAATATTTACTCACTAATCACAGTTCTTTATCGCCAACAATACACTTTGGTTGTTAAAGACAATGTTGGGCAAATCCATTCTTGTTTTTGTAGATGTTGTTCATGACAATGTGAATATGAGAATGCATGTAATGTGATCATATCACGTTTGTTGCTTGCACCTTTACATTAAATACACTTCAACACGACCTTCGGCATACAACTGTCGACAGAAGGGGACAATGTTGTTAATCCGATGGCAGTAGCTACACATATCTGCGTATACAAGCATTTACTGTGTATACTATGCCAGGAGTGCTCCTTTGCCCGAGACTGCTTCAGCTTTTTGAATGGTTCTTATACCACTATTAACATACTTTAAAGTCAGTAAAATATGATAGGGATATTTTATGGCTTTCCCTTTAGGCTAATATCAACAGTTTCCCCTAGTAGAAGATCGCGTCAGGTAACATTTGAGCGACCTATGACCATCCAATCAATAGCGAGACGGTTATATAGATTTAACCAATCAGACAACGGCTACTACTTGGGGATCGGAGGGACTTACAAAACATTCAGATCACTGACACAAACAAATCCGCATACAACACAGTTAATTGACATGCAGTGTATACGCTTTGGGCTTTCCGTTGACATGGTTACCATTAACTAATATTTCCTTGAATATTGCCAAAAACACTATTTTCAGCGACTGTTTACTCACCGTCGTCCTGGTTGTAACGTGTGACGTGTGAATCACCCGGAAGCGATCGTACGCTAAATGGCATTCGGAATCGTGCGAATGTCCACTTTGGCGATTTGGTAAGCTGTGTTCTGATTGGTCAATCTCAAAGGTTACCTGACACGAACTCCCATGAGGTTACACTCAGTAGTGGAGAGTAGCGAAAAGTACTGAGGATAAGTTTACCTAGACTGCCTTTCAGGAAGACAATAATTTTACTTTCACAGGACTTTACTTACCAGAGTATGGAATAACACAATTTTGTTGATTGCTGCCTTGCCAGCAAAATCGGCCATTGTGTTCCCAGAAATGCCAACGTCGCTGCCTCCTTGACAACTTTGAAAGTTCTAGGTCTTCATACGCTTTGTATTTACGACAGTAATGTACACACTTAATTTTTCATTTACAAAATTTAAAGCCGTGTTCAAGACACCATTCATCTATTTTGTTTAAGCAAGACCGCATTTGCATTTGCACAGATGAATTATGATATGTTGACTTGCGTCCTTATATCCAGCACAATCGTGTAATATTTAGAGAGGAGAGCGGAAGGCAGCAGGTTCAATCCCCGAACGCGTAATACAAAATACGGTACTTCTTGTTCATTGCCTGGCACTAGGCATGAGTAAAACCAGGAATGGTCGACTTTGAGTCAGTATTATCTGTTTGAGTGAGGCATTCATGCTTAACTGCGGCATGGTACCTCAGTGAGCTAGCACTATAAAACCAGCTTAAGTCTAAGCTAGTACACTCTGCTACACATACACATGCATGCATGAGCCAAACATTCTTAAGTACGGCGTAAAATCACATTTCAAATCATCTCAACTCAACTTCAAATGTAGATTCATAAATTAACGTTATCCACGTTATCAATCGCTGATACAGAACAGAGCTATCATAATGAAGCTGGCTTCGGTAGAAGCACCCGCTATTGAAGCACACTTACAATACCAACATAACACGTTGGTGTATCCCTCACCAAACATCAAAAAATGGAAAATTTCAGACAATATAATAATGTATAAATCATTCAGCAAGTCGCGAACATTTCACGTAATGATATTATAAGATTTCTTGTAATTTACATGTTGAGAAGATCACGTGTGATATCATCTCTTGATACTGGATGGCAGATGTCGGTTCGCCCGGAACTTGCCTTTTGAAGCATGTGGGTGAACAATGATGCTGAAGGACAGTGGGTGACTTGAAAAGTGAATAGATTGTTACAAGAGTGTTAGCCAAGTTGATTGCAGGGACATATTTAACATTGCTACTGGTAGTGAGTGAGTGAGTGAGTTTAGTTTTTACGCCGCACTCAGCAATATTACAGCTATATGGCGGCGGTCTGTAAATAATCGAGTCTGGACCAGACAATCCAGTGATCAACAGCATGAGCATCGATCTGCGCTATTGGGAACCGATGACACGCGTCAACCAAGTCAGCGAGCCTGACCACCCGATCCCGTTAGTCGCCTCTTACGACAAACTGAGTCGCCTTTTATGGCAAGCATGGGTTGCTGAAGGCCTATTCTACCCCGGGACCTTCACGGGTCCATTGCTACTGGTATGCGATTCGCCTTGATTTATTTGATTACACTTTATGTTCAACTGAAACAATAACAACCAAAACCATCCGTGTACAAGGAATCCAAAGAAGAAGAATCATTTATTAACATTCAACAAAATAATATTCAACACCACCCCGTATTTTCCACTGTCCATTTTGCCTCGTGACTTTATATGCCATAAATTTTCCACATAGTAATTAATAATGTCTTGACAGCGACAGTTTAATCTGTAGTAAGTCCAACAATTACATAGTGTACACGTACAGATGTCGTCCATTGTACACTGTCCATAAGAAATATTTCTTTTTGTGTCTGCATCCACTTCGAATTGTTGCATCAACCTCTTCTAGGAGCAAGAAGATGTTATGTTGTTGATGATTTCTTTTATGTCATCACCAGAGTGTTTTCTTGACTTTGTGAAGTTGTGACATAATGTCATGACACATCCTCTTCTCCCATCTCTGGCACGCCGTCCTACCCCTTGCCAGTAAGAAATGACAAACGTCGAACATCTGACATGGACAAAAACGCCCACATCTGGAATATCCAGTCCCATACTAAGGGCGGTAGTGGCGACAAGGCATCGAATGTTGCTGTTGTTCGTTCTGAAATGGTTCAGAATTCGTGTATTTTATTCACTATCTGTAGATTTGTGAAACATGTCACCGAGTACTTGAAACTTTTGTGCCAGAAACATGCATCGTCGCCTTAGAGTCACCTCGTTTGAGTGAAAGTGTCTGAGACAGTGTCCACCCCTCTGCAAAACACAATAGCTTTCTTTGCAAGTTCTTGTTTTTTCTAATGTGATCTATCAACCATTTCCGTGATTCCATATGCTTAGTGTTTGTATTTCAATGAAAATGTTTCGCCTGTCAGGTATCTTGGACACGACTTTCGTGGACTCAACTTCACAAACTTCATAATGTCACTCTTCATTTCGACGATGTGGTAGCCATGAGTGCCAGAACTGGACAATCTAGTATGCTTCTAAGTTAGTGAGTAAGTCTGTAATCAGCTCGAAATCCTGGCCCCAATCCGAATATGAATTCGGCTGTATTGATGTTCTCTACTTTAATTTGTCGTATGGTTTGCAGTAATACTTGACTACACCACACGGTGGTGATTACATATTTACTCTTAACTTTACTCACAGCACCTGCTTTTATCGTTTAAAGTTTGAACAAGTAAAATCACTATGTTTAATTTGTATATTGAAAACAAACTTGGGCTACAATCCAGTTTACCGGGTTCAGCACCTGCCAGCCACCACTCTTTCCGATCCTTAGGTTTAGGACTTCGGTTAGGCACCCTTTCCGATTCTTAGGGTTTGGTCCCCTTTCCAGTCTTTAGAGTGAGTGAGTGAGTGAGTGAGTTTAGTTTTACGCCGCACTCAGCAATATTACAGCTATATGGCGGCGGTCTGTAAATAATCGAGTCTGGACCAGACAATCCAGTGATCAACAACATGAGCATCGTTCTGCGCAATTGGGAACCGATGACATGTGTCAACCAAGTCAGCGAGCCTGACCACCCGATCCCGTTAGTCGCCTCTTACGACAAGCTGAGTCGCCTTTTATGGCAAGCATGGGTTGCTGAAGGCATATTCTACCTCGGGACCTTCACGGGTCTCCAGTCTTTAGAGAGAGCTAATTAATTTGAAAAAGTGCTCCCATAAAATGCAGTACTCCCAAGTGTTCTAGTTTTTGATGACGACTATCGGGTATGAAAATGTGTAATATATAGCGGCAATTATAATGTGGTGAAATATGATCAACCATGATCCTATTCAATAAGACCATCGCCTCCCTTTTTTTTACTGTAACTGAGTCGAACACAATTAAAGAATGGTTAATTTCATCATTATGAACAATAAATTAAATCATTTAGTAGTCAGGATAGGTTGTGCAATATTACATACCACATACTACAAAGCTTTCAAAAGCGTCGTATTTTAAAGCGAAAATTGAGTTAAAATACAATTTATACGTCTTACACCCTTAGACCCGAAGTTAGAATGAACTTTGAGTAGCCCATGCTCCAATGCCTGTCGTCAGAGGCGACTAACGGGATCGCATGGTCAGGCTCGCTGGCTTGGGTGACACATGTCATTGGTTCCTAATTGTGCAGATCGATGATCATGTTGTTGATCACTGGATTGTCTGGTCCAGACGCGATTATTTCCATACCGCCGCCATATGGCTAAATATTGCTGAGTGGGGATTGAAACTAAACTCACTCACTTTTACACGCCTATGTAGGGAATTATAGTACAGTTATACGATCCTTTTATTACAGAAGCCAACTGCTGGCGTACGAAAGATCTTGTTCAGTAAATGACAAGCGGTGAGGTCTCTGGGTGCGAAGTAGGAATCAGTCATCTCTCACATTCGAAATCGAAAATATCGCAAGGCTATTTGTGGACTGTATAATGCCGCTCCCGGGTATAAGCAACAGTTTCATAATTTTGTGAAATCTCTCATCAGTAAGGAGGTGAGGCAATTACTGAAGAGTGACTTTCACCTTACAAATCCCGTAACGTTTATTGAAGATTTTCCATGGGAGACAACATCTCAACGCTTGCTTGTCCTTGTACCTATGATAGAGAACTCACTGACAGCTATCGCCACCACATCAATAGGCGAGGTTATCAAGGGTAGTGAACTTACTCCGAGCAGAATTTGATTCTGCAGCAAAGAAATGTAAAGAAGAACTCGAACGAAAAGGTTACCACGAGACATCCTACTGCGGATACCGGGGATACCTACATCAACTTTGCTTTGGCCTCCATGAGTGTAAACCGAGTACTCAGCACTATTCCATCAAATGAACAATTCCATTAAGTAAGTAAGAATGTCATAGTTTCCAGGATGTTAGTACAACACCAACATCTCTTTCATGAGCACTCCATGGAATCAGCACAAAGGCGTGTCCTTGTAAACCGCGGGCTTTTGAGGAAACGCAGAGTACCACTGAAGGGGCTGTTGGCATCTTTGAGCGTCTACTGCAGTATGTGCCCAACGCGAACAATAAACCTCCTCTGACTCTCGGTTTTTGACGATGATCTCTGTTGTGAACGGAGCCATCAAAGTAGTGCCATCAAAGCCCGACTTAATGGTCTTGATGGATGGGCACGACTTGGAGGAGCCAGTAGCCCCAGGAGATGCTTCTTTCAGATCACTTTGATGAATTCTTCAAAGGAGCAAGTAGGGGTGAAAAGGGAAAGCTCTTCTACTTGAAAAACTTGTGCAATTTCAGAAATGTGAAAGGAGACATTAGTGACAACTTCTCGCATTCTTGGGAGCTGAGGTGTCAAAACACTGAGACATTCGTCACGTTGCTGGCCATGGCACTGTTAAGGATGGAGAACACCTCAGATAGTGCAGACATTGACAGGATGTCCAAAGAGAAGAAAGAACATATGGCTGCAATATAACGCCACACGCGTGGCTTCAACTGAACGCTGATGCACTGAAGGTAGAAGCAACGGGAGCTGACGACTTGTCATTGTACCGCTGCAATGAAAACTTGGACGAGAATTTTATTGGGTGCGAGAAGAGGGGACTGTGTCCGAAGGGTGAATGGTTTCTTTACTCATGTGCTGGTGCGGATCCTGAAAATCTGCCAAACACATGGTACTGCAGCGATATGTGTTGAGGTAACAGTGAATGTCTGTGTGCTTTTTGTTATTGCTCCAAGAATATGGGAAAAGATGAACTAATGAATAGTACCAGTGGAAGTGCGTTGGTTTAACTGTAGAGACAGTACCAAAGGGAGACTGGTTCTGCTGTCAAGCATGCAGAGATTTGCACCCGAAGAGAGGCAAGAGGAAACGAAAGAAGCAGAGGACTGAAGAACTTTCAACTTCGAGTCGACCATATTCCAAGTATAAATACAACATCGTCGTACTCTGGAGTGGGGTAAATTTGCTGTGCCGCCGGGATGCTGGGATTTTACACTGGATCACTGACCTTGTGTAGTTTTTCAGGAGAGACCATGTAAAGTGCGTTATCCTTGCACACTGCATCATAACATCTCTTAACGGGTGGCTGCCTGAACAGTTGAGGCATGATCTCCGACGGAATGACACTATTAATTGCAGCGGCGGAATGGGAAGAAATCTTCCAGCAGATCTCATGAAGGAACTGTTTAATAGAATGTTCAAGGATCTGCTGAAAGAAGCAAGGGACCACTACACCTCCAAAACTCTGGCTAGGTGTAGCCAACTTGTTGATCCCCTTGGCATGGCCATGGACAACGTAGTACATTACAAAATCACGGAAAGCGAAGTCTACTGACATGCCGGTAACAGGGACAAAAACGTTGCACAAAATGCTTGTGAATGAACACTTTATTCGAGTAACGCCTGGGCGATCGTACTTATCCTTCCCCGCCTTCACTCACTATGAGGCACCTAGAATTGTTGGCAGTTTCATCTCCAAGATGAAGGAGCTATCCCGCTTGACACCACCAAAGGCATTGCTCTCGACAGTTGAATTGACTGTGAACAATGCATATATGTATATATGACTAAATATCTTCGTTTGCTCTGAACAGCCAGTTTTAAAGTAACACTGTTTTGGGTGACAGTTGGAAACTGAGAAAGCGCTGAATACATCTGTATAGGTTGTGTTATTCATCTACTGAATTATTATTTCCCAAGAGGAATTCAGCCAAATTAAGTATACAACCAAATTAAGTCAGTGTAAAAAACGGGAAGAGAAACGTTTGTGAGACAACAGTAGAACATAGTTTAAACATTATAAGACAATGATTTTAAACAGACAAAATAGAAAATATATACAGCAGACATATGTATTGACCAAAGAGCAAGATACACTGATTCACAATAGAGTTTTCTATGCAGTTTCTATTGCAGGTTCGATTCCCCACATGGGTAAAATATGTGAAGCCAATTTCTGCTGTCAGCCGCCGTGAAACATTGCCACAGGCGGCTTAAAACAAAATTCAGTCACCACTCCACTGTTTGCTCCAAACATCTGATATAATCTCGGCTGATCATTTAGAACAGCTGACTTTCGCTTCTGCTAAAGTTCGTATATAATACCTTAGTGGTATCATTCGGGAAAAAGTCAGTCTGATGATTTGGTGACAGGGCCTTACCTTGACACAACTGCACTGTGTAGGAGTGGCTTGATCCCCTCCCCACTTTTAGTTAGACAAGAATTTCTGTAAATCGGCTGCCTTCAGGCATTTAATTTTCAGAGCTTTGATTTGAGGCAATCTGATTTGAGGTCGAAAATCTGACCCAAGAACTTGGCCTCCTTAACAATCTGCAATTGTGGTTCAATAGTATGCATATATTTATCTCTACAAGAATTGTTAAAATCATCCACAAACAGTGATCCATCGACTGAATCACTTAAAACCATGGATATACTTAATACTAAAACGTGTGACAGACAAAATACTACCTTGTGGGACACCCTGATCCATATAATAGTCAGACAGGGTTGAACCCACTCGGACTTGAAACTGCCTGTCGGTTAAAACGTGTGATGTAAATAGAGGTAAACGATCCTTTAAACCAAATCATACACATCCTTGAAAATGTCATGCTTCGAAGTGGTATCGTGTGCTTTCTCCAGATCAAAGAATATCGATACTGCATGTAGGATTCTAGACTTACCAAATGATCAATAGTACTACGATTATTCCCGAAACCACATTGAATATTTTTATAAGGTTCTTGGTTTATTTACTAGTCTATCATTCACCATTCGTTCTATGGTTTTACAGACACAACTCGTTAAAGATATTGGCCTGTAATTAGAGTGAGTTAATATTTAACGTCACGACGGCAATATTGCAGCCATATCGTCACGAGAACATTCTTCAAAAATGGAATTTATGTATATGGTAAAAACTTGTAAATACAAGTAAAATAACTAGAATATCACAATAAGAAATAAAAGTAGCGTGAAAACTTAAAACTGATATCACTATTCAGACAATACAATATAAAAACAGGCTATAGATCACCAAAAACTAATGGTAGATCACTATACTAGAGGCAATGGGGACTTATAGTACTTCTGCTACATGCATGGTCCCTAGCTGGATTTACACCATCCCCTTAGCTGCTGGTGATTGTACGCAAGATAAGCCTGTAATTAGACGGATCCGTGTGATCCCGGCCAGGTTTTGGTATAGGAATGACAAAGTTCGGAGCGTACCTGTAGCCCATATCATATCAAATATATTTAACAGTCGGCAGGCGGTATACAGCTCAAGTAGTGAAAATAGTGCATTATAATCTTCACTATTGTCTTAGTTAAAACTGATTCTTTTCTTCTTCTGCTGTTTCTGGTATTTCTGAAATTCAGGCTGATAATTTGATGAAATTGAATGCATTACAAAAGTTTCACCAAGCTTATTTTCATTGTCACCTTTATCCGTCTGTACAACGTCACCATCCTTCAGATGGTGGACAGTAGATTTGGAGCCTTTGACTTAACTCGTTATCCACTGCAACGCGTTTTTGCGGGGGAGATTAACATGCACCGCGTCCGTCCGTCCGTCATGCCGGCCGTCTGTGCAAATTTATCTTTTCCGGAGCAGAAGTCTAAAACCGTTCAATATCTCTTCACCATATTTGACACATAGGCTGGTCTAGTGGTGTACTGGTGCCTTTCGATCGTTTTGGAATTCGAATAAAATATTTTTGCGTTTCCATGGCAAGAAGTTTAACTTCGACTGAAATTGCAGACAATGTGGGGGATATTGATGGGTTTATCTTCTTGTTCAGTCATGTTCCACAACTTTGAAATTGGTGTGCGGGAATTTATCGTGGAAACGTAATTTCGCCAAGACTGACGCTTGAAGGCACGTCAGTAGTGCACAGCGTCTCTCTGGCGTCTTTCGATTGTTCTCGGTCACGTGACCCCGATTGTGACGTCATTCGATTGTTCTCGGATGACGTCATGAGTTGGTGTGTACGGGGTGTGACGTCATTTGATTGTTCTAGGATGACGTCATGAGTTGGTGTGTACGGGGGTGTGACGTGGTCGTTAGCAACGGGGGTGTTGCTAAGCAACGGTGGTTTGTGCGCGATTTCGCGTGATCTCGCGTGATCTCGCGAGAAGGAAGCGTGTTTCAAGATGGCGGCAGACGGACGGCACGGGACGGGACGAGGGAAGGGAAGGGAAGGGAAGGGAAGGGAAGGGAAGGGGAGAGGAGAGGGGGAGGAGGGAAGAGTGAGTGGAACGACGGCGATGGGATGGGGATGCATCGTGTTTCAAGCAGTCTTTAGGGAGCAGGTGGGTGGCCCTGAAAAGGACCGTTGGTATTATTTTGGGGTTGGTTTATGACTGTGGTCCACTGCTGCTGTCGCTGGAGACGTCATCGTCCATGGGTTCAACAAACTCCAAGATGCGTTGGATGAGAGTGTACATGGTGTCCATGCGTTCTTGAACGAGGGTGATCTTGTCGTGGAGACGAGTCAGTAGGCGATTGTCTTCCTGTTTACTCACTTTCTTCGGCGGTTCACTCGACCGGTTGGTGGGAGCCGAACGTTTCGAGGTCTTGTTAGGACAGTTCATGCTCTTGTGCTCTTCATGGCCACAGTGACGACAGGGATGTGGACAGTCGTAACTGCGATGACCTTCGTTTTTACCACAGTTGTAACACGTGTCGTTATCGTGTTTGTTGGTACTGCCGTTGTTGGTCTTCTTTGGACATATGTAATGGCGATGTCCTTGAACACCACACTCGGTACAGGTAACCTTGGGGCAGTGCAGATAACTGTGGTCATCTGTTTCGCACAGGCGGCAACGAAAGGACACAGAGGAGGCGGCGACGGCGGGAGACGTCTGCATGCTTCAAACTTCAGTCAGCAACTGATGAGGAAAAGCTGGAACACCTCGAGTTTATATATAGAGTCGATGACGTCACGCTGATGCGAACCACCAATCAGCATCACTGGCCTCGTGTGACGCGACGCCATAGGGATGTGTGACGTCATGGGCCTGCCCCTCGGAAACAAAAAAAAAAACACTTCACCAACTCCTGGTGCACTCCACGAACTCCTGGTTGACTGACACTGGTCGACAAAGACCAACACTGCCAGCACTGGCTCACTCTGTTCAGCCTACGATGACGTCATAGCGTGACGTCATAAACCGTCTATATAAAGCCGGCTCCGCGTGGGTCTTGTCAGTTCTCATCATGCCGTCAACGACCACGAACAGCGATGAACTTGAAGCAGAAGACCTTGAAGAGGATCCTGTACCCTACCAGTTGGAGCCGGCGTCCAAACTAGTCACTAAAAAGTTCCGTACTGACAGTCATCGCTACAAACTTAGGTTTAACCCAGCATGGCTGCAACGTCAACAACCTGAAGACTTACCCATCGTTCTCAGGGAGCAATTTGATGCCGTCTTGCAAGATCTCAGAAACGAAGTGAATGGCCATGATGGGGATCGAGTGGGACTGAATTAAGAACACCCTGCCTTGGATACACCCATTCGAATCACGTTTCGACGTATGGAGAACCTCCAGGGGGAACACATCATGGCCAAGGTGGAAAACGTGCAACAGAGTAACCATGACTTGAACATCGACGACAAGATGGACATTTTCTTACTGCACGTAGATGATCCTGATCGTATTGGCGAGGGACACGGACGTCTCAAAAACATTGTTGGTTTGAACGTTTTCCTGGAAAACAAACAATGCATTGTCCAAATCAAGAATGAAAACGATCCACTCTGTTTTGCTCGCGCCCTCGTCGTGGCCATGCATCATGTCCACCAACCTGATCCCGTGACGAAGGAATGGACCCAGCAATGGAAATACATCCGCGATCATCGTAGACCCGCTCAGCTGGAAGTCGCCAAGGCCTTATTTTGACAACTTGGGATTCCCGAAGGACCGTGTACAGGGCATGCCACATGGGACTTGTTCAGTCAACGTTTGCCGCCTGACTACCAACTCAAAATTTACTCTCAGGATGTCATGAATCGGCTCCTGTACAAGAGCGAGGTGCCTCAACCGACCAAGATCCTGCACTTGTATCATCACCATCACCACTACGATGTCATCACCTCCATGGCCGCTTTTACAGGTTATTCGTATTACTGCGACACCTGTGACCAAGGATACGATCACCCAGAAAATCATCGCTGCACTCGGGAATTTTGCTGCCATTGGTGCCTACATGCTGGGTACTGTGGTGACGTGGTCAACGAAGGACTCTCCTGCCTTCAATGTGGAGGATGGTTTTGAAACCCCACCTGTTTTCAGCGCCATCAAGCAGCTTCCCCCAAGCATCCCAGCACCTGCTCCACCATCCACACCTGTCATCACTGCTATGCCAGAGTCAATGTTCGACACATCCAGGGGATGGCCAATCACAAGTGTGGCACGAATCGTAATTGCAAAATCTGCAAAGAGCCTTTGAAACCCAACCATCAGTGCTACATGACACCCATCGAACCACCCAAATGCAACGATGATGGTGAAAAAAGGAATGAAGACAAAGAACGGCAACAGCGTCAGTTTATCTTTTACGACTTTGAATGCACCCAAGATCAAGGTGCGCACGTTCCCAACTTGTGTGTCATCCATCTGGGATGTGGCAAATGTATTTCCGAGGCCTCGAGCGAACTTTGCGAAAAGTGTCCCTGGCGTAAAGAAGGAGAAGGACCTAGCCGTGTCAAAGTGTTTCGAGGGGCGACCACCTTGAAGGACATGGGCGACTGGTTGCTCAGTCTGGCGGAAAAGAAAACCGTAAAGAAACGGAAGGCACCATCATCAAACTGTCCACCCTCGAAACGCACCAAACCATCCTCCCCAGTTGATGTGGAACAAGAAGAAGGCGATGACGAAGAACAAGAAGAAAACGTTGCCATTGACGATGACGAAGTGTTGGTCATGGCTCACAATTACCGTGGGTATGATGGACACTTACTCCAACAGTACTTCCACCGCCATCTCGTGAAAGCACCGCAGGTCACGCTACGAGGGAATCACATCTTGCAGATGACTGTGGGGCGTCTCGTCTTCAAGGATTCCCTCAATTTCCTCACCATGGCTCTCAAACAGTTTCCAAAAACGTTTGGATTGACGGAACTCAAGAAAGGATACTTTCCACACTTTTTCAACACCGACCATAACCAAGGTAATGTGGGTCCTTATCCTCCCGCCTCCACTTATGATCCTGACAGCATGTTTCCTGCAGAACGTCAAGCTTTCTTGACCTGGTACGATGCACGAGTGGCTGAAGGGGTCGCCTTTGATCTGGACGAGGAACTGTTGGCCTACTGTCAGAGTGATGTGGATATTTTACGTCGAGGTTGTGCTGCCTTTCGTCACATCTTCATTCAGCAGAATGACGTGGACTCTTTCTACGAAGCAGTGACTCTCCCCATGGCTTGCATGCTCACTTTCAGAAAGCTGTTTTTGGAACCACGTACCATTGCCATCATACCTCCTCAAGGTTATCGTCCACAGCGTCGTTACTCTCTTCAGTGTCTGCACTGGTTGAACTGGATCATGCATCAACACCCTGGCCTCCACATACAACATGCTCGTAATGGTGGGGAAGCTGGCTTTGATGGTGGTGATGGTAGCCGCTACACGGTGGACGGTTACGATGCCAACACACGTACCGTGTACGAATACCTGGGTTGTTTCTGGCATGGATGTACTCGATGTTACAAGACAGGCCGATGTGAACCCCATGCCACCCTGGGCACAACCCCTTGGGAACGATTCCATCACACCATGTACCGGCTCGGTGTGTTACGACAGCATCCTGACATCGACCAAGTAGTGACCCAGTGGGAATGTGATTTCTTGAAAGAACAGAAAGACACCGAGGATCTGAGAGCGTTCCTGACCACCCTGCAAGGACCTCATGCTTACATGCCTGACCCATTGGATCCCAGAGAGGCTTTCTTTGGCGGACGCACCAATGCCACCAAACTCTACTATGAAGCGAAGGAAGAGGAAGAGATCAAATATGTGGACGTGTGTTCTCTCTACCCTTACATCTGCAAGTATGGCACGTACCCGAGATCAAGGATCATTCTCCCGTGTCAGACTTGTTTGACCTACATGGACTCATTCAGTGTCGGGTCTTGCCACCCACAGACCTCTACCATCCCGTGCTTCCTTACCGCGTCCATGGCAAGCTGCTGTTTCCTCTGTGTCGCACTTGTGCTGAAGAAGAGTTTGTTGGCTCCTGTCCCCACGGTGACGAAGATCGAGCATGGGTGGGCACCTACATCAGCAAGGAGTTACAGTATGCCGTTCAAGAGTGTGGCTATCAAGTCCTTGACATCTACGAGGCTTGGCATTTTGACAGTCTCACCACCTACGACCCTGACACACAAGAGGGAGGATTGTTTGCCAAGTATGTAAACAATTTCTTCCAGATCAAACAAGAGGCCAGCGGATACCCTGAAGGTTGTACAGACCCCGAGGAGTACATCAGGGAGATTCAGCAAAAAGAAGGAGTCACGTTGGATCGTGCTCACATTCGCAAAAACCCTGGACTACGTGCTCTCGCGAAAGCCTGCCTAAACAACCACTGGGGCAAGTTTGGCCAACGTATCGGGTTCGACAGGACAGAGTACATCAGTTCTCCACAAAGGTACTTTGCCCTCCTTCGGGATGAACGGTGCCAAGTAAAGGATGTCAACATTATCAACGAAGACCTCCTCTGTGTGACGTATGAACCTCGCCCAGAATTTCGCGACCTACATCCTGCTCACAACGTGGTCATTGCAGCCTGGGTCACAGCACAAGCCCGTCTCAAACTCTACTCCTACCTGAAACCTTTGGATCGCCGCGTCCTGTACTTTGATACAGACAGTATCATTTACATTCATCGTCCCCTACAGTACAACCCTCCCCTGGGAGACACCTTGGGAGAACTCACCGACGAGCTGGGAGGGGGCAATAGCATTCAGATCTTTGCCTCGGCAGGACCTAAGAACGACACCTACAAGCTACGACATCCTCAACCCGACGGCAGTGTAGTAGCTGTCAGCAAAGTCCGAGGATTTACTCTGAATCACAGGGCAAGTCAATACGTTCACTTTGACAGCATGAGGAATCTCATCTGTAAGAGGGATCGGTCAGCATCACTGTGCCCTATCCACGTCGGATCATACGGACAGGACTCTGCCAGAACAACACCTTGCTGTCCAAGGACACCAGCAAAGTGTACCGCATGGTGTACACCAAGCGACGCGTGATTTACGATTCCGAAGGCATGCCCGTCGAAACACTACCTTATGGCTGATCATGTCATGAACAAGAAAACTGATGATACTGTATACATGGTTTGTTTGTTTGTATGTTTATCAAGAGTCATAAAAACATCATGTGATGTATGAATATTCATGTGTCGTGTCATTTGTCTTCAGGGTTAGACCTGGTGGAGTCCATGGTCACCCTTATTTATGATGATCTTGTTAAGCACAGACCTGGTGGAGTCCATGGTCGCACACCCTCCTAACACCTCATTGGTCAAACTCTGTTGTCACGTGTAATAAAGTCACGTGTCCTGACGTCACGTGTCCTGACGTCACGCGTCATAAAGACCTCCTCAACGCAACTCCTCATTCTGACTTTAGTCGTCAGAGAGAGAGCACACACACACTCACCTCTTGGTTTTCGGTATGTTTCGGCACCCCCAAGCCAAAAAACACAAAAGGATGCAGTCTGTTCACCGTGATAAGCTCAGGACCAATCGCTTCAGTCTCGTCGTAGCCATCAAAGATATCGAAGCTGTGGTCGACAAATTGGTGGAGTTACTCCTTACCCTCTTCATGAAGGCTGACATCATGGAGGTACCACAAACCTCTTACAATCGGATCAGAGCTTTATTAGATGTTCTACCCCGCCGAGGACCCCAAGCTTACACCCTCTTTTGCAAAGCGTTGAAGGAATGTGACGAGACAGACGCCATGAGAGTGTTGGGAGTAGAGACTCCCACAGAGACTCCCAGAGAGACTCCCACAGAGACTCCCAGAGAGGCTCCACCCAGTGACAGACGACAACTGACTCTGCAGGATGTTTGGGATGATCGTAGAAGGCTGATCTTATGGAGGGACGGAGTCACGGAGTCACTTCTTAGAACAGGTCAGAGAAGCGATGCAGAAGCAGTCACAGTGACAGAGACGACCGAGTGATGTCATCCAAGGTCATGACGTCATCGTATGTATGTGCATATATAAAGAAGAGTTTGTGTGTGAGACTTGTCATTCATCATCATGTTGTTCACGTTGCTGTTTGTGATCGCCACGTATCTGGAAGAGAGACACTTCTTAGAACAGATCAGACAAGCGGTGCAAGAGGCGGTGCAGAAGCAACAGGCTCGTGACGCCATGCGTGACGTCAATGAGTGACGTCAATGCGTGACGTCATAGCACGTGCAGCTGCTGTATAAAAAACTCGGGATCCATCGAGACGTCTTCAGTCGTACCAGTTCAGTCAGCATGGCAGCATCTCCACGTCAGCACAGTAAGTATGGTTTTTCACTTACTTAACTCAACAAAGTACGCGACCGCACAGAGCATTTGTAGGTCCGAGGGCATCATGCTTGCACAATGCAACCGTCGAAACGTTGATGTTAATATTTTTTACCATCCCATGTTACAGGTACTAGAGATTGTCCACTGCTCCCTTCTTCCAACATGGACCACATCGAGGTACTTTGCTCTTCTCCAGGATGAACGTTATCATGTGAAGGACGTACTCATCATCCATGAGGACCTCATCTGTGTCACTTATACCGTTCGTAAGTCGGAATCCTCCAAAGAGACAAAAGTCAAGACACCCAAGGCCGTCCCTCCTAAATGGGTGGTGATACCACCACCAGGGACAACCCCTGCCACCACAATGACGAGGAAGACACAGAAGGAGGAGGAGGTGGTGGTGGTGGTCAGCAAGAAGAAGAAGAAAACACCCACCAAGAAGACCCTGGTTAATCCTATGGATACCCCTGCCACGGCTCCTCCAAAACAAAAGAAACAGAAGTTGGAGGAGAAGGTTCCCGTCAAGACATCCCCTAAGAAGGTGTCCAAGAGTATCTCTCACAAGGGTCCCTCTGCCAAGAGTGTCTCTCCCAAGAGTACTTGTCTCAAGAGTACCCTTCCCAAAGGTACCCCTCCCAAGGGTACCCTTCCCAAAGGTACCCCTCCCAATGGTACCCCTATCACGAAGAAGACGAAGAAGAAGGAAGCCCCTACCACCACCACCACCACCACCACCAAGGCAGCAGACCCACAGAGTGTCAAGAAACAGATGACGTCTGATGTGCTGTGGAACAATGATCAGCAAACTGTTGATGTCAGCCCCGACAAGTTAACCTCTCCTCAAGTTAACCAGAGATGACACCGTCGACTGTCCCCATGACTGATGCAAAGCAGACAACAACAACAGTGTCAGGGGAGACTTCCGCCGACACGTCTGCTCATTCAGGCCTGATGACGACAGATCCCATGATGACATCCGTGATGGCTCCAGAGACGACTTCACCCGAGATGACTGCATCAGAGATGATGCCTCCCGAGGACTATCCAGACATTCCCATGTTTAACGATGAAAATCATTTTCATCCTGGACAAATGGACTTTCTACGTTGTTCGACATGTAATCCCCACGACCATTTGAACTGGTGGTGATCTGTTGTTGTTGTTGTTGTTGTGGTTCACAAGTTGTTGGTGTTGTTCCAATAAAATTCAACGTGAATGGTTTGAATGTGTTGTATATATCTTCAAGGTTCATCGATCATTTAGATCATTTGCCTGCACCCCACTGGTTGATCATTGACGATTTGCTGGGCGATCATAGCAAAGAGGAAGAGGCAGACGTGTTGCGATGGTTTACCAAGAAAAGTCACCATCGCAACACGTCCGTGTTGTACCTGACGCAAAACCTCTTTGCCTCGACGCCTCATCATCGCACCATTAGTTTAAATGCTCACTATCTCGTGCTGTTTAAAAACCCGAGGGACGCCTCTCAAATGGATCACTTGGCTCGACAAATCTTTCCAGGACAGACGGCTTTCCTTCGAGAAGCCTACGAGGATGCCACCTTGGCTCCTTATTCCTATCTGTTTCTGGACTTGAAACCCACCACGGCCAAAGAGCATCGTGTGCGTACCCATCTCTTTCGCAACCCCACCACCCTTTACGTTCCCAAGTGATAAATAGCGCTGACTGTCGACCTGACCCATCAGTTGAGTCTGACCTGCCATGGGAAACAGACGAAAACAGACCCAGCCCCGCAAACGTGCTGTTGTTGCCACAGGCTTGTTTAAACCCGCTCATAAAACCCTCCCCACCACCTTGGGACGTGATCCCACCGAACGTCATCGCTCGGGTGTACAACGGTTGTACGAAAGTCTCAGGACACCTCTTCCTCCTGCTTCCTCCTCCTCCTCCTCCTCTGCCAAACCCAGAAGACCTTCCTTAAAAGAGTTGTACCCCGCCACTCCCACCATGGCGGCAGCAGCAAACACGTTTGTCCCTGTCTATACGCATCGTGCTTCACCTGCCGTCACCTTGTCGCCTCCTTCTTCTTCTTTTGATGTCACCCCTTCGTTCTCGTCGTCGTCGTCTCCTACCATGATTCAACCCTTTCAACCCTTGACGTCTCCGGCCATGATTCAACGACCTCGTGCTCCTAGTTCCACCAAACCGACACGCTCCAAACCGACGACACGCAGAAGAGTCAAACCCATCCGCCTTGTGAAATGCTTGCCTTTGGCAGAGAGTGTGGCTATCAAAGGACGTCATCGGCTGTTGCAATGGTTTGCCATCGCCGTGAGAAATATGCGAGCAGGGCGTGTTCCTTTGAAAACGCAACACAAGACCTGGCTGTTGAGACACCAAGACGTCTTGACCAAGATCACTAATCCACGTTTGCCTGTGGATGAATGTCTGAATTACTTGATGAAACGCAGTGGCAGTGGAACGTTGGCAGGTGTGTTGACACGCATTTTGTTGAACTGGCAGTCCTACCTGCAGGAGGGACAACAGAAGCGACAACATCCAACTCGTCGCCAAAGGAAACCTCAAGGGAAACCTCAAAGGCAGCCTCAAAGGCCACCTCAAAGGCAGCCTCAAAGGAAACCTCAGGGGCGTCGTCACTCCAGGAAACAGACCAAGAAGGGCAACAACAAGAAAACAGACCCAGGGGCAGCCTTGACCCGCATGGTGTTACGAAGCCAGAAGAAAAAGAAGAAGAACAAGAAGACAACGGCATTACTCCCACTTCCACCACCAACGCTACCCTAAATAAATAGAGGTATCCCATCCTTATCCTCGTCAGTTCCATGGTAGCAGCAGCAGCAGCAGGAACATCATGTCTGCCCGTTTGAAACGTCACAAAGAAGCGCTCTGTCATGTGTGTAGTCCTACAGCAACACCAGCCATGCAACAGGCTATTTTGAAACATGCTCCGTCTGAACTGATTCAAGCCATCTGCGAATGTGTGGTGAATTTGTATGGAGGTAACATTCCCATGACAGCACAGCAACGCCATCGTTTACAAAAGCATGGACCCCTCATGCATACGTTGATGAAAAAGAAAGTGTCTGTGGCCAAGAAACGCAAACTGTTACAACAGAAAGGCAGGGGATTGGGTCTCTTGTCTGCCTTGGCCTCGGTGGTAGGTCCTTTGGTGTCTGGTCTGTTGGGGCGATGATCATAAATACAGGGATCCTCTCGGATTGGGGTTAGTTGTCTCTGCACCATGATGAAGCATGCACGGAAAATGGTGATGGTCCCCGAAGAGGTATGGCAAAGTCTGCAAGACGAAAAACGACAACGTCATTTGCTCAAGTCCAACCTGTTGGAACAGAAACGGTTACACACGCTTCACGATATGGATACCCTCGTGCGTGATGACACGATTCCCTTCAGGGACAGAGAGCAGCAGTATAACACCTTGTTGCAACAGATGTTGGCGTTTCAAGACAAAGCAGCAGCAGCTGCAGCAACAACAACAACAGCACGACGCACCAGCCACATGCAACCATGGAATGGAATCCCTGCCAACACCAGTCAGGAAGGAACAACACCCCTCGGGAAAGGAGGGACTCCTCCCCTCCTAGCTGCTCCCCGTAAGTACGGTTTACTTACTGAGTTACACTCTGGCCTGTGTAGAGGTCGCCTAGAAGTCTTAGGTCTACAAGTCTTAAGACTAAGAGAGCTGTCATCCTAAGCATGGAGAGCGCGAAGCCGGTTACAGAGTCACTGACTCATGTTGTTCTTTGATTCTTTTGTTTCAGAACACTCCTCCTCCTCCTCCTCCTCTGACCTCATTCTGAATGACGTGGTGCAAACGATTCCTAAAACGCTGCAAGCCAAGGCCAAACAGTTGATGGCACGGATACAAGCCCATCCTGACTTGGGTTGGAATGAAAACAGTCAATTCGTGGTGGAAGGGGAACCCATGCCTGGGACTCACATGGTGGATCTCATCAATGATCTGGTGCGACAACGTACCAAAGCAGATCTCCACGGGGTTGGAACGTTCTGGCTCAGTATCTCGCTTCCAGCAACGTCCCTCATGAACTGATTGGCAACCCTCTCCGTTGGTCCTGGATGATGAAAACAAAAGGATCAGCATCCACCACCCAGCAACCTGGCACACGACAGGCAACACCACCTGACACCCCTGTCAAACGTCCAGGAGGAGAAGCCTTGTTTTTAACACCACCTCAATCGAATCTTGCTGGCGTCAAGAAGAAGAAGAAGAAGACAGAGACTCCCTCTTCCCCTCTGAACCGAGTGCGTCAATGGATTGACTTTTAATCATAAAAGAGAGCAGAGGGTGACATCTACAACAGTGTTAGCATGAGACGTCCCAAGAGAAACAACAACAACAGCAGCAAGTCCTCCTCCTCCTCCTCCTCTTTGTCGCCTGCCTGGGCACGATGGCTTCACCATACTTATTACGATCCCAAACATCCAGCAGGCTATGGAGGGTGGCGTGGTTTGTGGCAAGCAGCAGTCAAACAGAAAGGGAAACCCCAGAAAGGGAAACCCCAGAAGGGGAAATCCCAGAAGGGGAAACCCCAGAAGGGGAGGACCCAGAAGGGGAAACCCCCACTCACGCAACATCAGGTTCGACAATGGTTGAAAACCCAGGACACGTACACCTTGCACAAACCTGCCCGACGATCCTTTTCCAGGGATCATTACCGTGTGAGTGGCGTGGACGAATTGTGGCAAGCCGATTTGAGCGACCTCCTCGCCTATCAGAAAGAGAACCAAGGTTACCGGTATCTGCTGTGTGTCATCGATGTCTTCTCCAAAATGGCTTGGGTGCAACCCATGAAGTCCAAGACCGGCACCACGTTGATCGAAGCCTTTCAACGAATCCTGAAACAAGCTGAAGGACGTGTGCCCTCCATGTTGCAGACGGACAAAGGGACCGAATTTGTCAATAAACCTTTCCAAGCCTTCCTCAAGAAACAGGACATTCATTTCTACACCAGCCAAAACCCAGAAACCAAAGCCTCGGTGGTGGAACGTTTTCAAAGAACGTTGAAAAACCGTGTGTGGCGTTATTTCACCCAACATGGAACACGTCACTACCTCAAGGCTTTACCCCAGCTGATGCATGGATACAATCATCGCATTCATCGCACAATCGGACAGCGACCCGTGGATGTGCATCCCCACAACCCTTACGACGAAATTCGGGTGTTGGAAAACATGGAGCGTCAGAAGGAACGGCAGAAGCAACGTCAGCAGAAGCAGAAGCACCATCAACACCAGCGTTCTCTCTTGTTACCTGGGACCCGTGTTCGCTTGAACAAGACCAAAGGGACCTTTGACAAAGGGTATCTTCCCAACTGGACCAGCGAATTGTTCACCGTGGATCGCGTCGTGAAAAGGCGTGTGCCTCCTGTCTACCGAGTGAAAGATGATCATGGAGAAGTGCTCCAAGGCACCTTTTACCCCGAGGAACTACAACCCATTCAGAAAACGGATGACGTGTACAAAGTCGATCAATTCTTGAAACGTCGACGGCGTCAAAAGAAGGACGAAGTGTTAGTGAGGTGGTCAGGTTACCCGGCCAGCTTCGATTCATGGATCCCTGCGGCTCATTTGGTCTTTTAAATAAGGGTGGCATCCCTCTGTCACCGTCATTTGGGTCATACTCCCTGCCCAATCATGCAGAGCGAACCCAGGCTCAGGTGCAAGGAGAACAACAACAAGGCTTCCTCCTCCTCCTCACGTTGGTGTTGTTTTGGCATGGACTTGCCACGCAGTGAAGTGGTGTTTTTCTCCCAAGTGTTGCTGATATATGGCGTGGTCGTCATGAGCATGGTTCAGTTGGCATTGGACCACGGTGAGAAACAGTTGTGGACAGCGTTGTTGGCCAGTTCGTTGGGATACTTGCTCCCACAACCCACGTTGGTATCATCGTCGCCGTCATCGTTGACTTCTTCTTCTTCTGCTCCTGCTGCCGCTACCGCATCTTCGACTCCCTCCGTGTCCAGTCTGGTTCCCTAAGCGCAAGGATGGCCATGTCCTTGTTTTCCTCCAAGCGGGACTTTTACGTCACCTTACCCAGCGATGCGTCCATGGATGTTCATCCCGACAACAAGGTGAACCATTACGAAGTCAAACTCCCCTTTCCCATTCAAGTGAATCGTCAAGAGTTGGAAGTGGGCGTCAGTGAACTTCATTTTCCCATGACGTGGTACAACGTGTCGTACCCCTTCAACTGGTTTGTGCTTCGCGTGAACTTGCAACGCTTGACCAGGATTTACAGTTCAGGAGCACCGGATGCGACCGTGATCGAAGAGGACCCAGGCATCATACGAGCCGTCAGCGAAAAGGTGATCATTCCCGAAGGCGTGTATTCCGCTCGAGAACTGGTCCAGAGACTGAACATCCTGCTTCAGCATGCCTGTGCACGATTGTTGGAAAAGCATACAGCTAATGTGTACCAGTCGGATGCCAGAGGTCGTTACACCGTCACCGTGAACTACCCCAAAGAAGAACTCCGATTTGAAATGCGCGGCCCAACGCACGTCAACTTTTATGCTCCCACACCGAAAGACATGTGCAGGGCCATCTCGGGTTCTTCCTGCAAAACATCCACCCAACCAGACCACGATGCCATTAGGTCTGCCTACACCACTCAACTGGTGTTGCCTGTTTCCTTGGTACGCATGCTCAGATTCATGCAACTCCCCATGGTCGACGAAGCAGAGGAAATAAGTCAAGTCTCCACTTACCCTGTCCAAGTGAGTGTGTTTGACCGTCCTCTTGTGGTGGGGGAACAGGAAGCCGACCATCTAGCTGGCTTTGATACGGTTTACGTCTACTCGGATGTGATAGAAGATCAAATCGTCGGGGATACCATGGCTCCCTTACTGATGTATGTTCCCGTATCTCGTCGAATGATGGAAGACAGCGTCGTGATGAAAACTCCCCAGCATGTACGCTACATGGGATTGCGTCAGGGAACCACGGATGCCATTCAAATCTATTTAATGGATGACATAGGACGACCCGTGCCATTCCAGAGTGGGAAGACCATCGTGACACTCCATTTCCGTCCCCGTCGTCTGGGCACGTACTGACATGGTAGGACATCAGTGTATCCGACACCGGTGCAGCACCGGCTTGGGTGGCCTACAACAACAAGGACGAGGTTTAGCCGCGTACTGAGGTCGCATTCATCAACGCGGGAGAGGTCTCTGAAACATCTTGGGAAGCTTGGGCCGTTCAGCCCTCTCCATGCTGAAGACGGTGGGAAAATCGGCTCTCAAAACCGGTGTGAAGATGCTGCCAGGCTTAGTGCAAGATATTCGTTCTGGACGTCGTAGTGTACGGGACAGTTTGAAACATCATGGAAAACAGGCCTTACTGACCACCTTGCAGTCACAGTCATCACCGGCACACAAAAGAAAACGAAATCCGTCATCTGGTGCCATAAAGAAGAAGAAGAAGAAGAAGAAACAACAAAAACGCCAAGCTTTGTTTTGAGTCGTCATGGAACTTTGTGACATTGGACTTGACATAAAAAAGGATCATTCCCATGAACAAGGGTCAGTTCAACACCAGACACGAACATGTCAAGACCTGTTGGGCAGACCTGTTGGACAGACCTGTTGGGCAGACCTGTCAAGATGATGCGCCGGGATGCTTGTGAATGTGCCAAGTCACAGTTGGATCTCTTTTCGGTTCCTCCTGTGGTGACGTCAGTTCAAGAGGGTCAGTGGATTCGATACAGTCCTCTGGCACCCCCTTCGGTGGCGGGTCCCCTCCAGTTTAACATTGCCAACCCTGTGAATGCGTACATCGATTTGAATCAGTGTTACCTTCGCATCTGCCTCAAAATCAAGAATACCGATGGCACAGATGCCACTCATGATGGGGATGACCGACTCGTCATGTCCACGGTGAACAACATGATGCATTCCCTCTTTCGAGAAGTGCGTGTGCAAGTGGGACACAACCAGTTGGAAATCACCCCCTCCATGGGAACCTATCCCTACCGAGCCTATTTGGAAACGTTACTGAGTTATGGGAAGGCAGCCAAAGGGACGCATCTCCAGTGCCCAGGATGGTACACCGATGAAGCTGGAAAAATGGATGACTTCAATGCCGTCGCTCAGAATGTCAATGCAGGACTCGTCGCACGACGGCGGGTCATTTTACCCACCCGAGAAGTGGAACTGACAGGGCGTCTCCACTGTGACCTGTTTCTCCAAGACCGGTACCTGGTGGATGGCGTCCCCATGAAACTAGAACTGATTCGGAGCCCGAGTGATTTCTACTTGATGAGTGCTGGAGATGTGGAATGTCGATTTGAACTGACCAAAGCCGAGTTTTACGTACGCCAAGTCAACATCGATCCTGCCATACGGGAACAGCACGTGAAACACATGTCACCAGGAGTCACGGCCAAATATCCTTTGACCCGAGTCCAAGTCACAGCTCATGACATTCCAGGAGGAGGGCGCGATTTCCACAAAGATCAACTGGTGGGAGGACAACTGCCCAAACGCGTGGTGTTGGGACTGGTGGACAACGATGCTTTTGCCGGTAGCAAGGAAAAGAACCCCTTCCATTTCAAACACAACAACGTGACCAGTCTCAAACTGAAACTCAATGGCCAGGAAGTGCATGGTACAGAAATCAAAAGTGACTTTCAGAACAACAGTGGTTCGCTCAAACAGTTGTACACGAACCTGTTTCGCAACACGGGACACCTGTGGCAAGAACATCCCTGCAACCTCACCCTAGACGAGTTCAGGAACGGATTCACACTGTGGGTGGTGGATTTGATGGCAGATCTGGGAGCAGACGAAGGTCATAACTACCCACGACACACAGGCAAGTTGGGACTCGAACTCCAGTTTGCAGAACCCTTACCGCATCCGGTCACCCTCGTCTGCTACGAGGAATACGAAAGCGTGTTGGAAATTGATCGGTTCCGCAACGCTCTGATGGTCTAAGGATGGATGGACTGACGACCAAGGACTTGAACGTCTACGTCCAACAGGACCCCCTGCTGCGACCCCTTTACCAAGGGACTTTTGCCCGAGATCACTTTGCCATCACCGTGCTAAGTGAACGACACGGACCTTATCCTAAAGCTTACGTCGTCAACACGGACCCCAGTCATCTCCCGGGACAACACTGGGTGTACGTGTATCGTCCAGCACCGGGTTACTTTGAGTACTTTGACAGTTATGGCGTCCCTACCCACTGCTATGGACCAAGGTATTCTATAAGTGATCCCTACCAACTGCATCCGGACGTTCGGCATGTCATGGCCTACAGTGGATGACTCGCACAGCGGTGGAATGTGAATTCACTTCAACCCTGGTTCTCTAGCTCTTGCGGAATGTACTGCCTGTTTGTCCTGGCTCATCGTGCCCGTGGATGGACTTTCGACAACGTGATGGAACAGTTTGATCCCTTCAACACCCTCGTCAATGAAGAACGTGTGAAACGCTGGTTTCAACTCACACGCCTACCAGACAACAACAACGACGTCCAGGATCCACAGCCTTGTCAAACATGTTGTTCTTATGGTTCTGATGTTATGATGTTCTCTTCATGTTCGAGTTCCTACCGTTTGTAAACAAAAGATCAGGGACGCCCCTAATCCTGACTCTTTTGTAACCATGGTTCTTGTTAGCGGGGGAAATAAAACGTTGAAAAAAACCCCAACACACATGTCTTGTTATGATTGTCATAGCATGAAAGCATTCTTTAGAGAAAGTTGGATGGTCCTGAAAAGGACCGGTTTTTTTTTCGTTTTGGTGATCACAACGACCACAGGGGCGGCATCATGCACTGACACGGGTGAATGGTTATCTTGGTTTTCACGGGGCACTTGACCCCGTGAGTCAGGCGACGATGATAAGTATCTTTCAACACCGTGCCGCAATACACGCATTGAAAAGTCCCGCTGTAGTCATCCGTGCCCTTGCAATACACTGGCAACCCTCCCTGACATTGGCGACACTGCCAAGCTGGCAAGTGTCGCCATGATGGAAAAGCCGGTGGTGGTGGAGGGATGGGCGCTGGCGATGGTGGGGGTGTCTCCACGGAGATCAGTTCTAGATCCCAGTTTTCTTCCATGGTTGTCCGCTGTCGTCTTCCTCCTCATCTTATATAACAGAACTCAACCAATCACAAGACAACACCTCACGACCATGACGTCACGACCTCACGCGCCATGATGACATTACGATCTCACGCGCAAGCATGACGTCATGGCTGTGACGTCGTCGAGGCTATATAAACGTGGCCATGACTAGTCACCCTCACATATCGTCGACTCCTTGTGTGTGTGACGAAGATATGGATACACGTAAAGTGAAAATGGATCGACCAACCCCTTACCGAAGAAACTGTGGACGAAAACAGTGTCTCCGGTGCAGCCCGAAGAAGGAAGAAGAAGAGAAAGAAGGGACAGCGCCCCTCATTCCCATTCCCACCACCACCACCACACCCTCACCACCACTGGAACCGACCATCAAGATTGAAGACGGTGGCGACGACGACGACAAAACGACGGGAGCTGACACGCCAGCGCGACCACCACCAACCACCGCGAGAACAGGCACTACAGCCAAGAAAACAGCCAACACGGAAATGGTGCCATTACAAGAATTAGCAGACCAATGGCGATTCATCATGTGCCCTACCTGTCTGAAAGCCCGTCCATCCGACTGATTCGATGTCGTCCCCACAGCCAAGTTTTACGTATGTCTCTATTGTGGTGGGGGTGTCCCCAAAGGAACGCAATCCCTCCACGATGACATTTGTCCCGGCAAATATGTTTTCCGAGGACTCCAACTCATCTGCCGATGCTGACTGTGAAGCATCCACACCTCACGGCCCTTTTCAGGGCCACCCACCTGCTCCCTAAAGACTGCTTGAAACACGATGCATCCCATCCCATCGCCGTCGTTCCACTCACTCTTCCCTCCCCCCCCCTCTCCCCTCTCCTTCCCTTCCCTTCCCTTCCCTTCCCTTCCCTTCCCTTCCCTTCCCTCGTCCCGTCCCGTGCCGTCCGTCTGTCGCCATCTTGAAACACGCTTCCTTCTCGCGTGATCACGCGAGATCCCGCGAGATCGCGAACAAAAAACCACCGTTGCCTAGCAACACCCCCGTTGCTAACGACCACGTCACACCTCGTACACACCAACTCATGACGTCATCCTAGAACAATCGAATGACGTCACACCCCGTACACACCAACTCATGATGTCATCCTAGAACAATCGAATGACGTCACAATCGGGGTCACGTGACCGAGAACAATCGAAAGACGCCAGAGAGACGCTGTGCACTACTCACGTCGAACCTTGGCATTTTAAGTTTTAACTTTGTCTAAATTATGGACTGTAGGATGCGGCAGAAAAAAAAAATTCTCGGCCTTCTTCCTACTCTTTCTGTCCTGTTTACATTCATTGTTAAACAATGGTTTAAGAATGTGTGGAATTGCAGAGGTATAGTTTCATTAGCTATATTCTTCAGTTTATCAGAGAATACCTGGATCGGATCCGGAGTATTGATAAAAACATCGTATTTCAAGTTTTACGTGCACAGTGTCCGATGTAATGGTGAGTGAGTTAATGTTTAGCGTCACATCGTCAATAGAACGAGAACCATTGATAATATCCATGATAGAGAATGATAAAGAACCTGTGAACAAAGGACAGTAAAACAACTAGACTATCACAGACAGACATGTAAAACTAGTAATTGCATCTAAAACAATTTAACTCTAAAGGACGATACAATATAAAAACGGGCTATAGACCGCCAACAACTGAAGGTAGATCACCATACCAGGGTCCATGGGGACTTACAGTACCTTTGCTGCCTGCATGGACCCTAGCTGGATTTACATCATCCCTTCAGCCGCTGGCGATTGTACGAAAGTTTAGCCAAATTTTTAAAAGAACAAATTGATTATTTTTAAAATCGGGTAAGTAAAAATTAAACCTAGAAAACTTTTGTGACTTACGTACCCTCTCAGGAGGACAATAATTTTACGGTACTTTAACCCCGTTTGAGGATACAGCCACTAACAATACCAGTTGCTAATTTATACTACCAATCATTAAAATACATCTATCTACAACACATTAATCAAAGGCTCCCATGAAAAGTCACCTCCTCGTGGTGGGTGGTGGGTGGTGGGTGGTGGGTGCTGGGTAACGCTAAGGTTTCTGCTCATAAAACCTTGAACACGAGTAAAGGTATCGTAAGAGATCGTGATGGATTGTTTGATGATATGTCGGACCTTGATATAGCATCAGAATTGAAGGATCAAGGTGTGCTCTATGTCAAGTGCTTTTCAACTCAGAAAAACAATGAATCATCAAAACTATCTGTTTACGTTTTCATGTTTAACTGCACCCAAATCAGTGAAGGCAGGCTACTTTAACATTCAAGTTGACACCTACATTCCCAACCCGCTCAGGTGTTTTAGATGCCAGAAATACGGACACGGTGTATCTACCTGTACATTGTCTGTTGTGTGTGAGAAGACACACAGAACAGAAGATTGTGACAGCGATTTTACAAAAATGCACCAACTGCTCAGGCGACCATTCATCTTCTTCGAAACAGTGTCCAATTTGGAAAGAGCTTCTTTTTCTGAAACCAAAAAAAAAAAAAAAAAACAACCAAAAAAAACGGTGAAGAGATCTGAACTTGCAGAAAGTTATGCTACAGTAGTAAACACCTTTGAACAGCTCTAAAATAACAATATCATCCAAAGGCTGCCAAACTACCTTGACTTTGGTCAATGGCGACTCTCCACAGCTTTTGTACCCTGCTATATCATCCCAGACTGAGGAATCACTTCCTAATACATCAAAGTCTTCTTCTGATCACAAATCATCATCATCTCAGTCACACTCACAGCTGATTGTCAACAAACTGTTGAAAGTAAACCTTAGCCTAAGCCTGATGCTTCAAAATACCAAAGTGGCAGAGCTCCTAAAGGGTCACAAAATAAAATTCAATTGTTCAAAAAATATGGGCCTCTTGAAGACATGGACGTTTCTGAAAACGTCCATTCTAGGGCACATAGCTTGTCGCCCTCCAAAAGACTGCGGGGTAGATCCCCAATAACTCCTCCCCAAAAGATAGTATATTCCAATAATATTGTACAGTGGAACTGCAGAGGACTGAGGACTAATTTACATGAATTGCAGATATTAGTCCAAGATCTTACACCTTCAGCGATATGTCTCCAACAGACATGACATACTTAAAACAAACAGATACATTTGACCTTCGCCTTTTTATCATTATCGCATATCATTGTTTTTCCCCTTTGGGTGATAGGGCCATTGGCGGATCATCAATTCTAGTCAGACGAAACGTTATTCATAGCCCTGTTCCACTTATTACTAATATGCAGGCTGTTGCAGTGAGAATTACTTTACACGTAGCGTTTACACTATGCTCTCTCTATATTTCGCCGTCTTCGACGTTTCACAAAAACTGATCTTCAAGCTTTATATGACCAACTCCTGAAGTCCTGTGTCATAATGGGACATTTAAATGGGCACAACCGACTCTGGGGTGGTGTAACTACAAACACTAAAGATAAATTGTTGGAGGACGTTTGTTCTGACAATGATTTATGCATTTATAATGAGGGTTCCAGCACATACTTACACCCTAGTACAGGCACCTATTCTGCTCTCGACTTCTCCCTAACAAATTCAGAATTGCTAAATGAATTTGAATGGTCAGTCCACGATGACCTTTGTGGAAGTGACGATTTTCCTACTATACTAAAATCTGTAACTCCATCTGATGTTCCACCATCATCAAGGCAGAATTTTAGAAAGGCTGACTGGGCTTTATATGAAACACTGTGTGCTGCAAAACTTACACCTGAACGTTTTATTGACCTTCCTGATGCTATTAAATGCTTTTCTGATGAATTGAATTCCATTTCTGATGAGTGTATACCATATTCCTCTGCAGTTCCACGTATTCGAAACCATGGTGCAACGATTAATGCAAACAAGCTAGGAGGGCAAGGAAAAAAGCAGGACATTATTTCCGTTGCCATCCTATGGTGCATAATTTAAATAAATTTAAAATTTTAAATGCTAAAGCGCGGCGTACTTTTAAACAGAACAAACGCCAACCTTGGCAAAATTGTGTATCCAAAATAAATTCTCGGACACCCATGCCCAAGGTGTGGAACATGGTCCAGAAAATCAAAGGTATAGGTACAAAATCTAGTGTCCATCATCTGAAACATGGAGATCAATTGCTTACTGATAAATCAGATATTGCGAATAAACTGGGTGAAACCCTCGCTTAGCACTCTTCCTCTTCTAATTATTTACCTAAATTCCAGCAGTATCAAAATCAACAAGAAAAAAGAACAATTAATTTCACTCCTGATAATGGGGAAGAATATAATGAAACTTTTTTTCTATTCATGAACTCCATATTGCTCTTGATCGAGCTCACGATACTGCTACTGATACTGCATTATCAACTTCTGAAGCATTTACCAGAATCATGTTTACAGACGCTCCTGTGTATTTGTTATGATATTTGGACTTCAGGAAAATTTCTTTCCTCATGGCGTGATGCTATAGTAGTACCAATACCTAAACCTGGACGTGATCATACGGATCCATCAAATTATCGACCAATTTCATTACCTAGCTGTGTTTGCATGACCATAGAACGCATGATAAATAATCGACTTGTTTGATGCGTGGAAACAAATAACCTCATAACAGATATACAATATGGTTTACGTAAAAACAGAAGTACTGTCGATCACTTAGTGCGTTTGGAATCATTTGCAAAAACGCGCTGATTAATAAACAACACGCTGTGTCTTTATTTATCTTGGAAAAGCATATGACACAACCTCGAAATATGACATTTTGAGAGATTTACATGATTTCGGTTTGCGACGTCGTTTGACTGAATTCATAGCCAACTTTTTAAATAACAGACAGTTTCACAGTCCACGTGGATTCTACCCTGTCTGATCATTACAATAAGGATCAGGGTGTTCCACTGGGAGTATTTTGTCTGTCACACGTTTTAGTATAAAGATAAATAGTTTATCAAAAGTTTTAAACGGTTCAATTGATGGATCGTTGTTTGTGGATGATTGTAATATTTCTTGTTGTGGTAAAAATATGCATACTATTCAACGGCAACTGCAGCTGTGTTTAAACAAAATAAATAAATGGTGTCTTGAAAGTGGCTTTAAATTTTCTTTGTTTGTATGTTTAATTTTCAGTATTTTTGACTCTTGTTCAAAGACAGGACGATTTAGATGAGGCTGCATGCTCCCCGCCACAGTTGACACATCTGAATGATTCATTTGTACATTCAGAGTGTCACCGCAACGGTAGCAATCAGAACTCTTTGAATGACAAGACTTAGCACCATGCCCAAATCTTTGACATTTGTAACATCTGAGTGGATTAGGCACGTATACGTCCACCGCAAGGTTGAAGTAACCAGCTTTAATAGACTTTAGAATGGTCGGACAGTTAAATGTAGACAGGTAGGTATTTGTTTGTATTATATTGTTGTCTTGCTTTTTGGTAAAACGCTCCACAGTAGTTCAGCTACAATTTCCTCCTCACTCATAAGGGAAAGACACTTCGCCCGATCTCGAACAATTCCTCTACTTGAGTTCAATGTTCTGTGCACTGAGACAACAACCTGTGTATTAACAAACCGCTTAAGACCGAGCAGATTGACAGATTGCGGCCTCCGAGTTAGCACATTCAACTAACAATGAACCATTTCGAAGGCATTTTTCACTTCTCCGCAGACACTTTCAATACCCGTGGAGATAGCAAATGGGTTGCGTGTCAATGGGGTACCGTCAGCAGAAGCAACAACGATAAACCTAGGCCAAGAATCAGATTTTTCAGTCGATATTTCATCATCAGAAGCAACATGTCGACGTTTGTTAGCTTTTGCAGAACCAGAGTGAATGTGGAGAGACATGATGGGATAAACACATTCGACAACTCTGCTCCCCACCCGCCATCGTGTGTCAACAAGGACGACGTTACAGTGGAGGCCAGCCTGTACCACCAGGACTACAGAGGTGTTATACTCCAGTGAACAAAGACATGAATAGTCATGATATCCAAAAGAAGATATGTCAGGCTGGTTCGGCCCATGACACATTTCGCAAGAAACATAGAATTCAGGGGTCAATATCACCAGATTAGCCCATGAGCCACCGCCTTCAGGCATTATTACTCTAGGCAATTATGCGTACAATAGAATGCCCTCAATAACCAGTGTCAAAATACAATTTAAGGAATATATATTGTCAACATGAACATGTCCATGCTCAGGGCATAGCGTGACCAGCCGATTGATAGAACCGGGCCAGTTCTACCACCCGTCTAGGTGAGGTCAGGGCCAAAGTGGTGTGTTAGGCAACAGGAACACGGTTGCAGGCTATATTGCCCTCAACCACCAGGATCCACCAACACGGGACGCAACCCACGGCAAACAGGCTGCCCAATTCGGTCGCTCCTTGCGACCAGCAATGGGGTGCTATGGACCTTGCTGACCCTGGTCCAGACGGGGAATTGGCGTGCTCTTAGCATTACCCAGCACCCACCACGCGGAGGTTGGTCAGGTGGTCTTAGTAAAATTTCACCTTGTTGCAGGTGGGTCATCAGTCGAATTTATAGCTGAGAGAATTGTTCAACAATGGTTACTTCCACAAAGGTCATCATGGACTGACCATTCAATGTCAGTACATATATCTGGATCTGAGAGTGACAAATCATGTACAGACTACGTTCCCATACCAGGATGTAAATGAGTGGCTGATCCATCATAAAATATGCATACATTGTTATTAGATAAGAAGTCAAGTATTTTCCCTTTATCATTAGTGCCGTTACTACGACACAAAGGCCTAGATTATGTCGGTTAAGATCACCCATGATGATACAGGGTTTAGGAAGCTGGTAGAACAGATCGTGAAGGTCAGATTGCTGAAGAGTCGACAGTGAATAAAGTGTAAATGTTACTTGAAGAGAAAGCCGCACAGCGACAGCCTTAAGATTGCTTTGAAAAGGGACAGGGTTATGAACGACACCCTGCCTCGCCAAATAGAAGCACCACCGGTGGCTTTATCACATGGAGGTGAAAACGAATGATATGAATTGTACTGGCGAATTTCAAATTTGTAAGTTTTAGGCAAAAACAACGACGGTTTGAAATCGTGAGATAATAACTGAAGATCGTTAAAATTGGTCCTAAGACCTCTGCAATTCCACTGCAGAACTTTATGAGAGTTACTCATGGAAGCTGAGTTGAAAGAGCGTGAACGAGACGAACTCCCTTTAGTCTGAGATGGCTGTAAAGGCTTGTCTCCATATCTAAAGGTTCAAAAGTGTTATGAACCTCTACAGGCACTTTTGATAGCAAGGGCACCTCAATCTGTTTATGGCCCTTTGTTTCTTGTCTTCTTTGTTGTTTCTGTTCTTTGTTTGACATAAGTTTCTTCACAGATTCAGGATGAGTTTCAGTAGCAATTGTATTTGAACGTGGAATTGGGTCTGTGGGTTTGAGACGCTGCTGGTGACATACTGATGTACTCTGTACTGACATGGAATAAAAATTTCTGATCATCAGAGGTCCAGCTAATAGCTGTTTGACACTCAGAATCAACTTTGACTGGAGAAGAGGTAACTGCATCAGAGTAGGATACTGTAAGAAGAGGAAGCAGATAATTCCTGATCGAACTGTTTCTTTGCTTCAGTCATTTGTGTGTTTCACTTTTAGAATTTTAGACAGTCTCACAAAACAGGAGCATGATTTTGAAGAGGACATGTGTTCAACCGTACAGTTTGCACACCTAATGTTATCATTGCAGTCCGTTCCATCATGAGTTGTACGGTAACAGGTGCAAATTTGGGTGACCTCGCGCCATGACCAAAATGTTCAAACTGGTGAAACGTTTAACCGACCGTACACATTGTGATTTCATTTCATCTACTTTCCTTTTCAGACATATGTGCGAGGCACCTTGCGCAATCTTGTACATTGCCTCGACATGAACTGAGCGTCTTGTGGATTGATACAACGATCTCAGTATTGGCAAAATGACGGTTTTCAGATTGTTGCCTCCTTACAGATTCTACGAGCAGGTTACCAGACCTGAGACAAGTAACATTTTTAACAGTTCCATAAATGCCTACAGTTGATTTTGAAATACTAAATGGATTGATCTCGAGGGGCTGCACCCGCGATTCCACGAACAACCAGAGAGCGTAGCCAAGAATTACTAGTGTTGGATGTTTCGTCATCAGAAGATGTTGCAGCATCATTATCAATAAGCCTCTGTTTCGTTTTAGAACGTGAACCAAATGGCAGACATGATGTTAAGAATTATTCAACACCCCTGCTCCCCACCGACCATGGAGTTGAACAAGGTCCCAGTTGTAGTGGAAACCAGCTAAACCACCAGGGCTGCAAGTATGTAATACTCCAGCCAAAAAGGACACAGGAAGATACGATAGTCAAACAGTGTAAAAAAGTCAGGCTGGTTAAGCCGTAGGCAGTTACCTGATGACAATAGAACCTGAAGGTCATCTATGCCAGACTGACCCTTTAGCCATCACCCTCTGGCATGCGACTCAAGGCAAACTAATTAAGCAATAAGTTGTACATTGGTATCCGAAAAGAAAACAAGACCAAATATTCACAGTAATATGTGCAAACATATTTACCATGCACAGGGCTTGACTTGAACATTCGATAGATAGAATCAGGCCGATTCTACCACCAGTCTAGTAACGTGAAAGTAAGGGCGTAAGTTGTGTGTTGGGCAAAGTAACGCTGTTCCAGGCTCCTTGCCATCAACCAGATCCTCTGTGATACATTAATTTATAACGATATAGAGAATGACGAAGGAACACACTTTATTCACATTAAGCAGTTTTGTAGAAATACAACAGGGTAATTAGTGGCAATCCACACATGCAGAAAAAGGACATACAGAGACCAATGGATAGACAGACAGACGTTCTTTGTGTTTTTGTTTTGTTCACGTTTTGTTAAAGATGTCTTTTCACTTTAATCAGTCAAAAAGAAACTGAACATATTATGAGAGGTTACATCAGGTACATTAAGTATGAGCGAGTGAAGGATTGTTAGAATAATTATACATTCTTCAGCAAAGAAAATACCGTAGACTGAATCAAAGCAGTCTGGAGTACAAACATTAAAAAGTACATTAGGAATGATCCAAACATCCTAAATGTACTGTTTGCCTTGAGGAACATAAATAGCAATGATATTTTCTAAAGGTTATACCAAGAACTGCTGAGACACAAGAACACGGAAAACAAACATGTATCAGTTTCATTAAGATTGAGAATGTCATGCCCTGCAGAAAATCGGAATGACATGGAAATATCAAATGTCACAGATATTCTGATCCAACCTGGGTCAGATACAATTGAGGCCCGGTATAAAGCAATGCTTTGGCAGTGTGCACGCTGAGTGCATTTGTTCGCATGAGCCTCTTGAGGGTGCAATAACGAGGCTACGACTTTATCGATAACACATTCTTGTTCAATGCATATCCATAAAGTGTCCTCGTTATTGACTCACCAGATTCTAGAATGGGAATCAAACTTTTAACAAACAAACAAGAACGGATCTACGTGTAACAGGTCAAATAGGATTGCAGCAGTGTGTGCCTGTGTGAACCCGTGTTAAGAGGTTTTAAAAATAATTATGTTAATATTGCCGAATATTTGGTATTCCTTCGAACCTTTTACGGCCCATTCAGATCAATAGCATCAACGACAACAAAGATATCAGTCAATATCCTTGTACACTTACGGGAGATTATTGACAAATGCGTTTGAGGATGGGCTTGTTAAAAACATTTTAAATGGGTGTGAGGTTGCGAGATGGATATCCGGCACGATGGGCGAGTTGTCTAAGCCGCTATGCTAGTGATCCAGAGAACTTGGAGGCGGCGGGTTCGAGCCCACCTGTGACCGGATGTGAAAACCTCGGAGTCAACTTTGTGTGCAGACTCTGCCAGTGTTTCACAACCCCTAGTGTACAGTACACAACCCTGTGATGACCAAATGGTGGCCCCTCGAACACGTGCAAACACCTAGATGCTGGTACAGCAGCGTGCATGCAATAAACTCAGTCCACCCAGCTGTGAATGGCCACTGGTAAGGAAAGAAAAGTCACATCAACTCTGAGCGCCTAGTAGGCATCAAGTGTTGTATGATCAACAGGGAGTTGAGATTGAAAATACGATGTGCCGTTGTGATGGATATCCAATGATCGAAGGAACACAACAAAACGCCGTTAAGCGCTTTAACTGGATTTCGGTGCTATACAAATATTAGCAAGAAAACCTCCAAAAACCCCAAGAAAACAAAACAAAACAAAAAAAACCCACAAAAAACCCAACAACCACACCCCCCCCCCCCCAAAAAAAAAAAATTAAATGCAAAAAACAAAACAAAAAACCACAAAATAAATAATTAAAGAAAAACAAACAAACAAACACAAACAAACACAAAAATAAAAATGTTTTTGGAACAGATTAAAACATATGACCACAACCTCCACATGTTCTGTATTGACTACAAAGAAGCATATGTCCCTCTAGAATGGATTCTGAAGTCTCTTCAGTGTATTGACCTCCATGAGCGACTTCTTGATTTACTCTTTGATAAGTTGCTGTTCGGTTGAACTTGAGATGTATCAGTAATGACAGATGCAGACTTCGGAATCTATTCCAATCAGAATGGGATTATTTCAGGGGGACTCCTTCAGTGCTTTGTTGTTTTATTTGTTTTTACATCCTTTGAGTTTTCTGCTCAATAAAGTGGAGGGGTATTATCCCTGACCTCCTCAGCACAGATATCCAACACCAAGTGCTCATCGCCTGTACATTGATAACACTGACCTCCTTGCCAAAGGAGATACCGAGTTGGTTCTTCTTGTCGGGCCCTTTTCTAATGATATTGGCATGACATTTGGACTCGACAAACTCTCCATTGAAAACGTGGGAAGGTAACTAATGATGGATCAGTCAAGGTACAAGGGTGATAGAGTATCTTGTGGAAGATCAGGCCTGGACCTTGTGTTATTGAACAGTTAGACTTCTGTCTATCTATCTATCTATCTATCTATCTATCTATCTATCTATCTATCTATCTGTCTGTCTATCTATCTATCTATCTATCTATCTATCTATCTATCTATCTATCTATCTATCTATCTATCTATCTATCTATCTATCTATTTTATGTTTTTTATCTTCAGGAAAAAGTGATTACAGTTAAACAGATTGTTATGACGTCACCTTGGCATGGCGTCACGCAGTGTAGCCATGACCTTACATTGGCGGATCAGTACTAGTGCCACAAGGAAAACAAGTATAATTCAAATGCATAATGTTACTGATCTAACGATGGACACCGTTCATAAATGAAAAATGTTTTCTTTAGCGTTACGCTGAATGGTGTCAGTATATTTTATACAAAGGGGATGATTTAATTTTTTTTTCCTTTTCTACAGCGGATTTGTCGATATGGGAGCGTAAGGGGGTGCACCCCTGTGCTCTGATTCACACAGGTGAGTTTGAGGTGCAATATTCCCTGTTGAACTGGCAACCAGTGCAGAAATCTAAGAACTGGAGTGATTTGGTCAGTGCGTGTAATTCGTACTGCTACTGAATAATTTATTTTGTAGTCTTTGCAGACGTGATGGACTCTTGGTGGGAGGTTGTTGAAGAAGAGAGTTACAGTACTCGATTCGGCTGATGATGAGAGTTTGTACAAGAGGTTTGATGGCAACAGAGGTCATTAATGGAATGTTCCTGCGAGATCTGTAAAACCTTCTTCACCCCTCCATTCTGAAACTAAACATCCTTGTACACTTATTTATCACCTGGTTTTAACAATCGCAATTATTTACTCAGTTACAGCCACTAAAGTTCACAGTTATTTGTCAAACACATCAAGTTTGTTACTCATGTGACCTGCAAAACACTCCCAACAACAGGTTTAATTTGACAGTCTGATTCATTGAAATGGCACGCTGATGTCCATCCGGTTACCAGCGACCAATTAGGATGCTGTAACAACATCGCATATCCTTGGGTGAACAAAAGGTCATCACAGTAAATGTCTGTGTTTGAATAAAGCTGTACTTTAAAAATGCCCTTTAATGCGTGTACCAATGCATCTTTTGAGGTAGAACCGACACATCCTGAAAAAATGTTTACATGATCAGCAACCTTGCAGATATACAATGGCAGTCAGCAAATAGTCGCATCTGGCCCAGACAAACCAGCGTCACAGAATTACCACGACCAATAGTCAGTGATGTCATAGAACGAGACAGCAGAACCTGATTTAGTTAACAGTCAATGGCAGCCAACAACGTGATCCAAAGAAAGATTTTGGAGTTTCACACAGGTGGCTTGAGCTTGAAGTTCTCTGAACATGATGGTTTACCGGCATTAACTACTTTCCATTCTATTCGATTATCTTCCTGAGAAAGCTTCTGTAACGTACACAGCACTGACAATTAATGGTGATTTATTAATATCTTACATAAATTACAATGGATACACACGACACGTTATCAGGGTTCGGACAGACCCAGCGGACCATGCCGAGTGACGTATTTCGGTATTTTCAGTTTTGTGCTGCAGTGTATGCAATTTCACGTCTAAACCTACTAAAGCCTACAGGCCATTTAGTCAAATATTCTTTTCAGTCAATCAAAGAAGATACCAATACAGTGTTACATGTCCAGATGTAACATGTCTTATGCATGTTTAGTGTTTTCTTTTATAAGTATTTAGGGAGCGTTATAGTAACTGTCAAATCCCGGAGCTGCTCGAATGATCAAGGCCATTATGTACAGTAACTCTAATGACACTTCCGGTTACACTTGATGTTTTTACCGATTGGTTGCTGCCACTGATCATAAGAGATGACACAAGTGGTTCACTGAAATGTTCTAAGTAACTATGTTACACTGCTCTGGCGTATTCAAAACTAAAAACAGACTCAGTCACTTATTCTCTCAGTCACTCTCCCTCAGCGGTCTTCCACGTCGACATTGGTGAAACTATCGCCCGGACAGGTGACTGATGAACCAAGAATCTTCATGAGTTCCAGTATGAGATTCTTACAGATATTAGAGAATGCTGGCTGAGTTAGAGGACACAATTCCGTGTTGAGAGTCACGGCGTGTTATATGATTTGATCAACCGTGTCATTGCATCCACAGACTCAGATATAAATTTCCACCCTGTGTGCGTCACACTGTAGAGGAAATTTTGTCGATGCGACGCTAAATTCCCTGGCTCACTCACTCACTCACTGTGTGTACAAACTATAATACGAAATGACGTCTAGTGAAGTTTATTTCAAAGGTTTCATGATTTCATCATACGCTGGTAACAAGAGCATAAGCAATAAGTGGTGACCACTTGCAGAGAGACAAATGGCGGTCATCATTTTCATTTGACTTCCACATTGATTTGCTTCTCTGCCGTCCGACCGTTGCGGCCGGTAGCGATACAGAAGTAAGTTCCTTGATCGGCCGGAGTTACCGGAAATATTTGGAACTCTTTCCATTGTACGTACTCGCTACTGGAGGTCACAGCTGGGTCTAACAATGGCCCATGTCTACCCTTCCGTAGTTCCACATTCACGATGTCCGGTCCCACGCCGTTGCAGTCGATAGAGCACGTATATCGCTTGTCACATATTTTCTTCCCCTCAAATACGTCTGACAGGGTGTAGGCACCAACAAAGTCTGAAGGGAATGGTGCCACGTGATCGTTGTGTTTGAGGTAGGCGACACGTGTCATGCCAAGTGTGGGCAGATAACTCCTGCTGTGAAACGTAGTGTACAAAAACACCAGTCCTTCCTCTGATGACAGAGAGAGACGGGACGACGCAACGGTTGTGACGCCTGCATCAATGTTGAATGTCCTCTCAATCCGTCGACCTAGAGCGTCATACGCAGACACTACCTGGATAGGGGCGTCTTCAGAGGAACTGTTGATTCCAACAAAATACCAACCAAGGTATGGTACACTGTAGAGGTCTGGGTCCTCTATCTCGGCCTCTACGGAAATATCGAATGGCTCACCCGGGGTGTAGGAAATGGGATCGGGTGAAAATCGAATGGATGTGTCAGACACGGCCAGTTCTCCGTTTATTTCACCAAACACATAGTAATACTCCGTCAGGGAGCCTCTCAGATGCAGAGCTACGATCAGTCCATAGACAGGGTTCCTTACTACCAGCTCTGACCGTCCTTGACCTTCACGGAACGTGTCCGTGGCCGTATCATCTGGAAAAATTAACCAAGGCGTTAATCTCGATTATTTATTCTGTTTGAAGCAGTTTGATATAAAAGTGCTTATGCAGCGTTAAGTAATATTCACGCACTAAACCACTTACTCAGTGTTCCGGTCTGGCTTAGATTGTTTTTAAAAAACCAATAAGTCCTTCCTTGCCAATGCTTCATGCATATTATGTCTGGTTTGTCCTCTTGCAGGACAATCAGTTAACACTGTTAAACTGTGTTAGAAGTTATGTCGTGACGAGAACATTTAATGTCATACATAATAATTAATAGTAAATAGCAAAAACCCGTCAATGAAAGACAGTAAAATAACTAGATTACCACAGACTCGTATTTAAAACTAGTAATAAGATCAAAAGCAATACTATAGATCACAGTATGAAGCAATACTATATATTTCTGAAGTAAGATCACCATACACATGTACTAGGAACCATAGGGACATTTTGGGTGAATGAGTGAATTGTCTGCGATGGTTGTTGGGATTCTCTACATACATAAAAGCCTGTGTACGTGGGTGGGGTGGAGTTGAAAACTTCCTTCATCCAGTGGGAAAGTTCAACTGAAGGCCGCTTTGTACAATGTTCCAGTCATGTCATGGGGTCTCACATAAACCTAGGCGAACCTAGATTCGAACCCACGTTCATTGTGTTCTTGCATAGAAATATACTGTGTCTCAAAATGACAAGGACTCCCTGTGCCCATCCGCGTATATTCTTGAAATCTGAGGATTTAATGCATTCGAATGTAACGATGGACTCCGTTCATAAATGAAAAATGTTTTCTTTAGCGTTACGCTGAATGGTGTCAGTATATTTTATACAAAGGGGATGATTTAATTTTTTTTTCCTTTTCTACAGCGGATTTGTCGATATGGGAGCGTAAGGGGGTGCACCCCTGTGCTCTGATTCACACAGGTGAGTTTGAGGTGCAATATTCCCTGTTGAACTGGCAACCAGTGCAGAAATCTAAGAACTGGAGTGATTTGGTCAGTGCGCGTAATTCGTACTGCTACTGAATAATTTATTTTGTAGTCTTTGCAGACGTGATGGACTCTTGGTGGGAGGTTGTTGAAGAAGAGAGTTACAGTACTCGATTCGGCTGATGATGAGAGTTTGTACAAGAGGTTTGATGGCAACAGAGGTCATTAATGGAATGTTCCTGCGAGATCTGTAAAACCTTCTTCACCCCTCCATTCTGAAACTAAACATCCTTGTACACTTATTTATCACCTGGTTTTAACAATCGCAATTATTTACTCAGTTACAGCCACTAAAGTTCACAGTTATTTGTCAAACACATCAAGTTTGTCACTCATGTGACCTGCAAAACACTCCCAACAACAGGTTTAATTTGACAGTCTGATTCATTGAAATGGCACGCTGATGTCCATCCGGTTACCAGCGACCAATTAGGATGCTGTAACAACATCGCATATCCTTGGGTGAACAAAAGGTCATCACAGTAAATGTCTGTGTTTGAATAAAGCTGTACTTTAAAAATGCCCTTTAATGCGTGTACCAATGCATCTTTTGAGGTAGAACCGACACATCCTGAAAAAATGTTTACATGATCAGCAACCTTGCAGATATACAATGGCAGTCAGCAAATAGTCGCATCTGGCCCAGACAAACCAGCGTCACAGAATTACCACGACCAATAGTCAGTGATGTCATAGAACGAGACAGCAGAACCTGATTTAGTTAACAGTCAATGGCAGCCAACAACGTGATCCAAAGAAAGATTTTGGAGTTTCACACAGGTGGCTTGAGCTTGAAGTTCTCTGAACATGATGGTTTACCGGCATTAACTACTTTCCATTCTATTCGATTATCTTCCTGAGAAAGCTTCTGTAACGTACACAGCACTGACAATTAATGGTGATTTATTAATATCTTACATAAATTACAATGGATACACACGACACGTTATCAGGGTTCGGACAGACCCAGCGGACCATGCCGAGTGACGTATTTCGGTATTTTCAGTTTTGTGCTGCAGTGTATGCAATTTCACGTCTAAACCTACTAAAGCCTACAGGCCATTTAGTCAAATATTCTTTTCAGTCAATCAAAGAAGATACCAATACAGTGTTACATGTCCAGATGTAACATGTCTTATGCATGTTTAGTGTTTTCTTTTATAAGTATTTAGGGAGCGTTATAGTAACTGTCAAATCCCGGAGCTGCTCGAATGATCAAGGCCATTATGTACAGTAACTCTAATGACACTTCCGGTTACACTTGATGTTTTTACCGATTGGTTGCTGCCACTGATCATAAGAGATGACACAAGTGGTTCACTGAAATGTTCTAAGTAACTATGTTACACTGCTCTGGCGTATTCAAAACTAAAAACAGACAGTCACTTATTCTCTCAGTCACTCTCCCTCAGCGGTCTTCCACGTCGACATTGGTGAAACTATCGCCCGGACAGGTGACTGATGAACCAAGAATCTTCATGAGTTCCAGTATGAGATTCTTACAGATATTAGAGAATGCTGGCTGAGTTAGAGGACACAATTCCGTGTTGAGAGTCACGGCGTGTTATATGATTTGATCAACCGTGTCATTGCATCCACAGACTCAGATATAAATTTCCACCCTGTGTGCGTCACACTGTAGAGGAAATTTTGTCGATGCGACGCTAAATTCCCTGGCTCACTCACTCACTCACTGTGTGTACAAACTATAATACGAAATGACGTCTAGTGAAGTTTATTTCAAAGGTTTCATGATTTCATCATACGCTGGTAACAAGAGCATAAGCAATAAGTGGTGACCACTTGCAGAGAGACAAATGGCGGTCATCATTTTCATTTGACTTCCACATTGATTTGCTTCTCTGCCGTCCGACCGTTGCGGCCGGTAGCGATACAGAAGTAAGTTCCTTGATCGGCCGGAGTTACCGGAAATATTTGGAACTCTTTCCATTGTACGTACTCGCTACTGGAGGTCACAGCTGGGTCTAACAATGGCCCATGTCTACCCTTCCGTAGTTCCACATTCACGATGTCCGGTCCCACGCCGTTGCAGTCGATAGAGCACGTATATCGCTTGTCACATATTTTCTTCCCCTCAAATACGTCTGACAGGGTGTAGGCACCAACAAAGTCTGAAGGGAATGGTGCCACGTGATCGTTGTGTTTGAGGTAGGCGACACGTGTCATGCCAAGTGTGGGCAGATAACTCCTGCTGTGAAACGTAGTGTACAAAAACACCAGTCCTTCCTCTGATGACAGAGAGAGACGGGACGACGCAACGGTTGTGACGCCTGCATCAATGTTGAATGTCCTCTCAATCCGTCGACCTAGAGCGTCATACGCAGACACTACCTGGATAGGGGCGTCTTCAGAGGAACTGTTGATTCCAACAAAATACCAACCAAGGTATGGTACACTGTAGAGGTCTGGGTCCTCTATCTCGGCCTCTACGGAAATATCGAATGGCTCACCCGGGGTGTAGGAAATGGGATCGGGTGAAAATCGAATGGATGTGTCAGACACGGCCAGTTCTCCGTTTATTTCACCAAACACATAGTAATACTCCGTCAGGGAGCCTCTCAGATGCAGAGCTACGATCAGTCCATAGACAGGGTTCCTTACTACCAGCTCTGACCGTCCTTGACCTTCACGGAACGTGTCCGTGGCCGTATCATCTGGAAAAATTAACCAAGGCGTTAATCTCGATTATTTATTCTGTTTGAAGCAGTTTGATATAAAAGTGCTTATGCAGCGTTAAGTAATATTCACGCACTAAACCACTTACTCAGTGTTCCGGTCTGGCTTAGATTGTTTTTAAAAAACCAATAAGTCCTTCCTTGCCAATGCTTCATGCATATTATGTCTGGTTTGTCCTCTTGCAGGACAATCAGTTAACACTGTTAAACTGTGTTAGAAGTTATGTCGTGACGAGAACATTTAATGTCATACATAATAATTAATAGTAAATAGCAAAAACCCGTCAATGAAAGACAGTAAAATAACTAGATTACCACAGACTCGTATTTAAAACTAGTAATAAGATCAAAAGCAATACTATAGATCACAGTATGAAGCAATACTATATATTTCTGAAGTAAGATCACCATACACATGTACTAGGAACCATAGGGACATTTTGGGTGAATGAGTGAATTGTCTGCGATGGTTGTTGGGATTCTCTACATACATAAAAGCCTGTGTACGTGGGTGGGGTGGAGTTGAAAACTTCCTTCATCCAGTGGGAAAGTTCAACTGAAGGCCGCTTTGTACAATGTTCCAGTCATGTCATGGGGTCTCACATAAACCTAGGCGAACCTAGATTCGAACCCACGTTCATAGTGTTCTTGCATGGAAATATACTGTGTCTCAAAATGACAAGGACTCCCTGTGCCCATCCGCGTATATTCTTGAAATCTGAGGATTTAATGCATTCGAATGTAGTGTTCGCTGTTAACTGGATCAATTTGTCTCTCATGTTAATGAGTTAGACCATCATAGTTCACAATGTTCAGGTCACAAAAGTACATGCCAAATTGGTTATGGAAGGGAGATAGCCTAATCACATTATTGACATTTTGAATGGGAGGGTTTGTCATGCATACTATAACCCAAACACTCGTTCGTTCGTTTATTCTTGCATTCGTTTGGCTCACATACAAATCTTATCTCCGTATTTCCACACAGCTTCCGCCTGCGAAGGACTCTCGTACTGGATTGAATATTTGACAAAGCCACCCTCTTCCACGGCGGAGATACTCGAGGTTTTCAATCTGGTTGGGCTGGTTGTAACAACCTGAAAAAAAACAAAAACATAATTTGATTTACAATTAAAGTGATTATTACTCCAATGACGGACCAATAGTGTTAGCACATAGTGTGGATCCTGTCAAGATAACATTTGGAGATACAACTCTCCTTGTGTTTCACTCTACGCAAGACACGTATAACTTAAACACACCACCACAGCGTTCAGATGACACCATGTGTTCTGACAATAACCAAAAATAACCAGTAACTGTTTACCTTGTCATTCGCACTTGAATCCGCAATCCGCCTTGAAGAGACCGAACATGGCATACGATGAAAAAAACCCCCTAAATATTCAGTCAATACACCATTTCCTATACATTAAAATCCCGTTTACTTGATAAAACATGTTAACGTTGAGATACCGTATCAGAGTAACCAGCAATATTTCAGCTATCTGTAAATAATCGAGTCTGGACCAGACGATCCAGTGACCAACAACATGAGCATCGTTCTGCGCACTGATGAACTGATGACATGTTATCAACTACATCAGCATGCCTGACCACCCGATCCCTTTAGTCGCCTCTTACGACTAGCGCAGTCGCCATTTATGGCAAGCATGGGTTGCCATAAGGCCTATTCTTCCCCGGGACCTTCACGGGTTGATACCGTTTCAGAGTAAATTATCACATTTGAAAGTGATAACTGACAAAGGCTAGGAGGGCAGGGAAGATAGTCTTGTGGTTCAAGTGTTCACTTCTCACGCCAGATTTCCGGGTTCGATTCATCCCGCTGTGATATCAAAAGCGGAGAAAAATAATGAACACATTCGCTCACTATATCAACATATAGAATATCACATGATAGATCTCCGTGTACGTGTGGGATAGTAGCGGCAGTGGGGGAACTTAACATATGGTAGATCTCCGTGTGTAACAGTGGGATAACTTAACATACAGTAGATCTCCGTGTGTGACTATGGAAGAACTTAACATATGGTAGATCTCCGTGTGTGACCGTGGGAGAACTTAACATGCGGTAGATCTCCGTATGTAACAATGGGAGAACTTAATATAACATACGGTAGATCTCCGTGTGTGACCGTGGGAGAACTTAACATGCGGTAGATCTCCGTATGTAACAATGGGAGAACTTAACATACGGTAGATCTCCGTGTGTGACCTTGGGAGAACTTAACATATGGTAGATCTCCGTGTGTGACCGTGGGAGAACTTAACATATGGTAGATCTCCGTGTGTAACAGTGGGATAACTTAACATACAGTAGATCTCCGTGTGTGACCTTGGGAGAACTTAACATATGGTAGATCTCCGTGTGTGACCGTGGGAGAACTTAACATGCGGTAGATCTCCGTATGTAACAATGGGAGAACTTAATATAACATACGGTAGATCTCCGTGTGTGACCGTGGGAGAACTTAACATATGGTAGATCTCCGTGTGTAACAATGGGAGAAATTAACATATGGTAGATCTCCGTGTGTAACAATGGGAGAACTTAACATATGGTAGATCTCCGTGTGTAACAATGGGAGAACTTAACATAACATACGGTAGATCTCCGTGTGTAACAATGGGAGAACTTAACATACGGTAGATCTCCGTGTGTAACAATGGACGAAATTAACATATGGTAGATCTCCGTGTGTGACCGTGTGAGAACTTAACATACGGTAGATCTCAGTGTGCAACAATGGGAGAACTTAACATAACATACGGTAGATCTCCGTGTGTGACCGTGGGAGAACTTAACATATGGTAGATCTCCGTGTGTAACAATGGGAGAAATTAACATATGGTAGATCTCCGTGTGTAACAATGGGAGAACTTAACAAAACAGTTGATCTCCGTGTGTAACAATGGACGAAGTTAACATATGGTAGATCTCCGTGTGTAACAATGGGAGAAATTAACATATGGTAGATCTTCGTATGTAACAATGGGAGAACTTAATATAACATACGGTAGATCTCCGTGTGTGACCGTGGGAAAACTTAACATATGGTAGATCTCCGTGTGTAACAATGGGAGAAATTAACATATGGTAGATCTCCGTGTGTAACAATGGGAGAACTTAACAAAACAGTTGATCTCAGTGTGTAACAATGGACGAAATTAACATATGGTAGATCTCCGTGTGTAACAATGGGAGAAATTAACATATGGTAGATCTCCGTGTGTAACAATGGGAGAACTTAACATAACATACGGTAGATCTCCGTGTGTAGCAATGGGAGAACTTAACATACGGTAGATCTCCGTGTGTAACAATGGACGAAATTAACATATGGTAGATCTCCGTGTGTGACCGTGTGAGAACTTAACATACAGTAGATCTCAGTGTGCAACAATGGGAGAACTTAACATAACATACGGTAGATCTCCGTGTGTGACCGTGGGAGAACTTTACATACGGTAGATCTCCGTGTGTAACAATGGGAGAACTTAACATACGGTAGATCTCCGTGTGTAACAATGGAAGAAGTTAACATACGGTAGATCTCCGTATGTAACAATGGGAGAACTTAACATAACATATGGTAGATCTCCGTGTGTGACCGTGGGAGAACTTAACATACGGTAGATCTCCGTGTGTGACAATGGGAGAACTTAACATACGGTAGATCTCCGTGTGTAACAATGGAAGAAATTAACATACGGTAGATCTCCGTATGTAACAATGGGAGAACTTAATATAACATACGGTAGATCTCCGTGTGTGACCGTGGGAGAACTTAACATACGGTAGATCTCCGTGTGTAACAATGGGAGAACTTAACATAACATATGGTAGATCTCCGTGTGTAGCAATGGGAGAACTTAACATATGGTAGATCTCCGTGTGTAACAATGGACGAAATTAACATACGGTAGATCTCCGTGTGTGACCGTGGGAGAACCTAAAATATGGTAGATCTCCGTGTGACAGTTGGATGTAACAATGGGAGAACTTAATATAACATACGGTAGATCTCCGTGTGTGATCGTGGGAGAACTTAACATACGGTAGATCACCGTGTGTAACAATGGGAGAACTTAACATACGGTAGATCTCCGTGTGTGACCGTGGGAGAACCTAAAATATGGTAGATCTGCATGTGTATAGCAACTATTTACTTTGTTACAAAATCCACCTTGAAGAGACAGAACATGACATGTAATGAGAAATTAGCCCCTAAACATTCAGGAACTACATTATTTCCTATACATTAAAATCCCGTTTACTCGAAAAGAGGTATCGTATCAGAGTAGATCTCCGTGTGTGACAATGGGGGAAAGGAACATGTGGTAAATATCCGTGAAGAACAGTGGGGCACTTAATATATGGTAGATCTCCATGTGTGACAATGGGGCACTTAACACACCATAAGTCTTCCTATGGGGGACAGTAGGGGAATTTGACATTTAGTTAGAACCCGTTTGTGACGCTCGGGGGACATAACATGCCTGCATGGTGGACAGTGTGACATTTAACAGATGTGCACGTACGTCTCAGGATAGTCGGGCACTTAATTTGTTTCCAAAACTGGATCATTCAGGTCCACTGGTTTGAAAGTCTCCCTGACAGTGCATGAACCATACTATTTCGAACGTCATTCTAATGCTTTTGTACATGTCAGTGTAACCCTTTGACTTAAGCAGAAGAAAGGTTTACTTACCGGACATAGCGCTGACACCAGCAACACAGCCACTGCAGAGAACATCGTTATCATTCTGGTTCCCATGGAAGAGATTACAAATGATATATCCGGCAATTACGGTTACTGACATTTAGATGGTCGCTCCGTAGTTGTAAAAATAGGATACGAATTTCAAACATAAAAGTCACAAATGTCTAATCTACCTAATACGGAATACAATTGTTCCAATTATTGAAACGTTGAAACGAGATTTGTTATATGTGTCGTTTGCCCCAAGCCATATTCGAGTCATATGTCAGCGGTTTGTAACTAATCGAGTCTGAACCAGAAGACCTAGTGACCGATACGATGAGCACCATTCCTTCCGTCCGTTCATTCACCAATAAGCAACCAGTAAAATAGGTTTGTCGTAGATACTGAAGAATATAACTTCAATGGTTTCGAAATCAAGACTGCGCACAAGTGAAATGCTATAGATGGAAGATAATGGCGTTCAACGGTTTGTTCGGGTTGTAAAGGGTTGATCAAGACGTTTAGAGAAAGTGGACGTGTTAGGTAGGGGTGTACTTGTTTGATTACCATGAACGGGAAGTGAAATATGGAAACCGTTGGTTCGTGTCACCCGAAGAAGGTAGAACGATCAACATATTTCCACACGCGATTTAAATTATTCCAGAAACACTTTTGATCCAATAGCTTCATTGATTTGTACGTCATAACAACTCTCAAACATGGTGATAGAATGCAAACATTGATTTCAAGATCAAGAAGGAGATACAATTTGGTGTGCCGTACATATTGATACCAGTCAAGGGGTTAGGTATCAGCTATGGCAACCAGTGACAATGCCTTTACAACATCAATAATGTCACTTTCGGAATTGTGGAAACAGGATACACACACTGCACTTTGGTCCCGTCTTTATACTGACGCTACGTTATTTGGTTTGTTGGTGCCGGTTCCAGTAAGTTATTCTCATTCGTGAGCTGCATTGCGCAAAGTCCAATACGTATCATTTCATTCATTCAGCATGGCTGGAATATTGTACATTTGGATTTTTCTGTTATTTGGAATTATTCCCCTCTGTCGTTCACACATGAAATTCACTAGTATTGAATCTTGTTACGACCCGACACAAACACCCGAAGAAACATTCCAGACCATCGCCGGCATCAGCGTGCTGCTATGTGGAATCGACTGCGCAAGGGATAACAGATGTAAGTCCATCAGCATTAAACCTGACGGGAACACTGTCACATGTTATCACAATAGTGGAAGGAGACTGTTGAGTACAGGATGCAACACCCAGTACAGACATTTCAATGTGAGTACCTCGAGCTCAATATCAATGCTCGTGATTGGTTTTGGAATTAGAAAACATAATATGGAAAATTATTTGGTCAAATTACTGAATTAACTATGAGACAACCAATCTAGACATTTCCATCTGAGTATCTAAATCCCAAACCCGTAGCCGGATTTGTGATCGGATGACACCACAGCAAATTATTAGATCATATTAGTGAATTTACCAGTTTTAGTAACCGATATTTCACATGTTTAAGGTTTTTTGAAAGTTAAACATGGTTCAGTTGTGTTTTGTCAATGGAATTTATTATGCACCAGGGGTACCATTCAAGTTGTCATTACCACGGATTCTTTCTGAATGACACCTATGGCTGTCGATGCTACGGTGGCTATATTGGTGCATGGTGTGAACGACTCATGGAAGGTACTGTGTAAATCATAGCAAAATAATACTATTCGTATTTGTTTTGACATTTGAAAATCTCACAAGGCTGCAAGTATGGAGAGTAAAAGTTATGCCATTTTGTTAATTGTCCACAGGATAAATATTTGTCATTAGTGATCTATTTTTCGGTAGGTTTAACTCGGTTGAATGTGCATAGTTCATAATTGAATAATCTTATTTCCTACTTGTCCTTTCTTTCATTTCAATACAGATTGCACTGAGGGTGCCTCAACAGATCATTACCAAAGGTCGGCAGAATCTGATGTGTTTCATATCCAGCCCCACAATGCTCCCCGAGCCTTTAAGGTTGTTTGTAATATGTATGGCTGGTCACCTGGATGGACACGGATCCTTAATCAACGATTTGACAGTCCCTACGTGAACTTTACACGTCCATGGGAAGACTACAAACATGGATTTGGGGACTTCAGTAAAAGTGGTAAATGCACTATCTGTTATGTTCATAAAAATGGGTTCAGCATAAAGTACTCCATATATGAGATCAAGGAAAATCAACGGAGAAACTGTGGCTGTCCTTGTTACTGAAGGGTTGAGCGTGCGTGCGCGCGTGCGTTAAAATGACCTACACGTGTCAAAACATTTTACTTCAGTGATTCCATTTTATGTATCCAGTACTTCGGGTTTTTTTGCATATTCATCACATTTATATTCATAATTATAATGTTATATTATGACATTCCTAATCGTAGCATATGTGTTATAATGATTCATAGCTAAACGTGGGACGAACCAGGATAGTGATCCAGTATGTTTAAGGGGCCGAGATCAAGCCCCCTGTGATCGGGTATGAAAATTTTGGAATCAACGTTGTGTGCATCTTCCAGTATTGTCACAACCCCTGTACAGTACACAACCCTGAGCACTAAAACAATCCTCGAATCCGTGATGGTGAATACATGCAAACACCTTGTCTCGAGTACATCAACGTGTTGTAAAACTTGGACAGAGTGCTTTGACTATGTGTCCCAGGCAGCACAGCTGTCAATAGACTAACTCGAAAGGATGGGAAAGTCACATTAACATGAAGCGCCTAGTAGCTGCACGAGCTGTATGATCCCCGGGGAGTTGAGGTTGAAAAACACCCAACCCAACTATGCCTTGTTGAGACTGGCATCCAATGGTAGTGGGAAAACAGAAAGCGCTTTGGGCATATATATGAGATGGACTATAGGGCTCTATAAATACCCATATAAGAAAGAAACATCGCTTGCACCTGAAGGTATGCTGTAAATCCAGCCAGGGCCCATACGCGTGGGACAATAACCGTAAGATTCAAAGGTAGTTTTGTGATCTACTTTCAGCTGCTGTCAAACTATAGGCCGTTTGTACATAGCATTATCTTCAATATAATACAGCATTTACTCTACTGAAGGTAATACAATGGATCTCAGTGATGCAGTATATTGAATCTCAATTTTTGATGTTCTAGTTATTTTTCCGGTATTTTCTAGTTTAACCTTGATATGCATTATGGAAAGCATAATCTATATTAGTTTTGATAGGCTGAAATACTGAATGGGTCGCCAAAAACTGGTGGCATACGCGATATATACATTTTATACTGGTGTGTGTGCGATCAAATGACATTCTGGTGATATTCAACATGTATCAAGATTACATTTCCACTGTTAATGTTTCAGGCAATTTTTGGACTGGATTGGACACGATCCATTATGTGACCAACAACCGCCCACAAAGGCTGAAGACATATATTTATTTTGAAGAAGATGGGCAAGTTGTAATGAGGAGTTATGGCTACAAGGAGTTTCAGGTATTTAAAGGAAGGTTCTAATCAGACACTAATTTGGATATATTCCCCTCTGATTTGTGGGTTTTACTTGTTATTCCAGACCAAACTGTAATGTGCATTGTCCCTCATACAGTCACAAATTAACAAATGCTCTTTTCGAACTTTTGATTTAAACTCGTTTATATGCACAAATGTATGAACGGTTTTCTTAGGGATCATGAATACTGTTAGGAATTTTCTTTTCCTGGCGGAACGGTTTTCATTTTTACTGTATTTGCAAAGTGCCAGTCAGCAATTACGATGACCTTAAGTCACCATGTTGAACCTCCGATCACAAGAATATGTACTAGTACTTAAGCACACATGTGTCGCCGGACAGAACACCTCAGTATATCAAGGTGGTGCTTGAGGATGCTTATAAAGGCATATACCATTTCAATACTCGCCTGTCTAGTTACTTGTCCCACGATAGGACAGCAGCTGCAAAAATTGACGCAGCGGAGAAAACAGGTGGTATCTCCAAAGTGGAATAACCCCGGTTTGATTATTTATTTTAAGTGAACATGCATATAACACGATGTCAGGGTTTGTTTGTTTGGTGTGGATAGTTGTGAATGCACTCACCATCAAATATCACTCAGCCAATGGATCTAAAGCTCATTCATGTGACCATACTCTCACTACCGATGACCGACAATTATCTAAAATGTCTGGTATAAATATGGCGCGAACCAAATTGTGTAACAGCAGCATAATGTTTCTTTGCAGATGAAAACACTTTTGTGGAACTGATATGACCAGCTTCATCAGGATTTCCATAATGCCTAAACTTAACATACTGGAAAGGCAACTTTAATTTTTCTGCCTATGCATTGTCAAACTATTGAGTACATAACCAGATACTGCAAAACAACATCTTACAACAAAAGTAAACATTATTAAACCGAATAGGTTTTATCTGAGTTTCACCTTACATGAAAAAGTATCTATGCATCTAACGAAACTGTTCAACAGTCTTTAGTGATTGTAAGTTCACAGGCTTTATGTATTGCCTCGAACACAGTTCCCAACACCAGCAATGGACTTTATACCCACGCGGGGTATCGAACTCAGGTCTGCGGAGTGACGGACAAACGCTTTAACCACTAGGCTACCCCACCTGTTTGTGATGATATATTGTGTATGGGAAAAGGTATTTCAGCGGAAACGGAAAGATAAGCAACTGTAAACACATGAGAATCCATAAAGTCCTTAAATTAACACTATTTGTACGGCACAGTGTATGACCAAAACTGGATTAAGAGCGTCACTTCCATGAGACACGCCACTGTCACAAATCTGACTACATCAGGAGGATGTGTCCATAAATGGAACATTGCTCGATAGAAATGGAAAGATGAAATCTTTTATTAATGTGGTTTACATGCACTTTAAGAGATTTCCTTTAAGTGAGTTGACATAGCTATGAAATGTTTACTTTCAGGTGAGCAGTGAAGCAGACGGTTATAAATTCTCGTTTAAGTCCGGCGTTACACCCGGTGCCAACCATAATAGAGCGATTGACGGCCTCTCTCCGTTTCTGGGAGCTAAATTTTCTACTTACGATGTCGACAACGACAACGACAGCGGTGACAACTGCGCAAATATCCACCAGTCTGGGTGGTGGTTCACCACATGTGCCGGCTACAACCCCACAGGGCAGCCACAACCTCCATCAGTTCAGTACAAGACGTCGGACCCCACTCAGCTGTCCTGGCCTCACACACTGAACTACAGCGCTGTCCGAGTAGACATTTTTCTGATTGCCGAGTAGAACTGCAATGGAACATACTGGATTGATTTGATATGGCACAACCGTTGGATAACTGTTCGATTGTTGAAGTGTTCAGGATCAGAATTATTCCCATAATGTGGGACTTTTGAATAGATTCAGTGATTAGTTGTCTTGCTTCGGGGCCAAAATGGTCTGGAATGGCATCTGCAGTATGACACAACGAACAAATTTTCAGACCCAGACTTAGACTCATATGGATATTGTTAAGTGTGGTCTCATCATGCGTGTTTGCCAGAAAGACATGAAGAGGCTGGCTTTGATATCGCATATCTGTTGAATAACTGTTCGATCCTGGAAGGATCAAGGTCAGAGTGAGTAAGTGAGTGAGTTAATATTTAACGTCACATCGGCAATATTTCAGCCATTTCGTGACGAGAACGTTTAATACTGAAATGGAATATATGTGTTCTTAAAACCTGTCGAGCACGTACACGTGCACAATTTATTGTAAAAGAAACCTGACATTTGAACCAGGCAGTAAATGTGCTACTGTCGCATTTATATGAAACTGATGACCTATCATTCATTAGGTATTCAGTTTTGATGCAAGTTTGATTGAAGGCATGTACGTGGTTCAAAGGCTGCATATAAGATATCTGAGACAAGGTGAACATGTACCATTGAATTCTCAAACACTTCCTTAGTCTTTCACAAATTTGAATTGCAACTTGATTTTGAACAACGTTTGAATTGGTAACTTGAATCATTGCCTTAAGAATCCATGGGTAAAAGTAGTTAACATGGTGATCATTTGGAGCGAGATATTGTGACAAAGAGCGTGGCATGAAGGAAACTGTTTACTGAACTTTATTGAGGAAACAGTCAGTGAGACGTTTGACTTATTTCCAATTCATAACACATCTATGTGACATTTCATCATGACCTATATTTCCATGGAATGGGTTGTGTTTAGTTCCTTTCGATTGAACTGATGGCCTGATGTCGTTCAGCAAGATTACATGGACATATTCTTTCTACTTATGTATCACATTGAACACGTAATAAAACCAGTATATGTTGCATAATTTCTTTCATTTTTAGTTTTACATAGAAGGATTTCATCCATCAGCTCCCTCTTTTTATCCAACATTTTTTCAAAAGCTGTATCCTTCGGAGTCTGCATTTTGAAAGTTTTATGGTAGAATTAAGAAATTGTACCACTCTTGTTCAGATGGTTGATCATGGTTACGATCTCAACATCTTAACCAAAGTACTGAGAACTTTTAGACAAATGGAAGCTATTTCCTAATTTGACATTAAAGTAGCCAAACAGATGTCCAATGTCTTTGACATACATCATGTCCCCGAGTTTATTCACTTGAAAACTGTCCAGGTGTTTGTGATGGGTGATTCTGATTGAGCAGAATAAGCTTACCTTCAAGAGACTGCCTTGTGTCATCACTATTTAATATTGCTACTGAGTGATTGTGATTTATGTTTATGATAAGGTCAGTGTCATACAATGGACTTCGTATTATTATTGCAAGCTTTTCGCTATATTTGCAACAATTATGATATCCAAATTATGCTGTTCTAAGCATTTAATCCTGTTTACGTAAATCGATGCTCAATATATATGTAATAATTCTGAGTGGGGCATTAAACAGCAAGTGAAATGTTCAAGATCAATGTCTCTTTGTGGACGTTTTGTTGTAGCTATTAGCTCCCAGAAAACCATTTGATCAAAACTTTTTAATGTCTGTCTCGAAATAAAAATCCTTCAAAACATCCGAACAATAAAACCCTCAAAACACTTTGTTTGTACGCAATATTCTCTGACATATAAATATTAATTAAAAGTAACTGATGTTGTTCTAGATGTTATTGAATACATTAAAAATGGACGAACAACGTTTAGAGGATATTGATTAAAATGCAAAAATGAATTGTTTTCTGAAACATCTAACAGGCAAATCGAAATCATAAAGATTACAGTTTGTTCACTTTGTTTGAGGCATCTCAAGTAGCATAAAATGTTTGTGAAAATATATCAAAGTATTGCTTAAAATTGAACCTGATTTGTGTCTGACCCACACTGTGTGGCAGTTGACAAACCTAACAGCAGAATTTTGATTGTCCGCACCAACAATTATAAATTTTGAACTGCCGTAACTTTCATCCACGTTTGCTTTGTGTGTCTCCGGGTCTCCGCAGATTTGTGTGACCTTCAGAAAAGTACCGTTATCAGTTCTGGCCCTTCATGGAACCAGTGCATTCTGATTGACCTAACCATGCCATCATCAATGTCTCATATTGTACAACTACATGTAGCTGATTCTTTGTTCCTTGTTGAAGCAAACAGTAAAGGAGGAACAGACATGAAAGTGTAGCCCGGTGATAAGTGTCCCCAGTATGCATCTTAGACATGAAAGTGTAGCCCGGTGATAAGTGTCCCGAGTATGCATCTTAGACATGAAAGTGTACCCCGGTGATAAGTGTCTCGAGTATGCATCTTAGACATGAAAGTGTAGCCCGGTGATAAGTGTCTCGAGTATGCATCTTAGACATGAAAGTGTAGCCCGGTGATAAGTGTCTCGAGTATGCATCTTAGACAAGAAAGTGTACCCCGGTGATAAGTGTCTCGAGTATGCATCTTAGACATGAAAGTGTAGCCCGGTGATAAGTGTCCCCAGTATGCATCTTAGACATGAAAGTGTACCCCGGTGATAAGTGTCTCGAGTATGCATCTTAGACATGAAAGTGTAGCCCGGTGATAAGTGTCTCGAGTATGCATCTTAGACATGAAAGTGTAGCCCGGTGATAAGTGTCCCCAGTATGCATCTTAGACAAGAAAGTGTACCCCGGTGATAAGTGTCTCGAGTATGCATCTTAGACATGAAAGTGTACCCCGGTGATAAGTGTCTCGAGTATGCATCTTAGACATGAAAGTGTAGCCCGGTGATAAGTGTCTCGAGTATGCATCTTAGACATGAAAGTGTAGCCCGGTGATAAGTGTCTCGAGTATGCATCTTAGACAAGAAAGTGTACCCCGGTGATAAGTGTCTCGAGTATGCATCTTAGACATGAAAGTGTAGCCCGGTGATAAGTGTCTCGAGTATGCACCTTAGACATGAAAGTGTAGCCCGGTGATAAGTGTCCCGAGTATGCATCTTAGACATGAAAGTGTACCCCGGTGATAAGTGTCTCGAGTATGCATCTTAGACAAGAAAGTGTACCCCGGTGATAAGTGTCTCGAGTATGCATCTTAGACATGAAAGTGTACCCCGGTGATAAGTGTCTCGAGTATGCATCTTAGACATGAAAGTGTAGCCCGGTGATAAGTGTCCCGAGTATGCATCTTAGACAAGAAAGTGTACCCCGGTGATAAGTGTCTCGAGTATGCATCTTAGACATGAAAGTGTAGCCCGGTGATAAGTGTCTCGAGTATGCATCTTAGACATGAAAGTGTAGCCCGGTGATAAGTGTCCCGAGTATGCATCTTAGACATGAAAGTGTAGCCCGGTGATAAGTGTCTCGAGTATGCATCTTAGACATGAAAGTGTATCCCGGTGATAAGTGTCCCGAGTATGCATCTTAGACAAGAAAGTGTACCCCGGTGATAAGTGTTTCGAGTATGCATCTTAGACATGAAAGTGTATCCCGGTGATAAGTGTCTCGAGTATGCATCTTAGACATGAAAGTGTAGCCCGGTGATAAGTGTCCCGAGTATGCATCTTAGACATGAAAGTGTACCCCGGTGATAAGTGTCTCGAGTATGCATCTTAGACAAGAAAGTGTACCCCGGTGATAAGTGTCTCGAGTATGCATCTTAGACATGAAAGTGTAGCCCGGTGATAAGTGTCCCGAGTATGCATCTTAGACATGAAAGTGTAGCCCGGTGATAAGTGTCTCGAGTATGCATCTTAGACATGAAAGTGTATCCCGGTGATAAGTGTCCCGAGTATGCATCTTAGACAAGAAAGTGTACCCCGGTGATAAGTGTTTCGAGTATGCATCTTAGACATGAAAGTGTATCCCGGTGATAAGTGTCTCGAGTATGCATCTTAGACATGAAAGTGTAGCCCGGTGATAAGTGTCCCGAGTATGCATCTTAGACATGAAAGTGTACCCCGGTGATAAGTGTCTCGAGTATGCATCTTAGACAAGAAAGTGTACCCCGGTGATAAGTGTCTCGAGTATGCATCTTAGACATGAAAGTGTAGCCCGGTGATAAGTGTCTCGAGTATGCACCTTAGACATGAAAGTGTAGCCCGGTGATAAGTGTCCCGAGTATGCATCTTAGACATGAAAGTGTACCCCGGTGATAAGTGTCTCGAGTATGCATCTTAGACAAGAAAGTGTACCCCGGTGATAAGTGTCTCGAGTATGCATCTTAGACATGAAAGTGTACCCCGGTGATAAGTGTCTCGAGTATGCATCTTAGACATGAAAGTGTAGCCCGGTGATAAGTGTCCCGAGTATGCATCTTAGACAAGAAAGTGTACCCCGGTGATAAGTGTCTCGAGTATGCATCTTAGACATGAAAGTGTAGCCCGGTGATAAGTGTCTCGAGTATGCATCTTAGACATGAAAGTGTAGCCCGGTGATAAGTGTCCCGAGTATGCATCTTAGACATGAAAGTGTAGCCCGGTGATAAGTGTCTCGAGTATGCATCTTAGACATGAAAGTGTATCCCGGTGATAAGTGTCCCGAGTATGCATCTTAGACAAGAAAGTGTACCCCGGTGATAAGTGTCTCGAGTATGCACCTTAGACATGAAAGTGTAGCCCGGTGATAAGTGTCCCGAGTATGCATCTTAGACATGAAAGTGTACCCCGGTGATAAGTGTCTCGAGTATGCATCTTAGACAAGAAAGTGTACCCCGGTGATAAGTGTCTCGAGTATGCATCTTAGACATGAAAGTGTACCCCGGTGATAAGTGTCTCGAGTATGCATCTTAGACATGAAAGTGTAGCCCGGTGATAAGTGTCCCGAGTATGCATCTTAGACAAGAAAGTGTACCCCGGTGATAAGTGTCTCGAGTATGCATCTTAGACATGAAAGTGTATCCCGGTGATAAGTGTCCCGAGTATGCATCTTAGACATGAAAGTGTAGCCCGGTGATAAGTGTCTCGAGTATGCATCTTAGACATGAAAGTGTATCCCGGTGATAAGTGTCCCGAGTATGCATCTTAGACAAGAAAGTGTACCCCGGTGATAAGTGTTTCGAGTATGCATCTTAGACATGAAAGTGTATCCCGGTGATAAGTGTCTCGAGTATGCATCTTAGACATGAAAGTGTAGCCCGGTGATAAGTGTCCCGAGTATGCATCTTAGACAAGAAAGTGTACCCCGGTGATAAGTGTCTCGAGTATGCATCTTAGACATGAAAGTGTAGCCCGGTGATAAGTGTCTCGAGTATGCATCTTAGACATGAAAGTGTAGCCCGGTGATAAGTGTCCCGAGTATGCATCTTAGACAAGAAAGTGTACCCCGGTGATAAGTGTCCCGAGTATGCATCTTAGACATGAAAGTGTAGCCCGGTGATAAGTGTCCCGAGTATGCATCTTAGACAAGAAAGTGTACCCCGGTGATAAGTGTCTCGAGTATGCATCTTAGACAAGAAAGTGTAGCCCGGTGATAAGTGTCCCGAGTATGCATCTTAGACAAGAAAGTGTACCCCGGTGATAAGTGTCCCGAGTATGCATCTTAGACATGAAAGTGTAGCCCGGTGATAAGTGTCTCGAGTATGCATCTTAGACATGAAAGTGTATCCCGGTGATAAGTGTCCCGAGTATGCATCTTAGACAAGAAAGTGTACCCCGGTGATAAGTGTTTCGAGTATGCATCTTAGACATGAAAGTGTAGCCCGGTGATAAGTGTCTCGAGTATGCATCTTAGACAAGAAAGTGTACCCCGGTGATAAGTGTCTCGAGTATGCATCTTAGACATGAAAGTGTAGCCCGGTGATAAGTGTCTCGAGTATGCATCTTAGACAAGAAAGTGTACCCCGGTGATAAGTGTCTCGAGTATGCATCTTAGACATGAAAGTGTAGCCCGGTGATAAGTGTCTCGAGTATGCATCTTAGACATGAAAGTGTAGCCCGGTGATAAGTGTCCCGAGTATGCATCTTAGACATGAAAGTGTACCCCGGTGATAAGTGTCTCGAGTATGCATCTTAGACAAGAAAGTGTACCCCGGTGATAAGTGTCTCGAGTATGCATCTTAGACATGAAAGTGTAGCCCGGTGATAAGTGTCCCGAGTATGCTGATCTTGTGTTGCATGATAAGTTCCATATCCACACCGTAGTTGTTAGAATAACCCGTGGAACCAGACTGGTTGCTATTTAAGGTTGATAACGGTTGTTTGCATATATGCATAGATATAAAAACAACAAATGTTTGCGTAGCATAGTGTTTAAATGAGATCTCATGCATTGAAAGATTAACAATGAGTGAAGCCAGTTTGTGTTGTACCCTGCGATGACAATGCTGCTACATTGGTAAAAGCTGAGAAAACCCTTATTCGTTCACTTTATCCACACACCGATGTGTCTACGTTGACTTTGGGCTAGGTACCATGGTACACTGTAACATGGTTACCACACTCAGATACATGAGTCTGTGTTGAATACGAACTTGTCTGTGTTTACAAGTCGCGACACCCATCCACACTACGGATGTGTTTTCAAATGTCAGACTACCTCCCCTCAACCCCGTAATTACCGTAGGCTTCTGGGATGCACCTGTTTCCGAACATCTGGATACTGAGTGAGTGAGTTAATATTTAACGTCACATCGGCAATATCTCAGCCATATCGTCAGCACAGACAAGTTATGATTTTACAATAAATAAAGGTAAATTATAAAAGATTTCAGCAAAGGCCAATAAGTTGATCAGAGATTTCAAGTTAAACTGGTAAGTAACACTGAACTATTCAATATAGAAACAGGCTAGATATTTCTAACAACTGGAGGGAGATCACCATACCTGGGACCATGGGGACGTACAGTACTTTTGCTACCTGTGTGGACCTTAGCTTTATTTAAGTCATCCCATCAGCTCTCACCAAGTTTAGAGAATTTAGCCAGATATGAAAATAGCACATATCTTACGGCTAGAAAGAATGATATGTTTAAATTCACTTTGAAGGCTTTGGACATACGTATCCCACAACAGGACAATAATTTTACAGTGTTTGTTAGGGTGAAGCAGAAGTACATATACCACAAGTCGTTTTGGACAGTAAATAAATATTATTATTTCCAAGAAGTGCAAGTCTTACAAGTTACCATGTTGGTGGAACCAGAGAGCATGCATATGCTGCTGGTTCCAGACACCCCTAACGGACGCCGTTTTGATGTCTTCATTTACCCATTGTCCATTTGAGATAGCAGTATGGCGGCGATATGTGAGGTCATTATTTATAATTGCACTTTCAATATTTAGAGATTTTCTGAATTGTCTAGAAATTACCGTGTTTGTTCAACCCGTCGACATTATGCTGGACTATTTTCCAACGCAGAGCATCCACACATCCACACATCCACTCATTCACAAAATACATACATGATTTCATGAAGTTTAAGAATAGGCTCTTCTTGCAAACGTGAAAACGTTGTATGAGACAACACTTGGGCAAAAATAAGTGTATAATGATTAAAGTTAGAGGCATATCGTACATTGGTTTGATGAGGGAGCAGCAGATGAAGAAACTACTATAGTGAATCAACGTTACATTTTCTTCTGAATCTGAATCGTGGTCTTCAAAACAGTTCAGCTTAGTGTCAGCAGATATATTAAAATGATCCAACAGAGCCTATTTGGTTGTTCGATGCTGCCACAATGTTCAGAATTTCACACACCATTATTCAGTCCCATGAATTGTATATCACTATCACTGGAATTACAAGTCCACTTGTATGCACTTCTGCATACGAGTTGCAAAGGTGACTTTGTCTTAACCTTTGTCCAACACCATGGTCCCACGTATGGTGACGTCCACGTCGATGTCCTTTTCATACAACCCATCATAGGTTGGAAATGTACAGTTTATACCGCCTTTGTTTTCATTGTTTGTCTGCTATATTCTTTCGAAGAGGATTTACAATCATATTGAAGTATCTCAAGTATTGAGAGATTTTGTCCGTATGGTTTGGTTCGTATGTTACGTAACAACAATGGAAAACCTCCTGGATTGTCCTTCATACTACCTAGACCAGGTAAGTATGTCACTTGAACAAGCAATATGGTTGCTCACTCTGTATGGCATAAGACTGTCTGTGTATGCTATACTCTTTGATACGGGTAGAAACGAGAAATATGTATCACAGGCAGTCTTAAGCTTGTGTCAGCAGTAGTCATTGCTTATCTATGTCCACTAATGTATGTGCTTTATATAAGAAACCCAACTAATTTAGGGGAATATTCCCATTTTATTGCTTTCGTTTTAACGTGACATCACAAAATAAAAAAAAATCCACCCGACACATGGAGGACGGATAGATGCATTTATCGATATATAGATTCCTTGTGGTACAGTGCATCCAAACAGAAACACACTCACACGCACGTACGCACGCACGCACGCACGCACACAAACACTAACATATAGATGGATATATTTATTCTTTGTGGTACCGTATTTCATAGCGATTGCAACAAACAAACTTTTTTATTATCTATAGTAGTATTAGTAATGGAGGTAACATTAAGACTGTTTGAGAGGCATTCTAGAAGTTGTAAAATATAGGAATAACAAGTCTTCATGGATCAAGTTCTTTATTATACAATGGCGACGTTTCGGCATAGATCACATCAAGTGGTGAATGTGTACAACAGGATACATATGGGATACATGAGGATTAACACATACCGTGGATGCTAAAAACATAATGATTAACAATGAAATCATGTATGCTTATGTTTGGTTTCATTATTAATCATCTTAGGTACGAGTGAGTGAGACTGTGAGAGTGAATATTATATATTCCTCATAAACGGCAAAGTATGCATCACAGAGTCAAACTGAAAAGGTAACATTTAGGAGAATTATGCACTGTTTGATAGAGGAACTAGTGCTGCTTGTAGTTCGCCAGGTTCAATGCCAATGTTACCTGTGATAATACGGCGCTGATACGGAAAATCGGAATGATACCGTGTCACGTGTCAAAGGCGTTACATGACAAACTTGGCTCGGATACAATTTAGGCCCGCACGTAAGCAATACTTTGAGGATGCATCAACAAAGATATGACTTCATGGGTAACAACGTCTCTTCTTATTGTATTTGTTGTCCTTAAAATCGCGTATCAACAACTTCCAGAATGCCGATGAAAGAATGAATAAGTTGCCTCGGTACTGATCTATCTGTAATCGTTCAAATAAGAAGGGTAACTCTGTTTATCTGTGTGGAGATGTTTCAAAAAGCAATTAATATTTTTATTGTATATTTCCAAATATTGGTCATTACGCCTTAAAACGTTTTGGGTTCATTCAGATCAATAACACCAACGTTACTTTAGATGAATCAATAGCCAGTTAAACGTTTTGGAGATTATTGCGTAACAAATCGAAGCTTTTGAGGATGCTGTTGTTTAAAAAGCCTTCAAATTGTCGAACTGCTTTACAGGTATCGACTCTATGATGATAACGACACCTACCATAACGTCTTGAAACACTCAGCAATATTTCACTCGGAAACAGTCGGGACCAGACTGTCCAGTGACTGATATCATGAGCATGGATCTATACAGCTGGAACTGAGTATTTAAATGCGTGAGTCTAGCTTTACGCAGCAATGTTCCAGCTATATGTGGCGGTCAAAATAATAGAAGCTGGACAAGACAATCCAGTGATAAACAGCATGACCATCGATCTGCGCAACTGGGAACCGATGACATGTGTCAACCAAGTCAGCGCGCCTGACCACCCGATCCCGTTAGTCGCCTATTACCACAAACACGGTCGCCTTTTACAGCAAGCATGAGTTGCTGAAGGCCTATTCACTGGTCACGGGTCACTGAATATTTAAAAAAGATAATACACATGTACTACAATGGTTGCAAGGAAAGGTACAAAACGTTTCCCATAATCATAAGCAATCATTTTTTTATATTTCCTGAATTGAAAACATTAGCCCACTATCATTATATATATGTTGACGATGAAACAATACCATATGTAATGCATGACTTGTGCGTGAATTAGTTTCAAGTGTGAACACATATAAAAAAGAAGAAGACTGATAAGATGTTGATGATGAATCATTATCAAATAGTGATGCAATCAAATTTCGCGAAAAGGTGAACGTATCCTGTCCCACCGATATCACCTGTTCACCTGTCTGGAAACCGGTATTTCAGTTCAGCAATGGCGAGGGGTGGGGGGTGGGCAGGTTCCACACATTGTACCCATGTGAGGAATCCAACCGTAGACCGTAGTTTTCGGCGTGACGAACGAACTCTTTGTGTTTATCCGAATAGAAACAGAAACAGGTAAAAGCCAAATGACGGAACCAACCAAATGTGTAACATTCCTGTTATGGTCACAGGTCACTGTACATTGCCATACACACTTTCAAACGATACTATAAGTACCTTAAAGGTCACATGCAAATGAAAAATCAAACGTTTAAAACACAGTTATCCCATCTTCATGATAGATAAAATGCATTGGTGATTGTGAAAAAACACATTAACAAACTTATAAGCGTATAATCGCAATCAAAAGTGCATTATTTTGTGTTTGGGTCTACCTCCCTCGAAACGAAGCAGCCGCGATACCGAACCAGAGCCGATGGCTGTGCATTCATTTGTAACGACGCCTCGTCATTGGACACTGGTTCATTTGCCGATTTGCCTAGCCTGCTCTTTGTTTATAGCTTATAAGTCCGAGAGGTGCTAATTTCACCTCTCGGACTCAGTGATTGAAATTGTGCATTGCATATTGTCATTAGCAGACAGGCAGGGAGACATACAGGTGTCAGTAAACGAGACATTGAGTTTTCTGTGGCAGAGTCTGCGTATCACAACCAACATGTTTTTAAAGATTACTAACATGCTAGATCATTTACTTGTTTGTGAACACAACCAAGAATAGACTACCGCTCATGGCATACTGTTTCGAGCTTCGCGAACCTATTCACTGCGCATGGATTAAGAGCGCAGCGCAGCATAGTTGTTGAAACCAGATTTCCCCCTAGCGCTGGGGGAAAATTGGTGAATCGTTTGAACTGGCTTTTTTTCAACTTCATAGGTTGAATTGGCAGTTTTGGTGACTTGTTTCGGTTACTGCATACCGAAAGGTATCAGAATTTGCAAAGTTGTGTTTTACGTGAGACCTTTCCTGAAAACTAACATCCTGTTGGAAAGGATACATAGTGGGATCTGTTCACAGGACAACGTGCTGACTTTATATATGTCCCTTGTCATGGGTTATCAAAGCTGATAACACACACCCTGCCTGGAATTAACATGCACAACAAAATAGATTACGACCTTTTCTTATTTTCTTTGAAATCAATATTTGAATATGACTTACGGGTCATAGGTGTTTTGACTCAAAAGTGTTTTAGGAATATAGAACTTAATATTCTTCTAGTTGTTCCAAGGCAATCAGCTTGTGTTTATGTAAACATGTTTTGATTCTTCATTCAAGTGACATGACCCAATCAAATTGCACTGTTCCCAAAGCCAGGGCATCACCAGTGTTTAGATCTTGGCCTTGTTGACCATACAAAACGCCATTACATGTAGTACTTTGATCCATCAATATGTTATCATCGTGAAGAAGTTACATCGGCAAATGCAAATCAGTTTACACCAGGATACTACAGTGCTTACAGATAACAACATGTGCGTGTTATCATTGAGAATCCAGGAGACGTTTTAATTCAATAAGTAAATGACAACAGCATGTTCATAGGTTGTAAGTTTCATGCTCAACTCCCCAGTGACTGGAAAAGTGTCTGTCATGGCGAAAGGTTCCAAGGTATATATGTTACAGTCAGACAACGTAATCAGTCAATTCGTGAAATGACTGTTTTGGTCAGTCACTTGATGAAATGACTGAAATTTGACCCTATCTGTCTGAAATGGTCAGAATAAACCCCTATGCACTGAATGCTACCAATCGAGTGCAATACAAGACAACATGCAACAAACTGATGATGACAAGGGACTCCGTTGTAGACATTCCAGTCTCCGCCTCTGTTCACAGAAACTAAACACCAGCGACGGAATCGTAAGAGACTGTGGTCTATCGTTTACTGACATGTCACAACTTTGCTATGTCTCAGATATGACAAGAAAAAGTGTACTTACTTGTCTAATCAAACAGCAGAGTTTATTGAACATTTCATGTTCGGGATTCCTCATAATTCCCCAAGAAGGATTACCACGGTTTCAAGACCTACATCTAAAACAAATATAAATGTAAATGCTAAACGAAAATGCAATCTAGATATGAATAAAATCAAATAAAAAAAATGTTACGAAAGATTTGAACAACAAACTGAATGAGGCTGGCATTTAGAAGACATGATAGTATATGATGTTTTCCGCTGCAGTGATAATTACTTTGATTGTTGCACGTATTCTGTGCTCATTATATCTTCAAAATGGTTCATTAGTCTATTAATGAAACCGTATGTTCAAACAAACGTAACAGAAACGGACTTTTAATTGATGTTCCCGATACTGTAAATTGTTTGTATTGTTAAGCAGTGTATCCTTAATTGCATTTCTGTAAACTTTGTGGCTGGTATTATCAACTGCAGGGGAGTTTCCATTGTGCTTCCTGAAAGGGGCTTATGCATAGCATATAATTTGAAATATTGAACAAAGTGCCCATTTCCTCTGGTATCTACTTAGTCTAGGTCGATGGAGAAGCTAGCTTTAACGAATGGTAGATGGTCATATGGTAATGATCAGTCATTTTCAATATCAGTATCAACATATACTGTAATCCCTATTAGAGGTTCCTTTATAATAGTTTGTATGACATTTGGGCTTCGGTGAATGTTGTCTTCATTGCGTGATGCTTGTAACTTGCTCAATGCCGATCATTCAAACTATAGGTTGGTTATTCAAACAGGTTCTGTGTGCATAACTATGGAACACGTGATAAATAACAGATAAGTTTGGGTCTTAGACTGACATACAATACGGTTTCTGTACCACTTATAATTTAGTGAGTCATAGATATTTGTCAGAAATTCCAGAAAAAGCATACCACCAAATGTGAAAAGATAAAATGTTAAAAAAGGTAACTGAGTTTGGTCATTCCAGTTAGTGGACCACGATTCGTGGATAATTGTTTCTTGTCGGGGTAAAAATATGGAAAATTGATTCAAATTTATAAAAGTCCAAAACAAATTTGTAAAAAATAGACATCTTATAAAGACGCAGAACTAATTGTAGATGGCAACACCATTAAGGTTGTAAAGGAATCGAAGCCAAGGCATTAGATATATTAGAAATTATAGTAAACTAAAAATGGGGAAAGGATCATAAGTTTGTAAGGGACACAGGTGTGTTCAAGATTTAATTACGACTTTCAGAGCCAGGGGAAACCGAGATATCAACTCATTTTATGGACATGAGCATAATCAGTTAAGAAACGGGGCAGTGTGGTAGCCTAGTATTTAAAGCGTTCGCTTATCATGCGGAAAACCCGGATTAGATTCCCTACATGGGTATAATGTTTGAATCCCAGTTCCAGTGTTGCTGGAATATTGCTAAAACGGCGCAAAGCTAAACTCACTCATTCATGTGAGAAAAACATATAAGTACAAATCATTAACTGAAGATGCATCCAAGGATGGCCACACAGCGATATGAAGATACCAACTCATATGGATATATTAAATTTTAGAATCAAGGCCGCACGCAAGTAGATTTACTGTTCCGGCAGTAAAACACTTCATCATGTCTATTTAGGAATCGGAATCGTCTCACATTTTCGACTGTGTACAAAGAAAAAGTCCATGACTCGTGTTTTCCATGCTTGTTTGGAAGCCACAAAAGAACAGTAAATGTGGTTGTATCGTGTCACTCTAATGAAGAATGTTAGAACATGTTTACATTTAGGTATTTAGAAAAAATGTTGTCTGAATGTACAACAATCAACATACTTCCAGTTACAATTGGTCTTTATTTTAAAAAAACCCAAAACAAACAAAACACTCTTGATGCAAAATGTTGATTGATTTTCACTTGCTAAACTGATTACGTTCATAAAATCAAGCAAGGTACATGTACAATTCGCTCACAGCATCAATAATGCAACTTTCATAGTCGTAAGCTGATATACAATAGTATAATCGCCGTGGAAACTAAGGACACAATCAAAAGTACAAACTCCGCACTTTGGTCCCGTCTGTTGTACAGATGCCACGTTGTTAGATGACTTGAAGGGGTATCAGTGCCAGCCGAAAGACTCTCACTGCCAATGAGTTATTTCGATTCTCATCTGAAGGCGTGCTAAAGAAAGTATAACAAACATGGTACCGTCTGTACAGATCATTAGGAATATTATACATCTGGATTGTTCTTTCAATTTGTAAGTATTACCCTCTGTCGTTCACACATAAAATTCACCCATACTGAATCTTGTTATGACCCGACACAAACACCCGAAACATATCACACCATCACTGGGATCATATCTGAAAAGGATGACAGGTGTAAGTCCATCAGCATCACTGGTGACGGAAACGCTGTTACATGTTATCACAATGGTGGAAGGAGACTGTTGAGTACAGGATGCGACACCCAGTACAGACTTTTCAGTGTGAGTTTTACAATGTTCTTTAGAATACTATATTGCACATGGTTCCAGAAAACATAATTATTTGATCAACTTAGTGTATTAACTGTATCAAAATAGCCAATATTTCAGAAATTCAAGGTTTATTCTGAGTATTTACAAGTGCAACATGGATCAATTTCTTCGCTGGAATTATTGCATTAACTAAGTTACAGGTAATTCAACCATTACAGGATTCAATCAAAAACAAAGGTTCAGCAGTTAAATATTTCCATTTTTGGAAATGACATCTTTTACACTACCAGGGGTACTACTCAAGTTATCATTAAGATTTAGTCTTTGTGAATGGCACCCATGGATGCAGATGTTGGTACTTGGTGTGAACGACTGTTGCAAGGTATTATATTGAAAGTTATGGTGTTACCCCAGTGTTATATAAAAGTTCAGATGGTGTGATTAACATTAATCCACGATATATAAGCTCAGGGGATACAGCCCTGTACAATGGCGTATGTGGTATGTTCAAGGCCTTCAGCGTTCTGTTCCTACATTCTTTCATTGATAACAAGGGAACACCCCTTTCATCTTCCTGTAAAACGCATGAACGTTTTTAATCATGGTCTTTGCGTCTTGAGACAACATAGTTCACGTGTCAGTGATTGTGATTCATACAAGGTAAAAGTCATGCAGAAAATAAGGTGTCAAACTTTGGTTGTTAGTGGTTTAAAGCCTTGTTTTAATTGGCAAGAATGAATCTATTAAATATACGGTCTTCTTATTTTAATTATGGACAGGTTGGTTTTATTTCCAACTTGTGATATACCCACCAAATTACTGTCCCTTGTCGACAGTTTTAGAATAATTACCTTGTTTTCATCGCTATATCGCTGTAACATTGCCGGCGAGAAGTAACATTTTATCTCTCTCGCTCACTCACTCATACAGGGTGACACAACAGTAAATTTTACACGGGGTCATGCACATGAAGTATATGGAGATTCCTGGAAATTCGAGTGAGTGAGTGACAGTAAAACAACTAGAATATCACAATTTGACTTTAAACTAGTGTGGAAAGTTAAAACTAATATCAGTATTTAGACAATACAATATAAAAAACAGGCTATAGATCTAACGGAATGTAGATCACCATACTAGGGACCGTGGCCTAGAAATTCGAACTGCACTGCACTCGAGTGAGTGAGTGAGTGAGTTAATATTTAACGTCACATCGGCAATATCTCAGCCATATTGTGACGAGAACATTTAACAAAGAAAAGGACTATACGTACATTATAAAATCTGTCGGCGAAGGACAGTAAAACAACTAGGATATCACAATTTTAATTAAAACTAGCGTGGAAAGTTAAAACTAATATCACTATTCGGACAATACAACATAAAATCAGGCTATAGATTGCCAACACCTGAAGGTAGATCACCACACTAGGGACCGTGGCCTAGAAATTCGAACTGAGTTCAAAAACTTCTAACTGCACTGCACTCGAATGTATTTCAACTATTTGGGTCAGTTCTTGTAACATGCCCGAATGTTTTGAACAACTTCATTCGAACGGCATTCTAAGCATTCTGAAGATATTCGAGGAAGATTAGAAAAGACAAGCCTCCTTCAAATCCTGTCAAATGCGCCTCGAATGAGTCTTCAGGTGGAACATGCTTCAAATGTATCTGAATATTTCGACTGAAGATGGAATACAGGTGGAATGTCTCTCGAATACATCTGGAATTCAGTCAGAACACCGCCGAATCGCACAAAACGTGTCACCTGTCACTGAACGACTGATTCGGCATTCGGTCAAATTCTTATAAAACATGAAAAAATGTCTATTTTGACATTCCCTTCCCAATGCGGTTCGAATTTTGCAAATATTGTTTTCTGGCTGATTCTCCTTGGCTCCTGTCAATTCGAAATAAGTGTGAAAGGGCCTTTGTAACGGTCCACAACTTCTGTGATCATTCTGTATCAAACTATCCAATATCTCGGTTCCTTCTGGTTTACTCTTAACAGATTTATACAATCATAACTGTTAAACTGTTTGAATGAGGGGGGTCTGAGTAGGTCCCTTTTTAGTACAGCTAATAACTCCAGTTCTCCAGGCTTCGTCGCAATATGTAGCATTTCTATCACGAAGATTTGACGGGCGTTTTGGCAATAAAGTCCTTTATAAAGATGTGGCGATTCGAAATTATGCATAGTGATATTGAATTGTAAAAGAAATCTCACTCGTGTCCTTGTATGTAAAAATATTTGTCCCATGTTTTACTGAAATAACAGACAATACTCCCACTTCCCACTTCATGAGCCCGAGATTAGCGCTTCCATAAGAGACGTAATGCAAAGGACGTTGGGCAGCCATGACGGTATATAATGTGCATTAAATCAATTATCTGTTATGCCTACATGTAAGAATTGAATTGAGGTCATTTTGAACGATGGTCATTGGTCATTTCAAATGAACCCATGAATATGTATCCTACTTTTAGCAACTTAAAGGGGGTTTAGGTGTTTAAAGCTATTTGTCCTTCTAATGGGGCTATGTACAAATACATATTTCAAAGACGGTCTTAACCGTAACACATGTGTTATTGCATTTCACAGCTAAATGTGCCAAAGGGACGGTGCAAGATATGAAAGAATGGATTTAAGGTCGGCCAGGGCCAATGTCCCTAGTATGGTGATCTACTTTCAGTTGCTGGTGAAATACATACAACCCGTTCTCATATTGTAATAGTTTGATGGCTACATGCTAGTCTGAAATAGCCATCTGTAATTTGTGCATACTCTCCTTTGTCTGCACTCATAATCTAACCTTATGGATCCTGAATGTAAAAACTTGCTGAGGCCGAAATACCATCGATGTGGCGTAAATCTTCACGTCATTCTAACTCATGTATAACACTCGACAAGTATATTTCAACTGACCTGAAGGTATAGTTTTGACCAAAACATAGTCATCGTGTGTTACGTTATGCTTTCATTGTTAATGTTTCAGGCAATTTTTGGACTGGAGTGGACATTATGCATCACTAACAATCGCCCACACAGAATGAAGATATTTTGAAGGTTTAACGTAGAAGGAATATCGTTATGGAGACACCTTGTTTACATGGATATCCAGATACTGAATGGAACTGACATGATTTTGGAGATAACCATCCATATCTTTGTTCGATACAAACATATTTGAAAATGATATACTGTCATTACAATAAAATAAGGAAAAAGCTTTGGTTCCAATCCAAAGATCAAATATTATCCTTTATCTAGCTGGAATTAAAGACAATACCAAGGCTACATTTCCATACAGCATAAAAAAACTTCAATACAACAAACTCTCGGCAAACAAACACGGAGTACGGATCACACCAGCTGAACAATTTTTTCGGGCCAGTTTGTTGGCATTGAAAATATGTCACCTTCACCTGGTAACATAGTGTCAATGCCTCGGCCGACCGACTGACTTTGTAGACCTTGATGCAAGTATAGCATTTCACTTGTGTCAAGGGTTACATCACCTACCCATTTGCACCTATTTTGTTTATTTCGCTGTTTTACTTTTTATTAGTAGTGTTAGGTGTTTATGTTTTGAGTTGGTAGTGTTTGACAGGTCTGTTTGAACTTGGATTTAATGTCTTTGTATCTATTCAAATGGTCAAATGTTGTTGTTTTTCTAAACATATTAAGTAATTTGTACTTTTCACGTTTAAGAGTCTGACACTGTTGATCAAACCATTCTGGCTGTTGATTAGAGTCGATGGTTTTGGCATGTTTACATTCCATATCTCGCCCACAGCTTTGCAGAATGCACTGCAGTATGTTTACTGCTTTATCAGTGTTGACATGTAGACTGTTCATAAAGTCCTGGAACAAATTACTTGTATCAGCATTTTGCAGGTTATCAAGATATGATTGTGATTTTTCATTATTCCATTTAAATTTACATCTGTTAATACAAAGAAAATACTTATCATCGGCTGGCCTGCCAACATCGAACAGGGATGAGATTATAGTTGTGAGTGGGAGATGATCTGACTCCGTGCGGGAGACACTCTTGAAGTCCTCCACATAACGGTACAACGATGCTGACACTGCAATGTAGTCTGGTGTGCTACAACCAGTGGGGCCAATATACGTATAGTCCCCCTCGTCTGAGAATCTGCCATTCAACAGGTACCATCCAAACGTTTTGCATAAGCCTAGTAATTCTCTACCATAGTTATTTACAACCAGATCTTTGTTTTTACGATTTGGGTACACAGGTGGAGCATCAAATTCCTCGTATGTGTCTTCGTCCAAGGGTAAAAAGTCCACACTATCATCAACAATATAGTCTAGTTCAGTGTCAGTTCTGCTATTAAAGTCGCCACAAATAATGAGGTCAGTGTCTGGGAATTCGTTTTTTATTACCGCAACATAACTTTCCAATCTCTCAATCCCATCGCTACTGTTGGGTTTTTCCGGAGTTATGTAGACACACCCCATTATAAGCTTTTTGCCTGACCGTATACACCGAGTAGATACAAGAAACACGGCGTCTACCCACTCCTCGTGTACACGATGGAAAAAGGATGAAATATTTTCACGTATAAATATAGCGACACCACCGCTGAACCGACCGATGTTGTTTACCTTGGGGCGAACTGATTGAAATGCACAATGACAGGCGATTAAGTTACTAAAGTCATTAGAACATTTAGCCCAGGTTTCGGTCGAACATATGATGTCATATTTAGAGATAAATTTACAAAAGTCTGGATGAATGACTTTACTATACAAGCCGTTTACGTTCCAACACAATAGGCTTATTAGTTGCAGAGAATGTGATGCATCTGGGGTGCACGTGGAGCGCGAGCTTTCTGATCGGATGTCAATATCAATGTCGATATCAGTCACAGGGTCAAGGCCACTCTGCTATAGAGCACTGTGATTTAGGTCAGCATGACCTGGTGAATGTAATCCGTGTATATCTCCGGCAAATCGGACTAGAGCCCCGGAACTATCTGGCATGAACTTAACATCATCTATAACTAGAAATTCGCCTTTGATATAGGCTGTTTTGCCCTGGTCCCTGGCTTGTTTAAGGTGGGGTATGAGTTGTTTTCTTCTGAGTCTCGTTTTTGGAGAGAAGTCTTCAGATACTCTGAAAGTGGTGTTACCTTTCAGTTCTGCCTTAGCTTTGGTAAGGACACTGAGTTTGTCGTCTCTGGAGACGAACTTCATCATGATAGGCGGATTTCCCCCTGTTCACGCTTTGGGCCCAACCTGTGAACAGTGTCGAAAAGAATATCATCTCCGTTTTGTAGACACAATGTATCCTTCAAAAATGAATAAACTTTTCTTTTAGATTCACTCGATTCTTCATACCGTCCTTCCATTTCCATTCCAAACAAAATCAAATTATTTCTTCTGGAGTAGTTTTCACTTTTATCAAGTTTAGCCTCTAAAGCAGTGATAGTGTTTGTCTGAGACATTACAATCTTCCTAAGATCTTTATTTTCGTTTTGAATTTGTTCCAACTGATTATTAAGTTTTGCACTGTTTTGGTCCACTGTATTTTTCAGGGTCGTTAGCATTTCACTCATGGACGCTATTGTCTTATTCAATGCATCAAATTGACCAGTCAGTGTTTTCATAGACTCACTCATACTGGTCTCCGCCTCGGTGTCCGGCTGGGATCCCCTCCACCTTGTGCTGGGTCCGGGTCCCGGGTTGGGCTCGATGTCACCCGACAACAGAAGCTGCCATCTTGCGTCAAATGTAAACATTGTAGAATCCGTGCAACTCCTGTCACACGTGCGCACGTTTGAAATTTCTTGACAATAATTAAAACTGTTTGTGCTGAGCAAATGAGAAAAAATATGTCTGAGGTTCACACTATGTATCATTATACTGTGACTCATCAACATGATGACAGTTAAAGTGACACCAACTGCGTACAGCCTGTAGGCGACGTCCATACCTGGGGTCCATGTTGTCTCCGCCATGTACTTGCTAACATGTTCAATTTGTCTGTGACCCATGGGCATCTTAAAACACCCAATTCTGCACCTCCAACTGTCCACGTCGATCCCCATTCTTCATTTAACGTGTTGTGCCCAAGAAAAAGGCACTACAAAGACTTGACTAAGAAGAAAGAGCGTATTTTCCTCTCCCGCGATGTCGTCGCCGTGTCTACCTTCTCAGGGGCAGGTAACCTACTGGAATGTCTCACCTTCTCTCAGTTGGTATATTTTTCACGTTAATTTGATGTTTTTGGTTTGGAGTTAGTGTTTTAGGCGGCGTTACTTTTGTACTTTTAGTTTGACATTTATCTCCAGTTTTACGTTCTTTCATTGTCAGTGTTTATTATTCAGTTATACGCAGCGCGGTATTAATGGTTTTAACTTTAAATTTATGTCATTTAGGTTTGGGTTAGCGGTTTAGTTTTAACATTCCCGGTAGTTTTAACATTCTCGGTATTGATGCCTTTAGCTTTAAGGTTATGTCATTTAGGTTAATTCGGTTTGGGTAATTTAGTGTAGATGGAAGGACGTAGACTTCACGTTTTAATTTTATGTTATTTTGATTTGAGGTTAATGGTTTGGATTAGAGGGGAACGGTGTTAGCTTGTTCTTTTAATTTAGCATGCACCATGATAACCATGATAGCTCACGAATTCAATATCCATACAATTGCCGTACATAATGGACAGATACCTCAAATATGTTAACACAAATATCTAATACAAATCATGAAACCTTGAAGGATACAACTTTCATTCCAAAGTCTGATTGCTGTGAAGGCACACTAGAGTCGACGTAGGAAGGAGGTCGTGGTTCTTCAAGTACTGTTGAGCTGCTATACGTGATGAACAACACATACTACACTTTACATCAACATGCATAACAAAAGGTCATGTCTGGCATGTCATGCCGTCGCATCCACCCATCAAGGAGATGCCTCACGTAAGTAGCTGTAGATACTACAGCAATAGACCGTTCATTTCCCATATGCCACAGCTTAGGGAATCGCAAAGATTTGACACGACAAATCATGAACAATTACCACCAAGTAGTCTTTGAGCCTCCTGTCAAGACTCGAACGGGTTTGTCTGCACCAGCTACCCTTTCACCACCATCGTCTCTCCTCTCGGGATCGTCCCCTCCCCTGCTATGCAACACCAGCATTTCGTTCTGCTTCCGGCACTATCACTCATCTCTAGGCAAAGGTCAGCAGAGTCCACACTTGCTCACGGGCAAATCAAGACTCGAACGGGTTTGCCTGCGTCAGCTACCGTTTGACCATCATCTCCTCTCCTCGCGGGGTCGCCCCCTCAACCTCTGTGCAACACCAGCGTTTTGCCTGCTTCGTGGCTGAGACATCGCCTGCTTCTAGGTAAAATCACCGGCGTATGCACTTGCTCACGGGCGAATCAAGACTCGAACGGGTTTGCCTGCGCCAGCTACCCTTTCACCATCATCGCCTCTCCTCTCGGGATCGTCCCCTCCCCTGCTATGCAACACCAGCATTTCGTTCTGCTTCCGGCACTATCACTCATCTCTAGGCAAAGGTCAGCAGAGTCCACACTTGCTCACGGGCGAATCAAGACTCGAACGGGTTTGCCTGCGCAAGCTACCCTTTCACCATCATCGCCTCTCCTCTCGGGATCGTCCCCTTGCCTCCTATGCAACACCAGCATTTCGTTCTGCTTCTCGCAAACTCGCCATTGAGCCCCCTGTCAAGACTCGATAGGTTTCAGTTCTGCTACACCATGGCCGCTTGTAGATCGAACGTCTTCGGTAGAACGAATGATGAATAGTATGAGCAACGTTACCCACGCTAACCACCATGTCAACCAAGTGCTTGATCATGGCGGAGTTCGGAACTATCACCCTATGCACAACCTTGGGACTTCCATCTTTTCAACCTCCGTGGGCAGACGTAGAGGGCAGCGTCGTAATTTCCGCATCGCCGTTCCCGTCCCGTCTACGTTCGTGTCCGGGGAACGTAGGCATTTTCCGAGCAGGGGCCAAGCTGGCTCGGTTCCCCTTGTGTAGAAAACTACGTCAATACGTTGGATGACGGTAGTACACATTTTAAAAAGTTTAGATTTACTATATGTGAAAAGATAGAGCAACGAAATGCAACGTATGTACCTCCGCCATTAAATGGGCTTTCTGGCAATATCATCTAATTTGACATCTGACTTTTAGAAAAGAAGTTACATAGTATTTTTTTTAAAAAAGTACAGCAAAAAACGACTATTTTTTCGAACAAATTGTGCAATATACTTTACAATTTTCAGAATAGATGAAATCTGTTTACAGCATTGTTGCCGCCACCAGAAGAGCTTTCTAATGATACCAAAAAATGTATGCTTCAGACCAGAGTGCTGCAGTTAGAAGCAAAAAAAAAAGACGCAATAAGGCAACACGTGAGCAAATGCGCCATTGAAAGGCCGCCGACGCAAAAAAGCGGCGGTATATACGGACGTGTGTAGCGTCTTTCTAATGAATATAAGATATTGGAAGTCGCATCAGACATGTAAACTATTAACCAACGAATCATGCGCTGATGGTGTTGGCGACGCACAGGGCACGCGGCATGACACGTAGACGTATGCAGTTTGACATGCCACTGCACATGTTCATGTGATACATCGTCTTGAAGCCCATTTCAATGGGCTTTCATATGCACTGTAGATGTTAAGAATCTTCAAAAGGAAAGAGAAATTGTAAGGAGGTATTGGCGGGGTCGACATAAGTCGTCGGCGGAAGTCAAGCTCGATAGAAAAGCGGCACTATATGCAGACGTTTTCAGCTATCCACAGCATTGCAGATATGCATGTTATGCTTCGCCAGAAACCCCATGGAAAGACCTTTCAAATGAATCATAGATATTAAAAATCCAAAGAGGGATAACGAAATTAGAACGAAAATCTACTTCCGCTACCGGCGCCGTTGCGACGGAACTAACATGCGGCGTTACATATGGACATGCCTAGCACCGCCAGAAGCGAACTGAAATGCTCTTTCTAATGAATATAAGATATTAAAAGTCGCATCAGGCATGTACACATGATTAACCAACGAATCACGCGCTGATGGTGTTGGCGACGCACAGGACACGCGGTATGATACGCAGACGTTTGCAGCTTGACATGTCCGTGTTTTGCATTTGAAAGCTTAGAAAATAGAGAATAGATATAGAAAAATATAGCTGAAAAAGATATACAATATTAGATATATAAAAAATTGTGTGTTTGAACAAGTATATTATGAATTAGGCTTTTGTGGAACCACATAAACGAAACATCGTTTCAAATGCATTGCATTTGAAATGACTTATATAGCGCAGAACGGATATAGAAAAATATAGCTGAAAAAGACATAACACATTAGATATATGAAGAATTGTATAACTGAACCAAATATATTAATGAAATAGGGAACCACCCCAACGAAACTTTTAAGAACTATTTGTGTTAACCAGCACTCACCACGTGGAGGTTGCTCTTTTAAGAGTGCGATTTTTCTTTTCCTGACCATTCCCAGAACAGCAAGTTCGAACAGCGAACCCCTTTACTACTGCTGTATAAACCTAATGGGTCGAAACTGACATTAGGTTATGGAATTACAGGCTATAACCTACTATCCTACGGTTTTGGCTTTATCTACTTTCCGTTCCACTTTCACCCTTCCCCCTACTTTCCATGATCTACTTGTTTCTCACCTTTTGGGCTTTATGAGCTTGCCTTTGCCTTTGCTTTTCCCTTCCCCCTACCTTCAGGGTGTTGGGGTTGGGGCTGGAGCTGGGGTTGGGTGGAGGAATCTGTTGGAACTGACACCGATGCAGATTCCTCACGGTTTGATGTACCCGCTGCTTGTTGGATAACACCTTGCACAAAAGCACACTCACTAGCAGCCTGTAAGAGAGTCTGTTTAGCGTAGTACCTATTGACAGTCTTTTGGCCATGTGCAAGACAGTCACTGGCCATCATTGGGATGCTGCCTTGCGACTTCAGTCTCCAAAGCTTTCCGAACATCCTTGGCCGTAAATGTCCTACGTTCGTTTTCCAAGTTGGTTTTAAGGAAACCTCTTGTCCTCTGATAGCGGGCCAACTCGAGACACATGTTTTCCACTTCAGTGCCGTCAACTCTCCTCAAGAAAGGCGATTTGTCCGGTAGAGCATCTTCAGGCATGTCACCACATACACATTGGCGGTAATCATCATGTCGTAATCCTCTTTGTACAAGCTTAGGGTGACCAGGAAGCTCATGGACGTCTTGTGGTTCATGAAAGACATTTGGTACCTCCCGGTAGCACACCGTGCCTTATTGAAATCAGCCAACTTCATACACGACGCCACTGAAGGTCTTTGGGCAGGTCCAAGTTGAATTATCCCACAAGACAAGTACCGCATCACCAGGCGCTGATCGTCCTCAGATGGAAGTTGATCTGCCTTGGCCCGGTCCAGGATGTCCCTCACCTCTTGTCTGGTTCTGTGTACTCCTTTTGAACAACGGAAATGGGCGGCGGTTGTTTGGTTTCATCTCTGAATTCTGTAACAGATTTACGGACCTCTTCGCGGTTATACTGGCAACTGACACCTGTATATGAACAACGCGTATCACTTGTACGCAAATAATCGAAAACCCTTTATGACATTTGAGTGAGTGAGTGAGTGAGTAAATGTTTAACGTCACATCGGCAATATTGCAGCCATATCGTGACGAGAACCAATAATAATATACATAATAGAGAATGGTAAAAATCCTGTCAACGAAGGACAGTAAAACAACTAGACTATCACAGACAGGCATGTAAAACTAGTAATTAAATCTAAAAAAGTTAACTCTAGAGGACGATGCATAATAACAACAGGCTATAGACCGCCAACAACTGAAGGAAGATCACCATACCAGGGTCCATGGGGACTTACCGTGCCTTTGTTACCTGCATGGACCCTAGCTGGATTTACACCATCCTTTCAGCCGTTGGCGATTGTGCAAAAGTTTAGCCAAATTTTAAAAGAACAAATATACTACGTTTAAAATCGGGTAAGCAAAAATTACACTGAGGAAAGTTTTGGGACTTACGTACCCTCTCAGGAGGACAAAAATTTTACGATACTTTAACCCCCTTTGAGGATACAGCCACTAACAATACCAGTTGCTAATTTATACTACCGATAATCACAGTAATCAAAATTCAATCAAGAAATCAATTTCTTTTAAAAAGCCAATAATTAAATGGACACTAACAGTGGTAAAAGATCCTTAACGGTTTTGACATTGAAGTATTTATCCCTTGTGATCGAGAATTCAACACAGTCAAGCAAGATGTGTTTGACAGTGACTCTCTCATCACAAGGGATACAACACGGAGGATCCTCACCTGTCAACAGGTATGCATGTGTATATCGTGTATGGCCAATACGACATCGTCGCATGATTACCTCCTCAAATCTGAACTGACAACACAAGTAGGTATAACCAATGTAGAGTTTTATTTCATGTAGTTTATTTATACTCACTTGGGTGTCCCACTTCTTTTGCATCAGATCACGGATACAAGATCTAATGGTAGCTTTATAATCTGAATATGGAATAAGAAGTGGTGTCACAGATTTGTTGAGTGCTGCCTTGGCAGCAAGATCGGCCATTGTCTTACCAGAAATGCCTACATGACCGGGCAACCAACAAAAGACGATATCGCATTGGCCAGTAGCAAGATCATTATACAATTGAATAATTTCTGTTAAAAGTGGATGTTTACGGGATAAGTTTTTAATAGCCTGAAGACAAGAAAGAGAGTCTGAAAAGATTATGTTTCCGTTTGGGATGTCTTTGAATATATTTAAGAGCTGTTAATATGGCGTTAGCTGCAGCTGTGAAAATAGAACTGTTATCCGGTAATCTAGAAGATATTGTTTTGGATTCAATGACAGTGGCACAAGCCACAGCGCCACCGTCCTTGGACCCATCTGTAAATAAGGATTTATAATTGTCATATTTATGTTTTAAGTGATTGTATTCTTGTTTATATTTTAATTCATTAGTTTCTGATTTTTTGAACGATGTTAATGTTAGGTCAACTTGTGGCCTAACCAACTGCCAAGGGGGAGAAGAAAGAAGACGGGAAGGAGATATACTTTCCAGCTCGATGCCGGCAGAAGAATTAAATGGTTTAATTCTGTGCCCTACGGGCAGGACAAGAGAAGATATCTTGTTGTACAAATCCTCATAAAGAAGACCAAAAAAACCCAACACAGTTATATGCAGCGTTAGACTGACTAGAATAGAGTTTTGTGACATATTGTAACGATAATTTTATGCGGTGCTGGTTTAAAGATGGTTCATCAGCCTTTACATAAAGACTGGCAACAGGAGAAGTAGGGAAAGATCCAAGACACAGTCTCAGACCTTGATGGTGAATTGTGTCAAGTATTTTCAGGTTGCTTTTGCAGGTTCCACCATATACGATGGAGCCATAATCAAGTTTGGAACGGATTAGTGCCCTGTATAATTGAAGGAGGGTTTTCTGATCCCCTCCTCACTTAGTATTCGCAACAACTTTCAACAAGTCTAGGGCCTTCAGGCATTTATTTTTCAAACACTTTATGTGCGGTAAAAAGGTCAAGTGGTGATAAAAAATTACACCTAGGAATTTAGCTTCCTTTACAACCTGTAAAGGTGTGCCATATAAAAATAAGTCTAGGTCTCTGTGATGTTTGTATTTCCTACAGAAGTGGATACAGTTTGTTTTCAACTTTGAAAATTTAAGTCCATTTTCTAACGACCATTTATGAATTCTATTTAGACAGAATTGTAACTGCCTTTCAATATTATTCATATTTTTACCACGACATGAAATGTTAAAATCATCCACAAAAAGAGATCCATCAATGGAATCATTTAAATCCTTAGAGAGACTATTAATTTTAATGCTGAACAATGTGACAGATAAAATACTGCCTTGCGGGACACCCTGATCCTGATAATAATGATAAGACAGGGTAGATCCCACTCGGACTTGAAATTGCCTGTCAGTTAAAAACACGGATATGTACTTAGGCAAATGGCCTCGTAATCCAAAATCATGCAAATCTTTTAAGATGCCATATTTCCATGTAGTGTCGTATGCCTTTTCAAGGTAAAAAAAGATAGACACTGCATATTGATTATTGATAATCACATTTTTCACAAATGACTCTAAATGGTCAATGGTACTGCGATTTTTCCAAAATCCACATTGAATGTTAGATATTAAATTATTAGATTCCAAGTACCATGTCAGCCTGTTATTGACCATGCGTTCCATGGTTTTGCAAACGCAGCTTGTTAAGGATATAGGTCTGTAATTCGGAGGGTTAGTATTATCCCGACCCGGTTGTGGTATGGGAACAACAATTGCTTCACGCCATGATGGTGGAAAGTGTCCAGATGTCCAGATTTCATCAAATATGAATAGAAGAGTTTCCAAACATGGCTGTAGTAAGTGTTTCAGGAGCTGATAATGGATGTTTTCAGAACCTGTGGCAGTATCATGAGCTTGCCCAAAGGCAGCATGGAGCTCATGAACAGAAAATAATTCGTTGTAATATTCTCCATTATCCGAATTGAAATTAATGGTTTTGTTTTCCTGTTGTCTTTCATATTTTTGAAATTGGGGTACATAATTTGAAGAGGAAGAATGTTTAGCCAAAGTTTCACCAAGTTTGTTAGCAATATCTGATTTATCGTCTTTAAGATGGTGAATGCTAGATTTAGAACCCTTACCTTTGATTTTCTGGATCATGTTCCATACCTTATTCATTGGCGTACGTGAATTGATTCTAGATACATAATTTTGCCAAGACTGGCGTGTATGTTGTTTAAAGGTACGTCGCGCTTTAGCATTTAAGATTTTAAATTTGTTGAAATTATGGACCATAGGATGGCGACGGGAATAATTCTCCGCCCTTTTCCTGCCTTCCTAGCTTGTTTGCAGTCGTTGTTGAACCATGGTGTACGGATGTGGGGAACCACAGAGGACTTCGGAATACACTCATCGGCTATAGTGGTTAGTGCGTCGGAAAAGCATTTGATAGGATCAGGAACACCATTAAATAGTTCAGGTAGAAGTTTTTCTCTACATAGTGTTTGGTATAAAGACCAGTTTGCTTTTGTAAACTTCCATCGTGATGATGGAGGAACATCAGTAGGGTTTACAGGTTGTAGAATGGTAGGGAAATGATCACTACCACAGAGGTCATCATGAACTGACCATTCAAATTCCTTAAGCAGAGTGGGGTCTGTAAGTGACAAATCAAGTGAAGAGTATGTGCCAGTACCAGGACGTAAATATGTTTTAGAAGTATCATTCAAAATACACCAATCACTGGCGGACAAAAATTCTTCCAAAATCTTTCCCCTACTGCTGGTATGCGTACTTCCCCAAAGGGGATTATGTGCGTTTAGATCGCCCATTATAATACAAGGCTTTGGGAGCTGGTCATAGAGGGTTTGAAGTTCATTTTGCTGAAGAGAATAAGATGGAGGAAAGTAAAGAGAGCATAATGTGATAGCAATGTGCATAGTGATACGAACAGCCACAGCTTGAAGAGGTGTTTTGAGAGAAACAGGACTGTGAATTATGCCTTGTTTGACCAATATTGAAGTACCCCCGCTAGCCTTAGCCCTCGTAGGTGAAAGGAAATGATACGAATCATATTGTCTGATTTTCAGCTGGTCTGCACCTTTTAAATATGCTTCCTGTAAACAAAATGCCGATGGTTTCAGATCTTGTGATAACAATTGCAAATCATCAAAATTGTTCCAAAGTCCTCAGCAGTTCCACTGGATTACTGGTTGATAACCGTTCATGGTGGTTTAACTGGTGAATGAGATGATCGCTTACTCCCATGAGTAGAGACTGGAGGGCTGACCTCCATGTCCAAAGGTTCAAATCGGTTTTGAACCGAAGCAGGGGCTGAGGGAGAAGAATGCACTTCCACGTTTTGTATGGCCCTAGCCTTTCTTCTCATTTGTTTCTTTTCTGTCTTCGTCAGCTGTAAGCGAGTTTCTCATTGCCTGATTCTGAGTGTTGTGTCAGTTGGACATCTGTTTGTGTTTCGGATACTAATGTGTCTGCTTCAGAAGAAACTTGTCCCAGAATGATCTGATCATCATTCACCCAACTAATCGACGTTTGGCATTGAGTAGAAACTCTGGAAGGTTTGACAACAGGTAGAGGAGGAGAGGAAACTACAGCTGAGTAAGTAATAGATGAAGTCTGAGATGAAACAGAAACTAACCGTTTTGCTTCGTGATAAGAAACATTGTTTGTATGTTTAATTTTCAGTATTTTGGATTCTCGTTCAAAGACAGGGCAAGATTTAGATGAGGCTGCATGCTCCCCGCCACAGTTGACACAACTGTATGATTCATTTGTGCATTCAGAACTTTCGTGAGTGCCACCGCAACGGTAGCAATCAGAACTCTTTGAATGACAAGACTTCGCACCATGCCCAAACCTTTGACATTTGTAACATCTGAGTGGATTAGGCACGTATACGTCCACTGCAAGGTTGAAGTAACCAGCTTTAATAGACTTTGGAATGGTCGGACAGTTAAATGTAAACAGGTAGGTATTTGTTTGTATTATATTGTTGTCTTGCTTTTTGGTAAAACGCTTCACAGCTGTAACACCTTGGGTTCTCCGTTCAGCTAGAATTTCCTCCTCACTCATAAACGAAAGACACTTCGCCCGATCTCGAAAGATTCCTCTACTTGGGTTCAATGTTCTGTGCACTGAGACAACAACCTGTATATTAACAAACTGCTTAAGACCGAGCAGATTGACAGATTGTTGCCTCCGAGCACATTCAACTAACAACAAACCATTTCGAAGGCAGGTGACATTTTTCACTTCTCCGCAAGCACCTTCAATACCCTTGGAGACAGCAAATGGGTTGAGTTTCAATGGGGTACCGTCAGCAGAAGCAACAACGATAAACCTAGGCCAAGAATCAGATTTTTCAGTCGATATTTCATCATCAGAATCAACATGTCTGTTTGTTAGCAGAACCAGAGTGAATGTGGAGTGACATGATGGGATAAATACATTTGACAACTCTGCTCCCCACCCGCTTTCGAGTGTCAACAAGGACGACATTACAGTGGAAGCCAGCCTGTAACACCAGGGCTACAGAGGTGTTACACTCCAGTGAATAAAGACATGAATAGCCATGATATCTAAAAGAACATATGCCAGGCTGGTTCGGCCCATGACACATTTCTCAAGAAACACAGAATTCAGGGGTCAGTATCACCAGATTAGCCCATGAGCCACCGCCTTCTGGCATAGGACTCTAGGCAATTATTATTTACAATAGAATGCCCTCAATATTCAGTGTCAAAATACAATGTAAGGAATATATATTGTCAACATGCACATTTCCATGCCCAGGGCATAGCGTGACCAGCCGATTGATAGAACCGGGCCAGTTCTACCACCCGTCTAGGTGAAGTCAGGGCCAAAGTGGTGTGTTAGGCAACTGGAACACGGTTCCAGGCCCCTATTGCCCTCAGCCACCTTCCTCCACCGACACGGGACGCAACCCACGGTCTGTAAATAATCGAGTCTGGACCAGACAATCCAGTGATCAACAACATGAGCATCTATCTGCGTAATTGCGAACCGATGACATGTGTCAACCAAGTCAGTTTGTCTGACCACCCGATCCCGTTAGTCGCCTCTTACGACAAGGTGAGTCGCCTTTAATGGCAAACATGGATTGCTGAAGGCCTATTCTACCCCGGGACCTTCACGGGTCTGCTTTTTTAAGAATATTGGTTAAATATTGATAAAACCCTGAAAGTGTTGGCTCACTTTCAGGGAACCTATCGTATAAGCCCAGATATGTTTGTAAGATTAGCCCTGACTGTGTTTTGTATGTAATTATACCGAGTACCACATCTGGTAGACCCAGTTAAACCAGCACTGGTACTCGGCATTGGATTATTAGTTGAAGGAGAGGCTGCAGATGCGTCCTCTCCTTGAATTGCATGGCCAAAGTGTTTAAGTACCCTGATGTAATCAGGGATGTGATTTTTGTTTACACTGTATGTGCCACAAAATGCCAATATTGACACGAACTGTGAAGCAGTATAGGACTCGCTACGGCGGCGATTTTGGGCGTGTATGGCGTGTAGAGCAGGAGTAGAAGTACTAGGATAACATTGCTTTAAATGCGCGAGGCCTTTGTAATATGTTTTACACTTTTGACAAACGACCGATATGTTTGTGGAAGGCATACTTTATCATATTGCTTACTTTCTGGGAATGATTGGGCACTACAGAAGAGGGTCTGGATGTCACACTCTTGGACAAATTAAGAAATAAATTGCTTATACAATATGTTTGGGTGTAAGTCTGTTTAAGGAATAAACCTAGTAATGTTGAGTATCAGTTTGATAAAGTGAGCAACGTAAATGACTGAAAAATGCAGAAATTAAGATCAAACGAGAAGAAATAAAAGTTAAGTTCACTTGCCAATGGTGATTGCCAACGCTGACTGGTAGTCATCCACTAAGATACTTGGTCTGTGATGATGAAATTGCAGTGAAATGCATTCCCTTATATTACCACGTCGCGTTCCTCGAATACATATTATAACGTGGCATAGCTGCACTTTCAAGGGCTTTCAGATGCATTTGAAACATTAAATTTTGGATGATGGATCGTGAAATTATAGGTGCCGTAACACTGACGGGAGACGTGCGCCAGGCCCCCGACTTTACCCGCCATTAGCGCAAGTGCAGTTGCATAATGACGCATGAGGTGACATGAATGCACATTAAACCTTGTCAAAACCGCACTTTCAAGGGCTTTCCGATGCATTTTAAATCTTTCATTTTGGATGAAGGATAATGAAATAATAGCTGGCGGCAGGTACGCGCCAGATCCCCATTTTTTACCTACCTGTCGCACAAAAGCAGTAACGTAATGACGCGCATTCCCTGATTAGCTCACGTTCCTGGAATGCCCATTATAATTTGGCAGAGCCCGCACTTTCAACGGCTTTCAGATGCATGTTAAACATTAAATTTTGGATGGTGGATCGTGAAATTATAGCTGCCGTAACACTGACGGGAGACGCGCGCAGGATCCCCGACTACTTTATCCGCCATTAGCGCAAATGCATTTACATAATGGCGCGCATTGCTTGACCCTCAGACGCGACTCCAATACACATTGCACCTTGGCAGAACCGCACTTTCAAGGGCTTTCCACCACAGTAAACGTTTGTATATTAGGACTACAGGCATTGCTTTTATTGCTTTATTCCAATTCATTGCAACTTTAGCTCTGTCACGTATATTGACTAGGGCGCAGCGCCCTGCCCTTTTCATTCAGCGTCCTGCCCTTTCAAAGCACCGCAGTATCTGGCCTTTGAAAAATCCTGTATTTTCCGGATTTTAACGAAGGCAGGAATTACCCCCCTTCCCGGAAGTTTTTGTTGTGCAATAAAACTACCTATTCAAGTCATGGCGATTTCGGCTTTGTTCATTTTCATTCTGAAACACCATGCCAACCAAAGAAAGAACAAAGAGGAAAAGAGAAGAAGCTGTGAAGGCTGAGGCAAGGAAGTGTCGTCGGCTCTTGGATTTCTTCGCGCCAAACAGGTACGACTTGACAGTGACTTCCGCCATTTTGAACCGATAGCGGCAAAATTAGAAAACATATAATACACGTTCCCGTGGTCACTTTATAGCTAAGTAAACAAGCCCATTCTTTGTTTATGATTTTTAACAATCTTAGCTGTAAATACTGTGCGTTTATGATTTATTTTAGTATTTTAGTGAGAAGAAAATAAAAGCGATTGAAACAAAGGGAAGCTATACTGGACATGATCACTTCAGATTGTTTCCGATTATTTTTTCATTTCCTTTTCACAGCTTGTCTCAAGTATTTAAATTATACCGTTGATTATTATCCTTTCTAATATTATGATTGCGAATAGGTTGTAGTATTTATTTCATTTCTATTTCTTCTTGTGTTCAGACGACCTCACTCTGAAAGATTTTATTTCAGAAGCACATATTTTTCATTTTCATTTTCTTGATAAAGGCAAAACCGTTTGCTATAGTTCATATTAACAACTCGGTTACTGGGTATATCTGGTGAAATGTATATCTGAGTATATCTTTTTGTAAATGTAGGAATTACCGAGGTAATGATTCCAAATGAAAGAAACACGTCTATTTCTGAACGTATCCAGGTTTATTTACTGCACTGCTTTCATGCAAGTTTTTATTTTTTTAAATATCGGTAGAACTGATAAATTAATTATATGTGTATATTTAATTTGAAGATGGCAGGTTTTGTGGTTGATAAGATGAACAAAGGCAATTTTTACCTGTCTCCAAGTCTGTCTTTTCAGTCTGTATGTGTTTGGGTTAATTTAGTCACTCTTTGCTGAAGAAGTTGACACATGTTCACCATCCACCATCCTGAAGACTCTGACCAGCCTCAAGCCCCAACTGGGAGACCTCTACCCAAACATCGTGAAGCTCCTGAGCGTTCATGCTACTGTGATCCTTTCAACATCGGAGGTTGAGAGAGTCTTCTCCCACGTGAAACTCATTGTGACAGACCATAGGAATAGGCTGAAAACTGATAACTGCACCAAGCTACTTATGGTCAGCATGAATGCTAAATCTTCTGCTGACATTGACTTGAGGAAGTGTGTGGCCAAATTCCTGGCAAGAAAAAAGAGGAGACTATGAAGAGTGAACTTGCATCAGAGCATGCCAAACGACCTAAATCAGTAAATGATGTCAGCCACAAAAATAAATTGCTGTACCCTTAATTGTTGTGCCTTTTCAGTTTGCTGAATGCCATTTTGAATTTTCAAGTGCCTTTTTGTCTGTGAGACTACCCTGCCTTTTCGTAATCCTGGGGGAAACACTATTGATTCCTGTGTAGCGCGAATGTCTAATGTTGCACATCAGCATGTTACATATTTCCAGAATCCCACATGAATCATCTTGCAAAAGCTTTATAGTTGTAAATATTAACGACGCCGGTATAGCCGGTGTACAGATTTATCTAAATTCCGCCAATGTATATCACCTGCGGTATTTGTTGCATTACGCACATTAATACCCATATAGCTCCACCACTACATGCGCAACGTGTGCGTTTTATACACTGTCTGACACACGCTTTAAATAACTTTCAAATGCAATATAGAAATGCATTTTCTGAGGTGAATCGTAAGAGTGGTTGCCATTACATCATGACCGGACTATGGTGGCATGATGACTGCTGTGATATAGAAAAATTGACAAAATTACACAAACCATCATGTCGGAGATTCAATCTGGACTGGTTACCACGGGCAGCATCGTTTGCATTTTTGGAGAGAGCGTTGGATCAGGTTTCCAACCACGTATAAACATGCATAGATATCACAAAGTAAAAAGCCTCCAAAATACAATGACGCGAGTGACTTCCACCGGAGGCTGGGTGGAAGAAAAGTCTTCTTATTCTTGAATCGGGCCCATTCAACCACCCGTCTAGGTGAAGTAAGGGTCGAAGTGGTGTGTTGGGCAAATGGAACGCAGTTGAAAGCCCAACTGCCCTCAACCACCAGGATCCCGTCCTCCACCGACACGGGACGCAACCCACGGCAAACAGGTTGCCCAATTTAGTCGCCTCTTACGACAAGCAATGGGGTGCTGTGGACACATTCTGTCCCAGGTCCACACCGGAGAAGTAGCTATATTTTCCAGCTCAATGCCGGAAGCGGCAAGAAATGGTTTAATTCTAAGCCCAAGAGGCGTAACGAGGGAAGACTTTGTGATATACAAATCCTCATAAAGAGGATTAAGACACAATTAAATGCAGGATTAGACTCATTAGAAGCTAATTTTGTAATGTATTGTAAAGAGAGTTTTATATGGCATTGGTTGAGAGAAGGCTCATCAGCTTCTACGCAAAGACAGTCAATAGGAGAGGTTCTCAAAGAACCAAGACAAAGTCTTAGGTCTTGGTGGTGGACAGAATCAAGTAGTTTTAGGTTGCTTTGACAAGCTCTACCATATACGATGGAACCGTAATCAAGTTTAGATCACATAAGTGAACGAGGGTAGTTTGATCCCCTCCCCATTTTGAATTAGAAACAACCTTTAATAAATCGAGTGCCTTCAGGCGTTTGGCTTTAAGGGATTTAATATGCGGCAAAAAGGTCAAATATGAAGTCCCAAGAACTTTGCCTCCTTGACCACTTTGATTGGGGTGCCACTTGAAAATAGTTCTGGGTCTTTATGGGGTTTGTATTTACAACAGAAGTGTGTACAGTTGGTTTTGGATTTAGAATATATGAAGCCGTTTGCAAAGGACCATTTATATATTTTGTTTAAACACAACTGTAGTTGCGCTTTAATAGTATGCATCACAGCAAAAATAACTTGGTGGAAAGTGGACTGAAACTTATGTTTCCACCTAGAATCCAGTTAGTTTCCGTTCTTTTACACTGAGTTTCCGCAGTCACGGAAACTTACAATTACCCACTTTCTAAGGGTTTCCGCTCGGTATCCGTTACCCATGCTCTAACAGACTGTGTGTTATTGTTTGTTACTTTTGGAAAAGACAATATAAGGAGTCCTTTTGCAATCATTACGTATACATAAATAAACACAAAAGGTTCAAGACGATTCACTGTTTTATTTTAAGACATGTATAAATGAAACATATAATTATTAAAAAGATAAAAAGCACTAAATAACAGATCAAAACATTTATAACCATACTATAGCTAACACTCACTTGCACCCCTTGACAGTCATCCTCACACGCTGACACAGACAAACACACCCCAGTCACTACTATCGCATAACATACACTAAAAAGCACCAAATAACAGATCAAAACTTTTTACATTTATAACGTATAACATTTATTTCTAAAACCATGCTATAGCTAACGCTCGATTGCACCCATGGACTGCCATCCTCACACTCTCTGACAAACACACCCCAGTCAGTCACTAACATACAAAACACAACTTGCAACACAATACAATCATAAAATAAAATGCCTTAAAGAACTTAGATTACATTGAAAATAAATACAACTGTATTTGAAAATATATATAGGTGTATTTGAATAAAATTGTATTAATTGAAATGAAATTAAAATATTCTTAACATCAAAATTAAGTTTTAAATTGAAAGTAAATTAGACTGAATTGAACATAGATAAAAGAATGATCGGTTAGCTATTTATAATGGCCCACTCAGGGGCATTCTTGGGCGGAAATCCATCTGTCGTTCTGGTTGTCATTCTGGTCTCCATGTTGGCCTTAGCTCGGGCGGTAGCGTTGTAAATTGTGGCCGGGTCCAGTGTCGACGTGTAGGTACGGAGTTTGCTGGATTCCCAAGTAAAGGGGATTGAGAGTAATAAGTCAGCATCTTCTTCATCACTCACAACCGGTGACGTCATTTCCATTGTGAGGATAGTTGCAACCTTTTCCTTTCTTCGACCTGGCCAATCGATGGTTTCCAAGCTTTTCACGCGCTGTGCAAGTTTCTGAAAATGTACATTACACAAAAGTCAGTCAACGGATAAACCATCAATGCCAAGAAGGATTTCAAATAATCAAAAGAAAGTTATAAAAAATACTAACTTGAAAAATCGCCCTCAGCACTGTTTTTCACACGTTATGCAGTTAATCACACTTAAAGGAATATCCTATTTTCTTATGGACACACGATCTGTTGCCCTGAAGTGAGTTCAGGTAGCAACAATGTTATATCACTGAGTAGTGATATGTAGTGGTACTAGAAACTAGGTTTTCTTCATTTGATTTGTAATCAATCTATTACAGGTCACATTAATATTGTTCACACAATTATCTTCACCTAGTTATGTATAGAGACTTTAGGGAGTATGTAATAGCGATTATATGTTAAGATTCATGAAATAATCATCTGAAAAGTGTGTTTCGCATCTTAAGAATGTAAAAAGCAAAATTCTTCTAAATGTGTTTTTCTGGAACATGTCATCACACATCGTGATGGCAAAGAACATATACATGTTATTATTCGAATAGATATACTTACGGATTTGATTCTTTTGTTGTTTTTTGCTGCTGCTCTATGTGAGGCCTTCTTTCCAGTTTCTTGTCCCTTGAGGTCATCTCGCCTGTTCCTCCACACTCTCCAAAACACTTCTATGTATGAAATAAGTGTTTGAAATAAAAGTATCATACCGTGTGTTTCATACATTTTAGTTCATTTGTGGGGCAAAGGTATTCATACAATCCATTTTGGCTTGTTTACTGAACCTAAGACCCGTGAAGGTCCCGGGGTAGAATAGGCCTTCAGCAACCCATGCTTGCCATAAAAGGTGACTATGCTTGTCGTAAGAGGCGACTAACGGGATCGGGTGGTCAGACTAGCTGACTTGGTTGACACATGTCATCGGTTCCCCATTGCGCAGATCGATGCTCATGTTGTTGATCACTGGATTGTCTGGTCCAGACTCGATTATTTACAGACCGTCGCCATATAGCTGGAATATTGCTAAGTGCGACGTAAAACTAAACTCACTCACTCACTCACTGAACCTAATAAAAAAGTTAACGTCCATAAATGTTCTTGTCTTTACACTATTAATCAAGTTATCAACTATTCATTATGAAGCACAGGTGAGTAAAATTTACCTTCACATGTTCCCACTGACCATCCTTGGTCGTGATATAATGCCCTGGCTTCTTTCACTTCTACATTCATGGAGTCCTCGTCATCGGCTTTGCTGAAAAAAAAAACACCAATAAAATGTTATTTTCCTTGCATTTCCATTCATTCATCAACACAATGTTTAACTAAAAGAACGTCAGTGAAATTTATACTTCTAAGCAAACTACAGATTTATCAGTTTCAATAAATACATTGTTTTGAAATTTACCGTGTTGATTTAGAATGACATCCAAACAGACTAACCATCCTTAATGTTAGTTCGTACACAGGGTGTACCTCCTGTTTGCATGTTATGCAACCGGTAAGTGAACAGTCTGACATAAAGATCTGGATAAATGAGGTTTAGTAGTAATTACGTATTGTAAAACCAAGGGGTCACAAAGTATGACTGAGAGCCTGGTTGATTCGGATTCAGATTCAGATTGGGAGGTAATAACTACATTCAAGTTACCTTTGGTTCAAACTTACCTTTTCTATACGATGATTGGTAAACAAGCAGTTATGCTTGTCTTAATATGACCCCGATAGAAATGACAAATAACATGATGATGACAACATTAAATCCAAAAGAGCAAACACACGTGCCGATGGACATGAAATGCCTTTTCAAACTGAATAAGAGAGTGAACCGATGAAAGAATGTGAAAATGTACATTTATATGGCCAGGGTTTTATAATATATGATATTCTATATTTAGGAAACATAATCAGAAGAATACGATCACTGCTATAATCAGGTGCTAATTAAGTTACTGCAGATTTAGTATGTAAACTGGATCATTATAAATATTTATAATATGCATGTACCTATACCATGCATATGTACCATTATTAAATATGTCACAAATCTCTTGAGAAAAGAATTCCTATGGTTGCATGAACACATTGGCCTGTCTAATTTTCTAATTTCATTCTGAATGTGCATAATTGGGTTATTTGTTGTGTTTGACTAAGTATTGTGTTTATTGTATTTTCAGGATGATGCAGAGTCCGTGTGGGATGATGAGGATGACAGCGATATTTCGCCAGATATCAACCAGGAATCGCGTACACCAACAGAGATCTCCAGAAGAACAAAACACCTTGTGCAGTGGCTCGCTATGTCGATAGTCTTCATTCAGTGTGCCTGCTTCTTGAGCAACGCCTGTGTGGAGAGAATTATGTTACTCTTCTCCCAGCTCTTCAGTTTCTTAGGCCAATACAGTGAATTGTGTACCACTGCAGCTGCCCTGTTTGCTGTCACTATACATATGTTGAAGAAACTGTTGCATTCCACCAACGATGATTTTATGAAATATGTTGCCTGTACTAATTGCTGTGCCTTGCACTCTTTTGATGATGTACATGATGGCCACATCACGTGTAAGAATAAAGTGTTTGCATGTAGAGCTGCACAAAGCAGTCGTATAAGGGGTAAAGCAAAATGTAACACAAATTTAGCTCGGCATGTTCTTAAAAATGGCCAAAGGATTTTTGTACCCGTACAAAATCTTTTGTTTCAAAGGTATAATGGCAAATCTCAAAAAGCTGTTACTTTGTACTGATTTCGTTGACAGGTGTAATTTGTGGAGAACTAGAAATCTTAACAATTTGCATGCTGATGTTTATGATGGTTGTGTGTGGAAGAGTTTTGTAAATCGTGATGAAAGTGACTTTCTGACTCAGAGGCATCACTTTGGCTTGGCTTTGAACATTGATTGGTTTTCTCCATATAAGCGAAGATCAGATATTTCAATTGGTGCAAATTACATGGTTGTTTTAAACTTACCCCGTGAAGAACGTTTCAAGAGTGAAAATGCTCTGATCCCTCCTATGAAACAAGAACCGGATTCCCTGAAATCCTTCTTAGAACCTTTGGTGAAGGAACTCAAAGCTCTGTGGCAAGGTGTTGTTATGACATGCAGGGACTCTACGACACCTGTGACTGTGAACGCTGCTTTGATGTGCGCTGCAGCAGATATTCCTGCAGCTCGGAAACTTTGTGGTTTTATGGGACATTCAGCACATCAGGGCTGCTCCCACAGTGTGAAGCCATTTAACATGGAGGGAAAGTGTGACTGTGAGGTTCCTGATTCAAGTAAATGGCCTCTTCGAAATCGTGTTGATCATCTGAAATATGCTAAGAAGGCCCAGGATGCGGACACAATAACTGCTAAACACATGATTGAAAGTAGACATGGATATAAATATACCATCCTTTTGCAGCTTCCCTATTTTGAGCCTTCCGTGATGTATGCCATAGACCCTTCCTTGGTACGGCAAAGAAGATGTTTAGTTTTTGGGTTGATAGTGACATTTTAAATAAGAGAGATCTTCAAGTCATATCAGACCGTATTTCAACCCTCAATGTGGCTGCAGAATTAGGACGTATACCGGTGAACATGTCTTCAAATTATGGACAAATGACTGCTAAAGAGTGGAAAAAATGGACTCTAATTTACTCTATGTATGCCTTGAAAGACTATCTTTCTTCACCTCATTTGAACATATGGCAAACGTTTGTCCTTGCTTGCAAACATATATGTAGACCATCCATTACCCAGGTCAACATAGAAATAGCAGATGTTTCGTCAAGTTCGTGCAAGAAGTAGGTCGTGTCTATGGCACCGAATTCGTCACACCAAATATGCATTTGCACTGTCACCTGAAAGACAGTATTCACAATTTTGGGAGTATCTACGGGTTTTGGTTGTCTAGCTTTGAGAGATACCACGGCATTCTCTCTGACTACCCAATAAATATACGTTCCATCGAGTGCCAGCTGATGAGAAAGTTTGAACTGTCTGCACTAGTCAACCATGGGTCAGTCCATTTTAACCACAGAGATGCCTTCAAACTGCTGACAGATGCTACCAAGAACAAGAAACCAAGAACAACAACAACAACACTGATGTTCGCTCCACACCAACCTATGTCTGCCTGCCATACCTACAGATGTTTGGGGAGATTTGTCACTGTGTACATTCAATGAATCTCATAAGGTTAGATCTCTGGTTAACTTGTCCGTCACAAATCTAACCTCAACCTACTCCGTAACGTACAGCAAACTATAACTCCAGGTATGATCGGCACTGTTGTTAAACATTTCAAAGGTGTCCAAATTAAGAATGAACTCTATAGCAACGATGAGCGCAGCTCCGCAAAGAGAGCGGAGATAATTTGTGCTTCATGGGCAGATGACAAATGTCATGTTAACCCAACTGGCAATCGGCCCGGCGAAATCATGCATTTTGTACTCCACACGCTTGAAATAGAACCAGAAGAATTTGTACATCATCTGTTTGCGGTTGTGGACTGGTTCAAACCTTGTTCTGATACACTTGGCTACATTTCCCCTTTGTCTGTTTGGCAACCTGAACTCGGGTCCTGCGTCATACGTACCAGTGCAGATGATTGCTGGCAAGCGTGCGTGGGCTATTCAGTAAGTGGGCAACAGAAGTTTGCTAAATGTCAGCGAGTTGCCGAGCCGTTGCTATGTGTGAAGGTTAGTGTATATGTATATAACTTGCCAAGCGCTTGCTATGTGTGAAAGTTAGTGTATTTGTATATATTTTGCCAAGACTGCTATTTGTGAATATTAGTGTATGCATGATAAACATGTTATGCTCTCACAAGTCATCACAATCATAAAATGTTGCAACACACACACACACACACACACATACACACACACATACATACATACATACAATCAACTTAACATTTCCTGAGTTTTTTTTCTTCATATGAATATTCAGTAAATGTAATACAACCTATTTCAAAGCGGAAACTCTCATTATCATTTCTCCTGTGCAGAAGCCTAGCGGAAACCTACATTACCCAGGATCCATTCGGTTTCCGCAAGCGCAGGGAGTAACGAAATTTGAGAAAGTTTCAGTGAACTGAAACTAAATGGAAACTCCCAACTATAGTTTCAGTTGACGGAAACATGACGGAAACCAAGTCTTGTTAGTTTCAGTGGTGGAAACTGTGCGGAAACTCTCATTGTCTATTTCCAGAGACTGAAACCTACCGGAAACCTACATTACCCAGTATCCATTAGGTTTCCCCAAAAACGGAAACCAAGTTATTTTTGCTGTGCATATTTTTGAAATATTAAAATCATCCACAAATAACGACCCATCTATTAAATCGTTTACAACTCTTGAAAAACTGTTGATCTCGATGTTAAAAATTGTGCCTGACCGAATGAGGGATATGAATTGGAACTTTGTCTTTATTTCATTGCGATCTACAAGGAATATTAGTTGCGCAGTTTATTTAATCGACAGTACTAGTACCACAAGGAAAACAAGTATAAATCAAATCCATAATGTTACTGATCTAACGATGGACACCATTCCATTATGAAAGTTTTCTTTATCTTTACGCTGCATGGCATGAGCAGTATTCATTTTATATAAAACCAATATTTTAAATTTTATTTCCGTTCCTGCTGCGGATTTCCGGGGATGTACTCCCTTGATCTGAAAGAGGATTCACATAGGTGAGTCTGAGATGCAATATTCCCTGTTGAACTGGCAACCAGTGGAGAAATCAGAGAATTGGAGTGATTTGGTCAGTGCGTGTAATCAATATTGGTGCTGAATAATCTATTTTGTAGTCTTTTGCAGACGTGATAGGCACTTTGGTGGGAGTGAATGAGTTAATATTTCACGTCACATCGGCAATATTTCAGCCATATCGTGACGGGACCAAAACACTGAAATGGAATATATCTGTTTTACAAAAACCTGTCGACAAAGGACAGGAAAACAACTACAGTATCACAATTTGAATTAAACTAGCATGAAGAGTTAAAACTAATATGAATATTTAGACAATACAATATAAAAACAGGCTATAGATCGCCAACAACAGTAGGTAGATCACAATACTAGGGACCATGGGACTTACAGTACCTTTGGATCTTAGTTGGATTTACACCATCCCTTCATCCGCTGGCGAGTGTACAATATGCTAGCCAAAACTAAAACAACAGAAATACTACGATTAAAAACCTGGTAGACTTAAATTTACTATGAATGTTTTTGGATTACGTACCCTCTCAGGAGGATAATAATTTTACAATACTTCAACCCCCTTTGAGGATACAGCCACTAACAATTCTAGTTACGAATCTAAAGTACCAATTATTAAAATACATCTTTTTACAGACGCATATTGCTCAAAATTCAATAAAAAAATCAATTTCTTTTAAAAAACCAATAATTAAATGAGAACTAACGCTGGTAAAAAGATCCGTCATTGTTTTAACTGTAAAATACATATCCCTTGTGATGGAGAATTAAACACAGTCAAGCAGAATATGCTTGACCATAACTCTCTCATCACAAGGGATACAAAATGGAGAATCTTCATCTTTTAACAGGCACGCATGAGTATATCTAATATGGCCAATCCGACATCGTCGTAAAATAACCTCTTCAAATCTGGACACACAACCCAAGTGGGTATAACCAATGTAAGGTTTTATCTCTTGTAATTTATTGATACCCACTTGGGTGTACCACTTCTTTTGCATCAGATCACGGACATAAGATCTAATGGTGGCTGTGTAATCACTATAAGGAGTAAGAAGTGGTGTTACGGATTTGTTGAGTGCTGCTTTAGCAGCAAGGTCAGCCAATGTGTTACCAGAGATTCCTACATGGCTTGGTAACCAACACAAGACGATGTCATATTGGCCAGTGACAAGATCATTATACAATACAATAATTTCAATTAAAAGTGGATGTTTACAAGAAATATTTTTAATAGCCTGAAGGCAAGAAAGAGAGTCGGAATAGATTATATATAGTTTACGTTTAGGGTGTCGTTGAATATATTTAAGAGCTGTTAGTATGGCGTTAGTATGTTTTTTTACGGAAACCACATTGTATATCTGTGATAAGGTTGTTAGTTTCCAAGTACCAAACAAGTCGATTATTTATCATGCGTTCCATGGTCTTGCAAACACAGCTAGTTAGTGAAATAGGTCGATAATTAGACGGATCCGTATGATCAAATCCAGGTTTAGGTATTGGTACTACTGTGGCGTCACGCCATGAGGGAGGAAAATTAACCGATGTCCACATATCATCAAAAATATTGAGAAGAGTTTCTAGGCAGAATTCTGGTAAATGCTTCAGAAGTTGATAATGTATGCTTTAGCATTTAAAATTTTAAATTTATTTAAATTATGCATCATAGGATGGCGACGGAAATAATGTTCTGCTTTTTCCCTTCCTAGCTTGTTTGCAGTCATCGTTGAACCATGGTTTTCCAATATGTGGAACTGCAGAGGAATTTGGTATACAGTCATCAGCCAAGGAGTTCAGTTCATCAGAAAAGCACTTAATAGCATCAGGAACGTCAATAAAACGTTCGGGCTTAAGTTTTTCAGCACACAGTGTTTCATATAAAGCCCAGTTAGCCTTATCAAAATTGCCCCTTGATGCTGGAGGAACATCAGATGGAGTTACAGATTTTAGTATAGTAGACAAATGGTCACTTCCACAGAGGTTATCGTGGACTGACCATTCGAATTCATTTAGTAGTTCTGAATTTGTGTATGACAAGTCGAGAGCAGAATACGTCCCTGTACCAGGGTGTAAATATGTGTTGGAACCATCATTATAAATACATAAATCATTGTCAGAACAAAGGTCCTCCAACAATTTACCTTTAGTGTTTGTATTTACACTACCCCAGAGTGGGTTGTGCCCATTTAAATCTCCCTTTATAATACAGGGCTTGGGGAGTTGGTCATATAGAGCTTGAAGATCGGTTTTGGCAAGCGTCGAAGACGGCGAAATATAAAGAGAGCATAGCGTAAACGCTACATGTAAAGTAATTCTCACTGCAACAGCCTGCATATTAGTATTAAGTGAAACAGGGCTATGAATAACGTTTTGTCTGACTAGAACGGATGACCCGCCAGTGGCCCTATCACCCGGAGGTGAAAAACAATGATATGCATTAAAATGTATCTGTTTGTGTTAAATATGTCTCTTGGAGACACATCGCTGAAGGTGTAGAATCTTGGACTAATAGCTGTAATTCATGTATATTGGTCCTCAGACCTCTGCAGTTCCACTGTACAATATTAGTGGAATAAACTATCTTTTGGGGGGATTTATTGGGGATCTACCCCGCACTCTTTTGGAGGGCGACAAGCTATGTGCCCTTGAATGGACGTTTTCAGAAACGTCCATGTCTTCAAGAGACCCATATTTATTGATCAATTGAATTTTGTTTTGCGACCCTTTAGGAGCTCTGCCACTTTGTTGTTTTGAAGCATCAGGTTTTGGCTTCGGTTTACTTTTCACAGTTTCTTGACTATCAGCTGTCGATTGAGACTTTGAGTGTGACTGAGATGATGATTTGTGATCAGAAGAAGACTTTGAGGTGATTTGAAGTGATTCCTCAGTGTGGGATGATATAGCAGGGTACAAAAGCTGTGGAGAGTCGCAATTTACCCAACTCCAGGTAGTTTGGCAGCCTGTGATGGATGTTGTTTTAGAGCTAGACCCCGATCGTGTTTTTGCTACTGTAGCATAACTTTCTGGAAGATCAGATCTCTTAACCGTTTTTTTTTGCCTCAGAAAAAGAGATATTTTGAGTAAATTGTATTCTGTTTATCTCCATTTGCTCTTTCCAAATAGGACACTGTTTAGACAATGAGGAATGGTCGCCTGAGCAGTTGGTGCCTTTTTTAAAATCACTGTCAGAATCTTCTGTTGTGTGTGTCTTCTCACCACAGTGAGCACAGACAATGTGCAAGTATCCATATTTCTGGCATTTAAAACACCTGAGCGTGTTGGGGATGTAGGTATCAACTTGAATGTTACTATAACCTGCCTTCACTGATTTAGGCGCATTTGGAGAGGAAAGGGTAAACAGACACGTATTGGTTTTGATGGTATCATTGTTTCTCCGAGTTGAAAAGCGCTTGACGAAGAGCACACCTTGATCCTTCATTTCAGATCCTATATCAAGGTCCGACATGTCATCAAACAATCGATCTCTATCTCTAACAATACCTTTGCTTGTGTTCAAGGTTTTGTGAGCAGACACCCTAACCGGAATGCCCACACAAGATTTGATGTTCGTCAGTTTGAGAACAGTTTGATTGGCCCATGAGCCATCGCCCTCTGGCATAAGACTCAAGGCAAAGTTCATATGATAATAATTCTCAATACAAAAAGTTACAGATTAACAATAGTGCCAAGACCAAAATTCAAAACAATTCCAAATCAGATTTGGGCAATGACACATATGTATTCCATGCACAGGGCTTGGCATGACCAGTCGATTGGTTGAATCGGGCCCATTAAACCACCCGTCTAGGTGAAGTAAGGGCCGAAGTGGTGTGTTGGGCAAATGGAACGCAGTTAAAAGCCCAACTGCCCTCAACCACCAAGATCCCGTCCTCCACCGACACGGGACGCAACCCACGGCAAACAGGTTGCCCAATTTAGTCGCCTCTTACGACAAGCAATGGGGTGCTGTGGACACATTCTGTCCCAGGTCCACACAGGAGAAGAGCACTTAGCGTTACCCAGCACCCACCACGAGGAGGTGGCTCTTCATGGGTGACACTTTGGTGGGAGTTTGAAGAAGAGAGTTACAGTACTCGAGTCGGCTGATGATAAGAGTTTGTACAAGAAGTTTGATGGCAACAGAGGTCATTAATGGAATGTTCCTGCGAGAGCTGTAAAACCTTCCTCACCCCTCCATTCTAAAACTAAACATCCAATCGCAATTATTTACCCAGTTGCAGCCAATAAAGTTCACAGTTATTTGTCAAACACATCAAGTTTGCCATTCACGCATGTGACCTGCAAAACACTCCCAACAACAGGTTTAATTTGACAGTCTGACACCATGAAATGGCACGCTGATGTCCATCCGGCTACCAGCGACCAATTAGGATGCTGTAACAGCATGCTATATCCTTGAACAATTGTGAACGAAAGGTCATCGCAGTAAAATATTTATCTATATTTGAATAAAGTTGTACTTTAAAATATTGGCGAAACCATCACTCGGACAAATGACTGATAAACCAGGAATCTTCATGAATATGAGATTCTTACAGATATTAAGAATACTGGCTGAGTTAGAGGACGCAATTCTGTTTTGACAATCACGGCGTCTTATATGACTGGGTCAACCGTACGATTGCATCCACAGACACAACTATAAATTTCAACGCTGTGTGCGTCATGCTATAGCTGAAACATTATCGACGTGACCCTAAATATTAAATCAGTCACTCACTGTGTGTACAAACTGTAAAACGAAATGACGTCTAGTGAAGTTTATTTCAAAGGTTTCATGATTTCATCAGACGCTGATAACAAGAGCATGAGCAATAAGAGACAAATGGCGGTCATCATTTTCAATTAATTTCCACATAGATTTGCTTCTCTGCCGTCCGACCGTTGCGGCCGGTAGCGATACAGAAGTAGGTTCCTTGATCTGCCGGAGTTGCCTGAAATATTTGGAACTCTTTCCAGTGAACGTACTCGCTACTGGAGGTCACAGCTGGGTCCAACGATGGACCATGTCTACCCTTCCGTAGCTCTACATTCACAATGTCCGGTCCCACGCCGTTGCAGTCGATAGAGCAGGTAGATTGCTCGCCACACAGTTTCCTTCCCTCAAATACGTCTGACAGGGTGTAGGCACCAACAAAATTGGAAGGGAATGGTGCCACGTGATCTCTATGTTTGAGGTAGGCGACACGTGTCAAGCCAAGAGTGGGAAGATAACTCTTGCTGTGAACCATACTGCGCACAAACACCAGTCCTTCCTCTGACGACAGAGTGAGACGGGACGACGCAACGGTTGTGACGCCTGCGTCAATGTTGAATGTCCTCTCAATCCGTCGACCTAGAGCGTCATACGCAGACACTACCTGGATAGGGGCGTCTTCAGAGGAACTGTTAATTCCAACAAAATACCAACCAAGGTATGGTGTCCTGTACAGGTCTTGGTCCTCTATCTCGGTCTCTACGGAAATATCGAATGGCTCACCCGGGGTGTAGGAAATGGGATCGGGTGAAAATCGAATGGATATATCAGACACGGCCAGTTCTCCGTTTATTTGACCAATCACATAGTGATACCGCGTCAAGGAGCCTCTGAGGTTCAGAGATACGAACAGTCCATAGACAGGGTTCCTTACTACTAGCTCTGACCGTCCTTGACCTTCACGGAACGTGTCCGTGGCTGCAACATCTGGAAAATTTAACCAAGACGTTAAACAGACGTTAAGACTCGATATTTCTATACTGTTTAACGCAGTTTGATTTAAAATCACTCATGTAGCGTTAAGCAATATTGACGCACTAATTCACTCACTCAGTGTTCCGGGCTGGTTTAGATTTTTTGTTTAAAAGAAAGAAGTCCTTCCTTGCCAATGCTTCATGCATAATTTATCTGGTTTGTTCCTCCAAAATCCTTTTTCAGGACTATCAGTTAACACTGTTAAACTCTGTAAAGACATTTAGAATGCGTGAGTGAGTTATGATTTATCGTCACATCGGCAATACTTCAACAATATCGTGACGAGAACATTTAATGTTATTCATAATAATTAATTTAAAAACCCGTCGATGAATGACCTGAAATAAGTAGATTATCACAGATTCGAATTTAGATTATCACAGATTCGAATTTAAGACTAGTAATAAGATCACAAGCAGTTTAACTATAGATGACAGTACAAAGCAATACTATATATTGCCAACAAGTGAAGTAAGATCACCATACTAAGGACCATGGGGACACTGGAGTGAGTGAGTGAGTTGTGTCTCCTACGGTTGTTGGGATTATCTGCATACATAAAGGGGTGGGTACGTTGGTGGGAGATTGAAGGCCGCCTTGTACAATGTTCCAGTCATATCATGTGGTGTCATATAAACAGATATACACCAAGAGGCGAAGGTAGATTCGAACCCGCGTTCATAGGATTCTGACATAGCAATAAACTGTGTCTCAAACTGACAAGGGCCCCCGTGCCCTTTAAACAAATGAGTATATTCTTTAAATCTGAGTACTTAATGCATTCGTATATAGTGCTCGCTGTTAACTGGATGAACTTGTCTCTCATGTTAATGAGTTAGACCATCATAGTTCACAAAGTTTGAGTCACAGAAGTACATGGCAAACTGGTTATGGCAGGGAGAATCACACTATTGACATTTTGAATGTGAGGGTTTGGTTTGTCATGCATACTAAAAACCAAACATTCATTCGTTCGTTCATTCTTGCATTCATTTGGCTCACATACATATCCTATCTCCGTAGCTCCACACCGCTTCCGCCTGCGAGGGACTCTCGTACTGGACTGAATATTTGACAAAGCCACCCTCTTCCACGGCGGAGATACTCGAGATTTTCAATCTGGTTGAGGTGGTGGCAAAACCCTGTGAAAAAAACATAATCTTACAATTAAAGTGATTGTTACTCCAATAACGGACCAATAGTGTTAGCACATAGAGTGGATCCTGTCAAGACAACATTTGGAGTCCTTGTGTTTTCAAAATCCACCTTGAAGAGAGTGAGTGAGTGAGTGAGTTTAGTTTTACGTCGCACTCAGCAATAGTCTAGCTATATGGCGACGGTCTGTAAATAATCGAGTCTGGACCAGACAATCCAGTGATCAACAACATGAGCATCGATCTGCGCAATTGGGAACCGATGACATGTGTCAGCTAAGTCAGCTAGTCTGACCACCCGATCCCGTTAGTCGCCTCTTACGACAAGCATAGTCACCTTTTACGGCAAGCATGGGTTGCTGAAGGCCTATTCTACCCCGGGACCTTCACGGGTTACCTTGAAGAGACAAAACATGATATGCAATGAGCAGACACCCCCGTGTTTAACAGAGGGCGAACGTAACATATGGTAGATCTCGGTTTGTGAGTATTTGAGAACTCAACATATGGTGGATCTCCGTGTGTGACAGAGGGCGAACTAAACATATGGTAGATCTCCTTGTGTGAAAGTGAGAGAACTTAACATATGGTAGGTCTCGGTTTGTGACACTGGGAGAACTTAACATATGATAGATCTCCGTGTGTGACAGAGGCAGAACGTAACATATGGTAGGTTTCGGTTTGTGACAGAGGGAGAACTTAACATAAGGTAGATTTCCGTGTGTGATAGAGGGAAAACGTAACATATGGTAGATCTCCGTGTGACAGAGGGAGAACGTAACATATGGTGCATGTCAGTGCGTGACAGTAGGGGAAGTTACCATATGGTAGATGTCTGTGGGTGACAGAGGGCGAACTTAACATATGGTAGAAGCTCCGTGCGTGACAGAGGGCAAAATTAACATATGGTAGATCTCCATTAGTGACAATAAGAGAACTTAATATATGGTAGAATCTCCGTGTGTGGCAGAGGGAGAAGTTAACACATGATACGTCTCCGTGTGTGGCAGTGGGGGAAGTTAACGTATGGTAGATCTCCTTTTGTAAGATTGGGAGGACCCAACATATGGCAGATCTCTCTGTGTGAAAGTGGGAGAACTTAACATATCGTAGGATCTCCGTGTGTAACAGTGGGGGAACTTAACATATGGTACATCTCCGTGTGTAACAGTGGGGGAACTTAACATATGGTACATCTCCGTGTGTGACAGTGGGGGAACTTAACATATGGTACATCTCCGTGTGTAACAGTGGGGGAACTTAACATAAGGTACATCTCCGTGTGTAACAGTGGGGGAACTTAACATATGGTACATCTCCGTGTGTGACAGTGGGGGAACTTAACATATGGTACATCTCCGTGTGTAACAGTGGGGGAACTTAACATATGGTACATCTCCGTGTGTAACAGTGGGGGAACTTAACATATGGTACATCTCCGTGTGTAACAGTGGGGGAACTTAACATATGGTACATCTCCGTGTGTGACAGTGGGGGAACTTAACATATGGTACATCTCCGTGTGTGACAGTGGGGGAACTTAACATATGGTACATCTCCGTGTGTAACAGTGGGGGAACTTAACATATGGTACATCTCTGTGTGTGACAGATGGGGAACTTAACACATGGTAGATGTCCGTGTGTGACGGGGGCAAAACTTAACATAAGGTAGATCTCCGTGTGTGACAGATTGAGAACTCAACACATGGTAGATGTCTGTGTGTGAGTATGAGGGAACATAACATATGGTAGATCTCCGTGTGTGAAAGTGGGAGAACTTACCATACGGTATCAGTGTGTGACAGTGGGGGAACGTAACATATGGCAGATCTCCGTGTGTGACAGAGGGCGAACTTAACATATGGCTGATCTCAGTGTGTGGCAATGGCTAGAATTTAGCATGGTAGATCTCCATGTGTACAGCAGCTATTTACCTTGTTATTTGTACAAAATCCGGGGAGACTTCACTCTAATGATTTCGTGCACGTCAGTGTAACTCCTTGACTTAAGTGAGTGAGTGAGTTTAGTTTTTCCGCCGCACTCAGCTATACTCCAGCTATATGGCGGCGGTCTGTAAATAATCGAGTCTGGAACAGACAATCCAACGACCAACAACATGAGCATCGATCTGCGCAATTGGGAACCGATGACATGTGTTAGCTAAGTCAGCGAGTCTGACCACCCGATCCCGTTAGTCGCCTTTTACGACAAGCATAGTCACCTTTTATGGCAAGCATGGGTTGCTGAAGGCCTATTCTACCCCGGGACCTTCACGGGACCCTTGACTTAAGCAGAACAAAGGTTTACTTACCGGACATAGTGCTGATACCAGCAACACAGCCACTGCGAAGAACATCCCCATCATTCTGATTCCCAGAAAAAACAGACGTCCTGCGGGAGGGAGTACAAATGATCTATCCGGCTATTACAGTTACTGACATTTAGATGGTCGCTCCGTGGTTGTAAAAATTGGAAACAAATTTCAAACATAAAAGTCACAAATGCCTAATCTACATAATACTGAATACATTTTGGTGACATACATCTACATTAGTTCTATTTGTCGAAACGTTGGCACGAGATTTGTTATATGTGTCGTTTGCCCTAAGCCATATTCAAGCCACATGGCAGCGGTTTGTAACTAATCACGTCTGAACCAGAAGACCTAGTGACCGATATAATGAGGCTAGTGATCCAGTGTGTTTAAGTTCAAGCCCCCTGTGATCGGGTATAAAAGCTTTGGAATCAACGTTTTGTGCATCATCTTCCAGTATTGTCACAACCCCTGTACAATACACAACCCGAGCACTAAATACAGTCCTCGAATCCGTGATGGTGAATACATGCTCCCACACATAGTCTCGAGTACAGTAGAACATGGACAGAGTGCAGTGACTATGTGTCCCAGTCCGCACAGCTGTCAATAGATCACCTCGAAAGGATGGGAAAGTCACCTTAACATGAAGCGCCTAGTAGCTGCACAAGCTGTATGATCCCCAGGGAGTTGAGATTGAAAAAAACCCCAACTAAGCCTTGTTGAGACTGAAAGGGCTTTGGGCATGTATATGAGATGGACTATAGGGCTCTATAAATACCCATATAGACAGAAAAATCGCTTGCACCTGATGGTATGCTGTAAATCCAGCCAGGGCCCATACGCGTGGGACAATAACCGTAAGATTCAAAGGTAGTTTTGTGATCTACTTTCAGTTGCTTTCAATCTATAGGCCACTTGTACATAGCATTATCTTCAATAGAATACAACATTTACTCTACTGAAGGTAATACAATGGATCTCAGTGATGCATTATAATGAATCTCAATTTTTGATGTTCTAGTTGTTTTTGCGGTATTTTTCAAGTTTAACCTTGATATGCATTATGAAAGCATAATCTATATTAGTAATGGTAGGCTGAAATACTGAATGGGTCGCCAAAAACTGGTGGCGTACACGATATATACATTTTATACTCGTATACGTATGTGTGCGATCAAATGACATTCTGATGCTATTCAACGTGTATATTACATTTCCACTGTTAATGTTTCGGGCAAGTTTTGGACTGGATTGGACACGATCCATCACGTGACCAACAGTCGCCCACAAAGGCTGAAGACATATATTTATCTTAAAGAAGATGGGCAATTCGTAATGAGGAGTTCTGGCTACAAGGAGTTTAGGTATTTAAAGGAAGATTCTAAACAGACACTAATTTGGATATATTCATCTCTGTTTTGTGGGTTTTGTTTGTTTCGCAAACAATCATTTGAAAATACTCATTGTTATTCCAGACCAAACTGTAATGTGCATTGCCCCTCATACAGTCAGAAATTAACAAATGCTCTTTTCGAACTTCTGTTTTAAACTCGTTTATATGCACAAATGTATGAACGGTTTTCTTAAGATTATGAATACTGTTAGGAATTTTCTTTTCCTGGCGGAACAGATTTCATCTTTACTATATTTGCAAAGTGCCAGTTAGCAATTACGATGACCTTATGTCACCATGTTGAACCTCCGATCACAAGGAAAAGTGCTAGTAGCTGAGCACATATGCTGTGACGCCGGACAGAACACCTCAGTATATCCAAGGTTGTGCTTGAGGATGTTCGTACAGGCATGTGCCACTTGAATAGTTACTTGTCCCATGAGAGAAACGCAACTGCAAAGATGAAGGCAGCGGAGAAAACAGGTGGTATCTCCAAAGTGGAATAATCCCGGTTTGATTATTTATTTTAAGTAAACATGCATATAACACGATGTCAGGGTTTGTTTGTTTGTTGTAGTTGAATGTACTCACCATCAAATATCACTCATCCCATGGACCTAAAGCTCATTCATGTGACTATATCCCCAGTGCTGGTGACGGACAATTATCTAAAACGTCTGGTATAAATATGGCACCAACCAAATTGTGTAACAGCAGCATACTTTTCTTTGCAGATGAAAACACTATTGTGGAACTGATATGACCAGCTTGATCAGGACTTCCACAACGTCTAAACTTAACATACTGGAAAGGTAACTTTAATTTTTCTTCCTATGCATTGTCAAACTATTGAGTACATAACCAGATACTTCAAAACACCGTCTTACAACAAAATTACACATTATTAAAACCGAACAGGTTTTATCTGAGTTTCACCTTACATGAAAAAGTATCTTTGCATCTAAGGAAACTGCACAACAAACACGCCACTGTCACAAGTCTGACTACATCAGGAGGATGTGTGCATGAATGGAACATTGCCCGATAGAAATGGAAAGATGAAATCTTTTATTAATGTGATTTATATGCACTTTAAGAGATTTCCTTTAAGTGAGTTGACATAGCTATGAAATGTTTACTTTCAGGTGAGCAATGAAACAGACGGCTATAAATTCTCGTTTAAGTCTGGCGTTACAGCCGGTGTCAACCATGATAGAGCGATTGACGGCCTCTCTCTGTTTCTGGGGGCTAAATTTTCTACTTACAGTAACATACTTTTATAACGAACACGGTTATAACGAACTGACGGCTATAGCGAACTGTTTTGTACAGCTGTATGTACAGTTGATATCCTTGATTGTGATATGACTGGTATGATATGAGACATCATAAACAACTACCTCTCATTTTACACTTCATTGATATTTTCAAGAGCTGTCCCAAACATGTAAACTTCTGATGTCTTAAGAGTTTCATGTGCATGTGCATGTGGTAAACGTTACTAAAGGTGTTCTGAACACAGTGCTTCTCGTGATACATGTATAAGCACACCTGTATTTCAAGTTTATTACTGAAGAACATGACACATAACCCAAGCATTGATCACCAAAATCAGTTCCAACACTGGGAATACCTGCAAACAACCCACCATTCTGCTGAAAGAGTGATTATGGTTTTACTTGACTTTTAGCAATATTCCAGTAATATCACGATGGGGAACACCAGACTTTTGTCTCATGAGGAGCAAACACTTTATAAGCACCCATGCTAAAGGAGTAGCTTTCATGCTGTCAAATTTTCTTCAGGTACATGCTCAACCAGACTGCTTAGTGGAAACAAAACAGGCTCAGTGCTGATGAAAAAATATATATGTTTCAGTTTTATGAATTCACTGGAATCATTGACTGATTAAAATAAACTGTAATTATAACCTGACAACAACAACACTCCATTTCCCTGTCAAACTCTTTTATACAACGAAACATAAGTTAAACTGATACAGTGTAACCAATTCTGCACACATGTACATGGAGTGTTCTCATTGATTTTGTCCATGCCACCCCGGGTTGTCCCTCAGTACTTACTTTGGTGTCATAGAAAACATCATCACCCCGCCCCAGCGGTAAATTATCAACGGTCCCTTACATAATTACGATCGATTTTTTAACAAACATTGGGACATGTCTATATTTTCCGTAGTATTGAAATGGTAGTTGAGGTGAAATACACTCTCACTGCACACTTTTTAACCTTACCCGACTCAGCAGAAGGAAATGCTCTTCCGTGTTCAGTTGAGAAGTTGTGCATAAGAAACACGTTGGACCTGGTCACATAAGCTCCACCCACTCATGCATATTTATGATTTATGTGGACTTAAGACCTGTCGGGGTTTAAGAGCAAAGACGTTCTTAACCGTAGCGCATGTGTTATTGCATTTCACAGCTAAATGTGCCAAAGGGATGGTGTAAGATATGAAAGAATGGATTTAAGTTCAGGCAGGGCCAATGTAGGTCTCTATGGTCCATAGTATGGTGATCTACTTTCAGTTGCTGGTGAAATACATACAATCCGTTATCAAGTTGTAATAGTTTCATGGCTACATGCTAGTCTGAAATCTCCATCTGTAAATTGTGCATACTCTCCTTTGTTTGCACTCATAATCTAACCTTATGGATCCTGAATGTAAAAACTTGATGAGGCCGAAATACCATCAGTGTGGTGTAAAACTTCACGTCATACTAACTCATGTATAACACTCGACAAGCATATTTCAACTGAGCTGAGGGTGTAGTTTTGACCAAATGACATTGATTACTGTGATAGTCATCGGATATTAAGTTATGCTTTCATTGTTAATGTTTCAGGCAATTTTTGGATTGGAGTGGACATTATGCATGACTAACAATCGCTCACAGAGAATGAAGATATTTTGAAGGTTTAAAGTAGAAGGAATATCGTTATGGAGACACCTTGTTTACATGGATATCCAGATACTGAATGGAACTGACATGATTTTGGAGATAACCATCCAATTTGTGTGTTCTCTTTATTCGATACAAACATATTTTAAAATGATATACTGTCATTCCAGGTAGAGCTCAATAAAATAAAGACAAAGCTTTGGTTCAAATCCAAAGCTCAAATATTATCCTTTATCTGTGTTCTGTATGACTTTTCAGAAAACTGTAAGCACGCTCGTGTTAGCAGTTTCCTAAAATGGTGAATTAAAATATTTTCTGTCTCTGCATAACATTTTCCATCATCAGTGTGTTTCTAAAATGCCATTCAACAAATTCAATGACGTGAAACAGTCAAACATTATGTTTCCCCCATACTGGGTTCGTCCCTGTGTTTGATGATTATCGAAAGTACCTATACTTGAGCACACAATCAGTGATGTCTGACCAGTTTTTGAGCATATCCTAGCTGGTCCTTGTGGACGCCTGTACCAGCATATACCCTCATTTCTACTTTCTGCTCAACACACCACTTTGGCCCTTACTTCTGGTAGAACTGGCCCAGTTCTATCAATCAGCTGGTCACGCCAAGCCCTGAGCTACAACTATGTAATGCTCAAAATTTATAAAACTGTTGATTTGATTTTTCATGCTTGGCTATTTTGAGATTGTTATTTCAAACCCATCATTTTATGTATGTTTTTGCTCAGAGTCGTATGCCCAGAAGGCGGTGGCTCATGGGCCAATCTGGTGGAACTATTAATCTTTTAATTTTTCTGCTGGAGTATATCATCCGGGTATCCTTGGTGCTGTAAGCTGGAGATCCGCTTGTTTTTAGCATTGTCCTTGTGATACTCCGTGGTGGGTGGGGAGCTCGGATGACGAATCATTACCACTGAGCATGGAATACCAAACCCCAAACAAAAAAACGAAACGTCCACTTGACATTGATTATGATGAACAGGGACCTTCGAAATTTGTTGACTATTGGCCCCGTTTCCTACTTCTTGAGACTCTTGATCAAACGCCATTAAAGCTGAATCCGTTTGCTATATCAAAAGGTATCCATGGAATAGCAGGAGAAATTAAAGACGTGAAACGCTTGCGTTCAGGATCTCTGTTGCTTGAAGGTAATAGAAAACAACAAGCAACCATTCTGCTGTTCACTGAAATGTTTGTTGGAGTTCCGGTTAAGGCGTCTGCACATAGAACTCTGAACACCAGTAAAGGTATTGTAAGAGATCGAGACCGTCTATTTGCAGATATGACTGAGTTTGACATTGTATCGGAAATGAAGAATCAAGGAGTGATAGATGTAAAACGATTTTCAAGCCGAAAGAACAATGAGGTTGTTCCAACTAACACGTACCTGTTTTCGTTCTCTGCACCAAATGCGCCAAAATCAACCACGGCAGGTTACTGCAATGTTAACGTTGATTTGTACATCCCCAATCCTTCGCGGTATTTTAAATGCCAGAAATATGGACATGGTGTGAACACTTGCACATAGTCTGTGTGCTCACTGTGGTGAGAAGACACACACAACAGAAGATTGTGACAGTGATTTTAAAAGATGCACCAACTGCTCAGGCTATCATTCGTCATTTTCTAAACAGTGTCATATTTTGAAAGAGCAAATGGATATAAAAAGAATAAAGTTTATTCAAAATGTCTCCTTTTCGGAAGCAAAAAAAAATGGTAAAAAGATCTGATCTTCTAGAAAGTTATGCTACAGTAGCAAAAACACCATCTGAGTCTAGCTCTAAAAGAACAAAATTATCCACAGGCTGCCAAACTACTTGACTTGGGTCAGTTGCTACTCTCCACAGATGCTATACCCTACTATGTCATCACAGACTGAGGAATCACTTCCTTGTACCTCAAAGTCTCCTTCTGATCACAAATTATCACATCAGTCACACTCAAAGTCTCAATCGACAGCTGATAGTCAACACACTGTTAAAAGTAAACCTAAGCCTAAGCCTGATGCTTCCAAACGACAAAGTGGCAGAGCTCCTAAAGGGTCACAAAATAAAATTCAATTGTTCAACAAATATGGATCTCTTGAAGACATGGACGTTTCTGAAAACGTCCATTCTAGGGCATATAGCTTGTCGCCCTCCAAAAGAGTGCGGGGTAGATCCCCAATAAATCCCCCCAAAAGATAGTTTATTCCAACAATATTCTACAGTGGAACTACAGTGGACTAACTTACATGAATTACAGCTATTAGTCCAAGATTCTACATCTTCAGCGATCTGTCTGCAGGAGACTTATTTTCATTCTAATCAAAGAAAACATTATCCATAGCCCCGTTTCACTTAATACTAATCTTCAGGCCGTTGTAGTATGACTAACTTTGCACGTTGCGTTTACATTATGCTCTCTCTATATCTCTCCGTCTTTGACGTTTGCCAAAACCGATCTTCAAACTCTGTATGACCAACTCCCGAAGCCCTGTGTTATAATGGGAGATCTGAATGGGCACAACCCACTCTGGGGTAGTGTAACTACAAACGCTAAAGGTAAATTGTTGGAGGACTTTTGTTCTGGCACCCATGAAGAGCCACCTCCTCGTGGTGGGTGCTGGGTAACGCTAAGTGCTCTTCTCCCGTGTGGACCCGGGGCAGAATGTGTCCACAGCACCCCATTGCTTGTCGTAAGAGGCGACTAAATTGGGCAACCTGTTTGCCGTGGGTTGCGTCCCGTGTCGGTGGAGGACGGGATCCTGGTGGTTGAGGGCATTTGGACTTTTAACTGCATTCCATTGCCCAACACACCACTTTGGCCCTTACTTCACCTAGACGGGTGGTTGAATGGGCCCGATTCAACCAATCGGCTGGTCATGCCAAGCCCTGTGCATGGACTGTATATGTGTCATTGCCCAAATCTGATTTGAAATTGTTTTGAGTTTCGGCTTTGGCAGTACTTGTGATCTTTAAGTGTTTGATTGTGAATTCTAATATGAACTTTGCCTAGAGTCTTATGCCACAAGGCGATGGCTCATGGGCCAATCTGGTAGTTTAATTATTTATACTTCTTCTACTGGAGTATATCATCCGGGTATCCTTGGTGCTGCAAGCTGGAGGCCCGCTTGCTTTTAGCATTGTCCTTGTGATACTCCGTGGTGGGTGGGGAGCTCGGATGATGAACCATATGACACCAATCATGGCTTATGAAATATCCCCCCAAAAAACCAAACGTCCACTTGAAATTGATCCCGTTGATACTTCTCATAGACCGTCTCTATCGATTGAGTATTGGCCACGTTTCCTCGTTATTGAGACTACTGACAAGACATCACTGAAGTTGAACCCTTTCGCAGTATCTAAGGGCATTCAAGGTATTGCTGGGGATGTTAAGAATATTAGACGCTTACGTTCGGGTGCACTGCTAATTGAGTGTGGCAAGAAACAGCAAGCAACCAATCTGATGAGCATTGAATCTTTTGTGGGCATCCCGGTCACGGTCTCTGCTCACAAGACCTTGAATACAAGTAAAGGTATCGTCAGAGATCGTGATCGGCTGTTTGCTGACATGTCCGAACTTGATATAGCATGCGAAGTGAAGGATCAAGGCGTGCTGTATGTGAAGCGCTTTTCCACCCGAAAAAACAATGAAACATTCTAAACGAATACCTATCTGTTTTCGTTTTCATCGCCGAATGCTCCCAAATCAGTAAAGGCGGGTTACTGCAATATCCAAGTTGAAACCTACATCCCCAACCCGCTCAGGTGTTTTAAATGCCAGACACGGTGTATCTACCTGCACATTGTCTGTTGTGTGTGCTCACTGTGGTGAGAAGACACACACAACAGAAGATTGTGACAGTGACTTTAAAAAATGCACTAACTGCTCAGGCGACCATTCATCTTCGTCAAAACAGTGTCCAATATGGAAAGAGCAAATGGCGATTAACAAAATAAAGTTCACCCAAAATATCTCTTTTTCTGAGGCAAAGAAACTGGTGAAGAGATCTGACCTTCTAGAAAGTTATGCTACAGTAGCAAAATCATCATCTGAATCCAGCTCTAAAATAACAAAATCATCCACAGGATGCCAAACTACCTTGACTTGGGTCAGTTCCGACTCCCCACAGGTTTTATACCCTGCTATATCATCCCAGACTGAGGAATCACTTCCTACTACATCAAAGTCCTCTGATCATAAGTCATCTTCACAGTCACGCTCTGAGTCTCATGCAACAGCTGATAGACAACAAATTGTTAAAACTAAACCCAAACCTAAGTCTGATGCTTCAAAACAACAAAGTGGCAGAGCTCCTAAGGGGTCACAAAATAGAATTCAACTGTTTAATAAATATGGATCTCTTGAAGATATGGACGTTTCTGAAAACGTCCTTGATGGGGCACATAGCTTGTCGCCCTCCAAAAGAGTGCGGGGTTGATCCCCAATAAATCCCCCCCAAAAGATAGTTTATTCCACTAACATTGTACAGTGGAACTGTAGAGGATTGAGGACTAATTTACATGAATTACAGCTATTAGTCCTAGATTTCACACCTTCAGCGTTATGTCTCCAGGAGACATATTTAAAACAAACAGATACATTTGACCTTCGTCATTTCAATGCATATCATTGTTTTTCACCTCCGGCTGATAGGGCCACTGGCGGATCATCCATTCTAGTGAAACAAAACGTTATTCAAAGCCCTGTTTCACTTAATACTAATATGCAGGCTGTTGCTGTGAGAATTACTTTACATGTAGCTTTTACGCTATGCTCTCTTTATATTTCACCTTCTTCGGATTTTGCCAAAACCGATCTTCAAGCTCTATATGATCAGCTCCCGAAGCCCTGTATTATAATGGGAGATTTAAATGGACACAACCCACTTTGGGGTAGTGTAAATACAAACACTAAAGGTAAACTGTTGGAGGAGTTTTGTTCTGACAATGATTTATGTATTTATAATGATGGTTCCAACACATATTTACACCCTGGGACAGGGACCTATTCTGCTCTCGACTTGTCACTCACAAATTCAGAACTACTAAATGAATTCGAATGGTTAGTCCACGATGACATCTGTGGAAGTGACCATTTTCCTACTATATTAACAGCTGTAACTCCATCCGATGTTCCTCCATCATCAAGACGAAATTTTAAAAAGGCTAACTGGGCTTTATATGAAACACTGTGTGCTGAAAAACTTAAACCTGAAGGTTTTATTAACGTTCCTGATGCCATCAAATGTTTTTCTGATGAATTGAATTCCATAGCTGATGAGTGTATACCAAAATCATCTGTAGTTCAACATATTCGAAAACCATGGTTCAGCGATGAATGCAAACAAGCTAGGAAGGCAAGGAAAAAAGCAGAACATTATTTCCGTCGCCATCCTATGGTGCATAATTCAAATAAATTTAAAATTTTAAATGCTAAAGCGCGGCGTACTTTTAAACAGAACAAACGCCAATCTTGGCAAAATTATGTATCTAAAATAAATTCTCGGACACCTATGTCCAAGGTATGGAACATGGTCCAGAAAATTAAAGGTAAAGGTACTAAATCTAGTGTCCATTATCTTAAACATGGAGATCAATTACTTACTGATAAGTCAGATATTGCGAATAAACTGGGCGAAACTCTCGCTAAGCACTCTTCCTCTTCGAATTATACACCTAAATTTCAGCAATATCAAAAACAACAAGAAAAGAAAATTATTAATTTCAATTCTGATAACGGGGAAGATTATAATGAAACGTTTTCTATTCATGAACTCCATACTGCTCTTGATCAAGCTCATGACACTGCTACTGGAGCTGATAACATCCATTATCAACTCCTGAAGCACTTACCAGAGTCCTGTTTAGAGGCACTCTTATCTATTTTTGACGATATTTGGACTTCAGGTAAATTTCCGTCTTCATGGCGTGACGCTATAGTAGTACCAATACCTAAACCTGGACGTGATCATACTGATCCGTCTAATTATCGACCTATTTCACTGACTAGCTGTGTTTGCAAGACCATGGAACGCATGATAAATAATCGACTTGTTTGGTACTTGGAAACTAATAACCTTATCACTGATATACAATGTGGTTTCCGTAAAAATAGAAGTACTGTCGATCACCTAGTGCGTTTGGAATCATCTGTTAAAAACGCACTAATTAAAAAACAACACGCTGTGTCTATCCTTTTTGATTTAGAAAAAGCATATGACACAACTTGGAAACATGGTATTTTAAGAGACTTACATGACTTCGGTTTGCGAGGTCGTTTGCCGCAATTCATAGCCAACTTTTTAAATGATAGACAATTTCAGGTCCGCGTGGGTTCTACCCTGTCTGATCATTACAATCAGGATCAGTGTGTTCCACAAGGCAGTATTTTATCTGCCACACTTTTTAGTATAAAGATAAATAGTTTATCGAAAGTGTTAAATAATTCTATTGATGGTTCGTTATTTGTGGATGATTTTAATATTTCTTGTCGTGGTAAAAATATGAATACCATAGAGCGGCAGTTGCAGTTGTGCTTAAACAAAGTGGATAAATGGTGTCTTGAAAACGGCTTTAAATTTTCTAAATCCAAAACTAATTGGATACATTTTTGTCGTAAATATAAACCACATAAAGACCCTGAGCTATCTCTAGATGGCACTCCCATTAAGGTTGTCAAGGAGGCCAAGTTCTTGGGTTTATGTTTTGACTCACACCTAACGTTTCTGCCTCATATTAAATCTCTGAAAACTAAATGCCTGAGAGCACTTGATCTGTTGAAAGTGGTATCAAATTCTAAATGGGGAGGTGATCAAGCTACCCTCCTCCATCTACATCGATCACTTGTCCGTTCTAAACTTGATTATGGCTCCATCGTATATGGTGGAGCCTGCAACAGCAACTTAAAATTATTAGATTCTGTTCATCATCAAGGTCTAAGACTTTGTCTTGGGTCCTTTAGAACCTCTCCTGTTGACAGTCTGTATGTTGAAGCCGATGAACCATCTCTTACACAACTCCGTATAAAATTATCTTTACAATATATAACAAAGCTATACTCTAACGAATCTAACCCTGCATATAACTGTGTTTTCAATCCTCTCTACGAGGACTTGTACAACAAAAAGTCTTCTCTTGTTCCACCTCTCGGGCACAGAATTAAACCCTTTCTTTCTTCGGCTGGCATTGAGCTGGAAAACATAGCTCCTTCCCGTCTTCTTTCTTCTCCTCCTTGGCAGATGCTTAGGCCACAAGTCGACCTAACATTAACTACATTTAAAAAATCAACTAATGAATTACAATACAAACAAGAATATCATCAATTGAAACATAAATATAGCAATTATAAATACTTATTTACAGATGGGTCCAAGGACGGTGGCGCAGTGGCTTGTGCCACTGTCATTGGATCCAGAACAATAGCTTCCAGATTACCAGATAATAGTTCTATTTTACAGCAGAAGCTAACGCCATATTAACAGCTCTTAAAAATATTCAAAGACATCCTAAACATAAACAGTACATAATCTATTCAGACTCTCTTTCTTGCCTTCAGGCTATTAAACACCTAGCATGTAAACATCCACTTTTAATAGAAATTATTGAACTTTATAACTATCTTGCGACTGGCCAATACGACATCGTCTTCTGTTGGTTACCCAGCCATGTTGGAATCTCTGGTAACACTTTGGCTGACTTTGCTGCTAAAGCAGCGCTCAACAAATCTGTGACACCACTTCATATTCCCTATACTGATTATAAAGCTACAATTAGATCTTTCATCCGTGATCTGATGCAGAAGAAGTGGGACACCCAAGTAGGTATCAATAAATTACATGCAATAAAACCATATGTTGGTTCCACCTACTTGGGTTGTCGGTCCAGATTTGAAGAGGTTATTTTAAGACGATGTCGTATTGGCCATACACGATATACTCATTCATATCTTTTAAAAGGTGAGGATCCTCCGTTTTGTATCCCTTGTGATGAGAGAGTCACGGTCAAGCATAGTCTGCTTGACTGTGTCGAATTCTCCATCACAAGGGATAAGTATTTCAATGTCAAAACTGTAAAAGATCTTTTTACAAACGTTAATTCTCATTTAGTCATTGGTTTTTTAAAAGAAATTGATTTTTTGGTTGAATTTTGAATAACATGTTCTGTAAATAGATGTATTATAATTATTGGTTGTTTAGATTTGTAACTTTAATTGTTAGTGGCTGTACCCTCAAAGGGGGTTGAAGTATTGTAAAATTATTGTCCTCCTGAGAGGGTACGTAAGTCCAAAAACATTCAAAGTAAATTCTAAATTTCCAGGTTTTTAATCGTAGAATAAGTGTCTTTTTATTGTATGGCTAGATTTCACAAATTGCTGACGGCTGAGGGGATGATGTAAATCCAACTAGAGTCCATGCAGGTAGCAAAAGTACTGTATGTCCCCATGGTCCCTAGTATGGTGATCTACCTTCAGTTGTTAGCAATCTATATCCCATTTTTACATTGTATTGTCCTGTATAGATACATTGTTTTAGGTAAAGTTACTAGTTTTATATTCTACTTTGTGATATCCTAGTTGTTTTACTGTCCTTCGCTGACAGGTTTTATAATAGACATATATTTCATTTTAGTATTAAATGTTCTCGTCACGATATGGCTGAGATATTGCCGATGTAAATATTAACTCACTCACTCACCTACGTGTACCGCATTAGCACTGAAGTTGCGAAAGATGAAGTAAGTGAATAAGAGAAATGTTATCTCCAACGGGGAATAACTTCCCTATGACATTTTGCTGACATAAACGTATACCTGTTCAATAACAGTGATCCACCCCTGCACACACACCCTGGATCCACGTGTGATCATGCGGATCAAGTTGTGATACACATTGTACGCGAAACGGAGGGAATATCCTCCATCATCTGTGGCACAAGTGATGTGGTAAGATAAATGTTCTTAAGACAACCGCGATAAACCTGTATGAGTCAAAGGAAGGAACCGCATCAGACATATTGTTTGTCAGTGAAGCGCCAGGTTTGGAAAATGTCTTCCTTGTGGGCATAATAAAACTCTTTCAAAGCTGTAGTGATGTCTTCAGTATCTTCTCAGCAAGAGTCGTAAAACAGTCCTTGAAATTTTGGTGAAAAGAGCATGTTTGGCTTATATCGAAAGATTGTGAAATATACTAACAGAAAACAGTAACTGTACATGACATAAACTTGCAAAATATATCAGTTATTTGAAAAGCTATAAATATGACCCTTAATAGGCATGTGATATCACGTATTAAGAGTGGCACTTATTTTCTCGCACAATGAACTTGCTCCTTTTTTGCATACGTTTTGGTACCTGATGTTCACACACCTAATATGGAAAACTGAAGAACGGCGAATTATTCTCTAGCCTCTGAATGTTGTGGAAATGATAGTATTTCATGATACAGCTTACAGAAAGTCAGCATCTCCAGCACAAATGTATGCTGGAGAGTGGAATGGCGCGAAATAAAATGGCCATACATTTAGGTGTCCATCGAATCACGGTTTCACGCTATACACTTCCCTCGTGCCTGGCCATTCACGCGGACACATACATACACAACCACATTTGGCTGACATTTCTAAGAATTCGATTCATGTTTGTTCCCTCGGACCATTCCTGGTTTATGTCCAGTCCGTTCCCAGACTGGGTGGTGGTTCACTACATGTCATGCCTACAATGCCACAGGACAGCCACACCCTCCATCAGTTCAGTACAAGACATCAGACCCCACTCAACTGACTGCCATGGCCTCACACACTGAACTACTATTGAACTATGTATGTGATTGCCGAACTGACATTTGATTGAACACAGATGGAGATTTAAAGTACTAGCGTTGAAGTTTTCAGGATCAGTGTATTTACCAGTATGAGACGCTTGGACAGATTCTTCAGCTGCCTGTCATTGCTCAGGGCAGAACTGGTATGTTATCTCCAGCATCACACAACCAGATAGACTCAGATTCGAGCATTTCATGACTCATTCACACATCAATAAGCATGTTTGTCACACAGTGGCGTTGATATTCTTCACATCATGACAACACACGCACGCACGTAGACATGCACACAGACTCTCCCACTCTCTCTCCTTCTTCTTCTTTAAACATAATCCAAGTTGTACGTGATGTAACCTCTTACCATAGTGGCATTGTACACAAGACATACATCTGTGGAAACCGAATTTTATCACTGTTATAATAAGCATCGTTGAGACAACGCGCTATTATTAACTTGTCCTGCAGCTGTTCACACAGTCAATCTTTCACAGTGTCAAAGATAGAGACTGAAATTTAGGAAGTACTTATAGTTGTGTGGTATTGACATTGTGCTGTCACTGTAATACAGTTATTTCTACATGGAACGTGTCAGATACCTACATATTGGGGTACAGATTGTATGTTGTGTGGTTTGTTTACACATCACCTGTATCTTGACCATTTGTGTAGTCGTAATTAATTCTGGACAGAAACCATATATTAGTTGTTCATATGTTTATTTTATGTGCCCTGTCAATTCCCAAGCTGTCACTGAAAGTAATTTAATAATCAGTCAATAAAAAAACTGTAACATATGTTATATGTCACACGTCACATTACCTTTACCATGTAGGTAAAGTGAAGCCATGATGGTTCTGAGGCTGCTTACAGCTATTGCCTTTCCTTTATTATAACAATATTTTTGTCCCATTTGCGTAGACCAATGCTCAGGATGCCTAGAACAGATTCAATTATTTCCAGTTTTGGGATAATGACAGCAAACATATAAACAAACAAATAAGTAAACAGATACAACGATCGAACTCTTTGTGGGCTATATTACTTTAGCTGTTAGTCTCCGGAAAACGTTTTCATCATATTACTGAATAACCACTATGCATTTCACACCCTTCTATCATATAAAAGCACATCCATTAAGAACTTTTAGCGTTCATCTTTACAGGCAATACTCTCCCACACGTTTTAATGAATATTGAATATTGATTGAGGAATTAATCTGATTCAGTGGCGACTCTTGTTGTGATGTTATTGATTTGAAAGGGCTGAATTCAAGACCGCAGTAACACGTATTGGAGAAAACTCATTCGCCCTCACATATTTATTCGCTTACTGCATCGATTGCTTGTTATAGTTTCCTAAATGTGTTTTATATGCACTTTCAGAATTCCTAAGTGTGTATCTTCACTGGGGGAGTGTTTTAATGTCATAGATTTAAAATATGTGATTGCTTAAAAAATCTTGCCCACTACTGAGAGGTTCGTTGGGACGTACGGTGCGTTTGTTCAATAAATACTACAACAGTGTTTGTGTATTTTAACTTAAGGAGAATTTGTTTTATGGAGTTATTGAAGACCAGACTCAACGTTTTTCAGTTACTCTGACAATCAATGACGATGCACTCTCACGGAATCCATTAGTAACGTATTGTAACCTTGATAGCCATCAAAACATTCCAGCAAGAACACTCACGTTACGGGACAGAATATGTGCGCACCTATACCAGAAAACCGTCGTAAATCATGTTTATGATACAGTCGGAATCATACTGCCCCTGTTGATATTCGCAGAGTTTTCCTATCAAAACAGAAATATTTTGGAAACTTCTTTTTTAGCATATCACGGTGACTGAACTCTGCTTTGCGACATTCAAATGACTTTTCATATATCTTTCATATGTTTTCTGGATTGTGGTGAACATGACATTCACCGACGAATAAGCATAGTTTTCTGCATAAAATGTTCGAAGTAACATACGTTTGGATTGTTGTGGTATTTCGTATTATGCCGGACTGTCTCACTGGCGAGTTGCTAGCTTCCAACGGGTTATTTGGATTCTCATTTGAGGGCTTGCTGATCAAAGCATAACCCACATGGTCACGTCTATGTACAGCATCCAGCATGACTGGAATATTGTACATTTGGATTGTTCTGCAATTTGCAATTATTCCCCTCTGTCGTTCACACATGAAATTTACCCGTATTGAATCTTGTTATGACCCGACACAAGAACCCGAAACATATTACACCATCACCGACATCAGTGTTCCGCAATGTGGAATCATGTGCGCTTGGGATAAGGAATGTAAGTCGATTAGCGTCACTGGTGACGGGAACACTGTCACATGCTATCACAATAGTGGAAGGAGACTGTTGAGTACAGGATGCGACAACAAGTACAGACATTTCAATGTGAGTATATCTCAATCCACACAAGAACTCCTGATTAAGGATTAGAAATTATAACAAGGCAATCATTGGTTTATCAAAATATCGAATTACATGTAACAAGTTTTAAGTAACGTGTATTTAACAATGTCACGGTTCCTTGCAGGTGGTTACAAGTTCAAACTGTTTTATCTAACTGTTGAAGCTAGTGAATAGTGAATTAATCATATCTGTGTAATCAGTACTTTTACAAGATTCCTTACAAAATAATAAAAAACAAATGTTTACAAGTTTAATATAGTTTCATTCTAATAAAAGACATCTTTTACACTACCAGGGCTACCACTCAAGATGTCATTACCACGGATTTTTTCTGAATGACACCTATGGCTGCAGATGCTACGGTGGCTATATCGGTGCATGGTGTGAACGACTAATGCAAGGTATTTTATCAGCTTTTAAAGTATACTACTCAGCACAATTGATTAACACGGATAAATTTCCTTTTCTGTTGACTCAAAGACATTTACAAATATATCAAAGGTAGTACACAGTGTGAATGCTTTAATTTCGTGAAATTGTCCAAAACTTGTCTTTGTAGCAAATAAAGATAAAAACAACTCGAAATGCACATGTAAAAAGCAAATTCATCAGGTCACACACTGAATGTGAGGTGGAAAAGCAAATCAAAATTTTCATTTTAATCTTCGTCAGGAAATACCTTTCAAATCAAGAGCGTCAGAGTGCTATGGGGAGGTCTGATGCTGTTCAGTCTGTGGTCGTTGTTGCAAGAAACTTTGATTGCTCGCCACAAACATTTCTTTTAATTTTACGATGACAGTGCATTAAACCAAAACTGTTGCCCACATGCTTCACGTGTGATGTCAGTCCGGGAAGATCAAACAATACAATCACGTCATCTCTGAAAATGATGTGTTATTGCAAATTCCTCAAGAAGGGAGATGTTTCCTGGAAGGATAACTGCACAAAATCTCAGAAATCGCTTGCGAGGTGCTGGACTTGGCGCCCGAAGATCCCATATTGGGCCAATTCCAATGCTCCTTCGTCCCCGCAACCGATTGGTTTGGGGCGCAAGACATATGGTTCAGTCAAAGACAGTTGAATTCGGTTGTCTTCTGCGACCAATTTCGATTCACACTGAGACACTACGATAGTGTATCACTGGCGAGGTTAAGGTCACGCTCAAGTCTGTGTCCGTGAAGTGGACAGAATTGGTGTGGTATGGAGTTCGTTTTCGCACACGGTTCTTGACCCGTTGATGTCAAAACTTAAATGCTGCCCAGCACAGGAATCAGATTGTGCAACCTGTACTGCTTCCATTTATGCAGAGGCCTGATCCAAGACTGACGTTCCACCAACACAAAGCTAGACCTATGATAATAATGAACAATCAGAGGCCACAAACGTGTGCCCCTGTTAGCCTTATTGCAAGTATATCGGCCTGAGAACGTCATGCCGTCCAGCAAGTTTACGTCTAAAAGGACCATGGAACGAAACATGATATAAAAAGTATAGACTATTCAGTCTATCATGATACACATTTCTGTCGGTCCAAGCAAGGACCAATTGAAAAGCTCACTGTTCATCGTATTTAAGTCATGTCCACTGCTTGAAGAATCGATATTTTACGAAACAATCTACACTTTATCTCCAGTTTATCTCCGCTTTATCTCCTGCAGTTTGTATGACGTTACCTCCAACAGGATGGTGCATGTGAAGAAGTGACTCAAATTTAGGTGGTAAGACAGTCAGTGGTCCTGGGTTATGTTATTATCCATCCCAAGGGCCCATCGTTATTCGCCAATGAATGTGTATTAACAGAACAGAACAGAGCAGGGTGCCGATTCACAAAGTGTTCGTAATGTTACGACCTGTCGTAACTCCAATCGTTGTCGTAGGCTAACGAAAGTCGTAGCACTACGAAAGCTTTATGGATCGGGGCCCAGTATTGCTGAATGTATATGGTACATTAGGAATTATTTAATAGTTGACCTTTCTTTCGTTTCAAAACAGATTGCACTGAGGGTGCCTTAACGGATCATTACAGAGATGAAACCGCGGCTGCTGTGTTTCACATTCGTCCCAGCAATGCTCTTCGGGCATTTGATGTTATTTGTACGATGCATAAATGGCCCCCTGGGTGGACGATTTTCTTTTCCCGGCGTTTTGACAGTCCCTACGTGAACTTTACACGTCCATGGGAAGACTACAAACATGGATTTGGAGTCAGTGGTAAATATATTGTTACATGCTAGCCTGCAGTGCGCACAAACGTGGCTGTCATCATGATATAGCAAAGTTAAACTGTAATGCTTTAATTTCATACTCAGAATGATAATGGAAACTAAAAGAAACCTTACACTCGTGTCCCTTAATAAGTGGAACTGCTTCATTCTCATAACGACTGAAGTAGCAATATATTCATTGTTTGATCGGCGTTCTAGACTTCAAGGGGTCAGTGATCCATCTTTATGCATGACAACTTCATGTTGATTGCAAAGAACGACTTTTCGTCGTAGAGTCTTGCACAGTTATTGCTTCTAGCCTGATAACGGTTTTCCAATCAACACTGAAATGTCATTCTGAAAACTTGTCACCCATTAATTTGGATGCGTCACTATTAACAACATACTCGTCAAGTGTACTTCAGCTGACACGTACAGGTGGGTTGTGATCAGATGACATTAAGTTATACTTTCATTGTTACTATTTCAGGCAACTATTGGGCAGGATTGGATATGTTGCATCACGTGACTAACAATCGCCCCCACAAATTGAGGGCACTTTTTCGGTTTAAAGAAGATGGAAAACTGATACGGAGGAAATATTTCTACAATGATTTCCAGGTACTTACTGACCTCAGGTACTTACTGACCTCAGGTACTTACTGACATGACCTCACACGAATTTGGAGATGTTCTTCCTATGTATAGGGCGTGTTGTTTTCAAAAACTATATACTTTCAAATGCTTCACTTTTAATCCGTGTACAGCTGCAATTGTTCAAGAAATTGTTTTGATTTATACCAATCTCACGGAAAGCCACATGTTCGTTACAACTTTTGGCCGTTTTTGGGCCAAAACGTTCGATTTCTTGGTTCTGAATTATAATTTTATATTCATTTCCAGACACGATTATTTACAAACTACTGCCATTTAACTGGAATAGTGCTGGAATATAAACGCAATCACCCACTACTTTTGTGGACATCTGGTAACGATTTCGAACCGTTCCACTCGTCAACATAATAGTTACTGTATATTTATGGCACAGATTATGACCATGAATACGTGCGTCAAAACCTTTTCAACGTCCTTTAGAACTCAGTTTGACCAGACCGTATTGTAAGATAAGCACTGTCGATTTGTGATATTTGTCACATAACTGACACATAATCCAACGAGTAGTTCAGTTTGTTCGTTTGTTGGTTAACGCCAGACGACAAGCATGGGTTGTGGAACCAAAGCGTCGCCCTCACTCAGTTATTCGCTTACTGTGTCAATTGTTGCTGATATTTAGCTAAATGTGTTGTAGATGCACTGTCCCAGATTTCCTAAGAGAGAGAGTTGTCCTTCGTATGTAACGGAAGAATGTTTACTTTCAGGTCAGCAGTGAAACAGACGGTTATAACTTCTCGTTTTCGTCTGCCCAATCCCCCGGTGACAACAATAGTCCAGCTGTTGACAACCTATCACCGTTTGTGGGAGTTCGATTTTCGACTTACGATGTCGACAATGACAACGAGATCGGTGAAAGCTGTGCCAATATCCACCAATCTGGGTGGTGGTTCACCAGATGTGACGGCTACAATCCCACAGGGCAGCCCCAATCTCCATCAGTTCAATACAAGACGTCGGACCCCACTCACCTATCTTGGCCTCATACGCTGAACTACAGCGTTTTCGAAGTCGGTATGTTTCTGACTGCCGAATAGAAGTGAAGATTGACGGAATACACATGAAGAGGATGACTTCGCTTAACTCTTGGATTACTGTTAGATCCTAGGCGGTTTCGGTATCAGAATAATTCCAGTGTAGACAGATTTGTTAATTGTTTGACATTGTTCATGGGCAAGCTGTCCTTACAAATCTTGATTGTTACCTTCAGTGCGATACAAAAAAATGAAAATCAGATTCCAGTCCACACATGTCAAGTCCATGGTGTTCTCCACCACCCTGTAACTGACTCACACGTCAATAAGCGTTTGTCAGAGAGTGTTGGTCTTCACATAAAACATTCTTTCATTTTAAACAGTCTTCATGGGATCCAAGATTCGAGTTATGCGTGGTATAAAACGTTAATGTTGTGATATTCTACAAATGGTACATAGAACTGAAAACTGAATTTCAAAATTATTATAAAAACAGCACCGTTGTGATTAGCTCGTTACTCGGCTGTTAATACAATGAAATGCTTTAAGAAACGCTTAAAAAATTCGTAATATGTGGAACTCACGATTAGTTCGTTCCAAGTGTATTCGGATATTCTAGATTTTATCACCAATGATTGTCACTTAAAACTGTAATCTAGACTAAACACCTTGTTACATTTTCTTGCGACTTTAAACTGTTTAGTATTGGTATGCGTGTGAGAGAGACAGGTGTCAATGATTGTAACATTTTACGTACATGTTTGGTCGAAAGCCAGTATGTTGACTGAGAAAGACATTTGACAAAAACATAATACGTTTTCTCAAACTTTGACTTGAATTTAAAAACTGTTCGTTCATATTTTACTTGATTCAAATGTCCCTTAAAATCCGTACATAGAGATCTTCAGCAAATAAGTTCCCGTCCAAAATTTAACATGAATCCTTCATGCAACCATGAACATACCTCATTTGCATTTGTTCGAGCATTTGAGACAGGGGGAGATATGCCGCTTGGACCCCACGGATGTACTTTCAATTTTAGGAACGAACTAAGGTCCATTCTGCGTGTTTTTGTTCAATATCAGTGATTAACATATCAAACACAAAGAAAACGTAATTTCTTAAATCATGAGGAAATAATGTACTAAGCCAGTGATCACAGATATAATCACATTCTGATCTGAAAACAGTTTGTTACAGGTGAAAGAAAATATGATTCGACGTTACCTGACAAACCTGTACATGAATATTGATATGCGACACTAACCGATAACAGCAGTAGGGCATCTGACCAAGAGGTAGGCTTTCCCACGAGCACCTGTTTGTTCCTCTACTTTCAGTTGATCTTTGTAACGTATACCGTTTAATAATGTATTACTGATGTACCAGTCTGAGCTAGAAGTAAAAGCGGTTTCATTCCAGAGTTTCGTTCATATTTAAATCTACATGACTAGAAAGAGACATACAAACACACCCAAAAAGTTCCATAGTTCACTCTCAGTATTTGTGGGCGTTATCATTGCAGCTCTTAGCACAGTTGGATTTCAGACACATGCGGTGCTGACAGTGCACCAACAATATCGTTCTCCTATAGAAACATGATTTCATCCAAGTATTTAAAATACAGGGACGTGTGTAGAACGTGGACTTGTCAGATTCCACCTATGGGGCAGTCAAGACTAAACGTGTTGCTACCCACCTGCAGGACATATAACCACAGGTTGTTTTTCTGTTGTTGGCAATAGCAACCTTTATCAACTATTGAAATGTGGACCTTAATATCGTGATCAGCCTCCTATTAACTAGGATTACAACTTTAAAAATGATAATGGATGCCATTTAAAAATATACCAAAAGAATAAGCCAAAAGAGAAGAAGAACCTGTTGAATGTTTTTCAGAAAGGGTCATTACATGTTTTTGTCACTCGTAGAAAACACAAAAAGGAAAAAAGAGGAAACAGAACTGGAAAAAACCCCATTCTGTCCTAGAAACCTGAAGATATGTCCATTCCTTCATAAAGATCAAAGAGAGATTTATTGTTGGTTCCAGCGAATGTGTCACCAAATCCCTGTTACAGAGAACAAACATAATACTTAATACTTAATATTTCATTTGCTTACATTAAATCTCAGATTAATTGTCAAAACATTTCATTTTCAAAAATTAAATTATACACCACTATCCCACATAACACACTTGAGGAAAACCCAAAAAATGAGAAACACACACAAAACAAAATATGTAAGGCTAGACTTTCTTATTGAAAACTTGTGTGTTCTAGGAATTAGGCATCCCCATGGCCACCAATTGTGCGAATTTGTTTCTTTATGCATATTGTTACAAGTAGTAAACTGCCGTGACAAATGGTAAAAGAAATACTCCCCCCTCCCCATGCAAAATATAACACATACAAGTAGAAAAATATTCAATAATATATAGAGCAAAAATGAGCAAGCTACAATTAATCAATACTGATTTCTAGTACAATCCAGTTCAATCACAAGTCTAAGGTAATGGTATTCCATCACAAGGGATGAGTATTTTAAATCATGAACTATGAAGGATCTTTGTAATAATATTAGTTCTCATTTAATTATTGCATTTTTAAAGGAATTAGATTTGATAATGACTTGTAAATAGATATTAACTGTTTTGTTACTGGAAGTTTAAATTCGTAACTGTACTTGCTAGTGGCCGTACCCTCAAAGTACTGTTAAATTACTGACCTCCTGAGAGGGTACGTAAGTCCACAAACATTAAAAATAAATTAAAACTTTCCACAGTTTCAAACGCAGAATATATGTCTTTTTAATGTATGGCCAGATTACAAACGGCTGAAGGGATGATGTAAATACAGCTAGGGTCCATGCAGGAAGCAAATGTACTGTAAGTCCCCATGGTCCCTAGTATGGTGATCAACCTTCTGTCGTTGGTGATATATAGCCCGTGTTTTATATTGTCTTGTACAAATAGTGATGTCAGGTTTAACTTTTCACACATATATATATGTGTATGTGTGTGTGTGTGTTTATATATATATATATATATATATATATATATATATATATATATATATATATATATATGGAGCGTTTTCGCTTTTCAATGTTTAATATATGACAGTTGTCCCATACACTAATGGGCAAGAACAACATCTGGAGCTTTTTGCTATTAGGAACTTTTGTTACAAAATCCATTTGCAGTTAGGTAGCATGGAATACATTCAACCATATATAGATTCTACTCAGCGGACCCAAGATATATTACATAGGTACATGTTGATAGGGAAACTAATCCCACCCTGGGAGAGGTTATATAAATATATAAATATCAGGACAGACAAAATAATTATAACGCGTGTTGTAAAAAAAGGCTTGCCCATTAATTACATGTTGGTTAGTGAGGAGAAAAGAAACAGACCTTGCATCTCATGTGTGCAATATGCATCTCCAGGTGATCTCATTGATTGCTAGTGATCACAATACGGCCCTGAAACTGATAGTATGAATTACTGGGTTGTTCATCATTACATTATTCAACGTCAAGGAAGAATAACGTCGTCGTCGTAAAAATGTTTTCTAGACACTCGCAGCTGTCAAAGTGTGATAATGTACAAAGCAATGCGGAGGACACCACACATGCACCTTGGCTTCAAAACACTGTATCAAATATTGCTTTCAAGTATGCACTGAATGTAGTAGTACATGTAACGTTGGTAATGCGTTGATTGCTTGTCACTCAATGAGCGCTGGAATTTTCGTATCAGCTATTGGTTTGTCTGAAGTAAAGTCGATTATTTATATGCCGACGGGTTTTAAAATAATATAAAGTACTAACACAGTACTAAACACGGGCATATACTGTAAATAGTTCTCTGTCTTAAAAAGAAGGTGGTAAGCCCTTACTTGATTACCTAATTGAACTGAGACCACACATTTAGTCGTTCGAATAGATATTTGCTCTTCTGTTTTTTCCTAAAATGCAATTTACAATTATGATGAATCAATAATCAGGATTTTGCGTTCTTTTGGCCATTTCTAGTGTATGCTAAGACCATGGTGTGTGAAGTTTAAACCTGAGAGGCACATACCTTGCTTACCCAACATGTTTTTCTGGGTTTGCTTCGCTTGGGTATTCTAGACAAACAAACAAGGAGGACACGGTTATATTTTTTCGCACATAGACGCTCTAGACGAAAACATGGTTTTGAGGGTTTGTCTTCGCTCAGGTCATGAGAAGTAAACCTAGCGGACACGGACATGCATAATCGTGGAAAGACGCAACAAATGGTTGAAAAAACCCATAGTTAATCTGTTTCGAGAAAGGAAAGTCATCGTCATAAATCTGACTTGATCCTACCTTGCCATTTCAAATTTGGCATGGTAAGAATTTCTATCCTGCAAAAAGATGAGATGTTTTGGTGAGATGATAGAAAGGGTGCATGGATGCCTGATCGGTGCATGGATGCCTGACTTCATTAGGTGATGTGGTCACAGGCCCTTTACACAAATTCCAACATATAGGAGCGTCACGAGTGTCACAGAGATATAGGAAGCGCTTGTAAAATCTTAAATACAGACGGCAGTTGACAGCTGAGGCATTGACTGTCAATGGCAAACGTCAACATGCGAAGTAATCATGGTGATATAAACTTATTTTGCAGTTTATATGCAAGAAATATGTACTTTCCGAGATTAAATATTATTTCATGACGCAACAGCAGTCGTTCAAACTTATCGAGAAATGGAAATTGATAACACTGGTATCAAGTAAGTTAACACCTCACATTCACGTTGAATCTAAGTATTGAATCGAACAAGAGGTCGGTCAATAGAACTGGTTACTATATTACATGTAAACAGTGAGACATACCATTTTCAACACTGATATTTACATTACGATTTTGTGTCACCCTATCTATCTCCACCAGGGAGTACAAGTAATGTATGGAATTATAGAACCACACACGGTTATGGATTTGAACACGCACCTTGTAATTCCACCTTTTAAGAGAGGACTGAGAAGTTACACCCCCTTTGTTTTGCTTTCTTTGGAAGCTGTAAGCTGTGAGACGATTGTGGTAATTTTTTAAGGGATGGTTGTAGATGTATAGGCGCACATCTTTGGAGTTTAGCTTCTCTGTCTGCTAACATCAACATTTCAAGACACCTGTCGACGTTGAACTGCCGTCAAAAACCTTCAGTGAGGTACTTCGACAAGAATCAAGCCTCTGGTAACTATCGACATTTAGTTAGTATGTTAGATTTTGAATAATGATCTATTTATTCAGTAACACACTGATGAAATATCAATAATAAAAATTCCAACATCCCTAACGAATTTTGCCCAGTATGTTTTTTGAATATTATGATTGTTGTTTTATTCTTGCTGGTTTAAAGGGGACTCACAACCCTCATAACTCCTCAGCCGTCACAATACCGGGTGGACAGAATTCAAATTACCCGTCATTATTATTCACTTTTTGTTAAAACCCGAAAATAACTGTGTTACTGGTAACGTTGTAGATGCTATATCACCGCTTTTATATATGGTACTTAATGATGCTTACAGATAGTTCGTTCACGTCACTAAGATAACGTACCCTCACCCATTACATTATTAATTTGCAGTGAAACCAAACGCACTCGCTGATTCCTCATCAAATGTTGCTTACGATCAAAATGAAACACTGATTTTGGCTGCTTGTGTTATTGGCTTCAATCTCATATCTGAATACCACAGAGACATTGCTTCGGAAATGACTCAACTGTCCACAAAGGAAAAGTCAGAAAGTTTTTGCTGCACCTAAACTATAAAGCCCGTGTCATCTAACCCTCGGAGGCACCCGTGGCGAGCCACCTTCTCGTGGTGGATGCTGGGTAACGCTAACAGCTCGCCGACACCCCCGTAGTGGACCCGGGGGGATATTTGGTCCACCAACCCGTTTGCAACCCGTGGGTTGCGGCCCTGTGTCGGCAGAGGAAGGGATCCTGGTGGTTGAGGGCAATAGGAGCTTGCAACCGTGTTCCTGTTGCTCAATACACCACTTTGGCCCTGACTTCGCCTAGACGGGTGGTCGAATGGGCCCGGTTCGACCAATCGGCTGGTCATGCCAAGCCCTGTGCATGGATTATACTTGTGTTTATCATTGCACAAATATCATTTGGAATTGGTGTACTTTGGTCTTGGCGTTATTGTGTAAAATATTTGTAATTTGAAATATGTTGTTCTGAACTTTGCCTAGAGTCCTATGCCAGAAGGCGGTGGCTCATGGGCCAATCTGGTGGAATTATTAATCTTTTGATTCTTCTGCTGGAGTATATCATTCGAGTATCCTTGGTGCTGCAAGCTGGAGGCCTGCTTGCTTTAGCATTGTCCTTGTGATACTCCGTGGTGGGTGGGGAGCTCGGATGACGAACCAATATACCAGTAATCATGGATTACCAAACTCCTAACAAAAAAAAAACAAACGTCAATTGGAAAATGACGATCAGCATCGACCCTCTGTACAAATTGATCACTGGCCGCGTTTTTTGATTATTGAAACACTTGACAAGACTCCTTTAAAATTAAATCCCTTTGCAATTTCAAAAGGCATCTCTGGCATTGCAGGTGAGGTGAAAGATAGCAAACGTTTGCGATCGGGTTCACTGCTGATTGAATGTAGCAGAAAACAACAAGCTACCAACCTGTTATCAACTGATATGTTTGTCGGAGTCCCGGTAGTAGTTTCTGCCCACAGAACACTGAATACAAGCAAAGGTATTGTTCGAGACCGTGAGCGTCTTCTAGCAGACATGACTGAGCTCGATATAATGTCCGAGATGAAAGATCAAGGAGTATCTATCGTCAAACGTTTCACAACACGGAGAAATAATGAGACTGTCCAAACCAATACATATTTGTTTTCATTTTCAGCTCCAACACCTCCAAAGTCAATCAAAGCAGGTTACTGCAATCTCATTGTTGACATATATATTCCAAATCCCCTGCGCTGCTTTAAGTGTCAAAAGTACGGACATGGTGTTAATACACGGACATGGTGTTAATAGCACATTGTCTGTTACATGTGCTCACTGTGCTGAGAATACACATGTAACCGAAGATTGTGACAGTATTCACAAAAATGTGCAAACTGTTCAGGCAATCATTCATCCTTTTCGAAAGAATGTCCCATCTGGAAAAAGCAAATGGAAATTAATAAAGTCAAATTCTCCAGGAACGTCAGTTTTGCTGAAGCAAGAAAGATTGTACAATCTACTGAGCACACTGAAACGTACGCCTCTGTCACAAAAACATCTGAAACCTTATCAAAAGGAACAACTACGCCAGTACTAACTTCGTCAAGCTCATGTCAGACTGACCTCACATGGGTACATTCAGATATTCCTGAGTCTATCTCACCTGATCTTCCACAGTCTATCTCAGAACAGTCTACTCAGACAGATACAGCTCAGTCTACGCAAAAGACTATAACACCTTCGACTACAACTCCTTCACAGTCTGATAGACATGATAAACAAACTGTAAAATCGAAATTCAAGACAAGGCCAGAAACTTCGAAATCAAATCGAGCACCAAAGGGGTCAGATAATGAAATCAAATTGTTTAACAAGTTTGGATCACTTGAGGAAATGGATGTATCGGATCACATCCATCCCAGGGCACATAGCTTGTCGCCCTCCAAAAGAGTGCGGGGTAGATCCCCAATAAATCCCCCCCAAAAGATAGTTTATTCCACTAATATTGTACAGTGGAACTGTAGAGGACTGAGGACTAATTCACATGAATTACAGCTATTAGTCCAGGATTTTACACCTTCAGCGATATGTCTCCAAGAGACATATTTAAAACAAACAGATACATTTGACCTTCGTCATTTTAATGCATATCATTCTTTTTCACCTCCGGGTGGTAGAGCCACTGGTGGGTCATCCGTTCTAGTCAGACAAAACGTTATTCAAAGCCCTGTTTCACTTAATACTAATATGCAGGCTGCTGCTGTGAGAATTACTTTACATGTAGCGTTTACACTATGCTCGCTCTATATTTCGCCGTCTTCGACGTTTGCCAAAACTGATCTGCAAGCTCTCTATGACCAACTCCCAAAACCCTGTATTATAATGGGAGATTTAAATGGGCACAACCCACTCTGGGGTAGTGTAAATATAAACACTAAAGGGAAATTGTTGGAGGACTTTTGTTCTGACAATGATTTATGTACATGTATTTATAATGATGGTTCCAGCACATATTTACATCCTGGTACAGGGACCTACTCTGCTCTCGACTTGTCATTGACAAATTCTGAACTACTAAATGAATTCGAATGGTCAGTCCACAATGACCTATGTGGAAGTGACCATTTTCCTACTGTATTAAAAGCTGTAACTCCATCCGATGTTCCTCCATCATCAAGACGAAATTTTAAAAAGGCTAAATGGGCTTTATATGAAACACTGTGTGCTGAAAAACTTACACCTGAAAGTTTTATTGACGTTCCCGATGCTATTAAGTGCTTTTCTGATGAACTGAATTGCATAGCTGATGAGTGTATACCAAAGTCCTCTGTAGTTCCACACATAAGAAAACCATGGTTCAACGATGAGTGCAAACAAGCTAGGAAGGCAAGGAAAAAAGCTGAACATTATTTCCGTCGCCATCCTATGGTGCATAATTGAAATAAATTTAAGATTTTAAATGCTAAAGCACGGCGTACTTTTATACAGAACAAACGCCAATCTTGGCAAAATTATGTATCCAAAATAAATTCTCGGACACCTATGTCCAAGGTATGGAACATGGTCCAGAAAATTAAAGGTAAAGGTACTAAATCTAGTGTCCATCATCTTAAACATGGAGATCAATTGCTTACTGATAAATCAGATATAGCTAATAAACTGGGTGAAACCCTTGCTAAACACTCTTCCTCTTCTAATTATGTACCAAAATTCCAGCAATATCAAAAACAACAAGAAAAGAAAAGTATTAATTTCAATTCTGATAATGGGGGAGATTATAATGAAACGTTTTCTATTCATGAACTCCATACTGCACTTGATCAAACTCATGATACTGCTACAGGAGCTGATAACGTCCATTATCAGCTCCTGAAGCACTTACCAGAATCCTGTTTAGAGACGCTCTTGTCAATATTTGATGATATTTGAACTTCCGGGAAATTTCCTTCTGCATGGCGTGATGCTATAGTAGTACCAATGCCTAAACCTGGACGTGATCATACAGATCCATCCCATTATCGTCCGATTTCATTAACTAGCTGTGTTTGCAAGACCATGGAACGCATGATAAATAATCGACTAGTTTGGTACTTGGAAACAAATAATCTTATAACTGATATACAGTGTGGTGTCCGCAAAAACAGAAGTACTGTTGATCACGTAGTGCGTTTAGAATCATTTGTTAAAAATGCACTAATTAATAAACAACATGCTGTGACTATCTTTTTTGATCTTGAAAAAGCATATGACACAACCTGGAAATATGGTATTTTAAGATATTTACATGACTTCGGCTTGCGAGGTCGTTTACCTCAATTTATAGCCAACTTTTTAAATGATAGACAGTTTCAAGTTCGAGTGGGTTTTACCCTGTCTGATCATTACAATCAGGATCTGGGTGTTCCACAAGGCAGTATTTTGTCTGTTACACTTTTTAGCATAAAGATAAATAGTTTATCAAACGTTTTAAACGATTCAATTGATGGATCCTTATTTGTGGATGATTTTAATATTTCTAGTCGTGGTAAAAACATGCATACTATTGAACGGCAATTGCAGTTGTGTTTAAACAAAATGAATAAATGGTGTCTTGAAAACGGCTTTAAATTTTCCAAATCCAAAACTAATTGTATACATTTTTGCAGAAAATATAAGCCACATAAGGCCCCTGAACTATCTCTAGATCGCACTCCCATCAAAGTTGTAAAGGAGGCCAAGTTCTTGGGTTTAATTTTTGACTCCCACTTAACATTTCTGCTACATATTAAGTCCCTTAAAACTAAATGCTTGAAGGCTATTGACTTGTTGAAAGTTGTTTCCAACTCAAAGTGGGGAGGGGATCAAGCAACCCTCTTACATCTATATCGATCACTCGTGCGTTCGAAACTCGATTATGGCTCCATCGTATATGGTTGAGCCTGCAAAAGCAACCTTAAACTTCTTGACTCTGTCCACCATCAAGGCTTAAGACTTTGTCTTGGGTCTTTCAGAACTTCACCTATTGATAGTCTCTACGTTGAGACCGATGAACCATCTCTTACTCAATGTCGTATAAAATTGTCTTTACAATACATTACTAAATTATATTCTAATGAATCTAACCTTGCCTATAACTGTGCATTCAATCCGTTTTATGAGGATTTGTATAACAAAATGTCTTCTCTTGTACCACCTCTAGGGCACAGAATTAAACCATTTCTTTCTGCTGCTGGTATAGAGCTGGAAAGTATATCGCCTTCCCGTCTTCTTTCTTCTCCTCCTTGGCAATTGGTAAGGCCACAAGTTGACCTAACATTAACATCATTTAAAAAATCAGAAACAAATGACTTACAATATAAACAAGAATATCATCAATTAAAACATAAATATAGCAATTACAAACCCTTATTTACAGATGGATCCAAGGACGGTGGTGCAGTAGCTAGCGCCACTGTCATTGGAACCAGAACAATAGCTTCTAGAATTCCAGATAACAGCTCTATTTTTACTGCAGAAGCAAACGCCATATTAACAGCTCTTAAATATATTCAAAGACACCCTAAACGTAAACAATATATAATCTATTCAGACTCTCTTTCTTGTCTTCAGGCGATTAAAAATATTTCTTGTAAACATCCACTTTTAATTGAAATTATTGAATTGTATAATAATCTTGCTACTGGCCAATACGACATCGTATTCTGTTGGTTACCAAGCCACGTAGGCATTTCCGGTAACACAATGGCTGATCTTGCTGCTAGGGCAGCACTCAACAAATCTGTGACACCACTTCTTATTCCATACACTGATTACAAAGCTAGCATTAGAAGTTACATCCGTGATCTGATGCAGAAGAAGTGGGACACCCAAGTAGGTATAAATAAATTGCACGAAATAAAACCGTATATTGGTTACACCTACGTGGGCTGTCAGTCCAGATTTGAAGAGGTTATTTTAAGACGATGTCGTATTGGCCATACTAGATATACTCATTCATATCTTTTAAAAGGTGAGGATCCTCCATTTTGTATCCCTTGTGATGAGAGAGTCACGGTCAAGCATAGTCTGCTTGACTGTGTTGAATTCTCCATCACAAGGGATAAATATTTCAATGTCAAAACTGTCAAGGATCTTTTTACAAACATTAATTCTCATTTTATTATAGGTTTTTTAAAAGAAATTGATTTTTTGGTTGAATTTTGAATAACATGTTCTGTAAATAGATGTATTTTAATTATTGGTTGTTTAGATTTGTAACTAGAATTGTTAGTGGCTGTACACTCAAAGGGGGTTGAAGTATTGTAAAATTATTGTCCTCCTGAAAGGGTACGTAAGTCCGCAAACAGTGAAAGTAAATTCTAAATTTCCAGGTTTTTAATCGTAGAATAAATGTCTTTTTATTGTATGGCTAGATTTCACAAATTGCTGACGGCTGAGGGAATGATGTAAATCCAGCTAGGGTCCATGCAGGTAGCAAAAGTACTGTAAGTCCCCATGGTCCCTAGTATGGTGATCCACCTTCAGTTGTTAGCAATATATAGCCCATTTTTACATTGTATTGTCCTGTATAGATAAATTGTTTTAGGTAAAGTTACTAGTTATATATTCTACTTTGTGATATCCTAGTTGTTTTACTGTTTTTCGCTGACAGATTTTATAATAGACATATATTTCATTTTAGTATTAAATGTTCTCGTCACGATATGGCTGAGATATTGCCGATGTGACGTTAAATATTAACTCACTCACTCACTCACTCACTAACCCTCGGATCTGAGTCAGGACGTGTTTCTGTGACGGGACAGCATCCTCTTCAGGTAAGTTGATCTTTTCAATCAGCTGCTTCTCTGTTCATACTTCAGTGAGACGCAAAGTGTGCCCCTGTCGTCAGTGACCTCAGATTGTATAATAAGTTCGATACTCATATTTTAAATTGGCAGAACACACATAAAATCCCAGTGCAAGCTGTACAAATGTGAAGGAGTGAGTTTAGTTTCTCGCCGCCTATGACATACAGGTATATGGCGACAGTCTGTAAATAATCAAGCCTACACCAAACAATCCAGTGATCAACAGTATGAGCATCGATCTACGAAACTGGGATACGATGACATGTGTCAACTAAGTCAGCGACCTTGATCTTAATGACAAGTACCTGGATCTTCATGGATAGAAACATGTTTGAAAATGCTTTAGTGCAGAAATACATGCATGGGTACAAAGAAGATAATGAGATATCTTTTATATCAGGGACTATTGTGACAAAGCTCATTTCATCACGCTCACGGTTGTCCATTATTGATATAATGAAGGCAAATACTGTTGTGCAACGACATTGCCAGAAGGTTTGCAAGCATTAAGATATCAATCAATTCATACACCCAATTTCAATTAAATGGTATAGTACGATAGAAAAAAAGGTTGCTAATGATCAAAATACGGCCCTGAAACTGATCATATGAATCATTGGGTTGTTGATTATTTACAGACCATCGTCATATAACTGAACATTGAGGAGAAAAGAAAGATACCTTACATCTCATCTGTACAACATGCATCTCCAGGTGATCACACTGGCTGAGACATGACAAAAATCAGGTGTGCAGTGTCATGTTCCTAGCATTCTTTGTGCAGGTCAGGCCAGAGGGTGACAGAAAGGCCTGCTATCTCAACCACGTCACCATAGACGATACTGGATGTCAGAACCAGGTCCAGGAACCAGTATATGATGTGTTACTCGAAATTCATTTCCACAAAACTGAATTTGTTAAAATCGCATAAAACAGCCTGTAAAGACCACCAAAATGGCCTATCCACATTGTACCAGTCCTGTAACACCTTATTTGAATACAAATGTTAAGATCAGCGCCTGAAATATTCTACAGAAAGGACATAATATGATTCATGGAGAAGCGCGAGTAACCATAGTAAACGACGTTTTGTCATCTCATTCGAATTTCTCCACATTTCCCTTCACATGCCATAGAATCAGGAATTGATATATGTGCAGTAGTCAAGACTTCTCACCACATACATTGTGACCGTATACATTCTCTTTCACATTCTAGTTTGCCAGTCCAGAATGCAACGCCCATGGAGTCTTTGTGCTGGCGAAGAATAAATGTGAATGTCATGATGGTTACGTAGGGAGCACCTGTGACAGACTCATGCGAGGTAAAACATATAATCTGGAAACTGAGCTTGGCCTTAAAAAATAGTGCACATACATGTTGTGTCTTAGCCTCTCTGAGTGCTTCATTCATAGGTTTTAAGAAATAGTAAGACAGTATATACTTGATCAAGTTTGATATAAATGGACGTTTGTGCTTCTTTTTCAGATTGTAGTGAGAGGTTTAAAGAAGATTATTATTATCTCAAGAAAGACCTCTACTGCACTCAACCACCACGATCCCAGCCCCCGTTTCGTACCTTCTGTCATATGAGAAATCAGAGCAGGTCATATGTCGTGGCAAAAGGTCATGATTTTCCATTCGTAAATTTCTTGCGAAACTGGTATGATTATAAACATTTCGATTCCCTGCAAACCGATAAGAGAGGTCCGTTGTCTCAAGAATTTGATGAATTTTATTTCCAGTGTAAAATCTATACAGATATCAACAGAACTATGGGGATCTGGGTTAGAATTGTTCCTCGGTAGCCCATGATTGTTGCAAGATGCCATAGAATCTGTAGGTTTGTTGATTTGACCGATGCACTTGCAATGATTGGTGCTCATAATATCCACAATTTGACGTCTTTTGGTCATGGATCGATTATTTGTCGTCAAAAAGTAAAGTAGTGCAGAGTGTAGCGTTAAATAAGAGTAAACATACTACATAAGAATTTAATTGTCATGTCTTTGCATGAGTTTGTACCATCCATTTAGGGTTCATGCAGGTAGCAAAAGTAATTTAAGTCCTCATGGACGTTAGTTTGGTGATCTACCATAACCCATTTTCACATTGCATTGTCCAAAAATAGTTTTCTATTTTTACAGAAATTGGCACCCGTGGCGAGCCACCTCCTCGTGGTTGGTGCTGGGTAACGCCAAGAGCTCGCCGACACTCCCGTAGTGGACCCGGGGGGATATTTGGTCCACCAACCCGTTTGCCGTGGGTTGCGGTCCTGTGTCGGTGGAGGAGGGGATCCTGGTGGTTGAGGGCAATGGGAGCAGGACCAATGTTCCTATTGCTCAACACACCACTTTGGCCCTTACTTCACCTAGACGGGTGGTAGAACTGGCCCAGTTCTATCAATCGGCTGGTCACGCCAAGCCCTGAGCTACAACTATTTCATGCTCAAAATTTATGAAACTGGTAATTTGATTTTTCATGCTTGGCTCTTTGGAGATTGTAATTTGAAATTCATCATTTTATATATGTTTTTGCCTAGAGTCGTATGCCCAGAAGGCGGTGGCTCATGGGCCAATCTGGTGGAAATATTAATCTTTTGATTTTTCTACTGGAGTATATCATCCGGTTATCCTTGGTGCTGGAAGCTGGAGGCCCGCTTGCTTTAGCACTGTCCTTGTGATACTCCGTGGTGGGTGGGCAGCTCGGATGATGAACCATTTAAAACCAACTATGGCTTACGAAACCCCCATTAAAAAAGCAAAACGTCCACTGGACCCTGATGAAGATGATAATGAACACAGACCGACCCAATCAATTGACTACTGGCCACGCTTTATAGTGATCGAGACTCATGATAAGACACCACTAAAATTGAACCCGTTTGCAGTGTCGAAGGCTATTCAAGGCATTGCGGGTGATGTCAAAAATGTTAGACGCTTGCGTTCAGGAGCTCTTCTCATTGAATGTAGTAAACGACAGCAAGCTACAAACCTGATGACAACTGAAATGTTGGTAGGAATTCCTGTATCAGTCTCAGCTCACAGGACGCTCAACACTAGCAAAGGCATAATTCGAGATCGTGATCAGTTGTTTGCGGACATGACGGAATTAGATATTGGGACAGAGATGAAAGATCAAGGTGTCATGCATGTGAAAAGGTTTACAACCCGGAAAAATAAAGAAACTGTTCCAACAAACACATACTTGTTTTCTTTTTCCTCGCCAACTGCTCCAAAATCTGTGAAAGCTGGATACTGTAACATCGCTGTTGATACCTATGTTCCTAACCCATTAAGGTGTTTTAAGTGCCAAAAGTTTGGACATGGAGTGAATAGTTGTACATTGTCTGTCACGTGTGCTCACTGTGGTGAGCAGACACATACAACAGAAGATTGTACCAACAACTTTAAGAAATGCGTTAACTGCGCCGGAAGTCACTCGTCTTTCTCAAAAGACTGTCCAGTTTGGAAATGGAACATGGAAATCAACAAAATCAAATATACTCAAAACATTAGCTTTGCAGATGCAAAAAAACTTGTCCAAAGATCAGACTTAACAGAAACTTATGCTTCTGTTACCCGAACATCGCCTTCGCCAACCGTGAATGTAATCAAGTCTTCTGTTTGCTGTCAAACCAACTTAACATGGATTAATACTGACACTCCTCAGACTTTGCTACCTGAATCATCCACTCAAACTGCTGACGTACTTCCGGAGCCCATGGGTATTCAGGATGTACCTTGTACACAGGAGAAATTATTTCAGACAAATGCAAAACGGACATATCAATCCAATGTGAAAGAAACTGAGAAAAACAAGCTTAAATCTAGATGTGAATCTTCACAAAAGGGTAAAAGTGGAAGAGCCTCAAAGGGGTCTAGTAACAAAATCCAACTTTTTAATAAGTTCGGATCCTTGGAAGATATGGATGTTTCCGAAAACATCCAAACAAGGGCACATAGCTTGTCGCCCTCCAAAAGAGTGCGGGGTAGATCCCCAATAAATCCCCCCCAAAAGATAGTTTATTCCAATAATATTGTACAGTGGAACTGCAGAGGACTGAGGACTAATTTACATGAATTACAGCTAATAGTCCAAGATTTTACACCTTCAGCGATATGTCTCCAAGAGACATATTTAAAACAAACAGATACATTTGACCTTCGTCATTTTAATACATATCATTGTTTTTCACCTCCGGGTGATAGAGCCACTGGTGGATCATCCATTCTTGTCAGACAAAACGTTATTCAAAGCCCTGTATCACTTATTACTAACATGCAGGCTGTTGCAGTGAGAATTACTTTACATGTAGCATTTACGCTGTGCTCTCCCTATATTTCGCCGTCTTCAACGTTTGCCAAAACTGATCTTCAAGCTCTATATGACCAGCTCCCGAAGCCCTGTATTATAATGGGAGATTTAAATGGGCACAACCCACTCTGGGGTAGTGTAACTACAAACACTAAAGGTAAATTGTTGGAGGACTTTTGTTCCGACAATGATTTATGTATTTATAATGATGGTTCCAACACATATTTACACCCTGGTACAGGGACTTATTCTGCTCTCGACTTGTCATTGACAAATTCCGAACTATTAAATGAATTCGAATGGTCAGTCCACGATGACCTCTGTGGAAGTGACCATTTTCCTACTATATTAAAAGCTGTAACTCCATCTGATGTTCCTCCATCATCAAGGCGGAATTTTAAAAAGGCTAACTGGACTTTATATGAAACACTGTGTGCTGAAAAGCTTAAACCCGAACGTTTTACTGACGTTCTCGATGCTATTACATCTTTTTCTGAGGAACTGAAATCCATAGCTGATGAGTGTATACCAAATTCCTCTGCAGTTCCACACATAAGAAAACCATGGTTCAACGATGAGTGCAAACAAGCTAGGAAGGCAAGGAAGAAAGCTGAACATTATTTCCGTCGCCATCCTATGGTGCATAATTTAAATAAATTTAAAATTTTAAATGCTAAAGCACGGCGTACTTTTATACAAAACAAACGCCAATCTTGGCAAAATTATGTGTCCAAAATAAATTCTCGGACACCCATGTCCAAGGTATGGAACATGGTCCAGAAAATCAAGGGTAAAGGTACTAAATCAAATGTCCATCATCTTAAACATGGAGATCAATTGCTTACTGATAAATCAGATATTGCTAATAAACTAGGTGAAACCCTTGCTAAACACTCTTCCTCTTCTAATTATGTACCAAAATTCCAGCAATATCAAAAACAAGAAGAAAAGAAAACTATTACTTTCAATTCTGATAATGGTGAAGATTATATTGAAACGTTTTCTATTCATGACACTGGCCGATCTAGCTGCTAAAGCAGCACTCAACAAATCTGTGACACCACTTCTTATTCCTTACAGCGATTACAAAGCCACCATTAGATCTTACATCCGTGATCTGATGCAAAAGAAGTGGGACACCCAAGTAGGTATAAACAAATTACATGCGATAAAACCCTCTATTGGTTACACCTACTTGGGTTGTCAGACGAGATTTGAAGAGGTCATTATGCGACGATGTCGCATTGGCCACACAAGATACACGCACGAATATATACTAAAAGGTGAGGATCCTCCGTTTTGTATCCCTTGTGATGAAAGAATCACAGTCAAGCATATCTTGCTTGACTGTGTTGAGTATTCCATCACAAGGGAGACTTATTTCAAATCAAGAACAATGAAGGATCTTTTTAACAATACTAGTGCTCATTTAATCATAGGATTTTTAAAAGAATTAGATCTGTTAACTGATTTGTAAATAGATATATATTTTATAACTGGAAGTTTAAATTAGTAACTCAATATGTTAGTGGCTGTACCCTCAAAGGGGGTTAAAGTACTGTAAAATTATTGTCCTCCTAAGAGGGTACGTAAGTCCCGAAACATTTGATGTAAATTTAAGGTTTCCAGGTTTTTAATCGCAGTATTTTTGTCATTTTAATGTATGGCCAATTCTCCGCATAAATGCCACTGACTGAAGGGATGGTGTAAATCCAGCTAGGGTCCATGTAGGTAGCAAAAGTAATGTAAGTCCCCATGGTCCCTAGTATGGTGATTTACCTTCAGTTGTTGGCAATCCATAGCCCATTTTTATATTGTATTGTCCTCTTATAGTTGAACTGTTTTAGATCTAATTACTAGTTTTACATTCTCTGTGATATTCTAGTTGTTTTACTGTCCTTTGTTGACAGGTTTTTATGATATAAATGTGTTCCATTTCCTCTTTAATGTTCTCGTCACGATATGGCTGAAATATTGCCGACGTTAAATATTAACTCACTCACTCACTCTATTCATGAACTCCATACTGCTCTTGAGCAAGCTCATGACACTGCTACAGGAGCTGATAACATACATTATCAACTCCTGAAGCACTTACCGGAATCCTGCCTAGAAACTCTTCTCAATATTTTTGATGATATTTGGACATCGGGTAACTTTCCTCCGTCATGGCGTGACGCCATAGTAGTACCAATACCTAAACCTGGACGTGATCATACGGATCCGTCCAATTATCGACCTATTTCACTAACTAGCTGTGTTTGCAAGACCATGGAACGCATGATAAATAATCGACTTGTTTGGTACTTGGAAACAAATAATCTTATCACAGATATACAGTGTGGTTTCCGTAAAAACAGAAGTACTGTCGATCACGTAGTGCGTTTAGAATCATTTGTTAAAAACGCACTAATTAATAAACAACATGCTGTGTCTATCTTTTTTGATCTTGAAAAAGCATATGACACAACCTGGAAACATGGTATTTTGAGGATCAGGGTGTTCCACAAGGCAGTATTTTATCTGCCACTCTTTATAGCATCAAGATCAACAGTTTATCAAAAGTTTTAAACGATTCAATTGATGGATCGCTTTTCGTGGATGATTTTAATATTTCTTGCCGAGGTAAAAATATGCATACTATTGAACGGCAACTGCAGTTGTGTTTAAACAAAATAAATAAATGGTGTCTTGAAAACGGCTTCAAATTTTCGAAGTCCAAAACTAATTGTATACATTTTTGCAGAACCAAGCTATCCTCCTGCAACTTTATCGATCACTGATCCGGTCAAAACTTGATTATGGCTCCATTGCCTATGGTGGAGCCTGTAAAAGCAACCTGAAACTTTTAGATTCTGTTCAGCATCAAGGTCTAAGACTTTGTCTTGGCTCCTTTCGAACTTCACCTGTTGACAGCCTGTACGTTGAGGCTGATGAGCCATCTCTTGAGCAGCGACGTATCAAATTAGCTTTACAGTATGTAACAAAATTATATTCCAGTGAGTCAAACCCTGCATATAACTGTGTTTTCAGTCATCTGTGTGAGGACTTATACAATATGAAATCTTCGCTTGTACCGCCTCTTGGTTTAAGAATTAAACCATTTCTTGCTGCTGCCGGCATTGAGCTGGAAAATATAGCTCCTTCCCGTCTTCTCTCTTCTCCTCCTTGGCAGTTGGTTAGGCCCCAAGTGGACCTAACATTAACTACATTTAAAAAATCAGAAACTAATGAATTACAGTATAAACAAGAATATAATGAATTGAAACATAAATATAGCAGTTATAAATCCTTATTTACAGATGGGTCCAAGGACGGTGGCGCAGTAGCTTGTGCCACTGTCATTGGATCCAGAACAATATCTTCTAGATTACCAGACAACAGTTCTATTTTTACCGCTGAGGCTAACGACATATTAACAGCTCTTAAATATATTCAAAGACGCCATAAACATAAACAATACATAATCTATTCCGACTCTCTTTCTTGCCTTCAGGCGATTAAAAATATTTCTTGTAAACATCCACTTTTAATAGAAATTATTGAATTATATAATGATCTTGCTACTGGCCAATACGACATCGTCTTTTGATGGTTACCCAGCCACGTTGGCATTTCCGGTAACGCAATGGCCGATCTTGCTGCTAAGGCAGCACTTAAGAAATCTGTGACACCACTTCGTATTCCTTATTCTGACTACAAAGCTAGCATTAGAGCTTACACTCGTGATCTGATGCAGAAGAAGTGGGACACCAAAGTAGGTATAAATAAACTACATGAAATAAAATCCTACATTGGTTATACATACTTGGGTTGTCAGTCCAGATTTGAAGAAGTCATTTTGCGACGATGTCGTATTGGCCATACAAGATACACTCATGCATACCTTTTAAAAGGTGAGGATCCTCCGTTTTGTATCCCTTGTGATGAGAGAGTCACGGTCAAGCATATTCTGCATGACTGTGTTGAATTCTCCATCACAAGGGATAAATTTTTCAATGTCAAAACTATCAAGGACCTTTTTAGCACTGTTAGTTGTCATTTAATCATTGGTTTTTTAAAAGAAATTGATTTTTTGGTGGAATTTTGAAAATTATGTTGTGTAAATAGATGCATTTTAATGATTGGTAGTTTGAATTAGTAACTTGAATCGTTGGTGGCTGTACCCTCAAAAGGGGTTGAAGTATTGTAAAATTATTGTCCTCCTGAGAGGGTACGCAAGTCCACAAATATTCACAGTAAATTTAAGTCTACCAGGATTTTAATCGTAGCATTCATGTTCTTTTAATTTCGGCTAACTTTTCATACAATCGCCAGCAGCTGAAGGGATGGTGTAAATCCAACTAGGGACCATGCAGGTAGCAAAGGTACTGTAAGTCCCCATGGTTCCTAGTGTGGTGATCTACCTTCTGTTGTTGGCGATCTATAGTCTGTTTTTATATTGTATTGTCTAAATAGTGCTATTAGTTTTAACTTTCCATGCTAGTTTTAATTGAAATTGTGATATTCTAGTTGTTTTACTGTCCTTCGTTGACGGGTTTTTATGATTTATATATGCTCTTTTTCATTGTTGAATGTTCTCGTCACGATATGGCTGAGATATTGCCGATGTGACGTTAAGTATTAACTCACTCACTCACTCACTTTTACAGAAATTAGGTGTCTAGTTTTAAATCAGTTTTCTATTCTCGTACTTTTGCTGTGTTTCGTTGGCAGCTTTATACAATTTATCATTAACTAATGTGCATACAATTAACTGTTCTATGTTCGATTAATATTGCTGATGTGGCGATAAACTGTAACTCATTCACTGACTTGTATCATCAGTGAGAAAGGACAGGTTACATTGTAGTAGTATGTGATAGTGCTTCACACATATACATGCTTATGGCATAGTCGGAAATGTACTGTGGACGTAAGTTGGTAATGATCTCTAATTAAGATGTTTATGGCTACCATTTATATCAAAACGTAAACTTCATGTCTATCGAAAAAATGTTACATCCAGGGATGCTATGGGTTTGTATAATTATTTTCAGTGTCATTATAGGAACTTTTTGGATAGGAAATGAACTACATGTACTTCATCATATCACAAATGATCGACGTCAGATCCTAGGTGTCGAAGCAACAGTGTCTGGACTGGGGAACAGACAGTATTTTTACCATGGCTTTGTGGTAAGTGATTACAGAGATACTCTGCATATTTGATGTGAGTTACGTATCATTTTAATTTGAAATGGCCAGTAACTCAGCCACATGGGTGAATGGATGCCGAATGACAGAATGAAGCGGTTGGGTGACTATATTTTATAGTCAGCATTCAGCAATATTCCATCAACCCCAGATGTGAACAGCAGAACATTGTCATGGAAGCCATTGTAGATCCATTATTCTACTCCGTTTTGAATAGGTCCCCAGAGACGTGTTTGTCTTCCTGGGAGACTTAATGAATTGAAATTATTGTCCTTTTGACAGGGTGCGTAAGTCAATTTAAACTTACAAGTATTCTTGTTATTTTGGCTAAGATTTCTTACAATCGCCTGCAGCTGAATTGATGATGTAAATACAACTAGGGTCCATGCAGGTGGCAAAGGTACTGTAAGTCCCCTTGGTCCTTAGTATGGTGATCCACAGTTGTTGGAACTATATAGGCTGTTTTTTCTATTGTATTGTCTACATAGTACTGTTAGGTTTAACTTTCCACGCTAGGGGTAATATTAATTATGATATTCTTGCTGTTTTACTGTCGTCTAATGATGGTTTTATATAATTTTCACATTTTCCATTACAATGTCAAATATGTTCTCGTCACCATGTGACGTCCAATATAACTCACTCACTTAATGAATTGGGTGGTCAGATTAGGCTCAGGATAAATTGGTTGATTATTTACTGTTACACAAGTTCTCCAAAGGCACGGGGTGGTGTTCATAATGTAAACCAGTGGCCGTCTAATGCAGAGTTGAAAGTTACTTGACCCAGACCCTGCTTCTGTTCCTAAAGGTGAAGAGTGAAGAAGAGGGCTATGCTTTCATCTATGACCGAATAACGAATAATAACCATCCTTTATGTGATATCCTGCTGGTTAATGGAACCAAGTTCTCCACCTACAAAGACAACGACATCAGTGCTGACATCCACCACTCAGGACGGTGGTTCACGACATGCAGTGGATATAATCCTACAGGACAACCTCATCCTCTAAGTGACAAATTTATGTCGTCACTGTCATGGCCGATAGCTGGCAACTTGTCAATTCCGTACCTCAGATGTTTCTGACCCACTACTCGTAGGAAAACACGGACGATGGTCCTCACCCCACTACAGCGAAAACAAACTCTTACATTTGTGGTAATAATGACTGCAGGTTGTGTTTATTGGGAGCAATAGCATCAATCTTCATCTATGGTAAATGACGATATTTGTTTGGGAGGGTCACATACAAAAAAAACCTTTTTCAGCGTACCTGCAGTTGGCAATGCATTTTCCAAAGGCCTGTATTCTTTTGCTCGGAGACTAAAACCTTTCTTACATTCACCTTTTGCCGAAGGGTAGGTGGGGTAGACCATGCAGACCACCGATGGAGTGCTTCTAATGTGTAATGGAAGAAGACTATTGAGTGACATGCAACATTATTCTTGGGACTCTGGTGTTATTTCTTTGCCGACCTCATGGTTTTAAACATATTGGTATATGTGTGCGAATTAACGGAATTATGTAGGTTGAAAGTTGAAACACCTAAATTACGCTTCTTGGCTTCTTGTGTAAACCTCACACTTCTAATTCGGATTTGGAAAACTGTTCAAACCCAGGTGTTTGCTTTGCTTCAGACATGGAGGTGTGACCTGAACAGCTGTAGCACCGTAAAATATACATTGCTGCTTTCTCCCACTTTTATCTCCTTTTTCTGTTGACATTGATATGACTTAATCTTCATTAAATTTCACAAATCGCAGTGAAATGAGGTCAATAAACATTTTAATCTTTGCTGGGATTATGCCAATTTACATATATCTTGTGGACGAAGTGTATTGGCATGGAGCATTATCTTAGGACACTGGAGGCATTTGTTTTGTTCATATTGCTGAGCTAAGGCCACTGGCATGTTTGCAAAATACATTATGTGTGCTGTAGGTTAAAACAGACAAATGCACCTATCTTCCTTATGCAAATCCTATGCTACCAAATGAAATGGATTTGAAACCATGTGAATCGTGGTGATTATATATAAATAGATTACCGATATTCTGTGTTGAGACCAGGTGTCGGAATAAAGGATAAGTATCTCCACCCTCCCCTAGCGCCTGTCACTTGGAAATTTGTGAAAGATGTGTGGGTGGGGGTGGGGGGTGGCAAATCTGTACCCGGCCAGACGATGGAAACCACGGGAATGATTGTGTCCAAGGGACAGTAATCATGTACTGACGATTCATTTGTGCAGTGGCGTTATGATCTATAGCCATATGGATATGTGTTTTGGTTAGAGCTAGCGATGTGCAAAAAGACTGGCAATGACATCGTCACGACTAACTACAATTGAAACGCCTTTCACAGATGGCTCAATTTTTAGTAGGTGTTACAATATAGTATATCATATTGTCAGTCAATTTGAGTTTGTTCAGCATAGAAAGTCGAGACCAAGGCATTTGACGAAGTGTACACTGAAGCCTATTTATTTCGAACGTTATTAGAAGTACCGTGTACAGACTGATGATCTCGTGGTGTATTTAGCTTTCAGTTGCATGGACGTGATAGGTGATACGTATAGACGTCGGTGTCGTTGAAGGCTCGAGTAACAGACACACTTACCATAACCTTTCTTATGTCATCCATCTGAGGTTATATTTTTGTGAATGAACATATAGAAATTAGTTTTCTCAGCGTAGATGAGACCAAGGCATATGGCACCCGTGGCGAGCCACCTCCTCGTGGTGGGTGCTGGGTAACGCCAAGAGCTCGCTGACACCCCCGTAGTGGACCCGGGGGGACATTTGGTCCACCAACCCGTTTGCCGTGGGTTGCGTCCCGTGTCGGTGGAGGACGGGATCCTGGTGGTTGAGGGCACTGGGGCTTTTAACTGCGTTCCATTGCCCAACACACCACTTTGGCCCTTACTTCACCTAGACGGGTGGTAGAATCGGCCCGATTCTATCAATCGGCTGGTCACGCCAAGCCCTGTGCTAGAACTCTGTAGTGTTGCATAAAAATTTGAGAATTGTATGTTTATATTTTCTAGCCTTGGCGAATTTCGAAACAGAATTTGAAAACGTTACTGTTTATTATTGCCTAGAGTCGTATGCCAGAAGGCGGTGGCTCATGGGCCAATCTGGTGGAATCATTAATCCTTTAATTTTTCTGCTGGAGTATATCATCCGAGTATCCTTGGTGCTGCAAGCCGGAGACTCGCTTGTTTTTAGCATTGTCCTTGTGATACTCCGTGGTGGGTGGGGAGCTCGGATGATGAACTATTCAACCATAACCATGGCTTCTCAAATCCCCATTACAAAGAAGAAACGTCCACTCGACAATGATCCAGATGATTACGACCAAAGACTGTCCACTTCCATTGATTACTGGCCACGTTTTGTCGTGATTGAGACTCAAGATAACAGCAGACTAAAGTTGAACCCTTTTGCGATACAGAAAGGCATACAAGGAATTGCTGGTGACGTCAAAAATATCAGACGTTTGCGTTCAGGTGCGTTGCTCGTTGAGTGCAACAGAAGACAACAGACTACTAACCTGATGTCTACCACCACATTCGTCGGCATTCCAGTATCAGTATCTCCGCATAGGACACTTAACACAAGCAAAGGAATCGTCAGGGATAGAGATGGATTATTTGCCGACATGTCTGAATTTGATATTGTTTCAGAAATGAAAGATCAAGGGGTCACATATGTTAAGCGTTTTACAACACGTAAAAACCAGGAGACCATTCAGACTAATACCTACCTCTTTTCATTTTCCTCTCCAACAGCTCCCAGATCAGTAAAGGCAGGCTATTGTCACATCAATGTAGACACCTATATACCCAATCCATTAAGGTGTTTTAAATGCCAGAAGTTTGGTCATGGTGTTAGTGCTTGCACATTGTCTGTTGTGTGTGCTCACTGTGGTGAGAAGACACACACAACAGAAGATTGTGACAGTGATTTTAAAAAATGCACCAACTGCTCAGGCGACCATTCTTCATTTTCTAAACAGTGCCCAATTTGGAAAGAACAAATGGAGATAAACAAAATCAAATTTACACAAAATATCTCTTTCTCTGAAGCAAAAAAAAACTGGTAAAAAGATCTGATCTTCCAGAAAGTTATGCTACAATAGCAAAAACATCATCGGGTTCTAGCTCTAAAACAACATCAACCACAGGCTGCCAAACTACTTTGACTTGGGTAAATTGTGATTCTCCACAGCTTTTGTACCCTGCTATATCACAGACTCAGGAATCACTTCCTAGTACCTCAAAGTCGTCTTCTGATCACAAATCATCATCATCTCAGTCAGATTCAAAGTCTCAATCAACAGCTGATAATCGACAAACGGTGAAAGGTAAACCGAAGCCAAAGCCTGATGCTTCAAAACAACAAAGTGGCAGAGCTCCCAAGGGGTCACAAAATAAAGTTCAATTATTTAATAAATACGGGTCTCTTGAAGACATGGACGTTTCTGAAATCGTCCATTCTAGGGCACATAGCTTGTCGCCCTCCAAAAGAGTGCGGGGTAGATCCCCAATAAATCCCCCCAAAAGATAGTTTATTCCAATAATATTGTACAGTGGAACTGCAGAGGATTGAGGACTAACTTACATGAATTACAGCTATTGGTCCAAGACGTTACACCTTCAGTGATATGTCTCCAAGAGACATATTTGAAACAAACAGATATATTTGACCTTCGTTATTTTAATGCATATCATTCTTTTTCACCTCCGGGTGATAGAGCCACTGGCGGATCATCCATTCTTGTCAGACAAAATGTTATTCAAAGCCCTGTTTCGCTTGTTACTAATATGCAGGCTGTTGCAGTGAGAATTACTTTACATGTAGCGTTTACACTGTGCTCTCTTTATTTTTCGCCGTCTTCGTCTTGTATTTATAATGATGGTTCCAACACATATTTACACCCTGGTACGGGGACTTATTCTGCTCTCGACTTGGTCTTCGAATGGTCAGTCCACGGTGACCTCTGTGGAAGTGATCATTTTCCTACTATATTAAAAGCTGTAACTCCATCTGATGTTCCTCCATCATCAAGGAGGAATTTTAAAAAGGCTACCTGGGCTTTATATGAAACACTGCGTGCTGAAAAACTTAAACCCGAACGTTTTATTGACGTTCCCGATGCTATTAAATGCTTTTCTGATGAATTGAACTCCATAGCTGATGAGTGTATACCAAAGTCCTCTGCAGTCCCACATATTCGGGCACCCGTGGCGAGCCACCTCCTCGTGGTGGGTGCTGGGTAACGCGAAGAGCTCGCCGGCACCCCCGTTGTGGACCCGGGGGCATATTTGGTCCACCAACCCGTTTGCCGTGGGTTGCGGCCCTGTGTCGGTGGAGGACGGGAGTCTGGGGGTTGAGGGCACTGGGGACCTGTGACTGCGGTCCCTTTGCTCAACACACCCCTTCGACCCTTACTTCACCTAGACGGGAGGTTGAATGGGCCCGGTTCAACCAATCGGCTGGTCATGCTAAGCCCTGTACATGTAAATTTTACAGCATAAATTTTTAGAAACCATTTTGTCTTTTGTCAGTTGTCATGGCTTTGTGATGATATATCTATTTTACGATTAAATAACTCAAATTTCGTATCTAGCCTTGAGTCCTATGTCCAGAAGGCAGTGGCTCATGGGCCAATCTGGTGGAATAATTACTTGCTGATTATTCTGCTTGAGTATATCATCCGGGTATCCTTGGTGCTGCAGGCTGGAAACCCGCCTGCTCTTAGCATTGTCCTTGTGATACTCCGTGGGGGGTGGGGAGCTCGGATGACGAATTCATACTAACTTACCATGGAATACCAAACCCCAAACAAAAAAACGAAACGCCAACTCGACAATGATGATGATGAACAGCGACCCTCCAAATCTATTGATTACTGGCCTCGTTTTCTGATTCTTGAGACTCTTGATAATACTCCTTTAAAGCTGAATCCATTTGCGATATCTAAAGGTATCCATGGAATAGCAGGAGATATTAAAGATGTGAAACGCTTGCGTTCAGGATGTTTATTACTTGAATGTAATAGAAAACAGCAAGCAACTAACCTGTTGTCCATTGAAACGTTTGTTGGAGTTCCGGTTAAGGTCTCTGCACATAGAACACTGAACACCAGTAAAGGTATTGTACGAGACCGAGATCGTCTATTTGCAGATATGACCGAGATTGACATTGCATCGGAAATGAAGGATCAAGGTGTGATGTATGTCAAAAGATTTTCCAGTCGAAAAAACAATGAAAGTGTTCCAACTAACACATACCTGTTTTCTTTTTCTGCGCCAAATCCACCCAAATCAATAAGGGCAGGTTACTACAGCGTTACTGTTGATGCATACATCCCCAATCCTCTGAGATGTTTCAAATGCCAGAAGTTTGGACATGGTGTGAAGACTTGCACATTGTCTGTTACATGTGCTCACTGTGCTGAGACTACTCATGTAACAGAAGATTGTGAAAGTAGCTCCAAAAAATGTGCCAACTGCAATGGAAATCATTCAGCATTTTCTAAGGATTGTCCCACTTGGAAAAAGCAGATGGAGATCAACAGGATTAAATACACTAACAATGTCAGTTTTGCTGAAGCCAAAAAGTTGATACAGTCAAGGGATACTAGTGAAACTTATGCCTCCATCGCCAGAAAGCCATCAGAAATGACCAACAAAGAAAATACTTTTCAAGTCATTACCTTGTCACATGCCTGTCAAACAGACTTGACGTGGATAAACACAGACATTCCTAAAAATCTTTCTCCTGAGCAATCAACACAGACAGCAGATTTACTTCCTGATCAGCAGAACTTTTCTCAGCACCAATCTCCAGTTTCTCAACTTGGATCACAACCAGGGAAGAATGAGAAACAGACAGGTAAAACAAAGATCAAATCAAGATCAGACACTTCAAGACCAAATCGAGCTCCTAAAGGGTCAGACACGATCAAATTATTTAATAAGTTTGGGTCACTAGAAGATATGGATGTGTCTGATAACATCCATCCTCGGGCACATAGCTTGTCGCCCTCTAAGAAAGTGCGGGATAGATCCCCAATCAACCCACCATAGTTTTTTCCAAAAGTATAATACAATGGAATTGTAGAGGATTAAGGACTAATCTCAATGAACTACAGCTATTAGTCCAAGACTTTGCACCAGCAGCTTTCTGTTTACAGGAAACATACCTGAAACAGACAGATACTTTTAATTTACGTCAGTTTGATGCATACAATTATTTTTCCCCTTCGGGTGACAGGGCCACTGGAGGATCTTCAATCCTCGTTAAACAAGATGTTATCCATAGTTCTGTAGCTCTTAAAACTAACCTCCAGGCCGTAGCAGTGAGACTTACTCTTCACGTTACGTTTACACTATGCTCTTTGTATATACCGCCTTCCTCAGCACTCCAACAGTCAGATCTGCAAGATCTCTATGATCAACTCCCAAAGCCGTGTATCATAATGGGTGATCTCAATGGCCATAACCCGCTATGGGGTGGTACAAACACTAACTCAAAGGGTCAAATACTGGAAGATTTTATCTCCAATAATGACTTATGTTTATACAATGATGATTCAAGCACTTATCTGCACCCTGCAACCGGCACCTACTCTTCTCTTCTCTAGATCTGTCTCTTGCAGACTCTTCACTTCTTAATGGGTTTGAGTGGTCAGTCCACAATGATCTCTGTGGAAATGACCATTTCCCTACTATATTAAAATCTATAACTCCATCTGATGTTCCTCCATCATCAAGGCGGAATTTTAAAAAGGCTAACTGGGCTTTATATCAAACACTGTGTTCTGAAAAACTTAAACCTGAACTTTTTATTGACGTTCCTGATGCTATTCAATGTTTTTCTGAGGAACTGAATTTCATAGCTGATGAGTGTATACCAAAGTCCTCTGCAGTTCCACACGTAAGAAAACCATGGTTCAACGATGAATGCAAACAAGCTAGGAAGGCAAGGAAAAAAGCAGAACATTATTTCCGTCGCCATCCTATGGTGCATAATTTAAATAAATTTAAGATTTTAAATGCTAAAGCGCGGCGTACTTTTAAACAGAACAAACGCCAATCTTGGCAAAATTATGTATCTAAAATAAATTCTCGGACACCTATGTCCAAGGTATGGAACATGGTCCAGAAAATTAAAGGTAAAGGTACTAAATCTAGTGTCCATCATCTTAAACATGGAGATCAATTACTTACTGATAAGTCAGATATTGCGAATAAACTGGGTGAAACTCTCGCTAAACATTCAGCAATATCAAAAACAACAAGAAAAGAAAATTATTAATTTCAATTCTGATAACGGGGAAGATTATAATGAAACGTTTTCTATTCATGAACTCCATACTGCTCTTGATCAAGCTCATGACACTGCTACAGGAGCTGATAACATCCATTATCAACTCCTGAAACATTTACCAGAATCCTGTCTGGAAACTCTCCTAAGTATTTTTGATGATATTTGGACATCGGGTAACTTTCCTCCTTCATGGCGTGATGCCATAGTGGTAACAATACCTAAACCTGGACGTGATCATACAGATCCATCCAATTATCGTCCGATTTCATTAACTAGCTGTGTTTGCAAGACCATGGAACGCATGATAAATAATCGACTTGTTTGGTACTTGGAAACAAATAATCTCATAACAGATATACAGTGTGGTTTCCGTAAAAACAGAAGTACTGTCGACCACTTAGTGCGACTGGAATCATTTGTTAAAAACGCACTAATTAATAAACAACATGCTGTGTCTATCTTTTTTGATCTTGAAAAAGCATATGACACCACCTGGAAATATGGCATTTTGAGAGATTTACATGACTTCGGTTTGCAAGGTCGTTTGCCTGAATTTATAGCCAAGTTTTTAAATAACAGACAATTCCAGGTCCGTGTGGGTTCTACCCTGTTACGAGAGTTATGCGCCCCTGAGTGAAGTCGATGAAATCTGCTGAGAAGAAAAGAAAGTCTGGTAATATAACATTCCCGCATCCAGCATACATATAAACTGCCACAGATACCCAGTAAAGGTTGTAGCACAGATTCTCATTCATGATGATTGATATTTCGCTCTATAGAGCGAGGATCGGACGCTTTAAACACCCGAGGGGTACACGGCAGGTTGACCATGTAAACAGCAGGTACACGCCATTCACAGACGGCTCAGACATGCCCTATCGACTCACCATATGTGCTCTACTGATATCAGTGCATCTTATTCTCTCCTTCTCTCTGACCAAATATGGGGAACAGTTTGACATGTTGCCTTTCTTCACATCCATGCTGTCGACCGATCAATGTTTACACCTGTGTGACAGTTGTGACGTCACTAGCCCTAACACATTGTTTACTTTGCGACCGTTCATACAGTGTGCTTCATCTCTCCCATCAACGATACATCTGGCTGGTGATGTAGAACTGAATCCAGGGCCTCTGAGTAAAGAATTAGAGGAAATGCAAAACAATATTTTTAATCGGATCCAGGATTCAGAAGACAAGGTTTGTGGTGAAATCAACTCAGTTAAAGTGGACATAAAATCCCTCCAGTCTGATATCAGTAAACTTAAGACAGAAATTGACAACACTAAAGAAGAACAGAATGTACTCAGACTAGACATAGATTCGCTGATTGAGAGAATGGAAGACGCAGATGACTATCTGTGTGAGTTAGAGACGAGGATAGAGGATCAGGAGCAGCGAAGCAGGAGAAATAACATGGTATTGTATGGTATTCCAGAATCTTCAGGTAAAGAGACATACACTGAAAGCAAGGCTAAGGTTCTGGAAGTGCTTAATACTGCAAGGGAAGTGAAGGAACTACCACCACTAAGACCAAGAGACATAGAGAGGGCCCACAGAATAAATGCAAAGAAATCAGATTCAAATGGACCTGTTGTTGTGAAAATGCTACACTGGGAGGATAAATGGCATAGTGTTAAAATGAGGGATGTTCTGAAGGAAAAGGGTATTGGCATCGCCAATGATCTCACGGTTGCACAAAGACAAGAGCTTGCTAGAAAAAGAAGTTTACATCCAGATAGGAGATTTTATTACAAAGGCAACAAACTTGTTGAGGAGCCGAGAGAGACAGCACAAAGTGAGGCCCCAATACTCAGGGTAAACGAGAGCGACACACCCCCTCAAACTACCAGCGATAATCTACAAGCCAAACCACGTCAGCAACGTCAAACAGACAAGAATAGGACTGCATCACGCCGTCCTAACAGAACACAAAATAGATAGGGGTTAGGCCAGGCTGAGAACACTCGCAAAAATCCTTTAGAACACTACAATGATCACAATAAAGATAGCGAAAAAAAAACACAAATGTGTCAGATAAAGACATCCATTTTATATTTTGGAACATTTCAGGAATTTTCCATAAACTTTCTGAATCCGACTTTATAAATTACTTACAGAGTTTTGATGTAATAGGTTTAACTGAGACTTGGGTAGATGATCTGTATATACAAGATGTATTTTCAAACTACGTTTTGATAAGCAAACATGCTGAACGAATTGCTAAATGCGGTAGATTATCTGGTGGAATATTTGTCTTGATAAAAAAAGAGTTTGAGAAGTTTTTACTGTGGTCGAAAATCACTGAAAATTCCATATTTATTATGTTTGACAAAAAGATGTTTGGTCTGGATGAGAATATTCTATATGCCTGTGTCTATGTACACCCAGAATCATCTACCTGGTACAACAGACCTGTGTTATCATGTAAAAATGGTATTAGTATTTTCCAAGATAGTCTACTGCAAATACTTAGTGACATCCCCGAAGATGTTTTGATCTTATGCGGTGGAGATTTTAACGCACGGACAGGTACAGATGCAGATTTTGTCGAAGACGATATACTTGAACAAGTTGAAAATCAAAACTTTGCATTCCTAGACTTTATATGTGATAATTTCAACCAAGTGCGTTACTCTGCCGATAAGATAATAAACAACTTTGGAAAATGTTTTCTGGATCTCTGTGCAGTAATTAACATACACATAATGAACGGGCGATGTGGGTCTGACACTAAAGTTGGAGATTTCACTTTCATTGGCAATAACGGCGCAAGCGTCGTCGATTATATTATATCATCTGCACCGTTGTTTGAATATGTATCTGATTTTGAGATAACGTCTCGACCCGAGTCAACGCATCTTCCGCTCACTATGAAGTTACGTACGCTTCATGTGAAATCGTCGCGTATGAAATCTGGTTGTAAGAATACTTATAGATTTGTTTGGGATCATAACAAGCTTGACTCCTTCAGAGAGAACATTCTCTCGGACCCTGTGCAAGATATTTTAGATAAATCTGTGGACAGTGCATTCACATGTATAGACACTAGCGTTAATCTTATAGTAGATGCCCTTTGCCTGGCAGCGTCAGATATGAAAAGAAAGTGTAGAAGTACGAGAAATGATCTGAACGAATGGTATGACGATGAATGCAGAAAACTCAAATCTGAACGCTGTAAATCTTTGAATAGGTTCAGGAAAGATAAAGATAAATGCTCATTGATACAGTATAACCTGTTAAGAAATAAATATAATGCCCTCTGCAAATATAAACGTACTTCATTTTATAACAATAAGCAAAAAATAATAGAAGAAAATATAAATGACTCAAAACGATTTTGGCAGGAACTTAAATCCCTAAATAAGAAAAAGGATTCTTATAATGATATCCAAACCCAGGAATGGTTCCACCACTTTAGAGACTTATTTGCATGTCAAAATACGGGTAGCGAGGAAGACACAAAAAGTAATGAAGGTGGGCCAGAAGACTCTAACCCAACCAGTGACGTTTCAAAAGATATACTTGACTCTCCTATATCGAGACAAGAGATTCTAGAAAGTATCAATAACCTTAAAGTTAACAAATCCCCGGGAATAGATGATGTAATTCCAGAATTCTTTAAACACTCTGCTGATCTTCTTCTACCGTATTTAGAATTGATTTTTAATCTGATATTAGAAAAAGGGACCTTTCCTACAGCCTGGTCGGTTGGGATAATAGTGCCTATACATAAGCAAGGAAATTTAAATAAAGTAGATAACTACAGAGGAATCACATTGCTGAGCATATTCAGTAAAGTGTTCACATCGATTGTTAACCAAAGACTAATTTTTTGGGGTGAATCAATGGACAAAATAAATGAAGCCCAGGCAGGATTTAGAAAGGGTTACACAACAACCGATAACATGTTTATACTACAGAGTGTGATCCAGAGATATTTGAATACACAGAGTGGTAAGCTATATGCAATGTTTGTTGATTTTTCTAAGGCATTTGATTCTGTCCAAAGACATAAACTTTGGTCATTATTTAACATGAATGGACTTAGCCCCAAAATGAGTAAGTTATTAAGTGATATATATCAAAATGTGAAAGCCTGTGTTAGAAACAACACCGAGGTGTCTGCAACATTCGATGTAAACATTGGAGTTAGGCAAGGCTGCGTACTCAGCCCGTTCCTGTTCTCTTTTTTCATAAACGAGCTAGCGGTACAGATTGAGCGAAATTGCTCACATGGTATCCAGTTGCATCCCGATATGTTCTATCTTTTCCTCTTATTATTTGCAGATGACATTGTTCTCATTTCTAGCACTATAAACGGCCTACAGAAGCAGATAAACGAATTAGAAACCTATTGCCAAAATTATTGTCTAAGTGTAAACATGAATAAAACAAAAATAATTGCATTCAAGAAAGGAGGTAAACTATCGAAAAAGGAAATATGGTATTATAAGGGTAATGCCGTAGAAAGAACTACATCATACAAATACCTTGGAGTATATTTTACAAACATTCTGTCATGGTCGACACACACAAAATACGCATCTGTGCAAGCACGTAAGGCTCTAATCGGTATATTAAGAAACCTGAGAGTATTAGGAGATATAAATCTAGCATCCTTTTTTAGAATATTTGACACCAAAATCAGTCCGATTTTACTTTATGGTGCCGAAATTTGGGGCTTGAAATACTTTGATTGTATAGAAAAAGTTCACCTATTTGCTTGTAAAACATTTCTCGGAGTAAAGATGAGCACACCAGACGTTATGGTATATGGAGAATGTGGCAGGTTTCCCCTCCACATATTCCAGCAAACTAGAGTGATCAAATATTGGATAAAGTTATTAAACATGTCATCACACCGTTTACCCAAAAAATGTTATGAAATGATGTTATTGTTGCATGAAAACGGTAAGCAGAACTGGGTATCAGAAGTAAAAAACCTACTCTTCTCAACTGGATTCCATAACCTATGGTATGATCAAAAAGTGTTCGCCGCATCACTGTTTTTAAATACATTCACACAAAGATTAAAAGACATATATCAACAAAAGTGGTTGGGAATTGTTTCATTATCAACAAAGTGTAAGTATTACTCAACACTAAAAACCCACATTTATACTGAAGGTTATCTATCATGTGTAAATGTTAAGAAATTCAGAACAGCATTATCACGTTTTCGTTGCTCATCCCATGATTTATTGATTGAAAAGGGGAGATTTATGAATATAAAAAGAGAAGATAGACTATGTAAATGTTGCACTAACAATGCAATAGAAGACGAATATCATTTCCTTCTTGTCTGTCCAGCATTTGATACACTACGCAGAAAATATATGAAAGAATACTATTTTGTACATCCATCGATTGCCAAATTCTCTTCACTGCTGACGTGTTCAAATGAAAAGGTAATCCAAAATATTGCAATTTTTATTCACAAAGCTATGCTATCCAGACAATTCTTCTATAAATGATATGTATATGGAGTGCGCCCTACAAATGATATAAAGATATGTGTGATATCGAGAAGTGAGTGATTTAGCATGATACTATATTACATTTGCTAAAATGTCATGTATATGATTTGATATGCCATTATATATGATGTACAAGCTGATCTCTGACATATGATATATAGGATATGACGTGAGACGATGATATGATGTATTATGATATGGTATGATACTATTTCCGATGTGAGAACATATATGATACGACATGACATGACATGGTACCATCTGATATCATATGATCTAATATGACGTGATACAGCATTATATGGTATGATATGACTCCATGATATTATACTACTTTATATCATGAGTAGTATGATGTGTGTTTTATACTATAGGCCTGAGGCCTTTCAGTATTGAAATAAATAAACTATTGAATATTGAATACCCTGTCTGATCATTACAATCAGGATCAGGGTGTTCCACAAGGCAGTATTTTGTCTGTCACTCTTTATAGCATCAAGATCAACAGTTTATCTAAAGTTTTAAACGATTCAATTGATGGATCCTTATTTGTGGATGATTTTAATATTTCTTGTCGTGGTAAAAATATTCATACCATTGAACGGCAATTGCAGTTGTGTTTAAACAAGATTAATAAATTGTGTCTTGAAAACGGCTTTAAATTTTTCTAAGTCGAAAACTAACTGCATACATTTTTGTCGAAAATACAAACCACATAAAGACCCTGTACTATCTCTAGATGGGACGCCCATTAAAGTTGTGAAGGAAGCCAAGTTCTTGGGTCTAATCTTTGATTCACATTTAACGTTTTTACCACATATTAAATCACTTAAAACTAAATGCCTGAAAGCATTTGACTTGTTGAAAGTGGTTTCAAATTCTAAATGGGGAGGGGATCAAGCTACAACTCCATCTATATCGATCTCTCGTGCGTTCAAAACTTGACTATGGCTCCATTGTCTATGGTGGAGCCTGCAAAAGCAACTTAAAACTATTAGATTCAGTCCATCATCAAGGTCTAAGACTTTGTCTTGGCTCCTTTAGAACTTCACCTGTTGACAGCCTGTATGTCGAGGCTGATGAACCATCTCTTGAGCAGCGACGTATAAAATTAGCTTTACAGTATGAAACAAAACTATATTCAAATGAGTCAAACCCTGCACATAACTGTGTTTTCAATCCTCTGTATGAGGAGTTATGCATTAAGAAATATTCTCTTGTTCCGCATCTTGGTTTAAGAATAAAACCACTTATTTCTGCTGCCAGCATTGAGCTGGAAAACATAGCTCCTTCCCGTCTTCTTTCTTCTCCTCCTTGGCAGTTGGTTAGGCCACAAGTTGACCTAACATTAACGACTTTTAAAAAATCAGAAACTAATGAATTACAGTATAAACAAGAATATAATCAACTGAAACATAAATATAGCAATTATAAATCCTTATTTACAGATGGGTCCAAGGACGGTGGCGCTGTGGCTTGTGCCACTGTCATTGGATCCAGAACAATATCTTCTCGATTACCAGATAACAGTTCTATTTTTACAGCAGAAGCTAACGCCATACTAACAGCTCTTAAATATATTCAAAGACACCCTAAACGTAAGCAATATATAATCTATTGCGACTCTCTTTCTTGCCTTCAGGCTATTAAAAATATCTCTTGTAAACATCCACTTTTAATTGAAATTATTGAATTGTATAATGATCTTGCCTCTGGCCAATACGACATCGTCTTTTGTTGGTTAACCAGCCACGTAGGTATTTCCGGTAACGCAATGGCCGATCTTGCTGTCAAGGCAGCACTCAACAAATCTGTGACACCACTTCTTGCTCCATACTCTGATTACAAAGCGAGCATTAGAACTTACATCCGTGATCTGATGCAGAAGAAGTGGGACACCAAAGTAGGTATCAATAAACTACATGAAATAAAACCCTACATTGGTTATACCCACTTGGGTTGTCAGTCCAGATTTGAAGAGGTAATCATGCGACGATGTCGTATTTGCCATACAAGATATACCCATAAGTATCTGTGTAAAGGTGAGGATCCTCCGTTTTGTATCCCTTGTGATGAGAGAGTCACGGTCAAGCATATTCTGCTTGACTGTGTTGAATTCTCCATCACAAGGGATAAGTATTTCAATGTCAAAACTATCAAGGATCTTTTTACAACTGTTAGTTCTCATTTTATCATTGTTTTTTTAAAGGAAATTGATTTCATGGTAGAAATTTGAGCACTGCGATTCTGTAGATATATGTATTTTAATAATTGGTAGTTTAGATTAGTAACTAGAATTGTTAGTGGCTGTATCCTCAAAGGGGGTTGAAGTACTGTAAAACTATTGTCCTCCTATGGGTACGTAAGTCCACAAACATTCAAAGTAAATTCTAAATTTCCAGGTTTTTAATCGTAGTATAAGTGTGTTTTTTTTAACTGTATGGCTAGATTTCCCAAATTTCTGATGGCTGAGGGGGATGATGTAAATCCAGCTAGGGTCCATGAAGGTAGCAAACGTACTGTAAGTCCCCATGGTCCCTAGTATGGTGATCTACCTTCAGTTGTTAGCAATCTATAGCCCAGTTTTATATTGTATTGTCCTCTATTGATAAATTGTTTTAGGCATAGCTACTAGTTTTACATTCTTTTCTGTGATGTTCTAGTTGTTTTACTGTCCTTCGTCGACAGGTTTTTATAATACTCATATATTCCATTTTAATGTTACGTTCCCGTCACGATATGGCTGAAATATTGCCGATGTGACGTTAAGTTGTAACTCACTCACTCACCAAGGCATATTGAAAAAATATGTACTGGAAAGGAAATTGAACAGTTGTCAAGTAGACAACCAACCATCAGGTCCTAGGCCGTCCACGCAAATGATACGTCGGCTCGTCGTCGTTGTAAGATTGTTTTCTCGACATGTACAAACTATCAGCGTGTGACACGAGGCAGAGCGGAGGATGCCTCATATGCATCTTGGCTTTCAAACACTGTATAATTTAGAATTGAATGTGGTATTAGAGAAAGGTAACTTGGGTAATACCCTAATTTCTTGTCACTAAATGAGCGGTAGAATTTTCAACGGCATCACCCACTGGTTGTCTGAACTAAAGGCCGACGATCATATGCCGACGTATTAGAAATACTATAAGGTTAACACATCGACTCCGGTACAGTTCTAAACACTGAGTTATAAACATCTCGGAGTCTTAAATAAAACGTGATAAACCGTTAGTTGAATCGAATTGAAACCATTGATTTAGTCGTTATTAGACTAGATATTCACTCTTCTGTTATTCCCCAAATAAGTAAATTTAAAGACAATCATGATGTGTCAAGGTCTTGGTTTTGAATTTTTTCCGTCATTGCCAGTGTACGGTGTGTGAAGTTTGAAACTAAGACGCCATACATGCGTCTTGATTTGTCGGCTTGTCAAGTTACTGTCGGTCTCACCACTTGGTAACTGTCATCTCACCTCTACGTCAAGTTCACAGGTAGTGATAGAAATGAACTAGCAGCGTTTCGCCAAGTCAGAGCATAATTTCTTACACTTTCCATGTCAGTATTATTGTCCGAGTGGTCCGAGTTTCCAGCACGCCTAAATTCGTTGTGCAGATGTGCGTCCTTCGGCCACCAAAGAAACCTGCGTTCCTGGATTCAAACCTAAGTTTGTAAGCCATAACCGCACACATGGATTTCAGAAAAGTTTTGAGTGTCTGAGTTTCCATTCGTGGCGGGTAGATTTTGAAGCCTGCATGTAGCAGCAGGCCCTGATGGCCGGCTGGTAAAATAAACCATCGCAAACACTGATTATACACCAAGATTCCGGATCACTGAATGATGGAGTTACGTTTTGGTGGTTTTTAACACTCATAATTCAATTCGCTTCAATATTGAACTGTTCTAGATCTATGTGGCGCATAGTTTAAGTAAGCAATTTCAGGACAGTTCAGTGAATGACTCAGGGAGTGGTAGGCAATTTATCAAAGACATCGTAGTTAGGGCTGATCTTGTAACTAGTGTTGTGTTTTGCCAGAAGAGAAGGGACAGAAGGATATGAATCTGAACCATACTGTAAGTATTTAGTTCTGAACGAAAACTTGTCTCGCAAAATAGAACACATTGGTATAAACGTGTCTCAAAATGAGAGATAGTTATTTTTCAAAAATTCTGTTTGTAGACTGAAGCTCACGTTTTCTTATTAACAGAATGTTTTGCAGTTTTATCTTTATCTATCTCAATAATTCATAGACGGATAATCGAATATAGTTGTTTACCCTTTTTGTTTGCGTAAATACAATGAGTTCATAAAATAACATGTTGACATTGCGGTCCTTATTGAAAGACTTCGTCCCCATCGTCTTTACCATTAAGGTCTTCAGCGTTATATTCATTAACTTTTGTGGTGTTGCAGGTAAATGTGTTTACGGTAAACAGAACGTGGTGTCTTGGCAACATCTTCACTCTCCGAACACTAATCATTGTGCTCATAAATCTGTACGCTGGCTTTATCTGCATCCAGTTTAGAACCAACCATTTCAGTCTCGGTGGTTCGGGGTGTGGAGCTATTCTAAATATATACATATGGAAATTAATTAAGCAACACCAAATTCAAAGACACATAAAAACTTAACAAAGTTTAACGAAGTAATTTTGATGATTGATTATTCAATTTTGATGTATTGACATACAGCATGAGCTTTTCATGGGTTGATATGACGCGCGTGAAGCTTGCACAGCGCACGTGCATTGCTTTAACCTCAACTTTCGAAAAATGCACTTTTTCCCTGGGGTGTTTACAAGCGCAGGTTGTCGATTGCATTCGGTTTTTCATTCATTTCAATGTCATGGCACGTAGGAAATTATCAGAGGCCACTCGTTGGCAAATAATCGGCATGAGGAATGCTGGTATGTCTCTAAGACAAATCGGGACTCAAATCGGACGACATCATTCCATAATTTCAAAACTTTTGAAAAAATACCGGGCCACTAATGAAGTTAAAGACCTGCCTAGACCAGGAAGACCCAGGAAGACCACAGTCCGGGAGGACAGAGCTTTACTGAGACTTGTACGGCGCAGGTCCTTCGACTCGAGCTCTCGGTTGAGACAGGAGTGGCTTCCAGGGAGACCCATCTCGAACAGGACTGTTCGGAATCGTCTGAAAGCTGCAGGATACCGGGCAAGGAGGCCAATCAAGCGACCCAGACTGTCTCCAGCCCATAAGGCAGCCCGACTGGCCTGGTGTAATGACCGTTTGCACTGGAACATTGCCTCTTGGAGGAAGGTCCATTTCTCAGATGAGAGCCGGTTCTTGCTGCACATGGTGGACGGTCGTACTCGGGTCTGGAGGCAGAGGAACACAGCAATGGCTCCACGGAACATCCAGGAGACTGTGGCCTTTGGGGGAGGTTCCGTTATGGTATGGGGGTGCATTTCCATGAACTGCAAGTTGGATATCATTACCATCCGTGGCAACCTTAACGGTGTTCGTTACCAACAGGAGGTTCTTGACAGGGCTGTGGTACCTCATTTTGAGAACCATCCTCTGGCAACGAGACCCATATTTATGGACGACAATGCTAGACCTCACAGGGCGCATGCTGTAAATGATTTTTTGCGGCAAAATGCAATTGACAGAATTCCATGGCCTGCCATGAGCCCTGACCTCAACCCCATTGAACATTTGTGGGACTTTATTGGCCGTCGTGTGAGGCAGAGAGACCCACCAGTCCATAATCTCAACGAATTGACGGCTGCCCTGCATGAGGAGTGGAACAGGATCCCCCAGAATCAGATCCGGAGACTCATCCAAGGAATGAGGAGGCGTCTGGAATCGGTGGTGCGTGCGCAGGGAGGACACACTAGATATTGATGAAAGTCGGTGTGCAGACTCTCAGATGACTGTTCTTTCTTTCCATGTGACATTTGTGTTAATACACCTGACAACAACGTCTGTGGATGAATAGTAAATTGTGTCCATTTTTTCATGAATTTAAGACAGTTTTAAGAATTTGGATTTCGTTGCAATAAAGCAAAGTCTTGATACTTTTTCCCTTTAAGTTGTTTGTCAGAGATCGTCTGTTGAATAAAAAAGTGTCAAACTATATCAACCCGGCATATTTTGATTGTCAGAACACTTCAAAGTTGCTCCAATAGAAAAAATTGGGGTGTTGCTTGATTAATTTCCAGGTGTATATAATAAGATATCTTCTTTGTGCCATTGGTTCAAAACCCTCGATCTGTAACCATGAAAGATGGAGCAATATCAATTTCATCTTTACATTATTCATTACTTAATAAAACGCCCAATATGTCCAACGAACAGCCGTATTTTCTTGTCACCCGATCATAAGTTATGACGGATATTTAAGGACCAAGTAAATTTTCACAAAATGTTCATCCACAAACCACCTAGTCCCAAAGTGGCCGGTCCCTTCTTATGACATTGAATTTGGCTTGACATATCTATATAGCGTATTTGCAACATCTCAGCAGAAAAGCTTCCTGGATCAACTTTCGGGTACTGAGAATGAGGGTTATTCTTGTATTGGTGATTGTACCTGCTGTTTCATGCCATACAACTTTCGGTAAAGTTGAGTCTTGCAAAGATCCTTCCCGAGCACCAGACACCTTCTTCGCAGCTGAGGGTGTCGGCACGATTGAATGTGGGGTTCTGTGTGGCAGGGATCACAGGTGTAGGTCCTTCAGTGTACGAGGTGTGGGCAAGAACTCTTCGTGCTATCACAGCACAATGAGGATCAGCTTGGACGTTGGCTGTACCAATGACTTCAAGCATTTCAATGTGAGTAGAGTTTTGAGTCTCTAGCAGTTCTTTGACACCGTACACAGTAATATTCGCGCTATATTGCGGCAGTCTGTAAAACAGTCCAGTGATTAACAGCATAGCCATCCGTCTACGCAATTGGGATACGATGACTTGTGGAGAATGATTTAAGTGGAGCTAGTTCCAATGTCACGAACATGGGCATTGAGGTAGCTTTGTTGTTAAAGCGTTTGCTCGCTCATAGAAACCCTAGGTTGGCTTCTGTTATTAATACTGCATTTATTGCATGTGGCCTTCATCTTATATGTACCCGTGAAGGTCCCGGGGTAGAATAGGCCTTCAGCAACCCATGCTTGGAAAAAAGGCTACTATACTTGTCGTAAGAGGCGACAAACGGGATCGGATGGTCAGGCTCGCTGTTTTGGTTGACACATGTCATCGGTTCCCAATTGCGCAGATCGATGCTCATGTTGTTGATCACTGGATTGTCTGGTCGAGACTCGATTATTTACACACCGGCGCCATATAGCTGGGATATTGCTGAGTGCGGCGTAAACCTAAACTCGTCTCAAATTTGACATTCCTGAAGTACCGTGGAAGAAATTTACAAAAAGGAAATGGAACAAATATACAGGTTCAATATATGTTGAAATTATGGCTGTGTCAGGTAAGATGTGAATATCAAAGGGCTCTGAGCAAAAGACGAGTATCTGTTAACACTGTATTCAGTGTTAATCTTCGAGAATCTGTAGAAGCTACAAAAATATGTTTGCTGATATGACAGGCTTAAAAACAATTATGCGAAATCTCAAGTAATATGGACAGGTGCCAGGAAGGTATTGTCAGGGATTTGCTCAGCCTGAGCGTCCCGAATATTATAAGTTACCAGTGCTTATTTTATCAAGGCGTTTACGTGACAATTGGCTCAAATGAATAAGTTTTTCTTTTAAGTTTAATTAGTAACAAAAACAGCTGGATGAAACAAATCACCACTCGTTTTGGTAGAGTTGTAAAGATAACAGGTTTTACGCATTCAAAAATTGATTTATCTACACCTGACACGTTCTATACCCCTGCTCATTTCTTGGGGTTGAATGACGTGTTAATATTTAAATTACTTTGGAGTTGAAACCCAATTAAAATAACTCTTATGTGGAGAACTATGAAGACGGTAAGTCTCGGATTTTTGAGACATAAACAAATATTAAGATCACATCGGATCATTTAGATACAATGAATAGGAAGTGGCCGGGATCAAGTTGACAAAGTTCAATGAATCCGTTACTTCGTTATAAATGTAGCTTACAGTCTTTTTCAGTTTTCCAGGCAGTTACCGAACTTATGAAATGTATGTCACAATCGAGATTGCCCCGAGGCAGTATCCCAAAGGTTCATCGAGCCTTTCGTCGAGTTTCGTTTTAATGTGAAAGCATACAGTTGGAATTGAGTATTTGAACGAGTATAATAATCTACGTAATGCTACAGAGGTCAGTGATTGAACGAGTTTACTTTTGCGCCTCAACATTCCCGCTAAATAATCCAGTCTACACCAGACAATCCAGTGGTCAACAGCACAAACATCGATCTGCGCAAATGGGAACCGATGACGTGTCAACCAAGCCAGCGAGCCTGACCACCCGATGTATTTCATTTTATACCCATTCTGACATGTGTTAAGGGATAATAGGTAACAAAACAGAAGTTCAATAATTACAAGTTCCCAAGCAATATGTTTTCATATATGTAAGTCTACCTTAATCTATGAATACTGTGCGTACCTTTCCCTCCAGCACCAAGCTTTAGTCTGCCGACCCTGGACGTATTCATATCTTGTTAAATTACACCAATTCTTCAATACGTACCAGGGTTATCTGTAGGTTTAGTCAAACACCCCGTACACTGCATCTTAGCAAATTTCCGAGAATTCTTTAGTTTGAGCTTGCTTGTCAGAAATGTAACTTTAATCGCATAGAATATAAATATCACTTATTGTTAATATGTCCATTTTATAAATCGTTTAGACACGAATGTATACCTAGTAAATATCACATTTTCCCATGAAAAGAAAAAATACATGCTCTTCTAAATGAAACAAGTTTTATTGTTATAAAAGGATTATGCGTGTTTTTAAAAAGATGTCTTCGTTAATACCATTATCAATCTCCATGTAATTATCAGATAATTAGCTTTGATCTATGTTCTCGATTCTGAATAAACAATATCATATAAACAATTTCATATATATATTGAGAGAGAGAGAGAGAGAGAGAGAGAGAGAGAGAGAGAGAGAGAGATAGATATGCGTATTTGTTGGTGTCATCATAAACTTATTCACAGTTATCACCACATATTGTTACGATTGAATATCATTGCTTCCCTAGGCGTATGATTCAAGGTGTAACTCTCGCGGGAACTTCATAAACTCGACGTATGGCTGCAGATGCTACGATGGTTATATTGGCAAATGGTGCGAAAGGCTCATGCAAGGTAATAACTAGCAACACCGACGGAACGTGCATCACATGCATACGTTCCTCTAATGCACACCCAGCAATAGAACAAAACAATGTTCACAAAGATTGAGTTTTGCCTTTCGCCGTACGACGTAAACATTCATCTATACTGCTTGTATATACATCGAATTCATGCCACTCAAGTGAATGCTAAATAACAAATTGAATACAATATTGGCAAAACTTTATGGATAACAAAAACCTTTATTTCGAGATTGCGACGTTTCAATAGAAAACCCTGCCCGATTGTCAAGTAGAAATGATAATAGTACAAGAACCTTCATTGTGAGGTTGCATTCAATGGTTGACATTGCGCCTGCTGGCATTGCACAATGACACACAGATAATTCCCTCTTTTGTGTCACAGATTGCTCCGAAGGATGGAAAACTGACCACTACAAAGGCTCGAAGGAAGCATATTACATTCAGCCTTTTAACTCTCCCGTTTCCTTCAAGGTATTTTGTAAAATGTCTAATGGTGGTAAAACATATCTGATGAATCGAGGATTTGGATTCCCACCCGTTAACTTCTCGAGGTCGTGGGAAGAGTACAAAAATGGTTTTGGAGATTATCAGATAGATGGTAAGTGTTATTATTTTAAAACGCGTTTTTTACATAGCTATATGCATGCACATCAAAAACAATGTCACTGTTAAAAACGTTTCAGGAACTCTTCAAACAACAAATACGGACAGTGAGTGAGTATGGTTTTACGCCGCTTTTAGCAGTATTCCAGCAATAGCCGCAAAAGATTCATATACACAATAATGTCAGAATACCATTTTTTATAACACTATTTTATTGATGAAAGTAAAACATCAGTATATAATCAGGCGTTATACGTGTCCGATTGATCTGAACCTGGGATTAATTACTAGGGAAGGAGAAGAGACCATGCCTTATTTCTGTGATGGAAAATTAATACTGAAAGACATTGCGATTTGCTTGCGTTTGCGGTTATGTGTGTGTGTGTGTTTGTCTGAGCGTGACCCTAGTACGGTGATTTATCTTCTGTCGTTGGTGATATATAGCCCGTATTTTATATTGTCTTGTCCAACTAGTGATATTAGTTTTAACTTTTCACACTAGTATAACATTTAACTGTGATATTCTAGTCGTTTTACTGTCCTTTGATGACGGGTTTTTATAATGTACATATCTTCCATTTCCGTATTAAATGTTCTCGTCACGATATGGCTGAAATATTGCCGATGTGACGTTAAATATGAACACACTCACTCACTCTAAGCGTGACTGTGTTTGTGCTTGCGTTTTTGCTTGTGTCCGTATTGTGCGTGCGAGCTTTTCTACGTATGTTTGTGTGCGTATGTCGGTAAGGGCGGTTGCAGTTACGTTTGCTCGTGTGTCCGTCCGTCGGTTTGATGAATCCGTCCGTGTGTATGAATGTCTGAATGCTAACTGTGGGTAAAGCCGAGAAGAAATTTGGGTCAACCCTCGTTTCCTTACATGCAGCACCACGACAGTCCAAATGGAATACGATTTGCTTTATGTCAATCTTTTCCTTCTGCTTTTTTCTCCGAAAGGGAATCGAGAGTCATTGAAAAACGTTTCGTACTTGTTTTCTGTACAAACAAATGATACTGGACAATTCAGCTGATGCCACTAAAACTAGGATAATTGTGCTGCTTTCAGGTATATTTTTATCGCAATTGTTAATATTACGGCGTATTTCTGTTTTGTAGGCAACCACTGGGCAGGTCTATCCATGCTACACTATGTTACCACAAACCGGCGTCATAGATTTGTTGCTTTGGCAAGATTCCAAGAGTCTGGCAAGCTATATTGGAGACAACATTTTTACATGAATTTCACTGTAAGTTAAAATCCTTGGCCACTTATTTTCTTATTATCAGTGGTTTTCAGGTTCTAAGTAAAGATTGACTGTTTTGGATAACTTGGACGCTAACATTACTACCGCATGAGTGAGCAAGTGTAGTTTTACGCCGCTTTTAGCAATATTCCAGCAATATCACCACCGACTACTGCATGAATCTACATTGCCAGCGTGCGCACGTGTTTGCCTGAGAGCATGTATTTTATGAAGCTGTTAGACGCCATTCATTTTCTTGATCATCCGCATTTGCGGATTGGGGAGAACGATTAACGGCTTGAAAACTACTCTTTAGATGATGAATGAATACGATTGGTATTCAGAATATATATTCAAACATTTTGTCATTTAATTAAATATGAAAAGGAACTGCCGATAAAGTAGTTAATGCCACCCAGAACACCCAGTCTAAGCAATATACCTTCAGCGATGGCACATTCCTACACCCACACAATATGCCTGAAAAGGTAAGTATTGACAGATGGATGCCAAAACAGCACTGGTCCTTCCCTGCGACAGTTGCCTGTTGACAAACCATCTCCTGGTGGTAATCTCTACTCGATTACTTTGCCTCAAAGACCAACTCGCAACCTTTGTCCCGGCTTTCTACAATCGTTCGGTTGACCTACAGAGATGGTACCACGGGGGCTCTCTGTCGAACGTGCCGAACCATGAACCATGATTATCCAACGTGTACTGTTTTTGAGGTCTTCGGTGTGTCCGAGGTATCAAACGTATCTGTGTGAGATGCCACCTTCCTCGACTTCCTTTGTACGATACTGTCCACTTTGGCCGCCAGTTCTTCAGAGGTTCTATAAACGTATTTGAAAACATTTTTGTGTAACTTTCAGCTCTGGGAAATACAGTATGTCCCTTCTTCTTTGGAGCGTAATGAAAATCATATAAGATCAAGGTTAACAAACCATATATAAAGTTAATTAATCGTCATACAAGTTTGAATCCGTAATCCTCTCTAGGAATCAACGTGCATCAACATATTATTTACATTATATCATATTTACATCAACGTTCAGTATTCATTTATCCACGTATATTGCAAATGAACTTTGAATGAGAAATAGATCGCTGAAATTAATTGTAAGTGACATATTCCTGATCTCTTAATTTGGATTCAAGTACATTTTGTATAAACGCACCAAAGCCGCTCGTTGCTCTGTGACACCTTCACTTCTTTACGTTCGCATGTCCTGTGTTTAAGGCCGCCGCTGTTGGTTTTGGATTTGTCCTCTGTGTAAACTATGTACTTGGACCCTTCATTCATGTTTTGCATTACGTTAAGATGCCCGCATTAATCGAAGCAATCAAATAGATTAGGGTGTCGCTGAGCTGTTGCGGAGAATCGCTTTCTAGAAGAGATCTTTCGATTTGTGATTCCCATCCCCTGTCTTTCATTTTGGCATCTAGTATTTTTGTCAGGCCTTTGTGACAGTGCTCAGTGCAGGAGTACCATTTCTCTGGATGCAGTACGGTAAATAAGTGAGAAGTTCGTACAGAGAGTTCCCGATGTATTCTATCCCGTTCTGACTTCGAACCTCTGTAAAACATATCATTAAAGTTCGATTCAGATCGGGTTCATTTCTGGCCAAAGTCAGAAGGTAATTTTGTTTGAGTTGGGAAATAGTTTTTCTCTTTCTTCAAGCCAAGAAATGAATAGACCCACTGCCCACAAACTCATGTTTTCAGTTTATGTTGAAAATGCAGACTTGCTTAGTGTCTCTGACTACCCGATAATGGAGTACCTTCTTCAGAATCTTGTGCACGGGGGATTGTCTCGTCTTCAAATTACGTCAAAGTAATCTCATCGCTGTTTGATCAATCAAAATTGCAAAATCACCAAGGGTAATGTTATACCGGTTTGTAGTCAAAAACAGTTTTTGATCGGAATCCATTCTTTATGGTGACAGTGGTAAGCGGTGAAGAGAAGGTCGTTTCCGTTGTGACTTTTTTATAGGTCACAAGCTGTCGATTAGTGCAGCAGGAGTATTTATGACGAGTGCGTTTTTCAGAATGTTTGAGATCAGAACATGTTTCGGTGTCTAGGTCCCACGAATCAATGCAATGTTGACTTCGTTTAAAGCAGGAGAAATGCGTGGATTAGTTTCGCTCCTCAATGTGTGGATTAGTCTCGCTCATGAAGCCCATCCTCGGCTTAACAGCCTCGAACGAGCTTCACGAGCGAAACTTATCGACCGACTGAGGATTTTCCCCTACACTTAATTTCCTCTCTGATACACTTGATGTTGGTAGAATCTTCGTCCCATAAAGCCTATAGACAGCCCTTCGAATCACTATCATGTCAAAGTTGTCAAGGATGCTTTTACTTTCCGATTTTGACTTTTGGGACCTGCCTTGTCTGATGTGTTTACGATATAGTAAACTTGCTGGTAAGACATACCACCTGCACTGCAAGTTCTATAATAAACCCATTCTAAGCAAAAGAAAGGTTCAGTTATGTCTTTTTCAAGCACAAAAACGTTTGCAACAATCGACTGCAACTCGTTGGCCATAATGAAAGCTGTGATAAAGATGTGCATGAATGACGGGAAGCATGTTTATTAAGACAATATTTATATTATAATTTCTGCTATAAAGAAACAGTGATTTAGAAAAATAACACAAACATTCATAATTTGTTTGTTTATAGAAACGTTAATTCATATTTATGCATCACTTTTATGAGAGTATGGCACCCATGAAGAGCCACCTCCTCGTGGTGGGTGCTGGGTAACGCTAAGTGCTCTTCTCCCGAGTGGATCCGGGACAGAATGTGTCCACAGCACCCCATTGCTTGTCGTAAGAGGCGACTAAATTGGGCAACCTGTTTGCCGTGGGTTGCGTCCCGTGTCGGTGGAGGACGGGATCCTGGTGGTTGAGGGCAGTTGGGCTTTTAACTGCGTTTCATTTGCCCAACACACCACTTCGGCCCTTACTTCACCTAGACGGGTGGTTGAATGGGCCCGATTCAACCAATCGGCTGGTCATGCCAAGCCCTGTGCATGGACTGTATATGTGTCATTGCACAGATTTCATTTGGAATTGTTTTGAATTTCGGCTTTGGCACTACTTGTGATCTGTAAGTGTTTTATTGTGAATTCTAATATGAACTTTGCCTAGAGTCTTATGCCAGAAGGCGATGGCTCATGGGCCAATCTGGTAGTTTAATTATTTATAATTCTTCTACTGGAGTATATCATCCGGGTATCCTTGGTGCTGCAAGTTGGAGGCCCGCTTGCTTTGGCATTGTCCTTGTGATACTCCGTGGTGGGTGGGGAGCTCGGATGATGAACCATATGACACCAATCATGGCTTATGAAGTACCCCATAAAAAACAAAGCGTCCGCTTGAAATTGATCCTGTTCATACTGACCACAGACCGTCTCTGTCGACTGAGTATTGGCCACGTTTCCTTGTTATTGAGACTCCGGACAAGACACCATTAAAGCTGAACCCTTTCGCAGTATCTAAAGGCATTCAAGGTATTGCTGGGAATGTTAAGAACATTCGGCGCTTACGTTCGGGTGCGCTACTAGTTGAGTGCAGCAAGAAACAGCAAGCATCCAATCTGATGAGTATTGAATCTTTTGTGGGCATTCCGGTCATGGTCTCTGCTCATAAGACCTTGAACACTAGTAAAGGTATCATAAGAGATCGTGATCGATTGTTTGCTGACATGACCGAACTTGATATAGCATGTGAAATGAAAGATCAAGGTGTGCTGTATGTGAAGCGATTTTCAACCCGAAAAAACAATGAAACATTCCAAACTAATACCTATCTGTTTACTTTTTCATGTCCAAATGCTCCTAAATCAGTGAAGGCAGGCTATTGTAACATACAAGTTGATACCTACATCCCCAACCCGCTCAGATGTTTTAAATGCCAAAAATATGGACATGGCGTGAATACTTGCACATTGTCTGTTGTGTGTGCTCACTGTGGTGAGAAAACACACACAACAGAAGATTGTGACAGTGACTTTAAAAAATGCACCAACTGTTCAGGCGACCATTCATCTTCTTCGAAACAGTGTCCTATTTGGAAAGAACAAATGGAGATAAACAGAATAAAGTTTACTCAAAATATTTCCTTTTCTGAGGCAAAAAACTGGTAAAAAGGTCTGATCTTCCAGAAAGTTATGCTACAATAGCAAAAACATCATCGAAGTCTACCTCTAACATAACAAAATCATCCACAGGATGCCAAACTACCTTGACTTGGATAAATTGCGATTCTCCACAGCTTTTGTACCCTGGTATGTCATCTCAGACTGGGGAATCACTTACTAGTACATCAAAGTCGTCTTTTGATCACAAATCATCATCATCTCAGTCAAATTCAAAGTCTCAATCGACAGCTGATAGTCAACAAACTGTGAAAGGTAAACCGAAGCCTAAGCCTGATGCTTCAAAACAACAAAGTGGCAGAGCTCCTAAAGGGTCACAGAACAAAATTCAATTGTTTAATAAATACAGGTCTCTTGAAGACATGGACGTTTTTGAAAACGTCCATTCAAGTGTACATAGCTTGTCGCCCTCCAAATGAGTGCGGAGTAGATCCCCAATAAATCCCCCCAAAATATAGTTTATTCCAATAATATTGTACAGTGGAACTGCAGAGGATTGAGGAATAATTTACATGAATTACAGCTATAAGTCCAAGATTTTACACCTTCGGCGATATGTCTCCAAGAGACATATTTATAACAAACAGATACATTTGACCTTCGTCATTTTAATGCATATCATTGTTTTTCACCTCCGGGTGATAGAGCCAATGGCGGATCATCCATTCTAGTCAGACAAAACGTTATTCAAAGCCCTGTTTCACTTAATACTAATATGCAGGCTGTTGCAGTGAGAATTACTCTACATGTAGCGTTTACGCTATGCTCTCTCTATATTTCGCCATCTTCGACGTTTGCCAAAACTGATCTTCAGGCTCTATATGACCAACTCCCGAAGCCTTGTATTATAATGGGAGATTTAAATGGGCACAACCCACTCTGGGGTAGTGTAACTACAAACACTAAAGGGAAATTGTTGGAGAACTTTTGTTCTGACAATGATTTATGTATTTATAATGATGGTTCCAACACATATTTACACCTTGGTACAGGGACCTATTCTGCTCTCGACTTGTCATTGACAAATTCGGAACTACTAAATGAATTCGAATGGTCAGTCCACGATGACCTCTGTGGAAGTGACCATTTCCTACTGATGTTCCTCCATCATGAAGGCGAAATTTTAAAAAAGCTACCTGGGCTTTATATGAAACACTGTGTGCTGAAAAACGTAAAACTGAACGCTTTATTGACGTTCCGGATGCTATTAAATGCTTTTCTGATGAACTGAAATCCATAGCTGATGAGTGTATTCCATAGTCCTCTGTAGTTCCACACATAAGAAAACCATGGTTCAACGATGACTGCAAACAAGCTAGGAAGGCAAGGAAAAAAGCTGAACATTATTTCCGTCGCCATCCTATGGTGCATAATTTAAATAAATTAAAAATTTTAAATGCTAAAGCACGGCGTACTTTTAAACAGAACAAACGTCAATCTTGGCAAAATTATGTATCCAAAATAAATTCTCGGACACCTATGTCCAAGGTATGGAACATGGTCCAGAAAATTAAAGGTAAAGGTACTAAATCTACTGTCCATCATCTTAAACATGGAGATCAATTACTTACTAATAAATCAGATATTGCAAATAAACTGGGCGAAACCCTCGCTAAACACTCGTCCTCTTCTAACTATTTACCTAAATTTCAGCAATATCAAAAACAACAAGAAAAGAAAACAATTAATTTCAATTCTGATAATGGGGAAGATTATAATGAAACATTTTCTATTCATGAACTCCATACTGCTCTTGATCAAGCCCATGACACTGCTACAGGAGCTGATAACATACATTATCAACTCCTGAATCACTTACCAGAATCCTGTTTAGAGACGCTCTTGTCAATATTTGATGATATTTGGACTTCCGGGAAATTTCCTTCTTCATGGCGTGATGCAATAGTAGTACCAATACCTAAACCTGGACGTGATCATACGGATCCATCCAATTATTGTCCGATTTCATTAACTAGCTGTGTTTGCAAGACCATGGAACGTATGATAAATAATCGACTTGTTTGGTACTTGGAAACTAATAATCTTATCACAGATATACAATGTGGTTTCCGGAAAAACAGAAGTACTGTCGATCACTTTGTGCGTTTAGAATCATTTGTGAAAAACGCACTGATTAATAAACAACATGCTGTGTCTATCTTTTTTGATCTTGAGAAGGCATATGACACAACCTGGAAATATGGCATACTGAGAGATTGACATGATTTCGGTTTGCGAGGTCGTTTGCCTGAATTCATTGCTAAATTTTTAAATAACAGGCAATTTCAAGTCCGCGTGGGTTCTACCCTGTCTGATCATTATAATCAGGATCAGAGTATTCCATAAGGCAGTATTTTGTCTGTCACTCGGTTTTAACCGATTTAATCGATGGAGTTTTATTTGTGGATGATTTTAATATTTCTTGCCGCGGTAGGAATATGCATACTATTGAACGGCAACTGCAGCAAAATTGATAAATGGTGTCTTGAAAACGGCTTTAAATTTTCTAAATCAAGAACCAATTGTATACACTTAAGTCGTAAATACAAACCCCATAAAGAACCAGAACTATTTCTCAGTGGTACCCCAATCAAAGTCGTCAAGGAGGCCAAGTTCTTGGGACTTATTTTCGACTCACATTTGACCTTTTTGCCGCATATTAAATCCCTTAAAGCCACATGCCTGAAGGCACTCGATTTATTAAAGGTTGTTTCAAATTCAAAATGGGGAGGGGATCAATCTACCCTTCTTCACTTATATAGATCACCGATCCGATCTAAACTTGATTACGGCTCCATTGTATATGGTGGCGCTTGTCAAAGCAACCTAAAACTACTTGATCCTGTGCACCACCAAGGCCTAAGACTTTGTCCTGGTTCTTTTAGAACCTCTCCTATTGACAGTCTATATGTCGAAGCTGATGAGCTTTCTCTCAACTTACGTCGTATCAAACTATCTTTACAACACATTACAAAATTAGCTTCTAATGAGTCTAATCCCACATTTAATTGTGTTTTTATGCTCTCTGTGAGGATTTGTATACCAAAAAGTCTTCCCTTGTTCCGCCTCTTGAGCTCAGAATTAAGCCATTTCTTGCTGCTTCCAGCATTGAGCTGGACCATATAGCTCCTTCCCGTCTTCTTTCTTCTCCTCCTTGGCAGTTGGTTAGGCCACATGTTGACCTAGCATTAACATCACTTAAAAAATCAGAAACGAATGAATTACAGTATAAACAAGAGTATAATCAATTGAAACATAAATATAGCAATTATAAATCCTTATTTACAGATGGGTCCAAGGACGGTGGCGCAGTGGCTTGTGCCACTGTCATTGGATCCAGAACAATATCTTCTAGGTTACCCGAAAATAGTTCTATTTTTACAGCTGAAGCTAACGCCATATTAACAGCTCTTAAATATATTCAAAGACACCCTTAACGTAAACAATATATAATCTATTCTGATTCTCTTTCTTGTCTTCAAGTTATTAAAAATGTATCATGTAAACATCCACTTTTAATTGATATTATTGAACTGTATAATAGTCTTGCTACTGGCCAGTACGGCATCGTCTTCTGTTGGTTACCAAGCCACGTAGGCATTTCTGGTAACACATTGGCTGATCTTGCTGCCAAGGCAGCACTCAACAAATCTGTGACACCACTTCTTATTCCTTACAGTGATTACAAAGCCACCATTAGATCTTATATCCGTGATCTGATGCAGAAGAAGTGGGACACCCAAGTAGGTACAAATAAATTACATGAAATAAAACCGTATATTGGTTACACCTACTTGGATTGTCAGTCCAGATTTGAAGAGTTTATTTTAAGACGATGTCGTATTGGCCATACTAGATATACTCATTCATACCTTTTAAAAGGTGAGGATCCTCCATTTTGTATCCCTTGTGATGAGAGAGTTACAGTCAAGCATATCCTGCTTGACTGTGTTGAATTCTCCGTCACAAGGGATAAGTATTTTACAGTTAAAACAATTAAGGATCTTTTTACCAGCGTTAGGTATCATTTAATTATTGATTTTTTGGTTGAATTTTGAAATTATGTTGTGTAAATAGATGTATTTTAATTCTTGGAAGTTTGGATTGGTAACTTGAATTGTTGGTGGCTGTACCCTCAAAGGGGGTTGAAGTATTGTAAAATTATTGTCCTCCTGAGAGGGTACGTAAGTCCAAAAACATTCACAGTAAATTTAAACTCTCCACTGTTCTTAGTCGTAGTATATCTGTATTTTTAATTTTTGGCTAGATATGTCTAGATTGCTAACAGCTGAGGGGATGATGTAAATCCGACTAGGCTCCATGCACGTAGCAGAGGCACTGTAAGTCCCCATGGTCCCTAGTGTGGTGATCTACCTTCAGTTGCTGGCAACCTATAGCCTGATTTTATACTGTATTGTCCGAATAGTGATATTATTTTTAAACTGTCCACACTAGTTTTAATCTCATTTGTGATATTCTAGTTGTTTTACTGTCCTTCGCTGACAGGTTTTTATACGATACATGTACAGTCGAACCCCATTGTCTCGAACTCGGTTGAGACGAATTCTCGGATGTGTCGAACTGACATCTCGGTCCCTGCCGATTTCCTTATATTTATCATTATTTTTACCCTGATGTGTCGAACTAGATGTGTCGAATTCCCGGTTGTGTCGAACTCATTTTAGGGTCCCCAAAGGCTCTAACAAGTACAAATTTACCCTTTTGTCTCGAACTGTCAAAGTTGGTTGTTGCAACTGAAAACTTCAGTCGCGCAATCGGAAGTCATCCTCATAAACGTGCTACCTAAAGATCAAAAGTAACGATTAACGGACTCAACAATCAAGTGACATGTTTAACTACGCATCTATACACACATTGTCAGCACACTTACCAACTGAACTTTAAATTTACTCAAACAATTAACCATAATTAAGTTGTTACCAGTGACACGTTGATCACGGACCGACGGGATATCTCTAAACAAACAATGGCGCATGTTGTTGTCATGTGACAATCTATGTTAGCGGTCATGTGATTTCCTTGAAAATACAAAATGAGAAGTGAGGAAAACGGAGTTGGATTATCTAAATTGATGTTGGTTTAATATTTAGGTGTAGGATCACCCCTACCCTAGCTGCAGCATGGGCCGCCCTCGACACCCTTGTCAGATTTTTGGAAGCACGTGGCACTGACGTCTGTTGTGACGATGCCATGCCCGAACGCCAAACAGACTGTAATTTCGGGGTTTTTTTAGGAGATAAATTCCCCCATGTACACGTATGTACATTCCGATTCCGTGTGTATGAACCATACAACTTTTATACTGACTGAAAATGAATTAGTGCTGTCAAGTAAATGGGATCGCTTGTGAGTTTGTGAAATTATTCTTGTTCTTATCTTTTTGTATGCATATTTATTTGCCATGACGAATAAAGTGATTGAATTGATTTACATTGGTATATGTTGTAATTTAAAGATCAATACTGCCGTAAACGTTTATTGCAAAGATATATTGTTTGTATGTGTATCCTACTGCAAAATAACGATGTGTTAAGCACAGTGGTCGTGTTGGTTCTTGGTCTTTTCAATGCTGACGGATGTATCGAACAGTCGGATAAGTCGAACTTTTTCCCTTGGACCCGACGAGTTCGACACAACGGGGTTTGACTGTATTTCATTTCAGTATTAAATGTTCTCGTCACGATATGGCTGAGACACTACCGATGTGACGTTAAATATTAACTCACTCACTCACTCACTTTATGAGAGTATTACAGATTATAAGCATACATGTAAAGCCTATTGCATGTTTCTCTTGTTAAACTCGAAAAAAGAGCTTAAGTTGTTGGTTTCGGTACCAAATCCTTTCCCGTAAACTGCTCTTTAAATGCATTGGAATGCTCTGTAGGCGAGTTGATACATTATAAAAATATTAAGGCTAAAAAGCATTTTTCTATCATTACCGGCGGTACTTTAGACGTCACTACACGCATTCAAGCAATGACACCTCGCTGGATGATTGTTTCAGGTGGGACCTGAAGAAAACGGATACCGTTTTGACTACCCCTTTTCTAGTCCTCATTTGACGGGCGGAAAGGATCGTGCCCTGGAAGACGGGTTGTCATCATTTCGAGGGGCAAATTTCTCCACCTACGACAGTGACAGTGACAACAACTGTGCAGACATACACCAGTCAGGGTGGTGGTGGCTGACAACATGTTCTGAGTACAACCCAACTGGTCAACCACAGTCGCCAGCAGTCCAGAACAAGACGACTGACCCAGCACATATGTCCTGGCCTCACCGTCTAGGTTACAGTGCCATTTTTATCGAACTCTACGTTTTTGCAACCTAGTTAAATCGCAAGAGCCTGGACAGGCAAATCACAGAGTCTGACGGGCATTATCCGTCGTAAAGCATATATTGAAAAAGAAAACGTTCTGTCTTTGAAACTCAAAAGAATCACGAAGGTACAACACTATGAACTTTAGATAATGTTCTTGTTCAATAAAAGCGATAACAACCATATCCATATTGTTGAGTGCTCATTGCCAGGTAAACCGGAAGTCACCCGTGAGAAACCTGCTAAACACTATGCTGTAACTCTATTCTACAATTATCCAAGTTTACAGAGTTATGTAAGTAAATACAAAGGTATTCCAATGGCAATACAACAGTGTGTGAGAGAGTGAGTTTTAGTTTTACGACTTTTTAAACAATATTCTAGCAATATTACGACGGGTGGGCACTAGGAATAGGCTTCACACATCGTACCCATGTGGGAAATTGAACCTGGGTCTTCATTTAAGGACGAAAGCAGTGATTAAAGCAACGACGAGCAAGCTGGTAGTATTCACATCATTCCAACAACAGTCACCTTTCCCAATATAGGCTTAGGACGAGTATATAGGGTAAGAAGGGTACACAATGGTCACCTTTCCCAATATAGGCTTAGGACGAGTATATAGGGTAAGAAGGGCACACAATGGTCACCTTTCCCAATATAGGCTTAGGACGAGTATATAGGGTAAGAAGGGCACACAATGGTCACCTTTCCCAATATAGGCTTAGGACGAGTATATAGGGTAAGAAGGGTACACAATGGTTTGTCTTCTTGTCACTTGAAAGGCAGTATGAAATGGAAGCAAGAGTTAGCTCAACTTGTATACGAAGAGACTCCAGAAGATTCTCCTATTACCTGGCTTAGAGTATAGAGGCACATTCTGTTGTAGTGCTATGTAGGACAATCCGGAGCTCTCTCAACTTAGCACACCACTGATTGACCACCCGATCCCGTTAATCGCCTCTTACGATGAGCATGGATCGTCGATGAAGGGTCAATGTCAAGGTCAGTGGTCAACAAAGGTCAAGGAGAGGCGTTTTAAAGAGGAGAAATCCCTGTAGGAAACGAACAAATTTATACTGAAGGAAACAAATGCAGGATCAGAGGACAGTTCAAGTGTTCCTTAAATATGTCCCAGTTTTCATGACGGCTTTGAATTGCGCTGTGGGAGGAAATCTGCGAATGATGTTTCCTTATTTGTTTTCCTCAGTATATAGTTCATCCATTGTGGCACAGATCAATAAAGGCAAATCCATTGATGTATGCATGTAGACGAGGTCAGGTGTGCTGCCTACTTAGGAGATATAACTCCGACTTTTGAAATTCGGTGAAATTCTACCGTAGAATATACACTGTCACACCTTGTATTTTAATTTGGAACTTGTCCCGTGACAAGTGGAAACATGGGAGTAGATCCGGTTTGTATTGACCTTTGAAAAGCACTGTAAACTCCCATTGTAAAGGGTATTTGGTTTTTCTTACTGAGCATAGTCCAGACTGGATATCACAATGTATTGGGGAAGTGAGTGAGTTTAGTTTTACGTCGCACCCAGCAATATCCCGGCTATATTGCAGCGGTCTGCAAATAATCGAGTCTGAATCAGACATCCAGGAATAAACATCATGAGAATTGATTTGTGAGATTGGGAACCGATGACATGTGTCAACCTAGTCAGCGAGCCTGACCACCCGGTCCCGTTAGTCGCCTCTTACGACAAACCTTTTTGCAAACATTCTACCCCGGACCTTCACGGGTCCCTCTGATAATCGTCTTCTTCACATTTGTTGAAATGTAGTTACATTTGGATCATCACTGGCTGGGTAGTAGTAATACATAAAGTCAAAGCGTTGACATCCTTTATAGTATCGAGAGAAACCCTATGGTTATTGTCAACACAAGAATGATTTTTTAGCTACATTCGTATTGAAGAGAGACTGAGACACATCAACGTAGAGTGAGTTCAGAACTTCTGTTGCGTTAATCATCCGTTAGGTTGGGGCATGTTATCTTAAAATTTAGAAGCAGCGGTCATCCAACTCCTCATTTCATGCCTTTGGGCCGAAAAGGAGAGCAGGGTAATGTCTTGTCTCACCCCGGAACCACGGAACGGCAATGACCATCGCAACCCCAGTCACTCACCGACGGAGATTCCAACCCAAGCACAGTTATGACAACAACCAGTGCTGTTTGTTGTCTAAAGCCTTCGACCATCCGTTTAGGAACTGATCTTCAGCAACCCATGCTTGTCGTTAGAGCCGACTAACCGGATCGGGTGGTCAGACTCAGTGACTTGGTTCACATGTATTAATGTATCCAAATTCCGTAAAGCCATGGTTGTTTTCTTGATCACTTGATTGTGTGGTCCAGATTATATACTGTATCCATGAAAAGTTTAGAATCACTACTGTATATGTAGCCCCTTACTTCAGTCAACTGTTCTAAACTAGACTTCAAAATATTCAATACTGTTTAAACGTACAGTATACGCATGAACTGATGTATTGTAAAACGAATTTGCAGCTTTGAAAAGATTACTGTCGTGAGTCTCATACATGATGAAAGTCAGTAAATTCTTTGCAAGACTTTACACCAAAAAGCAGCTGTTCACATGCACGATATTTGCTGTATTGCTGTATGGTCATCGTACCATTCATCTACAAAAGGGTTTGTAATTGGTTCCCCCAGGTTGGTAGAGAAATTCATCTTCGATGTAACCATATACACATAACCAAAAGTGAGTTTAAACTTTTGATGGGCAGTATATGGATATATAGACTGCGGTGTGACCACATGACATACACATAACCAAAAGTGAGTTTAAACGTTGATGGGCAGTATATGGATATATAGACTGCGGTGTAACCACATGACATACACATAACCAAAAGTGAGTTTAAACTTTGATGGGCAGTATATGGATATATAGACTGCGGTATAACCACATGACATACACATAACCAAAAGTGAGTTTAAACTTTGATGGGCAGTATATGGATATATAGACTGCGGTATAACCACATGACATACACATAACCAAAAGTGAGTTTAAACTTTGATGGGCAGTATATGGATATATAGACTGCGGTATAACCACATGACATACACATAACCAAAAGTGAGTTTAAACTTTGATGGGTAGTATATTGATATGGGTAAACTGTGGTCATGTAACTGGAATATTGCTGCCAACCAAACTAACGCATTCGGCATAAGATGACATGCACGAAGTTACCGATGGACTTATTTCTCGCCTTTAAAGAGCAGCGTGGTTGTTGTGACTATTGTCATCGGGAAATTGCGTTGATGGCGTGTTGTGCCACTTATTGCCATGGAGGATGGAATGCCAAACATTCTAAAGGCAAGAAACAACTGTTTAATGACAGCAAAACACTCCTGATAAATCAAGGTTACAAAAAACTTTCGTTTCTCGAGATTGTTCGAAGAGTAAGAAAATAGCCATGACAATTATCAGAATGATAATACTGTACTGCTTCATACTTGCAGATCGAAATAATTTGTTTATATGTATCCAACTTGTATTCTGCTTTTGTTACTTTTAAAATGGTCTTGGGGTTCTTCACTTAACAACCTTACCACAAGTTAACAAGAACATGCCTCTGGACAGGAAGCATTGTGAACTCATCTTGTTGAGGAAACCTACACACGGCAACAAACGGGAAAAAATTCAATAAATCAACAAAAAATAACATTATTATGTGTCTGATTATTTTCTCTGATGTTCAAGTTCGATTTTCGTGTTTTTGTGACTCTTGTTTGGAGTTGACTGGTCTTCACTGCAGAGATGCAGGTATAAATCTATGATTTTATCATCAAATATTTGCTCATTATGCCATTTACAGGGAGACATAAACACCCTATTGTCCTTCTGTAGACTGTTCGTCTTCAAAGTTGAGTAACTTGTCTCATAATCTGATAAAGTTTTCTATATATTCCAGTCAGCATTTATTTCAATATTCTTATCATCACTTAACTATGAGTAGACTGACTGTGGCAGAATAGCACATACAGAACTCGCTTGTAGCGAGGAAGATCTGGCCTTGCTACGCGACTGGGTTCCAGTTCCACGGTGTTCCTTGTTTAAGTCCATTATGAATGATACAACTAGAACTGGCCAATGTCCATCCAACTAAATAACTCACCTATGTGTGGTACACTTCAGCATATCCGGATGAGAACAATTTTAATTTAAAACTAGCAAGCTATCACATAAAGATATCTTCGTAGAGATACAATACATACGGGGCAAAGATCGCCAGTAGCTAAAGGTCAAATCAACAGGAACTGCTACAGCTTTACTCATACTCATTACTCAAGCTGTATGCGATTATCGTTTTGCCAAAGTAGTCCACGATGAAACCCAGGCAGTGATGAACAATCCTTGAATGATGGGGTCTTACGCAGGGTAATTGTTTCACACTATTTCAGGCCTTTTATGGGTACATCTACCAACAACAAACGGGGTGACCATTGCGACTGCTCAATACAATTGACTTAAAATCCCTTATAGGTGTAACCGATACTTCATGTAATTTCAGGCATTCTATTTAAACCTTTTTTGCGTTCTGTTTTAGCTAACAATTCCACCATTACCAGGTATCCAAGAGAAGACAAGGCGTTGTGATTATAGCCTTAAAGTTTCATTCTTAGGGTACCGAAGTTACTCACAAAAACCCAAGCACCTACAGGAAGGGTACATTGATTGGCTCAATTATGTTTGAGGTAAGAAACTTCCGAATGCAACTTGCCCTTTAGCTTTAAATTGAGCTAGAACAAGTGAGCTGAAGAGACACCACATGGACACACATTTATCTCTGCCAGTGTGCCTCACCCCTATTTAAAGAGCACCTAAAGGAAGCCGCCAGCAATCCTAACCAACATGGCAGTCAGAATAATTGGGTTCAAGGAGGTCCACGTAAACACAAAATACTCTCGGCCAAAAAACCCGCATACAGCGACATGCCACCGTTTACGGCCACGTTGATAGCGAAGTGCTTGTATGAAACCTTTCCCTGAAAATAATTGTATACACAGGGACCACAGTGATGTAGTAATCTTTAAATTTTCAATAACAACATTAGCATGTATTGTTGCATAGCTGCTATTTTAACGTGAGAAGTCCATATCATGTAGGGGTGACGGTCACGCCGTTTCACCGGCAGCTATTTCCTGAAATACTGGACGTGTTCGAATTCATTGCTTGCAAGGGCATTTGTAAACTATGGTCACGTGCCGTCAATTAGCAGTAAAGAGAGTTACCTAACCTAGTTCGTGCTGCCGGATAACAATAGGATTGGTCATTGACATATTCCAAAATGTATTATTTTATTGATTACATTCAACAGTAACCGTTCAGCAGTTTTGTATCTTGGCCAAAATAACACATATATCAATCATTCCCAAACAATTCAGCCTCTGTCAGTCTTAATACCAATGTGGCATGTTTGTCTGACACTTTGATCCTGATTATATAATCAACAGACAGGGTTGAAATCGGACTCGAAATTGTCTGTCAGTTCGAATAACTACCGTGCCTCTACACAGGGTTGTATGTCTTTTTATATATACCGTGTTTCGATCTTGTGCCATATGTTCTAAACAAATGACTTAAGTCAAACTAAATGGTCAATGGTACCTCAACTTTTATTGATAGTCTTCCCTTTCCGTTGTTCTTCATGTTTCTGAAATTCAGGCACAGGAAGACCAGGTATCGTCTTTAGTTTCTTTAGATTAGAATTTGAACCTTTGTAAATGTTCCATTTCCTTTTTGTAAATTTCTTCCACTGGAGACGTACTTCAGGGAGTGAGTGAGTGAGTGCGTGAGTTTGGTTTTACGCCTTCACGGGTCGACACCACAGGAACGACGACTGATTAGTTGATTAGTAGAATATCAAACTAAGACTGTGATAGACTGTCCCTGTTTGATGAGGTCGTAAAATGATTCACAATGCATCTGGCTCACTGGTTACACCTCTTAATAGTCTTATGCGTGTTTTTTCCGGTTGTTCGGTGTAGTTCTGTAACGTATTGATTCTTATGTGATTTCGTGCGGCTTGCATGACACAAAGTGGCCGCAATTGTTAACGTTATACGTCCATAATTATCATTACTACGAAATTACGCAACTTATTGTTATGGTTATTGGTACAATATTTATGCTGTGACATATCTGATGTTAAGATACGTTTTCCATGTGTACATTCCGATTCCAAGCTGATACTCCGATTGCATTAAGGGGTACTGACAAGCAAAAAACAAACTGGAGTTTAAGGATTTATTAACATTAGACAATAATGGAAGCAGTGAAGCTGGACATAGGAAGTGCTCAGTTCAAACCACTCAAAGTGTAAGCCTAACAGGCGAATATGCACACCTCTGCAAAATATCTGGGCCTCCCTTCACAAAGCATTAAGGTGATCTTAAGTCACCAAGGTGAAAGTAGCCCTAGGTACACATCTGAATCGATCTAAGTACACAAAGAAAAAGAAAATGTCTACAGAGGTTAAAGTGACGCCAGAGTGAACATATTAACCACATGTTATGTAACCTACCCGGGAGGATCCGGGTCGGATTTGTCTCTCAGTAATCCATGCTTGTTGTAAGAGGCGACCAACGGGATCGAGTGGTCAGACTCGCTGTCTTGGTTGACACATATCATCATATCCCAACTGAGTAGATAGATGCTCATGCTGATGATCACTGGATTGTCTGATGTTGTTGGGTACTGGTTCACAGACGGCGCCATAGAGCGGAGACGTTCTGTGCAACGTTAAACAACCAAACAACCAAACAATGATACGTCACCAAGAATGATATGTACAATCCAGCCCCCAGACTAAGAGCATAAGTTTTTACAAGCTTTATACCACATATGTCTTTATGACAAGCACACTCCCCCCCCCCCCCCCCGAGTAGTCATTTGACCACTTAAAAGCACTAGCCAAGGCTGGGAACTGTGTTTCATATAATACACGTAACTTACAGTATGTATTATGTACTGGGCGGTGAGTAGCCTAGTGATCAAGACGATCGTTTTTCACCCATAAGGCCGGGTTTGATTCCCCCAGATAGGTATAATAGCGTGAAGTCCGTCTTCACTGTAATAGTATTGGAAAAGCGGCGAAGCATCATATTCTTTAGCTGTATTGAGTATAATCATTCATCAGGTACTAGGTATTTAGTTACTTCAAGAAAGGTTACTTAAACACTTACACCATGAAACAGTACAGACACAAGCCAAACTGAATGTCGTCACATGCGCGATAAATTGTTGAATTAGAGTTAATGTTAACAGGTTTGACAGCACAATTCTTCCGTTTGTCAAACTGCAGCGAGTCATCTTCGTGAAAAGAGTCTCGTATTTTCACTGTCCTTCGATACAAGTTTTTACGTTCTCAACTATTGATTTTAATATTAATATAAATTAAATTGTTCTGGTCACGATATGGCTGCAATACTGCTGGCGTTACGCTAAACATTAACTCTTCGTGAAGGAATGGTTGGCGAACACATCAAGATCCAGCAAATCTGGTATAGAAATACGGCTGATGCCTGAGTCAACTTAAGGAGATACAACAGATCTACGACTCTCATACTGATAATCAGTTTACCAATGATACAGTCAGCAGAATGATTGGAACACGCACTGGAATTAAACGCTGTCAGACATTTTCCTGTAACTGAATGAAAATCCGGACATTAGTCCAAGCAGTGGATTAATCTACTTCCAGGTATATTTCAATCTTTACTGGGGCCTTGTTTTCAGCATGTGGCCATGTCAACGACGTTGGATCACTGGTCTGGTGGACCACCGACAGTGGCTGTGGCTGACCAGTGGGGTTGTATGTATAACAACCGTTGAACCACCATCCTGACTGGCTGATGTTGGGGCAGTTAGAGCCGGAATTATCATTGTCATAGGTAGAAAAGGGGACACCCACAGAGTTGACCAGTTCGTCCATCAGCTGTCGATTGTCGGTATCCCAGAAGTTTTCTGATGAGGAACTATAATCGAATTTGTACAGGTCTTCCTCTCCGTAAGCCTGCAAACGGAACAAAACACTTGTAAAACTACGCAAAAAAACTATTTTACTAATCTCTGGGAGTGAGAACATGTGTTTGATACCATTTGAACAACATTACCGTTATATAAGGGCGTTTCATTTCGATTTGGGAGGAACGTTCAAACTGCCACAGGCATTAAAAGACGTAAACGTAAAATCCATATGTACGACTATGGCTGAGATACCTAGATTGCAATCAAGGACCAAAGGTTTCTCGGGGGGCCAAAAGATGCAGATACGTACAACGAATTACGGGGTCTCAGACGCCCGGGCCACTCGGTCAATAGGAGAGGATCAGAAAATATACTGACTTAGTGAAACACACACACGCGCCCGCAGTACACGAGCATGCATGCTGCAATATACGTCAAATATTCGTGATGCAGTTTCCAGCTCATTACTATCCATCGTCATGCATGACACTCCACTTTCTCCCCTTCGACTATGACATAGAAGTATGGAAGTACCTTAAACACGTTATAGAAATGTTGCCTCCAATGCAGGGATCCATAATCTTGGAAATATGCCATAACGACAAACTTATGATCTCGATTTGTGGTCACACTGTGCAGCATTTCCAGCCCCGCCCAATAGTTTCCTGGAGCAACCAAACAGCACATGGACATACATAACTGACAAAGACACTTTTGAACCAAGGTAACCTAATTCTTTTAAATACACAATGAAAATGGTCTGAGTAAAGTACATATTCTAGTACATTGAAATATGTTAGTAGTGCAACTCCGCAACTCTACCTACCATTCTCCTCCAGATCTCCAAAACCATGCTTGTACTCTTCCCAAGACCTTGCAAAATCGACATACGGCTCATACAATCCTCTGCGCATGAAGTGCGTGCTTCCCTTGTACGCCATTTTACAGAATACTTTGTATTTCACGACTGAATTGTTGGGCTGGATGTAAAACAGGCCCTCCTGACCTGTGTAATGATCAGTGTTGTGACCCTCGGAGCAATCTGCAGTGAGAACTCAACATCATTGAGTCTGCTAGGTGAAAGATATATTTCGACCAAGTCTGTGCATGTATTTAGAAACGTCTTTCATAAATATAAAATATATTTGCTTTTTCTAAAACAACGTATACTTTCAAAAAACAAATATCGTTAGTAGGTATGGCATCCTGAGGTTGAGTATGGGGTACCGACTCTTTGAGCTGGATGTTAGAGGAAGGGTCCAAGTGATGCATGTCTACATTAAACTTGATGACACATTCGAGTACGGCTACAGGTCGCATCAAAGAGCATAATCAGGTCGAATTTGGATTATTTGAAATTTTTTCTCGTATGGGCCTTCTGAAATCGTGACTTGTTTAGATTCGGTTCTTACTTGAACGGATTTCATCACGCCTATCAATTATTCAGTCTTAACTTTGAACGCAGTTTCCTGACAAATGGCATGAGTTTAGTTTCAAGCCACACTGAGCATTATTTCAATATGTGGCGTCCGACTGTAAATAATCGAGTCTGGACCAGACAATCCAGTGATCAACAGCATGAACATCGTTCAGTAGAACTGGGAATACGTACGTCAATCAATTCAGCGAGCCTGACCACCCTATCCTGTTAGTCTCCTTTGACGACAAGCATGGGTTACTGAAGGTCAACATTCTAACCCGGGACCTTCACGAGTCTTCAAGATAAACAAACATTATTATGATTGAAGGATATGCACTATCGTTTACAGTTACCTTGCATAAGGCGTTCACACCATTTGCCAATAAAACCATGGAAACACCTGCATCCATAAGTGGCATTTATGAACATCCCTTCATTCTGACACCGGTAGGCATCCCTCTGCAAAATGTGTACATGACAATTTATCTACAGTAGTCCCGGTAAATGCAACGATATAAAAAGGTCAAAGGTCAATGGTGGGATGTCGGATCCTGAAATCCTCTGAATGTTACCATGGCAGATACAGGAGATATGTCCATGGAAAACAATATTGCAACATTATTATGTTTAAACCCCATAGAGTCATTTATATTCATATCATAATTATGTTTGTTTGTATGTAAGATTATTTTTACCCTTACCAGACAAGCCGGTGATCAACACAATGAGCATCGATCTGCGCGATTGGGAACCGATGACATGTGTCAACCAAGTCATCGAGTCTGACCACCCGATCTTGTTAGTCGCCTCTTACGACAAGCAGTCACATTGGATGGTCAGAATAGTTGACTGGGTTGATAAATGTAATCATATCAGAACTATGTAGGTAGCTAATAAGCTGACATCAGTCACAGGATTGTCTGGTCCAGAGTCACCGTCATCTCACCGGGAATACTGCGACGAAACAACAAACAATCACGCAAACATGAGTGAGTGAGTGAGTGAGTGAGTAAGCTGAGTTTTAGGACACTTTTAGCAATATTCCTGCAATATCAGGTACACCAGAAGTGTGCGTCACACATTGTACCCATGTGGGATTCGACCCCGGGTCTTCGACCAGACGAGCGAACGCTTTAACCACCAGGCTACCCCACCGCCCCATTGCAAAAATGAGCATCAATCCAAGCAACTCGTATACGAGAATATAAACCCTTAACCACGCCATGAAGGTAGACAACCAGATTGATTATACGCTTCGTTCAACAACAATACCCTGAATCCGTCTGACAGGCAACATACAGGACCATTTACTTACATTGAAATGTCTGTACCACTGATGAGGGCAGCCCCCGTCTTCCTGCCTCCTGTCAGAGTTCAGGAAACAGGTGAAGTACTGGCCCTCCTGTTTGACGCTGAAAGACTGACAGCTGTGGTCTCTTGCGCACAGAATTCCACAGGCTGTAATGGTGAGTCCTATGATTCTTTGGAATGTACTGGCGGAAAGGTTTGGGTCGTAACACGAGTTGACCAAGGTGAAGTTCATATCGGCAAAGATAACGGGTGTCGTCATCACAGCAATAAAAAGTCTCAGCATTCTCAAATTGTGCAGTCTGTTTAACAAAACTGGTCTAAAATGAGATACGTTTATGTATGTTAATAGGCGGATATAAATAATAGCTGAAAATCGGAAAAGCCATACGAATACCAGCAATAAGAGTACACGCGAATCATCTCTTTAAGAATGTATAAAACTTGCTGTAATGTATAAGACTGTTATGGATTACATAACGCGATGCCTAAACTTCAACATCTAAAGTGATAGTGGAAATGTCAGATAAAACTGATGATCAATACCCGAAACTGCCAAATGCACAAAAACATTGACAGCTTACACATAGAGATACTATGTGTTTATAATTAACATTCCATATATGCCGACCCGTCTTCCCAAAACACATTTCTTAATAAATGTTTGAATTAGGATGAATTATAGGGCATCCGAGACAGAATATGGCATCCGTAAAGGGAACTGAGTGGTTGGTTACGTCCATGTGAGGATCTGTACAACCAGGACGGTAGAGGCTGACTAAAGTCGTTGCACGTAACGGCCACGTTTACACACACAAATGTCATGTCCACGACGTAAAACACGTGTCGTTCATTTAATACTTTTGCTTCTGATACGATGGGCATCAAAATGGAATATATAAGTCAAATGTACTCACACGTCCTGCAACGAAGTTTCAGAGCTTGTGACTTATTCTGATCAAAGCAGAGTGCACAGCCATGTATTTACACGTGACGCTACATTAGTTGCCTATGTACTAAGTAACAACAGTTATATCTATTGGCGTTAAATGTGCTAATCATGTGTGCACGATTGATAATTTTGAAGGTTACACAGACGATTGATGAGTCCCCAATAATGTACATAAATGCATATTTCTGAGAACAGTTGAAACAATTCTTCGATTTCTTTTGAGTACAAAGGCTGATATTTACATATGCAATGTGCTGCTTATGGATCTCACAGATCCAAGTCACCAAGTGTGACTTGGATAATTATTACCATCTGATGAGGAATGGAAATTATCATGTAAAACATGCTGGCGGGGAAAATTCTTCATCGCCCGGTACTGGTAAAACTGATACACACATGTGAAATTATACTAAGATACTTCTGTATATGGATATAGAACCATAGTTAAGCAAGCATCTTGAGGCTTAGGTGATCTCCCTTTACTTATAATTATGCCTCATGAGGACACGTAGCCCAAACGGCTTCGGTGACCTCCTCTTACTTATGCCATGTCTCATGAGGACACGTGGCCCAAACGGCTTCGGTGACCTCCTCTTTCTTATGCCATGCCTCATGAGGACACGTGGCCCAGGCGGCTTAGGTGACCCCCATCCCATTTTTCCTTTTCGTCACGATCCATGCAAAAGTATGGCGAGGTCATCTAAGTCGCATGGGCCATGTGTCTCCATGGTGTGGATAAGTATGGATACTCCATAAGTATGGATATGTCACTAAAGCTTTAACTGAGCGAAAAACCTTGAACGCTTTTTGTCAAAATATTCTCAAGGCTACTGGGTAACACATCTTGTCCCAGAATACTGAGATCAATGTATGTATTTTCTCAGCATTTCGTTTGTGTACTAAAAGCACTTATCACACAGTATGTGTCTTTATCTAGTGTTGTTTTGAAAATATAGGATATGCATAATTACTGAGTCGAATCAATATTTTTCTCTTCGTTGTAAACATTCCTTAATGAATATTGATCCAAAAACCAAACATCTTACAATGAGTGTCAACAGTGCTGACGTTAGCAGTCTTACAAAGATATAAGATAGATCAACCCTAGTGGAAAGCCTAAAAAGCATCTCTTTCCTAAAAAGAGAAGGCGTCTTTTTAAACTTTTAACAACATGGTTGTAAGAGATTGCCACACAAATATGTCTGAAAAGGTGGTGTCAAATGTATCAAAATGTTGTTAAGAGAGAGAGAGAGAGAGAGAGAGAGAGAGAGAGAGAGAGAGAGAGAGATTATCTATTGTTTGTGTACGAGCTAACGATGCAACGTCTGTTACATCTGATCACTTTCCATATTACAGCTATATGGCGGCGGCCTGTAAACAATCGAGTCTGGACCAGACAATCCACTGATCAACAACATGAGCATCTTATAACAAGCACAGTTGCCTTTTATGGCAAGCATGGGTTGCTGAAGGCCTATTCTACCCCGGGACCTTCACGGGTAACAAAAAATCAGCCATTTCGGAACACATCACCAAATTTCCTGTCCACAAAATCATTTGGGACACTATCAAAACACTCTCCAACAACAAACATGATTACAAGTAGAGAAAATTGGCAGAGGCCATTCACATCCGCAGACACAACCCTTCCATAAACAGGGATCAGGGTATATTTTAACCTAACCAATTCGACACTTTAACCAACAAATATTACTCTCTCTCTCTTCCTTCACTAATCTTCCATTATCTGGTCCCCTCAACGCTGTAATCCCCCCCATCCCATCCCTGGCTTCACACTAATCACTGGTTATATGAACAACTCTAGTTATATCCTTTGATGTTTTTATTATCTCATCTCCTCAAATATATTATTGTTAATTTCGTCAGCTATAACTCATGTACCTGTATATAAACTGTTACACCTTGTCCTCCCATATGCTGGAAAACGGTATAAGAATCCATACCGAAACGTCGCCATTGTGAAAATAATGAAGTTGATCATCCATAAAACTTGTTCCTTCACCTTTAAAAATCTTAAGGACAAAAAGTTCAAGTTATTGAACAAATTCAGAATTACCGGTGATAAACAATTACTGATTGAATACATTAAGCTCAGAAATATGTACAGATGCATGTGTAGAAGTAAGAAACAACAATACCAAGATCGACAGACAAATGAATTGACTGATGTGGATATCTACAACAGGGCGTTTTAGCAAAAAGTAATGAAAGTGTCAAGTAATAGAAAAGTAGAAACATCTATAGGCCAGAACGAGTGGACCGAATGCTTCAAAGGTATTTTGAATATAACAGGTAATTCGGTAGATCAACTTCATCTCGACAACGCAGGGGAAACTCTACGTGACCACTGCAGTCTGTTATGTGAGGATGACGACATTACGCATCTGATAAATAGGGACATATCCGGACAAGAGGTCGAGACAGTTATTTGGAACTTAAAGGACGGTAAAGCACCAGGTCCAGATGGTATAAAGCCAGGAATGGTAAAATGTTGTAATGACTTCCTTACTCCGCATCTTACGGTCATCTTCAACGAGATATTAGCTACCGGAAACTACCCCACTGAGTGGGCCGAGGGTATCATCGTACCTTTCAGAAAAAAGGCGACGTCAACGAGGTGAATAATTATAGAGGCATATGCCTCATGGATGGTTTTTGGAGAATATTTTGATCAATTCTAAATGAACGCTTACAATTGTTTGCAGATGTTTACGATGTTCTCCGAGGCCCAAGCAGGATTCAGGAAGAATTACAGTACAACCGACAATATATTCACTCTTCAAAGTTTGATTCAGAAATAGCTCTCAAAACGCGGCGGTCGCTTTTATTGCATATTTGTGGACTTTAAAAAGGCCTTGGATTCCATTAATAGAAAGCTTCTTTGGTACTCACTAATAAGAAACGATATCCATGGCCGAATATTAACTGTGTTAGGGAACATGTATGCTAAAATACAGTCAGCTGTGAGAATAGGTACTAACTCAATTTCTGACTGTTTCCAATTGTGTGCGGCAAGGGTGCGCTTTCCTTTTTACAATATTCATTTCAGAATTACAAATCATGTTGGAAAATGCTGACCTTAGAGGTATATTCGTCGATCCTGAATTTATTGCAGCTCTTTTTGTTACCTTTTGCCGATGACTTATGTATCTTCGACGATTCGGTAATTGGTCTTCAAAGAAAAATAGACATTCTACAAAACTACTGTGTGACATGGGGAGTAGAAATCAACATGAATAAAACAGAAATCCTAGTCTTTCGAAACGGAGGATTCTTACGAAATTCTGAGAAATGGTATCTACAAGGATCACAGATAAAATGCTCAACATATTATAACTATATCGGAATAACGTTCTCTACTCGACTGTCATGGACATTATCTACTGAGGAGACCGTTACTAGTAAAGCTAACAAGGCCATAATGGCTATCAAACGGTTATCCTACAAATATCCAAATATGTCTGCAAGTGTTCTTTTCAAGCTCTTCGACAGTAAAATAAAACCAATACTACCTTACGGTGCAGAAGTATGGGGTTATCAGGACAGAGAAGTTATTAACAAATTCCACTCTAATTTTTGTAAATTCGTTCTCAGAGTAGGTAAGCATGTGTCTAGTAACGCAGTATTAGCAGAATGTGGTCGATATTGTATTAATATTGAGTATCAGAGTAAATGCATCCGGTAGCGGTGTAAACTGTTATGTATGCCTACTGATAGGTATCCAAAACAAGCTTATATTTTTATGAAAAAGCTTGATAATTGTAACAGAATTACCTGGGCATCTTATATTAGGACATTGTTAAACATGTATGGCTTTGCATTTGTTTGGGTAAGCCAAGAAGCTGGTACTGGCAATGACTTACTAGTTGTATTTAAACAAAGACTTATAGATTCTGCAAAGCAACATATCTTCAGCAAAATAAATGAGTCAGTTCATTTATCTTTTCATAAATCATTAAAGTCATTTTTGGAGTTTGAGTACTATATCTCCAATGTACAGCTAAGGGAGCATAGACCTTATTTATGCTTATTACGTATTCAACAATTGCCAGTCCTAGAGATGACAGTGGAATCAGAACACTAAAAGCTAACAGAATTGTGTTGCCTGCACTGAAGTTTTTTAAAAAGAATCCTGCATTGCAAGGCTCGTGACTTTCTTCGCATAACGGCTCCCATGGGTGCGAGTGTTTTCGACGATCTTGCGGGCTGGTTATGGAGATTCTACGTCCGCTTTTCGACATTTGTAGGAAATAAGGTTTTAAATCACTACCATTTTCAAAATAATATATTTCTATATAACTAATCACTTTAAATCTTTAACATCGAGACTGTATTCCATATATCTGGGCATATTTTAGTTTGACGTTGTATTGGATCATTTATATTTTTTCAGTGCAGTTATTTAAACATTCCAGCAGCGACACTACAGCAAGGTTGCACGCATGTTACGTTTAAAAAGTATTTTAAGTGATTTATGAGCATATGTTTGGAGAAAAATGCAGCTGATTTGCATAATGCACGAACCCCATGTATGAAGTGTTCATTTGCATATATAAGGTCTACCGCAGGCATATGTGTTTAACGACCCGTGAAGGGTAGAATAGGCCTTCAGCAACCCATGCTTGTCGTAAGAGGCGACAAACGGGATCGGGTGGTCAGACTCGCTGACTTGGTTGACACATGTCATCGGTTCCCAGTTGTGCAGATCGATGCTCATTTTTTTTATCACTGGATTGTCTGGTCCAGACTCGATTGTTTACTGACCGCAGCCTGTAATATAGCTGGAATATTGTTGAGTGTGGCGTAAAACTAAACTCACTCACTCACTCACTCACATGTGATTAACAAATGATTTCTCCTTCTTTTAGTTGTATTAAATGTAATTGTAAAGCAGTATCTCTTTAACAATATTAATGTGTTGTCCTGGCATGCAACATCCCCTCATTGTCACTCACAGAACATGTCTAGGATGAAATGGAGCGACGCTTACTTCATCCGAATTCTCGAACATCACTTCATGATTTCCGCAAATTTCTTTCCAGGATAATGAAAGATCTTGTTCATCATTTACAAATACCAGGTGCGTTGGAGTTATGAGCTGTGTTTCATTTGAAACATTTGTCTTTCTATGTAATAAGATGCAATTCTGCACTTTGTGCCTAGTATATGAGTATATAAATAGAAAATACTTCTACTAAAAAACCTACAGTGGCATCTCTCACTGCTCACTTGTTTTATACATATATCTCCAGTACAGATGGTGACTGGAGTTGTCACTCTCTGTATGTTCATCTCACATCTTTTCTTTTCCAGATTATTAATTTTACTTTCAGAGTTTCATTTTACACAATTGAAATATGTGCATACACGGTAGAAAATAAATGCAGTGAGAGTACATACTCGTGTCTCCTGATAATAACTTGATTCAATGTAGCTACTGATTTGTAACATATGTCAATCCTATATTACCGTATGGAACAATCACCGTTGTCATGTGTGCTATGATTTGTGGACACTTTCGGCCATGATGCATCCTTTTAAATATGTTGAAATACCATTGCAAGTTTTATATGTAAGTTCTGCATCACTTCCGATATCACGTGGGTCTGTTTTAACAGAGTTATATATTGATATCACCAGTACGTACACCAACAAGCTCGGATGTCTCCAACACGTGAACGATTGGGTTCGTAATGTATAGGCCAACATGTGCTGAAACCGTCACCACGTAGCACGTTCAATATACAAACTTCATATCAAACAAACCGAAACATTCCAAAACTAATGCTATATTAGGTAAGGCCAGTCATTGATCCAAACCAATACTCAGGCTAATTCTTTAAGTGGCATTTTGAAGCTAGTATGGTGAAAAGGAACATCTTTAAAGGCTAGCCAACTTTATTGCAATATGTGCGACGTTTCAGTGTAGAAACTAACACTGTTATCATCTAAGTATTCGTGGTGCAAACGATATCACTAGAAATAATCAACAACAACACCAGAGAATAAAGAGGAGAAAAGCACAAGAGCTGCAAAACCGTTTGGATCAATCAGCCACGACAACAGCTGTTCACATATATTTGAAAGGATAAATAGATGCAGAAACCGTTAGCTCTTAGACGTCATGTCCACAGGCTGGCACATTGTAATTGGCCCGTGTGTAAAATGTACGTAAATATTTGGTGTATCAATAACGAATATTGATATTTTCCCTAGACACCAGAGATTCCTGTTAAACATGCCAAGGTATTTACAACATGTAAGTAATTTGGCAGCAGGGAATATTTCCTAACAATTTGTCAACTGTGTTGGATGGTAATGAATAATGCATAGTTATTTCCATATTGTGGCTAGTTTTAAGAATATATAAAGAATCTCACCCAAGTGTCTACTGATATCAGATATATCAACACAAGTTGATAAAGTAACATAATATTTATACCTTTATAAACGAGTGGTGATATAACTAATATCAGTAGACGCAGGGTTGGGATTCTGTTTATCATCCAATTAGTTTTCAATGTACATCTCTGAACACAGCACTGGCATTACATTTGCAGTGCAACGATGTCATAGCATTTTCAGGGCATTATGCGAACTATACTGTCAAAGCGATATCTACTTAGAGATATCGTCTGATCTCACACAAGCGATATCTCCTGTGGGACACAGTTTTGGATGATAAATGCTAGTATCTTATTGCCCATCAGTTTTACACGTCATTCGATGTTTGGAATTTGTGTTCTTTCGAACAGTATCACAGAACCGTAGTGTTCTCTTACTTAGCTTCATATGACATTTTTATTCGTTAATTCATATGCCAGTGTCATCATATTAAACAGATTGTTTGAAATAAGTCAGTTCCACATAGATGTTAATGTTACATATCACATGCTTTTAACTACACTATTGTAAGAATTTATCTTTCTAAGAAATCATGCAACAACTTTCAAATCCTATTTTCTTTTTTCTGCAAACCTATCATAAGTCCATGACAGCCTGCCATTTATATAAGTAAGGTCAGTATAGGACTTCCCAAGATGGCGCAGATGTGAAACTTGGGAGTCCAGGCAAAGACGTCTTGTGGTTGGCAGACTTTTTCATCTCAGTACTCTCTTCAATATATTCTCTGTTGTGCTAGTTCTTGCATCGATACAACAACTATCCTCTGCAGGGCCACGTGACCTTCTGCTCTTTGTGTAACTGATATTGTGAGGGAAGTCGACCGCAGTCATGTAGCGTTTCACCAAGCATTGTTGTATTTGATCATTTAATCAATCTTTATGGCCAGGGTTAACTGACTTCTCATAAAGCCACCAACATTCAACAGAAATGTGTATTTTATGTGGGCATAGAATCCAGCTATTCCAAACCTGGATCGCAAATGAGTCTATATCGAAACGTTGCATTTTCGAAGTTCAAGAAGTTGTTATCCACAGATATTGTACTACCCATCCTGATTTCAAGCACGAAGGACCCCGTGGAAATGAACAATTTCGTGCAGCGTTGTAAATCAGTCTTATCTTTCAAAGTCACAATTAACATCCTCTGACAGATAAACGTGACTGCCTAGTAGATATTTCAGTTTCAGTTTCACATGAACGCTCAGTATCTCCGTAGGCTATATTCCCTTTAAGTTCTGAGAAACATGTTTATGCCGAGTGGGAATTATTAGTAATAGATATACATATTCGCCATATCATTATTCTTTTACGTCTGATTATTAGCCTGATTTGGTTAATATACTTATGAAACAATAATACTTTTGTCCAACATGGACAAACGGTATGTACCATTTGTGTACATTTTCATTGCGGTCACATTCTTGAACGCAATCTTTAGACACGAATCAAATGTGGACATCACTCCAGCGCTGAGAAATTTCGACACTGGCACTTTTGCTCTTGTCGTACATTTGTATCTCAGGTCCCCATAATCTGTAACGTTAATGCCCAAATTTGATCGTATAACGCCCGTGACAAATACATCATCCATTGGGATAAAGCGCGTCACCGAGGATGCATGGTAAAGCTTGGACAACACGTCTTTGGATACAATAAAACCAAGTCCTTGACAAAAATCGGGCCACGTTTTAAAAGGATATTGGGCTGTTGAAACGTACCATTTCACTGTAAGATCCCTCCATGGCGCAAGCCTGTGAGCTATTGCTCCTACTAGCTGATTGGTAGGTTCCTTTAGCTGAGTGAGATACTTAACAATCACATATGGGTTTACAAACATGTCATCATCCATCTTCAACACAAAGGCTGCTTCAGGACAATGGTTCAGCATCCAGTGATAACCCATTATGTGTTTTATACTCAGATTTCTATATACATCAATGAAATTCCCTTGAATCATGTCTTTAAATTCGTTAGCTTCTCTTACGACATTGTTTTGAAGTGTTTCATTATATGAAACCCCGACGGTAAAAACAAGGACGACTGTTTTATTCCACGCTTTACGAACGCTTCCAAAGGTTTCTCGGATTCGACGTCGATAATTGAAATGCTCCAAGGCTGAGTGAACAATGATCAACAGATACACATGAGCTCTCAGACAGAGGTCGGAGTTCAAGGTGAACTGATACTGATGCAGATTTACTAGAGGATGTCTGTCTTCATCTTCCTTTAACACAGAATAGTTGAACAATCCAGGTATCTGTTCATAAGCGGGATGTTTGAGTGGAAGGATCTTACTGGAGAAAATGTCAGTGGCATGTTGCTTGTAATTTCTGTTCCCGAGAACCATACCCAGGTGGCGTGTACCCGCGTTTTGTACACCGGGAACTGGAGATGGGAATCCTACACGGTACAGGTAGAGTGACACCATGACAATCACGGTTACAAACAAGAGGAACGTACGTCTCCGGGTCCTCCTCTTGCAAATGGATATAAACCTGCCAATGGCATCTGGAAGAAAATAATGGCAATATGTCAGAATCAGGGAAAACAACTGTCGGCTGAAATAGATTCTGCTGTTGACAGTTTACCACAATTTATTGAAGAAAACAATTTTCTCTAATCCCCATGCAACGGTAATTTTCCACGGAACTATCTTACTTCAAGCAATAAGTCACTTGTTTGGGGCACCTATTGTGAAACCTATAAATAGTGTTCCCCGCCGTGATATTGCTGGAACATTAACTAAAATCGTTTTTCAAACACTCTATATTTGACCCAGGATATATACACCGTTATGGGATGATATGCTCAGCAAGGAGTTCGCCCTGAAATCATGGCTTCTGCTTCACACCAGTTGATGTGGCTTCCAGACACGTAACTATCCTTGCAGTATGGTGAAGACGTTTGTGTCGCGGTCTTGGAAAGCGAAATCTACATGCATGTCTTCCGGTAAATCAATTTCCGATCAGCGGATCAACTTAGACTGCTAGAACAGGTAGATATTACAGGTTCACATAAACAAACTGCTAAGATAGACTGCTGGCGCAGGTATATACTACAGGTCCACATACACAAACTTCTAAGATTGACAGCTAGATTAGGTAGATACCACAGATTGACATACAAAAGCCGCTAAGATAGACTGCTAGAGTAGGTAGATACTACACATTCGCGTATAGAAACAGCTGATATACTGCTAGATTTTGTTAGATGCTACAGGTTCACATACACAAACTGCTAAGATAGACTGCTAGAGTAGGTAGATACGACAGGTCGGCATACACAAACTGCTAAGATAGATCCACATACACAAGCTGCTGAGATAGACTGCTAGAATAGGTAGATACTACAGGTCCACATACATAAACTGTAAAGATAGACTGATAGAGTTTGTTAGATACTACAGGTTCACATACACAAGTTGGCCAGTTCTTCCAACACCACATGGAAACTGTTTGGTTCCAACAAAACCAAAAGGAGATCGATGGAAAACGTGTGAAAATAACAAAACCAACATACCTAATTCTTGAGAGAACATGTCTTCTACCTCCCGTTAATGTTGTCATTTCAGAGACCTTCTCCTCACTGTCCAGTTCAATGTATTGCAAGCTGCGCCAGTAACTGGTCAATAAACGCTCTGTGTTATCGACATTGTCGATTATACTGTTTCATTGCCAACAGTCAGGCCTTGAGTTTTGTGGTTGTCAGTAAATCATTGAACGTCTCTTGCCATGGCTGTTACGAGCATACGGTCCATTATCAGTCTGTGGCACAGCCCCTGAACCATATTGTTTTCCTTACTGTCTAACCCGATCTGGAATGCTAAAACCCTAATTGAAGCAAGTCTAGATTTCTCTAGGTTCTGAATCTCTGGTGTCTCTGGGACTCCTTTTTAATTGTAATGGGATGCCCTATTACTCAAGGAAATCAAGGTATCGTTTTGACAAATACACACAGACGGAGAAACGCACAGGCGCTCTCAGCAGGTCATTCCGATACATTTCCATAGTCCCAGTCTGCCGTCGCAAGACACTTCAATGTCCAACACAACACCATATGCTTTACGTTGGCATCGATACACGTGCTTCAGTTCGACCCAAGATCTTCCAAGAAGCGGAAGATCAAGAGTGTCCACTCTTGTCCAGGACCGATCCATCCGAATGTTTCTCTCACGTCACCGACTTGCTACAGCCATGGACACTGTAGGAGTTGTGCCTAGTAGTCGAAAGCTTTCCAACCAAACCATCGTGTGGGAAAAGTGGGAATTCGACCTGTCCTGTCCTGACACGACTACTACACCGACGACGGCCTGTCCAATGGCGCATCAGCGTACATGAACGGAATCGGGGCAACTGGCGACTCTTGAGATTCAGCGATGAATCGCGTTTCCTCCTGCAACGACAGGATTGGAGTCAACGTGGATATCGACCATTGACAGGTGGACAGATTAGTGAAGATAGTGTCACGATGTGGGAAGACATGAGCTACATGGGTAGTTCGGTGCTAATTGTTAAAGCGTTCCCTCGTCAAAGCAATGCCTTGGATTCGATCCCCAATGTGCGTACAATGTGTTCACGCACTCACAACGAGGCAACTTACTATTCGTAACGTCAAACAAAGTGATGCAGATCCTTAGGGGAAGCCATGATGCCAAGATGAGAAGCATGATAACGACGATTTGGGATTTGAATCCAAGATCATTATTAATTTGAACTAGCGTGCAGAATGAAGTTATCACCTTCTTCATTTGACCAAATCAAAACAAAGACGTTAAATTTATGATAATTATTACAAACAGAATTCATTTTCAATTTTTGTGATTGAAAATACATTGTAGGCTAGTTTTGCACTTGACATGATAAAATGACAGTCTGAATTTGAACCTTGAGCGCCGGACAGGCGACCGGTTGGACTCCCCACAAGGAGTGTTCTGTACTCGTTGACCAAAGGAAATAAGTCCATGTCAGCGATTCGAACATGTAATATTCATGGATAAATATGAAATATATACGGACTATTATTATAGCCATTATTCTAATTAAACATTGCACAAATCAGAAATCAATTTATTCCAAAAGTGCATACAGAATCACACAATGAGAAGGGAGTCACGAATGTGACTATTCTGGGCGACCAGATACGCCACGTCTCCTCATTGACATCGTCAATCACGTAAGCAAGAAACATGTTTGAAGGGCATTTTGGAAGTTGCATAGGAGAAGAAAAACCTAGTATATGGATAGCCAACTTCTTCATTGGAATGTGTGTGACGTTTCTGTGTAGCTGCTAACACAGTTATCAAGCAAGTGATACAAAGAGTTGAGTGGGTTGATTGGTTGAGATTAGCCAGGCAAACATGTTTATTCGGTAATTTACGCCTAAGGCCCATAATGCATATATTTGGCAAACGTAAAAACATACTGAGTAAAACTAAGTATGGTTTAATAATGACATAAGTTACACTTGTTCATTCCTTCTACGGCGAAATTGTGAATATATTTATTCGGTGATTTCAAAACATGTATATTGTCCGATGACAACAATCGGATAAAGGTTTCAGCTGTTGGTGGTTGAGTCAGATGAATTGAAAAAAGAATCAGATCTTTGTTGGGAACATATGGGGCCATGCTCGATATCTCCAGGGTGTACGTTCCGATAAGTCTTCACTTTAGAACGTATACCCTGGAGATATCGAGAATGAGTATTAATAAGATAAAGAGTTCATCATTGATGTAATCAAGACCAGCAGCATGACAGAAGAGGCAGAGACGTTGATTATACAGTGTGTTTCTATGACCGCCACATTCCACTGCAAGTCTGAAGTTACAGCACCGACACTGATTCATGATCTGATTTGGTAGCAGTTCACTGGTTAAATATATATGGTCCGACGCTTAGAAATGATTGATATTGTGAATAGTTATTACACTTGGATGACGAAAATAGGGACGCATGCCAGGTTGAGTGAAGCAGTCATAGAATCTCTGTTTAAACATTTCCATGAATGTGGATATACAGCCTATGTCTTGAGATATCCACATGAAAGCAAATCAGTATTCAAACAATATCAGCCAAATATGAGAAGCCCATGTTGCTTTACCATTATCATCCAAAGTGTTCATCATTTGATATGCCTAATAAGGTAGTCTATTTCGTGGAAGTTGCATCGGTCTGCATCAATACTTGGCAGCTCTTGAGATATACTGATACTGGAGGCTAGCTCTCCCACATTCTCCCAGAACCATATTGTTGTTGGTAGTTTTACAGACGTTAAGAAATGACTTGCAAAATGTGCTGTGCACAGTTTCAATAATTTTACAGCAATTTTCTCCATATATTTCCGATCCGCAACAGAATATCGGTGCAATCACAGTATCAAATATCTTAAATATACAGATAACGGTTCGTATATCCAAAACGCTTTTGATAATTATTGATAGAATATGTGGTTTTCCTCGCTTGAGACGATAAACAGGTTTTCAATTTTGTCCATGATAATCTTTGGGTAAACACACTGCGTAGGTATCTATATATATTAACAATCCCAATTTGTGTTCCATTTAAAAACCACTTCTCATAAACCCTGTGAGGACCTCCGTTCCGAAATACCATTAATTTAGTCCATTTTAAAATTCATCTTCAGTTTTCAACAGTATTAATTTTCCTTCGTAGCTGCACAGCACTGTCAGATGCAGATGAGACATTAGTAGCATATAGGAGAGAGTAAACATGTTTGGCCAGTGAAGACATAGATATGCCTCTTCCACCATCATTCTCCAGCGTTTATGATAGTTGACTTATAAAGATAATGAAAATTTGAGAACAGAAATTACATCCTTGCCTTGTGCCAACATTACATTTGAAATAAGATGATACTCCAGTATTAGTTGTGACACAAGCACATAAGGTTTAAAACATCTTGATGAAAAATTTCATAAATACATGCATCCCCTTCACAAGACTCTGAAACAATATTTGGTGACTAATGCGGCCAAAGGATTTGGTAAAGCCCATGAACAAACAATAGAATCTCCTCTTCTTCTTTGGTAAATACTTGATTGACTTGTAAGGTGAATATGTGATCAGTGGTTGAATCGCCATGTCGAAAGCCTGTCTGACACTCAGATTATTGAGTATGGAACTAATAACCAGCCAATGTGTGCATAGGGTTCTGACGCACGCGTCGTTATGGGGACCAAGATGCGTTTTGGCATTGTTTTCTTTTGGGGTTCACCCGGGAAATTAATTTTGCTTCAGGAAGATCTTATATTGACGGTATATACAAGCAATCTTGACTTCATCTCAAAACAGATGTGCCTATATAAACTAACAGTTTGCATGAGTTTAGTCCGCATTTAGCAATATTCCAGCAATATCACGGATAAGGACTTCAAACTATGGGTTCACATATCACACACTAACGAGGCTAAGCCAAAAGCCCACTGTTCACATTTTCATGTTCACTTCTTTTGCTTTGCACGGGAGAATACGTGAATGCATATCATGACAGAGTATAAATACTTCTAGTCAGCGATACAATATTCTACACTATGTAAATATACTGTAATCAACATTTGGAGAACATTTGCAACGCTTTAGACTGATCAAAATAAGTAAAGGATGAGTAATATTTGGGATAAATCTTTGTGAAATCTTGAGCTTAGAATCAAAGAAAAGGTTCAGCATTTTACATCCGTTGTATTTGGGGTTACATTTCCTCAGTACATTCATCACTCGCCCCTTACCATCACCTCCAGTCGGCTAGTCCCGGAATAACACGAGTTAGTCACGTACAACAAGTATGTACTCATTGAAGTACCTTAAAATATATTCAAGGGAGGTAACCAACATATCCGTCTGATTGAATGAGCGAATGTATTTATATTTACGCCGCTCTCAACACTATATCTGATATGTCTAGGAGCCGACTGACTGACACTCACACTAGAGGATAATCAACATTTCAGCATTTCGGAACTGAGATATATGTGTCACTGACGGATCCAGGAATTCAGGGTGTTCAGGGAAACTAACCGAGATTTCATACATAAAGTTTTCTTGCTTGCGTTATGTAGATTGACTGATCTTTCTTCATTCGTGTAGGCTATATTATGTCTCTCCAACCTATTGTGTATATGTTTATAAAAATACTGGTTTAACAGTTCGAACTGTCACAACCCTGGTGAAAGACCGGCCAGTTCCAGGTATACCAGGCTCTGTCTTTCAGGGTGATATGGGGCGGTGAGATAGTCTAGTGGTTAAAGTGTTCACTAGTCACGCCGAAGACCCGTTTTCGATTTCACTTGAGATGGATGCATGATGAACTTTACGGCAATGGATGAAGCGGCGGTAAAATGTTCAGTACCTGTTTGCGCAGTGCGGAAGCTTTTGACATCTCCGTTTGCTTCTTATAAATTTGCTGTTTGGATTTACAACGCAAGTACGTTTAATTATTGTTGTTTTTGCTGCTGCTGCTGCTTCTACTTGCCCGTGAGATACGTGTCGATACTGGGTAGTACTGGTCTTCATCAACCCAGGCTTTTCGTAAGAGGCGACTAGGTGGACGGACTCGCGGACGTATGTCGATGTTCATGCCGTCGATCACAGGATCTTGACCACATAGAATATTCACAGACTGTGACTTCATGGCGTTATACAACAAACGAGGATACAAACTACTCCTGTTAACACAATGGCCTGTTAACAAAAAATGTGTACACTGAATGGAGAAAAAAATCCAGTGACACACACACACATGGTCATGAAAATACATATTTCCCCCCTTTATTTGCCAAGAAAAGATCTATTAAGCATTAATTTCATGATATAAGACAATTAAAATGTACACACTGTATAATCCGACATTTTCCCCGGTCCCAGTGAGTGTCGGATTATAGAGCTTCCACTGTACATATGAATCCAGGTGTGAAAACTCTTGCACCACTGGCTTTGTTAACTTGTTAACTTTACTGCACAGGGTTTTAATGTTTTACAAGTACCATCACGTACCATATTTTAACTCTTTTGGTATGACACAACCGTGGATCGAACCCGTGGCCTTGAGTCCTCCTTTTACTACTGGAATATTTCAAGAAAAAGTGTAAATGCATAGTCACTCAATCGCTCTCACTCACTCACTCACTCTCTGATATGATACTGCTAGAATGTTGCAACAAAAAGCGTACAACCATTCTCACTCACCCACTTACTCACTCAAGCAGCCACCGAGCCAGACAGTGGGTATGCTTTAAACATGATCTTTAGTAAAGAAACATTATGTTTCAATCTACAAAGAAGTAGTCACACAAAGGGGGAACGATAATTCACAATTCTTTCTTTAAAAAAAACAACTAACAATGTCCTCGCGAAGACCTGTTTGTGTATGTCAAGTGGTCTAATCACACGACAGGGCGTATCTTTCCTTCGACCTGCTCTGACCTGGTAAACGTCACAAGATAACTGACCCTCTACGCATATGGGGAAGGCGTGACGTCCAGTGTTCACAGTGTACTTATTGTGGTGTCATTGAAGCAGAGTTACAGGTCAATGAATCAATATCTGACACCCCTACCAGTCCTTATGCTTATGACGTCTATCATTTTGGTAGAAATTCATACACATAGATACTCAAAACAGGCAAGCAGATGGTTGTATAAAACATGCATTTTGATTTTAACTTCAGCGTGTTAATATCTGCATACTGATATCTAAAAGTTTTCATGATACAGTAGGATTCGTGTGAATATGGAGAGCGTGTTTGTGGTTTTTCAGTGCTGATCTTACGTACAACTCAGTGTTTGCCAACCCCTTGCAAATGGATTAGTTGCAACACGCTAACTTTGGTAAAGAACGACCTCAATCATTTGCGCATAAGTTCTAATTGGTTTAGAAATTATGACAAAATACCAGGGTAGGTATTGGAACTGTCTCCAAATTCCTTGCCCATTCATGGGTGTGACTTCCCACTAATATAGGATTGTCGGAAGGAAAGCTTTAAATAATGAAACCTATGTTTACATGCATGCCGTGTGCAAAATGTGTGTTCGTGTGCAAAAGCTGATGACACCAAATAAGGACCTAAATATTTCTCACATCAGACATGGGACTTGAGAGAAACGGGAGTGATTGAATCGAACTCAAGACAAGTGCAACAAAATGAAGTGCCCAACATGTAACAAGGAAGTTTACTTTGGTATGTTTTTAATTATTTTCCTTCATGTAGTGTGGATAAATGTTGAGTTTTCATCTACCCTGTGTTAACGATTCACACAGGTATGTAATTCTGTAAATATGGCATTTAATGCAGCAGGTGTCATGATGACATATATCTATATTGCAGTCTTAAACTGAAAAATGAAACCTCTTTTGTTCACATGATGCTTTGTATAGCACCATCTCTCTGTGCAACCGCAGCTCACTTCACGTGTAGCAGAATATAGCACCACCTGTTTGTGTGGACACTACATACTTCACGTGTAGCAGAATATAGCACCACCTGTTTGTGTGGACACTACATACTTCACGTGTAGCAGAATATAGCACCACCTGTTTGTGTGGACACTACATACTTCACGTGTAGCAGAATATAGCACCACCTGTTTGTGTGGACACTACATACTTCACGTGAAGTAGAATATAAAAGTAGCTGCTTGTGTGAACACTACATATACTTCACGTGTAGCAGAATATAGCACTACCTCCTTGTGTGAACACTACATACGTCACGTGTAGCAGAATATAGCACTACCTGCTTGTGTGAATAGTGCATATACTTCACCTGAAGTAGAATATAACAGTAACTGCTTGTGTGAACATATGGTGCTTCATGTGAAGCTAGTACTACCTGCTTGTGTGAACACTACTTACTTCACCTGAAGTAGAATATAGCCCTACTGTTGTAATGTCTACAGCTACTGTGCCATGAGTGAACTGTCTAAAGTTCACGTATGTTGATGACGCTATTGTAGAAGCCCACGACTTAAACATGATTGATTTCTACGTCCAATGCAATTGCAAAAGATCAGTGTGTGACAGGAGTGTACACAGGAGATTCGTTCAAGCTTTGACAGCAGAGTATTCAGTATACTGTTGTTGAGTAAGGACCATCACTGCTCGTTCGACTGCTGCTACATTCACTACAAGTCCCCCACCCCACTCCCCTCTCTCTCCGCCTCCCAAATATGTCAAGCGGATCCGCTCCATATACTTAACCACTTGTCCTCCTCTTATCGGATCCACATTGCATGTTAGATCAATGGACTCAGTCCATTTCACTATTCAAGTAATCCCTTGTTGTCACATTCTGTTACCAGGTTGACATAGCACATATCTAGCAAGAATATAAACCTGCCCTTGCAGTATGTTAACACAGTGACTTGAAGGCATGTGATAAGTAGGCTAGCTGTTTGACTCCCGGTAAGATGTTAGCATGTATTGAGCGACCGACAATACGTTTATAGCTATACACACTCAGTGGCTGTTTCAATGACTAGATCGTGTGTGTGTGCGTGCGTGCGTGCGCGCGTTTGTCTGTGTGTGTATGAGAGAGAGACACAGAGACAGAGACTTTAGACGGTACAAATGGGGAGAATTGAACTCGGGTTCGGGCGTGGCTAGCGACTATAACTGCTGGACTACCCCACCGCCCGCTGACAATACCCATGAAATCTACAAGCATGTCTGTCGTGAAAATGACACCTGCTCCAATGTGTTGCCTGAGGCCATCTCTCAAGTAGCGTATATTAACGAATGCATAGTTCATGAGTCACAAGTTAAGGGACATCGTGCGCATAGCCGGTGCCATCTGTTGATAACATGTCACAAAATACAGGACGAGATGGATTGAAATATTACACAGAATTGCATGGCGACATCAGCAGAGACGTTTTAGTGAGAACATATTGTGCACTAACAAGATCACTGAAGCTTCATATCTGCAAGTTCGTAGTGGTTTCGCCGTGGGTCACGGCCGAAGGCTGACAAAGAACGAGGTTAATTGAGAACGGTTGAAATGGGATAAATGTCCAGATTCCATACGAAGTAGTGTATTCAGTACACAACAGGTTCTGGATTGTGTTTGGAGTGACTGGGGATTTTCGCAGCTGTTTACCGTAAGCGCTCATCTCGCGACTACCACGTATCAAGGGTCAAATGCATCCTATCACCTACAACGACTTGCATGTATCTGCATATAACGTTCTCAGTACACTGTCTCTGGTTGAGTCTCCCGTAAATTAGAGGTATTTGGTTGTTCCGACGTCATGTTAATCACCACTGTGACCCGCTTGTCTCGAACAAGTCGACATACAATTATCCCAGGACTTGGAGTTACCTAGATTAAACTAGACTAGTTAATAGTTCCCTCAGTGATAAATCACAATGATTCTTTGTGTTCAAGTCCCTTTAAGATATAACATGCAGAACGTATATCATTATACCACCTTTCATGCATATCAATAGATTGTTATTGGCCTTACGTACAAGGAATGTGTTGAAGCGTGTACGTATCCTTATTCAGAAACCTTTGAGGAGAAAGAGACATAAGGTATGTGAATATATCTCCTTCAGTATATATCTCACTGGTGAAAGGTACTCAGACTCTTTACTTCCATCAAAGGAGTGGCGGTCGGGGTAGCCTAGTGGTTAAAGAGTCCTCTCGTCACGCCGAAGACCGGAGTTCGATTCCCCATATGAGTACAATGTGTGATGCCAATTTCTGGTGTCCATAGCCTTGCTGCTGTTGGATTATTGCTAAAAGAGCCGTAAAACCAAACGCACTCACTTCATTAAGAGAGGACAGCGGTTTCAAGTCCATTCCCCTGTTTCCACATCACGTATGTAACAAGAAGCTTCGAGTTTCCATGCCATGACCGTGATGTCCCCCGTCTTCTGTATACCTACACCTCATTACCCCCGTCTTCTGTATACCTACACCTCATTACCCCCGTCTTCTGTATACCTACTCCTCATTACCCCCGTCTTCTGTATACCTACACCTCATTACCCCCGTCTTCTGTATACCTACACCTCATTACCCCCGTCTTCTGTATACCTACACCTCATTACCCCCGTCTTCTGTATACCTACACCTCATTACCCCCGTCTTCTGTATACCTACACCTCATTACCCCCGTCTTCTGTATACCTACACCTCATTACCCCCGTCTTCTGTATACCTACACCTCATTACCCCCGTCTTCTGTATACCTACACCTCATTACCCCCGTCTTCTGTATACCTACACCTCATTACCCCCGTCTTCTGTATACCTACACCTCATTACCCCCGTCACATCCTCATTCTGATGGTTGTTCGAGGTGCGACGTCAGGAATGTCAGAAATGTTTTGTGATTAGTCGTCTACGTGAAACACAGTATAATTCTATTTGACAGTCTGCTGGGCGTCCGTACTTCATTGTTAGGTGCACAATAGATCCCGAAGAATATAGGAAAGCACAGATGTTGACTTAGATATCTTCTCTCTTCCTTCGATGTTGTAAAGTGTTTGTTGTGTTAAAGTTCTTGTCTGTCTTGTATTTCACGTTCAGCATGTTACATTAAAGTTCCTAACCTCCTAATGTTTCAAAAGCTATTTTTTCATAAAATACATCTCAGCCTGCATTACCTGATATTCAAGAATTGATTGTTGTTTTTTAGCACGGTTCCACGAGAAATGGTGACGCCTGCTTTGATTGTCACAGAATGTGCATATTTCTCTCATTTTTGAAACACCTTTGTGTCAGTGAGTGGGTTTAACGATACGAAGAGAAATGTATAGCTACTGCAGTCAATCGAAATCCATTGTAGTCGTCTCACTGCGGTTATGCATAGCGTTACTGTATTGACAGCCTGTGATGGCGCAACTGACAGGCCATCAATCATGTCCTCAATTGATACTAATTGCAGTCAGCATACGTTGTAACGCCAGCTCTGACAGTGTGCGCAGTGTGGAGGTGCGCGCCCATCCACCACCCTGATACAACCTGAACCTTCATAAACATTCTGTATTCGAGTCCAGAGGGCGAATGTGCATCATACCATGCCCATCTCAATCACGCTAATCATGTTTCACATATATACTAAAACTACTCTTGGACTAATTTCGTTTTAAAGGCTCCATATTGATTTTTGTAAAATAGGTGTGTGTGTGTGTGTGTGTGTGTGTGTGTGTGTGTGTGTGTGTGTGTGTGTGTGTGTGTGTGTGTGTGTGTGTGTGTGTGTGTGTGTGTGTGTGTGTGTGTGCGTGTGTTTTTCTTCTAGTGCCATTTAAAAAGTTACAATAACAAATCTTATCCTCCCGCCGATTCTCCCTCTCTCCCGTCCCGTCTCGTTAACCGCCGACTCCACCCCACCTCTCCCCCCACACGCTGTATCTCACACACATACACCCACATACAAAAGAGGACACATACAAAAGAAGTAGTGTACTAAAGGGCTATAAATATCTCTCAAAAGATAAGGGTGTTGCCTACGTTACCATTGTGGCTAGGAATGTCCTCTCTAGATTCAGGTTGAATACCCGATCAAACGTACAAACGCTTGGAAAACTGTTGTTGAAGATACATTTCTCGTGTGAAAATATGCCATGTGTAATTTCCAGTGTTATGCGCATAGGTGGGTTGTAATTGACCGGTTTGACTGATAACGAAATTGTGTCACTTCTGGTAGACTGACCGCGCTAGATTTGATGATTTCGTCTATCCTCAGTTCCAATTATTTTATTCAACACAAAACGTCATATCGAACTGCAACTGGTGCACAGTTATTTTTTTACTAATTCCGAACCGATTTGTAACTTTCATCTTAGTAAACATTCCAAGTCCAAATATAACGGCAGTAGAAAGCAAGCCAGATGTGATTTTCCTAAACCGGACATTTTCATTTCCTTAGTCCCATATAAGCCCACTGTTGTCACAAGCAAGGTGGGCGTTGTTTCGGTTGACGTGTCGTTCCACTGATGTGTCATCGCGGAGAAGGCTACACCCTCCTATTTCCCGCGTAAACCTGAGGAGAGCGCCGAGACCTAGCTGCAATTGACACTACAAACATACTCCGTTAGATGTACTCGATGTCACATACAACACCCCCGTGAGATGGAGCCTCAGTAATGCCGGAGTCCAAAACTGACCAGTGCGGACAGGTCTAGTTCTTCTAATGCTAGTTAACTGAACATAAGCATTGATAGCACCAACCTGAGTATCGAAACCCTGGCAGATGCACTCGCGAGGGGATTATTGCAGTTTCAGTAAAGTACATAAATAAATTGTTACATAATTGTTTTGGTGACTCGCAGCCATATATTAAATACACGAAAGTCAATAAAATGAGTAATAAACATATATTAGAGTCAGTCCTTCGTGATAAGTATATGCCCAGTTAATAATCACAGATATATTTAGAAAATGGGAACAAGATTTTCGATTGCCGTTGACAAGCATCACCAACTCAAATTCCATTGGGCCACATTGTTGGTGTTAACATCAATAATTGACCGGACAGTACTCTCTCTCTCTCTCTCTCTGTCTCTCTCATTTATAATGAAAACCCTGGTCGCAACAGTCAGCCTGCTGTCCCACCAAGCAAGTGTATAAGAGCATGTATAGCTCACAGACGTATTTGTATAATAGTGGCTGGTGTCGCACGCCCTTTGCGTCAACAGAGTAGGTGCGTGCACAGGTTTCTTGTCAATGAACCAGCGACCTGTGTAGCCAATACGAGGCCAAGTCCTAGCGCGTTTAATTTTCTGTACCAGAGTATAATTATTCACATATTCCATTCTGCTGCATCTATGGCAAGTCGAGTACCTCCACCTCAGAGTACAAGTCATGTTGTGGGCGGGGTCAGTTTAGCGCAAGAAGAGATGTTTTTAAGTGAGAATCAACATCATTAGGATTGACATCACTTTGATCTTTATTGATGACGGTAAAAATTGAAATGCTGAAATGCAGCCCAGCGTTACCGGCAGTGGACTAAGCTATTCTATCAACTCATTCAGCCACTTTAGTGATGTTTTATTGAGCTGAGTTTGACGTCGCAACGGCAATATGTCATCTATGTAGGGACCAGATCTGCATACTGAGAGTGGTGGGTGCAGGCGGTTAAAGCCTTTGAAGCTCACATTTAAGCCCAAAATAGTTGTCTTGTAGTTAAATAGACGTACTTCGAGTTATCCGTGTTTCAAAATGATTACTAAAGAGGATTTTTTGTCCGTTCGACAGGCCGCTCAGGCAGCCTTGTGTTTAAAGCGTTCGCTCGTCTTGCCGAAGACCCGGGTTCGATTCCCCACATGGGTGTAAAGTGCAGAACTTGCAGTTGATCATATTCGACATACTTGGAACAGCAGTCAGCATACTGGCAATAGAAGTCGACTTAATGGGAACAGTAGTCAACATGTTGGGAACAGTAGTCAACGTAATGGGAACAGAAGGCAACTTAATGGGAACAGAAGTCAACATATTGGGAACAGTAGTCAACTTAATGGGAACATTAGTCAACATTTTGGGAACAGTCGTCAACTAAATGGGAACAGTAGTCAACACATTGGGAACAGTCAGTTTATTGGGAACAATTGTCAACTTATTGGGAACAGAAGTCAAATTATTGGGAACAGTAGTCAGCATATTGGGAAACGAGAAATGGATGGGGTGAAGTAGTCCTGCAGGTGCAATTTGCATATCAGTTGGATGGCGATAACAAATATAGTTAATTACACCTCGCTTTGTGTGATAATATGTACATTTAGGGCATGAAGGCCATACCGATGTATAACGGTCAGTCTGGTCAGGCCTTAGGTCTATGGGTGAGTGAGTGTGTTTAGTTTTACTCCGCACTCAGCAATGTTCCAGCTATATGGCGGCGGTCTGTAAATAATCGAGTCTGGACCAGACAATCCAGTGATCAACAACATGAGCATCGATCTGCGCAAATGGGAACCGATGGCATGCGCCAATCAAGTGAGACAGCCTGACCACCCGATCACGTTAGTCACCTCTTACTACACGCACAGTCGCCCGGGACCTTCACGGTTCCTTGGCTCTTTGGAAGACCGAAGGGTAGTCTTTGCTATGAACGTTTTTCTGCAAAGTATGTTCATTTCAAAGACTACTTGCTCGTCTAAGTGAGGGTCATCATGACCGACGCCATCAACGTGTGCAAACCTAACGCCATCAACGTCTGTAAGCGAAAAGCGCTGTGTTTGCTATGATAGCAAACCTATATCAGGTCAATATTCAAGTCGGTGTGGGCTAGAAGTGATGGGCTGTCAACACATAGTTATATTTGTTCTAGCCTGAAATAGGCGTTGGTCGATCTATAGCATATGTGTTATGATCTTCGATAAGGAAAATGACTCTTGCCTGAAATCAACACTGCTGTGGGTAGAGAGATTACATTCACTACAAAGGACCAGTAAACACCGCTATATCATACCGAAACATGAGTCTCATTAATCCATCCAAACAATGACCTACTTTTCAGCCAATTCGATTTTTTATGTATTCAGTACTTTGAAATAGTCTTAAAAATCTGGACTGGTTATCGCTCTAAGTTGCGCAAGAGGACGGAACCCATTAACAGGAAACGAGACAGTTTTATAATCAATGTTTTGACTTGCTTTTCTAGAACTGACACTGTCATGCTGTCGCAAACTACCATTGTTGCCCTTAGGAAACATACAAAATGCGTCCATATAATCCAGTTGAAACAGAGCGACCAGGCGATATTTTTGCCCATTCATGGCATTGTCACACTGTATACTTATTGTGAGATACTATTCTCCTACAAGTTTAACAAATGGTCTCTCCAGAATTCATTACCACCCGTTATGTCAGCCTGTGGGGTGAGTGTAACCCCTTGTGTGCTATATAGTCTAAGTAGGTTATCCTGTTGAAACGTACATCTATGATATATGAACGTCGAGTTATATTCATAACGGCTGGGTGTGACGCGCGAGTTTAATCTCCTAACGTTAGTCATGTTACAAGTTCTATAAATATTATTTTTATGTTGCTACTTTGGCTTGGGTAGTGGGAATAGGAGTTCGATTTTCTGATGAGTATCACATGTGGAGGTGTTATTGTGTTCATGATATGACATGAAATTACTGAAAGCGCCGTAAAACCCCCACTCATTCAGTAATTCCCGCTGCTTACCAGTCAGTAATCTATTAAAGGAAGTCAGTTAGGTGCCACTACACTATATTAGAACCACAAGCTTCCTGAGCGGGCACCGTATGTAAACAACTGAAGAGACAGAGACTCGATCGTGACAGCAGTGATTAGATGAAATAGTGTAAGGTGTTTATGTTTTTGAAAAGCACGGTAATTAAGACTGACCACAATTTTAGAATTTAGTGCTGTCAGTTTTATCACTATGAATAATGCATATATGTGTGAGAATATTTTCAAGTTGGTGACATTTGGTGCGAAACTGGGGCTGATGTGTTCCGCTTCCCATGCTTGGGAAATACGCCGGACGAATTGGTCAGAAATTGTGTTGTTTTGGTAGTTTAAAGGCCTGACTGTACCCATGTGTACATGGAATGGCTGTTGACAGCCTGGATGATGTTTGAAAATATATAAGGTTACTACAGAAATCTATGGGGAAAACATTAGGTGTTGTGTAACCGTTAGCCAGGTTGGTGCGGGAACAAGTTGTGCAGAGTTGCGTCCCTTGGATAGGCAGGTTTCCTGCAATCAGTTGGTAAACCCTGTATTTTGGCAATAATTGGTTTTCAACTATTACATAAAACGTCTTGTGAGCATGATCAAAAACATGAATTTTTCTGACCCGTTTGAGCCTTTGACTCATAAAATAACGACAAAAGGGGTGGAATCCTAGTTGATTTTATAACGATAATTATAGCTTCCAAATGGACCAGGTTCTGTACAGGTGGATCGGTTTGTTGCACACAACAACCAGTCATGTCCCAGCAATGCGCCAAAGGGCGGAGCTCATTTAATCGTGAGATATTTCAGGGGGTGCTTGACTAGTTCTTTGTGTATAGTTATCCATGATTGGTTGTCAGCACCCTACCCGTGGCTTTCACCCAGGAATCCGGACTTCCTCCAGCACCGAGCTGACATGTCATACTAGCATACTAGTCAAACCGACGTTACCCACTCCCACTCACTGTGTGAGGGTATGAGAGTACCACTGTGGATTGTTTCAGTGCCCATGTGCCGATACAGTATAATATAAGCCTCGTCACTATCACTGTTTTATGCATATACTGCAACTGCGACTGCAATGCCGTCGTCGAGAACTATCAACATCTTCATCTTCTCCTCCGTCTCAACCGCAACAACACGTGACTGCAGCACGGGTGGATCTGGTGTGCAGTTCCTGTCCAAGTTGTGCCCCTTGTCATCTCACCATCCCATGACCGGGAATGTCAAACTCAGATCTTTTGTTAGCTCGTGGGTTTCAAGTCTTAAAACTCTAAAGCGTGTGAAAGGCGGTTTGTCTCCTACAAACAAAAACACCAAAATACGGCTAAAATATACTGAAAATGTCAAATCCACTCATATATTTCGACGGTATATGAAACCCAACATTTGACAACGACTTACGAATTCCCAAACGCACTCGACAAGATGAACACTTCCAATTAGCTGATTGGCTATTTAACTACAATGCATCACATTGCAGAATGTATTTCCTCCGGTCTGGATGCATCCTGGCTCTCTCGATAATCTCATGTGGAGTGAAATAGCTCAGGTTTCCTTGTCGGAACCCCTATGTCCACGTATCAACAAGCTCGGCAGACTACACGGCTTACATCAGGTCTGGCCGTGTAGAACAGCTTCAGCCGTTGTATCCACGCACTAGGGAGCCCCTGGAACCCTCGCCGCCACACACCGTGTACCATGAAATTTGTTTAACTGCCTTCAAACATGGGTCTCTACTTTTGCATCGCAAGTCAAGTCTAAAGTAAATCCTAATTTGTTCTCCAGTTTAGTTTATTTGTATGTTCGTGATGCTATATTTCCATATGATCAGATTTTAAAAAAAACCCCAACAACACTGGACTAACGCTTAGTGTCAGAGTGAACAGTCGAACTCCGTTTACTCGGACCCCGCATCCGGACGATATCCGATTGTAACCAAAACGTCCGTATAAACGGGGTTCTACTGCATATCATTTTAATAGTAACAAACGAAACCCATTTTTTTAAAAGGAGCTCCAGGGAGAGAGAGACTTGAGTAAATCGAGACTTGAGACTTGATTTGTCTTGAGACTTGATTTGCCTTAGGGCTTTAGCACTGCAAAGGGGGGTAGGGAGTAGGGACAATAATGTGGTTCAGGGATTATGAGACACACTAAAATCGTTTGCTTAAATTGCCTTGAAGTATGTATGCCCAAGGAGCTGTAAGAATGGGGCACCTTGCCCGACGTGGTTATGTTGGCTGCAAATGTTTACAAGGGACATGGATTGACGAGATAACGCCACTCGCACACTACATGTGCATACACCCAGTGTCTAGACGCCTCCATGGCTGCAATTGCATGTGGGTTAATGGGACTCTTCGGGTACTCTTGATCGATGAGTGTGTTAAAAATATATACACCCCAGTCCAAAAGCTAAACATTTAAAGCAAAAGAGACCATACCCCATGCTTGACACGATACACATGTAACATATGTTATATTTGTGATTACATTGTCTTCGAAAAGTACAGGTTCGAATACTTCTGTTCTATCCGGGATTGGAACCCAATCCCTCGGTCAGGCATCCAGTCCCCAGCAAACTAAGTCAGCCGTCTAACCCTCTCAGCCACCGCGACTTCCACAAAATTGGTCAATAGGCCGTCCAGACTCTGGACTTTGTGTACCCTTCTGATTAGTGTAACCCGATCCTCCTCCCTTAGCCGAAAAGCTGTGATTGCACAATGCCACTTAAAAAGTGGTCAAATGTAAGATATGTAATATTTGGGATTATACTTTCTTAATAAAGGAGCGATTCCAGTACACCGTGGGTTGTGTCAATTATGCGCGAAATATGTAACAAATTTTAATGTATCAAAAGCTAACTACAACTGCGTGTAAAAGAAAGTGTGCTTGTCAATATTGTTAAATGTGTCGCTTAGTTTGAGTAAATACACGTCAACTGCCGATACCCATAATCCTTCGACAACCAAACTGAAAATATCCAGCAATCCAGGTGATGCACATTGGGTTACAAAACTTGGGAAGGGAGATAACCGCTGATAGCAGAAAATGATCAACAAATGGTACAGAGTGGCAATTCAAATAAAGCCAAACACAGACACTCCAAAGGTGGATATTTAAACAATTGATAGGTTAAACATGCTCCCGCTTCATTCCCCAGTTTGCAACCATCCCTGCAGAAGGATTTCGTGTTTATAATCGTTACTCAAGCGCTAGTTCATCTCGTTGAAGATCAGGGTTCGAATCCCCACAAGTCTGCGATGATGTTTGTAGAATAATATACTTGTCTGAAGCAGTGTAAAACTGAAAACCCCTACTAACTCTGTTCATCTTTTAATAAATTTTATAATGGAATATATATATATATATATATATATTGGTCATATATATCTTATCAGTTCTTAGACAACTCTATCAAAACATCGGTAAGTATAACCCGATTCCGATAAGTAGAAGATCCATGCTAGAAAATTGGTCTTAAGCAACCCATTCTTGTAATAGACGACAGACGGGATCGGGTGGTCAGCATCGCTGACACAGTCATGTCATCTTTTCCCAATCGCGCAGGTCGATGCTCATGCTGTTGATCTCTGGATTGTCTGTTCCAGTCTCGATTATTTACAGGCTGCTGCCATATAGGTGGAATATTGCTGAGTGCGGCTTACAACCAAACTCAATCATTCATTCCATACGTATACAGCTAACTGTATTTACAAGTACAGCTATCTATGATCTAACGGTCCGCGGCAGGGTCAGATGTCAAATCACACCTTTGGCTATATCACCCACCATGTCTTCACATTGTATGAAGTATCATAATTCATATTGTATGAAGTATCATAATTCATAGCATAATTACCATGTGCACCATAACACCAGTGCTATTAATGAGGAGACAAGCTATATCAGTTTGTGGTTAGAAGTGATGTGTGTGTACTGTCGTTACAAGTAGAGCTCTCCAGGTAACTCGTGTTGCCTTATCAACATTGTTTTCAATCTGTGACAGTACATAGGAGATGTATTTAGAGACATGGCAGGGTAGTGATTATAGTGTTCGCTCGTCACGCCGAGCCCTGCGCCGTCATATTGGTGGACTAAAGCTAAACGCGGCATAAACAATCATTCACTCACTTATCACTTCGTTTGGAAATAAATATTGAATTATGCTGAATCATTATACTGAATGTAGTCTCAGTTTGTAACATTGCTTTCATTGTAGCAAATTCAGACTTCCGTTAACGATATACACGGACTTTGCGTTGTAGGTATACAACAGATCTTCAGATTATCATCCTTCTGCAGGAATCAGTATACAATAAATGTGTTATTATATGGTCTGGTGATTATAATGAAAGATATACTTTCTATATTCAGCTGAGAGGATGGTATCAAACGGGAAGGACTACCACAGGGCCTGTCACAAATGTAAACGATGCGGGAAAACCCTTGCAGCTGGGAATGGTAGCGAGGTTCGTAATGCAACTGTGTAAATGACAAAATAAACTTAAAAGTTTACCTTAAAGTCTGCATATGATATTGCTGCGTCGCTGTTGACGTGGATCTATGCTCATCAAGTTAATCACTGGCTTGTCCTGTCCGGATTGTTTGCATATTGCCATAATATAGCCTTGCGTAGTGTTCGACAAACAACGTGTACACGTGGGTATCGCGTGTCCTAATCATTAAGCCCCCATTAGAATTATTAAAGGGCAATTGAAGGTGCGTGTTGGTATATTAACCCACGAACGATGCAGTCTGTATTAACGAGGCTACACTGTTTAAAGCAGACAGATGCTATACCAAAGACCAAAGGACATATGCATGTGCATTGAGGATCTTCATCATCTGTGAAGATGCGGGTTGGAATTGGTCTTCAGAAATCCATGCTTTTCTTAAGAAGCGGGATTAGGTTGCCAGGCTTGCTAATGTGGCTGACTAACACATGTCATCATATTTCAATGGCGACAATATTGCGTAGATTGATGTTCATGCTGTTGATCACCGGATTTTGTGGTTCAGACTCTATTATTTACAGATTATGTAGCGCCATATAGCTAGAATATTGCTGAGTGCGACGTGAAATAACTGACAAACAAAACAAAAAACAGGATCATCAGTAGAATAAGAATATTTCATCAATATCAAAATCCCCATATTGATCATGATCTTTTATGGCCAAATATTCAACCGTAAGATGTCCCTTTTAACCTGTGTGGTTTTCCCTTTCAGCATCAGGGCAATTTATATTGCCCTAACCCCTGCTACGCAGCGTTGTTCGGACCTGGTGGTAAGACATCCGTTCTTTTCTACAACAAGCTTCTGTCAACTTTTTAAAGATAGCTTTTTATTCAAAGAAGTTGTTCATATTTTGTTCGTACTCTTTCAAAACCTGAAATGGAATTCACGGAGGACTACATGTGTATATAAACTAAAGGTTTATAGCCAGCTTGTGGATATATATGTTATCAGCCAGATATGTTCTTATCCAACTGATGTATATTTTAGCCGAAATGTGCACAACCACCTAGGGTTATAGCGAACGAAATTAGTGGTGCATTTAAGTTGGTTATAACTTTAGGTAACTATATTCTGGTAACTGTATAAAAATGTTATGATATTGTATGATTATTCCTTCTTTTTTTTTTCTTTTTTTTTTAAAAAAAACACACTATTAGAAAGAATATGTTGAGTATTATCTTATTACATTACATCATCTGGCTCACACATGATCATTCCCCCTCTTTCAGGTTTTCGGGCTGGAGCTGGCACGGCTGGGAGCGCAAAGTACGACTGAGAGACGTGACCAATAGTATCATTACTTCACATTTTACCAAATAGTAAAGTGTGTCCTGTTGCAAATTCTCTATCCAGTGCATATTAGAATTTATGGAGTTATTCTTTACATTATATTTTTACCCTCAGAAAAATCTTTACAATAACGATGCATGTCTGTGACGTCCTTGTCAGCAAAAGAGAATATTTTGGTCTCAAAGACTGGTATATATTGTTGCGCATTGGAACTGAAAACCTATGATGTGTCAAAGTGTGCTTCTTGGGGAACAAAACGTGACTCTCTTGGCTATAAATAGATGAAATAATCTAAACAACAAACATGGGGAACAAAACGCGAATCTCTTATAATGGGGCAAGAAACTTAATGTGAAACCTATAAAGTATATTATCTGTGCTATCTATTAGTATCGCAAAATTGCTGATCTTTTACAGCTAGCTATATACTACTTCTGTTTTGAGGAACTATGAAATTCTATTTAACTATCTATCTACATCCTTCCTGGACAAGTTAATGGTACAAAGCGTGGCGAACAGTCACCTAACTCGACCAAACCTGTAGACACACTGACGGACACATTATTCCACATGGTCAAGAGCACGTGGCCTGACCGCACATCAAAAAAGCATGTTTCTCTGTGAGCTGCGATGCGCGATCCGTACATTTATTTGGTCTCCTGACCATATATTATTTGCTACAGCCGCGTTTTGATTGTTAAAATTAAATCAATCATGTTTGTGTACAATGAACTGACATCTGTTACGTTTCCATGTTGATAAATTTTAAAATTATATATTTCTTTGTTCGAAAGAGACATTTGTCTGAATAAAGCTAATATCCTCATTGAATTCCATGTCTATTTTTAGTTCACCTCGTACCAAACACAGAGATCTGTGCTTGATCGGAACTCATCAAATACACAGTGTTAAACTATCCCAAGTAATCATTATTTGTTGTAAGTCGACAATGAGGTGGTTGTACGATACGCGACAATTGGACACATTTTAAAATGGGAGTGTTTCTTCTCGGGTCTGATTCCTGCCTATCTATAGTTCCTGTTACATGCTCGTGCATGCAGCGGTTGCATGGCCCATCTTGTAAATACTGGATGTCGATATATCTCTGGTTGGTTTGAATCATCTTCAGTCATACTGTTTAATTATTAATCATAGTATTTGTTTCTATCTCAAGCACAAGGTAGTAAAGTTCTAAACACTGCACGTATCTACAGCGATCTCCGGAGAACACTTTACCGGAAGTACCTACATATACCACGGGAAGATATTTTGTATCAAAACACACCAACATCAACACTATACACACCATCACCACTACACAGACACCACCACCACCACTACACAGACACCACCACCACGCGCTCTACTGCGTCTACTCACACACTACCACTACTACACACACCACCACTACCACTGCACACACACCACCACTACACACACCACTACCACCACACACCACTATACAAATACTACCTCCACTTACACACACAGCACCACCACTACACACACTACCTCCACTGCACACACCACCACCACACACTCGACCGCCACTACACACACCACCAACACACACCATCTCTACTACACATACACACACACCACCACCACCACCGCCACCACCAAGGATCCCATGACGACAAACACAACACTAGAACGAAGGTGACGTAAGTCCCCAATAATTTCCTAGCTTCAAAGGTGTGTTTCTGTGCTGCTTCAAAACCAGTCTGTTACTGAGGGAGTACGACATGGAGAAAGTGCTGATGCCACAAGGTTGGATGTACAAAGACTATACTTCACAAGGACAAATATTATGTCTCCAGGCCTTCCCTTTGAGATGTTGATAAGCACCAGATTAACTCTTACAACTGCACCTTTTTAACATTGCATGTAGGACAACCCCGGCATCCGCCCAACAATCACCCAGTACTCGCCCAACAACCACCTATCAACAACCAACAACCGCCCAACTGCCGAGGACACTCTCATGACAGTTAGTGTACGACTACTTCAAATTACATGGTTAAAAAGAGCATTAGCACTCGCGGGCCTAACCTGTCTAACAAGTGCCACATTTCTAAAAGCAAACAGATCCTTGGGGAATGGGACATGCATTTGTAAACGTACGTTAAATATATTGGAACATAGGCGGCAGCATTGAAACGTTTTGTCTCCCTACCTGGTGGGACGTATGCTCATTCACCTGCACATTCACCTGCCGACGGGGCAAGGAAAGCCCAGAAAGAAGTTGACATCCACAATGTTTTGACTCACTTACAAGTTGTCCATTTCCTTAGAAAGCGCACAGTTTCTTTCCGACGTTCCTACAGTGACACCACATGTTCACCCAATGTTTGCACCAGTGAATCAACGTGTCCTGTGTCATCTTCGTTGACATTCTGCATGACGCTCTTCAAGTGAACTGTGTTTGTTCGAGTGGAGCAGCGCAAAGTTAACAGTCGCTTGTTTGTTCTGTTTACATCGCTCACGAAGGAAACGACAAGCACTGGCGTCATACAGTGTGAGAGTCAAGTCCAATTCCCGAATCCCAGTGGGTGTGATCACAAGTAATTATGATTATTTTCATCAAACAATTCAAGGGGATGGGTGTGGTTGGGAATAGGATAAAGCAGAGTGAATAAATGCATGACTAGTGATTTACGCCACGTTTAATCCAACCATTTTAAGGCAAGGTGAGAACAAATGGAATATAACGTCAACGATTACTGCATTTATGGTCTGGCAGAAAATGTTTCAGGACGGTGTTTGGTAAATTTACTTTAAAACTATAAGTGCTCTCCGTTTCCAATTTGGTATGAGGCTTTATAAATAAATTCTTCTACAATTGAGGAATTTAATTGTCATAATTTATCACTCGATAATAAGAAAGTTGTCTATAAGAGCTGTCATTATTTCAAGTCACAACACCTCACATGTCAAGGGTGTTGAGCTATTTACCGGAACAGACTTTATATGGTCACGTGAATGTGGGACGTGTGGGACTGGTTGTAGCAGAAATACCAGTCCTTTATGGCTCAGTCTGGAATAAAAAACAAACGCCTCCTGCTCTTTGGTCAGTCAATCCAAGCGTGTCGGCGTACGTCAAAAGATGACACTTGTTGTTACCCTGCCTGGCGTTCAGCACAAAGGGGATAGAACAAGGACTGGTTGGTACGGAGTCAGTATACTGTGGTCATGGCCTTGTAATCAACGGGATCGGAATGTCTCCCGAATCTTGAAGAGCAATGGTTTTATTCTGCAATTTGACCTGAATATCCCAATGATCGAGACTTTATAAAACAAACTAAATTTAGTCATTTTATTGTTTGAAAAGAAAATGGAAACCCTCTCCTTGTTTGCAAATTATCTGTTCAGATCAGTCGATCGCACGATTCCGACTATTGACCTCGCTACGTCGTACAGATAGAACTTTGCCAAGTTTGGTAAAAAACAATTCTTGAATGTGGCACATCTGTTGGTTGGACTTTGGCCAGTTTATGTTGTTGCACAGCAGTCAGTAAATAATTGAGCCTGTATCAGGAAATTCCAGTGACCAAAGGCATGAGCACGAAAGTGGGATACAATGACAGGTGTCAACAAAGCATGACCACCCGATCCCGTTACTCGCCTCTTAATACAGGCTTGGGCTGTTGAGGACCAATTATAGCGCCGATCTTCACTTGCAGCCTCAAGAATGTGTCAGGTAGACTGAGGTGATGTGTATTTGTGTCAGGATACGGGGATATGTAGGTTTAACGCAGCTTCAAGCACAATTCCAGTAATACCACGGTCTGTCTGTTTTTTGGGCAGTGAAACGAATTGATGAAGCTTTCAGAATTTCATCTTTGTGGAGACATCCACTAGCTCGGGGATAGTTCTGGGAAATTAAAAAGTGGCGGCCTACTGAATAATAAGCCAAGATGACAGACGCTTAGCATGTCCAAGGGATGCAACTCTCACCTGCACATTACGGTTACTTCCCTGCTGGGCCTCTGGTCGTGATGTAGAAGTCTGGAGTCTGACAAGAAGCTTGATTGTGTGCCATCATAACAATAAAGCGTATACTATGGCTTGGCTCATAATATCAGTTACGAGATCCGAATATTTACAGATCACATAGGTAGAATAGTGTGGCCATTGGAATACGCAAACAGCGAGGACCCAATTTATTCTTTCATATTGAGTGTGGACATGTTTATTGTCCATGGTGTTGTTGAAACGATTTGATATGTATCGTTTTACTAATTGTATCCGCGTATTTGCTTTCGTTTTCTTCTAGTAGGAATTTATCTTTCACCTGCATCAGAGGAGTAAGGGGGTTTAGTTTTACGCCGCTTTTGGCAATATTTCAGCAATATCATGGCGGGGACACCAGAAATGGGATCTGCACATTGTACTTCAGTGAGGAGTCGAACCCGAGTTTTCAGCGTGACGAGAGGGCGCGTTAACCCCAGGGCTACCACAACCTACCTCAACACAAGGAAATAAAAGGTCCTCATACGTATTTTCATCTGGCCAGATTAGCGACCTTCACCGCACAGATTGAACACCAACACGTTGACCTTTAAATTAGTATACTCTTACCACTTGACATTTGTACATGACAAATATGATGGTAAGAGTATTTGAACAGATATGTTTTTCACATTTAACGAAATTGTATTCACATTTCGACCACGGCAGATGCATGCCTGTCCACAATGACCCGTGAAGCTATAACGTGATCAGTAATGACATATCGGAGTAATGACTCTATATGAGAAAAATCCTAATCACAGTAATCACGGAGAGCGTGGCACTTGGGGTTCGTGTGCAAAACGGGAGTGATATGCATTTATAAATGATAAATCGAGCTGGGTTCTGTCTACCGTGCATCGCTACCCCTGAGTGCAAAGGAAATAGTAATGGGAAAGTGTCCAAACTGCAATAAGGAAGTGTACTTCGGTAAGTGATAACAACGACCCCTAGTATAAAACTGTATGTCGTAGTTTCCACAACAGCATATGGCAACAAATCTCAGTGCGAGTTGTCATCAATGGGCAATTCGTTACGGTTCGGTAATTCGCGTTTTGTTTCAGTTGAAACAGTTTTTTTCAGTGTTGACATGTGATTGATCTACGTATGTTCCATACTCGAGGACAGTACGTCATGTCATGTCTCTGCACATGCGGACACTTCCAAGTATTTGCACACCGATGCACCTCGATCACAGCTCGACATTCCCATTGTAATTAGGTCAGAATTCTTTATTCATTTTAAGAATGAAAATATTTTGTAGAACAGCCCATCCAACTGTAGCAACTGCCATGTTTTTCTGCATTCTCTATTAAAACAACATCAACAGGAACGTAAGCAGACAAGAAGGGGGCAGAGGGGCAGGGTAGCAAGCCAATTTCTGCGTGTAAGCCCGACAGGTTGTAAAGCTTTATATATAGAAAGTATGGATGTCCAACCTTTGTAGCCACTGTCATGTGTAAGCCCGGGTTTTTTCTCTGTAACGGAACGCCCGTGTGAATGAAATGTGCATCGCTGTCAATTTCAGCTGAATTTGTGTACATTTACATGTGATATAAACAAGACATGATGGCCATCGGTTTCGGATGGCTCAGCACATTGTTGTTATCTCTGATGGGCGTGATCGATAGATATTAACATGCGATATACATCAGCCACGAACCACTGAATGCAGATCCTACACATGCGGGCAAGAAATCGATATATGATGTTATGTTACAGACTGGCGTATACTGGAAGGTTGTATATTATTCTTAATCTTTTTATTAATATTTGACACCGCTCCTTATGTAGATAGGGCGACTGCCTAAAGCGTTCAATGTTATCCCGCTTAACTCTTGGCACCTGGGGATACAACAGTACCGAGTGTTTGTCCTGATGTGCAGTCAATGCACCTGGTCTCAGCCCAAGCAGTGTATCAGTGTTAGAGAGTGAGTAATAAAAAACTGAAATTTTAAAAGTTTTACTAATATTCCACGGCAAGGGACACCAGAAATGGGCTTCACATATTGTACACATGCGGGGAATCGAACCCGAGTCTTCGGCGTGAGGAGCGAACGCTTTAACCACTGGGCTACCCTACCACCCTGTCCATGTTAAAATGCGGCTTTCAGTATCAGAAATTTCGCACAAAATAAATGGAATCAGTCCGGACTCTAGTGAATGAGTGAGTGAGTTTGTTTCTGAGCCGCCTCTTTAGCAATATTCCAACTTTATCACGACGGAAAAGACACCAGAAATGGGCTTCACACATAGTACCCACGTGGGAAATCGAACCAGGATCTTCGACGTGAAGAGCGAAACCTTTAACCTCTAGGCTACCCCACTTCCCCCGTCCGAAGTCGTATTCAAAATCTTAAGACACTCGTTTAGGAAATGCGCTTTCCCGATATCCATTATTCCGTATTTTCAAGTCTTATCTTTTTCTGAAAATTGTTAACTTTGTATCCCTAAACTAATAATGTTATATAATATGTAAAAATATCATACCACTTTTGAAACAGTACACTATTGATTTGTGTTATGGAAACCGTAATGCATGTTTCACAGGTTGTAATCAATGTCCTTTAGTCAGACACCGCGCAGTCATTACCACTGCAATTGATAAGCAACGCACCGAGGCGTCAAGCTAAAATGTGATTGCGAAAGGTTGCAGTAATTTTCCTTCTGCGAGGACAGGAAATCCTGAAAGTTGACAAATACAACACTCCTGGTTCGATTTATGTGCGAGAGTTAAATTATGGTAAACGTGCTTTTAGTTGTACTTCATATCTTTGAGTGGCATTTAGAAGTCTCTATAATGACGTGCTGGGATAGACAGCTTCTTACTGAAACCTTTCGGTGTAGACCCTAACACTGTTATCAAGCAGTTTTCAAGGCTGTCTAAATGCCAACATGTAGATATTGCTTGTTTGTTTATTTATGATTATGATCCAGTCATAGAATGTTCTTCATTATTTTACTTTCAAGCTCATTGTAATTCTTCAAGTATGATTATGCCTTAAGTGTACTTAAACAGTGTTATGGCTTCACGGATGGTCAGGTTCGATTCTCCATATGGGTACAATGTGTGTAGCCCATTTCTGGTGTCCCCGCCATGATGTGTCTAAAACATTGCCAAACTCATGGGTGGTCAGACTCGGGTGACACTTGGCTGATGCTTGTTATCGTATTTCAGTGTTCATGATGTCAATCACCGGACTGTTTAAACCTGTTTCGAACATGTAATGACTGCTGTCATATAACAGGAGTAATTTACGAATGGTTTCACTCTGTTTTAGACAATATTCCAGCAACAATATGGCGGGTACACCGGACAAAATAGGTTGACTGTTCACTGTGGAGAATCCATGCCAACAGCGTGGTTTACAAGGAGTAGTTCATAATATCGCATCAACTTGTTGCCTACTGAAGGGATGAAACTTGGAGTGGGGACGATTAAGTCGGTATACACTGGTGATATCATTGGGGTGTGATATCCATGTCTACCGAGGTATGGTATCACGGTGAACCAGTAATATGAAACCCACATTAATCGCAATTTCATTTCACGCCTCGTCACGCCTCGCCTCGCCTAGCCTCACGTTACCTCACCCAACCACAACACAAACCAAATTACTTAACCTGACCTCTGCTCTCCTATTCATCTCACCTCTCTCTTCTAACCTCACCTCAGCACAAAACACCTCACCTTACCTCACCTCACCTCGTCTCTAGTTCTAAACTCGCCTCACCAAACGCGAACTTCAGTGACCGAACTGTTGAAACAAACCGCAGTACATCAACGCTGCTACATGCTTTGTATCAAATAACAGCACACTGTCGTAATCTCTTCATTATTTCCCACACTTAGCTCCACCCACACGGGAACATAGGCAGCATGAATCACCGCCATCGGTTCAACACATAACAACGCCTAGCAATAAGGATATCCACATTGGCAAATGCTTTATTAATATGTAGTGCCATTCACCATGGTGCACACACGCCAGAACTGCAGTGATATACACATTGGGGAATGTCCTTCATTTCTGTCTGCGTAATAAGTGTGTAGTATATCAGTCCACCAAAACTGATGTGTGTAGTATATCATTGCAAATAATTATGTGATGAGGGAGTGAATTTAGTTTTACGCCGCGCTCAGTAATATTCCAGCAGTATAGCGGCTGCATGTAATAATTGAGTTTGGACCAGTTATTCTAGTGATTGACATCATGAGCATCGATTTACGCATTGCGTATACCATGGCATATGTCAAAGAATGCCAGACCACCAGATCCCAGCAGTCATCTCAAGAATAGTCCGCTTTTTGTGGCAAGCATGGGTTACTGAAGACCCATTCAGACCCGGCTCTTCACAGGTCTATCAGTTAAGTGAAATATATACTAGTACATATGCATACGGACATGTATCAGCAGAATGAAACCATACGAAACCGTATGGACGTGATTGTTTAATTGCATCAACGTTAATCCAAATGCATAAATCACGGAAAATTCCCAGACCACAGGAGTCAGTTTGTTGGGATATTATCTAAATACCGAACATGTTGCTTCTTTTAAGCTTGCTCCCTTTAGGTTTACAAAATGAGAATGCTACTTTCAAAAAAACTGTGTGACTAGTGTGACAATCAACATAGCTTAGTGTGTATCAATAGATTTGCAGCAGTACTATGTCTACTGACTATCACCATGGTTTAGTTTGTGCCAATTTATTATCAGCAATTTCTTGTATATTGACTGTCACCATGACCTACTTTTTATAGATGGATTTGTAGCAATATTGTGTAGACTGACAATATTCTGACTGAATTTGTTTTTGTTGGCGCCATGGTAAGAGTACATCCTAGTCGAGTTGACCCCGTGTCTCACTATTGAAATAATTATCACTGGTACGTAACGTAGAGTTTTAGAGTGTGTCAGTCAGGGGTGGTTGATACTGAAGACATTTCATTCCATATTTCTGTGAGTGAGTTTAGTTTTACGACACACTCAGCAATATTCAAGCAATATGGCGGCAGTCTGTAAATATTGGCGTTCTGGACCAGACAATCCAGTGATCAACAGCATCGATATGCGCAAGTGGGAACCAATGACATGTGTCAACCAAGTAAGAGAGCCTGACCACCCGATCCCGTATGTCGGGTTGCTGAAGGTTGCTTGTTTGCTTTTTCTAACACTGTTCCAGGAAAAACCGAATTGGTTTGTTGTTACAAGGTGTAGGTGGCACGTGGGTATTCTGAGTGGAGGGGTGCAGGGCAATTAACTACCTGGACATTACCCACCTGAGAATATTATTGCCTGGTCATTTCCCCACCTCTTTGAAAAGCAGTGTTTTTCTAATGATTACTGATCATTAGTTGAGACTTACATCAGAATGAATTCAAACTTCCTACTTGTAACTATGACTTTGAGACGTAGGAGTTGGGGTGGGATTAGAGACAGCATGTATTTAACATCTCACTGTAAACAGTAGGAAAATAAGTAAATCACGAAGTTTTTCCTGGCAACAGAAGATCAAATAGCAACCTAAAAGACTGATTTTTTTCTACATCCAACCGTAGCATGTAAGGAAGGTGTGACATATTGTTTTATGTTTACATTATGTTTACATATATGAAAATAAATTTTGTGTTTCTAAATATTCACTGGCTTGCATAAGTGTAGGACTGCAATTTCAACCCTGACAGATTTGAGCTTCTACTGGTAGAGACTCCGATCTCAATCTCTACTGGTAGAATCTCCGATCGCAATGTCTACTGGTAGAATCTCCGATCCTACCAGATCGCAATCCCTGACATGTACATGTATTTTTCAGCTGAACGACAACCCTATAACAACAATGACTTTCACAAGACATGCTTCAAGTGCACCAAATGTGGCAAGAAACTTACACCTGGGAAAATAGCGGAGGTATGGATGAGTTTTGTTTACCTGTTAAATACCAGTTAAAGAGAAGGATTGTTTAGCACGAAATTACACGCAGCACCTTACAGCAACATATGTCTCACAAAATCCCAGGTGTTACTATACATGCCGTATTTTCTCTATTTTATCAAGCATGGCGGTCAACTGTACTGTCCTCATCCGTGTTACGCAGATCTGTTTGGGCCGCACGGTATGTATTGATGCACGCAGGTATTTATTCGTTAAAGCGTCAGTAAAATATATTCAGGAAATTCAAACGCGTGTAGAAGTTACGCGCGATTTGTTTTATGCAATGGCAACGGAGTTGCAATAATAAGCTAGGTAATGGTGAAATATGCCAATTTACTTTCTAGAAGGAGTACCGAGAAAAGGTAGCATTTTTAGCCAAAGAAACAGAGTTGCTCCGCCAGACTTCACAGGAAAAACGATCGTACCCGTGTTTAGTGATATTCTCGGTATTAGCACATTGACAAAATGGAATACTGATCGGTTCTAGCAGCTCCTCTTTCAAATGTGGAAAAGCACGGAGAAAGTTGCTAATGCATATGAGCATGGTGTTGACGGCACATTTACAAATGTGTCATTATATATCACATTATATATGTGAAAAACAACAGAAAACAAGCTATAAAGAGTGTAGCGCAAACGAGAGAAAAGATATCAACAGTGTGAATAGGGTTGTGACCACCGTCTACACTGACACGGGCTAAACACCGGCTGAGCATGGAACATACTAAGCTTGATTCAGCCTTAAGATTTGCCCAAGTAGACTGGGTACTGATTCTCTTTCTGTCGTAGGCGGAGTTCCATCTCATCCTAGAGATGTTCTTTAGTGGAGAGGTCTGGAGAAACACACGATAATGACATTACAGCAATGAAATGCTGCTATAAGTTGAAATGTGCGAGGGCACCAGAATGTGGTCGTATCTCTGTGTATGCATGTAGGTACGGGAGCAGCTTATTCTCACACGATACTAATTAAGGATGTCCCACGACCATGCGAGAGCGGGTTCCCAGGTTTGCAATGCATATGATTCTTGGCGTTTTAGCACTATATCCGTCTGTCTTTATCTGTCTTATTACTGAAGGGGCGGTGGGGTAGCCTAATGGTTAAAGCGTTCGCTCGTCATGCCGAACACCCGGGTTCGATTCCCCACATGGGTACAATGTGTGAAACCCATTTTCTGGTGTCCCCCGCCGTGATATTGCTGGAATATTGCTAAAAGGCGGCGTAAAACTAAACTCACTCATTTAATCATTTAACTCTTATTACTGAAATACTGTTAAATACAGCATGGGAATCAGCTCATGTGTATTTGTACGTAACGAATCCATCCTTTTGTTTGTCATTTCAGGTAAAAAATGACAATCGACGAAACTACTACCATCAGCCAAGCGTTTACATGAGCCAATCAACAATACTTAGCTTTATGTTCACTAATTATTTAATGTCCATTTAAACTTCCCATTTAAGATAATACTCATAGAAACAAATAAGGGAGTCACGAAAGTACAATTTTACACCCACAGTGCAATGCATACGTTGTGAAGAAACCTGGAAAAGAATGAAGGGACACTTTGTCTATCATATGTTAACGTGTGTACATATTTGACATTGGAAAAGACTCCCACATACATTTGCTTAATCCATATATATTAAGCAAGCAAGTGTATGTGGGAGTCTTTTCCAATGTCAAATATATACACACGTTAACATATGACAGACAAAGTATCAAAGTATACACATATATATATGCTCCTAACCCTTATGTATGAAATATGAAGATGTTCTATTTCATTCGTATATATACATCTATGTAACTATTCTTAAATTAGTTCATGACCTTTTCGAAAACAAGTTGGACACATACAACGTCACTGAAACGTTCCAAAGGGTATGCTTTATTATCGTGTACGACTTTGTTCTGTATGTATGAAATGTAATAAAACCTTACCAGATTCTCCCCGTCACTATACTCTCCGTCATGTTTACCCAAAAGGACCAATATATGCTGAAAATGCAACTGTGGAAGTCGCCATTCAGCGTCATCCTAAATTATACAGAACACATTCATTCACAATCACAGGCTCGCCATGATTAGTTTGGACAGGTATAATCTACATAGACATCAAATCTCCCTGGTTTGGAGACAACTTCTTTCCAAGCAGTCGTTCAGTGCTGGACTCAGAACATTTCCGTCATTCTCGTACATACGTCACAAATACTTCGTACTGCGTCGGTACGACAGCAACAATCGGATGAACAAAGTATATTTATCAATCTAAACACAACTGGGCGATATCCGATGAGGATCGCTGTGTCCTGTTACATTAATGGATAACATGGGATTCGAAAACGCCATCGTATGATCGTTAGTGACGCAGTAACATGTAGATGTCCGAAATGGTGTAGGCCTCGGAGATCTACCACGTTGGTGACATCCAGAGCATGGTATGGTGAAGATAAACCTAGATCCATATTCGGGATTCGAACGAGCGAACCTAAGGGGCATTACACTGCATACCGCTTTATGTATTTGAAACCATACCCATAACAGCTGACTAAGATCAGGACGGGATGGTTACAACGACTGACCAAAGTAAGGGCGGTGGGGTAGCTTTGTGGTTAAAGCGTCCGCTCGTCACGCCGAATGCCCGTGTTCTAATCCCCTCAAAGGTACAATTAGTGAATCCCATTTCCGGTCTCCCCTCCGTGACACTACTGGAACAGGTATAAAAGTGACGTAACATAATACTCACTCACTTGACCAGAGTGTGAGGTTTTCGTCATATCCTAACAGTGTTAGTGGGTGTTTTTGCTGTCAAAACAAATTTTGTCCTATCCTTTAGCCAATTCCTCTAAGGCAAACGTTACAGATCTGTGCCCCGTTTCACAAAGCTCTCGCAAGCCTTAGATCTCGTAACTTTTCTCGTAGCATCCGTAGTTCTTGTGTTACAGTATAGGAGGTACAATTACTGAATGTTTAAAACATACGAGATCTTAGGCTTACGAGAGTTTTGTGAAACGGGCCCATGAACATTAATGTCAAGTTCAAGCGATTGCCCTTATCCTGGTGTTTCACAATTTACGTATCGTTTTATGTCAAGTCTTGTCACAAATGGATTGGCCGCGCCGTAATTAATTGAAAACACGCGTCTCATATGAATGTGTGCACACTTGTTAGGGCAGCGATACCCACTCGGGACCTGTCACTTGGTACCGACTTCCGACTGACACAGCAAGAATATTGTTTATTCCGCTCAGTAGGCACCAATGGTACTCACAACGCCAACCAGGTGATATTTCCCTCATATCTCCAGCCTCCTAATCTCTTATATTGTTTTCATTCTTGTTCTTGTCAGACTTGGAAGATTGGTGATAAATCAAGTCCTCCGATCTTACAACAGCAAACACACTCCCTGCTGGATGATTATGTCAATAGAGAAAGGCCATCTGCTGTCCAATTAATAACTCTTACATCTGTCTGTTTCAGATGCCTTTAGCAAATACGTGCACGTTTATTAATATTGGGCGAAACGGCGTCTGAACAAAGATTACACATTCGACAAACAGTATTGTATTGTCAGTCTTCTTCTGCCCAAGGTTGTGATAGGACGTGCTGGTGTGAATTCGATTGGGAGTCTCATGTCAGGGAAAAGTAGTCTTTAAGACGTACAACGTAAACGTGTATAGCAATCACATTCTCTGAATCGGATATTTGACACTTGGAAACATTTAAGGTTTTCCTCTTCAAAGAATCTGCCAGAGAACACCACTCTTTGGAATTTCGATTGATTTACCATATTTCTGCACTTGACGTCAAATGACAATTTAGCAAAGGTTTACTATAACACTTGGGTTGAATTGCATTTGGAATTACAGCGGATATATCGATTTGAAATCAGTCGAAATGATATCAACGGAACACATCTCAGGCTTCAACGTGACAGATTCACCACAGAGTGGGAATGCCTCTCAGAACAGTTCCGGATACTTCATGGGGAATTACAGTGAGGACAACTTCATTCCTTCTCCCCTGGCCCATGATCTGGTGGTGACGTTCATAGTCCTCTACATCCTCATCATCGTCCTGGCCATGCTGGGCAATCTGGTTGTCATTGTGGTCATCTTTCTGACCAGGATGATGAGGTCAGTGACCGACCTGTTCATCGTGTCCCTTGCGGTCAGTGACCTCCTCATCTCCGTCCTCAACATGCCCTTCCAGCTGCTGTCCATCGTGACCAACGAGTGGACAATGGGACTGTTCATGTGCAAGTTCTATAACTACATCCAGGGTGTTACCATCGTGTCCAATATTCTCACTCTACTCGCCATTGCTATCGACAGGTATGGTATACCTACATTAAATCATAATTTTCCACTGCAATCACAGTGTAAGCCCTCTTTGTTTGTATAGCGGTTCAAACTTACATTCGTCAAAGCGCAGTCACAAACACGAAACCTGTCCTCGACAAGACCCGTCGTCATATGTCATCACAATAAACGATGGAACAGCGTTGTCAGCCTCGGCCAGAGACCATAGCGTAAACACTTTATTTAATCATGTCCTAAATTTCCTCGACAAGTACGTTACATTTTCTTAAACATGTGTCCATTGCCATGAACGGAGAAATGCTTTTACAGAAGTTGTACTTTCTTGTACTTAACCCTGTTGAGTACGTCCGATAATCGACATACACGTACGTCCCTTGTGCTAATGTGATCGACGAGTACAGAGCTTGTACTGAACCTTATTACCTTTAAGATAACTTTAAGATAAATTTGTCGAATTCTGTTAACAGCCACAGCATACGAAACCATGCTGGCGGATTAGCCAGGGTGTACGATCCGTACACCCAGTAAAATTTGTCACGGGACACACTACACGGGTGGTACGAATGGCCATGACCTTAGATTCCCATTGATGCTTTCAAGTCATCCTGTGCAGTGACCCATTTCCCTGTTGTTTCGCTGATTATGCGTCATGCACGTTCTCGTTACTTCCGTGGTCGGGAGTCAAGACTCGATTATTTACAGACTGGTCCTATAATAGATGGAATGTTGCTGAGAGACGTAAACAAAGCTCCGTCGCTGCATGGCTGGGTATACCCATTCAACTTTCAACCATGTCACTGCCAACATAGATAGCATCCTGACAACTGATGTATACTAGTATATGACGACTAGCAGGTACTGCTGTTCACCTTTCTAATCCCAAAATTTGTAACAGCGGACCTTCTTCTACCGTTGCACAAAGCAACAAATAATGTGTATTGTAACACAAGAGTAAAATTAAAAGTACTTTCGACAAGTAGGATTGGTGTAGGATAAGCTTGGTCCAAATACACAACGATCCGGTCGCTTGTGATTGGTTGATGAACTGCTGAGCGTAGCCCAAGACGCAAATTCATCCGCTAAACAACAGTGACCAGACTCTGGTGCACTTGAACCAAGATCGAGTGACTGGATTAAGTAACCGTTTTGTAACCCCCATATTTGTACTCTACATTCACATTTCGAAATCAGCGCGGGATATTTGGCGTTAGGTAAGGTGAGGTGAAATATAAGGTGTGGTGAGTTATAAGCTCTTCTTAAAATATTTTGCGTACTTAAGAATATGACAACGTGCATGCGTGTGTACATGCGGCTGCTTGTACCAGCCCAGACTTCAGTACGTTTTATAGTGCTAGATCTGAGATGCCATGCCGCAGTTAAGCAATACTCATGTGCACATTATAATAACTCCAAGCCGATCAGTCCTTGTTTTACCCATTAATACCGATCGCCAGGCTGGAACGTGTATCGTATTTTAACGTCTTTTGGTATGATGTGACCTGGGATCGAACCCGCGACCTTCCGCTGTCTTGGCGGATGCTCTAACCACTAGGCAGTCTACTACTGAAATTATCGTGTTTGTACTTGATGAACTTATCAACTTATGAGTATTTGTATCGGTGGTAGCAGTATATCTGGATTTTACACATACATGTGATCATGTGCATTTTCTGTTATATGTAGGTACTTGGTCATCTGCCATACAGAAGTATCAAGAAAATTCCACACGAAGAGAGTCGGCTGGATCGTTCTGTTCGTCGTGTGGTTCGTCTCACTCATCGTGGTGTGTCCCCAGATCATCGTACAACGTCTGGCCATGCGTCTGAAGATCGACTCAGCCAATCAAATCATCGGTGTTGGATTCCTTTGCGTTGAATTCTACCCTCATCCTGACCGCGACAGCAAGATCTACACACTGACAATCTACACATGCATGTATCTCCTTCCGGTGTGCGTCATGGCCTTCACCTACGGTGCCATTGCGCATCGTCTGTGGGTAAGGCATCCAATCGGAGATGTTCTGGAAAATCCGAGAAATCACGCCAGAAACATCCAACAGAAGAAGAAACTGACCCAGATGTTGATGTTGCTGGTCGTCGCCTTTACAGTGCTTTGGTTTCCCTTCTTTACGGCTTCACTCTACCGGGAGTTCGTGAAGACTGGTTCCAAGTTCCGTATCAGCATGGCTATCCTGCAGTTGATTGGCTATAGCAACTGCTGTGTTAACCCAATCATCTACACCTTCTTGAACAAAAAATTCCAAAGAGAATTCAAACGTATTTTCACCAGGAGAAGGGTTGATGTCAGGAACGTGGCGCAGGGTCAGCCAAACAATTCCGCAGCGGCTACAACCAGGACCTCAGTAAAACCATAAAGACAGTATGTCACATTCTATATTCAGGACACTGCTACCAATTACTGTGGTAAGAGGCAACAAACGGGACTGGTGATCAGGCTCGCTGAGCTTATGCATGTATCACTGTATCCCATTGGTGCAGATCGAGGTTAAGAGGTGTCAATCACTGAACTGTTAAGCCATAGCGGTTCTTTGAAGAGGACCGTATCACATCTTCAACAATAAACATTCTGGACTTGAATGCATGGTCCAGATTCAATAAGTTCCAGACCGCCATCACATGTGTGGAAAATATGAATAAAGTAAATACACAAAAAGGCAAACGAACAAGAAAACAACAACAAAATAACCACTTTAATACCGTCCGTGTGGTTCCTCAATTCATAGTGGACCAAAGAATGTATGGCACTGCTACGAGTAAAAGCTGTTGGTGTGCAGGACTCCCGGGAACTGAAGTTTCTGTCCTCTTACGATGACCTTAGATTGTTCACTCTGAAATGAACATATACTATCCACAAAACACGCATATAGGCAATTTATATATTTTTAAAATCTATTGTGTTCAAACGATCGCCAGACTATGTAACTATGTTGATAACATGATTTTGCACAAGTGCACAAGTAAAAGAAAATGTTGATTTTGATGAGATTTCTTAGGAGGATTAAAAATGTATCCCCACCACGTAAGTAATAATCTTCTAGTTGATATTGTGCAGCAATGAGCATGCACTGTCTGGCAATAAAAATCCAGATTAATTTCGGAAATTGCCATTCGTTTTGAAGGAGTTTCAAGGTCAAATCACTATGCCACGTCTGACACTGCGACATGGAACATCGCCAATGAAGTTTCACCAATCTTCTGTTGCCAGGCGCCTGAATGTTAGTTGCAGCTCGTTGAAACCAAACAGGTATAACAAATGACCGTCCCCGTACAGGCAGACCTCGAGTTAATACTGCAGCCCAAGATCGGTACATCTGGATACTACATTTGCGTGATCGTTCTGCCGTGGTTGAGAGTACAGCAGCCACGGTGCCTGGACTATCTGTGTAGTTTCCTGTAATGAACCTTTGTCTTGTCCATCAGTGCACATCACAGATTATACATGTCACATTACAGTTGTTTCCCTATTCTGAGATGTGCTTATAATCATCGTCGTCGTCGGCGTCATCATCACCATTGTCAGCATTACGTTGATACGTTAGAACTGATGCACGTTGAGACATAAATATCGTTATAATGTAAATACTATATTTTATGTGTTTACTTCCTTACAGGTTACCCCATGAAAGTGGGGTAGCCCAGTGGTTAAAAACGTTCATTCGTCACACCGAAGACCTGAGTCCACGCAATCCCATTTCTGGTGTTGGGTTCCTTACACAATCCTAACTGCCGCACAGAAGAGATAAAAATGATACGTTTGCTTGACTATGGCTAAACATGAATTAAACAAGACATGATTATTCGACAGTAATGTATTTGAAACGGGTACCAGAGTTTGGGGTCGTTTAGTCCCTAGTAACATTTTCATGACGTATGTTCTAAGCGAGTTTCGATGTGTACAATGTACACATTCTTTTGCGCGTTTGCATTGATGTGTCATTGTATTATGACGTCATATGACGATGTTGTCAACTCGAATATAATGCATCTAGTCAGCCCAATATATGAATAGACAGTTGTCTGTTGCCAAGCAGCAGTAATCTGTATAGTGCTCACCGTTGCATAAGATGGAAAATGCACTTGAGTGCATCCCATGCTGTTTGGAGTAGACAGCGATTTCAGTCGTGTCTCTAAATAACCTGAATTCATTCCCGACGTCACCAAACTGGGTCACGACCACGTTCAACATAACAGCACTATATATAATTATTAAAAAAAGACCTTAACCTGTGCCAGTCGGCTGACATCCGAAATGAACATATCTTACAGATAAATATTGTTCATAAAAAATAATCATAAAATGTAATGAAAAGGATCCCGGAGACTTCCCGAAACTGTAGAAATCTGGACTTGACACATATCGTTGACATGCAAGGACTTACTGAAATATTTATTTGCTTCAGGTTCTGTATGACAGACTGCTTTGTCAATTGTACCTTTCAGCAGACGTGCAGGCCATGCTGCAGATGCCGACAACGGTCATACCACCTACGCCAGCACCAAGCCGGTACTCTACACTACGTCAGATACAGACACAAAGTCAATAGACAAAGGACAAGGTATGATAAGGGTGGCTGAATTCGCTGAAAACATGTTATTTGTTTAGAGACAAGTTAGCTTTGCATAAACATGCTATATTTTATATGTTCTGAGGGGCCCAACATGGGTTTTATCAGTTCCCATGAAAAATAACAAGAAGTCTGAAATATCAGTGTGCCATAATGGCTTAATTACAACTGCTATTTTATTTATATGCAAATTACAGCAGTTTTACGACAGGTACTCATGCTGGAACACATGTCTATGTCAATCATAATGTTTTAACCTCAAGGGGCCCAATTAGGGTTGCAAAACATTGTTAATTCAATTATTTGCCAATTCTGTCCCCAAAACTCAGTCATTATTCACAGCATTCTTTGCAAATGTAATCCATGGGTCCATTGTACAACATGTAAGCATGATAACAATCATGTTGCCCTAAGAATCACAGGGGCCTGGTTTGGGTAAAGCTTCATTTTGGGCACAGCTTCATTCTAAATAGTAAGTGTTACAAGTCAGCATTTACAACCAGTTTTAGCAAATATATAGTTAACATCTCAATCATCATATGTCATTACAATAGCCAACCATGTTGCAATAAACATCACAGGTCTTGACCTCAAAGGGGCCCATTTCGGGTGAAATTTCATTGTCAGTGCAGGTTCATATTAACACCATGCACATGTTAAAGTCAGTATTCAAAAGACTTGAAAGAGTAATTATTCACAACTTATCCACTTTAAAGATATAAAACATCCACTATTACTCATCATTCACACAGTCATCAGTCTCAGTATCTGATTCACTCTCAAGAACTGCAGTATTCAAAAGTGTATAAATCTAAAGTAGATCAAAATGTATAAAATATGAATTTAAAATATTGGGAACAAAGGCAACTAGACCGACTTGAAAAGGTGAATGGTCAGTGTCTTAAGAAAAGATTTACATGATGTTAATTAAATCTTGTTTCACCAGTGTTGTAACAAGGGTTACTAAACTTAAGAAAAAAATTACAATATTTGGATTTGATGTGAAACAGTTTAGTTAAACATTGTAGACTTGATAAACAAACTTTGAAAATAAAAAAAGAAAAGTTACATGGATTTGAACCTGCATGTCTGATAACGAAAAAAACTAACAGTACATTACTGCAAGCATTAGGCTACATATTCCTTTGCCTCCCAGTGTGAATTTAAGTTTATATATTACACTTTACAACTATGTATGACTTGACGTCCGCTTGTGTTCATTTTCTGTTAGACCTTGATACAATGTTCCTACTGTAGCTAAAAGAATCCTTTTCTTACAGTTAAGTGTAGTCATTTTGGTTAAATGAAATCTAATATGTCACTGGAAACATCAAGGTACACAAGCTCTTGGAAAATGCATATGTTTATACATGGCAATCCTGTTGAATGACAGTGTTATTTTGACAGTGACAGGTGACTCAAAGGTGTTTGATACACACATGTTGGAAAAACTATGATCAACTTCTTACATAATAACAAAGATTCTCACCTTTATAGTACTGCTTGATCATATTTTGAAAATCTTCAGACATCTTCTTACATTTCTAGAGACCAACAACCAAACACCAATGTTTACCTCTCATAAATCAGCCTTTTGAGTGCCTTATGACATTGAAAAGTTTAATAACGATGTTTGATATGTGTATTTTAAAGCACAAAACCATTCAACATATAATGTATCATGGTACAAATGTGTAAATGTGATGGGTTGTTTTTAAAGATGTTTGCTTATGTCAATGTTTATTGTTTGAGATGTTGTATGGGGCAATTTCATAAACCGAAAAAATGTACCTTTTTTAAAGATTTTGATGTGAGCAAAAGCGTGACCCACAACAATTTCTAAGGTGTGCATTCTAATTTACTCGCTTGGGATGGGTCACGCTTCTGCGCACACTTTTCTATCACTCTGAAAATCAGAAAATGTAGGTTTCTAGAAGATATTGTAAAATATATTAACTTTGAGGTCTTAAAAGAGGAAAACTAACAACACAAAAAACATAAAAATGCAATTTGAGGTAACTTCAACAATTAGTTTAGCTCCTTTTATGCTAAAATTATCGTGTTGTAAAATTTTGATAATCATGACATGTTGTGGGCCAATAAGGGCCTCTATCATACCTCGTCCTTTAATATTAAAGTATATCTTCCTCAGAAAATAAAGAGTTTGCCGTCATGGTCCGAGCATGTGTCAAGATGAGGTGAGGTTAGGTGAAATGGGGTTTATGTATAACGCCGTCCTTGAGAGTACTTCGCTCGTATTATGCATGTGCATGTTTGGCTGCTTGCATTAGCCCAGTTGGTTTCACAGCGCTAACGTACTGAGATAAATGCCACAGTTAAGAAGGAGTACCCAACTGAGACACATTAACTGACTCCGAGCCGACCGATAAATGCCGTATTTCCCATTAATGCCGAGCACCAGGCAGGGACTAAAAGTAGCATATTTCAACGTCACTTGGTATGATGTGACCGGGATTCGACCCCGCGACCTTCCGTTCTCCGGGTGGACGCTGTAACTACTACACCACGCAGACGGTCTCTTCAGGATGAACCCAGTACCAGTGATTTCAAAAATTAAACTTGAACCTGGGACAGTTACTGAAGTAATGTAGTTATACAATGGTGGTGTTGCCACGGATGCAGCTTAGAGACTTATTTATTGGACCGAAGCCTCTCAGCGTATTCATCTTGCCAAGAAACACTTTTTTTGTCGGCGGTGTCTTGCATCGGTTTGTCCTTGGGGTAGTCATTGGTCTCATACAGATGCAATGTCTTTTTCATATCCGCGTTCCATCGGCAACGAATCGGTGTCGGTGTACAACAGTTCACCCTGTTGCCATACTGTGCCTTAAGCTGATTATAATAAAAGTCGTACATCAGATACTTCCACAGATCCAGGATGCTTATCCACACGTAGACCGGTTGGTTGAGTTTGATGCGACTTTTGTTCATGTGGAACGCTCCCAAGTCGTTATAGAAGAGCTTGCTCCGGTTGAAGGCCGGGCTGGCCATGAGCTTCCTGAGTTTTTCTTCCTCATGAGATCACACGAGTTTGACCGCCACGCGTTTCCTCAAGTTTTCCATGCTTTTAAGGAACACAGAGTTGTTCATGAGTTGGTGAGGATTTTTTCTCGAAATCGCTCATAGCCTTTTATCCGCAGCTCGGAGTTTAATCGAATCTAACGTTCCATCCAGGAAACGAATTGATCGAATTGCAGCACTCAATGTATATCAGTCAGTTTCATGTCCAGCGACAAGTACAGTTGCAGATTCTGATAGTGTACGATGTACTTGGTCTTCTGCATCAAGTTTGGAACGTTGGTTAGCATTTTTGCCAGCAACTTTTCTTGATAGTCCGAAATCCAGTGTCAGCTCACCGTTAACCGTCCGGGGACCAGCCGATAGCTTTTGTACGATGCGTGCAATGCCGTGGGATACTCCAAATCCACGTCGAGGATGTAGCGATGCTTGTGATATCGATCTCATCATCCAACCACGTGAACTCATGGCCCAGCCCTACAGGTTGTTGGCATCGAGATAGAGAAGTTGTTGGCGTGTTGACTCGAATTATATCGTCCCACGTATGGGTTATTGGCGTACCGTTTGGAGACTATGGAGACCATGGCACATGCCTCTCTCGACGAACAGTGCATGTCGTAATCGGTGAACAATTCGTAAACGTTCTGGGAGAAGGTAGAGTCGATGGTGTCGTCTCGTCGCACTTGGACCAATCGTCCATGTACTGGCCTTGACCAAATGGTCGAGCGATGACAAGGGAAACTTAGCGCTGTGGATGAATCTCAGACCGTCCAGGGAAAAGGAAAATTATGTATTTCTCCATGTTGTTGAGGGTGCACGTTAACTTGCCCTCGGTGTTCGAGATTCCCGCATGATGAGGTGAGCATCGTACCCTCTGAAATTATCGAACACCACAGGGATGGGGAGGGGTTTGGCATGGACCTCGGCATGGACCTGTCATGTGTTAATGATCTCTCACGACATCCCCGTTCGGGTTTGGTCGCAAACGTAGCATGGCTGAGCATTCTTGTGAGCGAGTTTATCTTCCGGTGTCATATCCATTGGGGCAGGTTCCAAATAGATTCCTTGATGTTTCTCTCTGCGTGTTGTAAGTTTGAACCGCGTCGGGACCTCGGTAGACCATGAGGGCATCCGGGTGTCCGTCGCATCAAATGACTAGTACCCAACCCCACAACCTTCGTGTTCCAGCGTTTTGTACATGAAACTGTTCGGTCGTTTAGTGTGTGACGTGGTTTGATGATGATGGCTTCAAAGTAGGCGAAGATGACTTAAGGCTTGGGCATTTGGTGGTTACGATGGATGAATGTTAAAATGTTTTGATGTTCTCGAGGCATGCCGATTCGCATCGCCTTCCCTCCCACACCTCGACAATCCTCCGGGTTCAGGCATCATTCGCAGAAAGTGTTTCTCTTTGGTGCGGTTCTACAGGTCATACAACATTGGGCTGGTGATTCCGGTCGCCATTTTCGATCAGAAATAAATTGAGTCTGCGCACATCATCGGACCTGGAGCTGATTCGGTGAACGATTGTCGTATTGCCTCTGCGACCGAAAACGTTGATGGCTAAACGGTTTTGTTTTTCCACCTTCGTCATTTGACAGATGGGTGTGTGTGTGCGTCTGTACCATCAAAGTTCGGCCCATCTTCTGTAGGATAGCTCGGAGGTTTGTTCCTCACTTTGCGGGGACTAAGGCAGATCTCAGCGACCGTCTTAAGCAGTGATCGTCGTTGTTTATAAACTTTACGATTTATGCTTGTAATGCCGAGGCAAGTCTAGGTACGATCCACCTCTGAACTGTACGTAGATGGTAGCGAGTGTGTCCATCACCCACCCCGAGCCTCTACGGGTACATTTTCCTACGATTCTTGTATGCGCTGTAACGATGCATCGATGGTAGAATGGATCGAGTCGGATTGAAGGACGACTTCCTGCTTGCCTCAGGAATAAGGCTCGAGTTACTGGTTACTGCTGTCTGTCTGCCGTTTGCTAAGCGATATTTTAACGGTCAGCTGGTGTATCGTGCTTTTAAATGATCTAACTCTTCATGACGTTTGCTGGCGATCAGAGGTTTAACGTCGTTGACGTCGATGTTTGACTGAACGGTCATCCACCAGCCTCTCAGATACCATGGCATGGTCTGTAGGTATGAAACTCGAAATATCAACCGGCTCGGTGTCTCCCAGCAGTTTGATCAGCTCGTCCTCTGTCAGGCGGGACTAACTTGTCAACCACCGCTCCTTCGCTTGGAGTTTAAAGTTGTTTAACCGTGGGAGGGGGATTGACGTCGAGTTACGTAGTAACGTCAACTGCTGAGTTTTCATCAAGCGGCAGTAACCTGTCATGCCGCGCTCTTTTGCCATCGTTTTCAGTTCTCGAGCGGTAATCGTATTGCGGTAGCCACATGCAAAGTTAAATGTCTAATAGGTTGCCTTCAATATACTAACACGGGAAAACTGGACAAAACGTTACCAATATTATATAACGGTATGTGTTAATGAAAACTGGAAATGTACAGACCAACTAACCACATACTCCAGTGTTAAAGCTGTCAAGGGTCACAGTGATAACGATAATCTGAGTTAATCCGTGACCAGTATCTCCTAAGCTAACAGAACAAAGGTGCAATGCATGTATCTGAGTCTACGGCTGTTAGTAGTTCGCGCTGGTCAAATCACGTGCGTGCAACGTATACCCTCGTGGCATACTCACGACTGGCCATCGATGCTTTGGTCCTTCTAAATGACATAATCAAAGGTTCACAATAACAGCATTATCATAAGTTTTATCTGTAAACGCGATTATCTGCGATAGCTGGAATAGGTAATACTATATAATACGGATGACAGGCACAAATCAAGGGGTGGGTGTCTAGTAAATGTTATCTATTGTATTACTTGTTAAAAACGCCATCCGGTTTGATGTGTAGAGTATTTAACAATGACATAGCGTTGTATGCGTTTGAATGTGTGTCCTGAGTAATGTAGTATGTATAACGAATCCACGTATGATGTTTATGTTCTTTGAAAGCTGATTGATCACTATAATAATTGTACCCAAACTATTTTCGAATGATTATGTAACAAAATGGTCCTGTGACTGCGGGTATTAAACTCCCTGTTTGTTTTACTCCGGTGTTGTGTTGTGTTGTGTTGTGTTGTGTATGGGCTGGTATAGTCATACCTCTTGCCAAGCGAACCAATTCCCCAAACTCGCGATTTAATAAATATAATCAGATGCAAAGTCAAATATCTAATAGGTTGCCTTCAATATATTCAGATGCAAAGTCAAATATCTAATAGGTTGCCTTCAATATATTCAGATGCAAAGTCAAATATCTAATAGGTTGCCTTCAATATATTCAGATGCAAAGTCAAATATCTAACAGGTTGCCTTCAATATATTCAGATGCAAAGTCAAATATCTAATAGGATTGTTATATTCACATGGAAAGTCAAATGTCTAATTGATTTAATAAGCCAACATGCAAAGTCAAATGTCTAATATTGATTTAATAAGCCAACATGCAAAGTCAAATGTCTAGTAGGTGATTTTGTTATGCAAACCTCTTTTGTTATTTTTTTTTTATTCTGAGGAGTAGGTTACATTCTTTGAGACAGTCTTTTTTCTTGTCAATAAGTTGGTTTTGGACCACGTCAGCTCCGTGGGCTTACATAAACCGTAATGAGATTTCACTCAAATACTGCATACCGAGCATGTGTAGTTTGCGAAACCCTTTCAGATATTCATCATGTATATGCAACAGTACCCCTTGGTCTGGCATTTCTAATCGCAAACCCAAGCTTTTCCCAGAAGCAAGTATTGACAACGATACGGAACAGGTCTTATCTTCGCTATATGCATATTATAGTCTAACTGTGTCGTGACGAACACGGTCGCTGCTAGCCAAGGGCGACGAAGATCAACTTCCGATCTTGTTTGTACCAGGAAGGGTTATAATACTGAGAGAGGATGGGTTCTTTAATGAATGGTATAAGCCGTTTGACGGCGAGGGTCGACCCATCGCGTCTGTTCCCTGAGGTCTTCCAGGACCGAGTTGAAGTTTCGCGTGAGGCCCTAAACACTGTTTTTCATGTGCCGTCCCGAAAACGCTAAACACGATAACGTCCCTCTTGTTTTCACGATTTCCTTTTTGGTGCTGCAATTGTCCTGGATGAACAGCATCGATTCTCCCTCGAACTTCTTGTGAAAGACTTGCAACCAGTCCTGTAAACGCACACCCAGTTCCATCTAACACACCTCTACGTGGTTCATCGCCAACGCTCTCTTCGTGATTGATGCGTTTCGTGGGGCAAAGAATTACAATGTGATCGAACACGTCCTAGTAATCTCCTTCCAGCATGTCCAAAATGAACACAGTCTCCCCACAGCCCGTCTGACCGCACACGCTGGCAACATGGGCATCGCGAGGTAGCCTGATATCCGAATTTTCATTCAAAAATAGATGGCTAGCATAAATCATCCATTGTCTGTGTTCAGCTGAGCATCCATGGCCATGTACAAATACGGGTTTAACTCTAAATGATTTAATCCAGGGATTACTATCACTGCTCTGTTCGTAGGCTCGGAGTTGTTTCAGAAATAGATGTATTTTGTTTAGTGCAAGCAGAGACCATATAACAGATATATATCTATTATGTGGTCTCTGGTGCAAGCAAACTTAACGAAGTGAATATGAACAGAAATGAAGATATCGAGAAAGCCATACAAGTTGGACTTGAAAAACTGCAAATAAAAGTAATACGTCCAAACCAACAGATTGCTATCATGTCTTACCTGAAGGGAAACGACGTAATGTTTAGTTCCCCAACTGACAGAGGTAACCCTTTGACATATGAACATATGACATATGAACTTGCACCTTTTGTATACAAAGAACTCTACAATACAAACAAAGCAACGGCAATTGTTTTTGTCACCACTCGTAGCCCTCATGAAAAACCAAAGAGAAAAGGCACAGAGTCTTGGAATGAAATCTGTTTCCCTTCGTGGTGTGATGGGGGGCATGCAAAGTGAAATCTACCGAGGATGATCTGGTATCTAGTGTTGATCTTATGAACATCCAGGAGCTAAAAGATGGAGAAGCGAGCGGTTATCTGATTTTTACAAGACCAGAATCAGTTCTTGGAAAATACCGCGATTTAGTGATGAAGCACAGTGTATTACAAAATTGTAATTATTTTATTCAACATCAAATGTATATACCGCATGCTGGTATTTAGATTAACGATTCAAAATTCTGGATATTTATGAAATGATTCTCTATTCATTTTAAAATATGGTGCATTTTTTCAAACATTCAGTCATGCTTGAACTTATCAAAGTATTTCGATAGCAAGAATCTTTTGCAATGTCACTTATTAAATTGCACATTTCTTAAAAAAATACCACATAAGACCTATTTCCAAACAATGGGTATAGTAGCAATATAATATTAGTATATTGAAGTTCATCAGAAATGAAGAGGTTATTCAGCAGATTTACCATTAAAAGTTGTAGAAAGACCCTATACGTACATAAAAATCAAAATTACATTGTGATTTAACATGAGAATTCATTTACATTTGTCAGAAGAAGACTTTCATTATGGAAACACTTCTGTCTCATGCTAACCCTGACCTCTTCCTTCTGGTATGTCTAAGGAGATACGCTTTTTATCACGTTAAAATCATGATGTATTAAATACCAATTTATCCAAAACATTACAATAATAATAATTTATTTGTAGTGTTCTAAATAATAAGTTTTCATTACAGTATGAGATCATAATCCAGGGCTATAGGGGGTGGTTAGGGGGCGAAGTTGTTACATTCCCAGAATTCTTTACAGATTAATTTGTGTGCATCAAACTGACTATTGATATAACACTTCTTTAACGTGGATGGGGCTCCCCTTATCCATAAAAGTTAAATACTGTCCTGTAATCGTCCGTTTTAGTGTCAGTCTATTATCAGTAGAATAGAGGGAGAGGATTTTACTCTCATTCTAAGTATTAATCATGGGTAGGTATAATAGTCTATGAATCATTAACATGGCAATTTCATACACCTCACATTCATTGGTCAGGGTAAAGGGTGGAAATATACTTCAATGAAAGTAATGTAAAGCACATAACGTACATAAATTCCACCAAATGTAAACAGAAAGGACTTGATTTGTGTTTCTAGTGGAGCTGTCTGTGACGAAAAGATGCATTTATGGATGTCTTGGTGAACTAAGGTACTTATCAAGAGCACCGGTGATTGCACTGAGAGAGAGAGAGAGGACCAGATTATTTTCTTCAGACAGATCTCAAATCAGCAGACCTTACGCCCACCTTGCATACAATCGTAAGGACAAAGCGTCCAAAATCCAAATGGAAAAAATCGACGATCGAGACAGATTGTTCGATTTGTTTCACAAGTCAACTGATGCTTCAGTTGACAGTTGCGGGATTTGTAATACAGCACAAACATTTTAGCCATGCGAAGTGTCGTTCAACATCCCCTATTATGATGGCATCGTTCTGGGTCAGTCTGAGCAGTCCAAGAGCAAGACACTGGTGCGCATAATCATACACTGTTGTCTTGGACAAGTCTGGTGTGTTTCCGGCTGCATCGATAGGTTTGTATACAGGATCAGGATGTTGATGTTGCTTGGACTGGTGTTTTCGCAGAGATGATGATCTTCGGTATACCTTTTCACAATACCTGCATTTGAGCTGCATTGAATCAGGTCCATGCGCTGGTAAAGATGGAATGCTCGGAAAGCAGTGGTCTTTGATTAAAGATACAGCATGTTCCATGAGCTCTGTATGTCCAACTGGACCTTCTTGTTAACGATGTGGATTAGAAGTCATTGAATCCATCCTGAAATGATGCAGACCCCAAGCAATGACGTATGTTGACGTTATTTTGTTCATGAAGCCTGAACATGCTGAATCTCTGGTCTCCTTTTCAATTTACATGTGTTAGTGTGTTACTGTAAAAATTATACATATTCATAGACTAAGCATTAGCTTAGCCAAGTACCACCGCATGATGGAAGGGATTCCAATCAAGACTCGGAAAATTACCTTGGCGAAGATGAGAACAAATGCTGATCGAACAAGGCTGACAGCAAATCATTCAAGCCTTCCTGACAAAGAACAAAGATCGCCAAGAAAATTCACCTTAAACTGTTTCGAAGATGTCAATCTAACATCAAAACATAATAAAATCATTAGTAGGTATATTGATGAATGACCAAAGCTATTGTTTCTGTATTCTGAGAATATGGATTATATGTGAGAATGGGTGACGTCATAAAAATCTTATTCATTTCCCTTCTTGGCAAGCACCAACTAAGTCCATTCGAGGTGAGGTGTGACATTTTCTTGACTTGATAATGTTCGATAGTGAATCAACTCATGTAGCTGAAGTTGTGTCACAGTCAAACCATGGACACCAAATTTACACTGCACAATCACTGATCCGTAACTACTAAACAACTCCATCAAGGTGAGTTAGTGGGAATGAGCCATCGAGAACACTATATTGTTCGGTGTGTGTCAGAACTCAGCGCGTGTCAGAGTTCGGATAACAGCTTACATAACTCTGCAACATATGTCATATTTGGGATTTCACTTTCTTAGTAAAGTACAAATTCTAGTACTTTTTTCGGTTGAGTCCCATCCGGGATTCGAACCCGCACCCTCAGAGTCAGGCACCTAATCGCCAGCACACAAAGTCAGTCGCCTAGCCTGCTCACTAGTGGAAGTCGCGGTGGCTGAGCAGGCTAGGCGGCTGACTTTGTGTGCTGGCGATTAGGTGCCTGACTCTGAGGGTGCGGGTTCGAATCCCGGATGGGACTCAACCGAAAAAAGTACTAGAATTTGTACTTTACTAAGAAAGTGAAATCCCAAATATGACATATGTTGCATTTGACCACTTTCTAAATGGCATCGTGTAATCATTACATAACTCTGTTGTTATACGCTCCACCGCACAGGTGACACTGCATTCAAAGCTGCGCATAGCTCCACAGGTTACACTGACCGCATGACAGAGAGGCAATAGAAATAGAGAGTGAGTTTAGTTTCACGCCGCACTCAGCAATATTCCAACCATATGGCAGCGGTCTGTAAATAGTCTGGATCAGACAATCCAGTGAGCAACAGCACGAACACCGATGACATGGGAACTGACCAAGTCAGCGAGCCTGATCACCCGATCCCGTTAGTCGCCTCTTACAACATGCATAGTCTCCTGGGTTGCTGAAGGCTTATTCTACCCCAGACCGCCACGGCTTAGCAGTAAAAATGCACTCGAAGGATATCCCTAGCTTGGGGCTGAGAGGATTCGTTCCATAAAATTTACCTATGATTGTATAACTACAGGCCACGTTGGGACTCTGTGATTGAAGCTTAGTCCTGAAAAAAGTCGGCGGTAAATATTCCGATGTTAAGCACTTGATATTTATATTCTACCAGTACTATACACTACTAGATATAATTTTGTATAGCGCCGATATCCAGTTCTTTCAACTGGTCAAGGGCGCTTTGTTTTTCCCTCAATTATTGGATGTCCAACGGCACACAGTAATTTTCAATTTTCAGTCTCAATTTCCAATCTCAACTCCCTGGGGACGACTACAGCAGATTAGTGAGGTCTTTCTGCTATTCGCGGATCCATGGTCTCCAAATCAGTCGACACTACGGGTGTAATTAGGGTGTCTTATCGAAACATCGACCCCTAAGGTTGAGGGTAAAACTCTTTTGATGTGAACTCCGCTTTGTTGTTGTAGAGTTGTTGTTTCATGGGAATAAAGTCTGGGAGTCACCTAAAGTTCAAACTGGGTCCGAAAAGTGATCCCCAATTTTAGTATGAGATCGTTTTTTCAATGTGCTCAATCAATGCCACTAGTTAACCCAAACATTATCACACATATAAGGCAGCATGACATATATTTTCAAATATCATTTCCATCATGGCAAATGCACGGCTACTGGTGACCTCCCTGCCATGCAATTTACTGATGCGCATTGCATTTATTAAAGTTAAATGAAAGTTAAAATAAAGTGTCCATGATTAGTCCTGTGGAGATCCAGTATTATTTGTTACCTTATTGGTAGAGTGTAAATATTTTCATTTCATTTACAATTTAGTCTTGTACTGTTCCTAAATGACAAATGATAATTTCGCTAAAATGTGTACAACAGATACTGGTTAAACGTTACATTTACAATTAGTGTTTTACTGTTAATAAATGCCTATATGCTCAATCGGTTTCTTTGTCGTTCTTGTTCCCTGTAAAACCCAAGTGACTGTAAGAACACTATGATCCCATTGTAACCAATCAATCCGCAAAATATTTGACAATCTTGGTGTGAACCACGCGAAAACCCTCACCGGCGTTATAACTGGACATAACAGAAACTGTGGTTTCACTCTCATCCCGTTGTTGAATGTTTTAGTCGAAGTGTGTATGACGAAAACTACGGCTCTAACAAATTATATATAGTGTGCCCTTTGAGTTACGGCAGTTTGCATTGCTTTATAACAGATGGCCTTACTTTGGACAACCACATTGATCTGTTATTATAAAAAAAAGATATGCTGTGGTGATGACAACGTATGTTGAGTTGACGCCAAACGGGTTACAACAAGCATAGATATTATGCTGTGGTGTGTTGAAGTTTACGTCGAATTGCTTCAGTCATACAGCGACTTCATAACGACTTTTGTCAGTTTGGAAGGACATATACTCCTATAAATAAAGTAGGGGATCATGATACAGATACAAGCTATTAATTGCGCAAGCGTTGCATGTGGAAACAGATTATTCGACAAACTATATACTTGAAAAATATAGTCAATGATAATATCAAACATTAAAACAAAGAATGATGTTGGCGACAAGCATTGAGTGGGCTTACCGCCAAGTTGTGATGTACTTGATTCCATTCTTTATTTGAGCATGAACTGGGGCTACTGGTATGCCGGAAACTATCAGAAATGAGCGAGTTGTAGTCAACGCCATTAACAATCTGTGATTAGTTAAATAGGGAACAATTACCCACAAAAACTAACCGACTCCACAGGGCTTTCCTATACAGGTTCACAACAGCGTGAGTGGGTTTAGTTTTAAGCCGCACTCATCAATATTCCAGCTATGTGGCGGCGGTCTGTAAATAAGCGAGTCTGGATCAGACAATCCAGTGATCAACAAAATGAGCATCGATCTGCACAGTTGGGAACCGATGATATGTGTCAAACAAGTCAGCAAGCCTGACCACCCGATCCCGTTAGTCGCCTCTTACCATAGCACAGTCGCCTTTTATGGCAAGCATGGGTTGCTGAAGGTCTGTTCTACCCCGGACCTTCGCGGGTCAGGTCAGCAAAAAGAGCACGGGATCCAAAACACAGGATTCATTGATCCAACGAAATTATCTCAAGTTTGATCAGGGTACGAAGGTTAGACTATTCGAAATCGTCTGTAAGCACTTCATCACTATGGTCTCAGACCAGGTAATGTGTCGCCACTTACACATATTCCAATAGGACCTGTAGGTCTCAGAAGGCGCGAAGATGTCAACTTGCGATATGCGAGACGGGGCTCAGCTTACTTCCGGTACCAGATTTCCGCTGACAAGCGTACATTCAAGAGCCAATTCTGGTTCCAAATTGCGTGCCCGCCAAATATGATGTTACTAGACGGGACCAAGTCTACGTTGTTTATTACTATGGATTCTCAAGTCTCGCGAAGTGCCGTGACCTATTTTTGCGCCCTATAGACATCACTGATGTGCACAAAGTCCAACCTGGGGAAATCATCACACGTTTAGATGAGATGAGTGTCCGTGGACTTCCTTCTCAGGACTAGTTTTGTTTCACGTTCACAGTATCAAATGTACAACGCTCATATGTTCTTGTTAAATGATTCATAAAAAAGTTTCTGTCCGTAAATATTGTATTGTCCAAGAGCGTCCGTCGTGGTCTGCCCTCGGGTGGTAGTTCAGGATGGTGGACAAGAGTTAGGGAAGACAAGAGTCAAGACAAGACAGCAACAGCCATGGTTTATTATTGTTTGGTTGAATGATGGTCGAAATGGTATACACAGTGGTAAACATGTGACAGAACGCACATCGGGACTGAGTGGCCAATGATCCCGATGTGGAGACCCGCTCTGTCACTTAAACACATTCAGAAGTCCGACGGCGATTCTTCATGGTCGACGTAGTCGTAGGTGGGGCGACGGCCTTGGCCGACACCCCGACTAGCCGTACAATCCGTCCACTCCTGTCGATAATCTGGCTTCTGTGGTTGGTCTCGCTGGATGGTCTCGTTGGATGGTCTAGCTGGATGGTCTCGCTGGATGGTCTCCCTGGATGGTCTCCCTGGATGGTCTCGCTGGTTGGTCTCTCGAAAGACCATATCAGTCAGGTTTTTATACAAAGGGTCATTACGCCAGATTGTGCAAGGTCACTGGCCCATGCACATGTACATACGTAAGATTCGCCGATGTAGGGAGGTGTTAATTGACATGTATTGATAGCGTTTGAGAGTTAAGGGTCCTGCCCGGAGGGGGGTTTATGATAAGAGGGCATACACCGAATGTTTGCTGAATACATTACATAGACAAAGGGGATAGAATTTCGGTGCACTTTGGACTTATATTGAAACAGATAGATCGTTTGAATAAATGAAGGTTTAAAGAAACCTATTGAAATGTTTTAGTCTATGACAGTATTATGTTAATAGTTCTTTGAAAATGTAATATAATGCAATGTTGAATCTTCGGCATAGTGTTCTCATTTGACTCTGTGTATGTGCCATTCATTGACTGAACAAACATCTGCTGAATGAAAACGTGACTGGAGATCCTATACAAGCTTGATGAAGTATAAGGGGTCAGGCAGTTTCTTACAGCGTATCAAAATGGATTTTAACTCTGCCTTGAAGAGCCTTAACCACTTAGACTGTCTCAAAATGTGACCTAAGATGTAATGATTTTTTTCCTTTTTTGTAACGCAATTTAATGGAAGCACTTTCACTATCGATGACTTTTATTATTACCTTTTAGCACCTGTGGTGCTTTTAAACGTACTTTTAAAGAGAATTAGTGTCAAATAGGCCCACGTTGAACGGGTGATATTTTACCTGATATTTTCATATTCTATGCTGTGTCTAACGATTATATCAGCTGACATTTAAATATAATATTGCTGTTGTTGTTGTTGTTCTTCTTCTTCTCTCTTCTTCTTAAAGGCATAATGTCACTCCACATTTCTCTAAAAATATAAAATACATTTCTCTCAGTGATACTACCGACACTCTGGGAAACCACCATATAATTTATTTCAGAAAACAAAAAAAATCGTATTTAGATAATGAAAGTAAAAAGTTCGAATGAATTAGTGCAACATTGAATTAAATCGCTTGTCGCGTCCTCTACTGGCTGAACACAATTTCACGCGAAATCCTTGGAGTTATGTCCCTTGAAGCGCTCTTTTTTAATAATATGCTACGTACAACTTGTGAATGAAACAGTTTGGCAAACACGCACACCGCGTTTTCAATGTACGGAGCAGTCGTATATACGTTCCATGTATACAAGCGTTATCTGTTTGGAAGCTGTTCGCCTCGAAGTTTTAGTTATCACTTTCAGGAAAATCGTAAAGGATAATAAATTTTTATTGCATCAGTAGGAAGCTAAAGCAGAGACTATATACCGGTATATGATCTCTGGCTAAAGTGAGTGATATGGCCACGATATCTAGAATATAGGCCAAAATATTGTCGAAAGTCTGACAGTGTGCATTTAAAACTGATTTGAATTTGGAAAGATCAATATAAACTCATTGAAAAGACACGAAACACTTGAGTCGATAACGGACAATAAAGATACACCCACGTGTGGATTTGAGCCATTCTTTGTGTACTGCCTTATCTGTGTCAACAACTGCAAGTCACGTAACGCCATTATTCGTGGACTTAGTAGCTAGCGTCGAAATGAGGACATACGTTTTTCGAGATTATTTTATGATGGCATAAAGTTACAATCATCTCTAAACAAGATTGTTTCATCAAGTACCTCTATTTGACAGACTTGTTCACTTTTCTTAAACAGTTAACATACTTGTGCGAAAAAAATAGTCACATTCAACAAACTGCTGATATTACGAACTCAGAGTGATCGCTTCAAGTATTGTTTGTCGTACGCATTTCGAGTACGCGATACATGAAGTGGTCGGGACCACAAGGGGTGATCGTTGCATCATCAGTTCGTTGTAAGAGAGGTTTACTAACAATGTGTTCCTACCTTTTCAAACATAACGGGGATTCATTTTGACAGGAAGGCAACGATCACTTGACACCCGGCATCCGGTCACACTGCCCCATCCCCTCCCTTCCTCCCCCTCCCCCCCCCCCCCCCCTCCCCACTACCCTGCTACTGCTACCCCAACATTCCGCTCCCCGTCTGACCTCACCCTGACTACATGTTGGCATAGCACACTGTGACTGCGCCGGGGAATGTAGGTCATATACAATCGACATTGAAACACATCTGCAATGGCTGCAGACTCGCAAAAGTCTCTAAAGACTATTATAGATAATGATAATTTCTAGTTTACAAATTGTATAATTCATAAAACCATTCTGTCCCTGTACAAGACTGGCGCCAATATGCCAATATCTTTATACCTCTTGGGCCACATCTAAAAATATTCTTGTTTCTCATCACCGACTCAAATATTCTACTCGACCGATAAGATGCTTTTGATATTTTGCACTTTCACACATATGAAAATACAACCCTTTCTCTCATAATTCGCATTAATTTTTCACACTTTTAAGTTTTGATTCTCTGTCGGAGAAAAGGTAATACTATAAATTCCCACAGAAATCAAGGAGTGGATATTAGATTCAACACAGTGTACAATTTTTGAAAAGTCGACCGACCGACCTTTGTTTCGGGGGGAAAGTGGCGGGAAAGAAAAATGTTTATATGGCCTTAAAAGGATCGGAATGCAATTCGCCAATGGATTTTAATTCAGCGCGGCCCTATAGCAAGGCTATAGTCTCCTAACACTAGTCAGTTTGTTGTTGCCCAAGACTGTCAGGGGTACTGTCTATCGGACGCCTATAAAGCACATTGCGCACAAGCTGCAGCCTGAAGCTGAAGCTAAAGCACATTGTTGGATTTACACGGTGGTGAGTAAACTAAAAACAAACACTGGTTTATTTGTAAATTGTTGCATGAAGCAAGGTTTCGATTCTAACACCGTGAGAACGAGGGAGTGATACAGCTGGCCATCTTTGTTCCTTTGTATGGCCATTGGTGACCTGGGCATTTCGCCGTAGGACACTGTTTTTGCCGAATGTTCAGGAAATGAGAACTGTTTATGTGGCATAAGAACGATTATGCGATTGTTGGAACAATTATCTAACTCTCACACTCTCACACATTTTCCCGTTGTTTACCAACTGTTCAGATGACCTTGTAAGCGACGTGCAGTGTTTTCTTCGGGATGTTACGCATGTCCAACTATTTGTGCCATGGCCCAGTTGGCGCTTCATGCACATTCATGTGCAACCAACCGTGCAAACAAGGGCATGCTACTCGTCATGTCATAGGACTTTCAGTTCTATCTTCTGAATATTTTAATGCCCTTCATTACAGAGATAACAACACATGTGGGTCGCCTTTGGACCAAAAGCCTTTGCATGGCACCCCTTTGCGTGTCACACCCCGAGCGCTCATAATTAGCTTTAGTTCTTGACAACGCATGCTTGATGGTGAAAGTAAGAATGTATCAGTTCTGAGTATCAGGTTTTGATCATACATATGAAGTGTGTCATAACTATGAGAATTAAAACATGTTCCATTACTCAACTAAACCAAATTACAACAGTGTCTACTTGCATATACACACCACACACACGCACGCAGACACATAAACACGACCACACGTGCTACCAGCTTCACATATCATATGGGAATGCTTAACTTAACACATTTTGCTGGTGGTAGCGGCAGTTTATGAATTTCTTTGTCTGTTTCATGACAATCAGTTTCCATAGGTGTTACGGAAACACATCGGTAAAAACAGAACAGTACTGTTTTCTCAACAAAGTTAAGTCAATCAGGAAATGTTTATAATAGTGGATTCTGTCTCTGTCAGATTATGTGTGCCTATACTGATCCTTGATTGATATCAAAACATCAGTAAGCCTATTAGAGTTACACCTGCCCGATTCTAATTTCTGTAACAACATTGCTTGTACAATACCTCAATATGACAGTTGGGACAATGAAAGCAATGAACGGCTGTTTATGTTGTGTTTAAATTGGATTGAAAGCATAAGCTCTAAAAGCTCGTAGAATGTCATTGGTGTAATCAGTTAGACATATGTTAAAAATGGAACTTCGACCGCGAACAGTGACAAACTACAGACAGCTCCATGAAGGACAATCCTTTGCCCTGAGCAAATGTGTTAGCATCCGTGTCTCAGTTGGAGTCTATCCAGTACAGAGAGTGATTTGGAAGCGCAAGTCTCGTCAGGTATGTTCATACTATGATATATCTTGATAATAACAGAAGAGACCCAAAAAATTGTTTAAGGTGCTTTTAAAGATGCATTTCATCTCTTTTTCAATCAACAAGTTCCTTGATATTTCTGTGCGACAAAGCGCTATATTTAGACACAATGCAGTATTTGTTACTGTATTGTATTTTCTTAATTATCTGCACAAATTAGCATACATACATACATTTTGCTCACTTCCCTATGTCGTGTAGAGGTTTACCGGTTCGTTTTTGAATATGTTTGAAATTGTCATTATTCAGTTATATATAACAACATGGATAGGTTTCAAAAGTAACTGAAACGACCACAAAGCCCACAGTTTATTAAAAGCCACTTGCCAAAAACCAATTGTCTTCAAGAAAGTATCATGACCTGTCTACATTTTCCATTTGCCCTGATTTTTATGGCATAATCATGATGTAATTATGAAAGAATAAATCAACATGGTACTTGATGTTAATGTTTAGTGGACTATATATTGAGAAGTAATTGAAAATGAGTTGCCCGGGCGTCGTCGATGTTCTTTTTGAACCCCTGTTATATTGTGAATTAAATGAATATATTAATACTTGCCATAAATGTTTGATTGGGTAATATTAATCCAAATTACATTTTTCAATTAAAGGGCCTGCTCTACCTAGTGGAGTGGGCGGACTACCCTCTGGAAGAGGCTACCTGGGAACCCAAAGGCCACATTCCTGCCCATCTGCTGGAAGACTACAGTTGCCCTCCCGTTTGCAGGGAGCGCCTCAAGCTTGCTTCAGCTACAGTTGAGAGGTCACCGAAGACTGCACTAAAGTCGCCGGGCGGTCTACATTCAGCGCACATGCAGCTGGACATTTACAGATACGCATTTGGTCACCTACCGGGTTACGACAAGGAGATCTTCTTACATAAGAACGATTTCAGTCGACTGTGTCTGTCTCAACACTGGTGGTATACCCTGAATCATCACGGTGAAGGTCAGGAGATTAACTTTCCTGTGAGAGTTTCACCACGGCTAACCATGAAGAAGACATGGATAACGACGGGGGGAGTTCTGACGTTGCGTACTGTGCCAGTGGAGAAGATCGTCATGTTTGTCACCAGTAAAGTGTGCACCTTGAGAACACTGAACTCTCAGTAATAAACTGTTAGCATGGTCTTTATTCGGACAATTTTCTTCGCCCTGGGTTTGTGGTTAACAACGAATATAGACAAAGACGACCGGCACAACATGACGCATGACTGGTTGTACTATTCTAAAGAGCCCATGTGCAGGACAATTGATGAGATAAGATCTCACGCAAATAAGCTCCAGTTTGGCGTTCAACACACTCCACTGGTTCAAATAGGTATCGACAATTTTGTCCTGGACGAACTTCATCTCTTGATGAGAATCACGGACGTTCTGGAAAGAATGATTATTCAGGATGGGGAAGCAAGGGATAAAGAGTTAACAAAATTAAGACAAGGGAAACCTAGATATTTAGATGGGATAGTGGAAAGCGTCAGAAGCTGTGGGGTGTCGTTCAGTGTGTGGGAAGATAGGGACGGGAAGGGACTAAAATGGACAAGTCTTTCAGGGGACAGCAAGAAGAAAATCTTGAATCAACTGCCTGATAAACTTCACGGTCGACTGACACCAGACACAGAGACGGATTTCATCAACGTTTGGACAAGGTTTAGGGACATCTACAAGTTGGTAGTTAGCGGGGAAAGCAACGACGCACAGCAGTTATACGACATGGCTAAGGAGTGGATACAGCTGATACTTAGAGTAGGACAGAAGAGGAAGGGGTGTTTATCTAAGAACATCACGCCCTACATGCACTGTTTAGTGTACCATGTCCGTGTGTTCATGTCGAGGCACGGAAACATTGGTAGGTTCAGTGGACAGGCTCTAGAAAAAATGAATGATGACATCAAAAGGATTCATCAACAGAAAACCCAAAAGTGGGATGGTCCCATTGAGGCTATGACTGTCCGAAAACGCGTTGAAAGTCGGTCACACTTGGCGCGATCAAAACGACAGTACACTAAACGTAAGCTTGAGTACTGGGAATCTGAGTTACATGAGGCCAGAAGTGCGAAAAGGGCTGCTATACAGCATGACATCAGAAATGTCATCCCCAGTACTCAACCACCTTTAGATGACCTGAGCGTGGCTGATTTGAGAGACAAACTTGCCTCACTTGGAGTACACACTAAAGTGTCCTCTCGGGAAAAACTGATTGACATGATCAGTTCAGTTGATATGGATTAAATGCTTTCCCAAACTGTACATTAACTTCAAAGTTCATTGATATGTTTCGCTTTTTCTTGAAATGTATTGTGTATAATGCAATGTCATATGATTCTGATTTGTATCTGCTTATGTTGTGAATACATCTATTGGAAACAATGTTTATTATTTAAAAACTGTGACTCGCAATGAAATAACATACGGTGTTATTATAGAGAACCGGATGCACTCACTGTCCGGCTTAATTGCCTTCCCTGCTGGGCTACCTAGCCAGGATCAACACATCTGTATGTGCACTTGTGCCCGAGTAAAGGGATATAACTCCACACAAGACATAAGTCTTATACCTGTGGTTAATAAACATTCAAAAATAACTATGAAGGTGTTTTTTATCACTACTGAAAATTTCCATATGCATTGAAAATATGTGGATTGTTATAATATTGCTGGGACAGTTTTCCTGTCAACATTAATAAACGAATGGTTGATCTCTAAAGTTCGGTGTTTTCAATGAAAATGGTGAATTAGGTTTGTATCTAGAGGCAGCGTGGGACTCATTTTCAAAGTTGTTCTAACTATCTTCCTAATGCTATTAACAGTTCCAACTTACATAACCATACAGACATAATGTCCAATTATATGAATCTAGAGGGACATATTCTGAATACTTGAAGCTAACTGACGTAGACAAGTTCTAAACTACAGGTCCTCTTTATCTATCACCATTTTACGGTTGGGTGATTTCAGTCCTGGTGTGATCCCCTTGGCACAGATTCTTGGGTATGGATTGGTTAACGTTATGACACAATACATCCACATGCACCCTGCTTTATTAGTACTGAAAAAGAACGGATTTATCATCCCGCTCGGAAATGAATAATTTGGTTTAAACATATCTTTTTCCAACAGCGGAACCGGAATGGTAAACAAGCAGTACATTGCTTACCTGAATATCTCTCCGGAATACAAGTAAATTGTAAACATAGCAATCTTGGATAGAAACGTATGCTACTAGCAAACAAACAAACAAACAAGCAATAGCTATCTGGAAATGTAACAATCAATAACACTGAATATAGTTGTTTAGAACATTAGAACAATTAGTGTCGGAATGCAAATATATTATACAGCTTTTACTACTGACAACACAAATCTGAATAGATGCTAATAATTCAAGTATCTTCAGTAGATCCAATAGAGGAGCCGTACAACATTGATTTGATGACATGTCAATTAACATAAAAGTACATGTTTGTGTAATTTACGCACGATAAGAAATAGTGAATTGTATTTTCGTAACAATAGTCATAAGAGCAAGTTGGATTTAAAGATATAAATCGTTCGTATTTATGTGCGTTTAGATAGTTGCAGCCAAGCCTGAGGCCTGAATGGATAACCTGATAGAATCGTGATCCAGGGTTTAAATTTAAGTAGATGTGACTATTATCATTTGACACATTGATATGTTTCTTAAAACTACCCAGGGTACCTGATTCTCTATGACTAATGGACAAAGGATTCCACAGTCTGACTGTATCTGGAGCTTCCAAACGGTCTCGGAAATTGCAGGTTATTGTGTCAGATACCTTAGGAGGAAAAACAGGTTGCTCAAATATTTTGAAGTTAAATCATTTAAACAGATTGTATTTGAATACGTCTGTGAGTACATAGTGGTTGAAAATTTGTCTCATCGTAAATTTTATTATGACTTTGTTGACACTGGCAAGTTGAGTTGTAACGGCGGCTTAGCCGATTGGCTACAGTGAGCCAGCAAATGGAGAGAGAGGGACCGAGCCGTAGATGCATCCATAGCATAAAGGAGATTCATCGGAACGTATACCCTGAGATATCGGGGATGGTCGATAGTTAGGGCATTCATTTACACTGCCTTTGTGTGTATGGGAACAGCTGTTGCCTCCTTCCAGACATCAGGAAATACTTCATTCTTTAATGATAAGTTAAAACTTCAGATAGAGGTACTGACAATTGTCTTGCATTCATTTCCAGAAATTTATTTCTACTCGATCTAAAAAGTGCCCAATCAGATGTTGAATTACGCCTTTTGAGATTTTATGATGGTGATTGCGCGTTCGACTCAATTTACGTGCCTGGCTATTCATCCAGACTATAAGGTAACAGTGGAAAACAAACAACAGAAAAAGTCATCTGTTTACTGAACCTGGATGGTGACCTGTCTCAAATCTCTGCTTTACATTCAGCGCATGACGCACCATCTTCTGTTGCGTAATACAACTGCTGTAGTCGGATTGTAACTGGCAAAATATTTAGAAAGAGACCGTGTAGACGACAGGTATTGGCAATGGATATACACCTGTGGAATATCAACTGACTGTTGGGTAAGTTACTTGTTACCCACAATGACTGCTACGTGAATTAACCTCGCACGCGGGATGTGTTGTATTTCGTCATGAGCACGTGAACCAATCAGATGTTTAGAGTCTGATATACGGGTCTTAATCTTACCTTGACCAATAAATCTCGACTCGACTCATCGACACATCGCTCTTGCTCCACTCAGTACTACAATACACTACCTACAGCTCAGCATCCACCCGTCCACCACCCATCCGCCACATCTAACTGTAAGTCATAGTCAAAATGTGTTGATTTGTCTCTGGGGGCCTTGCACAGCCTTATCGACATATTAATGGAGACGAATGTTATCACTAAATATAGAACGTCCTTGCAAAACAACACCCATCCCCAGTAACAAGTTTCGTTTTGTGTAAAGGGAAATTTAGCTAGTTGTGTATGAATGAATTATGTTCCATGAACATTTAATCTTGTTTGTGCGAATCAGTCTCAAAGCAGGGGCAATAAGAAATATATTTATGAATACTGTTGTAAGATAGTTACACAAAGCATAATAATAAGACCATTCATAACGAATCTTCCCATTCTTCATATTACTGCTCAGGATGCATAAGATTGCTCAAAGCTCATTCAGATCACTGTTACTACGGATAACTCAAACAAGGTTGATAGTCACATGTCTTATCCCACCGGGTACCCATTTTCTGTTGGGTGAATAGGGGCAAGTTTGAACAAAATCACTTGCCAAAGGTGAGACCACATTATCACCCGTGGCGCATACAGGCGAGTCATGGGGTGACTACCGGTGGCGTTGGGTTGTTGTTATCAGGTTGAGTGTTGCTTTAACACATATGTCACACGCTCAATCCCATGTAAGCATGAACAGCAATCAAATCGAAATGTCACCACTTATTCAAATGCCAGACTGCTGTAGTGCAACATATACTTTCCTAGGTTCTATCAGAACAGGCCCCAATTTCTCGAAACAAACTTAAGTCTGTTAAAGAAGTAAAATAAAGATCTGGATATAAAGTATACAAATTAATCGGGGGTTTATGTTCTCAGAGATTACTGGTGCTGTGTTGAGGTGTTGAGTCGCTGCCATGAGTTCCACCTGCGAAAACAACGTGAAGAAAGCCTACAGCAATTGGTCAACCGGGGGTTCCTGTGGCTTTAAAACCATTACCGCCGGTAGAGCAGAGGATATCAAAGAAGCGCTGACTCACGTACACCAGGATGTCCTTGACAGGTGAGATAATCGCTGTTGTAAACACAAGGTCAAGGGTAGTCGAAATGAGTCACGATGATTTGCATGTGACGTAAAGAACAGGATAGTGGTATATTGAGGACATGTAGCGACAATACAAGATGGACCAATAGAACACTAGCTAGTATGGACAAGTAGGACACCAGGGATCATGTCCTATATACTTTGGAGTAGCGTCGTCACTATACTGACGTTGTAAACGTGGTTCTGTGTTATCCCAAGCAATGGTGACAAAGCAGGGCATCTTGTGGGCGAGGCTAGCATATTGGCGTTGCTCCGATTACGACACCGCTGTGTACCTTGCGGGGCGGTGGGGTAGCCTAGTGGTTAACGCGTTCACTCGTCACGCCGAAGACACGGGTTCGATTACCCACATGGGTACAATGTGTGAATCTCATTTTCTGGTGTGCCCCGCCGTGATATTGCCGGAATATTGCTAAAAGCGGCGTAAAACTAAACTCACTCACTCACAGTGTACCTTGAGCAACGTGTGTCCTGGCGTTATCGTTTGACATCACTCTAGAGCTGGAATGCGTTCTGCATACCAGTTATAAGAAGATATGTCAGGTTGATGTAGAATGAGAGTGTTGTGTTTTAGACTTTGATCTCATCCAAGAAACCCATCATCACAGTAGTGGTGTGGACAAAAGAAAATAAGGGCTTAACCAGATATTAAACTCTCGCATGCCCAGGGGATAAGTGAGCAGGTATTGAACTCTGCAAAGCCGATCCAAGCAGTCTGGCGTGCTATGTCTGAAGGTCACTAGCCCTCAAAATAATTCTCTAGTCTGAAATTTGACTGGAGACCCAGGTTTCATCAGGAAACTGCTGACATGACATTTTTATCAGACTACAATAAGTCGATTTAAGTCGAAGAGAGTGATATATACGTCTTTTCAAAGGTTTAGACTCGCTCAAAACTCCCTGTATACCATATGTATATATGGATACATCGAAGACTGATTTCTCCACTAACTTGCAAACATTCTGCAGACCAATTGTACGAGGATCATGCGTCAAATTGCTGAAAACATAATTTATGCAAATGTCATGCATGTGAACAACAGCGTTTTGGTGTAAACGTTTGCTAAAAATCGGTAATTTTCATTGAATTTTATCATTTACTGCACTAATGACATCAATTCTTTCAACGCTACGAATTTGTTTTACAGTACACGAGTTCGTGTGTAAACAGCGGAGTATTTTGCAAAGTTAAGTTTAGAATAGTTACCTGAATTAATTGGCTATCTTTGCACTAGTGAGTGTAAACGTTTGATTAGAAGTTTATTTACAAACTGGCTCCATGAAAACTCTCTAGCAAGATGGGCTAGTGACTGTGGAGATTTACTGTCCCGATCGGCTTTTCACTCGTCCTTGGCTAACGGGCCAGTGGCTATTTTGCACACTGCATCCAGAGCCAGCCTTTGAGTTAACTGCATGTCCAGGTCACGTGTTCAAGGTACTATGGGTGCGGTATGGTCATCCCGGAGAAACTTGAGGGCCAAAAGGTGTTGGACCTGGGCTGCGGTGCGGGGAGGGACACCTACATCGTCAGCAAACTCGTCGGCCAGGAGGGTAGTGTCGTCGGAGTGGACATGACGGAACCACTGGTAGGCAACATTCAGTGACATTTTGTCATTTTCGTAAAATATCTACAGCTCGCTACATTTTCGACATAACTTATTAATTGGTGTGATCTTTATTGACAGCGGTAATTATTGTCTTCATTTAAAAATTCAGACTGAAGTAGCACAGCACTGACTTGACTTTTTGTTAGACGCTAATTGAATCAGGTATACAAAATAGAGCTCAGGCTTCACGCGAATTACGTTAATTGGTACAAACAGCCAGGTTTTGCTGTTATTTATAATAAGCATTTATAATACAGCTTTTGCTTGACATGTGATAGTGGCAGCTGTCAAGGGCGTGTTTTCATCCTCTATCAATGGTTTGTGCCCAATCTTGCTGCTGATATCTCAACCATGTCCAATACGTGTTCACAACGATATAACAATACTTGAACCATTCTTATAATATAATCACACTGGGGACAAAGTACATGTGAAATTAATGTTATTATTTTCAGACATAGTGGTCGTATGAAATGATGATGTATGATAATTCGGCCACTGAAACAGATAAAACTGTGAAACTTTCATCCACATCTGTGTTCACCTTAACTAAAATTGACACGTAGCTAATGTCGCAAGAATATGTGTCAATATTCTCTCAACAGTTGCTAAAAGTTGAAAAGCCATTTTATGTTGTGGTTCTGAAGAACATGCATAGTTAACACAAAGTGAATCTGCCAAATATATCTTGTAAATCTGATTAAAGGAGGCCCGTGAAGGTCCGAGGTAGAATATGCCTTCAGCAGCCCATGCTTGCCATAAACGGCGACTATGCTTGTCATAAGAGGCAACTAACGGGATTGGGTGGTCAGGCTCGCTGACTTAGTTGACACATGTCATTGGCTCCCAATTACGCAGATAGATGCTCATGTTGTTGATCACTGGATTGTCTGATCCAGTCTCGAGTATTTACAGAACGCCTCCCGATTGCTGAGTGCGGCGTAAAACTCAACTCACTCACTCATCAATTAAAGGAATGTTGTTCAAGTTGTTCAAGTATCAGTGTGGTATGATGAGGAGAACTTGATTTCACAATTTGTAAATACTCACAAAGGTAATTGATTATTCGATAGAATGTTTGATAGAACGATTACATTCGACAAACGAGAGGAACTAAATATGTATACAATGTTTTGTCCTGTATGTGCTTAGAATCAACTTAGAAACAACGTTAGAAAGACATATATAGGCATGAAGACCTTACAGCATTACTATATTTATGAAAGTATCGTAATATGGTAGGGTCTATTTACCTATATGTCTTTCTGACGCTGTTTCTAAACGAGGAGCGCCCCAGTGTGACATGATCACTTGGTATCATGAGGACGTTATTGCTTTACTCCCCAAACCCTTGACGTTTCAGTATGATCGGTGTCTGGTTTACACAGGTTCGAGTGTAAAGGACTCAGAAGGAGAAATCGTCGTCCGAAATCTTATTACTGACGTTGCTAGGCTCCCGTTTCAGTCTGACAAGGGAGAGTCTCCATATTACAGACTGTAACTCATATTTTGACAGTTTTATTGGAGTAGTATTTGTCCACAGATCGAAGTTGCTAGCAAGCACGTTGGGTACAGCACAGAAAGATTCGGCTATAGTAAACCTAACCTTGAGTTCCTCGTGGGTTACATTGAGAAACTGGCAGAGAAAGGAATCGGGGACAATAGCTTCAATATCCTTGTGTGAGTACAACTGGCGAATGAGTGAGTTGGTTTCAAATGCATTGAGTTGCGTCCCTTATTCGGACCACAATCCGTAAAAATAATTATGTCACGTGTATGGTCAGAGCATCTACATAAGATTATTGAGACTGAGATTCTGACTCCTGAGGGATTCTCTCTCTCTCTCTCTCTCTCTCTCTGTGTGTGTGATAGAAGTAAGCGTTCATATTTATGTGTTCTATTTAACACCTTGACAAAAATATCATTGAATTCCTCAAATAATGATGTTCAGTAATCTACAGTTGATATCTTCAAAGAACAATACAATACAATATACTAAGAAATCTTACACAACCTGGAGAAAAAATTATGTCCATCAGAAATATACTGCCCAACAGTCTCCTCAAAATTTGTTTGTATATCGTGAATACACGTGTTGGGTATTTCTCACCTCGACCCATGACGGTACGGGTTGGCATTGGTCTTTAGAGGCGACTAACGGGATTGGTGGTCAAGCTCGCTGACTTGGTTGACAACCGACCGACTTGTCATATCCTCTGTTCTGTATACATATACTTGCCCAGATGTCAAAGGCGCGGCCAGTCGCCAAACTCAGTGGTGCCAAAAACCTACCATCATAGACTGGAATTGTGGTCCCCCTTCATCATGTTTGTACTTCAGCATCGTGGGTGTCACGGATGTTGTTCAAGCCCTGCATCATTTCGGACTTGCTTTGTCAAGACGAGGCATTGGTAAACGGCGTAAAATAACATTATGTCACTGTCTTCTTCTCTGCAGATCTAACGGTGTGATCAACCTGACATCAGACAAGAAGGCTGTACTGCAGGAAGCCTATAGGATTCTAAAGGTATGTTATCATAATACCCTGGTCACTACATGTTCACTTTCGTTTTAGGCCTTAGGGGTAGCTTTATGTTTAAGGCGACTGCTCATTACGACGTAAACACGGGTTTGATTCCCCACATGGGTACAATGTGTGAAGCCCATTTCTGGTGTCCTCAGTCACGACAATGAGGGGGTGTTTCAAACAGCTCAGTCAGTATACAGAGACCTTTCAACATTTAATTTCAACATGTCCACTCCATGTACTTCTGTATGTTCCGTTCCTGGGACGTCTAGGAGGGCCCGCTTGTCCAGGATTGACTTCCAGACTTGTCCGATTACGATCCTTGATTCGTTAGCACGAAACCCCATCTTTTGGAATTATCAAACTAGTAAAATGCTGTTAAAATGTAGAGTGTGGTTGAGAAAAGGTTTGCGTTGCTGTTAGCAATATTCTTGCAATATCTGGGCAGGGCATAACCAGGAATGAGCTTCACACTACTACCGATGCTGGGTACCGAACCCGGGTTTTCGGGAAAACGTGATCCGCTAGAATAATCTACCGCTCCATAGTGTAGAAGTGTTTAAAGCTGCGGTAAGCTATAACCTCACTCACTCTGTTCAGGAAGGAGGAGAGCTGTACTTTAGTGACGTGTACTGCAACAAGGAGCTCCCTGAAGAGGTCAGGAAGAATGAATACCTGTGGGGTAAGGTCCCACAGTCCCTGAGAGAGGACAATTTGTTGCGCCTGTCTAGAGATTTTACAAAAACGGAAACAGTCTGTACAGAGTTGTCTCCCATTAGCTCGCATGTCACCTAACACAGTCTCTTCACGTCTGAGTCTACAGATATCTAAACTATAAGTACCTTGATGTTTATCTCATTTTTTCATATACATCATGCCTAAATTATACTGCCAGTAGATCATCAATATCGACAGACAGATGTTAAAACATGCATATGGAAATTAAAAAGTCATTTATTTGTCATTTTCAGTTATATCGATATTCCTTGTACAAAATCCTGCCTTAGTAAATATGCTGTTTGTACTCGCTAATGTGAACATATTGCTAAACATGTTCTACTGTTAAACATATTCTGTCTGCCCTCCAGGTATGTGTATCGCCGGGTCTCTGTACTGGAAAAAACTACATGAAATCGCCAAAGAGGTTGGATTCTGCGCCCCTCGCGTGGTTGAGATAACGACAGTTGCCATCAACAACGAGGAATACAAGACCCTCTTAGGTGAGTAATTGGGTATAGTCGTGGCTCATATATGCAAGGAAGCCCCCAGAAGCACGGGCGATTGAAGCTTAGCGTATGCCCTTACACTACTATAAGAATAAGGGTAATTCACCCGCCATACTGGATGCTTCTATAAACTTCGATTCAAGGCAAGGTTGAAAATGCCATCAGTTAACTTTTCAAGGTACTTTTCGATGTCATATGCTTGGAAATGTACTCTTTAAACGCTGGACAGACACGTGCATATGAATTGATAAGAAAAGGTCAAAATGTAGTTGTTTTAGGACAGGCTGGCACTGGAAAATCTCTTTTCCCTTCTTACAGAAATGCGATACCGGTCAATAAGCGATCAAAACGGCGTAATAAGGCAAATAAAATTTATATAATTGTTATGAAGGTTGAACCATGGTTGCAGAGCAAAAGGGAATACTCACGTCGCGGATTACATCCATCTTTATCCATGTCAAGCGAGAAATTAGCGAGAATCGAAGTTTATCGAAGTATCCAATATGGCTTGTTCTTATAGTAGTGTAGGGGCATACCCTAAGCATCAATCGCCTGTGTCCAGAAGGGTCTGGTAGCCTAGGGATTAAAGCGTTTGCTCATTTGTACAATTTGGTTCGATTCTCTGCATTGCGAGAATTTGTTAAGCCTATTTCTGGTGTCCCAAGGTGTGATCTTGAATATTTCAATTACCCATTCACACAGCACATGCATGATTCCCCAGCGTAGTTTATGGGCACAGTGAACCAAATTAACTACACTCGTCATCCTCTCGTTCTGGCCTCCTCTAGTTTAACGTTGCTTTTGGCAATATGCAGTAATGTAATATCATCAGAAAAGGCTTCACACATTATACCCAAGTTAGGAATCGAACACGGATCTTTGGCGTGATGAGCAAACGCTTTAACCGCTAGGCTATCTTTCACGGCATAAGGCGACTGTGCTTGTCGTGAGAGGCGACTAACGGGATCGGGTGGTCAGGCTCGCTGGCTTGGTTGACACATGTCATTGGTTCCCAATTGCGCAGAGCGATGCTCATGTTGTTGATCACTGGATTGTCTGGTCCAGACTCGATTATTTGCAGACCGACGCCATATGGCTGGGATATTGCTGAGTGTGGCGTAAAACTAAACTCACTCACGGCATGAGTACTGATAGGAAATATGAGTCCTTATGGGAGCTTATATCAGTTGATCTTGCAATATCTGAAACACAAACGCTCGTACAGACAAAGTGAATATGTTCTATTATACAAACAAACCTGTTTCCTATATCACTCGTCCTTCATTATGGGTATATAACATCTTTATGCATCGTGGAATTACGTGACGACGCATTGAAACGTAGCGGAAAACACCCTTAAAATGAGAAGATGTTTTTTAGTTGCTTTTTTCTTCAGCTGATGCGCGGTTTGTGTCGATCACGTACCGCATGTTCAAGCTGCCGGCGGAGAGGAAGGGGCCGTCCACGGTGGTGTACAAAGGAGACATCAAGGGCTATGAGAAGGAACTCAAGCTGGATGTCAGGAATGTTTTCCGGGTAGGTTGTTCTAGAACTACAGGTAAGGAGTGATGGAATGGCTTCCTTAGGTTTCTATAGTAACGTCATATCAACAATAGAACAACTCGGTCGTCAAAAGCCAGTATGTGAACTTAATGGACAATGGAAACACACATTATTGGATAGCTTAACTAGTTCCTTCTCCATGGAGAAGCTGAACCCCAAACCCCAATACCACCTACTCTGTTTACTGAATGCACGTACATTCTTTAAATATATATAAATCTGACAGAAATATCGTCCAATCACAGCTGTCAAATGTCTCGATCTCCGCTTACCCAATATCATCCAATCATTGTATCTGTACTGAAGTTCCTTAATTTCTTATTAAATCCTAAAATTTCGGAACCCAAGCTCCATATGTTTTTAAACTTTAGGGTTTTGCGAATAATGGAGGTTTATAGGTGAACAAAAGAGGTGTTGTTTTATGCGATCGAATCCCGTACGAAGAAAGCCAGGCCCACCGTGAGAGTTTAAAGTGGAGTTTACTACGCTGAAAGGTCGTAAGCTTTCTAGAACGCAGTAACGAGCTTTGGGATTTTATGTTGCAAAATCTTTTCCGATATACTTTTTATTTGTTTCACTAAAAGATGGTTGGCCATGGAGTATGATATTCTCTCCATTTGGATGACTAGAACTGAGAAGAATATTTAATAGTGATGCCAGTTTAGCGACAGCAATGTAATCTTCAACGACAATCACAGGTGCGGTTTGTTTGCTCAAGGGAGACAACTTTTGTCACCTTTTGGCCCACTTGGCATTTCTTTCGATTCACCACATCGTAGACTTTTTAGTTTGGATCAACGACATAAGTAGTTGTGACATGTTTTGGTTGACGGTTTTATTTTTCTTCAGGCCGGCGAAACAAGACTGATAGACGGTGAACTGGCAACGTTTTTGGCAACTTCGAGATTCAAAGATAGTTTCACCTTTCTTGAGAACATGGTAGGTCTTCTGCCTCAGTGTCTCCATCAAAATGTTGATTGTTATTGAATTAAGAATTGGGTCTTCAATTCTACAATTATACATGTAATCAAATTACTTTTATCTATAGTTTGGTTTTTTCAAAACACATTTTCCATATACCCAATTTTCATTTTCACACTGTTAATATTTCTCTACCCCAGATCGTGAACCCCTTTGACTACGTCAGTGAGTTGGTATCGCGAGGAGAGACGCCCGGAATTGCTTACTCTGTGAATTAATTGCTTATGTATGCAAAAAAAACAAACTTTGTCATGTCCTACATGTTCTTGCTTTGTTTATTCGCCAAGCTAAAACAAAAATTGCTTGTACCGTCAGATATGTTAAAGATAACATTGTAAAAACAAAACACAATAATAAACCACAGTGCCATTGGATATATGTAATATTCATTTAGCTCCAGACATCATTGTTCACAATAACAATCGTTATTTACGGCGCTTAATTTCCATGCTGTCCCACATCACGGTAAATATTAAAAAGACTCGCATGAAGCATTTTCAATACATCCTGGCGCCACGACTAAAATTACAAAAAATATACTCACCATTACTCATCTAATGGACTAACTGTCTAACACAGATGCTTCTAACATATGTTTTTGCACCCTGTTCTACTGTATATTGGTGACACTTCAACCTTCCAGCTTTGCATGGACGTGGTCATTTTGAATGAATCGTGGCTATTTACATGATTCATTAAACAATATACTGAAATAAAACAACTGGTGTATGAAGTTTATTTGAACTTTGAAAGATATGGGTATGCCATTTTCACTAAGGAACTCAAAAAATATCTGTCTAGTGCCCAATGGTGCCGTTCGGTCAAACTGCACCTCATCATGAATACCATCATGGATGGTAAGATGGTATTTTGTATTGAGTGAGTGAGTTTAGTTTTACGCTGCATTCAGCAATATTCCAGCTGTATGGCACCGGTCTGTAAATAATCGAGTCTGGACCAGACAATCCTGTGATCAACAACATGAGCATCGCTCTGCGTAATTAGGAACAGATGACATGTGTCAACATAGTCAGCGAGCCTGACCACCCGATCCCGTTAGTCGCCTCTCACGACAAGCACAGTCGCCTTTTATGGCAAGCATGGGTTGCTGAAGGCCTGTTCTACCCCGGGACCTTCACGGGTTGGTATTTTGTAATCTCCAGGGACCTTTCATAACCTCAATGATTGCCGTTCAAACGCAGGGGCGATGGGAGTAATCTTGTGATTATGGCGTTCGCTAGTCACGGCGACGTCTCAGGCTCGATTCCCCACATTGGTGCAATTTGAAAAGGCCATTCAGGTGTCCCCCGCCGTGCTATCGCTGGAATTTTACTGAATTACTCGATTGTTGAAACAGCCGACTCGGGGCGTGACCGGTATTGTTGTTATTTACCATGACATTGCTCACTGAACGGGTGCTCCAATACTGCTAGTAATTACAAACGACAGAAATGGGGATCGAAGGTCCAGAATGTCTTACACGGTATGGATAGTGTTCTTAGCATGATCGTAATTATTTTAACCTACGATAGTAATGAATGCTCATCACTTCACTCACCTGCTTGTCAACTCCAGGTAATTATAAGATTTTGCCACAGCTGACTTCAGCGTAACATTACATTCTTATTTTTTTTATCAGTGAGCTCAAAATGAGCGAAGTATTCCCTTCTTTCCCCATTGACAAGTATCAACAAAACGATTGTGCTTGGACGTTAATCTATTGTGCAATTCAAAGGAGTAGGTCTCAGGTAACACATGTCTCAGTAGTCCAGGGGGCAGTCAGCCTTGATCCTACCAAAAGACTTTAAAATATGGTACTTGTTGGTCCGTGCCTGGCGCTCGTCATTAATGGCTCGGAGTCAGTACAATGTGTCTGAGTGGGATATTCATGCTTAACTGCGAGATGGTATCTCAGTAAGGTAGCACAGCGAAAACAGCTTAAGCCTGAGCTAGTCAGACCACTTCCTCTCAGACAAGTTCATTATGGATTGTGCGGTTCTTTTACAATTTAGAACTGCGGCGTTTTCGCTTAAGTTTCAAATGGGAGACCTCAACAATTAAACCACCGAAGATTAATTTGCTACGTCTTGCAACAGCTAAGCACAAAGTTCTTCGGAGATCACATCTGTTTAAACATTGTTCTTCTCTCCCCATCCGCTTCAAATCGACAAAAGAGGCGTATTCATGTTAAACCGCTAGTGGACTAGTGGCACGTCATAATTGAAGCATTATGAGTGCAAGAAGGCAACCTACAGCGTTATGACCATACTCCATTGTGAGTGAGTTGTGTTTAACGCCGCTTTGAACACTATGTCCCGGTGTATGACATTAAGATACTTTATTCAATAACATCAGGTATGGTACATTGTATCTCTACAACTCAGATTTAAACGGGGTGGGGGAGGGTTCGTTGTCAAGGGCAACAATTACATAAATACAGTGTCGGGCAATAACCCCTGGCATTAGGCAAGCTTACTGAATGATTTGGATCAGCACCTCGATCGGGCAGTGACTGGCTGGCTGCTTAGAGACGGTTGTCATTTTCCCCCATAAACGGAACGTAACACCACCGGTAGCATTCAAGTATGCTATTTCTTGTAGGGTAGGTCTACTAGTTAGCACACAGCGTGCAGCTTCCGGCAAAGGCTGTACAGGGAAAGGTGCGAAGACTGACACTTGGGCAGTGTATGGCTGCAGTGACAGGTCAGTTCGTCCCTTCAAGTCCCTGACGTGCCTAGTTACTGATCTGTCTGCGCTCTTCCGTCCTGTTTGCCTGTTTGCCTGTTTGTCGTTGATGAACGACTAACATTTTGCACCAATCGGCAGTTCTCACGGACATACTCAGTGTAAGTCGGAAGCTCTCATAGACGGACTGTGTGTAAGGACGGCATTTCTCACAGACATACCCTACGTAAATTGGCAGTTTTCACGGACATACTCATTATAGGTCGACAGTTCTCACAGACATACTTTACGTAAGTCGGCATTTCTCATGGACACACTCTGTTTGAGGTATGCAGTCTTCACAAGCATACTCTACGTACGTCGGCAGTTATCATAGACTGACACTGCTTAAATCCGCAGTTCTCATGGACATTCTCTTCGTAAGTCGGCAGTTCTCACAGACATACTCAGGGTAAGTCGGAAGCTCTCATAGACGGACTGTGCGTAAGGACGGCAATTCTCACAGACATACCCTACGTAAATTGGCAGTTTTCACGGACATACTCAGCTTAAGTCCGCAGTTCTCACAAACATACTCAGCATAGGTCGACAGTTCTCAGTTTTTATTGCATCAGTAGGAAGCTAAAGTGAGTGATATGGCCACGATATCTAGAATATAGGCCAAAATATTGTCGAAAGTCTGACAGTGTGCATTTAAAATGATTTGAATTTGGAAAGATCAAGATAAACTCATTGAAAAGACACGAAACACTTGAGTCGATAACGGACAATAAAGATACGCCAACGTGTGGATTTGAGCCATTCTTTGTGTACTGCCTTATCTGTGTCAACAACTGCAAGTCACGTAACGCCATTATTCGTGGACTTAGTAGCTAGCGTCGAAATGAGGACATACGTTTTTCGAGATTATTTTATGATGGCATAAAGTTACAATCGATTCTAAACAAGATTGTTTAATCAAGTACCTCTATTTGACAGACTTGTTCACTTTTCTTAAACAGTTAACATACTTGTGCGAAAAAAATAGTCACATTCAACAAACTGCTGATATTACGAACTCAGAGTGATCGCTTCAAGTATTGTTTGTCGTACGCATTTCGAGTACGCGATACATGAAGTGGTCGGGGCCACAAGGGGTGATCGTTGCATCATCAGTTCGTTGTAAGAGAGGTTTACTAACAATGTGTTCCTACCTTTTCAAACATAACGGGGATTCATTTTGACAGGAAGGCAACGATCACTTGACACCCGGCATCCGGTCCGGTAAGATGCTTTTGATATTTTGCACTTTCACACTAATGAAGAGACAACCCTTTCTCTCATAATTTCCTTTAATTTTTCACACTTTTAAGTTTTGATTCTCTATCGGAGAAAAGGTATAAATTCCCACAGAAATCAAGGGGTGGATTTTAAATTCAATACGGTGTACAATGTTTAAAAAGTCGACCGACCGACCTTTGTTTTGGGGGGAAAAGTGGCGAGAAAAGAAAATGTTTATATGGCCTTAAAAGGATCGGAATGCAAAACGCCAATGGATTTTAATTCAGCGCGGCCCTATAGCAGGGCTATAGTCTCCTAACACTGGTCAGTTTGTTGCTGCCAAAGACTGTCAGGGGTACTGTCTATCGGACGCCTATAAAGCACATTGTGCACAAGCTGCTCGTAACAGATCAGCCTGAAGCTGAAGCTAAAGCACCTTGTTGCATTGGTGAGAAACTAAAACAAAATACTGGTTTATTTGCAAATTGTTGCATGAAGCAAGGTTTCGATTCTAACACCGTGAGAATGATGGAGTGGTACAGCTGGCCACCTTTGTTCCTTTTGTTACGAGTGTGTAATTCCTGTATATTTTGTTATTAATTAAGTAATAATTATTATTGGGTCACAACATTTAGTGTTTTGAATATTAAATATGATGGGTCACATTCTATTTAATAGCTGTTCAATACTTTCAGCATTCTAGTTTTCCTGAATTTATCTGCTCCTAGTTTTCTATGTGGCTACTTCCAGGAGACTTATTGTAGGGCAGTTCAATGTCGAAAGGCATTTCTTCCAAGGCTTCTTTGCTGAATGATACCATTTTATGGATCATTCTTTGTGTGAGGTGGAGACAGAGGACTTATCTTCAGAGAGTAGTAGCTCTTCAAGACTTCTTGATAAGTCAGATAGTTTGTCAGGTGGTGGACATGTTCTTTCCGCAGAGCAGCTTATACGTACACAGGGTGAGGATGTTGAAGTGCAGAAGTTGGCTAGTAGGGCTAGTTGAGGAGGGTAGCATGGTTCCAGTTTGTTATTACTACAAGGATGGTATTCTGATGAGGAAATATAGGTCGCCGGATGTTCCTGCGGAGGATGAATGGAAATTGTACCATCAAATTGTGGTATCAAAAGTATTTCGAAAACATGTAATAAATAATGATAATAAGGGCATTTATAAAGCGCTAGTTCCACATCACTGAGGGACATGCTCAAAGCGCATATGACATCTATGCATATGCACAGGGCGGACAACAGTGGATACAGTTAGTGGTAGCGTTGGAAGAGATACGTTTTTAGTCCAGATTTAAACAAAGATAGCGTAGGTGCACTATTGAGGTTAAATGGGAGAGAGTTCCATAATGAGGCAGCTGCATGTGAGAAGGATCGAGCCCCAATAGATTTCAGTTTATATACTGGTACAGTCAAGAGCAGTTGGTCAGCTGATCGGAGATTTCTAGAGGGCTTGTAGTGGGCATGCATGTCCTGAAGATAGACAGGCGCAGTGCTTTGAAAAGACTTGTAGACTAAAGAAAGAATCTTAAAGTCAATCGTTTCACAGATCCTGAGCCAGTACAGTGACTTTAGAGCTGGGGAGATGTGAGAATGGAGCTTAGTCCTGGTTATTATACGGGCAGCCCTGTTCTGTACCCTCTACAGTCTGTTCAGCTGATCTCCTGATATTCCCACCAGTAAGCTGTTACAGTAATCCAGACGAGAAAGTATGAGCGATCTAGCCAGAGTGGCTGTGGTTTCAGCTGTAAGAAGATGACGGATTGATCCTATGTTTCTCAAATGAAAGTGACATACTTTGCAGAGATGGTCCACTTGCTTGTCCATAGTAAGAGAAGAGTCAATAAAAACACCAAGATTTTTTACATGAGGCGAAAAAGGTATGAGAGACTGTCCAATTTGCAGGTGGGTAGGCGGGATTTTTGCTGTCTAGAAGGTGGAGCGATGATGATGGCCTCTGTCTTTTCGTCATTTAATTTAAGCATGTTGGTTGACATCCAGGATTTGACATTGTTGAGACAACTTTCCATGTTATGCAAAGATTCCATCTGACTTGCTAAGGTGGGTCTGAAACTGTCTACCAGCTGCGAGTCATCGGCATAGAAATGATGAGCCACATGCTTCTCTGATATCAAGTGTCCCAAAGGTCTTGTGTACATGGTGAAAAGGATCGGACCTAGCACGGACCCTTGAGGGACATCACAGGCCAGAACTTCACTGCGGGACATAGCTTTTTTAATTTGGACAAACTGTTTCCTATCTGTAAGGTATGATGAACACCACTCCAGGACAGTGCCGTTCAAGCCATAGTCATATTCCGAACGACTCAGCAGCATTGCGTGGTCGATGGTGTCTAAAGCGGCTGATAAGTCTAGTCTAACAGGACTAACATGGCGATGTCTCCAGAATCAACAGACATTTTTATGTTATTCATAACACAGTTTAGAGCCGTCTCAGTGCTGTGTGTCACTCTATATGCGGACTGATAGTTGTCCATCAGATTAGACTTTTGAAGATGTTCCACGAGCTGTGCTTTAACAACTTTTTCTAGAATCTTTGACATGAATGTCAGGTTGGATACCGGGCGGTAGTTGCTCAAGGTTTGAGCGTCAAAAGCTGGTGTCTTGATTTGTGGCTTGATAACTGCCTCTTTGAAGCATGATGGCACCTTTCCAGTGGCCAAGCTGGTGTTTACAATCTGTGTTATCACGGGAAGAAGCATGTCCACTAATCCAAAGAGGAATTTTGTGGGTAGTGGGTCTAGCGAGCAAGATGTTGGTTTAGATGAAGTGATTAGTCTCTTTAATTGCAGTTCCGGGACTGGGGTGAAAGAAGAAAATTTGGTTCCCGTGAAGTTTGTATAAGAACCAGTAACACACACGGACCCCAGACCATGGTGTATCTTGGATATTTTCTCTGAGAAATACGTACTAAATTTGTTTGCCAGGGTTGAGTCAGTACCATGTGGCAAAGTGACATCCGCCTTCTTGCCGATCAACTTGTTAAGCGTGGAAAACAAGAGCTTAGGATTATCACTGTTAGTGTTAATTTCTTGAATAATGTAATCTGGTCTAGCCTTTCTGATACATCTGTTTACTTCATTCCGTGCAGAGGTGTACATCTGGCGGTGGACTTCAAGTCATGACTTACGCCAGCATCGCTCCGCAGCACGCCTCTTTCTCTTTGCGTTTCTGACCTCTGAACAGTACCAAGGTGCTGTATCTTGAGGATGAATTAGCTTGATTTTGATTGGTGCATGCTTATTCAGTAGGTCAAGCAATGTTTTATCAAACAATGCAGCCAGTTCATTAACATCATCAGGAGGAGAACGAAGGAGTGTTGATGCCTTCAGATCATTTATGAAATGCTGAATATTAATGGACTTCAGATTCCGGATCTGAGCTTCCTTCTTGATGACGGGAGGCCTGCTAAAGTGAAGATGACACGTGATCATAAAATGGTCCGACATCTGTCGATCATCGACTGAGACTCCAAGAATAGTAATATCATCTCTAGACACCATCCAGTCAAGAACGTGGCCAGATTTGTGTGTGGGTTCAGCAACATGTTGCTTTAAGGCATAAGAGTCAAGAACTGCACATACGTTTTTTGTCAGTTTATTTTCTTTTTGGTCAAACTGGACATTGAAGTCTCCCAGAATCAGGTAGGTTCCAGTCTTGCTATCTAAATAATCACACAGTGATGAAAACTCTGTATGAAAATCTGAGTTTTTCAGATTATTTCCTTTTGAGGGTTGGGGTCACTGATGTTCAAACTTCTTATGTGACGCAACAACTCTGGCTGAATCCATTGTTTGTTTGATTGAAGAGAGCCAGAGTCAATCGGCTGGCTTCTGCTGTAGGAGAGTTGGCTAACACCCATAGTGATCCTGCTGGATCAAAAATATCATAGGAAGATTCTCCAGAACATGACCCAGCTGCTGTGCAGTTTTCATAGACATGGACTTGATAAAAATAGGTGAAACAGGGGAAATTTGTGAGAGCTCAGGTTGACTGCTGCCTGCGAGGCGCACACTTGGCTTACATTTCACTTGTACTTTCATTGGCCCATGAAAGTCCTATGGCAGGTCATTTGGGTGCAAAACAAACTTGTGAAAAAAATTTGGGCACATTTCTTTTGGCCCAATCTAAGACAAGATGTGGCTGAATTTTGTAAGACCTGTCATGCATGCCAAATTGTTGGAAAACCAAATCCGAAAATTCCTTCCTCTCCACTGAAACCTATACCGGCTTTTGAGGAACCTTTCAGTAGAGTTATTGTTGATTGTGTTGGTCCACTACCTAAGACTAAGTCTGGTAATTAGTATTTACTCACAATTATGTGTGCTTCTACCAGATTTCCTGAAACAATTCCGCTTCATAGGATTGTTGCTCCTGTGATTGTCAAGGCTTTGATCAAGTTTTTCACCTTAGTTGGTTTGCCAGATGTTGTTCAGTCTGATCAGGGCTCAAATTTTATGTCTAAGGTGTTTCAACAAGCTATGTACCCGTTAGGTATTAAGCAAGTTAAGTCTAGTGCTTATCATTCAGAGTCACAGGGAGCTTTAGAGAGATTTCATCCAACTTTGAAGAATATGATCAAGACTTATTGTTTTGAGACAGAGAAAGATTGGGATGAGGGTGTGCATTTGTTGTTGTTTGCTGTCAGAGAGTCAGTTCAGGAAAGTTTAGGGTTTAGCCCCTTTTGAACTTGTATTTGGTCACAGTGTGCGTGGGCCTCTAAAACACTTAAATGAACAATGGCTCAATGACAGACCTGAGATCAATCTCTTAGACTATGTGTCTACTTTTAGGGAGCGATTATTAAAAGCAAATGAGTTGGCTAGAAGAAACTTGAAAGTTTCACACGATAAAATGAAGCTAAACTATGACAAAAAGTCAAAAGAGAGAAATTTTACTTGTGGTGAGAAAGTGTTAGTTTTGCTTCCCATTCCAGGTCAGCCACTGAGAGCAAGATATCAAGGTCCATATGTTGTTGACAAAATGGTTAGTGACACAGACTATGTCGTCTTGACACCTGGTCGTCGTAAACAAAAGACATTGTGTCATGTCAACATGATAAAGAAATATCATGACAGGTTAGCAACCAAACATGTCAATTGTATTGCCGCACTCTCCCCAGTTTCTGATTGTACTAAAGACAATTGCGAAAATGTTGACAACATTGATGATTGTGTTAGCAATGTGAAGTCTGATGATCTGAGTGATAATGTTTCACCAAAGTTGAGAAATTCTGATGTGTTAGCTCACCTTGATGAGAAACTATCACTTTTATCCCCTGAGCTGAAAGTTCAGATGTCAGATTTGATTTATGAGTTCTCTCACTTATTTCCTGATGTGCCTGGTCGAACCGATGTTGTTAGCCATGATATAGATGTAGGTGATGCTGTGCCTGTAAAACAACACCCTTATCAGATGAATCCAGTGAAGCGTGAAATTCTAAGGAAGGAGGTGAAATACATGCTGGACAATGACATTATTGAACCCAGTGACAGTCCGTGGAGTTCACCATGTGTTCTTGTGCCGAAGAGTGGAGGTGGTTGGCGCTGCTGTGTAGAGATGAAAGCTGTCAATGCACTCTCACGAACTGACTCGTATCCTATTCCGAGAGTGGACGATTAAATTGATCGCACTGGTCAAGCTAAGTACATAAGTAAGTTTGACTTACTGAAGGGCTTCTGGCATATTCCACTTACAGACCATGGAGAGAAAATATCGGCATTCGCTACACCAGATGGACTGTATCAACACAATGTGATGCCGTTTGGTCTGAAGAATGCTCCAGCGACGTTCCAGAGACTCGTCAGCCTTGATCCTTTGAGGCGTACATGGAGTGGGAAGACCATCTTAAAAGGACTCGTGCTTTCTTCGGAAGACTGTCTGAGGCGAAGTTAACTGTGAATCTCGCCAAGTGTGAATTCGGGAAGGCACAAGTGGAATTTTTAGGGCATGTTGTAGAGCACGGCAAGGTACTACCGGTTCATACTAAAGTTGAGGCAATTGCACATTTTCCGGTACCTCAATCTAAGAGAGAACTCATGAGATTCTTGGGTATGGCTGGCTATTACAGAAAGTTTTTTAACAACTTTTCAGATGTTGTATTTCCACTTACTAACCTTTTGGGGAAAAAGGTAAAATTTCAGTGGGATAGCATTTTTCAGACTGCATTTGAAAAAGTCAAAGCCATACTCATGAATTCTTCAGTATTGCAGGCACCAAATTTTGAGAAAGCATTTAAGTTGCAAATTGCAAGTGATGTTGATGCAGGTGCTGTCCTTATACAAGAGGATGATTCAGGGATTGAACATCCAGTTTGTTATTCTTCAAAGAAATTTGACAAGCACCAAAGAAATTATTCTACCATTGAGAAAGAGACATTAGGTCTTTTGTTAGCTTTACAGCATTTTGAAGTGTACCTTGGTACCACCACTTTGTCAATTGAAGTTTTTACTGATCACAATCCCTTGACTTTTCTTCACAAAATGAAGAACAAAAATCAAAGACTTGTGAGGTGGAGTTTGACTTTGCAAGGGTTCAATCTCGTGATCAAACACATTAAAGGCAAAGACAATTTTTGTGCTGATGCACTTTCCAGGGTATAAATGTATGATGACTTGATGATGCTGTATCTATATAACTGCATTTTGTCATTGTAATTTTGCAAGGAGTTTGCATATTGCTCATATTATTACATGTCATGTTATTATGTCATTATTGCTATGATTGTAATAGAAAGTTTCTGCGAAACTTTCTTTTCCTCAAGGGGGAGAGTGATACGAGTGTATATTTCCTGTATATTTTGTTATTAGTTAAGTAATAATTATTATTGGGTCACAACATTTAGTGTTTTGAATATTAAATATGATGGGTCACATTTCGTTTTAATAGCTTGTGAATACTTTTAGCATTCTGGTTTTCGGGAATTTATCTGTTCCTAGTTTTCTATGTGTCTACTTCCGGGAGACTTATTGTAGGGCATTCTACAGTGTTGACGATGTTCGCCTGTGCCCGAACTTTCGGTAATGACTGTATAAATATATATAAAAGGGTGGTTGCCGTGCGGAGGGCGACACTCACACTCATTTACATCTCTGCCACGCTTGAAATCCCGTCAATGCCTGAATCTACATTATCGATGTGTTGACATTCTGCCATAGATGATTCTGTCTCACACCAAGACTTTGGTGAGTTTGCTATATTGTATTTTTGTGACCCATTGACTTAGATTTTGTCTCTATTGAATTGTACCTGAAATCTTCATTGTTATATTGACTTGTGACTTTGTATACCTTGCTCTCGTTGCATAATAATACAGAATTTGAATGTTAACGACTTATCTTTGTTCTGTTTTGCTGGTTCACAGGGGATTTCTTACATAGTTTGTCGCGGGAAATTATTAACCGTAACGCTTTGTATAGCCATTGGTGACCTGGGCATTTCGCCGTAGAACACTGTTTTTGCCGAATGTTAAGTTACTTCGAAACCATTCAGGAAATGAGAACTCTATTTATGTGACATAAGAACGATTATGCGATTGTAGCAACATGTATCTCACTCTCACTCACACTCTCCCACTCTCTCCCGTTGTTAAGCAACTGTTCAAATGACCTTGTAAACGACATGCAGTGTTTTCTTCGGGATTTTGTGATTGTTTAACGTTATGACACAATACATCCATATGCACCCTACTTTATTAGTACTGAAATAGAGCGGATTTATCATCCCACTCGGAAATGAATTGGTTTAAACATATCTATTTCCAACAGCGGATACGGATTGGTAAACAAGCTTATCTGAATATCTCTCCGGAATACAAATATATTGTAAACATAGAAATCATGGATAGAAAAGTATGCTATTAACAAACAAACAATAGCTATGTGGAAATGTAACAATCAATAACACAGAATATAGTTGTTTAGAGCATTAGAGCAATTAGTGTCAGAATGCAAATATATATACAGCTTTTACCACTGACAACACAAATCTGAATAGATACTAATAATTCAAGTATCTACAGTAGAGTGAGTGAGTGAGTGAGTGAGTTTAGTTTTACGTCGCATTTAGCAATATTCCAGCTATATGGCGACGGTCTGTAAATAATCGAGTCTGGACCAGACAATCCAGTGATCAACAACATGAGCATCGATCTGAACAATGGGGAACCGATGACATGTGTCAACCAAGTCAGCTAGTCTGACCACCCGATCCCGTTAGTCGCCTCTCACGACAAGCATAGTCACCTTTTATGGCAAGCATGGGTTGCTGAAGGCCTATTCTACCCCGGGACCTTCACGGGTCTATCTACAGTAGATCCATTAGAGGAGCGGTATAACATTGATTTGATGACCTTTCATTTGACATAAAAGGGCATTTTATTACTTATGTCTGTGTAATTTACGCACGATATGAAATAGTGAATTGTATTTTCGTAACAACAGCCACAAGAGCAAGTTGGATTTAAAGATATAAATCGTTCGTATTTATTATGTGTGTTTAGATAGTTGCAGCCACGTCTGAGGCCTGAATGGATAACCTGACAGAAACGTTATCCAGGGTTTAAATTTAAGTAGATGTGACTATTATCATTTGACACATTGATATGTTTCTTAAAACTACCCAGGGTACCTGATTCTCTATGACTGATGGACAGGATTCCACAATCTCACGGTATCTGGGAGAAATGACTTGGCATAATTTGCGCTTTCACAATCGATTGTTTGGAGCTTCAAACGGTCTCGGAAATTGTAGGTATATAGTGTCAGATGAACTAGCAGGTAAAACAGATCACTCAAATATTTTGGAATTAAATCATTTAAACAGGTTGTATTTGAATACGTCTATCAGTACATAGTGATTGAAAAGTCTCATTCTAAATTTTATCGAGACTTTGTTGACACTGGCAAGTTCAGTTGTAACGGCGGCTTAGCCGATTAGCTACAGTGAGAATGCGGAGCCAGCAAAGGGGGGTAATACAATTTTAGGACGGAGATGCATCCATGGAATAGAGGAGATTCATCGGAACGTATACGAGTATTTCAAAATATGCCAACATTTGGTTCTCATGAAATGACAAAACGAAATCATTGATCAATCAAATTTTTTTCTTGAAATGACATCATTTACTATTGCTCTATATACACATAACGAAACTGACGCTTAATTGCATTTATTTTTTTTCTATAATATCATGTTTTCTTGAATAACCGAATTTACATTTCTTTCCTGTAACAACACTTAGATGATGTAGTATATTATAAAAGAATATATTTCAAGCAATATTGTATTACAGACATGAAGGTTAGCCTAAATGCCAAGTTTATTCACGTGAATGTTTGAAGTTCTATTGGTTTCATAGCTCAAATAGCGTTGTATATACACTTTCCTTAAAATCACACCTAGAACTAAGTTTCCATTTTGTATATTTCAGCAAAACCTCACCTAAAATGTTTTTATTACACCAATGTTTATGAAAACATTCATACTTCTTGAGACAATGTTTTCATATAAATATGTTTCTTTAAGCCTTAAAACAATATAAAATACTGATGTTACGGGAAAGATTTGTTTGTTACAGGAAACAGCAAAATCGTTACAGTAAAGAAATTGGCACTCTTGAAACATTAACAAGAAACACTGTAGAAAAAACAAATTGGATATCATGTTATGAGTAACGTAGATTTTGAAATAGGAATGTAATAACTAGGATTCATAAGTTAGCCAATTCTATTTAGTGTACTGATTGTGTTGTGTGTTGTCAGTGTGTTACAGGAAAGATTGAGCTTGTTACAGTAAAGAAGAGGACGAATGTCCTATCACAGAATACTATTAAACAGATTACATTAAGTATGCAGTGTAATAATACTGTGTAATCAGTCATTCTCTGTGAACATTAAATCCCCAAAACAGACTGAACTTGTCCAAAATGATGAACCAGTAACAATTCTGATCTTTCAAAAAGTTAAAATTCAAATAAACATTCATGGTTTTCACAATTCCGGGATTTCATTCCAAGCCACAGGATGGACCTGGGAACGGGATGAATCTTTGATTTGCTGTGGTTCAGGTATCAGTGCAATGACATCGTCATGATCATACCAGTAAATGTCCTTTATTTTCTTTGGCCAGAAAAAAATCATTCTTCTCAACTTTAGAAACACGGTGCATGCACTCAACGAGCAATTGTGTTTCTGAGGCATCGTTTACATAACCAGGGTAGGGAACTCCATTATAGTCTGTGACAACATGTTTGCCAATACATCGTCTAGGACTGGGGACTTTCAATTTGCATCCCTCAATTTTCTCTTTGGTTTTACTTTTGTCTGCCATAACTCCATAACCCTCTACCACCACACGATCCTCTTCCACATCATCCATTTGCTTCTCAACAGCTCCACAACTCTCAGTCACCATAGCATCTGCTTCCACTTCATCCATTTGCTTCTCAACAGCTCCACCACTCTCAAATCAGGGTACCTGATTCTCTATGACTGATGGACAGGATTCCACAATCTCACGGTATCTGGGAGAAATGACTTGGCATAATTTGCGCTTTCACAATCGATTGTTTGGAGCTTCAAACGGTCTCGGAAATTGTAGGTATATAGTGTCAGATGAACTAGCAGGTAAAACAGATCACTCAAATATTTTGGAATTAAATCATTTAAACAGGTTGTATTTGAATACGTCTATCAGTACATAGTGATTGAAAAGTCTCATTCTAAATTTTATCGAGACTTTGTTGACACTGGCAAGTTCAGTTGTAACGGCGGCTTAGCCGATTAGCTACAGTGAGAATGCGGAGCCAGCAAAGGGGGGTAATACAATTTTAGGACGGAGATGCATCCATGGAATAGAGGAGATTCATCGGAACGTATACGAGTATTTCAAAATATGCCAACATTTGGTTCTCATGAAATGACAAAACGAAATCATTGATCAATCAAATTTTTTTCTTGAAATGACATCATTTACTATTGCTCTATATACACATAACGAAACTGACGCTTAATTGCATTTATTTTTTTTCTATAATATCATGTTTTCTTGAATAACCGAATTTACATTTCTTTCCTGTAACAACACTTAGATGATGTAGTATATTATAAAAGAATATATTTCAAGCAATATTGTATTACAGACATGAAGGTTAGCCTAAATGCCAAGTTTATTCACGTGAATGTTTGAAGTTCTATTGGTTTCATAGCTCAAATAGCGTTGTATATACACTTTCCTTAAAATCACACCTAGAACTAAGTTTCCATTTTGTATATTTCAGCAAAACCTCACCTAAAATGTTTTTATTACACCAATGTTTATGAAAACATTCATACTTCTTGAGACAATGTTTTCATATAAATATGTTTCTTTAAGCCTTAAAACAATATAAAATACTGATGTTACGGGAAAGATTTGTTTGTTACAGGAAACAGCAAAATCGTTACAGTAAAGAAATTGGCACTCTTGAAACATTAACAAGAAACACTGTAGAAAAAACAAATTGGATATCATGTTATGAGTAACGTAGATTTTGAAATAGGAATGTAATAACTAGGATTCATAAGTTAGCCAATTCTATTTAGTGTACTGATTGTGTTGTGTGTTGTCAGTGTGTTACAGGAAAGATTGAGCTTGTTACAGTAAAGAAGAGGACGAATGTCCTATCACAGAATACTATTAAACAGATTACATTAAGTATGCAGTGTAATAATACTGTGTAATCAGTCATTCTCTGTGAACATTAAATCCCCAAAACAGACTGAACTTGTCCAAAATGATGAACCAGTAACAATTCTGATCTTTCAAAAAGTTAAAATTCAAATAAACATTCATGGTTTTCACAATTCCGGGATTTCATTCCAAGCCACAGGATGGACCTGGGAACGGGATGAATCTTTGATTTGCTGTGGTTCAGGTATCAGTGCAATGACATCGTCATGATCATACCAGTAAATGTCCTTTATTTTCTTTGGCCAGAAAAAAATCATTCTTCTCAACTTTAGAAACACGGTGCATGCACTCAACGAGCAATTGTGTTTCTGAGGCATCGTTTACATAACCAGGGTAGGGAACTCCATTATAGTCTGTGACAACATATTTGCCAATACATCGTCTAGGACTGGGGACTTTCAATTTGTATCCCTCAATTTTCTCTTTGGTTTTACTTTTGTCTGCCATAACTCCATAACCCTCTACCACCACACGATCCTCTTCCACATCATCCATTTGCTTCTCAACAGCTCCACAACTCTCAGTCACCATAGCATCTGCTTCCACTTCATCCATTTGCTTCTCAACAGCTCCACCACTCTCAAACACCTGATGATGTGCTTCCACTCCATCCTTTTTCTTCTCAACAGCTCCACACCTCTTGTTCATTATAGCATCTGCTTCCACTTCATCCTTCTGATTTTGCACAGCTCCATAACTCTCAACCACCACGCGATCTGCTTCCATGTCACCATTCCCAATTTCGAGATTCTCACTCATGACATTAACATACTTTGGTTCTTTTGGGAGGAGAGGCACAAAGTGATTTGGAACCCAATGTTCTCTGCTCATGTCTCCCCTAGTACTTGTCCACAATATATAGACTGGTGTATCTCTGCATTTGCCATCAGTACTGGGCAACACAAGACGATGATAATCTTGTCAAACACAAATGGCTCCAAGTTTTGGGTACACTGAATACACAGGCATGTTCAAGACTTCAGCCAAGGCATGTAACTGCCACATACACATGAAATTTCTGTTCTTCCTGACTTTAAGCACTTCACATCTATAGAAATACTGTACAATTTCATCTGAAAGGTGGATACCAGGAATATAAACATCTGAGTATTGTGTATAGAGATATGGCCAGTTCTTTGGTTTACTTGGATGTCCTTTTGTTCCTCTCGAGAGGTCGCTACTATCCAAATACCTTTCACAAACAATTCTCACCCTCATTTCAGAAGTTCCTGTCGTATATAACCAAAGGCATGGTCGCTTCCACATGATGGCAAACAGTTCCCCTCTGCGTGAACCTCACATGGATAGAGGGTTCTTTGGTCAGGAATGTCTGATGGGATAAAATCCATAGCTTGAACATCAGGCTGTAAAGGGTGTGTCATTTCCTCCAGTATAATATCAAACTGACTTTTTCAGGCTGTGTGTTTGTTCTTTTCGCAGATATATCCTTGGAAACCTTTACATGCTCTGTTGGTTCTGATGACTGATGATCATTCTTTGAAACAGATGTTCTTCCTTGAGGAGGTGATTGTTTTTGCCTCTGCGATAGCTTTGCCTCTGCGATAGCTTTGCCTCCTTCAGTTTATGCTCAGGACACTCATCTGGATGCCGACAAAAACAACTATTTCTGTATGACACCACACCCTCTGAGATAGAATATACGTGGTACAAGTTCCGAGTCCCCTTGACTGCCTGAAGCCTATGTGTAGAAGCAGTGCTTACCTCTTGGGGAATTTCATCAACTGGGATCAGAAAGCAGTCAACAGTGCTGTCACTGACAGCTTCAATAAAGGCCTCTCCAGATGTGATGTCTTTCCCATACTTTACACATGTATCTGCTTTTCTCGTCACAGCTCCACCCACAGCATCTGGGACACCTTTGCCATGACCAGCCTCAAAAAATGACCAGGAAACATTTTGAAAAACCGAGTTCTCTGGGCTTGGTATTCAGAAGGAAAAAGTTCCCCTTTTGGCGGTACTGGGCAGTTGGGCCATCACTGAAGAACTCCAAGGTATCCACCTGTGGATAGGTCTTTGAAATTTGTGAAAGTACAGGTTTCAAGTGGGCCCATAGAGCACCAGGTCCATCATTTAGGTCCTCACTTACTGTACAGAATGTATGGCGTTTGTTCTGGCCAACATAGTATACACCTGTGTGCAAGGATAGCTGCTTTTTTGAAGCACCAAAATGAATGCTTTGAATTTCCTCTGAATATTTGCAGACGAAATTTTCAGAGAAGTCCACGTGGATTACACATTCATCATTCATTAGGTTTCCTTTGCGTTGTCTTAAATACTCATATTGATTTCTGATGTTGAAATAGTACCGCTTGTATCTGTCTGTATAGTTTTGTCTAGCAATTGTAGCAGATCCATGGCAGTGCCGTCGTAGGTTTGCTTCACGGTGTATGACACATCCTTCTCGACTTCAAACTGATTTTTCTTTATTTTCCTTCGTTCAGTTTTGGTAATCCATTGTACCCACTGAGTTTGTGCATCCTTTTGTGTTTTGTCATATAGTACCCGGATTGAGTTGCATGTAGTACAATTCACATGCATGCATGTTTGTGATTTAATATCACAGGCTACATGCTTGACAAAGTTTTCCATGGAATCACTGTCGATTGCTTCGACAGCTTTCAAAGCAGAGATCATGAATTGGGTGTTCTCGCATAACTTGCACAGGCATGTACTTCTGTCACTAGGTTTGGGGATTATGAGCCAGAAAGGACGAAGTCGATAGAATCTGGTAAAGCTGACATGTGTGTTACCCTCTGAAGTGTATTTCGGATATGTGTGTTTTAAGGTGCCCGTTAGGACTCTCCTCTGCTTGGTCTGTTTCTTGTATGTAACAGTCCTTTTAATGCCAGTCATCAGTCTGGAAACATCATCACGCTCATAGAAGTTTCTGATGGATCTGTACTTCCTTAGAGAAAGGTAGTTATGGGTTTGCTTTTTCCGTCCTGTTCTTGTTTGTATGCCACACGCACGCCATGCTGTTGCCTTTAACTTGTACTGTCTAAGTGTTGGCCCCGACAGCATAATTGCAAGATCACGTTTTTCGTTCCTTTTCTTCCCTTTGTACCATATGTTCTCATTTGATCTAGGAGAGCAGTATGAAACAATAAAGTCCTTCTAACAGTCTTCTTTGAGATATTTCGCATTGATGAGTTTGGTAAGTGGTGATATATGAAGCTTGAAATACACTGACATCATTGTAACAGAATGAACCTTTAATATATCAGAGTGCATTCTTTACTGTAACAGTAACATGCACTGTAGTTTTACTAGTGGGTACACCTACCAGATGCGTTTAGTTGAATACACATACAGTAGAATGTATCATAAGCAAATATTATATCTACGTACACGGGGTAAGAAACTGGCAAAACTTTGAAAATATTCATAAAAGTGACAGATATATTCTTTCGCATAACAATTATCATTCTTTACTGTAACAGTTTGAGGAAAACATGTCGCTTTTCTATCATATTTTCACTTTACAGAACCATCAATATGTTGAACCAACTTGACTTAAGTCAGGTTCATAACCTGAACATGTATTAAGATAAAAGTATATATGCTCTCTAAAGTTCTACATTTTCTTTGCTATAACAAAAAATGTTCTTTTCTGTAACAATTTTATCGTTAGAGTAAAGAATGTTACTGGAAAGAAAAACATCAACACAAATTACATTATGACAAAACTAATGCTCCCTGATAAAGTTTGCACTTTCCAAGGTTCAAATGTTCCAACATTCAGTTGCAATGGTGAAAAGAAAAGTTTGCAATGTTATACACATATATGCTAAAGTAGTGTTACAGTAAAGATGATCAATAAATCTATGGTCCAAATCCTCACCTTTTAAGTCAAATCCTTCTGCTCTCACTCTGTATGTCATCTGGAACATGTGCCATCAATGGAGCACAGGAAGTACCAAAGAGCATGACAGGACGTTTGGGTATCCTAGTACCAGGGATCATACAGTATTTCAGATGTGAGGTTTTCGTTACGGGAAAGACCAACAACTGAGGGACAACAACAAAACATGTTTTATTTCAGAATCATGATGTCAGACATGTTTCAGTCATTACATGTGTGAACTAAACTATAAATACATATACAATCATCACTAAAAAGATTAACAGAGATAATGAATTTGTAGCAACACAGACGAACGAACAGCACCCAGGCTTAGGGACACTAAAAATGTTCATTTTATGCTGTTTTAAATACTGTAATAAAAATCTAAATATCTTTGTCCATAATTAAACGTGAATATAAGAAGATAATGTCCTGCTTTCCTTCCAAAGCTAAAAAAATTGCAAGAAATTCGAAGAAATTATTATGTTATTAAGAAGGGACAAGAATACCTGCATCTTTTGAAAACGACTCATACCCTGGAGATATCGAGGGTGGTCGATAGTTAGAGCATTCATTTACACTGCCTTTTTGTGTATGGGAACAGCTGTTGCCTCATTCCAGACATCAGGAAATGCTTCATTCTTTAATGATGAATTAAAAGTTCAGATAGAGGAACTGACAACTGTCTTGCATTCATTGCCAGAAATTTATTTCTACTCGATCTAAAAAGTGCCCAATCAGATGTTGAATTACGCCTTTTGAGATTTTATGATGGTGATTGCGCGTTCGAATCAGTTTACGTGCCTGGCTATTCACCCAGACTATAAGGTAACAGTGGAAAACAAACAACAAAAAAAGTCATCTGTTTACTGAACCTGGATGGTGACCTGTCTCAAATCTCTGCTTTACATTCAGCGCATGACGCACCATCTTCCGTTACGTAATACAACTGCTGTAGTCGGATTGTAACTGGCAAAATATTTAGAAAGAGACCGTGTAGACGACAGGTATTGGCAATGGATATACACCTGTGGAATATCAACTGACTGTTGGGTAAGTTACTTGTTACCCACAATGACTGCTACGTGAATTAACCTCGCACGCGGGATGTGTTGTATTTCGTCATGAGCACGTGAACCAATCAGATGTTTAGAGTCTGATATACGGGTCTTAATCTTACCTTGACCAATAAATCTCGACTCGACTCATCGACACATCGCTCTTGCTCCACTCAGTACTACAATACACCACCTACCGCACAGCATCCACCCGTCCACCACCCACCTGCCACATCTAACTGTAAGTTTCGTTTTGTGAAAAGGGAAATTTAGCTAGCTGTGTATGAATGAGTTATGTTTCATGAACGTTTAATCTTGTTTGTGCGAATCAGTCTCAAAGCAGAGACAATAATAAATATATTTATGAATACTGTTGTAAGATTGTTACACGAAACATAATAATAAGACTATTCATAACGAATCTTCCGAGGCTTCATATTATTGCTCGGGACACATAAGTTTGCTCAAAGCTAATTCAGGTCACTGTTACTACGGATAACTCAAGCAAGGCTAATAGTCACATGTCTTATCCCACCGGGTACCCATTTTCTGTTGGGTGGATAGGGGCAACAAAACCACATTATCACCCGTGGTGCATACAGGCAAGCCATGGGGTGACTAATGATGGCGTTGGGTTGTTATCAGGTTGATTGTTGCTTTAACATATATGTCACACGCTCAGTCCCCATGTGAGCATGAACAGCAATCAAATCGAAATGTCACCACTTATTCAAATGCCAGACTGCTGTAGTTCAACATATACTTTCCCAGGTTCTATCAGAACAGGCCCCGATTTCTCGAAACAAACTTAAGTCTGTTGAAGAAGTATAAGGTACACAAATTAATCGGGTTTTTTTGTTCTCATAGATTACCGGTGCTGTGTTGAGGTGTTGAGTCGCTGCCATGAGCTCCACCTGCGAAGACAACGTGAAGAAAGCCTACAGCGACTGGTCAACCGCGGGTTCATGTGGCTGTGAGACCATTACCGCCGGTAGAGCAGAGGATATTAAAGAAGCGCTGACTCACGTACACCAGGATGTCCTTGACAGGTGAGATAATCGCTGTTGTAAACACAAGGTCAAGGGTAGTCGAAATGAGTCACGATGATTTGCATGTTACGTAACGAACAGGATAGTGGTATATTGAGGACATGTAGCGACAATACAAGATGGACCAATAGAACACTAGGTAGTATGGACAAGTAGGACACCAGAGATCATGTCCTATATACTTTGGAGTAGCGTCGTCACTATACTGACGTTGTAAACGTGGTTCTGTGTTATCCCAAGCAATGGTGACAAAGCAGGCATCTAGAGGGCGAGGTTAGCATATTGGCGCTGCTGCGATTACGACACCGCTGTGTACCTTGCGGGGCGGTGGGGTAGCCTTGTGGTTAACGCGTTCGCTCGTCACGCCGAAGACACGGGTTCGATTACCCACATGGGTACAATGTGTGAATCTCATTTTCTGGTGTGCCCCGTCGTGATATTGCCGGAATATTGCTAAAAAGCGGCGTAAAACTAAACTCACTCACTCACTCACTCACTGTGTACCTTGAGCAACGTGTGTCCTGGCGTTATCGTTTGACATCACTCTAGAGACCCAGGGACCCAGAGACTAGAGACCCAGGTTTCATGAGGAAACTGCTGACTTGACATTTTTATCAGACTACAATAAGTCGATTTAAGTCGAAGAGAGTGATATATAGATATCTACAGCTCGGTACATTTTCGACATAACTTATTAATTGGTGTGATCTTTATTGAAAGCGGTAATTATTGTCTTCATTTAAAAAATCAGATTGAAGTAGCACAGCACTGACTCGACTTTTTGTTAGACACTAATTGAATCAGTTATACAAAATAGAGCTCAGGCTTCACGCGAATTACGTTAATTGGTACAAACAGCCAGGTTTTGCTGTTATTTGAAACAATCATTTATAATACAGCTTTTGTTTGACGTGTGATAGTGGCAGCTGTCAAGGGCGTGTTTTCCGTCCACAACTATTCATCATAACTAACAACTTACTTAGTAAACAGAGCGGTTTCAAGGTTTTTCTGTTGCATCTTCTATTAATAGTTTGTGCCCAATCTTGTTGCTGACATCTCAACGATCTCCAATACTTGTTCACAACGATATAACAATACTTGAACCATTCTTATAAAATCACACTGGGGAGAAAGTAAATGTGAAATTAATGTTATAATTATTTTCAGAAATAGTGGACGTATGAAATGATGATGTATGATGATTCGGGAAACAGAAACAGATAAAACTGTGAAACGTTTATTCACATTTGTGCTCACCTTAACTAAAGTTGACACGTAGCTAATGTCGCAAGAATATGTGTCAATATTCTCTTAACAGTTGCCAAAAGTTGAATTGCCATTTGTCCAAACAATGCCTATTTTATGTTGTGGTTCTGAAGTACATGTATAGTCAACACAAAGTGAATCTGTCAAATATATCTTGTATATCTGATTAAAGGATACCCGTGAAGGTCCCGGGCTAGAATATGCCTTCAGCAACCCATGCTTGCCATAAACGGCGACTATACTTGGCATAAGAGGCGACTAACGGGATCGGGTGGTCACATGTCATTGGCTCCCAATTGCGCAGACCGATGCTCATATTGTCGATCACTGAATTTTCTGATCCAGTCTCGAGTATTTACATTACATTTACCGATTGCTGAGTGCGGCGTAAATCTCAACTCACCCACTCACTGATTAAAGGAATGTTGTTCAAGGTATAAGAGTGTGGTATGATGAGGAGAACTTGATTTCACAATTTGTAATTACACACAAAGGTAATTGATTATTCGATAGAATGTTTGATAGAACGATTAATATTACATTCGACAAACGAGAGGAACTAAATATAGCTTTGGTTATTAGTGTATACAATGTTTTGTCCCGTATGTAAGAACAAAGGGGCTTAGAGTCAACTTAGAAACAACGTTAGAAAGACATGTATAGGCATAAAGACCTTACCGCATTACTATATTTATGAAACTATCGTAGTATGGTATACCTATATATCTTTCTGATGTTGTTTCTAAACGAGACGCGCCCCAGTGTGTAATACGTGGCATGATCACTTGGTATTATGAGGACATTATTGCTTTACTCCCCAAACCCCTGACGTTTCAGTATGATCGGTGTCTGGTTTACACAAGTTCGAGTGTAAAGGACTCAGAAGGAGAAATCGTCGTCCGAAATCTAATGGCTGACGTTGCTAGGCTCCCGTTTCAGTCTGACAAGGGAGAGTCTCCAAATTACAGACTGTAGCTCATATATTGACAGTTTTATTGGAGTAGTATTTGTCCACAGATCGAAGTTGCTAGCAAGCACGTTGGGTACAGCACAGAAAGATTCGGCTATAGTAAACCTAACCTTGAGTTCCTCGTGGGTTACATTGAGAAACTGGCAGAGAAAGGAATCGGGGACAATAGCTTCAATATCCTTGTGTGAGTACAACTGGCGAATGAGTGAGTTGGTTTCAAATGCATTGAGTTGCGTCCCTTATTCGGACCACAATCCGTAAAAATAATTATGTCACGTGCATGGTCCGGGCATCTTCATGAGATTATTGAGATTGAGATTCTGACACCTGAGGGATTATCTCTCTCTCTCTCTCTCTCTCTCTCTCTGTGCTTGTGTGTGTGTGTATGATAAATGTAAGCGTTCAAATTCTCGTATGTCTTCTATTTAACAACTTGACAAAAATCATTGAATTCCTCAAATAATGATATTCAGTAATTTACAGTTGATATCTTCAAAGAACAATACAATACAATATACTAAGAAATCTTACACAACCTGGAGAAAAAATTATGTCCAGCAGAAATATACTGCCCAACAGTCTCCTCAAAATTTGTTTGTATATCGTGAATACACGTGTTGGGTATTTCTCACCTCGACCCATGACGGTACGGGTTGGCATTGGCCTTCAGGGGCGACTAACGGGATTGGTGGTCATGCTCGCTGACTTGGTTGACAACCGACCGACTTGTCATATCCTCTGTTCTGTATACATATACTTGCCCAGATGTCAAAGGCGCGGCCAGTCGCCAAACTCAGTGGTGCCAAAAACCTACCATCATAGACTGGAATTGTGGTCCCCCTTCATCATGTTTATACTTCAGCATCGTGGGTGTCACGGATGTTGTTCAAGCCCTGCATCATTTCGGACTTGCTTTGTCAAGACGAGGCATTGGTAAACGGCGTAAAATAACATTATGTCACTCTCTTCTTCTCTGCAGATCTAACGGTGTGATCAACCTGACATCAGACAAGAAGGCTGTACTGCAGGAAGCCTATAGGATTCTAAAGGTATGTTATCATAATACCCTGGTCACTACATGTTCACTTTCGTTTGAGGCCATAGGGGTAGCTTTATGTTTAAGGCGACTGCTCATTACGACGTAAACACGGGTTTGATTCCCCACATGGGTACAATGTGTGAAGCCCATTTCTGGTGTCCTCAGTCATGATAATGAGAGGGTGTTTCAAACAGCTCAGCTATTCAGTATACAGAGATCTTTCAACACTTAATTGCAACATGTCCACTCCATGTACTTCTGTATGTTCCGTTCCTGGGACGTCTACGATGGCCCGCTTGTCCAGCTGGTTTGACGTCCAGACTTGTCCGATTACGATCCTTGATTCGTTAGCACAAAACCCCATCTTTTGGAATTATAAACTAATAAAATGCTGTTAAGATGTAGAGTGTGGTTGAGAAAAGGTTCACGTTGCTGTTAGCAATATTCTTGCAATATCTGGGCAGGGCATAACCAGGAATGAGCTTCACACTACTACCGATGCTGGGTACCGAACCCTGGTTTTCGGGAAACGTGATCCGCAAGAATAACCTACCGCTCCATAGTGTAGAAGTGTTTAAAGCTGCGGTAAGCTATAACCTCACTCACTCTGTTCAGGAAGGAGGCGAGCTGTACTTTAGTGACGTGTACTGCAACAAGGAGCTCCCTGAAGAGGTCAGGAAGAATGAATACTTGTGGGGTAAGGTCCCACAGTCCCCGAGAGAGGACAATTTGTTGCGCCTCTCTAGAGATTTTCCAAAAATGAAACAGTCTGTACAGAGTTGTCTCCCATTAGCCCGCATGTCACCTAACACAGTCTCTTCACGTCTGAGTCTACAGATAACTAAACTATAAGTACCTTGATGTTTATCTCATTTTTTCATATATATCATGCCTAAACTATACTGCCAGTAGATAGTGCAATAACTGATTAATATCAATATCGACAGACAGATGTTAAAACATGTATATGGAAATTAAAAAGTCATTTATTTGTCATTTTCAGTTACATGTATATCGATATTCCTTGTACAAAATCCTGCCTTTGTAAATATGCTGTTTGTACTCGCTAATGTGAGCATATTGCTAAACATATTCTACTGTTGAACATATTCTCACTGCCCTCCAGTTATGTGTATCGCCGGGTCTCTGTACTGGAAAAACCTACATGAAATCGCCAAAGAGGTTGGATTCTGCGCCCCTCGCGTGGTTGAGATAACGACAGTTGCCATCAACAACGAGGAATACAAGACCCTCTTAGGTGAGTAATTGGGTATAGTCATGGCTCATATATGCAAGGAAGCCTCCAGAAGCACGGGCGATTGATGCATAGGGTACATGGATATAATCCGCGACGTGAGTATTCCCTTTTGCTCTACAACCATGGCTCAACTTCATAAAAACCTTTTATTTTGCCTTTACACCATTTTGACCGCTTGTTGAACGGTATCGCGTTTCTGTAAGACGGAAGTTTACGTTACTCGATCGGGGACTCCGCACCGAATGCCACCGAGCTCTCTGATTGGTCCACATTACGATCACAACACAACGGACATCGCAAGGTTGAAAATGTCATCAGTTAACTTTTCAAGGTACTTATCGATGTCATATGCTTGAAAATGTATTCTTTAAAAGCTGAACAGACACTTGCATATGAATTGATAAGAAAAGGTCAAAATGTAGTTGTTTTAGGACAGGCTGGCACTGGAAAATCTCTTTTCATAAGGGAAACTTCCGTCTTACAGAAATGCGATACCGGTCAATAAGCGGTCAAAACGGCGTAATAAGGCAAAATAAAATTTATATAACTTTTATGAAGGTGAGCCATGGTTGTAGAGCAAAAGGGAATACTCACGTCGCGGATTTCATCCATCTTTATCCATGTCAAGCGAGAATCGAAGTTTATCGAAGTATCCAATATGGCTTGTTCTTATAGTAGTGTAGGGGCATACCCTAAGCATCAATCGCCTGTGTCCAGAAGGGTCTGGTACCCTAGGCGTTAAAGCGTTTGCTCATTTGTGCAGTTTGGTTCGATTCTCTGCATTGCGAGAATTTGTTAAGCCTATTTCTGGTGTCCCAAGGTGTGATCTTGAATATTTCGAGTTTAAACCTTACATCAGTTACCCATTCACACAGCACATGCATGATTCCACAGCGTAGTATATGGGCACAGTGAACCAAATTACGTACACTCGTCATCCCCTCTTTTTAGCCTCCTCTAGTTTAAGTTTGGCAATATCCAGTAATATCATCAGAACTGGCTTCACATATTTTACCCAAGTTAGGAATCGAACACGGATCTCGGCGTGATGAGCAAACGCTTTAACCGCTAGGCTATCTGTCACGGCATAAGGCGACTCAGCTTCTCGTGAGAGGCGACTAACGGGATCGGGTGGTCAGGCTCGCTGGCTTGGTTGACACATGTCATCGGTTCCCAATTGCGCAGAGCGATGCTCATGTTGTTGATCACTGGATTGTCTGGTCCAGACTCGATTATTTACAGACCGACACCATATGGCTGGGATATTGTTGAGTGCGGCGTAAAACTAAACTCACTCACTAGCGGCATGAGTACTGATAGGAAATATGAGTCCTTCTGTGAGCTTATATCAGTTGAAAGTGAATATGCTCTATTGTACAAACAAACCTGTTTCCTATATCACTCGTCCTTCATTATGGGTATATAACATCTTTATGCATCGTGGAATTACGTGACGACGCATTGAAACGTAGCGGAAAACACCCTTAAAATGAGAAGGTGTTTCTTAGTTGCTTTTTTCTTCAGCTGATGCACGGTTTGTGTCGATCACGTACCGCATGTTCAAGCTGCCGGCGGAGAGGAAGGGGCTGTCCACGGTGGTGTACAAAGGAGACGTCAAGGGCTATGAGTAGGCACTCAAGCTGGATGTCAGGAATGTTTTCCGGGTAGGTTGTTCTAGAACTACAGGTAAGGAGTGATGGAATGGCATTCTTAGGTTTCTATAGTAACGTCATATCAACAATAGAACAACTCGGTCGTCAAAAGCCAGTACACGTACGCATATACACAATGTGAACTTAATGGATAATGGAAACACACATTGTTGGATAGCTTAACGTGTTCCTTCTCCGTAAAGAAGCTGAACCCCAAACCCCAACACCACCTACTCTGTTTACTGAATGCACGTACATTCTTTAAATATATATAAATCTGACAGAAATATCGTCCAATCACAGCTGTCAAATGTCTCGATCTCCGCTTACCCAATATCATCCAATCATTGTATCTGTACTGAAGTTTCTTAAGTTCTGATTAAATCCTAAAATTTCGGAACCCAAGCTCCATATATTTTTAAACTTTAGGGTCTTGCGGATAATGGATGTTTATAGGTGAACAAAAGAGGTGTTGTTTTATGCGATCGAATCCCGTTCGAAGAAAGCCAGGCCCACCGTGAGAGTTTAAAGTGGAGTTTACTACGCTGAAAGGTCGTAAGCTTTCTAGAACGCAGTAATGAGCTTTGGGATTTTATGTTGCAAAATCTTTTCCGATATACTTTTTATTTGTTTCACTAAAAGATGGTTGGCCATGGAGTATGATATTCTCTCCATTTGGATGACCAGAACTGAGAAGAATATTTAATAGTGATGCCAGTTTAGCGACAGCAATGTAATCTTCAACGACAATCACAGGTGCGGTTTGTTTGCACAAGGGAGACAACTTTTGTCACCTTTTGGCCCACTTTGCATTTCTTTCGATTCATCACGTCGTAGAATGTTTAGGATGGATCAAAGACATAAGTAATTGTGACATGTTTTGGTTGACGATTTTATTTTTCTTCAGGCCGGCGAAACAAGACTGATAGACGGTGAACTGGCAACGTTTTTGGCAACTTCGAGATTCAAAGATAGTTTCACCTTTCTTGAGAACATGGTAGGTCTTCTGCCTCAATGTCTCCATCAAAATGATGATTGTTATTGAATTAAGAATTGGGTCTTTGAATACTACAATTATACATGTAATCAAGTTACTTTTATTTTTAGTTTGGCTTTTTCAAAACATATTTTCTATATACCCAATTTTCATTTTCACACTGTTAATTTATTTCTCTACCGCAGATCGTGAATCCCTTTGACTACGTCAGTGAGTTGGTATCGCGAGGAGAGACGCCCGGAGTTGCTTACTCTGTGAATTTATTGCTTATGTTTGCAAAAACAACAACTATGTCATGTCCTACATGTTCTTGCTTGGTTTATTCGCCAAGCTAAAACAAAAATAGCTTGTACCGTGAATGGCTCCTTAACATGACTAACACTATGACCAGTTGGATTGTATATTTATAAAGGTCAAAATTTGTTTTGTTTTTTTAAAGATAACTTTGTGAAAACAAAACACAATAATAAACCACAGTGTAATTGGATATATGTAATATTCATTTAGCTCCAGACATCATTGTTCACAATAACAATCGTTAAAAAAAGACCAATAAAATTGTCAGTTCATTTATTTAATGCAAATTCGATACGGCGCTTAATTTCCATGCTGTCCCACAACACGGTAGATATTAAAAAGACTCGCATGAAGCATTTTCAATACATCCTGGCGCCACGACTAAAATTACAAAAAATACACTCACCATTACTCATCTAGTGGACTAACTGTCTAACACAGATGCTTCTAACATATGTTTTTGCACCCTGTTCTACTGTATATTGGTGACACTTCAACCTTCCAGCTTTGCATGGACGTGGTCATTTTGAATGAATCGTGGCTATTTACATGATTCATTAAGCAATATACTGAAATAAAACAACTGGTGTGATGTATGAAGTTTATTTGAACTTTGAAAGGTATGGGTACCCCATTTTCACTAAGGCACTCAAAAAATATCTGTCTAGTGCCCAATGGTGCCGTTTGGTCAAACTGCACCTCATCATGAATACCATCATGAATAGTAAGATGGTATTTTGTATTGAGTGAGTGAGTTTAGTTTTACGCTGCATTCAGCAATATTCCAGCTATATGGCAGCGGTCTGTAAATAATCGAGTCTGGACCAGACAATCCAGTGATCAACAACAAGAGCATCGATCTGCGCAATTGGGAACAGATGACATGTGTCAACATAGTCAGCGAGCCCTACCACCCGATCCCGTTAGTCGCCTCTTACGACAAGCACAGTCGCCTTTTATGGCAAGCATGGGTTGCTGAAGGCCTGTTCTACCCCGAGACCTTCACTGGTTGGTATTTTGTATCCTCCAGGGACCTTTCATAACCTCAATGATTGCCGTTCAAACGCAGGGGCGATGGGAGTAATCTTGTGATTATGGCGTTCGCTAGTGACGGCGACGTCTCGGGTTCGATTCCCCACATTACTGCAATGTGAAAAGGCCATTCGGGTGTCCCCCGCCGTGCTATCACTGGAATATTACTGAATTACTCCATTGTTGAAACAGCCGACTCGGGGCGTGACCGGTATTGTTATTATTTACCATGACATTGCTCACTGAACGGGTGCTCCAATACTGCTAGTAATTACAAACGACATAAATGTGGATCGAAGGTCCAGAATGTCTTACACGGTATGGATAGTGTTCTTAGCATGGCCGTAATTATTTTATCCTACGATAGTAATGAATGCTCATCACTTCACTCACCTGCTTGTCAACTCCAGGTAATTATAAGATTAAATAATACAGCTGACTTCAGCGTAACATTACATTCTTATTTTTGTATCCGTGATCTCAAAATGAGCGAAGTATTCCCTTCTTTCCCCATTGACAAGTATCAACAAAAACGATTGTGCTTGGACGTGAATCTATAGTGCAATTCAAAGGAGTAGGTCCCAGGTAACACACGTCCCAGTAGTCCAGGGGCAGTCAGCCTTGATCCTACCAAGACTTTAAAATGTGGTACTTGTTGGTCCGTGCCTGGCGCTCGTCATTAATGGCTCGGAGTCAGTTCAATGTGTCTGAGTGGGGTATTCATGCTTACCTGCGAGATGGTATCTCAGTAAGCAGGCACAGTAAAAACAGCGTGAGTCTGGGCTAGACCTTCCACTACTTCTCAGACAAGTTCGTTAAGGACTGTGCGGTTCTTTTACAATTTAGAACTGCAGCTTAAGTTTCAAATTGGAGACCTCAACAATCAAACCACCGATGATGAATTTGCTACGTCTTGTAACAGCTAAGCACAATGTTCTTGGGAGATCTTCTGGGGTGGTGTTCATTGTCAAGGGCAACAAGTACATAAATACAGTGTCGGGCAATAACCCCACGTATTAGGCAAGCTTATTTAATGATTTGGATCAGCACCTCGATCGGGCAGCGACTGACAGGCAGCTTAGAGACGGTTGTCATTTCCCCCATAAACGGGACATAACACCACCGGTAGCATTCAAGTATGCAGGGACACTTGTTAACAAAAAGACTGAGTTTCATGAATTGCGGAGGACAGCCTACCTGTGACGAGTAATGGCCTCAACCACTGGAACATCCTTGGTTAGATGTGTAGACTGTGTTTGGAGGCACCAACAATGCTATCATGTTCAAAACCGTATCACGCCATCATGAAAATAACGAAATACTGACAATGTAAACCAGTTCCAATACGTATCCGTATAAGGTCATGTCATCAGTTGCCCGTAAAGACCCGGGGTAGAATTGGTTTTCAGCGAGCCATACTTATAATATGAGTAGATTAAAGGAATAGGGTTGTTGATACAAGTCATCGTATCCCAGTTAGGAAGATCGATGCTCATGATATCAATCACCGGATTGCATGGTTCTGACTATTTACTGGGCTCCGTCATATAGCTGTGATACCATCATAGCACTGACAGAGGCGTTTAAGGAACAATTACAATCTTTATGTTGATGACATGACTCGGTGTTGTAACTCTCAGAGTCTAGCAGTTCTAAACTATTCCATTATTTCTTGAAAGATATTTTTAAAAAGACAGTCTTCATTAAAAATCAGCTGCATCTTTCCTTACACGTCCAAGTGGATCTGTTTCAGCCTGAAGGAAAACCATGAGCACCCTCGACTACCACGGGAGAAGCATGGGGTGTCCATTTCAAGCACTTTGTCAGCTGACACGACGCAGAGAAAAACAAAAAGCGTCTTTGAATACAAGTTCAGTTGATGGAAATTGAGTACTAATCAATTTCGTTCACAACAGGAGTATGTCAAATGTGTTTATGTTGAGCTAGACCGGTATTTATTTTGTCACACATTTATTTAGGTTAATTTGTGAGAAACCTTCAGTGACTAGAAAACGAGGTAAATGGACAGAATTGATGTTGAATCTCAGACTCGTTTATTGATCCGATCTTCGCCGATTTACATGTACGTGAATAACTAATTTACATCAAATGAATGCAAAAGGGTTAGTATTTGGATTCATTTATCCACGGGTACTCGCACACGCACGAAATAAAAACACGATGGAAATAAGCCCGCGAAATCGAGGTTCAAACGATTCACTCATGAGCATCCGCAGTAAATGGGTTCGCGGAGCTTGAAACAGTATGTCTGCCAGGAGTATGAGGTCGTGAGCAGCCTTCTATTCTTGGTTGTGTACACAAACAAGTAAATAATCTACTCTTTACATAAAAAATCTTGTTGATTGTGGTAAGCAGCCCCTGTCACAGAGAAAGCTCAATGTCTGGTTTACGGACACCTATATGTCTGTCTGCCTGCCTGTCTGCTAATGACAATATGCAATGCACAACTTCAGTCACTGACTATATGCAATTTGAAATCAACACCTATCGGGCTTATACGCCATAACCATAGAGCCAGTTAAGGTATATTGGCAAATGAACCAGTGGCCAATGAAAAGGCTTCGTTACACATGAGTGCAGACCCACCGACTCTGACTGGGTTCGGTTTTGCGGTTGCTTCGTTTCGAGGGAGGTAAACCCAAGTACAAAATATTGCACTTTCGATTAGCGATTATACCCGAATGATTTTGTTTATTTGTTTTCTCTTAATCAGCAATGCATTTTATGTGTCATGAATAAGTGATAACTGTGTTTTAATTATTATTACTATTATTATTTTTTTTTTGGGGGGGGGGGAGGGGGAGGGGGTTGCACGTGACCTTTAACTTACGAAGAATGAGTTTCGCCTAACTCTTCTTAGCATGATATATATTTTAACACAAGACGACCGACCCGTGAAAATCTGGGTGACATCGTATCCCAGTTGCGTAGATTGATGTGCATACTGTTGATCACTGGATTGTCTGCCCAGACCCAGTTATTTACAGACCGCCGCCACAGAGGTGTAACATCATTACAACAAACAAAGAATGTTCACAAGAACGCCATGAATGAAAATCGGCAACAATCTACAAGGCAACATTTTAGAAATAGTTATACACGGGGATAAGTTACGTAGTGGTTGGTTGATGAAATGCACGCTGTCCGCCGTATACCACAGACACACCTGAGATTATATGTGTTATCGATCTACGTGGTCTGAAACACTGACACCAATAAGGTTACACAGAAAGCCAACGAGCTTGTGACATATACTATAACAGACGCAAGATACATCGATATAGACATGGCTGGTAAGGTTTACAATTACCAATGAGAAAATATCGATAGATTTAAAATAACATCACTAAGTGTACTGATAATATCAAAGAAACCTTCGACGAATTTAGCCGAGATCATTGCTACTTTTTCTGTCTGAGCACTTTTACCTTACGTATATCCTGTACATATATCCTCCAGGAGCTTTGAGAAAACTCAATGCGTGGTGTCGTACAAAGAATGGCTCTTCTATTTTTTGCAGGGTATGTCTACTAGTTAGCACACAGCGTTCAGCTTCCGGCAAAGGCTGTGCAGGGAAAGGTGCGAAGGGAGACTGACACTTGGGCAGTATATGGCTGCAGTGACGGGTCAGTTCTTTCCTTCAAGTCCCTGACGTGCCTAGTTACTGATCTGTCTGCGCTCTTCCGTCCTGTTTGCCTGTTTGTCGTTGATGAACGACTGACATTTTGCATCAATCGGCAGTTCTTATGGAAATACTCAGTGTAAGTCGGCAGTTCTCACGGACATACTCAGTGTAAGTCGGAAGCTCTCATAGACGGACTGCGCGTAAGGACGGCAATTCTCACGGACATACTCTGTTTAAGGTAGGCAGTCCTCACAAGCATACTCTACGTACGTCGGCAGTTCTCACAGATTGACTCTGCTTAAGTCCGCAGTTCTCATGGACATTCTCTGCGTAAGTCGACAGTCCTCATGGACATACTCTGTGTACGTCGTCAGTTCTTATGGACATACTCTGCGTAAGTCGGCAGTTCTCATGGACATTCTCTGCGTAAGTCGGCAGTCCTCATGGACATACTCTGTGTAAGTCGGCAGTTCTCATGGACATACTCTGCGTAAGTCGGCAGTCCTCATGGACATACTCTGTGTAAGTCGGCAGTTCTCATGGACATACTCTGTGTAAGTCGGCAGTTCTCATGGACATACTCTGTGTAAGTCGGCAGTCCTCATGGACATACTCTGTGTAAGTCGGCAGTCCTCATGGACATACTCTGTGTAAGTCGGCAGTTCTCATGGACATACTCTGTGTAAGTCGGCAGTTCTCATGGACATATTCTGCATAAGTCGGCAGTCCTCATAGACATACTCTGCGTTAGTCGGCAGTTCTCATGGACATTCTCTGCGTAAATCGGCAGTTCTCATGGACATACTTTACGTAAGTCGGCAGTTCTCATAGACACTCTCTGCGTAAGTCGGCAGTTCGCATGGACATACTCTGTGTAAGTCGGCAGTTCTCATGGACATTCTCTGCGTAAGTCGTAAGTTCTCATGGACATACTCTGTGTAAGTCGGCAGTTCTCATGGACATTCTCTGCGTAAATCGGCAGTTCTCATGGACATACTTTACGTAAGTCGGCAGTTCTCATAGACACTCTCTGCGTAAATCGGCAGTTCGCATGGACATACTCTGTGTAAGTCGGCAGTCCTCATAGACATACTCTGCGTTAGTCGGCAGTTCTCATGGACATTCTCTGCGTAAATCGGCAGTTCTCATGGACATACTTTACGTAAGTCGGCAGTTCTCATAGACACTCTCTGCGTAAATCGGCAGTTCGCATGGACATACTCTGTGTAAGTCGGCAGTTCTCATAGACACTCTCTGCGTAAATCGGCAGTCCTCATGGACATACTCTGTGTAAGTCGGCAGTTCTCATGGACATTCTCTGCGTAAGTCGTAAGTTCTCATGGACATAAAAGCAGTATACAAATAGTGACGGTACCAATAAATACAATGATGATAATACTGGTATGCACAGGTATTCCACCTTCCATGTGTGAATGTATGAATGCATGCATGGATGCCATTTTAATGAGTTTATTTATGTGATCGATTAAATATTCTGTGCTCTGTTGCCGTTTCTTTGTAGTAAGCAATATCCACTATCACACATGAATACCGGCGTCAGCTGTCACACTGACAACGTGTTGCCGGGGGAAACACGTGTCCATTCCTGATGTATTCTCCCTGGACTTCTAGAAGCAGAATTAAGAATACAAGAATAGCGACATAAAAAGAGAGTATTACAGCCACAGTCTACTGCTATATTAATGTGTTGGCAGTGAAATGGAATTTACATGCAGTGTGTCTCACAGATGAGCGAGTGTCTAAGTATGACTGTGTGTTGAGGGCACCCATTTGCTTTCTATCATCAAATAGATAGTTTCTTCCGATATATGCCCTAATAGGTAGTCTGTGTATCTTGTGCGGTATCAGTGTATCAGCATTGTGGTGAACACATGCTCTAGGTTTTTTTTGTTTTTTTTGGTTCTATTTGAAAATGATCAATAACTAAACAGTTTAGTAGGTACCTTATTTATTCGCATTCAGCACCACTCACATCAAAGCATGTCAGCTTGACATGAGGAGCATCCTGGTCCGACTTAGGTACGCAAGTTTGGACTTCCGCACCCGCACACCTTAGATGGCACCCGTGAAGATCCGGTTTAGAATTTTTCTCCAGCACGCCCATGCTTGTCGTAAGAGGCGACATACAGGGTCTGGATCAGGCTCGATGACGTTGTTGATACATGTCATCGTATTCCACATGCGTAGACTGATACTCATGATGTTGATCACTAGGTTGGTTGACATGACTTCATAAATATAATTATAGTCATGACATCGGACATATCTACCCATATAACAGTACCGACCGACGTTTCCTCAACGCTGTGTTCAGGTCGGGTCATATGGGAGGCTCGTCTCTCTACATCTGACCCATTCCTCCCGACTGGTTCAGCAAGTCAAAGCGTTGTCGCTCTCAGGCGTGAAGATGGTTATCAATATTTGATGGAGTTGTTACATTACATAGCAACAGAGCACATCACGGCAACGTGGACGGAATAAAACACAACACTCCGTATCTGCTAATTTAATCAGATTCCTTTGAACTCCTGTGTTACTGGCTGACGGACGCATTGATTCTCAATTACATTAAGTCTTGAAAAAAATTCCAAATGTTTTTTTTGGCGATATTCCGGTGTAAAACTGAGTTTTTATGTCACTGAGTCATGTTGGCCAGACGCTGTCTAGTTATGACCGTGTTCTTTCTTCAGTGGGGGAAATTGAGGAAAATTGAGATGACGTCATCAATGTATTTAAATCGATCCATGTACGCGTTTGATTAATTACACCACACTTGCCAATAAACAAATTAAAAGGAAAAGCATATTGCGGATGTAGTATATGAAGCTAACTGACGCTAAGTTGCCTTTTTGTATAAGGCAGTAATGACATGAGTACCGTTAGGGTACGATAATACACTAGGGCAGCCAGGAGAAACGAACCGTCCACTGACTAAATTTTAAATTTGAGTGAAATATTAAAGTCTAAACATCAGCGCCATGAGAGGAAGGGTCAGTTAGTCATCTGGGTATGTTCCGGCTTTTATGGAGACACGACTTTCATCCAAGAAGGGAGGTGGCCGTAATAAATACGTCACGGCTTTGTCAGTCTCTTCAGAATTAAAATCTGTTAATAAAATAGATATGGAATCTTTACACAAATCTATAATGTTCTGTTAGGAAGCGAAATTTTATCACTACATGTCCATAATACAAAATTCGAAATCCGAAATGTTGTGGGCACTATGTATTTAGGTTTGGGGTAGGTTGTCATGAAAAACTTATACATGTGTTGGTCAGGAGGGGAGATCATGTCGAGTAACTCTGAATATAATATGACGACACTGCACCTAAGACCAATCACATTAAGTGTGATAAATTACTAGCCTGAAGGTACTCCCATTTAGGACAAACTGTCTGCCTAGATTACAAAAGTATTACTGAAATTAGGGCAAATAAATACGACTAAACCGATATGAGAACACAGAGGGGATTTGACATTTTGTTGTGAAGAACGTGCCTCAGTGTCGAGCCTACAGAAGCTGATATCCACGTCCGATATCTCTCACTGTGTACTGGTGAGCATGCGTGAACTGTCCTTCATGTGCTAGCACGTGCCCATCACGGGGTCAGCAGTACGTACGTTAGCTCTGTACTTTAGAATTCTGCAGGATGAGACAGGGATCGTCTTTTTATTTTAGAATTGTCAGCGCCATGGAATCACCAACGACGTTAACTTCTATAACGGGCACGGCATCTGATATTCCCTGCGTATCAAACATCGACGCCAATAGTGCCCAAAGCGACGTGAGATATACACTCGCGCATTCAGTATTTGCCAATATTGAATTTGATTATTCTGGAAGCAGGGCAATTTTTCTCCCTGAAAAATCAGACTTCTCATTCTCTAGATCTCATTCTCAATCTTCCCAAGCCAATGACAAACTCACATATGTCTCACCGTCTTGTAGGTTTGGTTAAAATATGCACCAAAAATCGGGCACAACCCCTCAATATGGTTTAGCATGATGTTCTCTGCACTGAGCAATGTTTCCGGCACTAACCCAACGGGGAAGAGTCACGTAGTTTATTAAGTTTAGTTCGTTGTTGCCGTAGTTCACAGGGACTAAAACAAAAAGCAGTCATTTAGTTAGTTAGAAGTGTGTTACCAATAAATTAGTAGATAAACGTAGCGTGAGGTTTCAAATGATTAATTTAGAGAGATCATCCTCGATATCTCCGGGGTATATGTTCCGATACATCTCCACTATACTCTTGATGCATCTACGGTCCGATAATTATATAACCCCCCTTTACTCTCTCCTTATTCTCACAGGCCAATCAGCTAAACCTAGCTTGCCAGTGTCAACAAACACAGGTGCATTCGCAGTGTGAGACAGATTTTGGGGAAATCGTACAAACTGATAGGTCCGAAACTTTGAAAAAACATATACGAGAAATCCTTCTACCTCTTTCAGAGAATCTCTGCATGGTTTGTGTAGCCAAGTATAATCGGTTAGAAGATTTGAAAATCGAAAGTGAGTTGTGATTGGTTCGCTCAACTTTCCAGCGGAGGCACCTAATTGGATAAAAAGTTACTCAAGGGGTAGTAATAATTTTATCGGGCTGTCCTAGATGCATCCGGGGTATGGTGGAAACTACTCGGAACGTATACCCTTGAGATATCGAGCATGATTAGATGTATTTCCGTTGGGATAATAAAGATATGATCTTAAATCATCAAGTACTCTTGATTTTCATGATCGGCGAGTTTCGATCATGATTTCAAGTGCCTGTTCCCCGACATGTAACAAAAGAGTGACAGTGCTGGTCTAACGCAATGGCTTGCGACTTGGGGACCTTGAAAATGGTTTTCATCCTTTGGATCCTAGCGTTGCTTAAAACAATGTATGGACAGGATTACGGGGAAGCTGTCAGGAAGCAGAATTTGGGTGTTACTTGAACGCTTTGAACGGTGCAACGGGACATCAGAAAGAATGTTTTGCCTGACAATTATCTCGCGATGTTCTGCTTAAAAGTGTCGATGGCATGACGCGTTTTTTTTCTTTTTTTTCTTCTTAAAGAAAGTGCTTCAAACGTTTTGAAGAAATACAAGCGTACCATTCACCAGGAGAAAATCTTACTACCGTTTCGTTGTAAATTTTGTGTATATAGGGATGTATCGCTACAAGGCTTTCATATGAATTAGTTATTTTTTTGTCCTTTTTTATGGTTGCGGCAGTACATTGTAATTGAGTCTGAATATTCTTATAATAGAAAGTAAAATGAGAGTGAGGATCTCAAATAAATATGGAGGAAAAAATCATGCACTTAATTTTTTCGAGTTTTAATAAATGTTTTGTTATTAACATTTTTATCACGGCTGTTGTGTTGATGCCAACCATGATGGTGGTCAAGCTGAAGTAGTGCGGCCGTTTTGTATACGTGTGCAATGAAGCGGTCATAAAAACGGACACATTTTCAGTCCCAACTGATAGTGACTAATTGGATCGATTTTCCAACCAATTCGAGTATTTCACGTAGTCATGGTAGAATGCAGATTACAGTACATTGTAATTTAAATTACGCTTCATAGCTGAAGTACAGATTCTAGTAGTTTGTGCAGTAGAGCTCCATCAGCGATTCGAATCCACTCTCTCAGAGTGAGCCACGTCGGCTGTTTAACCCACTCAGCCACTGCATTGGAGCATAGCGTGTCGTCGTACGTCGACAAAGGTCATGACACAAACCACAGTCAACTTACTTGTGGTGATTAAGAATAAATTTTCTGTTTCCCATCACCGACCGACCCTTCTAGTGTTACTGACCTCCGTTCATTTTACGGGATCGTACATCATCTTCTGCCGGGATTCCCTGCAAGCAGGGAGACTATATATAGGGTCGTAGAGTATCCCTGCTACAAGGCAGCAGATGGTACTGTGTATCCCGTGATTACCTCGAAAATTGATTTTAGTTTTTGTGTATCGGCTTGGTAACCTAGATATATCCCTGCAACGTCACTGGCGTGAGAGATCTATAGACGAAGCAGTTTTAAAAGTGGGATTAAAAGCCATTCACCTCTGCTTAATCACTGTGATAAACTGTATGTCAGATTTATCGATCGTAACAAATTCCAATAACAGTTACAGTAACGGTGGCTTTTAACCGATCAATATATGTTTAGATTTGTAAGGTGCCTTTGTGGGGAAGTTTTTCTCTTCAGACTCTTCACAAGCAATTAAGTTGTTATGTCGCATCAGGCTGGGCCGGCATTGTTGAAAATATTGTTCCCCTGCCATTTGTTGGAATGAATCATGGTTTGTAAATGTATTCCAGGTCACGCTGACCTCCTCCGTGGTGTAGTGGTCAGAGTCCGCCAGAAAAGCGGAGGTCGAGGGTTTGGTCCCCGGTCGCGTCATACCAAACTAAACCCATTCTTGTTGGTCGATTCTTGGCGCTCGGCATTAATGGTTGGAACATGGACTGGTCGGGTCGGAGTCAGTATAATGTGTCTGAGTGTGATATTCATGCTTAATTGCGGCATGCTATCGCATTAAACTAGCTCTACAAATCTAGCCTAAGTCTGGTCACGCACGCACGCACGCACGCACGCACGCACGCACGCACGCACGCACGCACGCACGCATATGAACGAAATACACCGTTAAACCCCATTTCACCTCACCAGGGTATATGGACACGCCGTGTGTAGCCTCTTTCTGTTGACCAAGTCGTGCATTTGTTGTCCTTGACACGGGATTGTGTGAACGAAGCTGAACGTTTCAATTCACATTTGTAATTTTCTCTTAGCATTCCAGACTAATGATCACGGCAGATGACCAGGGTAGATGTGAAACGTTTACATGGTATATGTTATGCAAGCATACGATAGCAGCAATATGTGGGCGGTCCGTAAATGATCGAGGCTGGACCAGACAATACAGTGATCAACTGCATGAGCATCCATCAAGCATTTGGGCAACGATGACAAATACGTCAGCCATACTGTCCACCCGATCCCGTTAGTCGCATCTTAAGACAAGCATGGGACACTTAAGACCAATTGTAACCCATATTTACACGGGTCTGTAGGGGCGAGAATAAATGACAGCATCTGTATATTGATGGGGGGGGGGGGGGGGGGAGAGAGAGAAAAGAAACACACAGTTCTATTTTTCAAACAACTACATTATGTAATGGAACATTTAAGGGACTAGCCACGGGGTTTCTTATGTCAATACTAACGAGGAGAGTGACTACAGATAGGATGACTCTGAATCAGCAGGTCAACATAGCGGTGTGAGTGCTGTTTTCCGCCGCAATTAGCAACACGCCGCTCTAAGTCGAGTTTGTGAATAAAACGAGGGAAATCTGCTGAGCTCCATCACCTTATCCCTGCAACCAGAGATGATGGTGACGATAAGAATTTCCACCAGCGATATATTCCTACACTGTCAATAATTATTCGAGTGTTACGCTGCCTTTAACACATTTCGTCCAAACAACGTCAAGGTATACCAACAATGGACGTCACAGACTGAACCCATGCGGGATCGATCATAACATCAAGTGGACAATGAAGAAATATCAGAAAATCCTCAGAAAAAAGTGAAAACTGGCAAAATCAGTACAAATCCTCCGAACAAAGCTTCTAACGAACGGGCCAAGAGCAACTCATTCCATCCGCCTACAATGAACTGATCACTGAGCTGATAGCTACCAGTACTAATTAATCTGGTTTTTTGCTTCCCCTCAAGCAGTTGGCTTCCCTTGTGGGTACTATATTATTTAAGAAATACAGTTCGTTCTACCACCATGTATAGTGTAATAAAGCACACTTTCGCCCTGAACTATTATATCGTTAAAGCACTCGGACGCTATATTGCGTCCGAGTGCTTTAACGATATAATAGTTCAGGGCCAAAGTGTGCTTTATTACACTATACATGGTGATAGAACGAACTGTATTTCGTTTCTAAGATGCCGTATTTAATAATTTCTAAGCCTAATTTCGATTAATCTATGTCAGAAAACAAACGACAGTGTCTGTGACCTAAATTAAGAATCCTCGCACAGAGCTAACGGACGCACTGTTCTTTTGACGTGTCAGCCCTCTACGTTAAGACAAACGTTACTAGAAAAACAAATGATGAACAGTTTGGTGAAGGTTTATGTTCGGGTTAACTATCTTCTCTAGAGCATTTTAATTACATCTGTGATTCTCTTAAACCATACAAGGCAAAATGACCGTCTCATTTCTACTACCAACGAAAGTTTAGATTAGCACATTCAGCTGAAGCTGACTTGTCATGCGACATTCCACGATTGCATTGTGGGAATGTAAACATTGCAAAAATTACCGTGTCTCTGTAACGTTTTGAGTCGAACTACGAGGCATTTTATCCTTTGGAAAACATAAACATAATGTTTCCACCGGTGATGGTAGTTGTTTGATGCAACTGCAAACCAAGAAACGGGATGCGACGAAGCAGGTTACTGTGGGAGGCTGTACGAGGCGATGGCAACTGACATCCATCGTGACGTCGGTTACATTGTGACATAATGCAAAAAAAGTTCGATTACGAGGGGGAGACGGGAATGGCGCAGCGACGTCAACACATTCTGACGTAATGCAAAAAGTGCACATTATCGTCTGATAAAGTATTGTCGGCGCCTTTGATCTTTCACAGAAGCATCTTAGAATTACCAATATCCATTGTTTATGTTAATCAATGTCATGCATAACATCATCTTGCCTTGTTAATCGCTGCTGATGTAGATAAATCAGCTCTGTGTTGAAGACCATCCCTCTTGCTTGACAACGGTATAAGAACCTGTACCGAAACGTCGCATCATGATATCTAAAGAAGCTGTCATGTGGTTGTTGTGTCTTTGATTTTGTACATGACATGCACACGGGTCACTCACTTTGTATATACATTGTAAACGGGTGGGGGGTCATTCGCATTGTCCATGCTTTTCTTCAAAAATGGCCACAAAATGCGGACAGTCCCTAAACACACCACGTCGTTCATACGGACAGGACAACACGTACAGCATGTGTCCATATACTGTCAACGCTGTGCGCAAAGACAGATCGAGGGTCTTTTGTAAGGGAGAGAACACTTTTAATCTTCCTACTGCAATTGGTGCTAGGACGCTACCTTCAGTGACAAACAAGAACACAGAACCTGTAAAAAATAAGGAGAGTGTCATAATTAATCATATGCGCTGGTGGAGGAGGTGTGGGTCTTTATGTTTGTGATTTGTAAATTGTCTGAACTCATTTCATTACACGTGTATTTAACGATCGCCCTTTCCCACTTCAGATAGGCCAGAGGTCAAAGCGTTCGCTCGTCACGCTGAAGACTCAAGTTCAATTCCCCACATGGGTACGATGTGTTAAGTCCACTTCTGGTGTCCCCCTCAGTGATATTGCTTGAATATTGCTGAGAGTGGCATAAAACTCACTCACCCCTACCTCAGTTTGTAAAAAGGTTATATGTGACTGGTTTTTATTTTATTTTATTTTATTTACCCTTTTCGTAAGAACGAATTGGTGTGATGAATGCTAACTTGGGACATCTACATGTAACGATGTCAACCTGCCCAGTTAGATCATAAGGTCCACGTGTTACCATTATGTTTCACGTTGTTTGATGCCGCTGCCAGAAAAATGAGAACTGTGAGAATCCTCGTTAACCCAGTCTGGGCCATAAAACCAGTGGTTGACGTTATGAGCAACGCTCCACTTCGGGGAGTTAGTATGGTTTACGTCGTTTCTAGCACTACTCCAGCAATATCATGGCGGGGAGACCAGAAATGGGTTTCACACACTGTACCCATTTGCCATTAGGCTACCTTACTGCACCCCACATCTAGGAGCAGCGCTTTATTAATATGTTTTACAGATTAAGATAGAAATGCAGTAGAGACGGTTCGGGTGATCCTGGCACAGTCAGGCTGGTAAAGCTCATCATCAGCTCAGTGCCCTTGCCCCCTCCACATGCAGCCCAGACAGCGAATGGGACTTCTCCCAGGAAACACTGCCTCGTTGAATCCACCAAAAACTTTTCGGAGAATATGAAGAGTCCCCAACAATGCAGCCTCCTGCATTACCCAGAGTGTCAGAAGGGCTGTGCTTCCGGTGGAGAACCCGAGCACTCGCCTGATCTACCAAGATCGGGAGGTACTAAACCAAGAGCACCGTGAACAATGACGACAGTGTACTTGGGGGGGGGGGGGGGGGGGGAATACAAGCGAGACATGACAAAGGCGAGGTTCGCATATTTACCATGTTTTTCTTACCATCTGCCCAATCACATGGCTGTCAAAAGGGACAGAAAATTCAATGATACAAATAAATTCATTAGTTTTATCGAAAGGGACAAGGTTTGTTGGCAGGAATTCTCCTGAGGCTGTATATGTGCCTATTCCACAGAAGTTTGAAAGAATCATTTTCTATGACGCCCTGGACGTGTTCAGGGTCGTACCATAGGTGGACCTTGGTGTCAAAGGCAGAGGCATGGCGTTGACGATAGTAAAAAGCAGCGAGCCATGCCATCATGCCTTTTCAGATAAGATGTTTGCGCCAAGGAAGGACATCCACTTACAAGGTGTTGGACGGTCTGTAAATTCATTGTACAGTCGACATTTCAGGGAAATATTGTCTTTTAGGATCACATTTAGGCGATTGTGGTTGGGAAGTGACTGGTCCCGGGCAGCCAAAAGGAGGCCCTCAGTTTCACATTTGAGAAATGTCACTGGAGACCTATTGTAACGCGGCTTCGAGACAAGAATAAATCCCTGGTTATTTTAGCATTGTTGTTACAATGAAACATCCTCCCGGACATCCAACTGCCTGGCGTGGCGCAAGAAGAGGAAAGTGTTATTTAATATTTACCAACAACTGTGATTGTGACAGCTTCCGGGTTTGGATAGCAAGCCTAGCTGGTACACATCACAGGTCAGACGCTAAGATCATAAGACTCCCTGTGAAGGGACGTATACCAGTCTATTGGCTGAAGGCACACTCAGTGTCACATTCAGGCGGAGAAAGAATTAAGAAAATCGATTTGTCATAGACTGCCAATTCTAACTGATAGTATGACAAGCGACATCATCATGAGCAATAAAAACAGTTCCAAACCAACTCTAACGACCAAATCCATGCAAAATAGTAACACAAGTGAAAGCGCTCTCGCTTTCCAGCGCACGGTTATCAACGTCGGTCAGATCGCCAAAACGCAACATCCCATACGTCAATCACTGCAGTGAGTGTAGTCACTACTGGATATCTTACATAAACAGAGACCCTGGGTGGCAAACTGATCCGACCTACATATCATTGTTAAGTCGTGTGTATTTAGTTGACTTTGAATGATTCGTATATTTCATGTGCTGTTAGGCGTGGACAGTTAGCAAACGTCAGAAATACTGCAATGCGGCAGAATCGGCAGATCACACTACCGCCATGATTCTAATCGTCATTAATGACTAATTATGTTGTACTGACCTAAATAGGTACATATCTCCCTGTTAATGTAGATGTAAATTCACAGCTTACACGGAAATGCAAAAAAAAGAGAAAACATCCGGACACCAAACATACTTACGATATGTTCAAGAACTCTGTTATTCACGTGAACTTGTATAGTTTCTACAAACGTTTGTTTCAGAAACACTGTTTCATAACATTTAGCTCAACATTATTATTGTACATAAGTTAACTAATATATTATTAGAGTGTTGGCTAGTCAAAAATAGTTATAAATGACGTTCAGCAAGAAAGGTTTAAGTGGATTATATTAGCAAAATTAGTGTGTGCGTATGTCTGTGTTAGCAATTAAGAAAAAAATACACAATACGTGTACAGTGTGTGTGTGTGTGTGAGAGAGAGAGAGAGAGAGAGAGAGAGAGAGAGAGAGAGAGAGAGAGAGAGAGAAATGGGGTGGGGGAAGATGAGATATATGGTGTTTCTATTATACCAGGTGTTTCAGGAGGAGGATTATGTAGAAATATCAATAATGCACCAAACACGCAAACGCATTACAGATAAACCAATGAACCCTGCCAGTCTGAGTGAGCGATTTTACTTTAGGGCGCTTTTAGCAATATTCCTGCAATATTACGTCGGGCCACGCACACAATGGACTTCACACACTGTACCCATGTGGGGAATCAAACCCGGGGCTTCGGCGTGACGAGCGTACGCTTTAACAACTGGGCTAGTACTCAATCGACACAATCATCGTTATAAATAACCACACAGCTTTCGTACTTCATGTCCGCGTACGAGACGACACGTACATCGAAATGCACATCTCTACAAACAACAAAACAAGTTCATAATAGAAAAGCAATAATTTATTCTCACTTCAGTACCACAAGGTCAGGGCCCTCGAACATGAGAACAACTTAAATACTCACTGCAAATGAAACATCATATTCTTGACATACGCGGAGACTTCGTGCTACCATGTGTAAAGGAAACTGAATTAGTTCCTATGCACAAATATTCCGTACATACATACACCTCAACAGCTTGCACCGGCAGCAGATCGTGATATATAAATATCGTGAAAATAACTCTGTAATCAAAATAAAGCAATAAAATGGACAAAGAGGTCGTGGGTATTAAGCACTCATTTGAAAAGTATACTTCACCCACTAACTCACTTTGTGGAAGAGGATTATGAAAAATAACGTAGATGCACCTTACATTACAAATACACAAATGAACCTCGCCAATCTCAGTGAGTGAGTTTTAAGCTGCTATTAGCAATATTGCAGCAATATCACGGCAGTGGGCACCATAAATGGGCTACACACATTGTACCCATGTGGGGAATCGAACCCAGGTCTTGTACGCGACGAGCGAACGCCTTAACAGCCTGGCTACCTCCTCGCTCTCGCCAATCAGAACCTCAACAAACTGGACGATGTTACACTGCACGATGAATAGCTAGTTCTCATTATCCATCAATTAGAAATTAAGAAGAAGTGAGCAAGTCTGGCTGGTTTGGATTACCGGGGTTCTAGAGTACACATAATACATGATTTCATACACAAAGTCACAGATACTGATTACTGCACGCATTATTACAAAAAATAAGAGGTGTTGTTGGTTAATCTATAAATAGCCATCACGTGTACATTGCAGCAATGTCAGGCAGGTTGACACCGTGAAATCTGACATTTCACTTCCCTGATTTTGGAAGTACGTGGAATATTGTTCAAAAATACAAGAACTATACAAGAAATACAATCAGCAAAAAGAAAGCGGCTACAATTATTACTTTGGTCCCAAAATGCAGACGCAAATTGTAGATACCCGCTGATTTGCACACAATAAATATACAAATACAACGAACAGCACCTGATACATCTGACATGACGCGGTCTGAGACTGCGCTAGAACGGCGGATAGATATATATCTCACAATATCTACCACGGATCACCTTTGGTAGCTATCATCACAACAACGTACACAAATTGTCCCTGACCATATAACCCGCCCGTGCAAGCCTCCACGCATCTCTGACAGAAACCGCACCGACAATAATCAAAGGCTTTCACTTAGTTTACTTTGAAAACTTCAAATAAGAGTATCTTACCACTGTGGGCGATTTTTTTTCTTTTTTTGAGTTGACAATAATGAAAGGTCGGTAACTCATGTTTTCTGGTTTTGAAACGGGCGGACTATATTTCGGATCATTAACACAATACACATGACATTTTGTTGAAACTGACGTAAAACACTGCTTACACACCACACAGGTAAGACAGGTATATGTAACAAAATTGGACATCGAGAATCGTAGCTGTTCTGAATCTATTATAACAGCTGTTGATCTATGCTAAAACATACATCAAAATTGAGAACTGGGAGTATCGGTGAGGCTTTAAAACACCAAACGAACAGTTATGTTTGTGGGCGTTGCGTAAAACATATATATCATTAACAAAACAAATCACAAGGTAAACTGTATACACACAAAAGACATCGATTCATGTTCTGACTTCAAATGAGCAAACAATGATGACTGTTATCGTGATTCTATCTCGCCACACATGACACATAATACCCTTGTTCATACGTAACATAAACATGCCAAAAACCTTGACGACAAAAAATTAATCTGGCCTTTTTTAAAAAAGGTGACCGACTTTGAGTAAATCATTTATTCTGTAAAGCACTTCAGTGATATACATTTAGTACTTGTTTTGTATAATTCAAATGCATTAGGCCCTTTGTTAAATAGTATTGAAAAATAGTAGACAGTAAAACGCTAAGGGATAGTATGTTCCTTTCTTAGAGAAAACAAATCTTTCTGTAATCTATAGTGAGTAAGTGAAATAGGTTTTACGCTGCTTTTACCACTATCCTAACACTCTCGCGGCGGAGGACATAAGAAATGGGCCACGCACAATGTACGCGTGGCGAATCGAACCCGGGTATTCGGCGTGACGAGCGAACGCTTTAACCACTGGGCTTCCGTACAGCCCCAGTACAATATGACGGCGAAACGTTTTCAGAAGACGGGTAGCCCCCATCTGTCGATTAACTCAACCGTTGAAGAGATAAAAGCCATGCTTTGTATGGTGGTAAAAGCAACACGTCTAAACCTGCCCTGCCAGTTATATATCGAGCCAGCAGTAAAACGGGGGGAAAGTGGGGTGGCATTTCGTGAGAGCACAAGTTCAAGTTCGGCTCAGAGCCATAAAATAATTATTTTTGCGCCCTCAAACATGTCGATGGCTGGGGGGGGGGGGGGGGGGTTTGCCATGGAGCAAGTTGGGACGTAAATAGGGCGTGCACAGTATCATAGAAATGTTTAAAATAGTGCGTCGTTATCTGTCAGTCAAGGGCGACCCTTTCGCTTGGCAATATATTTGTGGGTTACAGGAGCTGGGTAGCTTAATAACAGATTGACAGTGTACTTCAAGGTTGTTCCAACAAGTATCACACGCGTTCGCGACATAAACCATCCTAGCGACATGATGTGTTCAACAACATACCAGCGTCAGTTTCCAAAATGAGTTTGGGTAATGGACCAGGTGGTAACGTGAGTAGAAGGCAAATGATCCTGGATATACAGTCAACATATCCGACATGTCCTAAACTCGAAATAAGCTACACGACCCTACATCTTCGACTATCGTCGGTAACATATTTTTAAAGAAACAATTTATACAAAGGTAGCCCCAAAACCGACAGCAGGTCCTTCCTCTCTTTAATTAATTCAAAATACAACATAAAAACATAAAACATAAACATAAAAACTAACAGTATCTATTAGCGGTCTCTGCAACACGCGGCCCAGCGACGTTATGACCCAGTTCGTCGTGAAGATTGAGTTACAGCAGCCGCTACAGTTACATACAGTTTGTCTATGTGACCTATAGCCACACAGAATCAATGCGGTCAGGGTATCGCTTTGTCCATCATTATCACTTCAACTGTAAAGGCGGGGTTAGATGCAGCGCGATAAAGGGCAGGTTGAAAACACTAACAAGTAGCTGCGCTCAATGGACCCGCTTTACTTCAGCTGCATCTACATTTACGGAGAGGAATCGAGTGACGCCCATCTAACCGCTGAACCAGATTTGTACGATCGATAAAGTTTCTGCGGTGAGTCTGACCATGAATGCACTTGGAACGCACATCTCTATGGGCGATTGGTGTATACAGACTGGTGGATCGAACTAAATGGAGAATTGATCTTGGATATGCACGCTTTAAGGTCCTGCCCGCGAGAGAAAACAGTTCGACAGAAGGGACCATACTTCGATGACTTAACGGTGCAGCAATAGGGATAATTAACTTGCCTACTTGAGGTCATTTATAACTGTTTTTATAACCACGGATGTATTAGCTCCATGGTGAGTATTTTGAAAGAAGAAAGAGCTTCCTGCATTCACAAAGTTTAAGGTTTACGGTAACGCCATATCAAAACTACTTGTCAAGTTTGATCGACGCGGACAATATACGCCAAATAACGGTTCTAAGATGCTATAAAACATCCGCAGGGTGAAGTTAGTTTCAGGAAGTACAGACGAAATTCTCGCGACGATAACGTTAACTTTGCATTTGCAGCTGTTGACCTGAATGTATTGTTTGAGGGGTAGTAACTGCTTAATCATTACCTATACTGAGCCGGTTTGTAACCAGTAACTAACAACAAAGTCAAAATGCATCCCAGCAAGTACTCTGCATACACGAAATTAAGATCCACCATTTGAATTTGTAAGCCTTTGTCCACCCTTCATCAACAATGTACTCAAACCAAGCGTAAAATTGGAGCCAAGGTCAACTGGGGTATCGCTGCTCAGGTAACGTAGACCCACGGGTCGTACAATGCACATTAGATCACCTCGTATTCAGCCATGACTGGTTTTCTGGCCAACTGACAATACCGGTAACCACTGGTGCGATATATGCATTAACGTACTGGAGTGGAACAGATGCCCTTAAGTGACAGGTAGGCGGCGAGTGCCGTTCAATTTTGCCCAAGAAAACCCCAACCACGAAGATGACGCCGACTGTTCGTAACGCGGAACAGATCGAAACCGGACAGAACGCGGAGGCAAGTCCAGTATCGATCGAACACACTGTGCAGTCTATTCGACAACAGATATAATTTGAAAGTTAAAATCGCGATGGAAACAAACACAGTCAGAATGTGTGCGTGGACTGACGCTGACGCATCCAGTTCGAGCTAAAGACTACACAAAAATGTTGCAAGATGTTACAACGTGATTGGTAAGAGACGTTTCCTCTTTGTTCAAACATGGAAGATACGGGTTAGGGTGCACTTAACATACAAAATGTAGAAAAATTCAGATTACTGACTGAACAATTTGCGTCCTGTAGTAGTTTTTTTCTGTGTCTAACAGTAATAGGTTTGTGTACAACGTGTGTACATAGGATGGGGGTGGGGATGTGGAGAAACACCCACAAAGTCCATCCCTATAGATCTGTGGTAACGTTGCTCCTTCTATCCCATAACTAAATAAACAGTTAGTTGACTGTTTAAATAATAAAACATGTAATGTTAAAATAGTAGAATCTCAACAAAACAAAAACTACAATAATACTAACATCTTCAATACAACATACAGTTTCAACAACTGACACCGGTTATGACCAATAGAGTCTTCAGACAAGGTTAGAGCTTTCAAATATTTATGAAGCCTACAACAAGCGAAGCAATTATTCGTTTTGGGCATGCGGGATGTTGTTGATTTATAAATAAAGAATTCTATGGTCAAGCCAGTCTTCTATCTACAGGAACATCAACGAATATTTGCCTGTTGCTGTGAGCGGGACCACAATCCCTTGCATCTATCGCCTGTATTTACACATCAAGTATTATTTTACTTGTAAATATCATTTTCACATTTAATGCAGATGGTGGTATGAACTTATTCCTATTCAGTCGATGCATACAAATGGACATATGATCGGGATGGTTGCATTACAGGTAAAGCTGACATATAGATTACAGTGTTGCTAGACACACCTGATGGACAGGTGCTTGTAACAACAGAGGATTTCGGAAATGCTGTGCAACAGACGATGAAATGAACATGGTTGTCAATGTCATGCCACAAGCTGATGCATCTGCGTGAACCTGACTCGGTATATGGATTTCAATATCAACTGGTAACTTTAACGCGAGTTGAAAATGATTTCGTACTCTGAATCTATGTAGTACAAATAAGCTTTCATACACATGCAAACACTCAATGCGACATGTACATGTGTACCCTTTATGAACAGTGCATACATTTCCAAACTACTATGCACTGAGCATTACATTTCACTGATGAAATATATACACACAAATTACACATACAAAAACACTGACATGCTGAATCAGAATAGGAAAGACGCATACACTACATAGTTTCCACCGGTTTTGGCTTCTCAGCAAGGCTGTACATTGCATGATGGAACTACAGACTGGCAACACACTCCAGGCCGAAGTCTACGTCAATATCAAATCGATAGCGCTCAGGCTCCCGTCCATACAGAACATTGCAATACCATTGCATGGATTACATACCATTCAGCTGTGCAATGACATCAACAATTGTTTTGTTAAAGACTGGTGCACTTCTTTGGAAATCATTCGACTGGAATTTATGACATTAGATAACAGATTCCTATTGTTTATCTTAACGAACTAAACAGGTATTTCTACAGGTCGTCGTTGATTGCAAATTTGTATTCTGTATATTGACCGAAAGATCGCGGAAAATAGTACAAAGCAACAATTCCGCTGTGGACTTGGTTATACATATTTCAATCTCTATAAGACATTCCATTTTAAGTTCCCTGCACATGGTATTCTAAATGGATAGAAAATAGTGCCATGTCGAAATACATACATTTCTATCGACTGTTAAGCATTAGTAATTGTTCGCTATGAATTGTATTGATATGGTGTGCTCTGACATACCACCATGGGGCAATGATGGACATGCATGTCTACACCTGAAACAACCCGGATGCTTATCACGAATTCAGGTGACACTAGTACAAACTGTGAGCAGAATCGCATGGCACGTGATCCGTTGTAAATATACCAACGTATATTCTTCCATCTAAAATATATGACAGTGTTACAATCATTACTAGCATCACAGTATATCTTGATAATAACCAACATGATTCTCAACACACTGCCCACATCACCACTAATGTCAGGCTACGATGGCCTATTACACTACTCCAGTGTGTATGCTATAACGCACTACTAAATACTAGCTTTTGGTTACAAACACTTCATCTTCAAAATACAAAATGGTCCGTTGGCCTCCACAGGAATCATCTGTTAGTAATACTGTGAATAACAACACCAGTATTTATATGCAATGATAATACATCAGTTTAAAGAGCAACAAGAGTTGATATGATGGAAAATACACGGCCTTTCTTAGATCCACTGAATCTAATACACATTTCATGTTACAACCAAAACAGATTTCTGTGTGAAAAATATTAGAGGTTTCAAATTGTCAGTTATATCGATAAATGAAAATGACACATTATATTTTGGAGAAATCTGGACCAATATATTCTAATGGAAAGGTGTTGTTTCCAGTAAATTGTCTGAAACTTGGGCTAACCGCTCTGACATATTAATCTCTGTACATTACATAGCTGGGTTATGTCCCTTTTGAAGATGCACTAGCACTAGACCCCTTAACAAAAATGTTACCATTAACCACACCAATTATACACAACTTGAACGCTTTCATTAGTAAATGTCAATTCCATAAAACGTGCTATTATATAACTCAGTCTGAGTTGTACGCCTTAACATAATGCGATTCATGTTAATTGTCGTGAAACACATAAATGAAGTTACGATTGATCTGGTCTTCGATACTGCGTGATTCAACCAACAGTACAGTGCTTACGTAAGTAGGTGTTTTACATATATCTTTGAGATAGACACATAATGCCAGCAAGACGTATCCTAACAAAACCACGTTAACGAGTACATACACAAGCCATTTGAATTTACACACAGCACACGGGTCGAGACGTTAATGGCACGTAAATGACACCAGAAAAGACTCTTAAATTGAGTGGTTGCTGTTCACTGACGAAATCTGCAATCATCTCATATACCGTTTACCTTTGCCACTAGCCTCTTCTTGCCTTCGTTTGAAAACATCGTACATTTGGTGGAATGTCGCCTCCGGGTCGGAGGTCACGATCACTTCGGGTCATCCAACGTCGGAAGATTATCAGCAGTAGATTTGTATCGCGGCTGTGGGGCTCGTGACATGATATGCAAACCACGCAGATAGATAAAGCAATGTAGAATAGAAACTATTGCAGTCCTGAGGAGTAAGATGCATCACTTTTTCAAAATTTAACAGTTAATATTAAGTCCACATAAAACACGTGTCTTTTCATACCGCCTTTTTTCTTAAATTGCGCTTATCTATATAAGCGTTGTAAAAGAAATTGGCGAATAATACAAAGTAACTGAAATACATCATTGACGAGTACCTCAAATTCTCGAAGGTCTGTTGGCAGTACTGGCCGTCCAGTTTGATGTAGTAAATCCAAATATTGATGATGCACCCTACAATCATCTGCACCAACTGTAGACTCGTCACTATCATGCTTACTGACTTGGGTATTGTGAATTTCATAGCTCGTAGGGCGTAGTAGGTGTACATCATGGAATGAACGATATAATTCATCACCATGAACCATCGTCCTGGGGCTGTGTGATCGGTGTAGCTATACCATACGTAGATAAGGACGGTAATGTGATGGTACCAATGTAAGAAAATCAATTGCTGCTTTCGTAAAACGATAAATATGGTATCGCCCAGTTCGTATACCTTCGATACGGTAAACATGAATGACCAAAATGCGGTCACGCCTTTGAAGTATGTCGGTACACACACGGAATGCTGTAGCCCATGGTTTTTCACGGCCGACACTAATTCGGGTAGGGTTCGAACCGCTCCAGCGATACTGAATATAGCTAGGGTGCCGCTCCACAGTGCTAAGACTGGTCGAAGATCAAACCGTTGGCGTTGACTCATGTACCACTGGCCGAAGAATATAATAAACACATAAATTGTCGAGTAGGTGAAGCTGTCGGTCCATCGGTCTATCATGTACTTCCAAAATGTCAGCTCGTTCCAATCTCGTTCGAAGTTAAAGACGTAGGAATAATTGTGCTCTCCTTCTTCCAACATGACTGTATATTTCAGTTTCACGTCCAAACACCGGTACCTTCACTCTGCACCCGCCCTCGAGCCACTACGTCTGTTCCTCTCCGAGGTAAGACTACATACACGCGACAGCAGCATGCACTACCGGCAAGTTCGTATGGATATCCGAACAAACGGCTATTTTCATTGGTCAATACAATCAACTGAGGAAAATCGACCAATCAGCGCCTAGAACACAACCGCGGAGGATAGAGGTGATATTACCGGTATGGGATATTTACAGGACAACTGCTTTTCAATCGATCAGACAGTATATGAACTGCTGTTGTTAAGACTTGTAAACAAAGAATGGAGTTGTACCATGAGCACGAAAGACCAGCTGTTGACTGTATTATTGCGTTGGTTACAGTGACTTTGAATGCCCCATTCATGTGGCGTACCACATAACGTGGCATTTACTTTCCAGCATGTCGCTCTCGGTAAAGTTAATACTGTGTCTGCCAAGTTTAGTTTTGCATTCAGTTGTTACTCTGTACGAAGACAGGTTACAATATTACACTTCTGGGTGTTTTTTTTTTCAATTAATATTTGAAAATGTTAAAGTTTTATGGCACCGTGATACATTTAGAGCACTGAGAATTGATCGAAGAGAAAAAAACAGGTAATAACAAGTGAATCCTCCGCTGATGAAGGATTACTTTTAAGCAGTCAGTTTTTATTTGTTCTGTTTTGTTTTTTTTGTTCTTGCGGGTGTGTATGTGAAAAATGGTAGGTAACGACTGAACGATTCCTACTGATTAAGAAACTGCAATTAGTGGAATGTTGGTATAAATATAATACCTCAAAGAATTCTGTTTAACAAGCAGTTTACAACATGGCATTGCAAAATTCCTGTCTTTGGTTTTGCGAAGTGAGAATGATCTGAATTTATGGACAAGTTTTGGTATACTTGGCTAGATCTATCACAGATTTATTCTTCGATTGTTACACCAATATTAGACAAGAAGCTGGTTGTTTGATTGTTAGGTAACTTATTTACAGAGGCAGTAGGGTATTTCATTTCCTGGAATTATAAGCGAAAGTGTTATTTGATTTCAAAGTGATCAGCAAAGAAAATCATAACAATGGCTCAATAAACATTTAGAATGTCATCTCAAACATTATTCGACCGATGTAGATCCGGGTTGGAATTGATCTTCAGTAACCCATGCTTGTCGTAAGAGGAGACTAACGGGGTCGGGTGGTCAGACTCTCTGACTTGGTTGACACATGTCATCGGTTCCCTATTGCCTAGATCGGTGCTCACTATGTTGATCACTGGATTGTTTGGTCCAGTCTCGAGTATTTTCAGAACGCCGCCCTATCGCTGGAATATTGTTGAGTGCTGCGACAACAAACTAACCAAACATTATTCATATTCGCCATGGGAGTAGCTGTGAATATATGTACCTGCAAATATACAATATATGTAACAGAAATGATGCGGAAGATGAGGACAAATTACACACACATTTATTATCATAAACAACTATCTTTGTATGATTGTTTTCAATCATTAGTCTACAAGCAAACTAAACCATTAGATTTCTGGTAAGAAGCCCCAGAACGAGAACGATATTATAATCATTTCGGCAAACTTAGATCATCGTCCTCTTAGTGACGATGCGTATCATGCCATGTTGTGGGGTCCATTTATGACTTGTATTACTTAAGAAATCTGTCTACTTGTACAACATCTGCATGCTTGTCTTTGAATCCCATCGTACGTGTACTTCGAAGCAAAACCAACAAAGCCCCACTGGAGATCTGAATGCGGAAGTGAACTTTAATGAGTATCTGTATAAGCATGCTGAGACAATCAAATAAGTGCTGACTTCCGCATGAAGACAAATTGACCATCGCAAATAATTATTAATACAATCTACGTGTATAAGTAAAATTTGTTTAAAGAACATATGTTAATTTCAAGATATATTTGCACATAGACACACAAAGTCATATATTTTGTGAAATACTGTATCTTTAAACTCAACTACAGCATGATCAAGATAATAAGACTTCATTCTTACCTTAAAAACCTGTGAAGATTCGGCTTAAAAGTGGTTTTCTCATGCCTGTGTAGTCTGTCTCCCTAGCCTAATGCTAAAACCCTGAAGGAACCAAGTCTAGATTTCCTCAGGTATTTTTCAAAACACTAGGGCCCCATTTTCAGAGCAAATGGGTTTATTTGTTACTATTGAAATATACTTGTATTCAGGGACTAAGCGTTAGACTAATGCCTGTCGCAAGAAACGACTAACGGGAACGTTTGCTTAGACTTGCTTGACACATGCCATCGTATCCCATTAGCGTCCATCGATGTTCGTGCTGTTGACCCCTGGGTTGACTGGTCCAGATTCAGTTATTTACAGACATCGGGAATATTGCTGAGTGCGGCGTCTAAAACAACCCCACAAACATATACACAGGATCTGACAGTAAAACACACGCATTGCGAGTTTTTCAGTTGCACAAATTACCCAAGGTCTGCGACAGTGCTAACGCCACACGCGACGAAATACGTGGGGCGGTTTTATTACGTAGGACTTTCTTTTACTTCCTCACTAGCACCCCTTGATCAATACTGTAGTAATATTGACAAACTAAGTCAGTTATACTATCCTCCAAAAGAAACGCATTCGTATTTCAAAAATCTGTTCATTACCTATTGCGTTCACACAATTGTTAAAATACATTTGTATGTAACAAAAGCGTTGATAACGTGATTTTACACAATTGCACAAGTAAAAAATCGATTTTACCTGAAAATGATGATTTTGATGAGATTTCTTACAAGGATTAAAAGACATCGCCAAAAGGCAACAGGAATCACCTTCCACTTGAAGTTGTGCAGAAAAGAGCATGCACTGTCTGGCAGTGAAAATCCAGAATACTTTCGGAAAATGGTTTTGATGGAGTTTCAAGGTCAAATCACTACGCCACGTCCTGACTGTGATACGGAACATCGACACTGGAAGAATGCACGCGAGATTACCTATCTTCTGTTGCCAGGCGTTTGAATGTTAGTCCGAGGAAGATGTCATGACTCACAGCTCGTTGCAACCAAACAGGTATAGCAAATGGCCGTCGTAGAGAAGGTAGACCTGGAATACAACTGCAGCCCAAGATCGGTACATGCGGGTACTACAGTGGCGTGATCGTACTGCCACGGGTGAGAGCGCAGCAGCCCTAGCTGATGCCTTGACTTCGGAGGATATCCGGTCAAACTGCACGTAACAGGTTGAAAGAGATGTCTATAAACCAGGAGATCCTGCGTCGGGCCCGAGCTGCGTTGTCACCATCGCGCTCAACATCTCCGTTATCGAAATGTATCCACTGGGTTGTGTAGACATTACCTTCTTCTAAATGGGTGCTCTTCATGCACTAAGGTCTATTTGTAGACGAGATATACATGTTTGTAAATACAACATTCTCTCAACAGATTTCTGGCTTATGCTTATCTTTTTTGGATGGTATATATTGACAATCGCTGTTGTAACACTGTGACATCCGTGAAACTCTCTGTAGATTGGTTAGTTGGTAAATTGGTTGGTTGACGTTTACGTCACTCAGCACTATTCCAGCTAGATGGCGGCATTCTATAAATAATCTAGTCTGGACCAGACAATCCAATGATCAACAACATGAACAACTATCTACGCAACTGGGATACACAGAAAGCTACGGTTAGAAGTTTACTATTTTTGTCCGGATCACTTGCTGCATGTAACAAACTACTCTTATAACAAACTAACATCAGTGGTACATCTGAGGTCGTTATAACTGTACATTCAGATGTCAGTTTGTCTGAACACATTTCTGTGCTACGTCCTCGATTTGGATTATAGTAGCATTAGGTTCAAGACTTGCTGATTGGCTGATTTTACTTCTTTAATCTTTCTATGCGACATTTTGGTGGAAAAAAATATCTTTTAGAAGTTAGGGTTAGAAGTGGTCTGCAATCTCACATGCCTGTTGTCATATATAAAGGGATCTGACGGTGGGTTCGCTAAATGACGCAGGTCAGTATCCCACTTGCGTATATCGATGCTCATGATGTCAGTCACTAGATTGTCTGGTCCAGATTCGCAGTCTGCGGTAACCACCTGGGCGACATTAAGCAACAAGTAACAAAGAAACAAACAAACCGAACAAACATTATCACGCTTAGTGAGGTGAGGTGAGGTGAGGTGAGGTGAGGTGAGGTGAGGTGAGGTGAGGTGAGGTGAGGTGAGGTGAGGTGAGGTGAGGTGAAATGGGGTTTAATGTCGTACTTAAAAATATTTCGCTCATATGTCGATGTGCAATGCGTGTGTGTGTTTGGCTGTTTGTACTAGCCCAGAGTTAAGATGGTTTCATAATGCTAGGTCTCTGTAGTCAGCATGAATAGTCAATACTCCTCTCAAACATATTACACTCTGACTCCGAGCCGACCAGTCCTTATACCTATTTATGCCAAGTACAAGGCAGGGACCAACAAGGACCACATTTTAACGTCTTTAGGTATAAGATGGCGAGAATCAGGCTCGCAGCCTTCCGCTCCAACCACTTCACCACTGAGGCGATGTTAAGCCAAGTAGCTCAGTCTTGAGTTTGTGTTCGCAATCCACTTGGGATAAGAAACAACCAAAGAACTAATTCATCAGTGTTGTACTACTGTCGTGTGATGGCATACAGGTCGTTGATCAGTGTTAAAACATCAGACATCAGATGAGATGCAATCACTACGTCACGGTCTGACATGCATCAGGTCCTCCAGACATGACAACAACGCCCACCTAATCCACATCGTGGGTCCTTGAGCCAGGCGACCAGACAGCCAGACATATGTTTTGTCTCACCGCCTTGATAACACGGTATACATTTTAAACAAAAATGCGAAAAGCAGTCCCAAACGGATGTAGCAGAAACTATATAAGAATTATTGTGTAAAATACACTCGTTGACAGTAAATGTCATGATATGAAAGAATGCCATCACAGGTTCCAACACTGGGAGTCATTTAAATTTTTACTAGACCATACTTTCGTTTAACAGCCAAGACAGTAACTGCCCGGTGTTATTGTCCGAGTTGGCCGCGATTAGGACCCAAACAGAACTATCTGGGATGTTTATTCAACGGATGCTAATTTAGTCAGCTGAGTCCGGATTACAAAGCATTCTGCACATAGCAAATTGATTGTTGGGACTGTTATTTTGGTCCGTAAAATGAGAGAGTCCGGATTATGAAGCAATTTTGTTTAATGATAAATTAAGAACAATTTTCCCGCGACTCAGACAGTAGTTGACTGAGTTGAGTCCAGATTTGACAGATTAAACTGTATTTAAAATATGATGGGATTCGAGTTGTGAAGAACGTCTATTTTCACGCCACTCATATATATCACCCGCCACAAGAAATCATTTGTGTATAGGACAGCATGGGTTGAAGGGAAAACGAACTGTGCAGATACTATATCAATATTGTTTGAAGTGCACATTGTTAAATATAGCCTGTGTTGAAGATGCCTCACATCCTGGGAAGGTGTTCTTTGCTGTGGGATAGGTAGTTTTGAAATGCTGCACTCATCATTGTCAAGCTATTAAATGATATGAGCATCCCCATCTAAATTCAGTGTGAGCATTTAATTAACTGTAAACATTACTTGGGGATGTAAAAATATTATAATTATCGTCATGAATTTATTGAGAAATATTTATGTTGAAAATTGTAAGGTAACATCAGTGATCCTTATCTGGTTAATGGACCAGAAACTACTTACTTCACTGTATTCAATCTTCTGGGAGTTGATCCTAAACACACGTAACTTCAAGCTTGCAGAAAATTGATGCAGTGTTATCAAGTTGTAGCAGTTGAAGGGTTGCACTGCCCGACAGAATCAAGAGGAGGTCTTATCTGCTTGTGGTGAAGATAACCCATCATACGATACTGTTGTGAGATGGAAAAGGAATTTTCAAACTGATCACATGTCCCCTGACAGATGAGCTAAGATGTGGACTCCATTTTGACTATAATAGTGACGTCATTGAACAGGCAGGGTGTTGGTTTCCCATGAAATTAGGGGGTCTATTTAAGGGTCTGCACAAAGTCAAGAAATGTTGAGAGAAATGTGTCATTCTGGATGGTGACTATGTACTGACTACAAATCAAAATAATGTTTCTACCCTGAAATTCCCCTACAGGGAGTTAGTTATGACAGGAAGACCTACTGTAGGAAAGCAAGAATCCCCACTTGAATCAGACCATTGATGTAAGGACTCAAACGTGGAAAAGATCAAAATTAAAATTAACATCTTTCATCTTCTTTGAGTTAAAGTTAATAGACTGACAGTCAACCAGTTTAGTGTTCATTACTGAGAAATAACGCCGAACAATACTTTCTCATTGTTCCTTAGTTTGGTAACCAGGAAAAGCATGGACTGTCAACTTTTTATCTTGTCTGGCAAGTTGCCAAGTTTTCTTACACTCACTCACACACACACACACACACACACACACACACACACACACACACACACACACACACACACACACACACACACACACACACACATATATATATATAATTGTTTTGAACAAGTCCCGACAGACCACCTTTTCTCGGGTGATAATGTGGGGGTGATTATCCTAAAGATGCTTGAAAGAAGATATTGTGTTACTGGACACTGGACACTGGACACTGGAAGATCTAGACGTCATGATGAAACTTACACTGAAACCTAACCTCGGACATTGGTTTCTCAAGGGGGTTGTCTGCTGACCGGTGTCATTCTTTTGTTATCAGTGCTGTTCCGGACAGTGACCCCGGGTCAAGAAATAGGATGATGGAAACGTGACACCGGGTTATGTGTAACAGTTTTAGTGACAAAAAGAGAATCACTGTAGGTGTGAGAGTAGGGTTACGGGGTGGGGAGAGAAGGGGGCAACGTTGTATCCACGTAGAAAATCGAACACGGTCGGGTCTTTGTCGCGAAGAGCAAATGCTTTCACAAATATAGCTAGGCTACTCCACCACCCCAGAATTCATTGATATCCGATTGTAAGGAAAGCAGTAATAGTACGTAATACAAGGACTGACAGCGACAACGTCAAGAATGATGACTGATCTGTAAATGGAGCCCGAGAAGGAAAACGGACTTGGTTTCAGATAATTGTTCAAATGTAATGCTCGCTAAGCGCGAAAATTTAGTAGCGGAACTTGCACAGGAAACACTTTGCTTAAAATAGTATGTGAATTCTTACCATTTGACATCAGATGGTCTTTCAGGATGTATGCTAATATTCTTTGTCTGTATTTAGCATTGAAACCTGATCTTTTCTTCTTTTCTATCGATATGGTTTAACTGAGGAGACATTAGCAGATAAACAACCATGGCCATAGCACCATCACGACCTTGACCTCCATGCAGGTAAGAGTAGTCTCCCTTCGTTCGCCTGCGCTCATACTTTGGGGTAAATTATTCTCAGAACGTCAGTTTGTGAAGTTCAACCGAATTTTAGCATTTTTTCTGGAAAATCAGTGAATATAAAATTGGAAAAGGGCGAACAGCTTCCAAACAGAAAACACTTTCCATTATATGGAATTTAAACGATTGTTCCTTACATAGAAAACTAACGCACGTGGTGTTGACGGTGTTTGCCGAACTGCCCTGGGATATTCGTAAAGAAAATTGCAAGGGACATTGGGTTCACTTGAAATAAAGTTCGGTCGGTAGAGGACGTGAGAGTCGACTTAATGCAACGCTACATTAATTCATTCGAACTTTTAAAGCTCATATTGTAATCTTTATGCGTTGGCGTGACAGTATGCCTTTCGCATACGCTGGGACTAGCCCCCGATGTTAAACCGAGATTACCGAGATTACCAGACCAGATCCATGTCCTCATTCACGCTCTCAAAATTCCTTGAACACACAACACATCCTCCCTGCCATGGGAGCACCTATATACATTTGACCTACAGTGCCCAAACTTAACGCTTGACCTACTCAGTAGACATACTTTTTACATCACGGCACTATCTATCTTCTTTGAAAGCATCGCTGATGACACTAAGATATGTCTACATAATTCAGAATAGCGTTTTTCTGTGAGCTCAGTCGTCAGAGTCCAAAGTCTCTCTAGCAAGGTTTGTCAGTAGAGGTAGTTGTAGCCTATGGAATAAAAGCCCGGCGTTAATGAACAAACATCGAATTTCCAAACAACGGCAAAATTAATGTCGATTGCATCATGTGCTTGGAAGTGACGCGAAACATATGTCGATTACATAAAAATATATAATTTACGTAGTGTTTTTATAACTGCCTCCAGTCGACCATGCTTCGACATAATTTAATTTCGATATTGCACCATTGTGTCGGTCACGCTTCTGCCGAGACCCTGACATCAGACTGCTGTCATACAAGGCACCAGACTAAACTGGAATCACACACAACGTAGTTGGTGGGGTACACACCTCATTGGTTAGAGCAAACAATCTGCATCGCTTCCAGCTTTCAGACTGACACACCATGATATGACGAAACTACTGGTCAAAGCGGCGTTGAACTACACCCCATCAAGTATTGGCGGTTAACAGGGATCGGCTGATCAGCCTCACTGACTTGGTAGACACGTCACTGGTCCCAGTTACGAAGATCGTTGCTCATGATGTTGATCACTGGATTGCTGGTTCACTTGCCTCGATTATTTACGGACCGCCGCCATATAGCTGGAACATTGCTGGGTGCCATGTAAAACTAAGCTCATCCCCTCCCATGGTTTGACATAATTCCAAGTATACCGGTACACACAATGGTGAATTTCGAATTACCGAGGCTCAAGTTTATAAAATACTTACAATTCGATTAAAATGAAAAACGAAGTCGGTTGTCAACACTCTGTTGTCCAGAACCAGTCCAGCAAACAGTTCAGCCATTTAGACTTCCACAACAAGCAAATAATTACTAATTTATAAATCAGTTCCCAGATTACATATATCATACTTTCAAACTGACACTATTAATAAAAGACGGTGTCCTTTTCATGTCTCGTCTAAACTCGATGAGTTAAGGACTGAACTATTAATTATAAGTATTTATCCGCAGATATATATCATTCAGTACAGCCTTAGTGAAACGAAATATAGTTTCCAGCTGTACGAGGATGTAGTGTACGTTGTAGGCTGTACTATGGGACACACCCATACTATGGTCTTGTCGCTCACCTGATGTTGCATCACTTGAACTTTGATATCGCCTGACGCCACTATCATTGCACCATGTCGGTAGTTGTGTGCAGGCCGGGAGGGAACATGGAAATCCCCATCTATAAATAGCATAAATCGTTACACATGCAGTTGCTTTAAGTGAGCTGTTCACGATTGCCAAACTGGGCCGTAGTCATGATTGTTTTGTTCAGGATGTTGTTTCACTGGACCAAAAAAACATGATAGCGTGGATCTGTTTCCGTGGCAAATTAAAACCGTTATCACAGGATAACTTCAGATTGGAATGGGCGCTGTACAAGGGGCGTAACTCTGCGTAGCTGCTTTCCGAGCTCAATACCGTAGTAGAGTAACTTGCTTGAGTGGCATTTTAGAAGTTGATTTGTACGAATAGGACAAATTGTTATGGATAACAACTTCCTTATTGCGTGATTGCGACGTTTCGATACAGATTCTTGTGCCGTTGTCAAGCAGAAATGATGCATGAAATCCAGAACATTTATATATATAATTAAAACAATGAGATAACATAGTATACAAAGAAAACACAATTGACAAACGGAGCAACTTAATGCCATGATTGGAGAAGCAGAAAGCTGGAGAAGCCAGTTAGTACACAAAGGATAGTGTATGGAAGCCAGACACGTACAAATAAAGGAGTTACAATGAAGGAGTTACAAAGGAGGATGAGATGTTTATACAATTGATTGGGCTTGGTAGAGGAGTGCATCGTAAGCAGATGGAATTAAATATCCTTTGTCATGGTTGATGGTGGGCATGTGGCATTTGATGTCAATGGCTTCTGTGAGCTTTCGTTTGGTGAAGTCCGTTTGGTTGTTGGCTAGGATTGTGATGTCAGACCACTCTATTTGATGATTAGGGTTTTATTTGATAGCTGATTTGCTGTCCGAATTAGTAACAGAGGTGCGATGTTCTTTGACTCGGGTTTTGATGGGTCGTGATGTTTCACCAATGTAGCTTTGTCCACAATCACAGTTTATTTTATAAATAACACATTTCGGGTTGTTGTTGTTGAAAGTGGATCTCGGACCACATCAAAGAAAACCCTAATCATCAAATAAAGTGGTCTGACATCACAATCCTAGTCAACAACCAAACGGACTTCACCAAACGCAAACCAACCAACCAACCAACCAACCAACCAACCGACCAATCAATCAATCAACCAATCGATCAATCAATCAATCAGTCATTCATTCAACCAATCAGGTAGTCAATCAATCAGTACATTTGATATGTATTTATATATGAAGAAGACCTACGTTTGCCATGCTACACATATATATATACAGATCTGCCACAGCACGCGCCACCTTTCACAGGTGTATATAACAGTGCATAATAATATTTACAGTAATCGCCTTATTCTTACCTTAAAACTTTCAAGTTTTGGAGGTACACACAGGGATTACGGATTTCTGGTCCATCCTTATTAATCTACATGCGTGTGTATATTTACATACGCGATTTTATCAAATTCATTCTAAGGGGTAGTCAATAATATAAGTACTGAGCAGCATTTATATAAATGTTGTGAACGAATGAAACTTCAGGCTTCAAGTAAAGCAATTATTAATTGACCAGAAACTAGGGAAAAGTGCAGACTCGTACGTGTTTATATACATGTATTTATGTTTGAAATGTATGCTTTGGTGTTGATCTCGTAAGTTAATCACCTTTTTATTGTTATTTACATGTATTCTTTTTAATGTTTCTAGTGTAGATCTACTTGACTCGTCAGTTTCCTTTTCAAATATTCTGGCCAAGAAATAGATATTAGCGGACTTGTCCCGTAGTCAGGGTACATCAAAGAAAACATAGATATCGCATTATAACTGCCTGTTTAAATGTTAAAGTATGACCAAACACCATACCCGTTTTTTCAAACAAGTCAAAGTTTCTGGGATAGAGGAAACCTATGGGAAATAAAAGCTAGTTCGAAATGAAAATACTACAGAAAAGTTTAAGACTGCAAGTATAGTTTCATCTTCACAGGTGTCCCTTAGAATAAGTCGTTTTGAAAGTAGCATGTTTACTCAATATATTCAAAATGGCGGCGCCCATGTTGTGGTCAGCTGTCATGTCGAGAAAATACATTTCCGGAGTTGTTTTAGGTCAGTCTTCAAAACAGACCTTTTCTAATTAAGGCGGTGTATTGTAAAAGGATTTCCTTGGTGACTTGTAAATGCACACACACTTTTAATGTCATAATTAATGTCATATACCGTGTTAATGTTGCAGAGTTACCCAATTTTGCTATCAGGTTGTATTGTTAGTATAGGACTAGTGTTGTACTGTTAGTACAGGATGTGTGATTTTTCATGAAATCATTTCCATTATATATATATGGTTCTGATTATGGTATGACATAAAGTAGTACAATAAGACGTAGTAAACTTACTCAGTAAGTGAGTGAGTTGAGTTTTACTCACCAATCAGCAATATTTCAGATATATGGCATCAGTCTGTAAATAATTGAGTCTGGAACATATACATATACTTAGCACAGTAGAAATACCCCCATATCAAAAAGCAATGGGTAGCGGAAAATGAAATACCTGCTTAGCATTCATAATGCCCACTCCTGCAAAAATACATTTGGTGCAGTATGCACATGAGCAAAATCTTATCTGGTGCTCTGTATTTGACAACTAACAAATCTGATGTATTTCTACCATAGCTTAAATTGTCTCTATGTTTCAGGATCATCTTTTTCAGAAAAGCTGAAACTGCTATATTTCATCATGCCCAACAAAATCATTTCACATTTTTGTCTTGTGACAAAATAAATGACTGAAATGTTCAAGTGTCAAGAAATTGCTTTTTTAAGAAAAACATTGAAACTGACAGTTTTATGTATTACGTTCATGCCACCCCATTCTTTGGGTGGATCATCAATTTTGTACACATGCTCTTTAGGGGAGTTCATTGATTTTGTACATGACACGCATGGAGGGGGAGGAGGCGGGGGAGTGTCACTTACTTTTTACATTAATTTTAGGAGAGCTCATTCACATTGTACATGCAACGCCATAAAAATCATCATCATCATCTCCCGCCTAGCCAAAAATTATGAACAGTCCCTTACATCACAGTCCACACTAGCTTAATACTGACATAGACATCATAGCACTAATATTATTTGATACCGTTTCCATTTTTTGTTGCAGTGTTAATGTGTTTGAATGCAGTGAAATCACAAACAGGAGAGATAACAGACAATACGAACACTGAAAACAAAGACATTGAAGATATCACTGATAAGGGAGCTGTAAGGCTGGAAACTGTATTTGATTCAATAGTTCCTCGAAAAGAAGATGTAAAGGACAGTGCAGGTATGAGTGATAACAGCCAATCAGAAGCAAAGACACAAACTGATGAATCAATCGATGATAATGGCTCAGCAAGTGAAGATGGAGAAAGTAAACTTTTTTCTTTAACAAGTGTAATCAAAACACTTCTTAACCCAGTCATTGGAGAGTTCCAAGTGGGAAGCGAGGATGAGGAGGAGACAGAGAAGGTTCCCCAGTCTGTGGTTATTGAAACAGTTGCTCCAAACATCACAGCAGAAACTGCCAATGTGACTGTCAGTGATAACACCACTGCCAAGAATGAAACGGATGGCAGTAAAAAGTACAAGTTCCAGTGCATTGGGAGGAACATAACTGAGAACACCACACTTGAAGTGAGACTTGTGAACAGTTCCACGTTACTGGAAGTGCTAAGTTTTGACAAGAATCGGACAACTGGTGACTGTGTACTTGTCATGTTTTATGCCCCCTGGTGTCATTTTTGTGCTAAGACAGCTCCGCACTACAACGCATTAGCAAGGGCCTATCCACAACTTGAGGTTTTAGCTGTAGATGCAGTTCACTTCAGCAAGTAGGTCCTATTTCAATGTTTGTGGTCCTATTTTAATGTTTGTGGTCCTATTTCAATGTTTGTGGTCCTATTTCAATGTTTGTGGTCCTATTTTAATGTTTGTGGTCCACTCCTATTTCAATGTTTGTTAAAGGTTTGTTTTGTTTTTCTCCTCCTTCACACAGTTGCATTATTTTTCTGATATGCATTCCTTGTACTTCCTCTTCTGATATTTATTACAGTTTTTACTTGGATTTTGATAGTTCTGTATATATTTTTGCCTCCATTTGTTAAAAACACTCACCCTTTGTCATCTTCTTAGCAGTTTATTTAACAACATTTTGTAGTTCCTTGTTTCATTTATTTTAGTTCTTTTGATAAATGAAGTGAAATAAATTGTTTCCCCACTAACTTGTAAAAAATAACTTGATAGCTATTAGTTTCATGTCTAAATCACTTTGTTTACTATTACTGTTCTCAGGATAGATTCTCTTTATTTGATCATGGTTTAGAACTGATCTTCAGTAACCCATGCTTCTCTTAAGCATATGTTCGTCATAAGAGGCAACTAACGGGATCGGGTGGTCAGGTTCACTGACTTGGTTGACACATGTCATCAGTTCCCAATTGTGCAGATCGATGCTCATGTTGTTGATCACTGGATTGCCTGGTCCAGACTCGATTATTTACAGACTGGATATATAGCTGGAATATTGCTGAGTGTGGCGTAAAACTAAACTCACTCACTCACTCACTCACTCACTCACTCACTCACTCACTCACTCACTTCTCATACTTGGTGATTCAAGTGACTTGGTGGTTATTCATGTAATTGCATCATGTATGTCTAATCATCATCATGTCATCAAATCCCAACTACGTAGTTCGATGCTCATGGTGTCGACCATGGTCCCGACTCAATTATTTACATACCAAAATCATATAGCTGGAATATTGGTGAACGTGACATTAAACAACAAACAGGAACTGCATTGTTATAATGTTAAACATGTCCCAAAACAATAACAAGGTCTGACTCTTCAGAAATCTTTGTTATCTGGTAATAAGATGTGGATGGTACGTCATCATAACACTGTAATGGGGATTGTGGCTAACAATATCAATCACAGGATTGTCCAAATGCTATCATCTAAATGCTGTTGTTATACAGCATGAACACTGTAGGGTGCAGCCGTTAACAACAAACAGCAAATTCACAAACCCTCCACAACATTCTTGATATAGTATATCTTAATCTTTCCACAGCGCTGACACTGTGTGATAACTGATACAACTTTCTCTACAGTCTGAATGCCAGGTTTGGAACAGTGGCGGTGCCTAATGTGATGCTCTTCCACCAGTCCCGATCAGCTGTCCGATTCAATCACACTGAAAGAGTGTTCAGTTCATTCATCCAGTTCATTAAGAATGTCACAGGTAAGTGTTTGAAAGCTCAAGGTTATATTTTTATAGCTAATGTACTTTTGTACTTTGTGCATGATTTATGGTACAATAGCCATGTCAGGTTTACAGTACCAATCAGTTTATACATTTTAATGTTATATGGGAGGGGTCAGGTAGCTTACTGGCTAAAATATCCGTCTGTCATGCCAAAGATATGTGTTCTATTCCCCACATGACTACAATGTGTGAACGATATTTCTGGTGTACACTGCCTTGAGATGGGGAAATATCGCTGAAAGCTGTGTTAAACCGTACTCACTCACTCACTCACTCACACGCCCACACACCCACTCACTCATGTAGGGGCGGGTAACCTGGTGGTAAGGACATTTATTCTTCACACTGAAGACCTGGCTTTGATTCCTGACATGGGTACAGTAAATGGGACCAATTTCTGGTGTCCCTGCTATGATATTACTGGAATATTGCCAAAAGCAGTGTAAAATTGAACTCACTAGCGTTATGTAACATATGCTTGTTTATGTTTAAAAAGCTTCTCCACAGCTTCTCCCCATCCTGGCTGACTGGGTCTAAGTATATGTGGTGTATTGCAGGGCTGGAGCCCAACATGACTGTGAATGTGACAGACCAGGACTTCCAGGGTCCTCTACCCAGTGTCCCCACAGAGGATCCCGACTATCTGCTGTGGATGGCCTGGGTGTTCGTCCTGGTCTGCAGCAGCTACATCTTCGTCAACAGTCATTACGGCCAACAGTCCATCAACAGGGTGAGGGTGCTATGGCAGGAACATCAGCATATAGAGTGATGGATGTCATGGAGTAGACCAGGGTTGAATAAGACTGATGTCAATCATGGTGTATATAAGGGTTGAATGGAGACAGATGTTCTTCTTGGGGTTCATCAGGATTTGATGAGACTGATAGATTTCAAGACATACATGAGGCTAAAATGAGACTTCTTGTGGTACATTGGGGTTGAATGAGACTGATCACCTTTGTAGGGTACATCAGGATTGAATGGAGACAGTTGGCCCTCTTGTGGTACATCGGGGTTGAATGAGACTCATGGCCTGTGTAGGTACATCAGGATTGAATGAAAGTGATGGCCTGTGTCAGGTACATCAGGGTTGAATGGAGATGGGTGGCCTGTGTAGGGTACATCAAGGTTGAATGAGTCTGATGGCCCATGTCAGTTACATCAGGGTTGAATGGAAACAGATGGCCTGTGTAGAGTACATCAGGGTTGAAGACTCTGATTGCCTGTGTCAGTTACATCAGGGGTGAATGAGAGCAATGGCCAGTGTAGGATATGTCAGTGTTGAATTAGCTAATAACCTGTATGTCAGGGTTGAATGATAGTGATGACTTGTGTAGGGTACATCAGGGTTGAATGAGAGTGATGGCCTGTGTAGGGTACATCAGGGTTGAATGAGAGTGATGGCCTGTGTAGGGTGCATCAGGGTTGAATGGAGACGGATGACCTATGTAATGTGCATCATGGTTGAATGAAAGTGATGACTTGTGTGGGTACATCAGGGCTGAATTGACATGAATGGCCTGTGTGGGGTATATCAGGGTTGAATGAGACTGATGGCCTGTCCCAGGTACATCAGGTTTGAGTTAGACTGAAGGCTTTAATGAGTGTGCACATCAAGTGAATGATTGTGGCAAGTATCTTGAACAGTTACATTTGATTTGAATGAGAGTGACTGCCTCAGTGGACATGGGAGTTGAATCACAACATGTGTCACGATATACAGGAATGAATGGGGCAATGGCATTATGACTTTCTTCAAGTCAAATATTGGGCATGGTTTGATGTATGTGAGAGTGCCCAAACTCTAGTTTATGGTAGCATTTGTGCATATGTCTGGTTTGTTGAAGAATACTGAAAAGCAAAAGAAACTCAAGTTTCCAAAAAATGAAATCTCGTAAAAGTAAGCCTTCATGGTTATATGTTCTATCTAAAAACTTGACAAAAGACATAGTTGCATTTCTTTTACTGTTCAGTATAGTAGGATTAAATTTATCATTTTCATTAGTCCACACAAGCGCATTTTACCTCGGATACCAAGATAGGATACTTTAAGAAAAGTGTAAAAACTAACAAAGCACACTATTGAATAAGCTTCTCATCATGGAGTAATGCTGTCTCTGTTTTCTTGAGAACTGTTAGCAAATTAGATATCTGCCTCATGGTTTGTATGTCACATCATTTTAACAATATATTCAGTTATTGTACATTTACTTTTTCAGTTTGCCAGAGGATTTGCATTGTTTTTGTTTTGTATATTGTGATGTAAAGAGTCCATGGAGTCCATCAAATCAATTTTGAGTAGGTAACACCAGACCAGGGTTCGATTCCCCACATGGGTATAATGTGTGAAGCTCATTTCGGGTGTTTCCTGCCGTTATATTACTGGAATCTTCAAGAATACGGCATTAAACCAGACTCACTCACTTTCTCGCTCTTGTTGCAACACAACTTTTGCTCGTCATTAAGAGGGTAAGATATGGACTGACCCGTATACTGTGTAAGTCGGGTATCTGATTATCATGTCTCATGTCAAGTATTGGTGTTACACCCCTCCTTGGACTACGCTTATTGAAAGCCTCAAGTCAAGGATCAGAATTACAATCCCCCTTGGACTTAGACTGCTTGTGAAAGAGAGGACCTGTTTCTATTTATATAGTACCATCTGAGCACTACGATTGTAGCAGGGCGTGGAGTCATCCCACAGATGACATCCTTACCTTGTCAGCTTGCTGACGAGGTTAATCTCTTTGGTCATGTGGACAAGGCATCCGACTTCGGATCAGAAGGTCCGTCGGTCGAATCCCAGCACAGGACTCGGAAATTTTGTGGCTGCTACACGATTATCGAAAGTCTCATGTCAAGGATCAGAATTACAATCCTCCTTTGACTAAGACTGCTTGTGAAAGAGAGGACCTGTTCCTATTTACACAGTGAAATCTTAGCACAACGATTATCGTCTCAGGTCAAGTTTAAGAGTTGGTGCTGAGGCTGCTGGGGGAACATGGCCATGATTCATTTATAACTAACTATTTATTTGTGGAAATACAGCCAACATCCTCATCAACTGGTGCCACAAACCATGACTCTTGCTGTCACATGCAGATTCTTGTAATATGGCATGTTAAAATTATTACTCCGTAATTAAAAAGGCAGTTAATTAATGTCCAGCTGTCAAACTTATAAAAAAAGTATTGTTACTTTTGGATGCTGGTTAATTGCAAACATTTACAAACAATGTTTTTTTCTTAGTGACATCCCTGTGGTGAATCTGGCTTAGTGTTGCCACCTGTTACACAACATGGCCCATTGTAGCCCACAGTATCGTATGATCAGACTCGGTGGGCATCTGTTGTGTGTGTTGTAAACTGCTGTAGCGGCAGTCCCCTCCAGTGGTCAGATAGCACTTGTCATTCTAGCATCATGCACTGGTCAGGTCATGTCACATGTTGATTGTAATCAGTCTGAAACGAATGATTTTCTTTGCTTTTTCTGCACATTGTCATTATGCCAGGATGTCACTATTACAAAGGATAATATATATGGTGCCTAAATGTATTAAAATTATTAGTTGAGAATTACTGTGATTGTGGTGAAATGTCATAACATACATTTCAACACAATCATAGTAATTCCAAACTAATAAACTAATATATATATATATATATATTCAGATACTGAATTCTTGTTATAGATCTAGAAAAGCTGACTGTGTTTTGCACATGCAGTGAGATATCAACTGTATCTACTAACATAGAGAACATGTCATTCATCGGCCCATTCTTGAGCCAAACGGACTATAAAAACTAGTACAAAATTACACTGATATGTACAGCATTAAAAATCAGTACTGTAAACCTCAAACATCATAATTGTAGGAAGGAACCACAGCATGCACACCTCTCACATTGATTCATGAAGTATGCATTTCATCACCTTTGTGTCAAAGTGTAAATCTAGTATTTCATCACCCATGTATCAAAGTGAATATCTGGTATCTATTTCCAACATTTGTGTAAATACTCAAGAGGATATTTATCGTGTGTGTGACTTTGAGAGCAGATGGCCTCTATGAATGAAAGTGAGAATTATGATTGTGTGAATGAAGCATGCTTCAGACTTCACTAGATCAAGCATGCCTCAGTAGATCAGATTGTGGTGATACTGTGTTCGTCAGTGATATTTATTTCGGTAATTATAACATTTCCATTTTAATTTGGTTCTTGTTGATCACGTGTCCAAATGTTCATTTAAAAAAATACCTGAATGTGATATTGTAAATAAAGACAATCTAGACATCAAAACATTTCTTGTTTGTTTGTTTGTTTCTTTTTTTCTTGCACTCAGCAAACTGGGTCTTGACCACACAATCCAGTGCTTGACATGAGCTGTGCAGTTTGGGTGTAATCACACGCATCAGTAAGCCTGACCCTTGACATATTTTTTCCCAATTTTCTTATTATGTCATATGTTATTTTATGAGTTAAGGAAGGACTTGTAAGGAGTATTGCACAGTAAATACATTTTCACGAATACACAGACTGTAGATTTCATGTTCACTGCATTATATACCAAATCCCGACATTCTGTAAAACATGTAGACATGCTAGGTGTTCCTCATCCATAACATACCCACTCAGACATTTCGCACCCATATCTGGACATGCGATGAGTTCATCATCAATATACAAAATACCCAGCCCTGACATTTAGACATGACCGGATTTCGTTACAGTGAGCTGGCTATACACTGCTTTCATTGTGCATTGAAGAAAATTCACGCACACGTTTACACACATGTATACACACGTCAGTACGTGCACTGAAATCTAACGATACAGAGTAGCGTCCCTTGGACAAGTTTGAACCAAACGGTCTACCTTAGTATTGTTCGCAACATTGAGCATTGTAGTATTTGTACCGAGCACTATGGTTCAATCAAAGTGAAAAATATCTGTGACCATCATCACATAATGCTTTCCTCCTACAATAACCTGTCTCACAGTAAGTTAGTTTGAAAACTGTTAAAAGTGGTCACTCATGAATACGGAAACTTGCAATACGTAATATTTGGGATTACACTTTGCACGGATTGTCTTACTTTTGTTTGGATGAGTTTCATCCAGGATTCAAACCCACACACTCAGAATCAGGCATCTAATCGCTAGGACACAAAATCAGCCGTCTAGACTTCTCGACCAACTGAAGTACCAGATATCTGGCGGCTTCCATCGTTTTCGAGTGCGTGGGACTCAACCTAACAAAAGTACCAGCATCTGCATTTTACGGAGAAATAGTACAAATGCTTTTTCCCGAACTTTTAAACCTCAGTTTAACTGTGGTGATCCCGCCGAAAAAATGGGGTATCGCTGTTTCTAGTCAGTGAACAGTTGTATAATAAAGTCAGTGACCGCGCTGATTCAACGTATCCTACATCGGCATCAGGTTATCTGATACCGTTATCATAATGCTCTAGTTATCGACACGTGAGAATCTACCAAATCTTGAATTGACTGAGAAGTGATTGTCGTATATGTCACGTATATGTCACGCTGTCAGAGCTCAAAGTACATCGGCAGACAACGTCATTTAGCTACACTCAGTGTGTTCCGAATGGCACAAGTAAGGTCACTGTTATTTGTGTCAGGCAATGTCACGGCAACTGATAACTGAATTGATACGTAATTGTGGAGGGGCGACGTGCTCAAGGGCATTTGGTATCTTTGGGCCACGCCGTTTAAATACATTGTTGATACAGTAAATACACTTTAACATGGTGTCTGTACATTACGTTGCTGGGGCCGGTGGGGCTCAGAGGAGTTAAAGCATTCGCTCGTCACGCTGAATGCCTGGGTTCGATTCCACATGTGTGCTATGCGTGGAGCCCATTTCTGGTGTGTCCCGCCGTGATATAGCTGGAATATAGCTCGAAGTGGCGTGAACTCACTCACTCAGTGAATTTCCTATGCTTTTGTATGCACCCTCTCACTGTATATAATTTTAAATATATATCTTTTATTGAAGCCTTTTTCTGTAATATGATTCGTAATTTATGTGTTCGTTAACCCCGTTTTCAACCAGCGACAGAGCGTAAAAGAGAAGAGGGGAACGAATGCTCTTTTTAGAAAACTTTGTTTTACGAATATTTGTATGATATTTAGATCACCTTATATTCGTCTTTAAATTTATCAAGTCGCTTTATTTGTGTACCAAACATTATTTGGTTAAAGGTGCTTAGGTAAAAGTATTTATTTATCACAGCAGTGCGTAAATGACCACAGCTTTGGGGAATTGAGAAGGGAAAACAATGTAATCTAACGTCTTTGTTTTGTTTGGTTGGTTGGTTGGTTGTTTTTTGTGAATGTATTTTTGTAGTAACTAGTGTATTGTATTTCGTAATCTTTTTTTTAATGTTCCCAAGTTAGTGAATACCAAAATATGAGAAAGCATAAAGATGAATATGAGCACATAGCGACTAGTCGGCTCAATTCAGATAAAGTACAATAAGTACAATAATTATCAATGTCAGTAACATGTTTTGATTAAATAGTCATTCCGTGTTAAATTCAGGGGTGAGAGGAAACCATTTGGCTAATTCATCAGTATCATTCCTCCTAGAGATGAATGCTTCAGTGGTAATTATGTCTTTCAATATCTTCAAGTAATTGTCTACTTTTGGAATTGTATTTTCAAAGAGCAAGTGTAAATATACCTCTTAGCAGATAACAATACTTATGTGATTCAATAGTGTGTACTTACCTAAAAAGCCAAACCAAATCAATGTTTTGTCAAAATACATGTTTGGATACGTGTCGTAATCCACTGTTCAAGTTTCTTCCAGAAAGTTTTGGTTTCATCACAAGGTCTCAACAGAATCTTTACAAAAATAACATATGGTATTGTCAGCCATAGTCATTATAAAAAGTTCTTTTTGGTATAAACAATTCCATGGATAAATTTATATTGCAAATCTAACAGTTTCACATCTTTTAATTTTTTTCTGCAAGTATCCAGAATCAAACGCCAATCAAAATCATGACAATCAAATAATGTTTCCATTTTGGGCACATGTGCTCTTTAACATTTTCATATAGCAAAAAAAAAAAAATTATCATAGAAGACTCTTGAACTTTTTAATAAGGATATGGGTTTTTCGTCAACCTTGTTACTGAAATAATACAATGGGTGGCATAAGGAGGGTAAGTCAAAACATCTCAAAACATAAGAAATAAAGTCTTTCAGGGAAACGGTTTGTTTGTGGTGATGTTCACCTTATTTAAAGATTTAACACGTTCGCCGTAGTCCTTAAGTAGCTTTCATCAATAGGTTGCACAATAAAATATATTTTCATTTGAACAAAATGTAAAACTGACTAATTTTCTCCTCAATATTCGCTTAGTCTTCAACCAGTGAGTGTTTCCACGTATAAAATCAAGTGGTCACACATCTATTTCCACTTTCATCAGGTGTATTTTGTCAGAGGGATTCACACAGGCCCAAACTGTCAGTTGTTCCACCTCCATTTTTATGGGTTAGATCGCTGATTGAGAGTTCGAGGCTCAAACAGTCAGAAGTATCATAATCTGTACATTACTGGGGAAGAGTAATCCCAACTATCACGTATGCTTTTTTTGACCACTTTCTAAATGAATGAATTTTCAGACTGATTCAAACGTTTACTTGTCAGGCCGAGGAACAGGATGTGATTCCCGACATGGCCACAATGTCACGGAACTGCTAAAAACTGCGTACAGCCCGACTCGCTCTCTGTTACAGTACAGTCTGTTAAGGTATTATTTAAATTGATTATATTTAGTCAGTAAAGATATATCTAAACCACCTCAAAATAACAGTATTTCATTAAGAAAGCGGAAATGAGAGACGCGATATGTTAACGGGAATCCAAGGTAACAACAGGTACGTCCCAGGTTTGTCAGGTGAGCTCTTTGCTAATAATATAAGGGACGCAACTCTTCACACCTAACCTCGGCGTCCAACACGAGGGGCTGTTAAAACCATGTCGGTTGAATGCCGTTTTAGTGGGCCAGCTATCAGAGATACTGCCGCAGTATGACTATACCACTCAGACACTATACTGAGTAAATTGGGTTGAATACCGATTTGGGCAGTGAGCGAAAGCGTGTCCAAATTTGCTAGCCAGTCGAGCTTCAATAGCTATACCTGAATTTGGCCTGAAAATAATTCACTATATCACGAATGCCGACACCAAGAGAAAGATTACAAAAACAGAATATCAGAAGAAGTATCTGGCATGCCCAAGGGACGCAAATCTGCTGTGCAATTCCTTCGCTTTAAGCCATTTGGTCACCCCTCTTTCCACAATATACAGAATCCCATCCCATCAGTCCGTAATTTGTCCGTTTAATGCCGACATTTGCGACAAGATAACATAACTTCATAAACTATGTAGCCATTAGAACCACTGCTTCGCTTTATAAGTTCTTATTCTTTTCTACACTTCGTATTTCTTTAAGTCATTGAAACATACCATTAAATGCTACATTGCTTTCAAAATCGCCTTTTAATCCCGTCTAAAACACAACCGCACACAGTGATGCGAAATAATATTTATATGACGTATCAAAACGCAGTGGGGAGGCATAAGGCGCTGATTATCACGTGACGTTATTGTCGGGGTCATGGAAGGTCATCCGTGTCGATGACGTCGTCATTGGCAACGTTGCTCGCTGGTGTACTCGGAGGTTGAAACAGACTCCCGATGACTGCTGATGCTGGCGTGTTTGACATCTGAGTCTGCCGGACGGCAACCAAAAGAGAAGTTCCAAGACTTTCATACATCCCTTCAAAAGGACAGTCGATTTAGAAAGTTTGTCCGGCGGGTTGTGCGCTTTTTTAGTCAGCCGCTGTCCCCAAGACTCAGTTGGGCAGTCAGGCAAATAGTTCGACACGAAGAATCGTTTGACTTCCTGAAATACGAGTGGAATAATTTCATCAAGATGCCGAGGGCAGCTTCGGCCACGTCGAGGCAATTTCTGCACATGTCGGAGATTATAATGGAAAAGGGCTACATGCTGGGGCCGAAGATAGGTTCGGGTAGCTACGCCAAGGTCCGACTGGTCGAGAGGATTTCTGATGGAAAGATCTTTGCAGCGAAGGTAATAGATAGAGAGAGGGCACCCGCAGATTATGTACAGACCTTCATGCCCCGTGAGCTGGAGATCGTACAAAGCATCAAACATGAGCGCATAGCTAACGTCCAGGAGATCATTCAGACAGAGAAGTCAGTGTTCATCATCATGGATTATGCTCAGAAAGGAGACTTGCTGGAGCACATAATGAACAACGGCGCGCCCAAAGAGAACGTGGCAAAGAAAATGTTCAAGCAGATCGTCAGTGCTGTGCACTACCTTCATGAAATAGGCGTTGTACACAGGGACTTGAAATGCGAGAATGTTCTCATAAAGAAAGATGGGGATGTGATCATCAGCGATTTCGGCTTCTCTCGTAGGTTTGATCAAAACAGTAAGCCGAGCAAAACCTTCTGCGGCAGTGCGGCCTATGCATCTCCACAGTTGATAAAAGGAACTCCTTACGATCCTCGTCAGAACGACACGTGGAGTTTAGGCTGCATATTGTTCATATTAACCTGTGGCTCCATGCCCTTTGATGACAGTAACATCAAGAAGATGGTGCAGCGCCAGAAAGAAGGGGTATGCTTTCCATCCAAAGTCAAGGATAAAATCAACCCTGACATCAAGGCCTTGATAAGGAGAATACTTGAGCCCGATCCGTCCAAACGGTATACCACAACAGACATTTTGAACAATGCCTGGCTTTGTTCCCAGTCTGGAAAAACGGAGGACGAAGACGTGGAGGAACTCCAATAATCCATTGTGTCCTAGTTTTGCGTTTTATTAATTGATCTGCAACCTTTACTCACTTTAAGATGATCTCTGTGTAATTAGATTCTATTACTTAATCGGACAAAAATATTTATCTGATAAATATTTCTTTGTAGCGTTTTTATGTAACATTTCAAGCTTTTTTGTCATTTTGATACATCAAACTAGATGTGTATTTAAAATAGTGGCAATTTCTTAAAAAGGCATGCTATGTTTGAGAGCCGTATTTTTACAATCCGTCTGAAGGATTGATAAAAGTTTCAATACATCAGTTCCTGGTTGAATTACTAATTTATGTGTATTGAAAGAACAGGTGCATTTAAACAATACATCCTTCATTCGGAACGCCTATATTTCTTAATGCATCATTTTTGTCCGATTCTAAATTCTATACGTTAGTTATTGGTTTGATGATTAATTTGCTTTCAAAGGGAGAATACTTCTTTGATTATATATATTTTGGTTTTCAGTTTTTACACATTCCTGTTTTCAGTGCCTAGTTTCATAAATTGGATTATGAATGTTCATTCGGTTTAGGTTAAGCATCTGTTTCATTTTAGACAATTGTATTTTAGCACACTTCAACTTCAGCTCAACCACTTCTTTTATTCACTGTTCAGTAAGCTTGATTAATGCATGATGTGAAAAGATGTTCATGAAAACTCCTTGTTGATTTCGGCACATTCACACATACTTACAACGTTCTAAGCTATTTGGTTTTAACCACATACTTGCCGCTATGCTTGATTATGAATTAATGCTTTTTGGTTGTTTTTTCTTCAAATATTCTTTAAAATACATTGATTTTCTTTTTGTTGATGTACTCATACTCCAGATATGATTTGTCGGATGTTTTTAAAATAAAAATAAAGGGAATATAACTGACATGTTCACCCTTTTGAGTAACGTGTCCGAGGTGAAAATGGTTCTGTCGTGTATGTATTCAATACAATATATATTGTACTTTGTGGGACTCTTCTTAATATTTGTTTCATGGGAATATGTTTCATATTTGTCACATATTGTAAATAAAACAAGCATCATACTGAACACGACAATGCATTTTCTAAACATCAGCATGCAGTTCCATTGAACTGTATTACATATGTGTTTGGAAGATAAACTGTTTGCCTCGTCAGCCACTGGGGTAGTGAAGTTGTAAGAGGCGACTAACAGGATCGGGTTGTCAGGCATGCTGACTTGGTTGAGACATGTCATCGGTTCCCAGTTGCGCAGATCTATGCTCATGTTGTTGATCACTGGATTGTCTGGTGTAGACTCGATTATTTACAGACCGCCACTATGTGGCTGAAATATTGCTGAGTGTGGCGTAAAACTAAACTCACTCACTCACTCACTCATTGGGGTAATGAAAGGTCTGAAACGTACGTCGATGCAGCAATATACTAGCTGTAAACTCACTCACTCACTCACTCACTCACTGGGGTAGTGAAAGGTCTGAAACGTACGTCGATGCAGCAATATACTAGCTGTAAACTCACTCACTCACTCACTCACTCACTCACTCACTGGGGTAGTGAAAGGTCTGAAACGTACGTCGATGCAGCAATATACTAGCTGTAAACGCACTCACTCACTCACTCACTCACTCACTCACTCACTCACTTAGTGAAAGGTCTGAAACTTAAGTCGCTGCAGCAATATACTAGCTGGTAATACCAGAAATTCGTTTCATACCAGTGTCAATGTGAAGAATTTACGTGCCCTTCTGCCAACGACTGAGTGTGTGAGTGCGTTTACCTCTTCGTCGCTTTTAGCAATATTCCAGCAACATTACGGAGGGGCACATCAGTAATGGGATTCACGCATTGTACCCATGATGGGAATCGAACCCACGTATTCATCGTGACGATCGGGCGCTTTGGTAAGCGAACGCGATTACCTCTAAGCAACCGGAGCTATACTCTGCTTTGATCTATGTTGTGGAAAAGACGAGCGGACGCATAATAGACAGAAAAAAACATTACTATCTCAGTACGTGCAGGATTCCAAGACACGAGCCCAAAGGCAGCAGAGTCTGGTACGTCCAAGGGACGGAACTCTGTAACAGCGAGTTTCTGTGCAATAACCCCTGATATCCCGTTTATCAGGATTTTTGTGAACAGCGTAGATCTTCCTTCGTTAGGTATCAGTCAAACATTTCTGAATGCGAAAACAAAATAATTCATGACAATGTAAATGATCGTTCAGTTTCTTTCGTTTTGTTTGAGATTCCATTTAACACGTAATTGCCAGGAGCATAATGCATCATTATCATCTTTATTTCCTCCATTAGGAGATTATTGCGGAGATATTTACAGATTTGGACAGACGATAAACATTTACATGTTTTCAAAAGAGGTGTTAATAATTAAAGACTGGGTTAGCAATTGCGAAGTAGAGTGAAACCTATGTACATGATACCGTGTATCTGTTATAGTTCATACGTGCAGGACATCTGTATAACGATTGTCACTGTTCGTAATTTTGAATGGAAAGCTCCCTTTGGTAGATGGCCATGATTTTCAGTACAAATGATGCACTTAGGTCATAGACAAGTTCACTGCATCCAGAGTCGGATATTGGATCGCAGGGTCGTCCGATAAGGTGCTGAAGAAGAGACTCGTCATTAATTCCATTTAAAGTTACTGTGAACTGAAGTGGGAATTTGCCTGTGATGACAGACCAGACGTTGTCATAGTGGTGCCTCAGATGGCTACATGATAACATCACGTGTCTCAGTAGGTCAGTATACACGGTGTTGCACAGGCTACATGATAACATCACGTGTCTCAGTAGGTCAGTATACACGATGTTGCACAGGCTACATGATAACATCACGTGTCTCAGTAGGTCAGTATACACGATGTTGCACAGGCTACATGATAACATCACGTCTCTCAGTAGGTCAGTATACACGGTGTTGCACAGGCTACATGATAACATCACGTCTCTCAGTAGGTCAGTATACACGATGTTGCACAGGCTACATGATAACATCACGTGTCTCAGTAGGTCAGTATACACGGTGTTGCACAGGCTACATGATAACATCACGTGTGTCAGTAGGTCAGTATACACGGTGTTGCACAGGCTACATGATAACATCACGTGTCTCAGTAGGTCAGTATACACGATGTTGCACAGGCTACATGATAACATCACGTGTCTCAGTAGGTCAGTATACACGATGTTGCACAGGCTACATGATAACATCACGTCTCTCAGTAGGTCAGTATACACGGTGTTGCACAGGCTACATGATAACATCACGTGTCTCAGTAGGTCAGTATACACGATGTTGCACAGGCTACATGATAACATCACGTGTGTCAGTAGGTCAGTATACACGGTGTTGCACAGGCTACATGATAACATCACGTGTCTCAGTAGGTCAGTATACACGGTGTTGCACAGGCTACATGATAACATCACGTGTCTCAGTAGGTCAGTATACACGGTGTTGCACAGGCTACATGATAACATCACGTGTCTCAGTAGGTCAGTATACACGATGTTGCACAGGCTACATGATAACATCACGTGTCTCAGTAGGTCAGTATACACGGTGTTGCACAGGCTACATGATAACACCACGTGTCTCAGTAGGTCAGTATACACGGTGTTGCACAGGCTACATGATAACATCACGTGTCTCAGTAGGTCAGTATACACGGTGTTGCACAGGCTACATGATAACATCACGTGTCTCAGTAGGTCAGTATAAACGGCTGTCTTGGTTTGTTGTGGAACTGCTACCCATACTGAAGCCAGGTGAGTATATTGTCTTATGTACTCTCGGTTTCGGACTCGGATCCAAACTGATGCTATGGTCCCGGAACATCATGTAGCATTCTGAATAGTGCAAATTCTGGGTCATAGTTTGTGCGTCCTCTCTATTCAGCGCTATATTTGGTAGTAATTCTGTGGGTAATTAGTATCTTCCACAGCTATCTGCTTGGTAAGACTCTGGTTGTCAAGTACCGATTCAGTGTCCAGCAGGTTATACCTCTGAAGTTTCTCAAAGAGTTTATAAATGACAGGGAGCAGTGGCATCGGACGATAATTTCCGGGATTGTTCTTTGGTTTGTTGCCCCCCTTGTGGACAGGAATAATTATTCCTGATTTACAACGACTTGGAATGAAACCGAGTTTCAGCATTCCATTGAACAAATATGCTATATGTGCTGTTAAAGTTTGTCCACCATGTAGATGATGTGTACTCTGGGTTACTGGTTCTTTCAGAGGTTCAGTGTGCTGAAAAGATTCTGATTCTAATAATTGGGATACCTTTGAATTTGTGGCGTTGTAGAATCCATCATCAAGTTTTGGATTTTGTAGTGTGTGTGTGTGTGTGTGTGTGTGTGTGTGTGTGTGTGTGTGTGTGTGTGTGTGTGTGTGTGTGTGTGTGTGTGTGTGTGTGTGTGTGTGTGTGTGTGTGTGTGTGTGTGTGTGTGTGTGTACTGTTTCCTTAAAGTCAGCAAAAGCATTGCCTATGTCGCCAGAATCCCAAATATCTGTGTTGCTATGGGTGAGATAAACACAAGGGTTGTTTTTCTTTCCTTTTCTTCTGTTTACCGGTTTCCAAGAGCTTTTCACGTTATACTCATATGAATTTTTAAATTTTTGAAATGAATTTTCTGTAAATTCTTGAATAGCTTTTCGTTGAGCTTTCGAAACTCACGTTTAAGACACTTATATTTAGTAGAACTTTCGTGTTATAACCCTCTTGGACGATCTGTCATTTATGCATAGGCGTCGTTCTCGTCTTTGAAGGATGTGAGCATCTCACATTGATTGTGAAGGAACAAAGGTATATGGTAAGGAGTCAGTATTATGAAGAATAACTAAGTTATTGTTATCGAGGAAGCCTTGTAGCAGGCCTGATCTTCTTGTTTCTGTGACAGAGTTGTGGTCCTGGAGTGCGATGTTGAAATCGCCAAGAAAAAGAACTATTCCTTTACTTTCATAGAAATCATATAAGTCTTGAAGTATGTCAGTTTGTTGCTCCAAAACTTCATATCTAAAAGAGGAAGTAGGCATATAGACACCAAACATATAGAAGGTGGGCAGGTTTCTAACTTTAAGTTCAATCCCAATTATGCGAGAGCTGTTGACAGCATCAATATGTTTAACATATGGGATCAGTGATGACGTAAACAGTATAGCAACTCCACCTTTACCACAAAAGGGATTTGCAGAAACGTTTCTGTCAGATTTCACAAATGATGGGTAACCAGTGTGAATAGTGTCCATGAAGCTGTTGGAGTGTTGTAATAATTTGTGCTCTGTTATAAATGCAATGTCTACATTGCGCTGGTCAACAATTTCGTAAAAAGAGAGAGACGAGGACAGTATTCCTCTGACATTCCAAGTTAGAAGACTGAGTGTCCTTGTCATTGCACTGTTGAGGAAGAGCTGAAGTATAATGAATGTTAATAAATTTGATATGATAGGAAATCTGTTCATGATTTTGATCTATGAGTTGCTTACATTCTAGAATATGGAAAATATCTATCTCAAATAAAATCATATGCTTTGCATTCAAACATGAAGTGAATTCCATCTTCTTTCAAGCCACAGTCACACATTTTACATATCTTATCAAAATTATTATCTCGAATATTACATCTCAAATCAAGTGCATGTAATCTGAGCAAACATACATTTCTTCTGATAGTTATTTGATTGTTTAAAGAGACATAATATTCAGTATTTAACAATGACTTAACTTCTTTAAGGTACCTTAAATGGACAGATTCTCTGATATTACCGAGAATACGTTGCTTATCACAATCAAGAAGTCTTGATGAAGGGAGATGAAATGGGGAATATCGCCTACATCCTGACTATACCATACCATTGTAGGCCAATCTACATCTAATTCTAGTTGTTCTGACTGATATTTTGGGATAGTAAGCTTTGCTGATTGTGAAGCACCTTCATATGTGCTCTGAATTAGTCTGAGTCTTTTAACAGTGATATTGTGTTGATGGAGAAAGTTGAGGATGGCAGGTCTTGTAGATCTGTTGGATATGCCTCTTATGTAATATCTCGGTGTTCTAGTCCTAACAGTTCCTTCGAAGAGATCACTAGCATTATCTTCCTGTAGAGCCTCTGTTGCGTTGACTCGTGGTTTGTGTAGGGTATTAGTGTGTCTATCTGTTGCGTTGACTCGTCGTTTGTGTAGGGTATTAGTGTGTTTATCTGTTGCGTTGACTCGTGGTTTGTGTAGGGTATTAATGTGTCTATCTGTTGCGTTGACTCGTGGTTTGTGTAGGGTATTAGTGTGTTTATCTGTTGCGTTGACTCGTGGTTTGTGTAGGGTATTAATGTGTCTATCTGTTGCGTTGACTCGTGGTTTGTGCAGGGTATTAGTGTGTCTATCTGTTGCGTTGACTCATGGTTTGTGCAGGGTATTAGTGTGTCTATCTGTTGCGTTGACTCGTGGTTTGTGTAGGGTATTAGTGTGTCTATCTGGAGATTTTATGTAAACAATACGAGTTTTCTGACTTTCTTTATCGTTTGTGAGACTGATTTTCAAGTTTGTTCCAGGGTTTTCAGCTTCTTGGCTGCTACTGATTTTTCACAACGTATGACATCAGAATCTTGTAAGAATATGATGCCATGATTCGCTTCTTTAACAGATGCTCTGTTTCTTTAGGCATTCTGCAACTGATTTGACTGCAGATGGTAGCTGATGACTGATGTCTGGTGATATAACTGCATATCACTGCAGTGAAGTTTATGAAGCGTCATGCCAGGAATTGGCCTCGTATGGAGCAGCCGTCGGGGGTCTCTGGACAAGGGAGGCGACTCTATACGGTAAAATGCCAGCAGTAATTGTGTAATGGCAACACGCCCGTCTTCTCATCACAAATTGGACCAGAGAACGTATGCACGTTGTAAATGTTTGAGACGGTTGCCACGTACACATTATCTACTAATCATAATGACTCTACAAGAGATACTTAACGCACAAATACATACAACAAAGACGTGATTCTTGTCTCATCCTGTATAAAGCAGTATTACACCAGACAACATATATAGTGCGTTAACATAATGTTCATGGTGTCAACATTCTGTTCATACATTCTCATGAAGTGAGCTTTCTTGTAAGACTTTCTCATTTTCTTTAACTTTATAATAAATACAAATTTTTGTAAAGGGGTAAAATTTTGGAAAAGCAGTATCTAATAACACAACGTATATAAAAACCTGTCGTCATGAATAAATCAGTGATAATATTAAATATAATTCATATTCGAGTCATTGTTTTACAGCTTTGTGAATACATTCTATGATTAACTTAGATTGTTCAGCCTCACCTTCCCTTACATAATCCAGACCCTTTGATTTGTACCTGACTACATACATGAGATCCCGACCCATACTGCAACAGCTAAATATCGGCTTAAGGCGGATTATAACGGAACTTGCCGTTACATTGCTTCACTTTGGAGAAGAAATACTGAACCAAGCAGGTTGGAGACAGAGAAAAGAATGACGTATAGACGGAAGAAGAACGAGGTATTTCAGTTTCATCATCAACCTACCCATCCATCAATCTGGTCCCCATTTCTGACGTAAACATTGTCCACTAAGGTGCACGCAATTCAGCTCTGAATCGTATATATTTCCTTTACACACAGAATGTCAAGAGCGAATGGGGTAGACATTTTCCATGGTGATGTTGATCACAATGCTGAATAATACAATGCCATGAGTCACCCACGTCACCGAGCCTGACCACCCGATCCTGTTAGTCGCCTTTTACGACAAGCATTATCATCTTGTATGGCAAGCGTGTGTTGTCGAAGGCCTATTCTACTCCGGACCTTCACAGGTCAGACTCTCTGGGAACAAAGGGCAGCTGTACATGCACATGTTTACATAAAGATTTGTTATCATTATTCCATCCAAACAGAATTCAGAAGTCAGTGAGACCGACAACACTTCGCCACTTACCATAATCATTGGTTCAGGATTGCACGGAGAGTGTTAACCGTTCATACAAAAGACAACATTTGAAATATTATGGACAAATGTTGAAATTTGACCAAACCATTTACATAGTTTGAGAAAACTGAAATAAGCAAACCTAAGATGAAGAGAGAACTGCCATGCCGTATCAAATACATGACCTTTAAAAACCTCCTGGTAGTTGTTAGTTCCTTTTTCCTGACACTTAAGTGGAAACACGCCGTCCCCAACAAGAGAAGGTCTGCGCAACAAATGTCATCAATGTTTAACACAAGTCCGCTGAGGGCATTGTCCTCAAACACCGAAGCCATAAAATGGATTTACTGATACTATACAATAAGCTCCTTACACAGAAACTCGGCTACTGAAAACACTGCAAAGAGTTCCGTTTACACTACATACAGTCAGAGTATATGTTTCAGACAATCAAACGCCTTTCAAACCTTCTTCGGTTGGCCTGAATCCGAACTTATCACAAGAATACAGGAAATTAAACATAATCCAAGATAATCGATGATCGGCTTGGCGATTTCCTAAATCATGGTCCGTGATACCCTATTATACCGTGTTTGTTTTTCAATCAAATATTTTAAACAATCGAGCGTTGGAACTCTTAGCTGTAGAGAGCGATCGGCTGACACGACACGACTTTGCTTTAGCTGGGGAATCTGTAGGGATTGCATTCATTTGTTATTCAACAGCATGTAAAGAATTTGAGCCAGATTTGCCAACAGGGATTGTTAGTCGCGCTGAAGTGGACCGTGGGGTTAGTAAACGATTGGCGTTTAAGAAAAAAAGCTTTCAAAATTTATGGAGCGACCATTTGGGAGATATTCAATAGCGCTATCGAGTGATCGATCGTTCGAACGTGGGTCGCTAAGCGCGATTGTTTGAACACTGCAAGTATTTGAGAGTCACCGAGCCGCTATCGCGGTATCCGACGACATTAGGCTTGGAGACGTCGGTAGGAGAGGACGTGAAAGTGGATTTAATATGGCTTTAAAGGTAAGTGAAAGTGTTGACCGCTTGTATATATAACCATATTGTGTTTTTTTCTGTTTCTTTTTCTTTTGTTTTTTGTTTTAAATGTCTTTTAATAATTGACGTGTGATATTTTGTGTGGCTTTTTTCGTTAAACATACCTTTGTATCTTGTGTGACAGCTGAATAGGCATATAGTGTGCAGCGTTGAAATATTTAGTTGTTTCACTAAAAGTGAATATTACAAAACAAACTTACGTTTTACTGTCTCTTTTAAAAAAGTATACCGGTACTCGTCTCCATAGCTGAATATTTAAAATTAAATTTAGTTTAATTAATTTTAATTTGATTTACATCGTCGATGTGTATGCTACTCAGTTCACAAATTATGAACAACATCAGTATATTTTACCATTTCGGAACAGAGACACTGATTGCTCAGTTCACATGCGAATACCCCCCCCCCCCCCCCCCCACACACACACACACACCCACCCACACCCCCCCACACCCCACCCCACACCCCTTGAACTGGGAGGGACACACCAAATACACATCCCTAGGACGTCACACACGTTTCATCTAGGCACTCAGCGCAAGACCAAGTATAATATGAATGTGCTAACTTCGTCGTTCAACTTTAATAAATGTTTCAGATCAGATCGTACACCATACAGAGAAATTCGAACTTTGTTTAACATATCTTACATCTAGGATCACACGTTCGTAGTAAAGTGACCCGTGAAGAACAGGGTTGGAAATAGTTCTCAGCGAGTGAGTTTAGTTTTACGCCGCATTCGGCAATATTCCAGCTGTGTGACGACAGCCTGTGAACAACCTAATCTGAACCAGACAATCCAGTGATCGCCAGCATGAGCATCGGTCTACACAATTGGAAACCGATGACATGTGTCGACCAAGTCAGCGAGCCTGGCCACACTGTCCTGTTATAGTCGCTTCTTACGCATGGGTTAATGAAGACCATTTATAACCCGGATCTTCATGAGTATGATCTTCAATAACCCAGGATAAATAAAATACTATTCAAATTATATGCGAAACCCATAAGAGATAATTTAGGTACCTTGAGGCCATATACTTTATAATGTACATAAAAGGTCTACAGTAAACGCTAGAGATCAGGCGAGTGTCATGTGTTTGGTTAACATGACAGATGTGGCCCATTCAGCAAGATGAAACCGGCGTTATTGCTTCCTACTTTTACAGTTACATAATTATTTTTCATGGTAGCTATGCAAAAAACATTAGGATAGTTACCGAAGTCCTTTTTAAATCAACAAAATATATCTACACCACATGACTGTAAATGAAGTTTCTCGTTCAGCTTTGAGGGCGCGGTTTATCACCGTGTGATTCGTGACTACAAACGGCATCATAAATCTCAGATATATCAAATGGCGCAGTGTTTTGTTCCGAATTATTTGTCTCCGATCGAAAACCGATCAATTGCTTTGTGGTGGAAACGGGCACCAACAAGCCACGTGATCTTTGCTACGCAAGCCATCATTTTCACGCCGCTTGTCAAAACTGACAATGGACTCTGTGAATGGATGGGTCGTGCATATCAGTGTACGTTGCGCGTGAAATAGACACCAGCTAATCGGCGTGATTGTAAACGATTTTGTCAAGGTAACTGAGAACTGTATATACGTAATTATTTGCACTTTGAAGTGAGGTGTGTTGTTTTTTTAAGAGGCAAAAAGGTGACAAATTGAAAGGTTAGTAAATTCATCTGAGACCGTTGATCCAGAGGTGATAGGATTGAGGAGTATATCTCAAACACATTTCAGGTTTGTGGCAGTCATCTGTTCGGGGATAGGTGTACGGGCGGTGTATGGAATGCGTGACAAAGTTTTAACACAGATGATCTGATAATATTATCGATGAACGCTATAACACCTAGCAATGGCGATAAAAATACAGGAGGAGGTAAACTTTTCTAGTCTTTATAGAAAGGTCAATGGAACGAATGTAATACTTGTGTCAACGGAACTCTGGAATGTTCAGGTGATGGAGTTAAAAATTAAAGTCACCTTGGCAGTAATTAAGCCATATCATGACTATGATACGCAGGTTTACGTTATGTATATAGGTGTCCATTCAGATATAATGATACACAGGTTTACGTTATGTATATACGTGTCCATTCAGATATAATGATACACAGGTTTACGTTACGTATATACCTGTCCATTCAGATATAATGATACACAGGTTTACGTTATGTATATACGTGTCCATTCAGATATAATGATACACAGGTTTACGTTACGTATATACGTGTCCATTCAGATATAATGATACACAGGTTTACGTTACGTATATACGTGTCCATTCAGATATAATGATACACAGGTTTACGTTACGTATATACGTGTCCATTCAGATATAATGATACACAGGTTTACGTTATGTATATACCTGTCCATTCAGATATAATGATGGATAAAATATTTACAACATCATGATGGTATTATGATGGCGATTTCGATGCAGGTAATGGTGACGACGACGACGCAGACGACGATGATGATGATGATTGTGATGCTGCTGGAGATTATTATCACACTGATCCTCAAACTAAACCCTCTCTTATGTGTTTCCCCTCTGAGGATCCGGGTTAGAAGTGCTCTTTAGTAATTCATGCTGGTCATAAAGCGACTAACAGGATCGGGTGGTCAAACACGCTGACTTGGTTGACACAGGTCATCGGCTCCCAATCGTGTAGATTAATGCTCATGTTGTTGATCACTGGATTGTCTGGCCAAACTCTATTATTTACACTTCGCCGAAGTATACCTAGACCACTGGTAAGGGCGGCGTAAAGTTGCACTCACTTGCTCCCTCATATGTTTCGTGTCTTTACATCATACTGTGTTTACCTATATTGCAAATCTTTTTGTAGCTGTAAAAGTGGCATGGATGTTCCAGCCGTCTATACGACGCAACTAGTAGTCATGTGGAGATACATTCTGCTCTATCTATGAAATACAACCAATGTTTGTCGTGGCTGGCATGACTGCAGTTCTGAAACTCATTGCCTCTTGCTTGTTTTGTAAGATACGTTTCTAGTAGCATCTTTCAATTTCAGTGATGCAGTGTGGTACGATCCTTTAACATGACAGAAACCTAAAATGTTTGTTCTGATCCTAGATTTGTGTCAGCACCAAACACATGCTCGTGGCTTTTCACCCACGTTGTAAACGTCAAATATGCTTCGGGCTTTTCTCCTGTATTTAACAGACACATCGTGATGTGAATGAATTAACGCTACAGGAGGCGATAGACCCACGCATCCATCCATTATAATATGTGTCAAAACAGCACTGAAGGTTTACTTATTTACTTATGGTCGCTGTTAACGTAATGAGAGGTGTAAACTCATTTCGACAACATATACATGGACATTGAGATATACATGCTCGCACATGTACACATATGTAATAACTTGAGTGAGTGCTTCACTTTACACTGATTTTACCTTTTTATCAATATCACGGCGGGGACACCAGGAATGGGTCTTACACATTGTACCCATGTGGGGAATCGAATCCGCGTCTTCGGCATAACGAGCGAACGTTGTAACCAGTGGGCTGGTGTGAGGAACAAGGGGATACCTCTATGGAAAAACAATCTGTTTATAACAATACATGTGAAGTTTCGCTGAAACCGTTATCATCCAACAAAGAACAGTATGATAGGTATGGTATTTATGTACGTGGGGATGTCGGGGTAGCCTAGTGGTAAATGCGTTCGCTCGTCACGCTGAAGGTCCTGGTTCGATTCCCCACATGGGCATATTGTGTGAAGCCCATGATATTGCTGGAATATTGCTTCAAGCCATGTAAAACCATTCTCAGTCACTCGCCCAGTTATATACATGAGTAAAGCTTGATGATGTTAACCACTTTAATCAATATACTATGTTGATGAACAAAGTGTAATGGTTGGTACATACTTGTAGTTTTGCTCAGTACAACACAAAAATACAAAAACATTGTCAGTTTACAACCAACTTGACATGTCACGTACATTGTTCACCCACACTCAGTTCACTCCGGTCTCAGATCCGGGTCACACGAAAAACAGTCTACATGGCTCAATTGTTAACACTTACAATGAGTACACAAGTGGGTTTGAGCGTTGTTAGCCAGTTCTATGGAGCCACTTGTTCACATTTCAAAACATACCTAAGACTTTACACCCAGGTTTAAAATATCTCAAACAAGTCATTGACCCTTACCTTTATTGAAGTGGTACACTTTCTCCAGTTGCCACTATCGGGGAAACGGTCCGCCATCAACGGGGTTGTAAGCACGTCATATTGTTTCTAATTAATCAACATTAATGTGCATTGAGAGTTGTATTTACCCAAGATAAGAGTCCAAAGAACGTACCAACTATAATCAGTGTGTATAATCTACAGTACTGAAAGGCAAAACAAGAGCTAAACGTTCTCCGAAACACGAATAGCATTGGCACATATACACCTCAATGTCAAAGGCTTGGTTGTATAATTTAAGGGAGGTAACTGGAGTCAGTTGTAATATAAGAAACGCGCCTACTCCAGTAAATCTCATCGTTTATTTCAAACCTATAAAGGAAGATATACACACATTGAAACCAGCAATGGTATCGATAGCTATAAATCTCATATAAATGACCTAATGTCCCTTGTTGTTGGTTCTTAACGAAAGGCTCCCAAAAGCCGTGTTTTCAAGGGTTCATACATTAGATATATCAATAGAGAATATGGGAAGCTGTATACACATATTCAATAAATCTGTTGAAGTGAGAGGGTGAGTGAGTTTAGGTTTACGCCGCACTCAGCAATATTCCAGCCATATGGCGGCTGTCTGTAAATAATCGAGTCTGGGCCACACAATCCAGTGATCATCCGGAACATCGATCTGCGCAAATGGGAACCGATGATATGTGTCAACCAAATCAGCGAGGCTGACCACCCGATCGCGTTAGTCGACTCTTACGACAAGCACAGTCGCCTTTCGTGGAAAGCATTCGTTACTGAAGGCCTATTCTACCCCGGGACCTTCACGGGTCATTGATTTTAAAACGAATTCTAAGGACTTCCATGGCGACCTGGTATCGTCATTTTCTTCCCACAGTTATCAGTTGTAATATCTTCCTACGTAACGTAGGAAGATATGACAAGTACCCCTGTAGGAAGAGAATATGGTATCGTATGAAAAGCAATTTAGTGACAGTGGGAATGGGAATTTGATAACAAACACAATGGAATGGATTTTTTTACCGATCTTATTTCACGGGACACATTTCTCCAGTGTTCCGCTTCAAGCTTGAGATCTGTGATTTTCCTCAAGGGTTTGATGCTCAGCAATGTAGGTATTTGTATAATGGCTGTTTGTACCGAGTAAGTACTTGAGGTACTTATCTCAAATAGCCTTTCACATTAAACAGCTTGACACAACGAATATCACAGTTGTTTTGAAGTGTCATCGTGTCAAGAAAATTGTTGGATTAAGTGCTAATTAAGGTATAGGCCAGTGACATATTTTGCCGCTGTGGACACTGAAGGTAAATCTAAACACACGGCACTGTTCTCGAAATAGAGTTATGCATGAGATTAAACAAATATGGTTTATCAAGCGAGTGTGTTTTGGGATGGTTACTACGTATCCTGTATTGGGAACAAACATTTTATTTAGCGAGCCTTTGCGAGCTAAATAAATTGCGTTTATTCCTAATACAGGATATTAACCATCCCAAAACACACGAGTGTGATAACCTATTTATCACACAATGTCATTCTTACTTTCAAATTTAAAAACAAATGTGATTTCATTTGCCACTGATCATGAAACTAAACTTTCTGAGATGTGCCCGCATATCTATGACGTCACAAATATGTGCGTAGTAATACGTGACGTCACAAGCTCGATGACGTATGTTTTCTACCGATCACTCATTGGTCCACTCTCCTACCCAGAGTTCCATGCGGCGAGCCAGCATAGTATGCTGAGTCATCGCTGTGCTGGAGTGGTCATTTGAACAACAAATATAATGTTCGCGAGGCATTTTGCGAGCGCACTTTTCAACTGACAAAGTGTCAAATAGTTCATTCGAGATTTTCCTGGCTGCTGTGCGTGTGTGCAAGACGCCTGCGTTTCGGTGCTGGTGAAATCGTAGCCGATAGATGGGCGTGACGCCATGTTTGTTTACAGTGTGAAAGTAGTCCCTAAAATTTGCATGTGACCTCTCTAATTTGCATCGGTATCCGTATATGACCCCAACGGATACCGGAAATAGTCGTTGGGTTTATCCTGCCGAGAGCACTACCCATTGTATGATAATAATAATAATTATGTGTCGGAACATGCCGAACAACGCTCACACATTTTCTGGATTATTGAGTGAGTGAGTTTGGTTGTACGTCGATTTTAGCAATCTTCCAGCAATATTACGGAGGGGGACACCAAAAAAGGGTTTCACACATTGTACCCATGACTGAACCCGGGTCGTATGCATGACGCGCGAACGCTTTAGCCACTGGGCTACCTCACCGCTCCTTTCTGGATAAATATAGGTGACTAGGTCATAGGAGACCAGTATACTGACTCCAATTCAAGGTCAGGCAGGGAAAGAAGTACCATGTCTCAATGTCTTTCAACGTCCTTTCCCTTGGTAGGCGCGCAACCCATTAGACCCAGAGACGGTGTGGAAAAACATTAGATTTTCCCAGGACATGTACGTACTCTCACATACCGCCTATAAAATTAATATAAACCAGTGCTCAAAAGAAAGTTTAAAGTGCGTTTGACGCTTGAAAAGAAAACTAATGCATATATAAATGAACATCTACTGTATTTAACTTCAGAAGAGCAAAACTATTCAATTGTTATGAATTCTAATCAAATGTCCACAATTTCATTTCTTAATAAGTCGAAAGTACAGTTTCACTGACACTGAAATCTTCACATTACCAACCATGCGACCCACTCTCATTAGACTGACACTAGATAAAGATCGCCAGGGATATCCCCCATGTCCCCAATATATGTCCAGAAATTACCAATCGATGATTTGCCCATAACAGCCTAGCTGTTGTTCCGTGCCTCCAGTTACGCCTAGTTTCCGTGGGGAGTTCGGATAAGTCAGCCCCGTTTATCCAGTTTATGGTTTGTTCATCCAGCCTTACAATTATCTCATACTATTCAACCGGAACAAACAAACACTTCGACCTTAAGTCTAGGTTTATCTGTTTCCGTGTCATAGAGAGTTCATCTTTGCGACAGACAACGTCAAGACATGTCTCACACAATCTGTCTCTGTAAAGACGATCTCGTCTGCCTTCACGTTCCCCAGGTAGCGGATGGCATCGGCCACACATGAGACTATGCTTATCTTATATGCAAGATGGACATTGTGGACAGTCGGTCATTCAAGTCTTGTACATTGGTAGTTCTGAAATGCATTCCGCCACCTTGATGTACTATGACAAAGGAAGAGTGTTTTATATGTAGATATATACAATACACAATCTTGGTGGTGGTGGCGGTGTGTGCACTCTGTCTTACACAGATTAATATGGCGTCTCTGAAGACAGTGTACAAGTGTATATGTCGCGCCCACCTACCTCTGTAGGACACATGTCAAGCAAAATCAGATAAATATAACACCAAACGTACGATGATGTAAAGGAAAAATTTACTCAGGTAAACATACATATTTAACAACTTAATTTTATCAGAGGAAAATGAATGTGATCAGATATTGGTTAGTTGTGTTTGGTATGGTATACGTAGTCTGTCATACATTCACTGAAACAAATATTCAGTAATGCAGCTCATGCAAATATAGAATGTGATAGGTCTAGATTACCGCACTTTCTGAAAATGAAAAAAGTCTCTGGGCTCCTTTTTACTGTATTTAAGTTAACAGCTTATATACTTACTGTAAAACGTGTTCATTTCTAGTCTACATTTCAGGTACCGTTCATGGCTGGTTAGTGGATGAATGAATGTCGTTTTATGCATAATTAGCAATCATACGCTGATCTGAAAATGAACATGTGTTGGCCAGACTCTCCAGTTGTATATACGATTTAACCACACACTTCGCTAGGACACTTTTAGCCAATGCACACGTTGCAACGGCCATGTCTCATCGGGGGAATTGGATCTTTGAATATGGATAGCTTCGAAAGGATGTAGGGACCTACACCGAAACGTCGCTCTCTGAAATAAACAAGAAGATGTTAGCCATCAAATTGCATGGTAATTTCTAATTCTGAGTGGTCAAGGAATACCATAGTCAGTCTCGCATTCCCTGATTTACATTATTTTCTCTTCGCAATACCCTTTCTGCATTTCAAAACCACTAGATGAAATAAGTCAAGGATTCCTCAGGGAATCTCTGAATCTCTGAATTCTGAATCTTTGAGCTCATTGTGGCTCTTTTTCCGTTTTAATAGAGTTTAATGCTTATATCAGAATAATACATTTTAAGAGTCAAGCGATACCAGCCCAGACCAACTCATTACCCCCGTTAATTTTTATGTTTGAGATACATGTAAATACATGAGATAATCCTAGGTCATTATGTCCCCCAAGTCAACGTCTTGGCGTGAGTTGCAATTAATCACACATGGAAAGTAGTGCTGCATGTGTTGACGTGAAATCCATGCCAGCGACATGAAATCTACATCCACACAATTACCGAGTGCAGTTAATGGCCACGTGGTCTGCTTCCCCACGTTCGTCACAAGGGTGGAACGGTGTTTATAACCACGCGTTAATTATTCCACTTACATAGCGACATGCATGCACTTTCCCACATGCTACTTAAGTGTGTTTGACATTGAGTTGAAAATTACAGTACTTTATGTGGCAGCGTTCATGCATGTGATTGTGTGGCTGAGTCTATTTTGATGCCGCTCGTAGAAACATTCCAACAATAACAGCGAGGGGTAGCAGAAATGGACTTCACACAATATCCACTTGGGGAATCGAACCCGTGTCTTCAGTGTGATGGCGAACACTTTAACCACTATGCTAAACTACTCTGCATGTCTAGACTAAAGCCTGTTTTATAATACAGGACCACTGAGACACGACGCCATTGTAGTATCATACTCAGACACTGCTTATTTTATGAAATTAATGCACAGAGTCAGGCAGGGTAACATCAATTACCATCTGTAAAAGCCTTTTAATTTAGCGCTGCAGCGATCAAGCTCCCGTCTTCCGCTATCGGACAGAAGTTCTATTCACTAGATCACGGTTTAACATTATGATATATAGTATACAGATCTTACGTTATTATACAGATCTTATGTTAACAAACACATTTGGTTAAACTTGTTGTTCACGCATCTTGATTTAGTTAGTTTCATTCTTATATGACAGGCATAATGGTAAATAATGTTACTGAAGGGAGACCGGTTAGCTTAGAATATTTTTGAAAACTTGAATTGAATTTCGTGTATCTTTGAAGTATGTACATATTCTAAGGACATTTTACTAGAGATATATTATGTATAGCCTGGGGTTTAAATCGTTCGTTCGTCATCCCAGACATAGCCTCGGCTCCGGACAAGTGTTCCTTATCCCCACCACATGGGTGCCGTACCGGACAACAAATTATTTTTCGTCGTCTCAGATATATAGGTTCGGTTCCGGATATGTGTATGTAATTTGTGAATTCTTGTATAATGACACATATGAATGTCACGATAATACACAGATACGCAAGTCACCAAGCCTAGGGCCTATAGTCTGGTACGTACACGCGTATGTTCTTGCATGCGGGAGTCTGCATTGGGGAACTTGCTTTTGCGTGAGCCACCGTTAGGACGAGCTACGTTTACGTTTTCGCGGACACCCAGAATCATGGTTATTACGTACTGATTCATACAAACGAGTCTTAGGCACAGTCGAAATCGTGCAGAGTTCGGTGTTTTCTTGAAATGTATTATTTACCTTTGAGGAAAATAGTTTGTCGTTTGTATTTAACTGTCTGAAGTAACCCAACGGGTATTGGTTCATGTATACACCCTTAGAGGATTTAAGGCTTTGGGGTAGTCTTGTGGTTAAAGCATTCGCTCGTTACACCAAATGTCTTAGTTCGATTCCTTGTAAAGGTACATTGTGTGAAACCCATTCTGGTGTTCTCAGATATATCCGTATCTATGTTATTGCTAAAATATTGCGTACAACAAAATGCACTCCATGGATATATTTGTGAGCGTTTTTCGGCTTGTTTCAAAGGCATTTAGAAGTTGGTGGAATCAAACTAAAAATGCTTAATGGTTCAACTTCTTTATTATACAAGGTCACAACGGTTCGAGACAGTTCCTAGTCTCTTCTTCAGGTGAAGGGGCTTGTTCCTTAACATAATAATTCTTATTTTAATCTCATACATAATTTTATTTCGGGAACAGTATATTTAGATTTAGCTCCAATGTCCTCGACGGCAAGAGATGCCAGAGCGTCATTCTCCTATATATTAATTAGCACTTAATCCAACTATTTTCCTGACACGTTGACACTTCAGAACAACTGTGATATTCGTAGGGTCAAGCTGTTTTAATGTGAAAGGTCATTTGAAATACGTGCCGCAAGTACGCACTCTGTCCAAACAGTCACTATACCAATACCACCGTTGTTAAGCATCTGACATGTAGGTATATTCATCAATCCCCGGCATGGTGTACATTATAGAAGCCCATTGATGGTGTTCCCCGCAGTGATATTGCTAGAATATTTTCAAACGCGGCGTAAAACCAAACTTACTCACTCACTCAATTTAGATGCATCCAAATCATTAAAATCTTACAGTTATCATATGTATCAATATAGCGTAACAGAAACATTGAAGGAGTTAGTCTTTTTCAAGATCTGAAAGACCATCAACTCCGAAGTCGTTCAAACAAAACCGTATACATATGTGGAGGTTTTCGTGGCTAATTCTACCAGGCTAAAGGACCAGACACAAAGACATTGTTGTGCGATGATAACAATGACGAGATCTGAACTTATAAATATTCATTAGTTCGATTAAGTTCATTTTATTGTGATCAGTGTACTGGACGGAATCTCAGTCAGTTATTAAAAATTTTTGTTATAGTTTTGCGGAGTTTCTTTTCTATTCTCACTGTCCGACTCGAGGGTAACGACCGTAGGAAAGACGTTGTTTACTGCAAGGGCAATAAACAACATCGCACAGCGGCAGGTATATTGATGTCGACTCCTGTTGTCAATATCAGGTCATTAATCACTCAGGTGTGTATCAGCCTGTCAATATCCATGCTGTCATTAACAACAATCAATTAAATATTGACAGCAACATGTCAAAACGATATTATACTCGATGGCATATATTGCCACTTGCGATAGCATTGTATTTGTTGGATTTGAAGATCTACATGCTTTGGCGTCAAGTAATAAGACTTCAAGCATTGTACAGTATTTCCGAAGTAGTCTTTGAAGAACTGTACCTGTTAGTGTGGGATATTATGCCGTAAACTCTGTTTCGGTTACAAGTAATAAGATGTCAAGTTGTGTGCACAAGTGAGTGCGTGTCTGTATGTGTGTGATCCCTCTTTATTTACTTATCATTTAAGTTGATAATCGAGACTAAGGCAAAGCTTAAATATACACAATGTACACAAAAGTTAAAGTCTCCATGTGAATAGTTAGAGGTAGGTGAGTTTCCATCTGGTCTTGCACAATGTTTTTGGATCAGGTGTAGAGGTCATCGTGCATTTTATCTAGCCTTGCTCCGCGGCTGTACTGAACACTGAGACCATGAGACCACATGTATAGTAATTCTATCCTTCAAATAGGCAAGTCTAAATGAGGACCCTACGGTGGCGTTTAATATGTTTTTAGAAATTGTCATTTAAATTATTAAATTATTTAATATTTACCACTGAGACTTGTGCAAGTCTACATCTTCACATAGCGGCGCCATTCTCATTTAGGGATCTAGAAGCAATATCTCTAGGTGTCATCTTTCTGTTATTATTGATTTACAGGTAAGAATGAAGACAAACGCGTAACTGTGATATTCTTACCGATGCATGCAGGAGAAATACTTCCAATATGGTTCACAGCGGGGAAAGATATATTGCTTGTCCAACGGGCTTTTGATGACTTGTGTCACTCTTGGTTTATGCATCCTTGGGGTCGGAGGAAAGCGACACCCACCCCTGCCCATCTGAACCAGTAAATTTGTAAAATCGAAATATTGTCGCTATGTATTTGGGTTAGTGTTAGTGTTAGTGTTAGTGTTAGTGTTAGTGTTAGTGTTCGTGTTAGTTTGATCGATCAAACGCAAACTGTCAGACGGTGCACAGAAATCAACCATATGCTTGGTACCCCTTGACATCGATCTCTACTCGAACCCTTACATGCATTTGTTCCAATGTACACGGATGTTCTCACTAATACGCTGTCAACCGATGAGTGAGTCATGAACACGGAAGTGTTGGTCAGAATCTTTGATAGTGCAATACTCTATCGGGGACAGTAGTAAAAACATTAACGGTAGGGAATGGACAATTAACCCATTCAACACCGCAGGCCGGATCCTAAATGATTCATTTATTAACTTACAGTCTTTGAGAACATTTGACCCGCGAAGGTCACGCGATACAATAGGCCTTCAGCAACCGATGCTTGCCATAAAAGGCGACTATGCTTGTTGTAAGAGGCGACTAACGGGATTGGGTGGTTAGGCTTGCTGACTTGGTTGACACATGTCATCGTTTCCCAGTTTCGCGGATCGATGCTCATGTTGTTGATCACTGGATTGTCTGGTCCCGACTCGATTATTTACTGACCGCCACCATATGGCTGGGATATTGCTGAGGGGGTGTCACGATGTTTAATGCTAAGATATGTGCATGAAGCATTTTTGTCACAGGTGATAACCTGGCACGATACGTCCACGGAGGTCCATATTATACGTGTAGGTGGTGATTGTTTTTCTCAACACTCTACCTTAATTGGTTGCCAGTTCATCTCACTTACGGGACAGGTGCTGTCATGTTAGCACAAGACTACCCAAATAACGGTTGATGTTTGTTTTCAAGCCCTGCTGTAACGGTGTTTTTCCCAACAGTTCTCGTAGCACTCATGTGTGTATATGTGTCGGTTGGTTACGTCCAAAACACACTAGCGCGCACGCACGCACGCACACACACACACGAACGTCCATCCATCCATCCATCCATCATCCATGCATCCATCCATCCATCCATCATCCATGCATCCATCCATGCATGCATGCATACATACATACATACATACATACATACATACATACATACATACATACATACATACATACATACATACATACATACATACATACATACATACATACATACATACATACATACATACATACGAAATGTCATCTGTTAATTTTTCCATCTTGTATTTTGATGTTGACAATAGCTATCCAGTAACATCGATATATGGATACCCGAATAAAAGCAAACCAGCATTCATCTTAACAATGACGGCGTATCGATCTGATCAACGTCTGAAATCCCAAGATAACTTAAATAAACCGATACCCTACAGAAACACTGCCATTGTTTGTTGCCTTGTAGATTCTACCCCCCGTGGTCTCTACCGCCAGGGCGATGTTGCACGGACGGGTAGCGTATACAATCCAAGCCACCAGTCAAGGAATCTGACGCTAGTTAGACTGTAGGGAAAGGGCTATTCGTGTGTGTAAATACCAACTAATTAAAACAGCAGATGTTTTGCACACCCAGATGACATGCTGCTTCTGGCGGTTTGGTTTTGTATTGGGAATCGATTGACAACTGGACGAAATAAAAAGATCAAGTGACTTGTAAATAATAAATTTTGTTGCGTTAACGTTAGGATGCTTGTCGCTCTCGCCAGGGAAATGTCGTCGTGGTCTGTGGACCCGGTACAGCTACTGTGTTCCGAGCGTCCTACAATCCATAAGTAAACATATGGTTATAAGCTAGAAGTCTCTATATACAGACTCTTATCATTATACCAAGTCACAGATAAAAGTCTCTGCATTAGAAAACAATTAGGGACGAAGTCAAGCATAACCTTTGCGATGCAGGACCTGTACATCCTGATAATGACCTGATGACGACCTGACAGTGACCTGACAAGAGGTTTTCAATGTTACTTTACGCCACTTTTTGTCAGCATGTGCAAGACTCCCAATGCAACGCGTTGTCTGTATAAACGCGTGAATACAACGCATTAGCAAACCACAAGGCTATACTACGTGATATCGATCACAAGGAAGTGTAGCTGCCGATGTCTCAGTCTCACTGAAATGAAGTCCATGTACCTGTAGTCACAATCATTGGCTTCATATTAGTCAATTCTTCTGTGAATAAAGAGGTGATACGAAGTGAAGTTTTAATTCGCGGCTGTTACAGAGGGTTTGAAAAGACAATGTTAAATCTCAATCTTTGTAATTTGTTTCAGTTGCGGCCGGTGCTGGACCATCGAATGCCGACGTTGGCAACCAAAGCAGCTTTCACGATGGTGGGGGACATGTCAGCTCAGCATAAGAAGAGGAGCCCCCTTCGCCAACTCGAAACCTGCCCACCTCGGTGTCTTAAAGAGGTTCGACAGCTCATTACAATGGAAATCAAACACATCCATAGATGTCTGTCCAGATTAGAGAGGTCATACTATGGAGGGAGACGGACAGTCCACCAGGAGATTGAGAAGATTATATATCCGATCAGGACGATCATGAAAGCAGCCCTCATATTCGAGTGCAATTCCTCCACCAACGTGGATGACATCATGATGCAATTCGGTCTTCCTGGTTTTAAGGGTTCGGCAGAAAACTCACAGCTCTTCCAAGATGTGTACGTCAAGTTGAAGAGTTATCTCCCCGACAAGATCAGTGATGTGATCCATTCGTGTCAGAAGTTGTGTGAGTTGATGAATAAGTACTGTGTGAGCTTCTATGACCCTAACTCCGAGAAAGAAGGCTATCTGGAAACGGCTTCTCATTACCAGGAACAGATTCTGTCCTGGAGTACAAACATTGAACAGAGTTTAACAAACGCCAAAGAAGTTTACAGACGATTCAAAGGAAAAGGAATCTCAACCTCCCATCTCACACCACCCTTGGAAAATTTCGTTGCTAAGCATAACCTCCACAAAGTCCTGTTCCTTGTGATCTTCGCTGATGCTTGTACGAACATAAGAAATGCTTTGAGTCTCATGACATCATGGCTGAAAACGGATGAAACCTACGCAGGGTTTCTCAAAATTGACATAATTGATTTGGACACTTTAAAGGAAGAAAAGATAAAAGCTTTGAGGGAATCAAGGTCCAAATACCATTCACTCACCTTCAGACTCAGCCAGGCAGAACTGGAATATTCAAAAGCGGAAACGGAAGTGATGAACCTGCGGGAGAGGAGAGATAACCATCTTCGGGAGGAGGAACACTTGGAGAAGCAGGTCAATGACACCGAGTTGGAGATTGAGTTTAAGGAGCACCGTAGAGAGAGTTTTAAGGTGGTGTTAGATGACAGCCACCCGGACGTGTCCGCGGAGACCTATGACATCCTGACTGAGGACTTGAAGAACCTGAAAGAGAGGCTGCCAGGGCTGCAACGACAACTAGCTACAGTCAGGTACGAACACTCCATCTCTGCTCATGTTCATAAAGATGCAGTTTGATATATTTTGTGTTGGTCCACATCTTCCATGATCATCTGCAGGGTGCTCAGTACCCACACTCCGTTGGGTCAAAGTAGACATACTTTGTAGAACGGAGCCAAGGACTTTAGATCACCCATCACAAAGATCTGTGTAGAGTTATGTTGGCGTCCATTTAACATAATTATTACCAAGTTTCTAAAAATCAGTATAAACTCAGCTAGATGGGTAAACGAGGAAGGTAATATTACGAAAATAGGTATTAGGTAATATATTCAAAAAGAAGACGAAACCAGCTTCAAGAGACAATGGGCTAATTCGTTGGACGCAATAAAACAACCTAAAATCGAATCTGGAGGGCTGGTGAGTTGATCGCCTCTTTCACCGGTGATAGCGTGGCGTCTGTGCTTAATGTTTTGGAAAGAGGAAAGGTCTAGTCGTTAACCATTTTCATATAAAACTCGAGAACCGGAAATAGGCTGACAAAATATTATGAGATGTGGGTTTTGTAGCATGGTAAAGAGAGCCTACCTTACATCAAGAACAATAGTGGCTTAGATCACTGTACCCTGAAGAGCTCGAATTAATAAAACTCGAACAACAGAACAGAAACACAATTGAAGCTAAACATGAACCTACACTTGCAGGTACAAGTTAAAATGGGTGGAGGAGAAGACCCGTCAGCAGGAGAAGATAGAAGAAGAGATACGGCTGATCCAGAAGGAGCTGCGAGAGGCTGGGGAAGAGAGGGGAAGGAAGGAGAAGGACTACCTGGATGTGGAGAAGAGTCTGAAGCTGGCCAGACGGATCCTGTTGTGTAAAACGAGCAATGACGCCGTTGAGAAAATCTACTATAGTATCCCTGTACACGCCAGGAACAGTCGACTGACGGGAATCACGGCCAAGACAGCCAGTAAGTGACCTTAGATTTGTTTGTTTGTTTATTTACGCCGCAGACAGCACTGTTCCGGATATATCACGGTGGTGTGTAAATAATTGGGACATGGCAAACAAGTGCTTGATACTATGAGCAAATAAAAAAGCCGTCGCCGACGATGACACTTAATCACCGAACCTACTGATTATTACCATATGACCGTCTTTGCTCCGTTATAATTGTGCATGGTATACTTTATATATATTCTAACTGATAGCCTTGTCTTTATACATGTGATATATGTTAATACAGATAAGGAAATACCGATAAATCACGCGGGTTAACAAAACAAACCTGTACCCCATAATACACCGGGAAGTTAGGGGTTACCTACTAACACGGTTACATATTGCTCGATAAACTTTTTAAAAAATGAAGTATTTCAGCAGGATTGTATTAAGCATGCCTACATTTTCTGCGCGGGGTTAGTTGAAACTATCCCGTGATTAGCAAAATAGGAGACACAAATAACATGATATATGACATCTAGCGAAACAAATCTGGGTCATCCTCGATAGCATCTTAAGGAGGAATGACCAAATATTAGTATCAATGTAAATACTTCAAACATACAAAATGTTCAGTTTGATTGTTGAATATCGATCTATCCTTCCAGCACCTCTGGACAAAGCGTGCAAGGTGATTTCAAGAACAATAGAGCGAGACTGGGTCAACGTGTACAGAAACTTACCGTTCTTTCCCAAACGTGGCGCGGAGACCATAGAACGGGACATCAGTGAGCTGAGCACCACTGGTGCGAGAGTAACTCTGATTATTGTCGCTCGACGAGCGCTTGACCGGTGGCGACGTTATCACACGCGAGCCATGGTCGACGACCTCAAGACGGCGTTGAAGAAGATCAGGAGACTGGATGTGATCAAAGCAATCGAGGATGAACTGAATCCGCCTGTAAAAGATGATGATGAAGAGGACATGGATGAAAAAGTTCACCCCGTTCCCCCAGAACTGTTGCCGTTCTATGAACTTGGAGAGAGGTATGATCAACTCCGGGCTATGAACAGGATGTGATGAGATAGGAACTGTTGTCATTCTGTGGACACTGGGAGTGGTTTGATCAACTCCGGGCTGTGAACAGGATGTGATGAGATAGAAACTGTTGCCTTTATGATCAACTCCGGGCTATGAACAGGATGTGATGGTATAGAAACTGTTGTTCTATGAACTTGTTAAGAGGTTTGATCAACTCCGGGGTATGAAGAGTATGTGAGAACGTAGGAATTGTTGCCTTTCTATGGAAATGGGGAGAGGTTTGATCAACTCCGGGGTATGAACACACTTAAGGAGATGGGAGATGTTGCCGTTCTGTGAACTTGTTAAGAGGTTTGATCAACTCAGGGGTGCAAGGAGATAGAAACTGCTGTCGTTCTATGGACATGGCAAAATTACGATCAACATTTTACTAGGAATATGTTATAACCAGATTATAGTTATATTCTAATTATAAAGTAGAACAAAGTGATGAGATAGAAATGTTTGCCTTTATGATCAAATCGGGCTATAAACAGGATGTGATGGAATAGAAACTGTTGCCTTTATGATCAACTCCGGGCTATGAACAGGATGTGATGAGATAGAAACTGTTGCCGAGGGGTGAAAATCTGTGGGGCACTAAGCATTTTGCCAGTGACGTCACGGCAGTGAGGACATCAGTAGGAACAGATGATGCATCGTGACGTGACGACGTAGGAACAGATGATGCATCATCTGTGAAATGTTGGACCAGGTATATGAATGACTCAGGTTCAATGGTATATTGTTTAAACATATGTCAGGTGTTGTAGGGTAAGTGGTGCCCTGTGGTGACCAACCACTTACAAAATAGATTACAGACAATAGTCGATATCATCATCGATCATAGACTGTATTATTAAGACGATTTATGTATATACCACGTGCGGTTTACAGACAACGTTTCGATTTCTTCGGAATGGATGAAAAAATGTTTTGTATCGATTTTAGCCTGACATGATATTTTTGTAGGCATTCACGCTGGGCCTTTTTACAGTTTTCGTGTTAACACATTTAAATGTGGTTGCAATATAGTGTCTGTCATAACGAAGTGCACTTCACCGAAACCATTTCTACTGATGTTGTTTATTGTATTGGACGGAGCGGTCAGCTAACTAATGCCATTTAGTGCCTAAAATGGTAAAATCGTTGTGATTCTCCATGACGTTGTACAACGGTCAATTCTGTAGGAGACTCTAGTTTGAGTCTTGTTGACAATCGATATTAATATTTGCAGTGTTACTGGATAACACAGTATTGGTACCTTCTGGCTTCCTGTTCCGATATTCTTTGAACTGAATTATACTTGGCAGTCTTTGCCAAAATCTCTATGCTGGAATCAGTGCCTATCCATGCTCAGTACAGCCTTGACGTCTTTCGAATCACCTTAGATGACTGTTTCAGTTGTGTTCTGAGAACGCAGTTTATAAGTAAATGAAATGATTTTTCTGCTTGCTTTGGCAATGCCCATGTCCACCATGCTTTCAGGCGTAGATAATGGACCATAGAGTTTGCACATGTGATATTTATCTATTTATTTAATGGTTTCAAAACGAGCGAGGTATGTTGCTCATGTTTAATTAACGTCATGTAATATCGTTACGTGAATAAACCGACTGATAAGCTGTGAACACGTTCATGTCTTCTTTTGTTAACGAATGACGAGGAATGTAGGAAGATTTTATTGCCGCTTCTCCTGTTAATGTGTCTGTAGAGGGCTTGAAGGAGGTGTTGGTGGAGACACCATACAACGACTCATATACCAGTGGATACCACACATGGACACATATCAGTAGACACCACACATGGACACATACATAAGTGGGCACCACACATGGACACATATCAGTAGAGAGCTCACATTTTGTAGTAACCAAATGACTTACTAGCCCATCTGTTTCCCCTCGACGTCTTCATGTGATAAGGGGAAATTCCTGATCACGTTTCCACACAATCCCAAAGACCCCGTAGGTTGATGTACCTCTAGGTCTTGTACACTGTGACATTGTAGTGAGTGAATGAATGTTGTATGTCACAGCTCTCTCTTGATCCTCACAGTTAAATCTACCATTGTGACCAACCTTGTCTGTAGTGTGTTGTCACTCCTTTATTGCATAAGGGTTGACGTTACAGCTGGAACAGAGTAAACGACACCAACTGCCTGGTGAATAACCAAATAATACAATTCATATACGTTGGGCGAAATGAATCGGTTACAGATGATTAAAGTTGTCGATTTGTTGACTGTTCTTCCTTGGATTCGACCTTGATATAATAAATGGAGAGTGAGTGAGTGAGTGAGTGAGAGAGTGGGCGAATGAGTGAGTGAGTGAGCTTTAACGCAGCTTTTAAGTCTTGTTCTGCGGCATAGTGCTCAAGTGAATCCCCATATGGATCTTCACTGCTATTACTGCTCCGGTCGATGGGTCAGAGTGCACTCACATTTTCATTCTCAACATCCCGGGGAATGTATAGTTTGCTATAACTCTTCCAAGAAGAGACAACATGAACATAAAGGTGTAGTTGCTCTCAAGTTAAAAACCAGTGTCTGCACTGTGTGCACCATGTGTTTCGCCATGATAACCTAGCTCGCTTGCGTGCAGCTGCGGTCTATTTCAGAAATTCCAGTATGTAAAAATAACAAATCTGCGAAAGAAATCATGTTAATTTCATTTGATTTCACTAACAGTCGAATATAAGCTACTTGAATACGTACCGATCATTGTCAGGTGCTTCTTACAGTATACACACATCAGTCAATCATCGATCACAAATTCAACAGTTATTGTTAATCAAAGCATGAAGCAGATCGGGCACAGCACACATCCTTGTCCAAGACCCGCACTAAAGAAGCCAACACTGGAAACGTCTAGCAATAAACTCGAGATGTGACACATCAACAACATAAATAACCTCACATAGCGGCAATATAAAACAGATTTGCAGCGGAATTTGAACTCAACTCGAAATATGCCTACTTTTCTCAAGCTATATACGGAGGCAGTGTCGAAACTTGAGTGCAAATTTACAAACGGCTCTACGCAGAATGAGGACGCACATATGCTCGGGGTCAACAAACACTTAGGAAAGAAAAATTGTATGTCTGGGAGCGCCATAGAGAAACCAGGCCAACGTGTTAGCCTTCACACCACGTTAGAAAAACAGAGGTTAGCTCGTGAAATTAACTCAGATTTAGCTGGGTGGCATTCTGCTGTAAAACGTGTTAGAGTGCCTGAGTGTGGAGCAGCGTGGAAAGCAGAATACTGATTTGCATGTGGAGAAGAAATATTGGGCGACATTTTATTCTCACATTCTTCTCAGCTTTAAATTGCCCACTCTATGTCCATATGGAGTAAGAAGCCTAAAAACAGATGTAAACTAAAAACATAACTTTAAATCAAATCAACGCAAAACACATCGTCCAAACAGTAGTATTAGAAAGCTCTATACACACGTAGATACAGTTCCACAACACTTTTGGTGCGATAATGTGAAATAACTCCTGCCGCATAAACTATAGGCGTACAGTCAAGGTTTTAGAAGATAACGCTTAGCTCCTGAATCTATATAATTTTCACGGGAACTGGAAAGGATCCTCAGTGAGTTGGGAGAACACTGGGGAATCATCATTTGACAGCCCATAGTTCTGTGGATAACATTCTTCATGGAATGAGTAATCATTTCGTCAACAGATGTCACAGCGCATACAATACACTTACGCTTAGTCTCCGAATATATATATATATATATATTTATAGTAACACATACACCAATTTCAGTTGAAAAAGAACCCAGGTGAGATGGGAGATTCAGAACCTGAGCAAATCTATACTTGCTTCATTTAAGACGTCAGCATTGTAGACTTAGGCAATAGGGAAAATAATGTGGTTCAGGGACTGTGAGACAGACTAGAAAGACGCACCCGAACTGGGGTCCTTTGCAGCCAACGACGTCAACATGCTACCGTGGCCTGCATGCATCCTCCACGGACGTGCCCCCACGGGACACCTCCGTGATGTCATGGATCGTCATGATCGATAGCGATGACATCCTCCAGCCAACATTGACAAAAACTGATCTAGACCCGCCAAGTACTCCACGTGACGACACCGGGCGACGTACACGTTTTTCCGTAGCGTTGAAAGCTTATTTTAGCTATCCCGCTGTGAACGGAGCTGCGTCCCTTAGAGGTACCAGAACCCTAGTATCCACAGCTTCAAAGTTTGCTACGACCATACATATGATCGCGGGCTGCAGCAGCATTGTCAACTACAACACCTGCATCAATTCAAGCTCCCGTGTCAGGAGATAACAGAAAATGCTGTTCACTGTTGAATGAGGCTCACTCACTCACTCACTCTGAATAGATGTCCAGATGTCATTTTTTTTAAATGAACGCAACACTGATTAACATTGCAAGTCAGAGCCCCCGTGAATAGAATGTAAGGTTTGGTCGTGAGCGATGCTAGTTCTGAGAATCGACTTAGAAGACTGGGACAGGGGCTCGGGATGGGGCTGGGGTGGGGCTGGGGTGGAAAAATCCGGTTGTCTGGTTGACATATCAGGCAGTAGATTCCTTAGTTCAGACACAGTGTCATGACAGACAGACAGACAGACAGACATATTTATTCAGTAATGTGGGCCTAACGACCTACAGTTGACAGATACAATAATTTACAATGCCCCGTGTTAGTTTCAAGAATAATCCATAACAGGTGTTTCAAAAACAGAGCAACTGATTTAATAACGTGTGGATATTTAGACTGTAGTACATTTATCGTGCTTTGTTCACACTGGGGCATGGCATTCAGTTGTGGCAAGTACTTTTGGCGAATTTCGCTAGTTTCATGAACAAAGTACGATGGTTATGAAACAAGGTTTGTAAATAATCGAGTCTGGACCAGACAACCTAGTGATTGACATTGTCAGCAACGATACCAACGGTTAGGGAACAGTAACACGCTTCTGCCAGAGATTGCCATCCAGCCACTGGTTAGACGGTCCAATAAATATGAGTGGGTATTTTAAAAATACAGGCATTCTGTCTTCACTTGAGCAACTGAATGTGGTGCTAAGCCGCTTTTAGAAATATCCCAGCAATATCTCTCCAGCGGACACCAGGAATGGCTTTTCACACTGTACTCATGTGGGGAATCGAACCCGAGTCTCTGGCGAACGCTTTGACCACTAGGCTATCCCGCCGTCCCCTTACTCACATGACAGAAATGTGTATGACAATAACGTGTATGACAGAAAGGCGTATGTGAGTAAGATTATACGGAAATCACCTAGCACAAAAATGTATACTTTTCAGTGCAACAGCTGGGAGGGCGTCAGTAGGAGCTATGGCTACAGCGGCCTCGGTGACACAAGAGCACAACACCTGATCGAGTGTATGTAAAGCCTTGTGTGTCAGCGAACATCTGGAGGCTTAAGCGTGTGCCAAATCAGATCAGATGTACAACTTTTTAACTCACTGAACCATGCACTGTGACACATTTCCATCTGGACACGCCGCCTATGAGGCGGAAGAATATCTTGAGTTATGCGTACAAGTTAAAATGTGTACTGGGCCGTCCACTTTAACCTCTGTATAGGTATGGAATTCGCCTGGCGTTATGATGTACACAAACTGCCCGTTCCTTTGTACTGTCGACGCCGTATATATGCCACCTGTACCAGACTATCCACCGTGGATGAAGAGGCGGGCCCGTAAAGACGTTGGGATGGGGGGGGGGGGAGGGGGGGGGGGGTCAGAAATGTGACTTATGTTGAGATTACTACGGGAAGTATGGATGAATGGCCTGGGTAAGTGTGAGGAAAGTGGAGACTGGAAACAATACACATTGAAGGAGAAATAGCGCACGAAACGGAAATGAAATTCTTGTGCGAGAAACACACACACACGTCAGGAGGTTGCAGTTACCAGTGTATGAAACACACGCACATAAACAATTATTACAATAAATAACAAGAAAAGGGTCGAGACCTAGGTCAATCCATACATGCATGTATCCAGGTAGATCAATGTATCCATTCATCACCCCTCACACACACACACAACACACACACGCACATACACACACAAGTCCTAACACACACGGACGCACACGCATACGTACAGTCAAAGTCCCATCAGGTGCATCTCAACACTACAAGGACCTTCAAAAGCATCTCAACACTACTGTACAATCAAGGACCTTCAGATGCAGTTCAACATATCGGCGTATTCAAGGTCCATCAGATGTATCTCAACACTGAGGTACAGTCAAGGTCCAATCATGTGCATCTCAACACTGAGGTACAGTCAAGTCCCATCAGATGCATCTCAACACTGAGGTACAGTCACGGTCCAGTCATATGCATCTCAACACTGAGGTACAGTCAAGGTCCAATCATATGCAACTCAACACTGAGGAACAGTCAAGGTCCAATCATATGCACCTCAACACTGAGGTACAGTCAAGGTCCAATCATATGCATCTCAACACTGAGGTACAGTCAAGTCCTATTAGATGCACCTCAACACTGAGGTACAGTCAAGGTCCAGTCGTATGCATCTCAACACTGAGGTACAGTCAAGGTCCAATCATGTGCATCTCAACACTGAGGTACAGTCAAGGTCCAGTCATATGCATCTCAACACTGAGGTACAGTCAAGTCCCATCAGATGCACCTCAACACTGAGGTACAGTCAAGGTCCAATCATATGCATCTCAAGACTGAGGTACAGTCAAGGTCCAACCATGTGCATCTCAACACTGAGGTACAGTCAAGTCCTATTAGATGCACCTCAACACTGAGGTACAGTCAAGGTCCAGTCATATGCATCTCAACACTGAGGTACAGTCAAGGTCCAATCATGTGCATCTCAACACTGGGGTACAGTCAAGGTCCAATCATATGCATCTCAACACTGAGGTACAGTCAAGTCCTATTAGATGCACCTCAACACTGAGGTACAGTCAAGGTCCAGTCATATGCATCTCAACACTGAGGTACAGTCAAGGTCCAATCATGTGCATCTCAACACTGAGGTACAGTCAAGGTCCAATCATGTGCATCTCAACACGGAGGTACAGTCAAGTCCCATTAGATGCACCTCAACACTGAGGTAGAGTCAAGGTCCAATCATGTGCATCTCTACACTGAGGTACAGTCAAGTCCTATTAGATGCACCTCAACACTGAGGTACAGTCAAGGTCCAATCATGTGCATCTCAACACTGAGGTACAGTCAAGTCCCATCAGATGCACCTCAACACTGAGGTACAGTCAAGGTCCAGTCATATGCATCTCAACACTGAGGTACAGTCAAGGTCCAATCATGTGCATCTCAACACTGAGGTACAGTCAAGTCCCATCAGATGCACCTCAACACTGAGGTACAGTCAAGGTCCAATCATGTGCATCTCAACACTGAGGTACAGTCAAGTCCCATCAGATGCACCTCAACACTGAGGTACAGTCAAGGTCCAATCATATGCATCTCAACACTGAGGTACAGTCAAGTCATATTAGATGCACCTCGACACTGAGGTACAGTCAAGGTCCAGCCGTATGAATCTCAAGACTGAGGTACAGTCAAGGTCCAACCATGTGCATCTCAACACTGGGGTACAGTCAAGTCCTATTAGATGCACCTCAACACTGAGGTACAGTCAAGGTCCAGTCATATGCATCTCAACACTGAGGTACAGTCAAGTCCTATTAGATGCACCTCAACACTGAGGTACAGTCAAGGTCCAGTCATATGCATCTCAACACTGAGGTACAGTCAAGGTCCAATCATGTGCATCTCAACAGTGGGGTACGGTCATTGTCCAATCATATGCAACTCAACACTGAGGTACAGTCAAGTCCTATTAGATGCACCTCAACACTGAGGTACAGTCAAGGTCCAGTCATATGCATCTCAACACTGAGGTACAGTCAAGGTCCAATCATGTGCATCTCAACACTGGGGTACAGTCAAGGTCCAATCATATGCATCTCAACACTGAGGTACAGTCAAGTCCTATTAGATGCACCTCAACACTGAGGTACAGTCAAGGTCCAGTCATATGCATCTCAACACTGAGGTACAGTCAAGGTCCAGTCATATGCATCTCAACACTGAGGTACAGTCAAGGTCCAATCATGTGCATCTCAACACTGGGGTACAGTCAAGGTCCAATCATATGCATCTCAACACTGAGGTACAGTCAAGTCCTATTAGATGCACCTCAACACTGGGGTACAGTCAAGGTCCAATCATATGCATCTCAACACTGAGGTACAGTCAAGTCCCATCAGATGCACCTCAACACTGAGGTACAGTCAAGTCCCATCAGATGCACCTCAACACTGAGGTACAGTCAAGGTCCAATCATATGCACCTCAACACTGAGGTACAGTCATGTACCATCAGATGCACCTCAACACTGAGGTACAGTCAAGTCCCATCAGATGCACCTCAACACTGAGGTACAGTCAAGTCCCATCAGATGCACCTCAACACTGAGGTACAGTCAAGTCCCATCAGATGCACCTCAACATTGTGTTAACGCATTCTGCCTAACCAAGTGTAAATAAATGCAATGAATTTTCCTCGGAAGCAGAGGTCGGAGCTCTGATTTCACGTAACAGCTGCAAACTGTAACTTAATTACCATCCACTAACACGTTCATGTTGTGTTGTACCGCAGTAGTGTATTTCATCATTCTTAGTTTTACACCACATTCTGAACTATTTCAGCTGTATGGTAGCGACATGAAAGTCACAGAGTCTGAAACAGGCAATCCAGTGATCAGCAGCATGAACATCGATCTACACAACTGGGATACAATGACATGTGTCAACCAAGTCAGCGAGTCTGACCTTCTGATCCCGTTAGTGGCCTTATGACAAGAATAGTTGCCTGTTATGGCACGCTACAGCTTACGGTGAAATGACACCTGGTCGAGACAACATTACATGATCATTATACGAGCTATGTATCGTAACATGAATAGAAAAACGATTTAGGACTAGATTTGTTTTAAAAAGTGAAAAGAAAAAAAGTGTTATACGCGGAGCTAAAGGCTGAAGAGACGTGCACGTGTTGTGAATTATTTACGTGGTTTGAATATTGATCGGGATTTGCAAAAGCTTCCACATGGTAATCTCTGAGCTAGCGTTGGGCGACGGTGGTAGCCTGACAACAACAGACGTACGTCTTCAGCGTTCAGCTCGATCATCGTGCTTACTCAGCAGTCAGTCAGATTATATATGCAGCGCATCGACAACCTGTACTACTTATTCTGAAGCTAGCTGTTACTACTGCTGCTGCTGCTACTGCTACTGCTACTGCTGCTGCTGCTGCTACTACTACTACTACTACTACTGCTGCTGCTACTGCTACTGCTGCTACTACTACTACTGCTGCTGCTGCTACTGCTGCTGCTACTGCTACTGCTACTGCTACTGCTACTACTACTGCTGCTGCTGCTGCTACCGCTGAAGCTACTGCTACGAGTATGGCTTTGAATATCTTGACTACTACTCCTACTCCTACTACAGCGACTGCTGCTATCACTACCACTACTGCTACTGATGATGATGATGATGATGATGGTGATGATGATGATGATGATGATGATGATGATGATGATGATGATGATGATGATGGTGGTGGTGGTGGTGGTGGTGGTGATGACGACGACAACGACGACGACAAATGTATTGATAATACTATCACAGATACTATAACTACTGTTTATCACAGATACTACTACTACTACTGCTACTACTACTACTACTACTACTACTACTACTACTACTACGAGTATGGCTTTGAATTTCTGACTTCTCCAATCTTCATCTATACGTACAGGTGGACCTTTGCATCACTCACTCTATGACAAGAACTTATTTGGACGAATGATTTGACATGCGAACATTAGAAACCCGGTATTCCTGTTCCAGAACAGGTAAACTATGTACCTCTGCAACCTGAGAGTTGGGTACATGTGGGAGGTGACTGAATGAATTACCTTCCAGAACGGTCGGCTCAGGTGTCTGCATCCGACACAATCACCGCGACTGATGCTGAAGACTGATTGCTCACGTCGTGTATTATTGACGTCCACGTCGACAGCTGATGCTGACACCGTCGGTAGACACATACAGTGTTCCAGCTGTACTCATCGCATTAGTTTGAGATTGGCTGGGAGGGGGTGGGGTGAACGATATCACGGAGACAGTCAGCCCCACTGATTCCAAATTCAACAAAACTGCACACGTCTGCTTGTTCCAAATATTTCGCATTTAAAAGTAAGCCAATATGCCGGAAAAACATTATTAGCAGACCCATAAACATGACACACACATTTATTGTTTGTTTGTTGATTAACAATGCACTCAGCTACATCCTAGCTATAATTAAATCAGTTTGTAAGTAATCGTGTCAGGACCAGACAATCCAATGATCAACAGCATCAGTACCGCTCTATGCAATTTGGAAACAATGACGTGTGAACCAAGTCAGGGTGCCCGGCCACCTTATACAGGGTGCCGCAGATCAATTACAACCCGGATCTTCACGGGTAGATAAGCACCCACTAAAGCACAACTGCTTATATTTACTAAATATACACTTATGTATTCCGGTGGAGCGTCCACGTCACAGGTGAGAAACTATCGCACACAGATAGTCCGAATGACCAAAATTACATAAGTTCATGCTTACGGTATCAATCACAGGATTTGCTGGTCTAGACTAAAATACTATGGACTCTTAGATTTGGTAAAATCTAAAATTGACAGCATTGGGCATACATTTTTTTTATTTTTGTGAAATAGGAATTGGTGGACTGAGATTAAACCCTAAAATTAAGTACTCTTAAACAAATATATTTAACTACAAGACAAATCCTAAAGGACGCCAGGCTAGCTATTCTCGAAACGTTCGCAGCTCTAACTTCTTAAACCCACAGTTAATACATCTTTTGTGAGCTATATCGGGGGTCTGGGTGACTAAGGAATTTGACAATCACACATTTCAGTGATCTATGAATTAACGAGTCTGTACTAGACACACCAACAGATCTTGAAACGCCGTGTCCTATGTTGTCGGGTCCTGTGAAACTCTGTCGACCTTGGTACTGAGTGAGTGAGTGAGTGAGTGAGTGAGTGAGTGAGTGAGTTTAGTTTTTACGCCTCACTCAGCAATATTCAAGCTATATGGCGGCGGTCTGTAAATAATCGAGCCTGAACCAGACAATCCAGTGATCAACAACATCGTTCAGCGTAATTGGGAACCGATGACGTGTGTCAACCAAGTCAGCGAGTCTGACCACCCGATCCCGTTAGTCGCCTCTTATGACAAGCATAGTCGCCTTTTATGGCAAGCATGAGTTTCTGAAGGCCTATTCTACCCCGGGACCTTCACGGGTACCTTGGTACTGGCCAGGGGCCATATAATTGATGGTCTCTAGTACTTTAAACTCTTCGTCCAGTGCCTTCATAGGCGGCAATTCAATTCTGGGATACCCGCTGGCCATCTGGAAGGTATCCGGAGGCTATTCTTGCCGCAAGACTGTTTTGAGTCCTTAAACCCATTCAAGTAAATAATAGTAATTCTATCCTTTAAAGAGGTCCTTTCATAGACCTCAGTGTGTTATTTATATTTTTAGTAATGGTCATTTCAACTATAAATTATTATCTTGGGGACTTGTGCGTCGTCTATCCCGGGACCTACCACTGTGGTTTATTTCTTTTAAAATACGCTAATGGTATTAATCCAGGTGAAAACAAACTCACGGAAAAAAACAACTTAGTACTCGTCACCAAGGTAATATAGGTAAACCGAGTTAAATGTTGGACTACGCTAACCAATATGAACGACAAAAGACAGGCGAAAACAAATGACGATATGCCGCTTGGACTTATGCGATCAAGATAAATGTTTTCAAGTTTGGAAACGACTGGATTATTGAAGATTTGGGCAATGTTAACATATTGTCTATTCATACCACATATACAACGCGTACCTGGTTTTGAAACACAAAGATGGCATTTGTCAAAATAAAAAAGGTAAATGGAGAATTCAACTTGCACAGTTGTTTTACAGATCTTAAAAGTATATCGCACAGAAGTGACTGAAAACTGTGGTTCTCATCAGTCTATGGTAGAAATTAGGAAATGAAGAGGCTGTCAATTATACCACAAGTCCGCTTAAAGGAACTGTCTTCAGTTCAAAAATCACTCTAATTGAAAATGAATATCATTAATTTTTATACTTGTATGTTTTGCATTTCCTGAACAAAACAGCTCATCGATCCTACACACTATTTAAACCCTTTGCTGGAAACAAATCTATGCTGGGCGTCATCTACGAATAATATAGTTTAAAAAATACTGTAGTTAAAATTAAAAGTTGAATAGTTAAAATTTGTATTTACCGCAATGAATTTGTTCAAGTGACATCACCAATAATTGCCCTCCAATAATATCTTTTTCATAAGAGGCTGTGGTCTTTGCCTTGAAATCAAGATATGTAAATAGCAGTGCGCATACCCTACTTGTATTAATCAAACCTTATCCGTCTCTATCAGTTAATTGAGACCTGTGAAGGAAATATTGCCCCTCGTGGCATTGCATTTTTCTATGCAGTGCCTACGGGAAGGCTGTGGGCTTGTTTCGTAAAGATCTTATATCTTATCTTCTGGTCGTGGGAGATAGTAGGACTCTTAATTTGGTAGGGTGACGTGCCAAGACATGCCTTATTCATGTTTGTTTACTGTTGCATGAAAAGAGTGAGCTCCCCTGAACAGTGCCACCAAGCGGAGTCTACGTGGCCTATGGAGGCGGCCATATTTGTCAATTTGGAACGGCAAAATTAGCTAAGAAAATCTGTATATATCGCCATTGTCTTTTGTCATCTGCTCCCCAAAACATTTTCAGCATGTTGTTTAAACCTTTGCAATTCGTCACACTCGTGTTAGCTGCAATATATCAAGTTGGATGCGACGAACACGACCATACAGTAAGTAAACCTAGTCGGTTGCCGGTGAAATATATTTGTGTGATACATGGCATTTTATGCATTATTGCGTCGTTCCGATCAGTTTTGCAAGGTTGTTATTGCTCGATTTGTAGTGCAAATAAAGACCTAGTATCATTTTGATCATCAAGTGAGCTGACAAATGTTTAATTTTATGTGGACGAATGATGTAGTATTTTTGTGTTGTCAACATTGACGATCCATCCTGACATCCGCTGAATGTGAAACGTCATCGGTAGAAATTACCCGTTTGCGAAAAACCCTGAAGTTGTCATATGATTCGCAGTGATGTTTCATGTAGTCATTTTTCTGCTTTTTCTTCATTTTGTATTTTTGCCGAAGCTGGGGGAATATTCAGTGTCTTACTTTAGAATCGTGCGTCGTGGACAAGCAGTTGTCATGATTACGAAGCTGATGATAATAGATTAGTTCACATCCTGCTCACACATGTTCTTGCACTAGCTTTAATACAAAAGAAATGACCTTGCACAGATTATATGTTATGCGTTTGTGGATTCATTACTGTACATGATGTATTGGGCAGATGCTTACGACTTGTTATGAATCACAGTAGTCACTGTATGTCTGCAGTGGCTTCTAACTTCAGTGCATATTTTCCATGATTTCGTTATGCATTTCAAGATACACAAACGCGTACTTACCAGCATACCTATTTTCTTATTATATACATTAAAGTTGTAACGTGTGTGTGTGTGAGAGAGGGGACACAAGACAGAATTACTTGCATATATTACCAAAAGTGAAAATGACATATCTTGGAATTTTCTTAAAGGACATGTTCATTGTTCTAGGCGTCATTAAGGTCACGGGAATAGATTGCTTGTCATTTTATCATTATTCTTGTAAAATGTATCCCGTTCACATATATATAGTAATGTATCAGCATACATGGCAGGTTTTGTACAAGTGCATGCAGAAATACAATTATAAATATGCAGTCCAAAATCTTTTGCGTGTGAAAAATTTCATTAAAATCCTGAAGCATGTTAAGTGTATTGTCTATATGTTGCGGTTTTAAGGTACTTTTTAAAATTACGTAGATCAGAATCTTTGTCCAAAACATGCACACAAATGTTTTTTTTGCATGGTTCTATTATTTTTGGGTGTGAAAAACGCAGGTTTCTGCATTAGTGTGAACACTGCATGTACGTATTTCAACTGTCGGAAGTCAATGTATTGAGGGACGGACGAGCCTAATGGACATAGAACTTCTTGTGGTTTTTGTTCAGCACTGCACTCAGCAGTATTCCAGCTGTGGCAACGTTCTGTGTGATCCACATCAATAATAAACATCAGTGTAAACATGGTAAACCCTTAAACTACTCGAATGGTACAGTTAAATGATGTAAGCTAAATATTCACATGATCTATATACAGGTCAGACTTTGTAATTGTTTTGTTTGTTGTTTAACATTGCACTCACTAATATTCCTACAATTTGATGGCAGTCTCGAACTATCGAGTCTGGACCAGAGAACACCATGATCAAGAGCATAGGCATCCATCTAGGCAACTGGGATACAGTGACCTGTCAACCAAGTCAGCACACATGACCACTTCATCCTGTTATCTTATGATTTATGTAGATTTACTAATACATACCGAATGCACACATATCATGTTGGAAAGTTCCTGTGTTAAACAACATTATTCCTCCAAATGATTAACTGCCAATAGGTTGATTGATTGTTCATTATTCTCAAATCAGATTGTTTAATTTTGATGGTGGACATGTTTAATTTTGATAGTGGACATCATGTAAATTATTGTCAGGTGTGCGAGTCCTCAATACTGTCCAAATATAAATCTTTGCTTTGCTGCACAGCTGTAAGTGGGAATATAAACTATGTGAAATACCTAAAGCAAAGCCATATCCCCATTTGAGAAATTGGTTGTAGTTCAGTAGTAGATTGTTGACAATGACATGGACAGGATTAGATATTGTTTCTTTATGTGCATATTAATGGACACATTTGCCGAACAAGGTAATGGGTTGATATAATTGCTGTAACTCTCTTCATTTTTGTTATTTTGATAGCGGTGATTTAATTCTTCTACAATTTTAACACAAACAACATGCACTTCTTAGTAGTGAGTGTGTGTGTATGTGCGTGCATGCATGGCATTTGATCAACTTAGACAATATATGTAACATCTAGATACAGTGTTCATGAATGGTGTGCCAAAGTAACAGGACATTGGGTCCTGTAAGTTTCAGATGTCTGTCTGACCCCCCTGAACATTCACAGGACCCATAGAACATAATTAGGCGCACATTTCAGATTTAACATTTCGTGTAAATGGCATTGAAGTTATTGACTTTATATGATAACAAACATAAGATTTATAAACAGCTAAAAAGTGTCACATGCCACAAGTAGCAACTTCAGACAAAGACATTGTGAAATATTCAGTCAGACACTGGGTTTGGGTGGTTGGTGCCTTTTATCTGACCTTTGACAAATCTGCCGGATTTGTCAGATAGGCAGACGTCTTTTATGAACACTGTAGATATTACAGCCTTTTCATAAATTCTCTAAAACAGTAATAAATTAATTATGGTAGGATTGTAAGGCAACAATGTTAACATTGACATTTCTTAGCTTTTGTCAAAAATAAGCCATGATGTCAAAACTGACTGAGCTCTGGTGAACATAATCCTGCCAGGATGGTTATTTTGTCTGCTACAAGTTTGTTAAAGGCTTAAATTACAGTGATCAAGAGTAATTCCCCTAGATTGGTTGTTTCTTCAGTTACGTCTCCCCACCAAAATGATAACTTAGAGTTCTTCATTGCGCCAACAGCAAATGCAATTCGTATTATAGGGGCATATCCTTGCTTTAATGAACAAAATGAAGGACAGTTTTGGGGAATTAATTGGAAAATAATTTTATCTTTTTCCTCTTTTGTATTGCTATCTTTATTATTATAAAACAACCCATAAAAATAAATCAAAACATTTTATTTTTATTTTAACTTCATCTGTCAGTGGTTAGAGTATGTGTGTTCAATACATAGCTAACATCTCTTTATGATGGTTCTATTTAGTCTGATTGTTACTTAATAAAAACATTCAGAAACAACCAATGTGCTCACTACAGACTAATATGGAAATATTATTACAACCCCAAACTTTAAAAGTAGATAAAGTTTTGAAATATTTCCATTGAAATTAGAAAAGTGAACAACCCATTAATAGCAAGTTGAAGATTTTGATGACTGTGTTTTAGTAGCAGTGGATGAGTCAGGGAGACATTTGGAAATGGAAGCCAGTGTGACAAGGTATTCTACTCCAAGCCGACTATTCTTTGTTTCATTCCCTTAATGCAGAGAACTAGGCAGGGTTTCTAGAGGTACCATCTATTAGCATCCTTTGTTACAACACTTCCTAGTAGATATGTCCACAATATCACTGTTAGTGTATGTGCTGTGTTGATGTATTTCCCCATTATTTTCAGTATAGTGAAGCTGATGAGGTCGTGTTATGGATGAACACTGTGGGTCCCTATCACAATCGCCAGGAGACGTATGAGTACTATTCTCTCCCGTTTTGTCGTGGACCCAAGGAGAGTATTAGTCATTACCATGAAACCCTTGGCGAGGCCTTACTTGGAGTTGAGCTGGAATTTAGTGGGGTCGACATTGACTTCATGGGTAAGAATTGTTTTCGTCATTCTGTGCTTGACACACGTTGCAATGTGCTGTAATTTCATTATCTGGAGATACATTATTTGACATCTTTAAGCTTGTCACATGCAAAGGAACTTCTTAAATTGTCAACTTGCAATTTTGTACATACATCTTTCTTGTGAAATATGATTGTTTTTTAACCCTGATTTTGGAATCTCAGTCATTTGCTTCAAGGGAAACCCTCCCCTTTGTGTAAGAAATAATATTCTATTACATACCTTTGTCTTAGTGATTGATGTGATGAAAATCTTTCTTACCACAGCTGATGTGACCAAGACCAAATATTGTTCAGTGGACTTGTCTGAGGAGAAGTATCAAGCCTTCAGCTATGCTGTGAAGAATCACTACTGGTACCAGATGTACATTGATGATCTCCCTATATGGGGTAAGAACTGTTCACACTAACACCTGTATTTGGTCAAGAATAGCATATACTGAATATACTGTGGATAAGTGTAGATAAACTGGATGTTGCCAAAATGAATTCTTCGCTATATACCATGCAGTAGTAACATTTATCTATCAGAAAAATGGATTGCCAATATTCCCTTGGCTTATCTTGTGACAGTTAAAATATGAAATATACCCAATAATTCATGAAAACAAGGCAGTCATCTTGCCTCTTCGTGATCATCAGCCATTTTGTAAGCAATTGACTATCATCTAATCAGAATGCTGCTGTCAAATTTGTCAGCCAGTCAAATTTAACCTTACGATGTTATGGTACCAATATTGCAATGAAGAGGTTTATGGGTCATGCAGTTGTTTACAAACACAAGGTGGGACAGACAGAACATGACAAACATTTGTACCTTTTAATATTCATTTTTGATACAGTATCTGCAATTGATTATATCGGCATTAGTGATTACAGTGATAATTTATTTGTAAAAGCTATAGGTTGAAGAGATGAACATGTGTGTTTGCTTGTCATTCAAGTGTTATATTAGAACTGGGTTGGACAATAAGCCCTTATTTGGAATTACATAATGCTTTTTGTGTCGGCTAATCTGATTGGCTTATTGAAAGCCGTCATCTTTCTAGGTCATCAAAACATCATATCAGTAAGTTGTAATGTCACTTTGAAACGGTTTGCCTCTAAAATGCGTGCACATTAATGACTTAACAATAACTTTGGGTAATGTAAATGAAGATTTTTCAGTTAACCATTGCTATGAAATCTGTGTGTCAAAAATGACACAATATCCAAAAGTGATATTCGTCTACAATGAACAGTGACCTCTGGCACATAAATACTGAAGTTTACTCTGAATTTTATTTCTTAATAGCTGTAATGGAATAAAAGTTTTTCCTCATAAATCACCCACCTAAAATGAGTGTCGATGAGTGCAAGTTATTGAGTGGGCAGATCTGGAAAATCCTGGTATGTGCTATATTTCAAATCAGTTCATTGTCTAGAATATTTACTGTCATCAAAAGTGGTCTCTTGTACATTATTTCAGTTGCTAGAGATACATGCACAAATGTTACAGAAAAATTGAAAAAAGAATTGAATGTGTTTTCATTTATCTCCTGTATTGAAGCAACAAAGTAGGCTCTTAATATGGGCATGACAGTGGCTGTTTGTATTTACCAATAAACATTCAAAAAAATTGTTTAGCATTGTTAAGATGCAGACTTTGATAGGACGTTACCAAAATTGTTAGACTTACAGTGCCCTGAGATTCTGGATTAAAACGCTTGAATTGCAAGCAAAACTACAATGTCAACCCTCTGTCATGTTGTATTATTTGAACCCTGATTTCTGAATATCAGCGATTTGAAGTAATGCTTTTCTGATCAGGAACTGGTAGTCACATTTTTGTGAATAAGATAGCCATAAGAATAGATATAGTTAAGAGCTGTGACGATACAGAAAATTCACGATACAATGCATATTGCAATATCGTGGAATGATACAAAACGATTCGATGCACGTCATGATATGCTGTCTTTTGTTATTTCTTCAGAAATGTTTATTTTGAGATAGATTAATGTCATCTGAAGTCAATGTATTTCTTGTATCTGAAGTCAATGTATTTCTTGTATCTGAAGTCAATGTATTTCTTGTAACAGGTGAACTATGACGTGTGTATGGATTACTGACAAAGTAACATTCCTAACATGATTTGGAAGCAGTCCTGAAAAGATACAACATGTTGTGTAATGTGTAAATTGTAACCTGATGTCACTAAAATGATGTGCATTTTCTGTTGATATTTTTGATCGTCAGTCCTTCTAGCCAGCCTTAATAATTATTAATGTTAAACTTTTGATTCTGTGAACAGGTATTGTTGGCGAGATCGAGGAGAGTGGAGATGGTTTGTATATCTGGACACACAAGAAGTTTGACGTCGGCTTCAATGCAAAACAGATTGTTGATGTCAATCTGACTAGTGAAGCTAAGGTTAAACTTGCTCCCAACAAGAAGATTTCATTCACATACGAGGTAAGTGGAACTTAAGGAATGTTTTATACAAAAGCTAAGTCACACATGCAAGTACTTCTTGTGACGTGGGTGTGGATCAGAACGTCAGACCCTGTTATCTGTTCTGTTTTGTTCTGACTACATGACTATGTTTCTCAAAACAATTGTATGTTTGTCAGCACTCCATTGATCTGTCAATGTCAAAACAGTGATTTGGGTGACAATGATTCGAGACTTCTGTAAGCATGAAAAATGCGGCAAACCAAAAAGTACTGACAGGACACTGTTTGGATTATGGATTAAATGTATTATGAAGGATATTAAAATGCGTTTAAAAAAATTTCTTACTTATATCTTATATTTATATAAACAAAATGTGTTGATCACACAAACTTTTGCTTCTGAGTATATTTGTAACAAGGTTTGTTTGGTATTTAGGTGAAATGGCATCAATCAAAGGTGAAGTTTGAGGACAGATTCGACAAGTACCTTGACCCCAACTTCTTCCAACACAGAGTAAGTTTCAGTGGTTGTTCTTGTCTAATCAAAGATATTCATGTCAGACAAAGCTTGAGTGTTACTGTAACCTCCTACTGGTGCCCAGAGATGTTCCAGGAATACTGCCTAAAGAGTGCATTTACGTACTACTTTTGCAACTTCCTCCTGGTGCCCAGTTATGTTCCAGGAATACTGACAAGAGAGTGCAGCTAGTTACTACTGTTGCAACCTCCTACTGGTGCCAGGTGATGTTCCAGGAATATTGCCTAAACACTTGTGTGCATCTAGTGTATTTCATTTCATCTGTGTATTTCAGATCCACTGGTTCAGCATCTTCAACTCCTTCATGATGGTGATCTTCCTGGTGGGATTGGTCAGCATGATCCTGATGAGGACATTGCGCAAGGATTACGCCAGGTACAGCAAGGAGGAGGACCTGGATGACATGGTATGTCCTGTGTATAATATCAGAGGTGGAAATAGCCCACTGTCCCGGTCCAGTGTCTCTTTTTCTGTGGGCAAGCAAATTTTTGTGTCACACTGCACCTGTGTCCAATTTACTTTCCAATGTTAATTATGTTGATATTTAAAACATCAAGGGTATTGTCCGGTTTAGTGGAACAATTATCAGGTCAATCGAATTTACATGTACAAATGTACCAGAGTATACTAGCAATGTTTAAAGTATTTCCACCTCTGAATATGTATGTTCCAGTGATTTAACAATATTGCTGGAATATTGCTATAAGCATTTTAAAATGCGTACTAAGATTTGTTATATCCTGACCTGTGGTGGCAAGTTTCACGTAAGTGGTAATGTCTAAGGCCTGCAGCACTTTATACCTTTGTCTATTATTACTGATATACCCTGAATAACTCTTCAAGTGTAATTATATTCGCTCACTCACATCTCGACTAGGTCTTACGGAAAAGAACGGTTTGGCTGCAATAAATGTTAAGAGAGGATTGACATTTCTGCCGTGTCATTAATGATTTGCCACTGCCTCTTGAAAAGAGGTGTTTATGCATTGGTGGATATCAAACATTACATAATAACAGTAATGAAACTATGTTTTGGTAAGACCAACCTTTGAGGTAAATTACTACTACTAAATATTATTGATCCGAGTGTGAAATTAGATTCCAACATACAATTCTATGTCTTTATATCCCTGTTATGATGTAATACATTTGAACCCTGATTTCTGACTGACAGTGACTTCAAATTTTATCTTGCTGAACAGGGATACATGATATGATGTTAGGGGGTGATATTTGGCTAAGGGCGATAAATTCTGTTCAGTTGTTTGCAAGAAATATGAAACTGTTTTATCTTTTGAATAATGGTTTCAGAAAGAGTAAAGGGAAAAAAGTCTTGCCTTTTTGAGTTTAAAGAATGCCTAGGTGTTTAATGTTTACGAACCTATTTTAGTCAGTGTTACTTTATAAAATCTCCTTTGTAATTGCCATGCAAATGCTCAGATTATCCATGTCAACATTGTTTTCATTTTTTAACAAAATCTGTAAACATGAAAAGGTCAAACAAACTAGGAATTCCTCCATTGACACTTTCAGCCAACTTTAGATAATGGTTTGGCATTTTCAGTGATGGGATCCTTTGACACACGTGGCAACACCTGTTCATGATTATGTCTGACATTTATATGATGCCTGTAATATTCTCCCAGTTTGAGAATATGAGTTGGTTGTAACACTACCTTCCTGACTTAGCTGTTGTGCGAATCCCTGTTATGATGTAATACATTTGAACCCTGATTTCTGACTGTCAGTGACTTCATATCTTACCTCGCTGAACAGGGTTGGGTAGTTATACAGTGATGTTAAATGGTATATTTTTTAACATATGATTTCAAATATGATGCTTAGAAGTGCAATTTTGGTCAAGATCATGCTGAGAAATAGTTTGTTTGCGAAAACTGTGTTTGTGATAATTCTCCAAATATCATTGCTGTGATTTGTCCCTGGGCCATCAGTCCATGTTAGTTTATGCATAGGTAATTTGTGCCAAAGCACTCCAGGCTTGTTAGTAAATCTCTTTAATGTCATCTGTATTGAGGATAGTAAATGTTTGTAAATCTCAACAGCGGGTGAGAAGTCAGGTGAGATGTGGCATTTCACACTGCTGTTTGTTAACTCTAAAACATTATGTGAAATAGACATTAGAATTTTCTGAAAAACACAAATTGTTACCTTTACAAAATAGCTTATTATGAAAGTATTTCTGGGTAAGAAGGAAGGGGTAAATTCACCCATGTTGTGATAGTAAGACAAAAGTTGTATGCTTATTGTGAATTAATGCCTTTGAAAACTATTTCTGAATTCAAACAAATTCATGTTAATGTTTCTGAATAAACATTTGACATAAAATGTGTGTGAAAGGAGATTAGGAAAGCTTGGCAGGAAGATATTTACTTCTTGTTGTTAACACTAAAAATAAGTCATGTAATATTGGATTAGTATGAGGATGTATTTTTAGAGGAAACCAGAACAGTTTCAGCAGAGAGTCAGTGAATTGTATGACAAAATGTGAAATCCCTGTTATGATGTAATACATTTGAACCCTGATTTCTGACTGTCAGTGATTTCAAATCTTATCCTGCTGAACAAGGATATGTGGATACTTGATATGGTGTTAAGGGATTGATTCCTTTGCGAGAAATACCAATTTTCAATCATGTGAATAATCAGTTTGGAAAGAGTAAGGGGGAAAAATAGAATTGCCCTTCTTATAAAGAGTTTACACAGTGCCTTGGTTTTGAATGTTTACCAATCTATTTTAGTCAGTTCATCATGCAGTAAAGAATGTTGAACCTCTCTTGTTATACCCACTGTACGAAGTAACGGGAGTTTATAGCGTTCATTCTGTTGGTCCTTCCGTCCAATTTTGTCCAGAGTGTCTCTCTTAAAGTTTACATACTAGGTACACCAAACTTCATGCACATGTTAATGGTTACCCATAAGTGTGCCTTTAGCTATTTTGCAGTTTTTCTGAATTTTTCCCGTTTCCATGGAAACATGACATCGTACCAAATGTGTTTGATGCTTTTGTCCACATCATAAACCTTACATGCTAGGTTCACCAAACTTCACACATAATTTGATCATTACCCTTAGATGAGCTTTATTTTTGGCTATTTTGAACTTTTTTCAGAATTTTGTTGTTTCCACGTGAAAAGTCTTGGTGCAAAAAGTGTTTGATGGTTATTTTGCCACATCATATCACTACAACTATACATGCTAGACTCACCAAAATTAATACACAAGTTAATCATGACCAAGAGATATGCCATGTGCTGTTTATTTGCAAAATGTGATTAATCAATTTGCAAAATGTGATTAATCAAAGTGTGATGTTAACTTTTCACTTTTCATGGTCTTTCTTTGTGTCATATGTACCAATATGTGGTTTATTCTCTAGAGTAGTTATTTCCTTGATGTTATCAACATGTGATTTAGTTTCTATATCTACATGGGTTGTTTTGTTCAAGTACAAGTATAGCTCTGATTCTAAATATTTCATATATGCAAAGATGTAAGTGGCAAAACCATTATCTAACATATACCTAAAGTTTAGTAGAGTCAAGGAGAAAGACTTTTGTGAACTGCTGATCCTTGTAACATTATGTATCAAGACTCAGACTGGGAAGTGGTGGTATGTGCTCACTTCTACACTTGTAAATTGCCTGGCAAATGCTCAGATTGTCATTGTCAAAAGTGTTCTTTTTTATTTATATATTTTACAAAATACGTGAACAGAAAAATTATCAAACAGTCTAGGAATCCTCTCTTTGTTAGGATAGCAATTGTTTTCCTTCAGCATCAAAAAGTGTGACTCTTTCAGCCTACATTAGATAATGGCTTGGCATCCTGTTTTTTCAAAGATAGGGATACTCAGACACACCTGGACACAGAACCTTAATACTGGCTTCATAGTGAGTGAGTGAGTTTAGTTTTGCGCCACACTCAGCAATATTTTAGCTATATGGTTGTGGTCTGTACATAATTGAGTCTGGACCAGACAGTCCAGTGATCAACAACATGAGCATCGATCTATCGATCCCCAAATAATCCTTCCACTGTTGCTGGAATATTGCTGAGTACAGTGTAAAACTAAACTTGCTCACTTACCTTGCTGAGCAGGATTTGATACTTACATTTTTAAGACATTTTGTTCATGATCATGGTAGTAAATAGTTTAATTTGGAAAACTGTGTTATGATAATTCTCTGAGTATTTCAATGTATAACATTTGTGTTGGCACGTTCTGTGTGGAAATTTTTACTTACCTCTGAAAATCAAAACTGTGAAATGCAATTTGTTTGTACATGGATGAAAATGAGGATTCCATTGAAGGATGTTCATGCCCCTTGTGAAGTGTACAATGAACTGAAATCCCTGTTATGATGCAATACATTTGAACCCTGATTTCTGACTGTCAGTGACTTCACATCTTACTTTGCTGAACAGGGTCGGATAAGTTCAAATGTGAAATAACTTAAATTAATATTCACACTATTTATTGTGTGCATGCATGTCTCTATCCATGTCCTTTTTTCGGTGTTAGCTTCATTTGCAGAAATATTATTGGCCATGTCTGAGGAAATGAAGACGAGTTTTATGTCCATTCTGTTGTTAACAGGAGAAGGACCTCGGTGACGAGTATGGCTGGAAGCAGGTTCATGGCGATGTATTCCGACCAGCGTCACACCCCATGATGTTCTCTGCCCTCATTGGCACTGGCTACCACATCGGCATGGTCTCCATCTGCGTCATCACATTTGCCATCATCGGAGAGCTGTACACAGAGTAAGTACTAGCTATCAAGTGGAACAGTTACCGAAAGTAGTATTAATTTACAGGTATTTACTTATCTGAACAACTTCACTTGTGACCAGCAGAGATCCTTTGGCATGTTTCACAAAACTCTTGTAAGGCTAAGATCTTTTAACCTTTGTTGTAGCATTTGTACCTTTTGTACTGTAACACAAGATTTTTGTGATTCAGGGCCCAGGTTAGAATTTTCCTTCTGCAACCCATGTTTGTTGTTGGAGGCAATGGGAGGGCTAGGTGACTTGTTTAACACATCATTGCATTTCACTTGTGATGGTCAATTGATCTTTTGATTGTCTGGTCAAGACTTGCTTAATTACAGACTACCGCCATATGGCTCTAATATCCCTTAGTGTGGCGTTAAACAACAAACAAATCACATGGAAAATAGTCCAAAATATCACTGTGATTTCTCAAGACAGTTTTGAGTTAAACAAACACTTGGGAATTTTCAGCCCCACAGTTGATCAAACTGAGTAGTATAAGGCACATATCTCACTGAAGAATGGGTTCTTTCAGGAGGGGTTCTCTGCTCAGCACTGCCATATTTGTGTATGCTGCTACTGCCCCTGTCAATGGCTACTGTGGAGGTGGCCTCTATGCCAGGATGGGAGGTGAGTCCATTTGTTCATGTCTTGTTTTTTATTCAAAGCATTCTTAAAGAACAGACCGTTTCCATGAGAGAAAGGATTGTTTGTTTTCGAACAATACCTTGAATAATGATACAAGTAGAATAAAGAAGCAATTGTCTTGTTTAGAAAATGCCTGACAAGGTAGATATGTTGATACTTCTTTAAAATTCAGTTCATTTTAAGATATTGCCTGTAGACTGCAGATATCAATATCTAAGTATGAGTGTTACTTAGTGTGTAATGACTTGTGTATCAGGTAAAGTATGGATCAAGCAGATGCTTCTGAGTGCCTTCCTGCTTCCGTCGCTGGTTTGTGGGATGGCATTCTTCATCAACTTCATCGCTATCTACTATCACGCTTCCAGAGCCATTCCCTTTGGCACCATGGTAACTACAACAACCTTCATGCATAGTTATCATTTGCATCACAATAGCTGGTAGTTTTTTGCGTAACAGACAATTTTAGGCTTTTCATAAGGGAGTGTCACTGATAGAGACCTGTGAAGGTCCCGGGGTAGAATAGCCCTTCAGCAACCCATGCTTGCCGTAAAAGGCGACTGTGCTTGTCGCAAGAGGCAACTAATAGGATCGGGACTTGATTGACACGTGCCATCAATTCCAAATTGCGCAGATCAATGCTCATGTTGTTGATCACTGGATTGTGTGGTCCAGACTTGATTATTTACATACCACCTCCATATAGCTGGAATATTGGTGATTGCAGCGTAAAACTAAACTCACTCACTCACCGATAAAAAGGAAAACAAATTTTGCAAGTTTGACAAAGTTCTAAGGTACAATTTCAGAACAACATACTGTAAAATGTTAACGTTACACTTTGAAGTCCACATCATAATGTATTTTTTCCAACCATATGAGCTCTTGAGTTGAATATCGTCATTCCCTTTCGTTTAGACTTTGCAGATGTCTCAATGTATTTACATTGTTCCCAGCTTTAGCATTTTTGGTTTAGTTAAGAGTGTTTTAAGTTATTTCTTGTAGTTCTTTCATGTTCCTTGAATATGTAGTAATGTTGCTTATGTTTCTAGGTTGCTGTGAGTTGTATCTGCATCTTTGTGATACTCCCCCTAACCCTGGTGGGGACAGTGCTGGGCAGGAACCTCGCTGGCCAACCCAACTACCCTTGCCGCATCAATGCGGTACCCAGGCCCATACCAGAGAAAAAATGGTGAGTCGATTTCCACTCACAAGTTTTCTGTTAGAAAGTTAAATGTTTATGCATTTGGACTATTGTAAGTACTGTTAAGGCTGCTCTAGTGCTTGATTCAGTCCATATCAATGGCATCAGCGATTGAAACATGGGTTAAGTGTTGTTGCAGGCTAATGATGAATTTGATCTGGATTTGAAATTTGTTGTCATAAGTAGACTTTTATGAACCAGTATTGTTGATACAAATAGATACCTCTAGGTTTTAACTACTGCTCTTCTTTGTAGTCTAAATTTAAGTTTTCAGGTTTTTAATGGTAGAATAAGTGTTCTTTTACTGTATGGCTAGAGTTTTCCAAATGGCTAACAGCTGAAGGGAGGATGTAACTCCAGCTAGGGCCCATGCAGGAAGCAAGTCCCCATGGTCCTTAGTATGGTGATCTACCTTCATTTGTTGGCAACCTATAGCTCATTTTTATATTGTACTGTCCCCTATAGATACATTGTTTAAGGTCTAATCACTAGTTTTACATTCTACTCTGATATTCTTGTTAGTTTTACTGTCCTTTGTTGACAGGTTGTAACAATGTATGTGCTTTTAATTTATTTGTATTTTTATAATTAATCGTTCTTGTCACGGTATGGCTGCAATATTGCCGATGTCACTCGCTCACTCACTTTATTGTACTCATGTTACTTTTAATGTATGCACACTGTAGTGTGTTTAATATCTGTGATTGAGACAAATTAATGTCATTAGCTAATGTCGTTCTCTTGTCACCCTGAAGACCGGAGTTCAATTAAATATCACTTGGGTACAATGTGTGAAGCATATTTCTGGTGTAACCGGCAGTGATATTGCTGGAATATTGTTAAAGGCAGCGTAAAACTAACTTGCTCACTCACTCCCTCTTACAGATGTTATTCAGAGGAAAGTGAAATACTGAAACGTCAGTTAAGTTCCAGATTGTTCCTTTACACTGATATTCTTTCCCCAGGTTCATGGAGCCAGGAGTGATTGTGGTACTTGGAGGAGTACTGCCATTTGGCTCTATATTTATTGAAATGTGAGTAATAAGAGCCTTTACAATTTCCACCTTGACATTAGAATACTTAAAACAAATCATGGAAGACCAATTCCTCACTTGGTCATGTATACTTTTGGATGGAGATGTTTCATTACTTGGTCATTATTCTTCAAAATGTCTCAAGACCCGTGAAGGTTCCGGGGTAGAATAGGCCTTCAGCAACCCATGCTTGCTATTAAGAGGCGACTAACGGGATCGGGTGGTCAGGCGAACTGACTTGGTTGACACATGTCATCGGTTCCCAAGTACGCAGATCGATGCTCATGTTGTTGATCACTGGATTGTCTGGTCCAGACTCGATTGTTTACAGACCGCCGCCATATAGCTGGAATATTGCTGAGTGCGGCGTAAAACTAAAACTCACTCACTCACTGACTCAAAATGTCTCAAAAGTGGCTTGTCTTGACCTTCTTTTGACTTATCTTATAAATTCTTTCCTGTGAACACTGTAAACTTGTGAACTACTAAAGTTGCCATATTGAGAGCATGAAGCTTAAAATCATGACTAGTACTCTGTATGGGGACAGTTTTGTGTTCAACTGATTAAGATTTTAGCATTTAAGCAGAGTATGTTTTGGCTGTGTCTGTTACTGAATCACTTGGGGTACATAATCTCACACATGAGCTACAAGTGGATAGCTACTTTTTAATATGACTCCAATACAGTCCATCACCCTTTCATGATGATTAATTTTTGAACCCTGATTTCTGACTGTCACTGATGTCAGCTTTTCTTCTGAGAGGGGTGTTAATTGCATAGATTGACCTACACAGTTGAGCCAGAGCTGGATATTGTATGTTACGTCTTTCTGTTTCAGGTATTTTATTTTCACCTCATTTTGGGCCTACAAGATATACTACGTGTATGGCTTCATGTTCCTTGTGTTCGTCATACTAGCCATCGTAACTGTGTGTGTCACCATCGTGTGTACTTACTTCTTGTTAAATGCGGAGGACTATCGATGGTGAGTTCAAGCTATCAAAATTCTGAAACACTGAATATCTGGATTTGTATTCAGCAACCCATGCTTGTCATAAGACTAGATGTATTTTGTATTTGCGTTGCCTTGGTTTATGCATCTCATCATATCACTTCCCAGTTGCATAGATCGATGTCAGTCACTGGATTATCTGGTCCATATTATTGACAAGCCTTGGTAAATAAGTTGCATATTACCAAGTATGATATCAAACATCAGTTGTACCTTTCAAATGTCTGATGAAGGAAGGGAGATAATCAGTTTTTCTGATTCCTTCAGCCTCCTTGCGATATAAGGACTTTCTCTTAATGCTTTATGTACCACTTTATCTTGTGTTTCTATTTGTGTTTACTGGTAAATCTCTGAAGCTCAAATGGATGTACCACTTTAATATGAACATGATGTACTACTGCAGTTAGGAAAAAAAATATTACTTGTTTATCCCTGTTTTGATGATTATTATTTGAACCCTGATTTCTGATTCATCAGTGATTTCAAATTTATTACTGAACAGGGAGACTTTTGTGTTGTATGTATTAGATATGTACACACTGATCAGGGGCAGTGGGGTTATTTTCTCTCACTGAAGATTCGGGTTCGATTCCCCACAAGGGTACAGTGTGTCAAACCCGTTTCTGGAGTTGCATATATTGCTGGAATTTTGCTAATAGCAGTGTAAAACAAAACTAACTGATTTACTATTATGTGCCTAAATGTTTACCATGAATTACAGACCCGTGAAGGTCCCGGGGTAGAATAGGCCTTTAGCAACCCATGCTTGCCATAAAAGGTGACTATGCTTGTCGTAAGAGGCGACTAACGGGATCGGGTGGTCAGACTAGCTGACTTGGTTGACACATGTCATCGGTTCCCCATTGCGCAGATTGATGCTCATGTTATTGATCACTGGATTGTCTGGTCCAGACTCGATTATTTACAGACCGTCGCCATATAGCTGGAATATTGCTAAGTGCGACGTAAAACTAAACTCACTCACTCACCATGAATTACAAGTATAGAAGCCTGTGTTGTCAAGCTGATTCCAGCTTGTATAATTGCAGAACAACTGTTTTGTGTTTCAGGCAGTGGACCAGCTTCCTAGCTGCAGCTTCAACTTCAGGATACGTCTATCTCTACTCATTTTATTATTTCTTCTTCAAAACAAAGTAAGTCATCATGATAAGATGTAGTTTTTCGTTACTTTTGAAATTACCTTGACTCTCAGTTTTGTAAAAATGTTCTTTTATGACATTTAAAATCTTCCTGAAAGATAAATTCTTGCGCTACTTAACTTGGATAAAAAAAAGGTCAGTCTAAAGAATATATTAATATATGTATCTAGTCTTTTTGAGATATATAGGAAAAAACACAATATCATAATCATTCCAGCAACACAATATTGTGCTAGAAAAAAAGTATCATTCCAGCAACACAGTATTGTGCTAGAAGTTGGACTTGGTATTTTATGAGGTGCTTGTAGGTTTTTGTGTTCTTCCTCTGATAGTTTGTTTTCCTGTTGCAGAATGTATGGGCTGTTTCAAACAGCCTTCTACTTCGGGTACATGGCATTGTTTAGTATTGCCCTTGGAATAATGTGTGGTAAGTGGACTATTGCAGGGTGCAGGAAGATATTCTCTACAACAGCTGTAATTGGCAGTACAATTTTGTGCCAGAATCCATCAATCTGTTCCATGTTTGTCGTAATAGGCGACTAACAAGACTGGGTTGTCAAGATCTCTGACTTGGTTGACCCATGCCGTCGTAATCCTATAATGTGGATTGATGCTAATGCTGTTGATCACTAGCTGGTTTGGTTCACTCAAATATATCTACAGATCGCTGCTGTATAGCTGGAATATTGCAAAGTGCTACATTTAACAACAAACTGACCAACCCATAATGTGTTCTGTTCCCAGGTTCATTCTTTGTTAGCTCAAAAATCCTCTGTTTTGGTTTTTGCCATAAAAGGCGACTATGCTTGTAGTAAGAAGTGACTAACGGGATCAGGTGCTCAGGCTCACTGACTTGGTTGACACGTCATCGGTTCCCAGTTGCGCAGATTGATGCTCATGTTGTTGGTCACTGGATTGTCTGGTCCAGACTTGATTTTTTACAGACCACCGCCATATAACTAGAATATTGCTGATTGCGGCGTAAAACTAAACTCACTCACTCACTCACTGATTTGATTTTACCTCAAATGATAGTCATTGAATTAAGTAACATGTCCTTGACCCTTGTTCTGCCAAGCTGAGACATAATGGAATTAGTAGTGCTGTGTGTCATTTGCTCGTAATGAAAGGGAATAAACGGAATATCCTGAAATGAAGTAAGGAGTACCCTTCAATTCATTTTTTGTTTAAAGTTAAGTTTTATCTTACCTGACACTACACATGGCTTACCAACCTAAACCTGACAAAGTACCGTCATACAGTGAAGTATATGAGGTGTTATAGGCCAAGGTAGATAACTCAGGGAAACTGGGACAGATACTTCAATCTCTTATTGTTATTGTCCTTCTAGTTAGTACTATTAGTCTGTTAGGTTAGGGTAGGGAACATAAAGCACTATACAGCTTAATGTGAGTATACAAAATGTGCATTTATACCATAATGTTCTTTTCTTATATATGAGTTGTTTTCTTTTATGCCCTTTGAAAGTAAATTTTCAAACATTTCAATACAAATTTTCTTGAATTCTGCAATTGATATCCTGTTTGTTTTCTCAATTTGATCTGTTGGATTGATCGAGCAATTTGACACAGTTTCTGTCACAAACAAATTCTAATTGTTGTTGTAATCATGTGTTACAGGAACCTTCGGCTATGTAGGAACCAGCCAGTTTGTGAGGAAAATATATTCTACAGTGAAAATTGACTAACACAAGCAAGAAGTGTGTGTAAGGTGGAGAAACAACCCACACAACTTGGCACCGGGGAGGGAGGCTTAGAACGTCCTGTGGTGATCAACAACGTACAACATCTTTAGTCAGTACAAGTGTGGATGTCACCAGTGGATAGACGGAGAAACCACATGCAGCACAGATTCTCTTGATGATTGTTGCTACTGTATTTGAGACTGGCTGTTGACAGGCCTGGATGATGTATGGAGCTGTAGCAATGCTCCTCATTGCTCTTTCTACATAATACAAGAAATGCATTGATATGTAGACTGTTGATGGGATGGTTGTAATATTGGGATAATTCATAGTTGTGTACTGGCTTTAGTTTTTGTTGGCTGTTACTTCTGGTTGGGTTTGACATAATTTCTTTAAAGATAGCTGTAGTTATTCAGTTAGAAAATTGTGTACCCATAATTACAAGGAAAAAAACAGACATGTATATAGATCTAAAACTATCTACTTAGAAAGCATGTAGAAGTAATAAGAAAATATATTTATTGAAAAAGTTCAATTTAGGAAAAAAACTTTGAAATCCTGTGATACAACATATCGTGAAGATTTGTCAAGCTTTATGATATGGAAAGTAAAGATTTTGTGATAGCTCTTATAAATGTGTGGTGAGACAGATATAAATAGTATTGCTTGTGTGTGACTATCAGGACAAACTTAAAAATTGATAAGTGTCTCGCACTGTGTGTCTTTGGATAAATGAAAAAAGAATGTGTGAGAATAACATGTTTAGATTATTCATCATATTTTTGGTAAATTTCAGATCAGTTTCTTCTGATCCCAATGAAAAGTGTAGCGAAGGATTCTCATGTAAAATGCGTGTATATTTTCACATCAGTTTGACTCAATTCCCTGATGGTATTGTGCGAAAACTGGTATTGATTAATATTAACGGCAATAGAAAGCTGTGATAGCAGGTGGTAGAAGTACTACCAAAAGGTTCTTACTATGTGAACATTTAATGATAGCAGAATAGTTAATCTGCTGAAGAGTTGGTACTAGAGCTGATGAATGGACTGAGATGGTCTAAGTGAATACAGAGGTTGGAATGTTGTAGAATATTAAACAAGGTTTGTGTATCTCGATGTTGCACACATGGAAAGGGAATGGAATGACAAGGTTTCCTTAGAAAATTGTTTGTAATGTATATTGTTGAGGGCAAGTTCCATTGATTTTATAATTTTTAGTTGAAATGTTTTGTTGAAATATTTACCTATTCTGGCAGTGACAGAATGTTATGTCGCTTTTCAATTGTCTTGCTTGCATGAACTGCCTGTTTTTGGTGCAAGGGTACAATGTGTGGTATGAAATTCTGTAAGACTTGGACCAAGATCTGTTGTACTTGCACCCTTACAAAATTCTGTTACAATATGCTTTATATGTGCTTAACGAATCTGTTCCCACATTACCACATGCTAAGACATTTGTTCACAATGGAGACTTTTAAACTGTTCATGATGTAAGCTTTTCTGTCTGCTGTTACCAAAATGTACAAGGGTACTGACTTCTCAGTCAGTTGGCCTGTTTGGATGTTTTGTACTGTGTGGATACATTCAAGCCTACAGCACTGCAGTGATAATGTTTGCATGAGCTGAAAGGCTGAAATAAGCTTGTAAAAATCAGCCATGGTTTGTTTCATTTAGTTATTGGAAATTCTAATTCAGATGAACTGGCTAGGTTTGCTTCTGGTACGGTCCGATTTGACTTTGGTCAAATTGCTAAGAAAACCCCATTTTATATGTTGCTTTTTCTCCCGTTTTGAAAGTCATTGAGTTTTCTAACTTGTACAAACAATGCACATGATCTGTACATAATAGTAGCTGGCATGTATTTAATTCCATGCCCATAGCCCAACATTGCATCATGTATTTAATGTTCATAACTCAGCTGAGGCCTATGTTCATAGAGTGAATGGGGTAAGTGGGTGGTATTATGTGTGGCTGAATGTCTGACCAATCCATTGGGATGAAATACAGTTGGTAGCATCTGATTCATCTTGTACAAAGCTGGCACACCTGGTGACAGTTGATCACAATTGGTATGCTCTTGTGAACATGTGTAATCTTCATTACAGCATCATATTTTATATGGCCTTAGGTCATATCGTGGGTGTTGATACTGTTTGTTCTAACAACAGCATGGTATTTCCTCAAAAGCTCAGTTGTGTATTACAGAAAGTGACATGAAATTGACATCACATTTCATATCTCTTTCTAAGTGTTGCTGATGTGTAGAGATGTAATGATTTGGTAGATGATCAGCTGTAAATATATTCTATTTTTTAAATGGTTCTTAACGTTTGGATTATTATTCTACCATGTTTATAGTGTACAATAATATCTGAAGGGTTGAAAACTAATTTGGTGAATGTTGCTGTTTGCAGCATATTTTTGACCATTGTGTAGTCTCATCTCAACATGCTATGTACAGACATGCTACACACTGAAAGTTGCGTCAGTACTCATGGGTTCTACTGATATCTGCTATGTAAGTGTTCAGCTACATTGCAGAAATAAAATGTAAGATACACTGACTTGTTGTCTTTTCTTGTAGTAATTCATAAATGGGTGGTTGGGTATGCTATATAGTGGTCAGGGTATTCGGCCATCACACCAAAGACGTGGATTCGATTCCCCATGTTTGCACAATGCATTAAGACCTTTTATGGTGTCCTCTGCTGTGATATTGCTGGAAAATTGCTAAAAGCACTGTAAAACCTCCTCACTCGCCCTAATTTACAAGATAAGCTAAGTCCATATATTTTCTGTTTTTTCAATTGTACATTCAACCTGTATATTACCACGGGTGAAAGAATACCTGACACAATATGAATCAGGCTGTACTTATAATTGGAAAACAGAATATCCCATAGTATGTTCACTGAAGTTGCTGCATATTTTATAGGATATTCTTGATTTTTTCAAGTACACACAACCTGTTTATCATCATGTGTATGTATGTGACTGACACATAATGTGAATCGGGTAATTTATAACTGGAGAGCAGAATATCCCATAAAATATGCAGCAATTTTGGTGTTTGCCGACACGCAAGCACACATGCACATCAAGGGAGAGAGACATCTGATTACCCCTTGGGTGTACAGATTGCTTGATGTAAAGGAAAGAAGGGACTTGGCAATATACAAGCTGTTCTCCTGATGTGACAAATATGGTACATGTACCTAAAGGTAGACTAGCTGATACTAGAACTTGCACAATGAAGCATCTTCAAAGTGTTGTGTAAACCAATAATTGCACTGACAGGTAGTAGTTAACATACCTGAGATTAATTTGTGACAGCTGAATTGTACTTTGACATCCGGGACACTATGACATGCAAATGTCAGCATGTCCAAACCTGGGTGCCCTTTCACCAGTGCTTGAAGCTATGAACATATCTGCCTCCAAGTCCTGAAATGGATGTATTTTACTAACCAATGAAAGTTGAATGGCTTTGTTGCAATACTCACAATGAAAGTGTTAAGTTAACTTCTAGGAGTGTAGGGTTCATATTAGGATCCGTAGACCATTACCTACTTGAACAGTACTTGATCAGATGTTGCCATGTCTAAACAAATATTACTCATTGAAGCACCCAATATTGACAGACATTTGGTCTGTCTTCATCCAGCCTGCTACATGGTTCAGTAAACATATTACAGCGTCACAAGTTAAGCAATGATAAAGAGAAAAACATGGTGCTATGTCAGATCAGTTTTATGGAAGTAGGCTTTCTTTGGAGCCAACAGTAGAAATTCATGATGCAATATGTGATCTATCTTGCTGGCTTTTGCTGCACTGAACATGAATATATTGTGCAAAGAAGAGTTATCCCCCTTCAACTACACTAAACGTTCCTGTCATCACGTATCTTGCATCTTGGACCTGGCAGATCTTGTCCAAAGGGTGATCAGGGATTATTCGCAAGGAGCCCCAACTTTTCAGACATCTTACATGCTAACTGCCTGGGACTTTCACATTTATTGTAAAGCCCATTTCTGGTGTCCCCTGCCATGATATTGCGTGAATGTTGCTAAAAGCTGTGAAAAACTAAACTCACTTATATACTAAACATCAGAATTTGTCCTATGAAAGAAGAATCACAGATGAAAACCATTATGCCAGTTCTTACAAGGGTACCATTTTTTATGTTTAGAGGTAAGGATGTAATACCTATAAGAAAAATATACTTGTCATGTGACTGAAATTTTTCTGTAACTGTTCAAGCAAATACTGTTGCTTGGGTTGTGAGCACCCCACCTGTCCCTGCTCATGTCATCAACAAAGTGTTACATGTCAATGCTGTGTCACCTCCCTCGTTCACGTCTAGCATGATGTGACGCAGCCTCAATGCTGATCCAAATGGCCTTATCCCATCACACTCGTGAATGACCTCCTATACCATGCACAAAATCAATGCCTATACCCCTCCCCCAATTCTTAAGCATGCTTTCGAAATATTTTTTTTAACAAAATAGGTGACCCCCCACCCACCCATCCCCAAGTCATCATCACCCACCCATTCCCAAAAGTCCCTAATATGAGTGCAAGTCAATGAGCTTGTTGTCTTCTTGAAAGACTTGCACATATTTATGTCTTCTTCCATTTATACACTTTGAAGATGTGATTAACCAGGATTAACATAGTGTTTATGACACTAACATTTGTATGTGTGGACTGAAGTCATTTCTATAGTGTTAGCCCACTGAGATACCATACTGTATTTTCAATAAGCATTGCAGATTTGGGTTTGGATCCAGGCGGACTCCAATATGTTTCGGGGGTTGTAAGCAACAAAACTGTGCTTCATTGTTTCACCTAAGTGGTAAATGTTTAGTTCTGCATTGTATCAGGCTTACAGATCACATTAGCTGACACAGCTTACTAACATTGGAATAATATATACCAAAAGGCTAAAGAAACATACTATTGGAAATGATGTTTAAGGATCAGAGTATCTGAACCTGTACATGGGGTTGACAACAACTTGAAAAGTCATCCGTGATGTTGGTGATTTTGTATCGCTGTCCAAGACGTTCTGTTGATGTTGACCAGTGTCTAGATGTCCAGTGGCTTCTTGCAGTTACATAGAGGTGCTGAGTTCAGATAACAAGTGAACAATTACCATTAGTGTTGGCAATTCTTGCATGAATGCATGCATGATGCATATGCATCCTGATTTCAATGTTGTGTTTGTTCAATCTCTTCCCTTTCCACAAACCAAAAAAGTTCTAACCTCAATCTAAGAAAATACTTTACTGGGCAAACCAGGCTATCTGACCACGATTCATGTTTCCCTCAAACTTGACTGCCAGTGTTTTTAAAAAAAAAATATTGGTTCAAATTCTCTACTGATACTTAAATGTCATTTCCAATATTACATTTCTTTTTCCTTTCAACTCATGAGGGTCAGGGGTAGAATAGGCCTTCAGCAACCATAAAAGGCGCCTATGTCACAAGAAACAACTATCGGGATTAGGTGGTCAGACTGGCTGACTTGGTTGACACATGTCATCGGTTCCCATTTGAGCAGATCGATGCTCATGCTGGATTCTCAGGTCCACACTCGATTATTTACAGGCCACCGCCATAAAGCTGGAATGTTGCTGAGTGCGTCGTAAAACTAAACTCACTCACTCTTTTTGCATTCAGTACAGATACCACACTAAAACACTGTTTTGGGAGACACGCTGCCAACAAGCCTCTGTCCTCTCTCCTCCTTCCTGCTGAGCAGTAGGCAAGGTATTGTCCACATCTTTTAGTGTCATTTTTTAACTTGGACGCAGGGTCTAACCTCTGACCATCCCCTCTCTGTACCGCAACTGCTTCCACTACACCAAGGAGGAGGTAACACAAAATTATTGAAACACAACACCACATGTAAAACGCTGTACATGTTTTATTGATGGTATCAAATACGACTTTTTTAAACTGTAAATTCACATCCAAAAGTGCTTCAAATGTAAAACAAAGACTGGTAGTCTAAAAATGATCTGCCATCACAAAACTTGCTACATTAATCATATGGTACAACAACCAATAGAAACCAGGCTTCCCTAACAACATGAAACAACACTCACAGACAACAGCACTGCCGTAGAGCTACATCCCTGACTAAAATTAATGTACATCAGCACAATGGAGGTGGGAGAAGGCGTATCACGGACTTGGGTAAAAGAGCATCATATCAATATCATTACAGGGGTGTCCATCTCACAGAGATATCACTATGACTGTCTCGACCATTACGATAGCCTATGATGTCTTTGTGAAGCACATCCTAAGGCAATCTTTGTGCTAAGACAGTCACAATTACCATTCTCTGACAGAGCATTACCACAGTCATAGGAACCACAGTTCAAACCCATCTTATTCCAAAGGCTATCACAATTCTCATTCTCTAACAAAGACCATGGGCATTGTGCTATCACTTTGGGAAACTGATTCCAGTGACGTTCCTAAAGATGTGACCTCAGACTAATCATCACTAACAAACTACATCTCCATCACTGATGCCGTTTAGAAAATGAGAAAGGTATTTTGGAGGTTAATGAACGAACAAGATAATACTTAATGCCCCATAATATTCTTGTGGAACAAGTGAGTAACCATGGTATTATGCCATGTTGAAATATCTCCAGTTGTATTTCCATGGGTAGAGTAAGAATGGATGGCACTCTGGAAAACTGAATTGAACCAGGTGTGCTGAGCTAACACCTAACTGCTAGCCCACCACCTCCTAAATTCAAACAATCCCTACTCATCTGTTTGGGGATTACGTGCAAGTGAAGCTGTGGTAACTGTATCAGCTGACTATAAATGATTTTGATTTTGATATTATGGATGTATAGCGACTGATACAATTATCACAGCTAATGCCCACAAAGTAGTTGTCCACATCATGTTTCTACCCATGCACAATTATAAAGAACACACCGATTTAAATCCTTTTTCACAGCTCCACCGCTTGAATCCCATTCCAACTGGTGTCAAAGACTGACTCAGGAGTCATTTTCAGTTTGTAGTTAACTGGTTATACTAAGTGTATACAGACAGTTATCTCATTTGGTGATATCCTTTCACAAACTGGAATTTCCAATCACAAGCATACTTTTCCCCCAAAGCTGGATCCAATCTTGCCTGTACCCCGAGATAACTGTCCAACTAACACTTTTTTGTTTTTTACATCATGCAGTGTATCTACAGAGTACATGAATGTGATGTGAAGACCCCTGTACTCAGACTGTTTACAATTAAGTTATTTTTTGTTGTTGTTTTATTCCTTTTTTAACTGATAGGCCCTGCCTGCTTGAGTTGAATACAGTGATATTATTTCTGACTTGAATTCCTTCTGTACAGAGACTGAAATAAGTCAACGTCAAATATCAAAATATATAAACATTAGAGGATGTAGAATAGGAGCATGTTCTCCATTTCAAAGTTTTGGCCTTTAAAAATTTGATTTACATCAATAAAATTTTTCAAATTCACAAAATGAATTTAAAAATGTTTTGTGTTACATTACTTGTAATAAAACAGCTTTAACATATTCATAAAACATTACATTACATTCTAGTTCCCACATTTAATTAATGTGACAAGTCACTAAATGTTTACAAAGCACTAACATAAATATCACACTTTCAGAAAATATCTAAAATCATGTCAGGTTTTTAGATTAAAATCTGACTGCTGCTGTTAAACAGATACTAAAACATCAACAACATTCAAATGAGTTAAATGATAAACCTGTTTGCTGTGGACTCTGCAAGCACCATATTATTAATGCTCACATACTATAGAGATAGTGAGCTGGTCAAATACTAAATTATGCTCAGAAAACACAAAATTGCACAACACACTAACAATAAGCCTTATTAATACAAAAATCATCCAATGTTAAATTCAAACCTTTTCAATGTCAAACAATATTTGCCAGTTTTCAGAAAAACATGACATTTGCTTTCCATCAATGTGTTGAGCTGGACTCTAACACTTTAACTATTTGTTTCTTTTTTTCACAAAAGCATCATTGCTTATTACGTTTTAGAAAAGACATGCGAGCAAGTTTTTCAAAATATCAAAATTTCATTAATGTATCTTCACAAAATGAATATAAATGAGATTTTTGTATAATTTCTCATCATACGCAGCTAAAGTTTCATTGAATGTTTGTATTAGAAGGCTTCTTGTTAACACCTACTATTTACATGTTTGCCATTCCATGAAAGTCAGGTCACAGTGACATAAACATTTGATGCATTTTCTTTTTAACATCTAAATAACTTGTTCCGAATCTGGCTTGATCAAAAGCAAGTTTTTTTTCTGGTGAGAATCAAACATTGTATCCACACAAAAACTCTGCAATCACAGAACTCATTTCAAGCGAAAGGCCTGTGTACAAATTGTGTAAACCAAATTCCTGGTTCAGAAGCAGTGACGACTTTCACAGGTAGCAGTTCCGATGTTATGTACATAGTAACCATAGTAACATCAATAACAAATACAGATGACAATATACAAAGGTATTGAGCTATAAACATACTCTCACAGCACTCTTCTGCTTAAACTGAAGTCCTGTTTAATTCTTCTCCCTCCATTTCGTCACCAACTGCAGGCGTGTTTGAGTATTATACGAGAGCGTCTGAGTATGTCCCAATTTTAAACCAATCAGGCGGCAAGACTGTTTGTCTAGCCAAGAACCCAGATCAACAAACAACACATATGAATATTCATACACTCTAAATGACGCACATCTCTGAATCTATAGTTTTGGAACTTACTGTTCCATTATTTTGATTCCACTCTTAAAATGGCTAGCACTGAACATCCATGAAGAAACAGTTTGTCTTCTTCATCATGACAACCCGTGACACCAACCCTGCCCTATTTTGGTAATATCAGCTGTTGTGTTGTTGCCATGACGATGGTGGAAGATGGTGCCGAGGCTTGCGCCGATCTGGCAAGAATTTGTTGGTGAACTATTTCAGTTCCTGGCTCACTGGAACTCTGTTTCCAACTCCTTGACAGTCTCAAACGTCTGTGTGTTCGAGTTATCCTCCAGCCTGTATGTTCCATAGAAACCCTTCGAGTTGAGCGTATCATCTGACTTGAAACGAATCATCAGCGTCTCTCCTGATGACATTATGTCATCTGGGATCTGAAAAATAATTTGCATAAAAACTTAAAATATATAGTGCAAGAATGAGCTGGGCGTTATGCTGTTTTAAGAAATGTTTCAGCAAAATGCACTAAAAGAAGAAATGGGTTTCACACACCATACTGATGCTGGGATCTGATGCTCTATATGATGAGTGAATTGTTTAACGGGTGGACCTCTACACACTTCAGGTAAATTGTAAGAGTGAATACATGCTAGTAAAATGGTATAGCTTCAGTTTACATTCTAGTAAAATGGTATAGCTTCAGTTTACACCTCCATAACTAATTGTTTTAATTCTTTATTTCATAGTACTTCAGAAACATCTTGGTAGTCCTCCATCAATCAGTATCTGTTACTGCTTACTTAAGAAACACATAGATCAGGTTTAAGGGCCAGTCAAGGAGGTCAACCAAAAATGGACATGGAGAGGATTGAATAAGTGAAATACATACGTACATGTATGATGTGTGAAAAATGTGCAATTTCATGAGAGGTTCATTAAAAACATGTCCATCATTAGGAAAATGTATTTCCTTACAGTTTGTGAGTGTACAACAAACCTCGGACCTACCAACCCTTATAATAGAGAACCAATCACCCAAGATGATAACCCAGAATGGATAAGTTTGCAGACATTTGCAAGCTATCTAGCCAGTAGCCATGTCTTCCTCCCAACACAAAGGACCTGCAAGGTCACTGTAGTGTGCCCCAACAAGCATTGTGCTGTAAAGGTCATCACGTCATAATCAGCAACTATAAAACAAGCCATGCCCAGGCTGGTCACATGTTGGGTTTCTACATATTGAGTGGATTAAGTGTAAACAGTGGTCTTATTCATTTCTTTTGTTTCTTCAACTAAATGTAGGGTATTTCAGAAAGAAATGTTGACTCACTGTAGCGCCACAGTATCTGCCCAGGGTGGGGCTTGTGTCGTGGGCACCATCAAACACCTCAATGGAGTCATATCTGAAAGACAAACTCAATCATTAGACTGCAGTAGATTGCACACAGACACATATAGACATCATATATGATCCAGCAAATCACATTCTCAATGCAAGCTTTCTCACATGAGCCTCTCATCCTGTAACATTATATTACATCTCTCCATACATCCTAGTTCCCAGAAAAGACTCTCTCTGTAAACCTCCCTTGGCCATTAACCTCATCCTGATGACCATTCTCCCTGATGAGCCTCTTCCACGGAGCCTCTTATTCGGATGAGCCTCCTAATGATTCTCTGTCTCAATTAGCCTCCACCTCCCATGAGACCCTTCCTGCGGATTCTCTTCCCCCAGTAAACCTCTACCTCATGAAACTCTTCTTCCCATGAGCCTCCTTCTAGTGACTCTCTTCCCCAGTTAGCCTCTACCCCATGAGCTTCTTCCTCCTATGAGCCACCACCTAGTGATTCTGTCCTTCAATAAAATTTCCACGTCATGAAACTCTTTCTGCCATGAACCTCAAGTGATTTTCTTCCCCAATTAGCCTCCAGATTATGAGCCTCTTCTTCACATAAGCCTCGTAGAAAATCTCTTCCCAAATGAGCCTCTACCCAGTGAACATTCCCTGACGGACCATGGCCCTGTGAACCTCCTTAAATCCCCATCCCCATCCCCTCTTCTCCCTAAATCCCCATCCTCTCTTCTCCTTACCCACAATCTGTCTCCTCTTCCACCTCGAACTCCACAAAGTGGAACCTGATGTGATACCCCTCCCTGGCCTGTATCGTCCACTCACATTCCTCCCTGTTGTCATAGTGCTGGTCACCATATTTGGCATGAGAGAACAGGTTCTGATTGTTTTTGGTAGCAACAAGGTGACCGCCACAAACTACAAGAGAAGGAGTAGACTGGTTATTCACTTGTGTAACTGAGACAACCAACATCCCTATATTGTACTATGGTTTATCAAACAACACTTCCTAAATCAATCAAATCTGTCTTTTAATCAACTGGACTGTTTCATAAAATACATATATATATGATATGTAAAAATCCCAAATATTTATTAAATTTGCTATGTGTTGATTGAGGTGTTTGTCTTAAATGGTAGTCGACTGTACTGAGAGATACCTGATCATGATTACCTCCCTTTGCATCATAAAGGATTGGATTGCGTATGGAATGGACGAATGCATGCAAGGAAAACAAATATAAACCATCTGGATTTTTCAAGACAAGTCTTCAGAAGATGCAGTTTATGCAGACCAACCCATCATAAAATTACAAAAATAGGACAAGTTATGCTTTTCCTGAAATGCAAACCATCAATTCCGAGCTGTTTAAAATAAAATCGTTAATCCATCCTGAAAATGTTTTCTGCAAATCAACACCCAACATTAACAGCTCATCGAAACAAAGCTGGAGGCTTGTCTCACCTGATTCATGTTCAGCATGGAATCCCTTGCGTTGTACTGAGGCATCCGAGTAGAACACCATGTACATCCTATTCCCACTGGAGGTGATCGGATCGGGTTGTTTACTCCCACAGAATTTACCCAGACTTCTGGCGCTGTTGTCGTCTCCGTCGAACACGATAATGTGGTCATAGGTACACTCCTGATGGGGCTCCAGCTCAAAGTCGTGGAAGGTGAGCTTAATTCGATGACCTGGTTTTGTTGTGAAATGCCACACACAGTCTTTGCGACTAGGGTAGAAGTTGGGCCAGTTCGGGCTGCTGATTTCACCATAGGGGTCAGAGATCTCATGTTGACAGCCACCTGTCAATCAAGGCGGAAAACATTGGGTGTTGACTATGTAGAGTTCCTACTGAAGAGAAAATGAGGGATGTTTTCTGACCTAAGAGTGTTTGGAGGATAAATGTTTGTTTCTCTTCTGAATAGCCTTCTCATTGTTTGATTCACCATGGGTTTGATCATTACATCTGACAGACCTAGAGTGTTCCTAGAATTCCCACTGTACAATTTAAGGGATACATTCTTGGAATTAGTCTGCAGTTATTTAAATGATAAGGAGGTTCAGTGATTGATATCCCTCGATATCCTCTGTGTGTGTCACACATCTCAATAACCTGAAATAAGGTTAATGCTAAAGCTTGTGAGTAGAACTGACAATTATGATGGATGGCTTGTTGTAACTTTGATAGTTAAGACACCCTGTACATGTCACATGTTTTCAAACTTTCTGTCATATTTTACATGACCAAGCCATGTTTTAAACCCTTGTTATACACTTTTAATTCAGGCTCAAGGCATCTTTTACCAAATGTAAAGTCAAAGAGAACACTCTTTTATACCAGATTGAATATCCTTTTTAAACAAGTCTTAAACATTATTTACTTAGTATGTTCATTTTAGATGTTTGTCTTATAAATAATGTTGACTATGCATTTAGTTTCATTGCTGCTGCTCATGTCTTAAAGTTAAATGTTGCTTTCTTTTGTTCTTAACATTGATGTACACAAAATATTTTTTCGGAAAGCATTGTAAAGCAATATCTTAAACTGAATGACCTCTAGTCTGTAAGTTTTTTAGTGTGTTTCTACATCACACCGACTCTACATCTTGTTACATGCTACAATCTCAAGTTACTGATATGTTAATATAAAATATTAATTTTTACATACTTCAAAGCAGCTTTTTTAAAAAAATGTCAAATCAGAAAAATACAATCTTACTGATGAAGATGTAAGATTTATGATACTATCTCTCAACATGATACATCTGTAGACGTCCAGTTCTGATACTCTTGAAGCTCTTAAATAATCAGGACTGAAAACATATTTAAAATCAGTCTGAAAAAAAAAGTTTACGCCATGTCTGCTACCAAGTCGTAAATCTGTTTCACTTAACCCTATGCAATAGACACATGTTAATTTCACATCAAAGTTAGTTATTCCTGTGATATACAGGAAAACCAGATTGCCATTTTCAGCATGACTGATACTGGTTAGCTGAGTAAGGTTTAATGCAATTTACATGTTTCGTGCCATGTATCTACAAAAGTACATGTTACATCAGCAGCGATGGGATGAAAACATTCTTTTGCTTACATGGATGATATGTTGGAATGCTAAATGAATCCAAAGGCAGGATGTTTTCCTTGAAGGCAATTTCCAGGAGTACGATTTGGTAAAACATTTTCTTATGACATTTAAAAACGGGGCTGGGTTGCCCAGTGTATTGCAGTAAAGTGAAACTCAATCACTCAAAGGTCTTTTGATTTAGAAAAGCATTGCAAATTCCCCATAGTTTGAATCAACACAGTGTCCATGTTTTACAGTTTACCATAAAATAATTTTAAGTAACAGATTTTAGTTTAATGTTTATGGATTCAAATCCACATAAACAGTGGTTCCAAGGTACAGCTTAGGGTGTTACACACCAAGTGAAGTATGACTTTCAAACCAGGATGTCAGATCAAGAATAATATTTTTGTGGTTTGCGGGGTGCATCATTATTTCAGCACTCACTCAGGCCACAGGCATATGGTGCATATTCTAAATCATTTTCTGAGATTCAAACTCAGACCTGGAAACTCGGGCAGCTTAGTGACACAATTCTTGTGCAGTATGCACAAAGAACATTGGTACTTCTTGTAACAAAACCTCATTGGGATCACTCACCTTCTTTACAGTCATGCTGGTTTTCATGCAGTGTGAAGCCATTGTAGCAGGCACACTTGTAAGAACCTACTGTGTTCTTGCAGATGTGCTGGCACCCTCCATTGTCCACTGCACACTCATCCTTATCTGCAGATAAACATCAGTGAGTCAGTGAATGAGTTTAGTTTTACACCACACTCAGGAATATTCCAGCTATAAGACAGCAGAACATAAAATAAACAAATAATCGACCAGACAATCCAATGATCAACAGCATGAGCATTGATCTGTGCAACTGGGAACTGATAACATGTGTCAACCAAGTCGGCGAATCTGACCACCTGATCACTTACCTGTCATGAAGTTGGCTTTGAAACCAGACTTTTGTACTGAGTTGTCAGAGTTGAACTCTATCCTCAACGTGTTGACCTCGGAGGTGACTGCAGTGGGTAGTGAGGCGCCGCAATAGACCCCGTGGAGTTTGGAATCTTTGCCCACTCCACTGCTGACCCGAACAGAGTCGTACTCACAGTCACGCTGGAACACAGACATTGGACCTGAACAGGCAGTCCATTTCATACTGAGATAGCAACATCTATCAGCTGTTTTCTTGATTAACACTGTACTAGGTAACTTTCAAACCATGTGATGATGTCTAATTTGATAAAGTCTGAACCCAAAAATCTAGTGATCGATATCATGAGCAAGGATTCTTGTGTTGGGGTATGATGACATGCACTCAACACAATCAACAAGACCACCTGCACAATAAGTCATCTTTCATGACACGGACAGGTTGCTGGGGATACACTTCCACTCAGAATCTGCTTAAGAGATCATGTGTACAACCCTAGAACCACGTACTTGGGACCAGGCCAACTAGTGGGCAATGGTGTGACCATTTGGTCAGATTTCCTAGCTTATATGAATGCCAACTGCAGGTAGCACATCCATGCATGCCACTGTAACAAGATACGATCCTCAACCCTAACCGTGAAACCTAGCTGTGTGTGAAAAGCAAACGTTGTACCTATTGATCTAATTCACCTCTCCTTAACCCTGGTATCTGTGTTCAACAGCAACAACACCATCGGTCAGACAAGTACACACTAGGGTACACGTAATGATTCAGTAATGTTATTGAGCTGGTAAATCTTATTTTGCAAAATAAACCTTGACTTTTTGACGTAATCCATGTAAGCAGCAGATCTGCTTTGGTAATAACCAGCATGCATGTTTTGTCGAGCGGAGATTCAGTTATGTCATCATTACATGTTTGAAATAGAAACTGTTTAATGTCAAGCTCTTCTGACATTATCACTGTTGACTTCACAAACCCAGTTGTTTGGCATTAAACTGGCCATTATACTCAACACCAGGCGTCTCGTTTTGTGATGGTGGTATGTTTCTGTAGTTATATGGACATTTAGAAGATGACTCATGAGTGATGACACTCAGAACAGTAATTCAGTGTCTGTGTGGGAGCTGCAGAGAGTCATCATGTCACAGACATTCAGAAGGTTTCCACCTACAGCTCCTGCTTAATGCTTAGCCAGGGTCAGAGCAACCCAACTCTCACCCAACCCTACATTAAAGATAATTTAATAATCCTAGCCAAGGCTATTGAGTTTTTCAAATTTTGAGAGAGGTGAAACCTTTAACACTTACAGCTTTAGTGGATAATGAAGACTGGAAAATTATAAATGGTCCTCGTATACTAAGCAGTTCATTACAGCAAAAAATTCCTTTTTCTGCCTGCAGAATTTAGATAGCGGCATCCAAAACAGCATTTTCAGTTATTTCAGTTCAGTTAAAGATGGAAAGATATTATACTAACTTCTGTTATGTGATATTTCATACATCCTTATACCAGTGTCCCCCTGTCTTTATAGTTAATGTCATAAACAAAGGAAATTTCACTGTGACATTTTCAAAAGTAGGCAGTGTTGAAAGGAATACTTCCCTCCGACTGTCTTGATTGAGTAAGTGAGTGAGTGAGGGAGGGACATGTGCTGAATATTCGTTTTAGCAATATTCCAGCACTTTCACGGAACACCTGAAATGGACAGAGTTGTTTGATGCTGCACTCAGCAATATTCCAGCTGGCTGTCTGTAAATATGGTGGCTGTCCGAACCAGACAACCCAGTGACCAACAACATGAGTATAGATCTGCACAACTGAGACCCAATGACATGTGTTAACCAAGTCAGCAAGCCTGACCACCCAATCCTGTTAGTCGCCTCTTATGACAAGCATAGTCGCCTTATATGGCAAGAATGGGTTGTTAAGACCTACCTTCATGGGTTACCTAAAATGGGATTTACATATTGTACCCATGTAGGGAATTGAACTAGGATCTTTGGAGTGATAAGTAAATGCTTTCATCACTAAGGCTCCCTCTCCACCCTATATGAGTGAGTGAGTTTGGTTTTACGTTTGGTTTTACGCTTTTAGCAATATTCCAGCGATATCATGGTGGTGGACACCAGCAAATTGGCCTAACACATTGTACCCATGTGGGGAATCGAACCCAGGTCTTCGGCGTGGTGAGCGAACGCTTTAACCACTAGGTTACCCCACCGCCCCCACCCTATATGATTTTGAACCACCAGTGTTTCAGTGTCTTATTTAAATCAGTTCTTTCTACATGCTGCATTTAAGCATTAAAGATCACATTTTAATCTCTGAATGTTTAATTCAAACATATTGATTTTTTTAAAAACTACAACTATCAAGAATTCTTCATCAAAACCCACCAAATCAATATTTATAAGCTTCAGTGTTAACATAGATGATAGAACAGAGAACCACAGATAAAAGTGCCAGTGTTTCTTGCCAAACAAATATACCCCATCACTTTAATTATGCAGAGGCTGTAGTGACTGGTTTAAGATGTCAGCTGGAATGTGCGTGTTATGCCTGACTTCCAGCAGATCAGTTTGACCACTGACTCATCAAGGTAGTGATATTAATTATGTCCCAGTGAAATCAATGCTTGTCAACTTCATTCATCTGTATCACTGAATGGTTATTTCCCTTTTAAATTTTAATTTTGTATGGCAATTCATACATCTGTTTGTGTGGAAGTTCTACTTAGTCAGTATCGAGGCATCTTGATACTATTGACATTACTGTTGACACAAACCATACTTTGACATTATAAACTTGCCTTGTACAATAATCTAATGTGTTAGCTCGTGATATTGACGTTACCTAGAAATACATATCCATACAACAATTACAGTGGACACTGTTTCCTTTATGTTATTAACAATAAATTGTGAATTATGGTGGCCCAAGGACCCTGAGTATAGTGAGTATATATTTGATTTATGTTATGTCTTTTTGAGGTCCATTCCTATTGTATCATGACCCTGTATATTTTTCCAAATTTACAAGTTGATGCCATTTATGTCATTTTGAAAACAGTGGTATAATTTGGTGTGTGCTCTGACAGAATTGCATGGTTATAAAACCTACGTTGTTTCCTTCAAGATCAAAGTGGGAGAAGTTGAGCATGATTCGGTACTGCTCCGGTGCCACGATCTGCCACACACAGTTCTTGTTGGGGGGATATAGTTCTGGGAATGACGGACTTTGGATGGTGCCATTCTCCTGGTCGATGTAACCTCCACATGCATCTGTAACACACACAATGCACACTGACAGATTAACACTTTCAGAAAAGATATACATTAAAAGTAGCCACAAATATTTTGAAGTTGCAAGGACATCAAAACGGCACCATAACACTCAATATGTGCATAATGACATTAGCTTTTCTCAACAAATGTTTAATGGTCTATTATCAAGAACTCTGTGTAAAAATATTACAAAATGCTCAGGTTATATATCAAAATTCACGTTGATAGAATGGCATATGTTTTGTTTTCTTCAAAAAGATCTTGATCCAACCTTATTAACAAAAGCCTACCACCCCTTTAACTTTTGGAAAGAAAACTACATATTTGATTTACAATCTGACAACGTGGTTGTTTTGGAAACATCTGCACAAAAAACTGTCATTGACAAAAAACAGGATACATACACTAATCATAGCAGATTCTTGAAATTTCCTGTTTATCACTTCTAAATAATTGGTTAGTCTTGACAACTCAAGGTCTGCCTGTTCTAAATATATAACTTCAAATACACAATAACTGACACTTCATGAGTGTCATGAGATTATTTGCTCATACACTTGTTGTTTTTGTTCTAAGTGATATTTTGGCCTTTCCTGTACCATTTTATTAATTGACACTGACATTTGCATTGGTGAAGCATACGGTTGGCTTGGTCTTATTGCAACACTATCACATTACAACAATTTACTTTCAAACATATTTGTACATTTCAAAGGTGTTTTATGAAAATTGACAACTCTGGAGAAGAAATTTCCATCACAAATACATGCAAATTTATACATAATGACATTTCAATAATTATCATTATGACAGATTGACATTAAAATTGATGACATAATAACATACAGCTAAATCCGTCAACACTTAATTGACATTTAAACTATAAATATTGTCACCTTCACATCTCTTCCCATCTGAATGAAGCTCATAGCCAATTCTACACTTGCACTTGAAACTTCCAAGGGTGTTCACACAGATGTGGTCACAGCCATGCACATCAGTGGCACACTCATCATATTCTGAAATATAACGCGACATGTAATTACAAAGAAAGTTCTGTTCAGACTTTCTGTGAGTGAGTGAGTGAGTGAGTGGGTTGGTGAGTGAGTGAGTGAGTTTAGTTTTACGCTGCGCTCAGCAATATTCCAGCTAATTGGCGGCACTCTGTAACTAATCGAGTCTGGAACAGACAAGCCAGTGATCAGCAAAATGTGCATCAATCTGCACAATTGGGAATCGATAACATGTGTCAACCAAGTCAGCCAGCTTGACCACCCGATCCCGTTAGTGGCCTCTTACAACAAGCATGGTCGCCTTTCATGGCAAGCATGGATTGCTGAAGGCTTATTCTGCTACACAGCTTCAACAGAATTCAAATTTTATACTAGAAATGGCATAAGTCCATTGCATTTGATTGGTCAACAACACAACTGTTTTCACATTGTCTAGCCCATGTACACTTTCCTGTTTTCTGATAACAGACTGGACGGGGGTTCATTGTGGGTATTTTGTGGTAATTAAAGTTAGTGAATTTGAACTATTATCAACAGTCACAGGCCCTGATCGTAGTACTTATCACAGTGATATTTCTGTGTTATCGTATGGGAGTTACGATCATCTCTGATCACTTGCATGATCACATACTCAAATGCATTTATCTTACCTCACACATAAACATCACTTTCTGACTGGCTAAGGGCTCTTCTGATATTTTCTATGTATCCCATTTACAAGCGAGGTACATTGCTATGTACCCTGCTACCAATGGCAACTCATTCAATACTTTGTGGTAGTATTTCTTTATCTCAAATAACATTCAATCACACATGATGCATGGAAATTACTGATGTTTTGCGAATGCAAAATGATGGCTACAAAAAGACTTGCCTTGCATTTCAATAAATATATTTTGACAAAGCCTTCAAATGTAGTACCTGTGAATATTAAGAAGGTGAATTACACTGTGGCGACTTTACTAAGACAATACCAGTGCGAAAAACAGCAAGATGCAAGATTTGAATCATTTGATTCATACAGGTTGACTGAAGTGTACAATCCGATACCTGTGCTTCACACAGTTCAAAATTAACATTGAGGTGTTCGCTAAGATAAATATGTTGCTCACTGGTCCCTCGGGGCCCATGGGTTGATGTACCCTCAATGTTTGTTAATGTTCCTCTCGTGACCAGTGAACAATGTATAATGTTACATTTGACTACTTTCCAGACAGCGTGATGTATATTCATTCCACTAAGTTGTCATTGTTGAACACACACAACATGCTCATCAGTTTCTAAGTTTTACCTCCATTCATACAAGAAGATCCCTTATCTATGTACTTGTTTCTTTCTCAATATCACACAACTCACAAAATGTTCATCTGAGGCCAAATTCCCTCATGAAAAAAGTTTTAAGACCACACAAACAATAAGAGATGTACAAAAGAAAAACACTTCTATTCTTTGAGTAGTATTTCTGTAATATTACAACATGTTCATGATGCATGGGAAAGTCTGAAGAGACCCAGGTGAGATATTTACTACTTCTGAGATACAAGGGTATCATGGGGATTGATGATTGGGAGTCGTAGGTTTCTCCCAAGAGATACAACTCTTCACAGTGAACTGCAGCACCTCAGACGATTGGGCTAGTCATGTCCCTTGTCTCCACTTCAATGATGCGACACAAAGGATTCTATTCAAACAATGGCTATTTGAAACACTTTACATAATTTAAAAGACAATGGTTTTATTAACCCCAAATGCACTGACACAATTGGTACCATCCTCAAAACAATATTGTGGTAAAAAGACCAAAATTAATTATTGACATCCTTCAGGAAGAAAAAGGAATGTCATTATAGTGAGATGAATTAATGAATCCACTTAATCTTAATAAAGTCTCATAAGACAATAAAAATTCTTTTTCAGCACTGAAAGGCACTCATTAAGAGTGCAGAATAGTTAGAATAACAAAGGAATTTATTAATGGCCTCCTGCTCCTTTAAATTCCAGTGCAGAAATATCAATGAACTTCAATCATGCATTGAAATTATGTTGTGAAACATTAACAGAATAGAATACAGACTATCAGCCAGACCATCCTGAACTATTGTCATCATTGAATTATGAAATTCATGAATCGATACCATCAAGTCTTGCCATGCTTCTGTCTGCTTGAAAACAATCAAAGATGACACCGTGACATGCTATTGATTTAGCTGATCAATTTTGACAATATCTCTCATTTGATAATTACCATGTTTGATGCAATAAGAATCCTAACAGACCCAGTCTTTTGATTCCCTAGTTGGTTACAAAATATTCTTAATTGTAATTAGAATTGTTGCTTGTAATTAGAATTTTTTGCTAGTCATACTGTCTGTGAATTACTCTGTTTTAAATTAATGAGCAGACTCTGAGGGCATTTCGGTTTTATTGAATACTGCTGATAAAACAGACAAAATTCATTTTTAATCCCTCGTCCACAAAGTTGTTTTAGTGCTGTGAACTTTTAAGAGTCACAGCACTGCGGTCATTTTCAGGAAATAGTTCTGGTACTCAAAGAACTTGGTATGTTACGAAAGCCTGTCACACATACCATTTAGAGTGATTGATCATGTATAACTTCTTTCATGCACGCAACTTACCAGAGGATATTATTCAGAGGCACTCTCTGGCATGTTTAATTTTGCAATATTACAACTCCTTTGCTTGAGGCTGATTTTGAATGATTCTATCGGAGCCATACAAAATTTTCCAACTGAAGCACCATTTCATGTACTATTATTTTTTTTATTTGTTTTTTTTATTAAGTGAAATTAGAAATTTCAAATGAAAAAGCAAAATACATATGTCACCTTTCTTATTTGTATAGATAAAAACTGTAAAACTAAATAAAAATATAAGTTTCAATGACACGGCAAAGATATTTTTCCAAAGGCCCTTGTGTCATCATATAATTAATTCAATGTATATGATTAGCATGAAATCCCATAATTCTTGTAATAGTGCATTTCTGACATATACAAAAGCATAGTCCATTTCGGACTTTCATAATGTTACTTGATTTGAAACATGGGATCTGCCCCACTTAGAAAATATATTTGTACAACAACTAATATTCAGAAACACCTTGATATGGTAAAAAAAACTTTCTCAATTCTTTTGCTTTTTTCCAACTCCAAGCTGGACACTGAAGCACCAGTTCAAGATCAAGTCCATGACGATCCAGTTATTTCACTAACCATCATAAACTTATCTGTTATTTATCTATACCTAGTCCTGTCCCTATTTGACTGAAATGTGACTGAAATATGCTGAAATATTGCCAATATGACTATAGATATTAACTCACTCACTCCAACTGATACTGTTGGTATGCTGCACTTAACACATGGACTACGGCACGGCAGCACAGCATTACTCAGCCACAGATCTTCAGACGCTTCAAGTTAGCTGCAGTAACTCTACACATGTTTGCAAACAGGACAAATAATGTATCTGGCGTCCTTATTAATTGATTTCAGCAATTATCAAAAGCCATCCTGTTTTCCTTTGTAGGGAGCTATGGATTTCCATTGCCGAGGTCTACAGGGTCACGGGCCAGTAGTGATATCCGATCAATACAACCCCTACCGACTCATGAGGCTAACACATCCACAGATATGGAGAGCAATTAGCTCATGTCATTCTAATCTACTGGTCAGTTCTGACAGAACCGATGGAAGAGGAGGGGGTCTGTCTGTTGGTCATGTGTGATACTATAATATGAAGCTGCAGAATGGGTAAATGTCACACCATAGTCACATCAGCCTCAACAGTTTTTAATTCACAATCTGAAAAATATAGAAACTTTGGTTGTATACTCCCCAGGAAGCTGATCACTGCCTCCCTTTTTAAATCACTGCCTCCTGCTTAGAAAGGAAACTACTGCCAATCTTGGAGAAGCAGGTGTGGAAATACTCGACCACTTAATAGCAACAGTTAAATTATAAAATATTTTCTGTAATCAAAAGAAAGGTATGTTTTAACGTCAACTTTATTTCCATGACAATAAAGCAGATAGAGTGAGTGAGTGAGTATTGTTTTGAGTAGAATTAGCAATATTCCAGTATTATCGCGGTGGGGTACTAGAAACGGGCTTCACACATTGTACACAGAGTGACAAGCGGATGCTTTAATCATTAGGCTACCCCACTGCCCCCATAAAATCAGTGTCCATTGTATGATTCCACCCATATCATGGGCATGTGTTTATGAATTGCTCTCCAACAGTGACGATACCTGATGTCCAGGAAATGATGCGCATATCCTGCTACATGGTGGCACCTATCATAAGTGTGTTGTTCTTCTGAACCAAATTGTTCGTGGTGAAAAACAAAATCAAAATACCTTTCACAAAACTTGCAGCAAAGCCTGCCTTCTGTACAGAGCCATCGGACACAAACTTGACATAGAGCTTGTTGCTGGTTGACTTAATGTCCTCTGGGATCTTGTAGCCACAGTACTTCCCGATGAGGGTCGATGTCTCCTCGTGACCATCACGCACCTCTAGGTAGTCGTATACACAGTTATCGTGATTCTCAATCTGAAAAGAATTGAAAGAAAAATAAAACACACAATAACCACAAGCATACACACAATACAGCTCATTGCATTTGCCAGATGCCTTTTAAACCATGGAACAATCTGACTACTCTTCCCAGTGGCTTCACAGGTGTATTCCAAAGTTGAAATGTTAAGTTGACAAATAGTTGTCACGCTACAAACTGTGCATCTAAACAGCTTGGTGTTTTGAGGGGAAAAATGTATACTATACTGGAGAAGACATTTTGTATGTGATATGAAAGTTATATCTGTGCTTTTTTATATTCTTACATGTACACCAACGTTCAAGAGAAACTGACAAACCTGAGCTGGATGTGACCAAAACAAAATTGTCTGATTGAAAAAAGTACAAAATAGCTTCAGCAAAAAACAAGTTTTGACCCAAGTTTTGTGGCATCTAAAACCACTGGCCCAAAGTATCCTCTCACTGGTACATGTCAAGTTTGTCAGATCAGCGGTGTACATCAGCATTTGGTTATTACATCTGGATAGTTAAAGAAACCATAGCAAGTCAAATGAGAGTTAGAGCATTGTCGCTACTTAACATCGTCTGAAGATAGTGACTGGTTTTATGACACAAATCTCTATATATGATGAGTGAATGGCTTTGTACAGAAGATCTGGGAATACAATGTTTCAATGTCTTTTTATCATAAGCACAAACAACATCTGCCTATCTTCATTAAACATAAAATTCAAATAGAGCCATTCATAAAATACATCCAGATATTTTACGTCCTGCTGAAGTCTCTCACCAGGTGATATGAACTCAAAGAGCAGTCCTGTTATGATGCCTTTTAAGTAAATACACAAACACGCTATAAATAGTCATGGCTAGGAAACCTTTACAACAGTTATCCGATTGTATATAATTATCAAACATATTTGTGACTGATGTACATTCATAAGTCTCTAGAATCCATAAATTCAGTAAATTCACAAAGACAGTTTTCATTCGAATGTAATCTTTAGATCAGTATGAAAAATACATTAACAAGGAAAGAAATCAGTACACAGAAAACAGTATTAAAAGAAAGAAAGTGTAACAGATACTTAATTTAAATTGATAAAATTAAATAACCCTACTAACAAGAAGTTATTAAATCACATATCTCTGCACTAAATGCTCCCCACATCAAGTCTCATTTCATGATTGACTGTGAAGCCAAAAACTCAGCTTTAACATCTCTTTCATTATTCCCTTAAAACACTGAATTCCCACACATGGATTCCCAATCTCTTATCAGATTCATACCAATCACAACCTCCCAAAAAAATCAGCCGAAATCCTAATATTCTTGAGCAGGAATCTCTTGATCCTTGTGGAGGGAAATTAAAGGGCTTGGCTGAAGAAAGTGGAGCAAATGAGCACCTTAAAGTCTATTTGATGTCTGGTATTTGAAACATAGGGTGTTACATAGATACAGATGTAGAAAAAAAGCATCCATAATTTCTCTTTTGACAGTAGCTTCATCCTAAACATGCTGATGAGAAAAAGGAACCAGTAGATTGAAAGCTTATGTAGAATATGAAGCAATCACACCATGTAGTGCTAAGAAAATTCAATTCTGGGTCTGTGTCAAACATGGTAAATGATTTCCCATCTTGGGACTACATGATTACTGCTGAAGGTTTCTGTGTTGTGTTAAAGCTTGTACAAGTTAGCCACTGAGTTTAGTTTTACAATGATTTTAGCAATTGTCCAGCAATATCATGGCAAGGGACACAACAAATGGGCTTCATCCATTTGGGGACTCGAACCTGTGTCTTGACATGACGCTTTAACCACTTGGCTACTCCACCACCCTGTAACAAGTAGGTAGAGTGTCAGGCTGCTTTTGGAAATATACCAGCATTACTGGTGCATTGTATACCAGAAGCAGTTTCAGACGTTACAAGGATGTGGTGAATCACTTTCAGTGTACCAGATGTAATGTACTTACACTCTAACAGAAACGCTACCCCACTGCACAAAATTTGTACAAGTAAAACAAAATCTGTCTTTTTCTGTTGATGATCAGTTCACCTGATGAAGGGGCAAGGAATAGCCCAGAGACATTGTGACATACAATAAACGAGAGGTTGCCATTCATATGTTTGTCTTTTACTTACTTCTGAATGCCTTCCAAGAATGTCCGGTACAAAAGATCCTGGAAACCTTATTGAGTTTTATGCCACTTAATCATTATTCCAGCAATATCATGGTAGGGGAAATCAGACATGTGCTTCCTACATTGGATCCATGTAGGGAATCGAACCTGGGTTATCAGCAAATGCTGTAACCACTAGGCTACTGAACTGCCCCAAAACCTGTTTGACCTTCTCTACTTAAGGTTCACTCTAAAACTAAAATGTCTTTGAATCAAGTGTTACATGAAAACCGTATTTGTATGTACCAGATTGATTTGCACCAAACAAGCTGGCTGATATTTATTGGTTACTAAGTGCTAAAGAACTACACCAATCTATGGTGTCTCACTTGAGGATTAAAGAGGCAAGAGAAACACTACTATAAAGTAATCATCTCTGGCTAAGTCATGTGTTAAAAGCATGTGTCTACACAGCCAAATGCTGTGAAGGTATTCAACATCCAGATCCCATGAACAGTATATTGCCAGAATTATTAGCTCTTTGTGGAAAACAGATGTGGTACAAATACTCTTCCTTAATTAACAAATAGTACCAATACAGTAACAGCTCTCTTCGTATCGAGGCTAGTTTACTATGCCAGTATTAGCTCTACAACCATGGACTCTTCCATGTCTCCAGATTAAGTGACCTTGAGAGACAAACTGGGAAAGGTCATTATGTGCTTTAATCTCAAGTTTTCTTTTCCTAAATTCAGAGATATTTTAACATTAAATATTCACACTGCAATAAATGTAGTAATGTTGCAATAAATATAAAAGTATCTTTTCCTCCAGTGATTCTGTTATCAGTGGCATGTAAATCACCTTACAAAACCACAATATGAGTTATACCTCCAAAACCTTGACCTGGGAAACATTTAATACAAATTCAGGAATTTTTACTGACATTTGGTGCACACTTGGGAATAATTAGCCTCTGAGCAGACATAGAAAACTCCATGACTTTTAATTTCCAAATTTATAATAGGATTTAATAATTTCCTCTCCAGAATAATGTCTCATTCAGCTGATGCCAAAAATATGTTCTGAGAAGTTTGTAAAGTATTGTTCAAAATTAAGCATTAAAGTCAAGAGTTCTTGTCTTAACACTATAATGTGAGATTTATAGGGTCCCTTGACTCACAAACCAGAGCAGAAAGACACAAGAACCCTTGAAACCCTTAATAGTTCTTATAACTACAAGTGTTACATGTTCAAGAGATACAAGTACACTTGAACAAAAAGAGCTGATAAAAATAAAACTTAAATATAGATGAAATTTAAAAATATGAAAAAAAAATCCTTCTTAATATCATTAGTGTTCTAAAATTAGCATTCAACTAGGTCACTGGAACTCAGTTTGAACTTGATATTGAACTATAATTTATTTCCTTCAGTTGAGCAGCTTTCAAATTACTTTTCACTACTGGCACCTGATTTTCTTAAAAAAGTGCATGATTTATGCACTATTGTTCTGGGTCTGAACTGAGAGATTACAATTAATTTTCTCATCAAGGACTCTAGTCTGATCATGGTCTAAAATAACTGAAAAAATATACAATCAAATTCTCAAGTGGAAAATCAAAAAGCTGGATAACGAGGTGGCTTAATAGAAAATCAATAGAACTTGGGTATAAAACATGATTTTCAATAGCAATGAACTTAACAGAATGTCCATAAAAGTGAATAATTAATGGACTCGTTAGATCGCAACAAAAGTGAACTACCATCACATGTGATCCCATCTCTTGTAAATCCACAGTGTAAGTTTGAGGTAAAAACAAACAAACCAAATTGAATTCCTGTTCACAAGGGCCATCTTTCAAAACAGCAATGATGTAGATACACCAGGGAAAAGGATGGTGGTGTTCCATCAACATGGATAACTTAGGTTTAACAGGTACATTTCTCTTTGACATGATTAATCAATATGACATATTTGAACTGCTGTTCATCATGAGAAGATTCGATGGGATAACCTGACAACTGAGCAGCTCCTAATCATTGAGTTTACTTCGGTGGATGCTCATAGCTTTCGATCAACTTTAGCGAAGGACATATTTTCATGTCAGTCCTTTTCAGCGCAGTCTTCACAAATGTCAACGTATCATTCTTTGATGTCTGTATCGATACAACAATGGCATGTACTGATGCTTGTTTCATCTTCAAGCGCTGTTCAATACTGACTGACGAACATAAACACACCATCGTGAACATTCACATCGTTGGCGCAAGTCAACATGGGAGTGACAATGCCATGTGTTGTTTTAGGAGAAACATGCATATATTTCATGAAAACACTGCTTACTTGGTTGTGACAGATACTTATTTATGGTTATTTGAATTGGGTTGAAGGCTGCTTTGATGATTTTCATGATAACAAACCACTGTCTACTTAGGAAGGTACGTATCCTGATGTATTTCTATATTTTCAGCAATTTAATCACGTCATTTAACACTAGTTGTTCATAATTTTATTTATGACATGAAACAAATTTTAAATAGGTTCAGACTGTTGGCTGTCTTTAGACAAACAATGATAAAATTAAATCTGCCAGACAATCCTGTTTCAGTTAATTAATTTATATCACCAAATGCATGTCATATGATGCACCAGCTCACATCATGAGTACACTATTTGCATTATTCAAATCATACTTGTGTTGTATAGGAACGGGAGTGAGCAAGTAAGATTGTGTACCATTTTTAGCAATATTCCAGCTGTACTACATCAGAAATGGGCTTCATTCATTGTACCAGTGTCAGGATTTGAATCTGGGTCTTTGGCATTATGTGTCAATGCTGTAATCACTTGGCTACCTCTTGCCCCACCTGATCCCCTCACCCACACCTCTAGAAAATTGGCCACTGAAAACAGTCCAACTGGTCTGTTATGTTTTGCTACTTGTCTTTTCTTAAATAAATGACTATATGCAAGGGGGATCAGTCATCATAATCCCAGATACACACATTCACTCCAGGTGGGATGACACGATGATAGAGGCTAGACAAAGATTCATATATCCCTTCATTCCAACAGAACCTTATCTCTGTTGTGATAACACATTGCCTCAACCCATGTTGCTCAATGTTTCAACAAGCATGGGATGCAGGTTATTGTTCGTCAATGATCTATGCACCCCCGAGATCTGCTGATTTGCTTCAACAAAATTAGTGAGTCAGACCACCTGGTCCTATTGTTGTATGAGCATCACAGTATGGAAGTGTATAAACTAGAGTTGTCTTTTCCTGACCTCAAATGACTGGAACTTGAGAGCAACAGAGAAGGTTTCTGGGACTGTGATCTTCCAGACACACTCCTTGTTTGGCCGATAGTCATCAGGATAGTTGGGACTGGTCAGGTGGCCCTCGTAGTCTCGGACAATCTCTCCACCACAGATAGCTGAAGGACAAATACCTGGCCATTAGTTTTGGAAACATGGAAAAAAGTAATGCAACATCCAAATGTTTCTCATAAGTTTAACTCACTGTTGGAATAAATTGATCCCCCAAATTAATCAATCGCAGGTGGGCTGTGACCGGGTGTAAAAACCTTGAAGTCAACTTTGTGCGCAGACTCTTTCAGTGTTGTCACAACCCCTAGTGTACAGTACGCAACCCTGTGCACTTAAAAGAACCCACGAATCCGTTGGCATATGACCAGATGGTGGCCACATGAACACGTGCATACACCTAGTTGCGGGTACAGCAACGTGGAGTAAACTTGGACAAAGTGCTGTGACTATGTGTCCCAGTCCACCCAGCTGTCAAATGGGTACCTCGTTAGGATGAGAGAGCCACAATAAACTCGGTGCGCCTAGTGGCAGCAAGAGTTGTATACTCCCCAGGGAGCTGAGATTGAAATACGATGTGCTGTTGAGATTGACATCCGGTGATCGAGGGAAAATACCTAATGTAGCGCTTTGAGCATGCTTTATGTGTGGAATTCAGCGCATTATAAATACACATATTATTATTATTATTATTATTATAATGCAAAAAGAACGTAATAACTGTAGTTTCTTTCAGGGAAACAAACATGACAAGAGAACTGACTCAGTTTGTTGATCTAGCCATGGTCGTGAAATGTGAACAAGTGCGGTCAACATGAATTTGCTGTTGAAGCAGTGCATTCCATACTTGATGGAAATATAGTTCCAATAATCAAGATTTTGTTCTGGAGGATCTCTCTGGTGTATTCTGCCATCCAATAATGAACATGCTCCATGGGATTCACATCTGGACTCCTTTGTCGGGCCAAAGGAGAGATGCTACTGCCTCTTAATGTAAGATGTCACCAATTGGCATATACATGATATCTGATCATCAGATGATTAAGTTTACAGTCATGTGTGAGGCAGACCCACACCATTAATGGTCACCCGCCAAAAAATCCTTGTCCCTGATATTCCAATGTGCAAATCAGCACAATCATCTTTTGCCTGACCGTGGGTCGTTCTTTGATCTCAGATTCCAGTGACATTGAGACTGACACTTAATTTTGAGATGTTGAAGGCATCTTTGCTTACCTTCATACTCTGCCAGGAAACCTTTGCCCTCTTTCTTGCTGCTCTTGTACTCAATCCACATTCTGGTGTCTGTGGAAACCAGTGTATCTGGCACCTGGTCACCACAGAAGCGACCTGTAGCACATAAACACATGTAACTCATCAGGATTCTTTGGAGGCAGTGTCAGTGTTAAATAGCCAAACCGATATTGGGGAGACAACACCTTCCAAGTGAGCATTGTGCAAAGATCCCTATTGGTTAGACAACTGTTGCAATTTTTGAATTAAATTTCAATTACTGACTTTACCTTGAAACTGTGATTGTAAATAGAGAGTGCCAGACAAGCACTCAATTTCTGAAAATGTGTTGTTTTGTTAGAAACCTCAACTGCATCAAAACCAAAAATATCGTATAGAAAATCCAGTTTCAAGTTGAGATGTAACGTTGCAAAAGAGCAGCGAAGAGGGGAAACAAAACATGTTTGTGTGATGAATAAGAAACAAGTTGAAGGATCACTTTAAGTTTTATCTAAGATTCTTAAATAAGCATAAGGCATTATATGTAATTTGTATGAAATTTGCAGCTGCCCTCAGATTTTTCATAATTCAGAAATATAGGAAATATAAAGACAGAGATGTTTGGATTCTTTTATGTTTACACTGCAGTGAAACCTCTTTGCTAATGGTTGATGAAGTTTCCATGATTCTTGTTGTCAGTGGAAGAGTTATCTTTCCTTGTTGTAACTTCACCACTTCCACGTTTCTGTCAGTTATCTGTCCATTAAGTGAAATCACAAGAAACTAAACACCTGTCGATCTGTCATCGGTAGCATTGTATTTTTTTATTGGCTCATGCTAAGTTGGGCAGGGCTGATGTCACAACTCACCAAGCAATGAAGACTTGACATAGTAGCCGTCTCGGACTTCAAGATAATCCTTCTCACAGTTGAAGGACTTTGGGATGTCCAGCTTGGTGATGTTGAGGACAATCTTTTCCCCATGTGTAGCAGAGATCCTCCACTGGCACAGGTTACTTTTGGACGTGACCGGGTTATGGGAGAATTTGCCGCTTGATTCTTGCAATGTGCGACCACACTCTGTGAGACAGGACAAAATGGACATGTATTAGCTTTTACAACATAACTATAATTTGAGTGAATGAGTTTGTTTTTACACTACACTCACCAATATTCCAGCTATTTGTTGGAGGTCTGTTAATAATCAAGTCTGGACCAGACAAACTGGGTGTTGGTGTTGGTGTTGGTGTTGGTGTTGGTGTTGGTGTTGGTGTTGGTGTTGGTGTTGGTGTTGGTGTTGGTGTGGGGTATTGGGGTTGGGTGTGGCTGTGGGTGTGGGCCTGGTTGGCATTGGTGTTGGCTTTGGCGTTGGCATTGGTGTTGGCGTTGGTGTTGGCATTGGCGTTGGCGAATACGTGTGGTGTCGGTGAGGGAGTGTCACTTGCAAGCAACACTTTCATTTAAATCGTAAATCATGAGCTTGCATGACAGAAACCAGATCAAAAGTGAAAGTTTAAATATTTGTTCTTCCTTGGTTCCCAAACAAGAGATTCACTGACAAAATGTTTTCTATTTCCTATGTGACTTAACAGCAGCGTAAATTCTTTCAAAGCCTAAATAAGTCTGAATTTATTTGAGAATGACATACAACATGTTCGAAGAAGCGAACCCTCAATTATGGCAGCCTGTGAACCCTTAAATATTAAGTCCAATTTGAAATACCACAAACACTTGTGTTGACAGAAACAGTCATTCAGTGCCTGCAAAATGTGTAATACAAGTATGCTCTCCATATTTTAAAGGTATCACATTATTTCCTTTCATTCTGACCTAGAAAACTTTGTACAGAAGTATATATATCTCACTTAGCCTTTTATTGTCTAATGGTTAGTTTATGATATACATGACCAAAAATTCATCACAGGTGGTCAACAAAACTTAAACATAATTTTAGCAAAACTACTACTGCTATTGTTGAATGAAAAACAAACCAACTGCTAGTGAGTGAATGAGAACAGTTTCACACCCCTTCCAGCAATATTCCAGCAACATCATGGAGGGATATATCAGAAATGTGTTTCACACATCGTACCCATGTAGGGAATCGAACCCGGGTCTTCGGCGCAATGAGCAAACACTTTAACCACTAGGCTACCCCAATGCACCAGGTATCTGAGCTAGCAAACATTTTCTTCTGTCGAGCCACATTTAGGGTTTTTTTATTTTTGTACCAGTTTGTGTGCTTCACTACCTTAAATAAGACACCAGTATGTATGATCTGAACTAATCCCAACCCTCCCAACCCTCCCAACCCTCCCACCCCTCCACCTCTATTTCCACTCTTCTGCTGCCTCTATGTTTATGGTTATACAATCTACAAACTCAAGTTAAATTTCCATGCACACTTTACAGGGGTCCAAGTGCACTGGTTGCCTGACATGAATTTCCTGCTGTTTGACTTGAATAAGCTTGTAAATATAACATCACTTAAAATACAAAGATCATAAATACTTGAATATGGTTTAAAAACCAGTGGGGTGGGGGAGTGTCATATTTATACAACCTTGATCTACTGTCTGGCTGGCTGTGATGTGATAACACTATTGTACACAGCACAAACGGGTTGAGAGTTAGGGCAGCATAGATCTTGATCAGGCATCACATGTGTTGCGCTGTCAATATCAAGCAGCACTTGCATTTGTCAGTATCATTATAAGTACAGGATCTGACATGCACCAAAACATGATTCAGCTATTTAAAATTTTACAAAAAAATTAAAATCCAACACTGACTCCTTTTCATGTCATGAACTTGTGAATGAAATGAAATGTTTTTATAAGCACAAATGCGTATTTACCTACACTATGTGGAATAGTTGTAAGAAAAAATATCAAGGCTAAGATCAACATTTGAAGAAGAAATCTTTAAGTGCAGCAGTTTTAACCATTTTTAAGGTTTATTTACATTACATTTATTTATGAAATGGTTTTTATATCAAGAGTGTGACTTCAAGTTCACTAACAAATAGTCAATTATACTGTTTTCAGTTCACGGGAAAAAAACACCATTATTTGAGCCTTATTACTCACACTTGCAGATGGTTTGTGAACCCTGTATTGTATAGCATGGGTTCATTATGTGCACCCTAACACCTGCCTTTAACAATGGTGCCATTCATGCTACAACAAATGATATGCAGGGAACATGGACGTATATTTCAACTTGTCTATTTCCTTTTATCTGTCTTAACCATTAGCAATTTTTTTTATTGAAAATGTGTTTATGTGGAATATTACTTCAGATGCTATCTCTTTACCTTTCCTGAATAGTTGTTAAGCCGGTATTTGCAGAAAACAGCAATGCCAGGCTATCTCCTCTTATTGCAAGTCTATGGTAAATTAAGCTAGAATGTTCTTTGACTTGTTTGAGTTTGAGTTTCTTTCAGTTGTCTGAGGGACCACCCATGTCCATAATAATTGTCCATTTACATTTTTTTTCATTTTTTAAAAAATATCATTACAAAAATACATTTTGCTATATTTAGATGCTGACATTTACATCAAAATTGTAGGGACTTGTTTAATGTTGATAATGTTAGACCATTTTTGGGGTGATAAACGAGAAACAACCAAGGACATTATTTACATCTATATAGCATAAGATGCACAAAGTCTTTTTGATATGGGTAAATACAATAGTGTGGGTATACGTACTTGGACATCTGTAGAGCTTGTTGGCTTGTCGGATATCTCCAGGACTGAGTCTTACTCTCTGTCCAATCTCCGGCCGCACCAGCACACCTGGCTTTCTGCTCGGCAATATCGTGTCCAGGTACGTGTTGCGGGCAAATGTGTTGCGAGCATAGTGCATGATGCTGCCGTAATCGTACTCCTCCCCGAGAGAGTTCACTTCACTTGGTGTCAGCTTGTTGAAGTTGTATTCCTGGCCTGTAGTACAACATACACCATTGTTCCTCAGAAGACACTTCATAAAGATCCCTGAGGCTGTTTACACACTATTGCACAATTACAGGTGTATGATAATGACTGCTGTTGCTGATGGAGGTTTGATTTGACCCCATTTTTCTGACTGTCAGGCTCTTCAGTTGGTCATGAAAACAATGTTATCTAGTAACATGCCAAATTACATTTATTTCATCGTCCAGATTTTTTCTGGGTTTTAGCTTGCCCGTTGTATACTCCAATAATCAGCAATATTTTACTATGATAGCTGTCTGTAGACAAATAAAATATGAACTCAGCATATTAGTGATTGATAGCATGAGCATCCATAATCACCATCATTTCATATCATTCTAAAATGGAAGAATGAATAGCAAGTGATGAAATACCTTTGCTGGATAAATAATCTAGCAGTAAAACAAAGATGAAAAATGAAGGTGTGTAAAGTATGTAAAGAATCTGAAACATTTATCCTATAATCTGAAGGATACAGAAAGAATAAAATGGTAATGTTGTTATGCCTGCTTGTTTTCTCTTGAATGTCTGGTGTTTAGCACAGCCATTTTACAATGGAAGCAACAAAACCCTTTCTACATCTGTAAGCACAGTTGATTGTACAATTCTGATCTGACCTTATGAGCATTCCTTTGTTTGAGACCATACCTGACGGTATTATAGCTGCTTGATGACGCCTCTACACAATCAAGTCTGGACCAGACAATCCAGTTACTGATACCTTGAGTCTACAAGCATCACAGAGAGAACCAGCATGTATGGCCACATCCAGTGATCGCATCAACTTAAAGTGCATATCATGGTGATGGAGATGTACAAACTGTTACAACATACCTGGCATGATATGATTATAGTTGATCTGTACATGATTGTCGCGATCGGGCCGTGTGTGTTCATGCCAGAACCCAATCACATGACCAAGTTCATGAACAACAATACCAAACTTGTCACAGTTCTTTCCAATGGATATAGCTTGAGGGCCATTGCCACGCTTTCCTACGAAGGAACAACATCTGAAAAATAAATCATCATCATCATCATCATCATCATCATCATCATCATCATCATCATCATCATCATCATCATCATCATCATCATCATCATCACGTGAAGGTCCAGGATAGAATATTGGCCTTGGGTAAGCCATGATTGTCCAAAAAGCCGACTAACGGGATTGGGTTATCAGGCTCACTGACATGGTTGACACATGTCATCGGTTCCCGATTGCAGAAATTGATGCTCATGCTGTTGATCACTGGATTGTCTGGTTCACATTCGATTATTTACAGACTGCTGCCATTTAGCTGGAATATTGCTGAGTGTGGTGCAAAACTCAACTCACTCACTCACTCACCATCACTACTACAACCACATTATCAACGTTATCATTATTATTGTTGATGTCGTCGCTGTTATTATAATTCCCACCAATGGAAAATCAATACCACTGCTTCTCATGCTCCTAACATTGGATGCATATAGGTCTAATCATCCAAGGCACTCCAATTTGAAGTGCAGTGTTGCTTCCCTTTGGCATGCAAGGAAAGTATGATTCTCAGTTTTAATCCCAGTTAAACCTGATCATGTTTCTAGGTTTGTCAGCACCATTCTGGTATGATTCATCAAAACGGTAATTGTCTACGACCCCATATCTTGGTCTTCCCTCCCACACTTAGCTCTTCATCATTTTCATCGCATCACCTGAGAAGGCATCCGCACCACTGCCATGCCAAATGAATTATTTAAATACTACTTGTAATCTCTGATAAGTGTATATAGAAGACATGCCACCAGGTCCTACAATATTGATAACGATAACAGAATGATAGATATCCTGAAGTACTTTGCATTGGAATGTTAATATGTACATTTTCTTAACCTCGGTCATGGGGAAAGGTCACAACATTCCAAAGCATTTACAGCCATATTCTCAGGAAGCAGGACAACAAAGACAAATGCGTTGCGTATGGACATTGTCGTACTCTGCAGCAAGTAGAGATCAATCGGGACAAATGTGTTGTGTATGGACATTGTCCTACTCAGTAGCAAGTAGAGATCAACCAAGACATTAATGTGTTGTGTATGGACATTGTCCTACTCTGTAGCAAGTAGAGATCAACTCGGACAAATGTGTAATGTATGTCCATTGTCCTACTCTGTAGCAAGTAGAGATCAACTCGGACAAATGTGTCGTATATGGACATTGTCCTACTCAGTAGCAAGCAGAGATCAACTTGGACAAATGTGTCGTGTATGGACATTGTCCTACTCTGTTGCAAGTAGAGATCAACTCGGACAAATGTGTCGTGTATGGACATTGTCCTACTCAGTAGCAAGCAGAGATCAACTCAGACAAATGTGTCGTGTATGGACATTGTCCTACTCTGTTGCAAGTAGAGATCAACTCGGACAAATGTGTCGTGTATGGACATTGTCCTACTCTGTAGCAAGTGGAGATTATAATTCAGGAAAATAAACCAGTATTTACAGTACCAAATCAGTTAACAGCTATATACGGTATTGTTTTGATTTGCATGATATGGACATGTCCTCTATTTAGGGTACCAGGTATGTTTCTGAATGCTGATTTTGACATGTCCATATTTTTGTAAACAGAAATGTACAGAGGGTACACATCTGCATACCTGTGCCGACAATGATTACACTGAAATATAGGATCTTAGTTCAGTCAGTAAGGTCTCAGCGCACGTAAGGAATATTCTAGCCATAGCATGGTAGGATACCTTGTTCCACTGTTGGATATAGTCTGTCTCACAGTCCCTGAACCACATAATTTTCCCTAATGCCAAGCCTTCTCTGCAGTGCTAAAGCCTTAAATGAAGCAAGTCTAGATTTCCTCAAGTCCTGAATCTCTGGTCTCACTGGGACTCCTTTTCAATTAAAATGGATTTGTTTGTTACTATCAAAATTATACATATTCAGAGATGACTCCTTTGTCTATGTTGGATACTGTCTGCCTGTATTGACAATATTATCTCATATTCCCAGAATCATATCGTTTTACTGCACAGCCCTCACTGAAATGAAGCCAGTTTAGATTTTCAGTTTAGATTAGTTTAGTGCTTCACATCCCTATAGGCTCCATTTCCATTTCAGCACATCTGCTGCTTTCCATCACATTTAGGTATTTTCTAAGTAATTATTTGTCTGGGAATCAAACAATGTCTTCAGCTCTATCCACCACTCACTACACTCTGGAAGTTTATGATACATCACAAATTTCAGTTTGATTCTTTTGAAATTTGTTAGATCACAAATTAATTTAACCCTCCCAAAATTACATAAACTGCTCTGTAAACATTACATCCATGCTTAAACCGCTTCCACAAAACATCAAAGCGGAACCTTGTGGGAGAGTAGCCCTCCTTTCCCTTCCTGACTCTGTATCTGCTGAGGAACAACAACCCCTGAGAACAAATGCTGGTATAATTGGCAGTAAATTCAATGAGACAATAAACAAGCTCATTATGTGAGCCAGAAAGAGTATACAAATCTCTGCCTCCAAACACTGACCCCCACTAATTTGTCTCCTATAGTTTACAGCTCTAGCATACCAGCTCAGCTTCAAGACAGACTAATTGACTTCATATGTGGTCATCGATAGGGGAGATGTGGGGGGATAAGAAGGGAGGGGGATCAGCTTCAAGGCAATTAGTTTCTTTGGCACATTTATTAGGACAGGAACAAAATATATCCTATCCTTCCTTCCATTTAAATTTGTTTTACTCAAGTTATTTGTCACAAAATGCCCCTTTTGCAGAATATAAGTTGAGATAAATAAAGAATGATTCATCATGGTAAATGCTGAACTTGATACTGTTCTCAGAAAGTGCTTTTCACCAATTCCATTTTCATCATGAACAATATGATACAGAGAGTGATATACACACATAGTGGAAGCATTACACGCCACTTTCAACTGCAGAATTTCACAAGCACTGGGCATGCCATCTTCTTGTAGGTGAAAGCTCCTAATAACAAAAGTCATAAACATTTACCTCTTTAGTAGAACTACTGAGACAAATGCTGACAGAACAATGACAATAATTGCGATAAAGAGAAATATGCACAGCGAATTTCAACAACAGATACACCCACAGTCATGCTGAATCTTCTGAGGCAAGATGAAGAGGGGATGAAGGAAGGTTAGGTCAGGTGAGGATCAACATCAAAATTAAGATTGCAACATTTATATGTAATGCTGTGGGTGAAAATGGTTAGTTGGGTTTTAATGCTGCACTCTGCAGTATTCTAGCTTTTATGACAACAGTCTGTCTTTGTGATTGGGATATGATGGCAAGTGTCCACCAAGTGTCCACGGCACTGTTTGTAATAGTACCCACTATCATCAGTTTCATACATCTCGCCTACTGAGAGACCATGTTATACTTTAATATGACTACACCACTCACAAACATTACACTGACCTAAAGAGGTTGTGTTATAGACATATTCAGCAGGATATGGTATATATACACATGGCATGATACAACAAAGCATCAAGCTACCCAAATCCAACTCTCCCTGCAGAAGCTTTAAGGCTTAGTCTCTGAATATATATAATTTTGACAGTAACAAACAAACCCATTTTAAATGAAAAGGAGCCCCAGAGAGACAAGAGATTCAGAACATGAGGAAATTTTGACTTGTTTCCTTTAAGGCTTTAGCACTGCAGGGAATACTTGGCAGAAAGCAAAACAATGTGGTTCAGGGACTGTGAGACAGATTAAAGCTCTAACCACTACACTAGGCAGGGTAACAACAAGTACCTTTACACATGGTATTATACAACGGAGGATCAAACTACCCAAATCCAACTCTCTTTGAAGAAGGTCTGCCCAACACCACATGGCAGTGGTTCCAGCTTCCTGGAGACAGAGAAAGCTGTGTACTCACCCACAAGAACGTTCTGTGAACTTAATGTAGTCTTGGTCCTCTGCCCTCTTCTCTATGAAGGTGATACACGTGTAGTTCTCCCAGTGTCGCATTGCCAGCTTGAACAAAGCCTTGTTGGCACCTGCGTCAACAACAAGACATTAGTTTACCTGGATGTATCTAGTACTTGATGTAAGTGGGGGCCACAGGGGAAAAGTCATCAGAGCTGATGAGAATTAGTTTGAAAGGAAACACAATGAGAGTAAAAGTTTCAATTTTTTACATGTATACTGAAATGCAAAAGAAATGTTTTTTAGTCAAGTTTTTAAACAGAATACATAAACATCAATGCTTACTTTCATGAGATTTTATTTTTTCGAAACTTGCATTTCTCTTGGTGTTCAGTATATGATAACACTGTGATCAGTGCAATAATGTACAACTAAGCATCACAATTCTTTTCAAACATCCGTCACTCTGCACAACAAAGTTTCTGGTGTTGAAAAAGTCATATTTGTGACTTTCCAGGACAAATGGTGTCTCACTCCAAGATCCAAAACAATGAATTTTGAAAGGAATCCCTCTCAGGTCTAAAATGATAATCAAGCTTAAAACACCTCAGCTTGAAACAAATAAAGGCCTGGGCTCCATTTTTTACTCTATTATCCTAAACATAATGTTTATTTTAATACACCGACCATATATTCCATATCTGCCATCCAAAAGCACATGCACCTGATCAACTCTATGTCTTGGTGTCAATGCGAGTCTATGACAGATGACAACAGTGGAACGACTTTATGGTGGAACACTTGAACTTAAGCTTACACTGCAATTGGTGATGAAGTCTTAAAGAGATTTTTCAAAATTATTGTTTTGGATGCCATATAGAATCTAGAATTGTTTTCACCACTAAGTCAACACAACAATTTCCACATCTTTTATTCTATTTCAACAGTTCAGCAGTTAATCTAATTCATTGATCATACTTAAACATATTTAAACAAGATAGGTCTCCATACTATGAATATTTGACATTTAGCTGACTTTTCTAGACTAGAATCCTAGCCTCGGCACATTTTTAAGTTTCATAGAAATGAAGAAATTCATTAAATGAGAATGGATCCAATAAGCTGGGGCATTAGAAACTAAGGAGAATTTACACTTGCTTCATTTACGACTTTTGAATTACAGTAACAACTAACAGAACATAATGATCAGAAAGTCTGAGAGACTACTCCTGATGAGGCTAGCTCCAAATGCCAAACATTGAACACACACTAGGATGTACATGTGTATGGTCTGATGCAGTCAATGCATGAAAAAATATTTATGAAAATTACAGATATTTGTTCAAGTTCCAAAACCTCTACACAGGAAACATTCTATACGAACATGTGGTGCAGAAACATCATTGAAGGCTAATATATGTGTTGGAACCATTTCAAGTTGAAATGTCATGATAGATGAGTGCTTTATCTTGAATACTCAAGTTCTCAAAGTATTGTTCAATTCTTCACAGTGTTATTGCTGAGAGAATACTTCACCATAAAATCCTTTGGCTATGAAGCTGTCTCTGACCATACTACACGCAATTTGATCTGCGTTTCATGCATGAAATATTCATGCAATTCTACATTTTCAGCATATACTTCTTGTGAGAACATTTTTATGAGTAGTTTTGAAAACTGATATTCTGTAAAAGAAGCTTTGTTATTTTACAGCTGACAGACTCAGAAGAAATTATGTTAACAATGAAAGAAATTTCCTCACATATAATTCTATTACCTTTCGTCACATATTTGTGAATGCTGAAATTTTGTTGATGAGATAAATGCAAACAGTGTTTTTCTAAGCAAGAAAATTCCTGATGCTGACACACATCCTGTGCAGTGTTTAATTCTATATTTAAAAGCTCCATACATCAAAAATTATAACACACTAACCAAAGAAACAAGACCTGGCACTGCTGGAAACTGACATCAGATTTTTCTATAAAGTAAAACTACTTGTGAAGTTATTCAGCACGGAACTACATCTATCAGGCCTTTTTGCAGCAAATTTCCTATTTTCTGAAATGTAATTCCTTTTAAACCTGAACAGTTTACATTTTGTCAGGCAATTTAAGTTTTTTCATGACAGTTTCGGAGCCAAATAACTCCCCACCTCTTGTATCCCACTGCAGCTTACAGAGTGATGACACGTTTATCTCTGAGATTCTCCAACAAAATTCAGTCTTGCAAAAGAGTTTCAACTTTGACATCAGTGTCAGTCAGGGTAGTCAGATAGACACATAAAATATGTAGTATTTGCCAAACAGAGCTTCTCATACAGGAAACTGTGCAAGGTTCCAGGTCTTGACGGCAGTTGGAAACTGACACCAATTCTGATAATTCATTTCATATATATTATATCTGACATTACAGAAAAAATTTACTGTGAGTACAACATGCTCCGCTTTTCGACATATGATTAATCAGTTAGATTTTGGGAAGGGGGATTTATTTTAGTAGTTTTCATGTACTGGTAGGGCCTGTAGCTCACCACATCTTTTGTGTACAGTAACACTGTTGCATCATTGCAGCATCTATTGACCAGATTACATGAGATACCACACTACGACAGATCATGCTTGATAAATGAACAGAGGTTTAATGATTACAAAATAGGAAGTCTTATGAAACAAATACTTATTCTAACGAACTCATACACCTGAATTTTTCATGGCAAAGTAACATTTTCTAATATATCAAACTTTGTATCAAACTAATATATCAAGCAGTATTTTGATGGGAAAGTTCTATTCAGGCCTGAATAGCTGTTTTCAGGGATTAAAACGGAACCACCTCTCCATACTATAAAATGAGAGGAAACTTTCAGTGTAAATTTCTTAAGATTAAGATGTGTTTTGTCACATTCATATGTCTAACCCTTTCATTTGTAACTTTTAGAAGAACATTTACTCACCAGTAAAATTGGACTCAATTTCATAGGGTATGACACCATAGTCCCACAGTCGGTTGGGCTTTGCAGTTGCTGCTCGTCGAGACCGTTTCCTTGACGACTGCTTGGATTTTTTTGATTTTCTATCCATGTCATCTTCTTCAAACATAGATTCTCGGTCAATCTTCAAAACTCTGGATGGATTCTTTTTCCTTGCATCTCGTCTCAATTTCTTTGCGATTCCTCTCTGACGCTTCAGTTCGGACCGGAGCTTCCTCCATTTCTCTCGTAACTTTTTTATTTCTTCCTTCATTGTATGTCGATCTTTCCGACATAGTTTTTTACTCCTGAAATATTAATGTTCACCATTAGTTTCATCTGCAATGAAAACCATCAGACATTTCATCTTGTCATTAGAAGAGTGGTGGGTGGTCATGCCCCATTGTTTCCAGCATGTAGTCCTCACAACACAGGTCTGGTTGGATATCAAGCTTGGGTGAGTGAGTGAGTTTGATAGAATCATTTATACTACTCAGTGTTTTATTGGGATTAAAAGATATGACCTGCTGAAAAATACACTTGACATAGTATGAGTAACAGCTTTGTATATCGTGGAAAGATTAAATATCCCTATCAGTGAGTGAGTGAGTGAGTGAGTGGACCTGAGAGGCGGTGAGTGATTAAGTGCAGTGAGTGAGTGAGTGAGTGATTTGACCTGAGTGGCCATGAGTAAGTGGGTGGGCTTGAGAGGTGGTCAAGTGCGTGCGTGCGTGCGTGCGTGCGTGCGTACTTTAGTGGCCATCAGTAAAAGGGGGGACTTAAGAGGCAGTTAGTGAGTGAGTGTGAGTTGGGTTTAAGCCACTTTTAATAGTATTCCAGCTACATCTTTGTGTTGTAGCATAAGACACAACCAGGCCATAAATAACCCTAAGTTGGAAGCTCCTAACTCCCTGCCATTATCTGGCAAAGGCGCCAAAGACAATAAGCACTTATTCAAAGTATAGTTTTGTACATCTCTCCCTTTTTCGTCCAGTGATCGCCTTTTTGATGGCTGGGACAAAATCATGTTTACAAACAAAACAGAACTGAAAAACACAATTTAATGAGCAGCATATATATGTAGACTAGAAAACTTTGCAAAGTCAACTCATTACTCTACAGTACATGTCGAAACATTTTTTACCCAAGAGCGAAAAAGAACTTTTAAAAACTTACAACCAAATGGAATTTTCAAAAGCACGACAGCACATGTCTGCAGAGACAGGTGGTAATAATTAAAGAGTCACTCAGCACTTAACAGGCACTGATTCTATCTGAAAACAATCGGCAGCATGCATGCAATGACATACTTTCACTGCAGTGTTTCTTGGCGCCAACGGCCTCTGCCATTCTGTCTGTCTGAATTTGTCATGCAGGAGTTGGCCCATACAGTGCATTGTGCACTCTGGAACAATATGCTGAGGTTAGACCTATAAATGTCCACGACTCAGCTGTTTGTCAACATATGTGCTCAGTGTTAGTGTTTTGTGGATATTGGGAAAGTTTACTGTACAAGCAAATTCATACAGGGTCTCTGATTGATCATTAGTCAACCAAACAGTAAACAGTTACGAAAAAGCAATAATGATTTTTCATAAAAAGAACCAATTCGAACATTTTACAGTAATTATATTTTCCATGTTTTTTATGGTAGTGTGTGAAAAGGGTGTCTCTAGACATGCATGTCTTTGTGTGAGTGAGTGTGTAATATTTCTCATTAACCAATCTTACAGCAACATTACAATGATGTTGCAGAAACACAACAGCAGACACAAGAATGGGTTCCTATGTTTACCATATTCCAAATTTTGGAAAGAAACTAGCCTTTTAGTCACTGCCCTACAGATAATTACTTACAGATATTTAAAACCAAAGAATTCCATGAACAAAGGTTGACTTCAGTTCAGACAAAAATCTACTGCCTTTCATAAATGAAACAAGTTTTCTTCATCAAAATTTCAAAGCTCAACCTCCCAACAGAGATAGTATCACACAGGAACATTAATCAGTGCATCTTGCCTGTCAAAAAAAGTAATTAGGAAGGAATCAACCCTTGATATGTGGTACCAGACAGTTTCCTGACAGATCCCAGACTCCAAGCACAGACCGCCATGTGTTGGCTGCCCTGCCCACAAGTCCCCGACACAGGTACACAGCACCTCCCTACAAGCCCATCATGACACCCAGGTTCCTGGTACAAGATAACCTGATACAGATGTTGTAACACCTATCTGGGATGTGTTGACATGGGTGGGTGTCCAATACAGTTGTTTTGATACTATACTATCTTAATTCTAGGGTTCATGTGAGGCGATGACTGCATTTGTAAATTTTATCAAAAGTTCAAAGATGATGAGCTTGCATATGGCCTAATCTGCTCCATATGTTTTTTCAGATGAGTTAACTTTGGGATGGGCAACTTGGACTTTAAAGAATATTTGCCACACATGTCTATTTGAATTATCTTTTTATGCTACATTCTTGAAAACTGATGCGGATAAGTTGATGATGAAGAGGATTTCTGTTGGCAATCTGAAAGTATTATTTATAGCAATGATAGTTAAATTAAGAAATCATGCGAATTATGACAAGATGATAATGAAGGTAAGAAATATTCGAAAGTTCTTTTACTACTACAAGATGCCTAGGAACAGGCAAGTTAACCTCTCTCTTGTACAAGGACATGCAGATTGTTCAGTAAAGTGAAGAAGATATGTGCTCTTCATGAAGACCTAAACTTAAATGAACCATAAACGCACTTTAATTTCACACCGACATATGCAACCTAAAGTGCTCCATTCACATTGTTTAGAATTGATCATACTATATTTAAGACTAGACAGTGCCAAGTTCAGTATAGTTTGTTTATAAGACATGCAATGGTAGGATGGTCCTCAGATACACAATCACTGGACCCCAAACATTCCACTGGACTTAAAAAGCATATTTGTGATGAAAACATGAAATACCAATGGACTGCTAAATTCTAAAATAATGAAAGCAGGTGGAAACAAATTTGGCAAAGTAAAAGATCTATTTACATATGCCCTGGGCTGAATGTTTCAGCTGCTGCTGACAGAACCTGTTTAAGAAGGTGCAGTATGATTCATTCAGTACAGGTGTACATGGTTCAGTTAGGCCCCCCAAACTGCACCTTGTAATTAACTGCATCATATGCGCAGCTTATTCACCTCATTTTGATAACTGTTCTTGTTCATTCCTTGGTGACTTCTTTGCCTTAGGAATGATTGTATTCTGCCTGTATGGATGATGAGGCTTAAAATTACTGACTGAGCAGATGATAACACAAACTCTTCTCTCATTTGCTGAGAATTACTTGAAAGACTATCACAGGTAGAGGTTAATATCACCTCTACATTCCACTTCAGGCAGATACCGAAAGATCTACTGGTTCTTCTTGAAACCACCACATCTCGGGTAGACAAACCAGTGAGTATGTACCATGTCCGGCCTTCCCCACACCTACTGCCATCATCACAGCACTGTTCTGGATTGGTGGAATCACATGTGTAGTAAGAAAAACAATGACAAGGGCACACTTCATTGCTTCATTCATGATGTCAACAACAGTACCTAAACGGGACTTGAGCCTAGACTGGTCGCAGAATACTGCAGTCAGCTTGCCATGTCTCTCAGGACTGCTGTTAGGTCTATGCAATACAACTGGTTTACCGGTATTATCGATTCAGATATGAAATCAATACATATCGACGTGCAGCGATTGAAAACTGTTTTTTTGATATGCATTCAGAAAACTCCATAACACTCGCAAATTTTGGATATTTCCATTTTTCACACTGGAAATCAAGTTAAGTTTGGTTCCAAGATGTGTTGTTAATTTTTGTTCAAGTGTTTTGCAATGTTTTGGATCTGGATGTTATAAATATTTAGTCATTAATGGCCATCAATGATCTCTTATATGTCCTGACCAGGTCAAGTTGTCTAAAAATCTGCGGTTTTTTGAGAGTGGAGAAACTAGTAACCACTGTGTTGATATTAAATTGTTCTTTTCTTTGTTTCCATTATTTTGACATAAATGAAAGAGTTCTTTTTATTAAAGCTTAATCAAGCATGGTGATTTTGTTGTGTTTTTGCTTCATAAATCAAGCATTAACTTGATTATAAGTAGTTTTTTGTGAAAAAAACTTGCAATATGTGTCACAATATATGCTTTCGCATCGCAGTATGAAAATTGTCTGCAATACCCATCAAACCATACTGATAGTCAACCAACTGAACCCAGACATAGTCAAGTCGCCCACATTCACACCTGGTCCTTCAGTATTGCTTGACACACAAAAAGACTTGTGATTGATGCTCATGCTGTTGATCACTTGATTGTCTTGTCAAAACTTGATTATTTACAGACTGCTGCTACAGAGCTGGAATATTGCTGAATGCAGCCTGAGACCAAACACACTCACTCACTCACTCATAAACAGACCTGTGAACAATACTGCCAGTCAGCCAGATCAAACCGTTATCTGCATCCCTGTGAACAGTACCACTACTAGTACTACTACCAGCTAACAATCAGACATCGACTCTCAAAACAAACCACTGCATTTCAAGTCAGACTGGTCCTCTATAATCAAAATTGTTTATCAACTCATATCTGATCACAGAGAATAATACTGCGTGTCAACCCCGACCTATTCCCCAAATTTGTATATCCATAATTTCTGTTCAAAATATACAATTTCATCAAAAAGTTTCCTGTTTCTCAACAGCATCCCATCTTTTACACAAGTTAAAAATAAAAGGGAAGACAACTAAACAGATCTAGAACACTGTCTTTCCAAACAAAAGTAATTTCTTTGACTGTAAGTCTTTTAATCCTAAACTACAAGCAAGTTTTGTTCTGCAGAGGACCAAAATGTGAAATGGTTCAGATAAGAAGGGTTGTGTAGTATAAACATTGTTCTGAGTGAGTGGCCTTGTCTGCCCCCTCTTTGGGGGAAGGGGGAGGCTGCTGGCAACCCACTGTGGCCTTGATAGGAGAACATCCACACCAATTTACTGTTTATTTACACAGACAGAACACAAGCACACTGCTTCCCACTTCATGACAAGGAAAAACATTCACCCCTAAAAATACAGCAACACTGGATTATCATATAAGCTACTAGCACTCTGTTTCCATGCAAGCCTGACTTTTTCAACAAATACGAACTGCTTTAAAAATATTGATAAAGACCAACATTGTTTGTTGATAAATAAAAGATGCATTTTTCTAAAGATGGAATCAAGTATATTCACCTATTGTGAAAACAGACTTCAGATTGGTATAATACGACACCAGCTGCCTTCGGCAAGTACTTTGTCACTTATACAGATGATCAACTTGAAAATGTCTTGTAAAATATTTTTGTTAAAATGAGTACTAAAAAAGCCATTACTTGTTAGAACAGAAACCATACAACATGTTCTTATCATATATTTTGACATGAGCCAGTGTGAAACTAAATCAATTTCCAAAATTTCTGATATCTGACAGAAACATCCAATAATTCATTTACTGCCTGTCGAGATTGTAAAATCACGTCAATCTCGTACAAAAACAAGTGAATGAAAAATCTCTGACACAGTCAGACTCCAGACGAGCTCCATGCCATGAGATTATCACATACTTAATCTACTGGGTTATGGCTGAAATCTCCCTAACCAAATGTCAATCAATCGTCTATTTCAATCCATGAGTTTACTGCTAATAGCTCAAGTGAAAACAAGATAAGTGCAAATTGCTTTAGCTCGACATGACCTTTGACATGTTTGATGTGTCAGTTTCTCCCTGCAATTAACACCCTGTTATTGGTTCCAAGGATGAAAAATACATCAACATACAGTATGTGATATCTTGATATCTTTGGCCTTAACCTGAAGCTGTATATTCTAGTGCTATGTTTGCCAGTGGCAGAAAACCAGATAATTGAGAGGAACACATATATTTCATTCTTAAACTGGTATGCTCCACCATACATATTTTGCTGCAATCAGCTTCTAACATCGACAAATGTGTAGGAGAATTAATGTGGCAAGGATAATAACTTCTTCATATGAAATCTGCTGATGAAGTTTTAAAGCTACCTCAGTCATTCTCCAAATAAATAGTACCTACGTTGAACATTTCTCTGTTCTAGTTTCAGAAGATTTTATTGTTTTCAACCAACATTTTTTCTATTTCTGTAATAAATGGTTGAAAAAACACCACAAACAACCCAAAATGTTTTATTTATAAGGGCACTGTAAAAACAAATTTCGCTTTTGCAATTCTGTGTCATAGAATAAAACAAAGCTGCTATAGTGTTCAAGATGTATTATATTCTATATCAGGTAAACTTTGCGCTCTCAGTGAGAGAGAAAGTGAACTAAAGTTTGTTTTATTTCCTTTGTCTGTCATCTAACTCCACAGTCTTTCATCTATACAGTGACAGTCTGTAAATAATTGAGGCTGAACCAGACAATCCAGTGATCAACAGCATAGGCATTTATCTACACAAGTGAAGTTTGAAACAAGTATGTCAGCAGTGGGACATCCAAAAGGATGAGACATGATTGAGCAAGGAAGGAATGAGTGACTGAATATTGTTATATTCAGCAGTAAGATGTCTACAAGCTAAATAAGACTGTCCAAAGCAAATTAATAAGAGGCTGATAGCATGACTCATTCTGTTAGTCACAGAAGATCAGAAGGCATTAGGTTGAGCCCCACTTGTCTATAGCAAAAGATGACTTTAGATGTTACTGCTTGCTACCAAGTCTGTAATACATGGGATGAAACTTGGACTAGCTGGTGCAAAGTCAGTATTCAGTGTCTGAATATGATGCCAATGTTAAACTGCCACACACTGTCACAGTAGGCCAGAAAATATTCCACCACACATGCTACAACACACACATGCATGTCACTACATAAGTACAATACAATCATCTTGAATGCCATGTTATGCCTTATTTCACATATGTCCAAAATAGGATTCAGTGATGATTCTGCTCCATAATGACCACAAAGGTATGATATGGACTAAACAGTCTTGGTAAACCCAGAGGTAGCTTTTTAACCTTTGGTAGCTGACACACTAAGGAATGAAATGATACTTTATCAAATCATAAAGCTTATACACCTGAAAACCTAACTGTGACTGAAGTTTGAATTGATGAAAAAGTAACGAAACTGTTACCCTGTTTCTTAAAACCGACTAATAAAGCATTTTGTTTCATTGATGTGTTTCTTCAACATATTTATATGAAACTTCCCTACTCCTCATGATTCAACACTAGCATAAAGAGTCACTCTATGTTATATTAAAAATCTCTCAATGAACTGTTTGCACCATATTGCATCAATAATATTGGATTGTTTGAGTGTAAGTTGTTTGAGTGTTTATTTTCACAATATTTTTATCAAAATCATCACTGAAACATTTACAAATCATCAACATGAATATAAATCATCCATCATATTGCAAATCCCCCTTCCGCGAAAACAAATATTTGCGTAAAATTCTTAGGCCAATGACTTAATAAACTATACAAATTTTGAAAATAGACAAACACTCCTAGGCTGACAGATCATACCCGTCAAATAAAGCTACACTATTTCCCCCACTAACACTAAGCTGTCTGCTTTCTAAATACACTTAACAAACAAACTGAGTTATAAACATTCCCAGGCTGTATTGTTTCTCAGATAAAATGACTTTTTTAGACAAGAACCTCGAACACAGATCATAAAAGCTATACTTGATGAGCACAACCAGCGCTAACTTTTAGTGCTCCCAAATATTTGACAAGGATATTTTGCTTCAGCTAGAGGGGCAAACAGTGTAGGACATTTCTGGTCTGTCTTCTGACACATTGATGTTGGCATCAATCTAAAAACGTTTGGAATCATTTACGAAAACTTTTTTAACAAGACATATGGTTTCGATGTTGTTTTCTTAAAAATCATCAGTTTGATAATCACATAAATCTCTGTTTTTTATAACAAATCCACCTCCCCCATAAATCAGTTCATCTGTTTTGTGTTCCCAGACCTAAATAAATCTTAAACCTGATCTGGCTATGGTTTGTCCTCAAGTGGGAGGTTTTATCAAACCTAAATCGTCTATCAAATTGGAGATATTTGGATTTTAAACATTATTAGAGCAGTTTTGTAATAAAATGTTCATAAATTACAAGCAGCAGGGATTTCTGGTTTATATAATGAGCTGAAATAACTGTCACCATCAACCTTTCTGGAATACATCAAACCCTTGCGTAAATGGCATTAGAACCTGTTTCATGCGCATCTTCTGTGGGATCTCTGAGCTTTGCAATACTGTGGATTCAAGTCACACTTTCTTCACCAATCTCCCATCAGTGTGACATCAAGGATATTGTTAAAAAACCTCAGTCCAACCAAGAACCAAAAGCAACCAAATGACTTTAAGTATGGTCCGAACAGTTTCAATTTCATCTTAAGAAGTGTTCTTGCTTCATTTAGCATTCATGTTTTGGAGAAAAATGGAGACTGGTTATTCTCTGGAATTGACACTCAGCATTTATGTGGACTTAACCAATTGGTGATTCAGAGAAATTGCTGGTGCAAAAAATGGACAAATTTCTTTTGATGGAAATAATACAATTGAACTGTTCACCATAACATATTCCATGCATCTTCAAAAGAAAACACACCTGTGAAGATGCAGGGAAGAATAGGTCTTCAGCAACCAATGCTTGCCACGAAAGGTGACTATGCTTGTCGTAAGAGGCGACTAACAGGAGCAGGTGGTCAGGTTTGCTGACTTGACACATGTTATGGGTTCCCATTTCTGTAAATCACTGCTCATGCTGTTGATCACTGGATTATCTGGTCCAGACTTGATTATTTACAGACCACCGCCATAAAGTTGAAATTTTGCTGAGTGCAGCATAAAACTAAAGTCATGCAAACCCTCACTCAAATCAGAACATAAGTCTGTAGACAATGTTCAATACGACACAAAAGACGTTGCAAACTGTTAATACAGTACAAGGCAAAATGACATGAAATACTCATGTTTCTTTGATGTTGCAGTCTTTGAGCTAACCGTTTCACTAAACTGACCCTGCAATACAGCTGGGATATCACCGAGTGTGTCATTAAACCTACAAACAAACCAACCAACCACACATTTCAAATAGTGTGAGGCATAGTTGAATGGTTGTCTGCATGGTATCATGTCACAACTGACCAGACCCATGTGCATAATGGCAATCACTAGATTGTCAAGTCCAGATTTTAAAACATGCAGACAGCAGTTGTGGAATTTTGTGTAGTGCTATTTTGTGAATTAAATTTCAGAGTTGATCACACCGTGTCCATTCAGTTTGCTTGCATCCACTAAATATTAATGACAACCATAAAGAGTGGTAGGAATACAGGAACAAAAGATATATTTAGAAAAAGTTTTAATCTACCTATCATTCCACATGGATGTATCTAGAGGGCAGCAATTTTTCGCAGAGTGAATTGATACTTTTAGGAGCTTTTATTAAAAATGATACCTTTTGGACTACTTCACTTTTTTAGGAAAATATAGTCTGCTTCACATGCTGTGATCCATTTGTAGCACTTTCAGAATATTACTTTAACAGAATATACACCCTTATGTATCCAAACAAATCTTGTATTAACACACTATTATCATTTTGTTAGTTCTGATATGTTCATCACAACTGCCATACATTTACTCAGATAAATAGTTTGAAACCAACTGTAAGTTCACAAATGTTAAGTGGCCCTTCACTGAAATTAACACGTGAAATGTACAAGATAAGAGTAATGAACATGTGGAGCAGATGAAATGGGCAAGTGTTCCAGCCTAGCCTCTACTGCTGGCACTGGTGTAGCGATCAGCTTCCAGTGTATGTGCCTCACCTGTGTCTGACACTCATATCAGTGTAGGAGATGTGACCATACATACTTCTTACACTAATTACACTGGGTCTTAAATCAAACCCAACTCCTACAAATGTCTGGAAGGCTTAACTGGAGCTTGCAGTTCAACATGACCTTCAAGCATATCCAGACCTCTTGTTTCTATACAAAACACTCAGTTCTGTCTTTGGAGATATACTCATGAAAACGAATAAGGCAACATCCAAAAGTACAAGCGCTCCTTTATTCTTTTCCATGATTTTTCACAAGGTATTAGTTGATATTCTGAAAACAAATACAGGAACATTTGCATATTTGTACTTTCATGTGGTCCCTTATTAGTTTCCATGAGTATAGCTTGTCTTGTAAAATACACTCTTGCATTGGAATTTAAACTTGGCCAAAATTTATGATAATCTACCAATGACGCATGATGCTGATACTGGCACTCAAACATTACATGACCTTCAGCATTATACAAAGGTCATATGGCCATGACCATGGTCCATCAAACTTGACCTTCCTGTCTTTGACATCAGTGTGCCCCTTCCTGTTGCATTCATCGAGTACAGTCAGATCTCTCCTGCATCCTGGATGCTGAGGATGGTCTGATCTCACATGAAGTGGAGGGTAGGAAGTTGGGTGTCAATGGATCTGAATATTATGGCCACTAGTAACCTGGGTTGTAAACATTCACTTAACTTTTGATTAACTACAACATTCCTTTTTCTGACTGACTATCATATCTTTGTATTCATACAAAATCAAAACTGCCAAATTTGGAATTTCAGTTATTTGGATTACACTAAATGAAAGTTTTCATGTTTTGTTGACTTGAAACGAAATAGTGCAACAGCTGCTGATATTTTTTTTATAATGAAATCTTTGCCATCTCCTCAACAATGAAAAGTCAGTTGATTCCTTTGTCATATCACCATTGACACATGACTCCATCAAAGCTCATATGACTGCCAAACAAAAATGACATGAGTAAACTTGGTTTGTACTAGTTCAGAGGTGGGGTGAGGTGAGGTGAGGTGGTTTGAAGTGAGGTGAGGTAAGGTGGCATGAGGTGGTTTGAAGTGAGGTGAGGTGAGTTCTATCGTGATTCAATATGTGTCTGGAGTAAACCACACTGTATACTGAGATACCTGGTTATGTCACAGTTTAGCAAGGAAACCCCACGAACATCCAGTATACTGATTTGGAGTTAATCAGTCCTTTTTGCACCCCATAATGCTGAACACCATGCTGGGTAGCAACATGTACCATCTTAAAATGTTCTTCAGGAAGAATTCAACTACTGACTTTCAGCTCTTGGGAGAAGCCATTCAACATGGAGATATGTTCTGATATATCTGTGGAACTACGACTTCAGTTTATAGTGCCCAGCTAGGTCCTTTCTCCACAGAAAATGATTAATTATTTTTCACATGCTACTCAGTATGTGAACTGAGATTTTTGAAGCTTTAATAATATATATCAACACTACTTTTCCTTAAGATGAAGACGAGGACCTCACTCATTGTACCCAGGAGTATGTGAAAAACCAGTCCTTGTCATGTATAATGACTGAAGGTATGTTGCAATCATGACTCACAGATAGTTGAGAATACAGTGAAGTTTCTAACCGTCTTTGTCATAATTGTGACCTGATTTACTTAAGTAAGCAGGATTTAGTCAGGATCTTAAACTCAATGCCCTGGGTGGTTCTTGGGGACAGATTGTTATTATAATCTAAATTGGGATTAGTATAAAGTTGTCATTTTTTCAGAAGCACTTTAAGACAGCATTACAACATAGTACCCAATATGATAATGTAAACGTAATGTGTCAAGGCTCTTCATCTTTATCTGTCAAGTTATCAGTTAAATACACGTCACCATGACTCGGCCATTTCATAAGTTGTAGCTATAGTACCCAACTTTATATAGGGATGGTGAGATATTTCATACTGTTACATAACCTAAAGCTCAGATGTTGTATATATTACATATTACAAGTAACGATGCCGAGAATGAAAACGCTCAGTGTCCATGCTATTTGTGTGACAACTTCTCTATGTAACCAGTCAGACCCATGGAGATCAGAGATAGAATTATTCTTCAATAGCCCATGCTTGTCCTAAGAGGCAACTAAGTGGATCAGGTGGTCGGCCACGCTGACGTAGTGGAAACATGTATCCGTTCCCAACTGTGCAGATCAATGCTCATGCTGTTGATCACTAGATGGTCTGATCCAGACCTCGATCATTTACAGACAGTTGGAATATTGCTCAGTGCAGGGTTAAACACCAACGAACAAACAATCAGTCAAATTCTGCTCCTCCATCATTTCTATCAACATTTGGGTAGTATATATTATTTTGACATGGTCTGGTCAAGATAAACCCTTGCAAGGCATTCAGCACTACAATATCTGATGCAGAGAATGTCAGTGTCAGAATCTACATCAACACAGAAATGATGAAAGAAGCACTCACCCTTTTGTACATGGTATCTTCATCTGTTTAACTTTTTGTTTTAAAATTTTCTTTAAATATCTTTTATCTTTTAATGTTTTTGGATTAAGCATATCCTTTTTACTGAACTTTTTATCCTCATATCCATAATTTCCTGGGTCTTCGACTTGAAGTTCCCACAGTCCCTGATTTCTCTCACGATATCTCTGTTTTTGTGCTTCATATTCATCTTCTGTCATTGCTATGTCGCCCATGAAGCCCGCTGAAACATACAAGTGATTGACATTAAAACACAGACATATACAACTCTTGCTATGTCGCCCATGAAGCCCGCTGAAACATACAAGTGATTGACATTAAAACACAGATATATACAACTCTTGCTATGTCGCCCATGAAGCCCGCTGAAACATACAAGTGATTGACATTAAAACACAGAAATATACAACTCTTGCTAGTCTGTCATACAGACTCTGAAATATACAAGTGATGGACATCAACACAGAACTACACAACTCTTGCTAGACTGTTATACAGACTCTGAAATATACAAGTGATGGACATTCATACACAGAAATACACAACTCTTGCTAGACTGTTATACAGACTCTGAAATATAAAAGTGATGGACATTCATACACAGAAATATACAACTCTTGCTAGACTGTCATATAGACTCTGAAATGAAATATACCCAATGCAGCCCATGCAAGTCTAGAATTTGTGGCAAGTCCAGATTTCCACAAGTTTTATGTACTGTTATATTTTATAAACTATGTTCATTTCAGAGACTACAGTTCAAACTCATCAGTAACATGGACTGAAGCCTTGGGCGATGGGGTAACCTCATGTTTAAAGTGTTGGTTATTATTAGTCAAATTCAGTTTATTAGAATATCTGTGTGACAAACAAACAGCTGATTCAGAGTGAATGAATTTAACATGGCAGGGGTACACCATGAATGGGCTTCACCCATTGCTTCCTTTTTAGATGTTGTCTATGTGACAAGCCTCCACCACTGGCAACCAAACCGATGCCTATAGTCTCACAGAGACTACTGCTTTGGACCATCATATGTCACACAATGTGACTTAATTCAACTGGGGCGGTGGGGTAGCCTAGTGGTTAAAGCTTTCGCTCGTCACGCCGAAGACCCGGGTTCGATTCCCCATATGGGTAAAATGTGTGAGGCCCATTTTCTGGTGTCCCACGCCGTGATATTGCTGGAATATTGCTAAAAGCGGCGTAAAACCAAACTCACTCACTCACTTAATTCAACCAATAACAACCATCTCTATAGACTAACATTTAATCACTGAAATAAAATTTTATAAATCAATATATATGATGGGTATCCCGACATGTATACGGCTCTGCAGCAGGGTATTCCATGTGCACCTTGGCATAGTTGACTGATAACCCATATGTACAACTGAGTGAGTGAGTGCACCAATGTGGGTTATCAAACAATGTGGCTTGACAAGTAAACAACACTCTTGCCATTAAGCTACTCCCAAAGACCTCTGAAAGGAACTGGCACTACCATCTAGAAGAAAAACATGAAAATAATTAACAATAAACAAACTGAAGAAAAAACCTAATGTGACCAAAATACCGATAATGTGATTAGATTTGAAACAGCAGCTCAATGAAAAGACAAATCTTGCCAAAAAGAATTATCATCACAATAAGTATCCTCAAACAGGCTACAATAACCAGTAAATTTTAGCTTCTCATCATCAGGTGTTTGTTAAATGGATAAATAACATTAATACTAAACAACACAGCATTTGTGGAAATGACATTTTAGAGCTTGAATATGATGGCCATTAACAAAAATCAACAAAGACTTAACAGACATCAGGCGCTGACATTTGTTGTGACCACACTCGGGAAATAAATTACCACAGCTGGGAGCAATTTTTTTGCAAAAAGATTAAAATTATCCACGGATCAGTCGATACACAGTATCACTTATCAAGTAAATTACAGCCATTTCCATTTCAATCGACAGGAAGAGGGTGCAGTGTCATTTCACCTTGACCTTTAAGGTCTCTCTGTACTTGAAATATACATGCAATAATAATCATATCTAGGATATATATATGTATCATTTACACGACATCCGTCGAGATATTGCAATCTGAGCAGAAAAATTGCAAATAAGCATAAACCTTGCTAATTTGAAAGTATCGCCACGAAAATATACATGCATTAATGAACATATCATGATGTTTTCATATGAAGATAAATGGGATGGCATGAAAGTAGATTCTATATAATTTTTTAAAATTGGCTATTTCTATGGTTTTAGTAGTTTCAAGATAAAATGGAAATGTAATGGAACTTACTTTACTGAGTTTGAATTTAAATTTAATGTTAGTTGTAATTTTATTTCTCGACTTGCTAAGACTTGACATTTATCTAATTATTTACTATCAGTCATAAGAATTTACAAACATGAAAAACTGTAAGGATCTTCAGCAACCCATGCGTATTTAAGAGGGGACTAAAGAGATTGGGTGGTTAGACTCACTGATTGGTTGACACATTATTGCATCCAAGATGCTTAGATTGATGCTCACAATATAAATCACTAGACTGTCCTGTCCATTTACAGACCACCATCATATAGCTTTAATACTGCTGAAGGGCATTAAACAAACAAAATATACATTTATCAAATATAGATTTGACCCCAAAATTATAAATAGTATCAAAACGTAAAGATTGGAACCCAAGTGGCAACACAAATCAGTATTAAATATATAACACCGAATAACCAATTTTGGTTCATTTTACTTTTAACCATCATTTGGTTTGGGTACTGAGTGCATTTTGACACCATCTGTGAAGAGATTATTGCAATGTGGATTCAAAGTGCAATTTTCCTTGGTACAAACTTTCCATTCTAAGATGCTTCAGTGAAATTGAGTGAGTGAGTTTAGTTTTATGCCGCACTCAGCAATATTCCAGCTATATGGTGGTGGTCTGTAACTAATCAAGTCTGACACAGACAAGCCAGTGATCAACAAAATGTGCATCAATCTGCACAATTGGGAACTGCTGACATGTGTCAACCAAGTCAGCGAGCATGACTACCCAGTCCAGTTAGTCACCTCTTATGACAAACATAGTCGCCTTTTATTGCATGGGTTGCTGTTGGCCTATTCTATCCCAGACCTTCACGGGTCCTTTAGTGAAAGATCAAAGGTGCCGACAGTACTTTATCAGATGATAACGTGCCCTTTTCGCATTACGTCACAATGTGTTGGCGTCCCACCATTCTAGTCTGCACCCTCTTAATCAAACACTTTTGCATAACGTCACAGTGTATGTGATGTCATGATGCATGTCAGTCGTCATCAGTATCGTCATCACTTCCTACAGTAAACTACTCCATGGCATCCTTTTCTGTTGGTTTCTTGGTCAGCTAACAAGGCTGGTCGAAACACTATGTTTATGTTTTCTGATGGATAAAATGTTTCTTAGTTCCACTCACAATTTTACAGCAGCACGATAACATTTGCAATCCTTACATTCCCACAATGCAATTGTGGAATGTTCCTTGACTAGTCAGCTTCAGCTGAATGTACTGATCTAAACTTTCATTGGTAGTAGAAATGCAACGTTCATATTGCCCTGTATGGTTTAGGTTAATTACATGTAATTAAAATAATTCAGAGAAGATATTTAAACCGAATGTCACCAAACTGTTTATCATTTGTTTTTCTGGTAACGTTTGTCTTAATGCTGAGGAGCAGTCATATCAAATGAAAAGGACGTCAGTTGGCCATGTGCGAGGATTCTTAATATAGGTCACTAACATCGCTGTTTGTTTTCTGCCTTAGGTCAATTGAAATTATCCTTAGAAAGTATTAAATTTGGCATCACAGAAAAAGAATATAGTTTGTGTTACACTTATGTATAGTGTAATAAAGCACACTTTCGTCCTGAACTATTACGACATTAAGAACTGTAACAGTTTACAGCAAAAGTATGCTATATTACACTATCCATGGTGGTGGAGCAGGTTTATTTTTCAAATAAATCAAGTCAAAATCATGTGAATTAAAACATAAATTAATCTCTTATAACAGTTCTTGTGTGCTTGAGCAGTTTTCTAGAATTTGGTTGTCAAGTCTGATGTGCTCAGCTCCAAGTTTCTTAAAACACATCAGGGACTGGTTATCTAGGATTCCTAACTTAGTGCAGTTTGCAAACAACTTGAGGAAAACAACTTCTTTTACAAAGTAAGGATTTCATTGAAATTTCTTGTTTTCTTGAATTCAGAAGAATGCTGGTGTTTCTGTGATGCAAAAATGTCACAAGTCATTTCTGTTCATTTGTAACATTAGTTCTTGTTACAACAAAATGGCTTGGCACAGCTGTAAGTCTTATTTTTGCAAATGGATATTTGTTGACATTTGCTGCAGATTTTGGCCAAATTCTGACCAAGTCTACATAAATACATACTTACATTCTGTTGATTGTACAAGAATTTCCTCCTCCAGCTAACAGACCACTCTCTTGACCAAGTGTATCAAATGTTGAGTGTGTGAAGATTGAGTGGGGAAGAAATTTGACAGCATCCAACAAAATTACTCTTCATTTAGCATATTTGGGGAAGTCCAGTGTGCAATATTCAATACATTTGGATTGAGTTTCAATAATCAAATTTGAACCAGACAAACCAGGACAGATAATTTCCTTGGTCAAGGACATAAAATAAACTGATTCTGAATGCAAGAACCACACACTCCATATGTGATCATTATATACAACTGGAAACAAGTTAATTTACATCCACAACTGTATTTGAATGTTTTGCGATGGTGACAAGCCAAATTAGTCATACGAAAAAGCATTTGTTCCACCATTAGTGTGCCATATATGTGACTTACATAATCACGTGAATCTTCAGAAAAGAACTGGATAGGAAGTAGAAGTGAAGGAACACCTACAGCTCACAGGTAGCCTTTATCTTTAGTCTGTCATACACACCTTGAAGCAATTATTGCCAAGAAGGCCAACGCAAGTCTAGAAAATATGGCAAGTCTGGATTTCCGCAGCTTCAGGCTGAAAATAAGGAAAGTCTCAGAGCTCCTGTTATTATTATTTACAATGAACTATTTTTCTGTAAATTATGTTTACTTCAGAGACTAGTTGTCAGCCTCCCTGTATCTTGCACTGATGATAGAAGAAACATGCTTGTTTTCAATTTCCAACATGTTAAAGTGTGCTTTTCTTGTTGACCCATGAAAATGGAAAGAGGGTCATCAAATGTTTGGAGGTGGGTTCTGGAAATATGGACCTCAAACTCTAGAGTTGTTTTGACAGCTAAGCATCTTATCATTGTCCCTGATAAGGTGATTAAGAAAGGGTCATGCTAATTGCCTCGTGGTCTGGAATATGTGTTACAAGCATGACCCTTCACACCAAATCTTCATTATTCTATATATAGCACTTAACCTCAAGCTCATTACCATGAACTCTGACCACAATTAATTACATATGTACATAAGTTATGACTTTGAACTTAGGTCATTGGTAATCAGTTTTCACAGATGCTTGACAAGGTTCAGAAATACATGAATATGAATTATAGGATCACAATCACATGATTATCTTTGTACTTGACATGTCATGTGAACTAAATCACATTTCAGTTATGAAACAAACTCTAGAGGAAAATACTTGATACTGATACTTGTAAAAAAAGCCAGCATCATAAACGGAATTTCTATTACAGTTCAAATAAAAGTTTATATGTCAGATTATATATATAGGTTACTGACCACCCCTAAAACAAACTATAAGCCATCATTAAAAAATGTTTGGACTAAAACACACAGGCATAGAGTATCACCCTGACCCAGACAAAACATGTTACTGTTGATATGTACAATTAAACCGACATACAGCCCTAGAAATAAATTTATAAAATTATAAAAGATAAAAAAGACACTTTTTTCTTCAAAGCAAATCTAAATGGAGCCCAGGACAATACCGAACTTGCCAAATCATTCCTGACTTGTGGACTTTAATTCTCTAGGCTCTTGGGGACAGAATACTGTACCGGAAATGATGACTCTAATTTCCTTCTGTTTTAATGAATTAAACATTGTCATTTTTCCTGCAAGATATTTCCTGTGTGGAAGCAACATAGAGAGACTTCTCTGAGATGACTTGATCAAGTTCTAGAAGACAATGGCAAAACTGTCAGAAATTGGCTCAACTCAGACTAGTGCTAAGGCTCTGAATATGTATTATTTTGATAGTAGCAGATAATCCCACTTATATTGAAAAGGAGCTCCAATGAGGTGGGAGACTGAACCTGAGGAAATCTAGACTTACTTCATTTAGGGCTTTAAGCACTGAAGGGAAGGCCAGGCAGGAAGGAAAATAATGTGGTTCATGGACTGAAAGACAGACTGCGCTCATTTATGTTAATCTCTGTAATCAAACGTATATATTACCATAAACTGTTTATAACACACACATAACAATCAGTGTTCTGTATTTTCTCTCCAATATTTTAGCTGAAGTGCCTATAACGGTTATAAGGATATAAAATTGCCAGATCCTTTCCATTCATATATTGGTAATTTACTGCATACAGAATGAACACATCATCAGTATTGTAATAGCGCACTATTCTTTCCAACCTTTCATTTGCCACAGACCTACATGTAGTGCTGTGTATGTGTTTTGTCTACAAGCTTAGTCTACCACTAACACAGATTTATGTAATCCACATCAAGGAACTTGGCAAAGAAATATTGCAACCAAGTTCTGAACATATGGTCAGTCAAAATAATCACCCCTTCCCCAATGCCAGCTGTTCAGCGTTACAGGCAGACGATCACCTCTCCTTAAAGACATTCGTATCTCGTTCAACTCTTTTGGCAGATATACCCTAAGCGATAAAACATCAGATAATTTTAGTCTTTATTTTGTTTTCCGCACCGACTACCTGTGAGTGTAAAGTCTGAACCACTTCGCAATGGTGTATCTTGTGTACATGACCAGGCATATTTAGGAGAGGAACACCTAATCAGAGCCCCGGCTCGGACCATTTGGACATCCTGAAGGGCTTTGAGCATTCAAAGAGTTAGTGCCCTTTAAATTTAAACACAGTTCCACATGGAGCTATCATGGAGCCAGAGAGTGGAAGAATGTTTTAGAGGGAAAAAACTGATATAACAGCTTACTTCTTTGTTCGCATGCCGCTGTCTTCTGGGCAACCAAAGGCCCTTTTTCTGACAAATACTATTAACAGGGTTCATGGTATTTACCGACAGAGATTTTTATTCAGTTCCCGATGATATCTGATGGTCCTCTCTTGATCAAGCAATATCAGTTCAACTTTGTTATAGGGCAATTCGCGCTTTTTAATTGCAGTCTGAAAAGTGCCTCGAACAATTAGACAATGACGTTACTCGTTAAAGGCGTTCTTGGTTATGAACTTAACATTTTCAGGCACTTTGACATTGCCCATGGATTTCTCGTGTCGTTAGTTTGCAAGGGTGAGTCTCGTTCTGACTTTCATTTGGTGAAATATTTTCCATGTTCTCGGCACGTTTACAACTCAGTAATGAACCTAAAACAATTTATCTAATAAAATCCTGAATTTTCTGCGACAGTGCGCACGTTCATTAAATAGCAAGTTCAGCTACCCAACAGCGGGCTCTTCCCGTGATGTTGGACTGACTACAAACAACGCGGAGATTGGGTTGTTGTCACTGCCATTCTATTAATTCCTTATACCCAGAGAATCCCGGGGGGTAAGGATGTGCCTTGCTAATCGGCAGACTTGGGGGACAATGGGACGGGGGATGTGTCCGGGGAATATTTGGGGTTACCGACAGGTCAGTTACAGTTCACAGCACCATTGGCCACCTTTCAGGAAATGCAGAATACCGAAATGTGGGTCCTTTACCAGACCCTCATGTCGATGTTTGTCAATCTGGAGTTGATGACTGAAGATGCTGATATTAAAACCTTGTCATAATCCCCTGTCCATCAGGGTTCAGAAATTGAAATCTGTATAAAAGCATTATGTCACTTTGAGTATCTCATTGTAATTGTGTTTGCAATATCTGTCTGAGCGTTTGGAATCACTGACTATCTCAGCAATAGTCACGTGATTACATGGTGAAGTGTAACAATCTGGTTACAGACAGACAAATCAGTGATCGATAGCATGAGTAACGACGTAATCTCATTTGACGGACGTGACAAAGTCACGTTGCGAGGGATTCTTTCTCCTCAGAACCCTCGCTTTGGCTCCATGGACGCGCCCAAAACGAGAGGTTAAATGTCAGTATGTTTAAGTTTTATCAGAGAAAATGGCACTAACGTTTTGTCACCTGGGAATTTGAGATATTCCATATTTGAAACAATTCCAAATTGTTTTATCCAAATCGTTTGTTCCACATCAGCTATACACATTTGTGAGTGAGTGGGTGAAAAGGGTTTTACACCGCTTTTAACACTATTCCAGCAATATCATAGGGGTGGGTGGGTGGGTGGGGGTGCACAAGAAACGAATACACATTAGTGTGAACCATTGAACTACTCCGATCCTACTTTTGAATGATGTAAGTGACGTAAACTCCAACCCACTTTGTAAACTGAGATGAATGAAGATTAATCAGAGGAAAACTTGTATGTTTCATGCTATCTATGTCAGTGTCCTTTAAACCCTCACAGAACCAGTACATGTAACATGTACATGCGCTTGTCTATTTGTGTAGATAGCTCCAGCATAGACATAAGATTACACTCAGCATGAGGTTGTATACACACTTCGTGCGACTGGTGTGTCATGTTCGATGATTCCAGGATGAATTCCACACGTCTTCACCTCAAGGGGTTAAGAACTCCAGAACATTTTTATTTCAAAAATATCAAATCCGTTACCGAAACAAACCGAACCGTTTAAGTTCTTTCACAGTAAACAAGCATATCATATCATAATCTGATAAACCCACCAATTACTTAGTGCAAAGATGGCGTATCATGACGAAAGTGTAATCCTGATAAATGCCTCACGAAAGGAAAACATAACACATTAAAACAAGCTGGATATGTTAGGATGAACACCAGTTTCAAAACAGGAAGAAAAATAAAGCTGACGAATGACAATTTGACTGTAGCAGTCGATGACAAACAATCGTCCTTCTGCACGCTCTGCACGGATTGTTTTTCGCGGCGCTCGGAAACCGCTAACGACAAGCACGTGTTGCACGGGCCAAACAAACGGATAGGGTCACTCGGTATAGTAGATCGGAAGCGAAACGTTGTAGCGTAACAAGATTGTATTTGTAAATAACAGCACTTGCCCATACGCGAGAGATCTTCTATGTAAGCACTTGAAGATGAGTTGCTACAAGGCAGGGGGTCGCTATGGGGGGTCGTCGTATGACCTATATTTCATTACCATATGCAGTATCCAGCCTTAATTCCATTGTTCCTCATCTGAGCTAAATTATCTGTTTACATTTGTCTGTCATAGACTGGTACAAGATGTATTTGCTATGACTAATGATAGTCAGTATACTATGACCCAGGCTGGGTAATTCATGGTAAACAGGGAAAAAACACCCGAAATATGAATCGCGATGAGTCATTTATGCAGAAAAGGGTTCTGTTCAAGTGTATTAAGAAAATTTGAGTTGTGGCGACCATCCATGCTTATAAGCCGGGGATTAGACAATCAGCAGTGCACTGGCGTACTATTGTGAAACATCTGATTCACCAGTTCTCTCCGATTCAGTGACTACTTGAATGAAAAGAAGCAGAAATTCACACCAACGTTGAACACAGTCATGTCTGACAAACATGGCAGAACATGGCGCCTCCTAAGGCAATCCGTAATACAATAGTAACTTTGATATACTGAAACGTTGCTATTCAGGATACAGGTCTTGAAAATGTGAATCTGTCTCCCCTAAGGCTGCACGCCAGTATTCCTGACCCTTCCTAACACGGACACCTGTAAGGAAATGGCAGCTGTCCGCATTAATGGGGTCATAAGCGGCATATATACCACTGTAAAGTGACATACAGGGAAACCACTATGTGAGTTGAGTTGTGCGATCCTAGTCCACGGTCACATTCACTCAACCTGGCTCTAATTCTGCTTATATCATAGTCAAAACAGTCCATTCCACCGAGTCGTAACAATCGTGACTTCCTTGCTGAACGGTTGTCTTTCATCGACTGGTCGTTGCCATGATTTATATCACTGGTACGACAGATCCAGCCTGATCCTAGAATGCTGGCACAGATGATACTAAACAGCATTCCTGCAAGGTTGACTTTACAACCTAAAACTTATGCAGTATATTAAAGATTTGGATGTTCGGAGTTGTCAGACAATGCTATTACATGTCGTCGGGTACGTCAAATTATTCCAATGGCTTAGACTGTTGTTTTACAACGTCATCCACTGGTTTCTCCGATCCAGATACAAACTCTCCCTCTTACCAGATGGGCAGATGTCAATAACATATACTTAACAAAGCAATCTAATTCGACGAGTTAGTTCTAAGAATAGAATAAAACACTCAGGATCTACAGACAATATCCTGTTAATGATCCAGGCGGATTTGTTCACTCATTCATGGTTTGGCCGTTGGAGATCTTCAACATCCCCATCGTCTGCAGCCACATGCCATTCATGCAACGCCGTGGAATCTCATGTTGGTACAAGTTCCAAAGTACAAAGAGGGGACATCCAGTTGAGGTATTTCCCAGCCAGGACTCTCACGCGATTCTTGGTTTGTAGACACGTACACAGAGGTGCTATTGTGTGGCGAGCGACAGTAACTGAAAGGCTGGACAAGGGAGTAGCCAAGACAATCTGGGGTATACCATCGACCGTCAGAGATTTCTACTGAAGCATATGCTAGCCACTGAAATAATAGCAAAGATGCTGGTATATGTGTACGTAGTTTCACAACTAGTACGGTATAAATAGTATGTGTTTTCTGAGGGTTTAGTGCCGCGTTTAGCAATTTTCCAAAAATATGAGGTCAGAGAAGGCCAGCGCCTTCATGTGGTAATGATGAAAACATGGGGGCCAGCGAACCTGGATCCTTGGTATGACGAGCAATAGCCTTGACTACAGGATCATCAGTCGGCTTTGAGTTCGTTAGCGATGATTAAAGAAGAAAGGTAACAGTAATGGCGTATTGACGTTGTACGTTTGCAGGAGTTTGAGTAAGGGCCATGCTGTACATTATGCCGCTTTCAGATGATGAGTATGAACGTTCAGATGGTGTGCTTGTTGGTGAACGTTCAGATGGTGTGCTTGTTGGTGAACGTTCAGATGGTGTGCTTGTTGGTGAACGTTCAGATGGTGTGCTTGTTGGTGAACGTTCAGATGGTGTGCTTGTTGGTGAACGTTCAGATGGTGTGCTTGTTGGTATGTAACCTGGAAATCAGCGATACTTCACATATATGACGGCTTGCAGTAAATGGCTGAATCTGTTATCCAACAATCTAATTCCACTGGTTGATCCTCTCAGTGTTTGGTTGTCCCTTATCCGCGTATGAGTACTTCGAACTTCTGACACAAGTTACATTGTATACTATTCCTTCAAAAACATGCAGATGGTTTCTAAATTACTCTTTTCTACCAGAGGCAACTCGAGAAGCCCTGAATTGAATTGGTTCTGCTCCTTCGTGACGTCAACTTCAAAACGTTAGCAGCAGGCGTACTCCATGCTGGACATCAGCCCCCTCATGGTCAGCCGTTTGTCAGTCTATGGCGTCCTCCCACACCGTGCCCAGCTGGTTTCATCTCTTAACTGAGGGGCCGCCACCTGGGAGAACCTGAGGCGACACCACCGGATGTAATTCGCCCTGTCGCGGAGCCGTAACAAAATTCCATATGGCGAGATTTTAACAACTCGTTGATTCTGAGTAAGAATTTACTGAGAATTTGAGAAAATATATCATTCTCATTTGCTTGGTATAATTTACAGATTAAACATTTCATGACTACTATAGATCACGCAAGGATGCTAAAAAATCACAATTCATGCTAACTGTGGTGTTTAGTGACGAATGCATATATGCATGACTCAAGATTTCGCTGCTGTTAGTTCATGACAAATTACATTCAACGTTATCGGGCATCTGTCAGTTCCTAACTTTCAGGCGGCTTGAGATTATTGTACACTTATGCGAACGCTCACAGTATTTCTAACAGTTCACAAGTTCGCGGTAATTCTTGCAGTGTACATCATTCAACGCATGTAGCAGACACGGAGTACAGTGTGAAGACCCTCCTCTCCCTTTAAAACGATTGCCCCTCCAACCTTCGTGAAGTGAACAATCAAGTTGTTCTCCACACCTGTGAAAAATGTAATAAACTTGCCAGTCAGATTAATCCAGAGTGTTGACAGAACATGCCAGAAAGCCACACTGTCGGACAGGGACCACAGCTCAAGATCGTTCCTTGGCAACACACCTTCGGTCAGGAACCCGCGGACGTTACTAGGTAAGTGGACAACGCACCTGCCCCTTAAAGGTAAACTACTATTCAAAGTTTTCGTGTGCGTTGCTTCCGCTGGCCCCAATACCTAGAAACTGCAGATTCTCAAGGGGTGGATTTTCATATCTTGTACGCTGGGATTGAGCCATAAGTGTTAAGTCTCGCGAGATTACCGCGAGCAATTTGGGAAGACAGGCCCCCATTCCACAAACCGATCGTAACGAGGTGATCGTACCTCCCATACACAGACTTACGACTGCTGTACTGGTGCGATCGCTTTGTGGAACGGGCACCCATACAACAGAGTTAGTCCTCCTAAAAAGGGGTGTTGCTTCACCTCCTGACATGAGACAAAGTCATATCAAGTGTATCCGAGTTGAGCAGCTTTGGTGACGTTTTGGAGATCACGTGACAGCAATTTAGGAGAACAATACCCCTTTAACAGAACAAGTGTCGCTCACAAAGAGTCCTCGTTCGCCTGGGGACTTGTTAAAGAATCTGTGAATTTTCATATGTTGTCTAGAGGGAGTCAGTAGGGTAGTGTAACGTCTCGCGAGATCACTGCGAGAATTGGGAAGAACAATACACCTAAAACAGAAAATAGTCGACGGGCACAAGGCACCGTATCCTCAGTGACCTATGAATGAAACCGAGCGCAGGGCGCAAGGTACGAAATTAGCAAGAGGGAGGGTCCTCATTGCCTGGGGTGCAATCGTGGCAACAGACAATGCTTCTACAAGAATAAGAAATCTATAACTAACATATGTGATTTGTCATCGGTTAGATTTGCTGAGAGAACAGTTACCGTGGGGCGTTTAACTGGTCTGGGAGATTTACGGAACTGGTACGTTACCCAGGCGTATAGTCAAACAATTACTGACTGTTAATGAAGCTACACTGAAATTGCCGAATGTGCAGTTTTATCTCTGGTAGGCAGTTTGTGTATCACATAAAGTGGGTAATTATACTTTTGAAGACAGTCGCAGGTGGTACAAGTTAAGATGTAGGATTGTGAAGGAAATAACCAAAGGGGACCGATTCAAACCAGCTGATGGTGAATCACAGGGAACAGCGACGGGCTATATATACATATATGCCACTGACGTCGATGACGTCACAGACGTTCAGTAATGGCTGGGGTGTATGGGGTCTAGACTTTATTATTACGCTGTTTCAGCAATTGATGGATCAACAAACACAATTCCAAGTATAAACAAACGTGCAGTCCTTCAACCCTAAACGGAAAAACCGGTATCATTAAGCGCGTAAGCATTCCGATGTATTCAGAATATGCCCCCTGAAAACCACGGCGGCGGTGTGCCTTTACCTGCACATGCTGGTTGTCCGGTTCACAAAGTCGGGCATACCACTTCTGGAAACAGTTGAGTTCCGGCATTGGCTGTCACATACCCTCCAAGTGGAATGGCCTCAAGACTGGCTGTTCCTTCTCCAAAGCCGGTTTCCAGATGGACGATCAAGGTACAGCCCGTGTCATACGAGCTGTAGGGTCGTGGATTTAACGCCATAAATGGCTGTGGAAACACTACTACTATTCCACCACCACCTCTACGGATTTGCTGCATTAATTCAGTTTGTGCGAAAGCAACTTGGTATAACTGACAATATTGTATGGCCACACATTTCAAAACGACAAGTGAGTGAGTGAGTTGAGCTTTACGCCGCACTCAGCAATATTGCAGCTGCACGGCAGCGAAAACCACATGAAGTACAACAGCTACTCTGACAGTACAACGGAATGGCAACATGAACATTTGATGGTACGTCCACTAATACAAGCTTGACAAAGGTACAGCACTTGAAATTTCTAGACTCAAAATATGTACAGAACTCGACATGTGAACAAAACTCGCAGTGTGTATAGCACTCGACCCTTCCAGACTCATAATATGTACAGAACTCGATATATGAATAAAATTTGAAGTGTGTACAACACTCGGCATTTGTAGACTCAAAATATGAACAGAACTCGACACATGAACAAAACTCAAAGCGTGTACAGAACTCGACAGCTTCAGAGCTGAACACATTACGACTCGACACGAGTACAAAAACTGTATCTGTAGTGCTGAAATATGCACGAAGCTGTAAACATGTACAGACCCGAGTTCTGCACAGAACAGCCGATCCTCCGAATGTGTATAGAACAACCTTGAAATCAATGCAAAATCTGTACATATACAACCTCGTAATATGTACAGAAATGGAAATGAATACCACCTATACAACCGACGTGTATCGAAACTACACATCGACATTCTGAAAATGCCGAGTGCGGGAATCGAACCCGACCCCGATATTCGATCGGGCTAACAGCCACCTTGTCTACGCCCAATCTCCAGCAGTTCAATTAGCTCAGCAGGGGTGGCACAACCATGGGGCATCCATTATGCAATTGTAGTGGTCAGGAGACACTATCTGATTAGCTCCACGTGCAATCACGCCCCTGGGAACGCAGATAACATCACAACAGACTACTGTCTGCCCCAACCAACCACATACAGCTCACGTCAAGCCGGATACCATTCGCACATTAATGATGTACACAGGCTTCATTAAAGTTGTAGCGAGCTGTGACAGAACCGTACATATAAACGCGAGTCAGCTGATAGTGGTTAGACTGTACTATCCCCTGATGCCGGTTACTACCTTACAGTACTCGAAATGTCGCGAACAAATGTTTCATCACGTCTTACTGATTCATAAAAATGTGCTCAACAAATAGTCTAAAATGTACCATCGACTGTGTTTTTAACAAAGACATATGATGAGTGAGGGTGTTTTGTTCATTTCATGGCAGCAGTCGATGCCATAGAAGAATCATTAAGTTTCCGGTCTTCTAAAGGGAACTTTTTTGATTACCAAAATATGGCAGCACTCAGACGTATATTCCATGATGGTATTCGGAATCAAAAACTTGTTGAACTAGAGGCCTTGTTTGGTTTTATACGCCTGTGTTTTTCAATATCGATGCCAGTAATATCGTGTTTCTGGATTCATGCAGGTCGTGGTTATCCCGTTTCACAGCAAGTACAATGAGAAACACATTGATTACAATTTAAACACTTGCTATTAGTCTTCGGAAATGTTACTTGATGCCATTTACTCAGAAAGAACTGATTTGCTCAGAGGATCTTATTGAAACAGCTTTAAGGACACAGTTAACAATTTTATCAAGTAAAGTTTAACTACACAGCGCGTTGGAAATAACATGAGTGTATCCGAATGTCACGCCACGATGATAGCGAGAAGCATGGAGAGGGACAGAGCTGCAATTGACAATAGTTGTCTATATCATTATCATGTCAATCTCGAACAGGCACCAGATCAGCTGACGATGGGAATGTCTACTACAGCGCCGATTACGAAAAAACATAATCGTTTTGTGTAAGCTAACACATTTGTTTTATCGCCGTGATTTTTTCGACAGATTTGTGGCGAGTTTGGTGCCAAATTTTCGCTCTCTTTGAACCTAATGCGCGTTGAACGGTGTGAGCAGGTTTGCGATATGACATGTTTAAGTTAGAAGGACGCTCAACGTCTCTTTGTTTTAAGGGTGAAGTTAAAGCCGTGTCAGTTCTTGTTAATGGGAAGTACACCATGAGCGCTGAAATAATAAAAACGTAACCGCGAGGCTACTGACATAGAGTTGACGTCTTAGTTTGAGAAATATCTCGTCCAGTGATCACGATATACGATGTACAAAAAATGGTTGTTTTATGTTTCTGTTTGCGGTTGATCCTCAGCATGTTATACCCTGATATGACCATATCGTTCGGCCCCTAGGACCGTACCTCCAGAACCACACAAACGATAATTGGTTTAATTTATCACCCAAGAGGAAGGTACGGTGCACCATTTCACGCATCTGCTGGTCGGCCACGCGTTTGGGCTATAACTCATTTCAATCGATGACCAATGTCCACATGGCTCATCGATATCACATCAATAGGTCAAGTTGAAATAGAAAGACAGTTGTCTGATTCAGAGAGCTTTGAATAAAGTCCTGGGTTGACTTGAATTCTTATTCACCTTCGATTCGGCGATAGCAGGAATACATGGTTGGGTGACCCAGAAATGCACGAGATACGGCACCACCGCCAATTTCTCGTTCTTTTTCACTGATCTTCTCACATTAATCCCTGTTCTGTAGAGCACGGAATTCACGTGCAGCACGAGCAGTGATGTTTAATGAATTCACACTAGCTCGTCCCGACGAGGATGTTCCACTGGTGATATTATTGTTGCACCTTCGAGCAAAATGTATGCCTCGGGACTTTCACAACAGAGACAGGTTTTCTCCTTAATTCAACCACCTAAATGATCCAATGCCTCCCACCATACAGCGACTATTCCCTTTCTCCCTCCCTCCTACCGCCCCCACCCACGTTTCCAATGACACCCAGTCGTCACTTTAGCTAGCAGCAACAATTTGTTTCCAACCACAGTAAAAAAATAACCCACTGCAACATTTTGATATTATAATACTTCGACATTTCCTTTCCACAACGCTTAAAACCTGGCGAGTTCAAAATTAATTCAATGCACAGGACAGTATCTTTTAACCCGGAAACTGTATGTGAAACAAAACTTACGAAAAAAAACGAACATGCAGAAGTACGTGCCGGGCCCCTAAACTGATATTCTTCCTTCGGTCTTAAGTGTAAGTAACACAAAGTTTACTATCCTAGCCAATGCATCTGACTGTACACATTCAGTACAAATACAGATAACACCCCACCCCTCGTATCCGTCCCCGTGTCACCATGCCCCAACCCCACGCAAATGCCTGTACAGAGATTTACATAACTGACACTACCCCCTCCGTGGTCTCGCACCCCGTCTGAGTCACCCACAGCTTCAAGTGTACATTCTGTACAGTGTTTCAGCTGTTCTAGACTTTACCCCCTCCCCTTGTAGTCGTGTCTGTCACGAAAAGTCAACTTGTATACCTGCCAGTTTCCCTGCTGCTGGTGCTCATTTCATGAATACATGATATTGATTAGTGATATGTCACAAGGAGACCTACAGCGAAGTCAGTGTCAACAACGCCGTGCTGATTGCCCACGTGTGTCACTATTTCAGCACCCAGCTTGCACATCTCTTGTCAATCGTTAAGGATCAACACACATTACACCCCCGACATAATAAGCTTCGCGCTACTCATTCACCAAAACCAGCAATGAATGAAACCATTAAACAGTAGACATCCTGGTTCGTAAATATAATCGCTGTATGCACATTGAAATAACAAACAATCTACAATACGATTTCTGGGAAACAGTCAAGACAGAAAACTCAAGCTATCGATATCACACCTTCTACATTTCACTGAAATGTACACGCGAATCTATTCAGTTCATACGCATGATTTCAGCACATAATATAATTGTCGATTTCAATACAAAAACACACACGATGAAATATCATTATAATTATATCGCTAGAATTGACACGCACCTGTCGCTTCATCCAATGCACGACTCGAGAGCCCTCCTCTCGAGCCACTACGAACGCTTTGATATATACATGTACATGCTGTCACTCACCTGCTTTACAGGGATCCATGTATAAATCATTGGAAGTCTTGTGGGGTATCACAGATGTCGCCTGCACGAAGGAAGAGGACCTCGCACTCAAGTCAATATCAAAACATACACATATTACTGTTTGTAAAATCAAAAGCCAGTGTGGTATATGCCCCATTGTGAAAATGATACTTAGTTACACACAAATCCCGTGGAAACCTCCCGATGAAATGAGTAAGTAAAAAGGTCCCGAAGCACTGCTTGGAGTGTAGGTATGTTTCATTGGTTCGCTTTACCCTAACTCGTGCTCTGCTTTATATAGCATATCCAAGGCATCCCAGGCGGCTACACTCACAGGCTTTCAAGACGTGAGTGTAATCACTCGGTTCGAGCACGCAGACGTACGAAACCCAGTCGACCTGTCAATATCAATTAAAGCTGACCAACCAGACAGAAGGGGGCGGGGCTAGACGATGACACACGTTGAGGCGATTAGCGATTGTCGATTTCACAATTTGGAGTGAATGAACTAATCAGCCAGGCTTTGTTTCCGACTGTTGTTTAAACTCGCAGTTTTTATTGGATTGGACGGATTTCTGCAGTTGTTTAGCTGGAATCTCTTAACAGACCGACGGAAGAATGTTTAGCTTTCGATTCCTGTCATGGAGATTCACGAATCACGAGAGAAAGATAATTACTCTGGCTTGATAATTGACCATGAGTTAATTAGTCTGTCATGCTATTTTATTAATAATCAATAGTCCCTCTCATCTCCATTACAGGCCGAGCAATCGTGAAATCCTCACGTTCCGTAAATAATACAGGAAGCCACACACTTGTAATGTGCTGTGACCACTGCCCGTCATTTGCTAATACAACGTGGCATATGATGCTGGAAAATACGATAAATGAAGGAGGGAGAGAAACTGCGAGTGGGAGAGAAAGTGCGAGAGGGGGAGACAAACTGAGAGAGAGAGAGAGAGAGAGAGGGAGGGAGAAAGAAACTGGGAGCTCGAGAAAGTGCCAGATAGGGAGAGGGAAACTGCGAGTTAGAGAAAGTGCCAGATAGGGAGAGGGAAACTGCGAGTTAGAGAAAGTGCCAGATAGGGAGAGGGAAACTGCGAATTAGAGAAGTGCCAGATAGGGAGAGAGAAACTGCGAGTTAGAGAAAGTGCCAGATAGGGAGAGGGAAACTCCGAGAGGGAGAGAGGGGGTGGGAGAGAGAAACTGCGAGTAAGTCAAAGTGCCAGAGAGGGAGAGGGAAAATGACAGAGAGGAAGAGGGAGAGAAACTGCGAGGGGGAGAGAGGGAGTGAGACTGCGAGTTAGGGAAAGTGCCAGGGAGAGGGAGAGAGGTTGAGGGAAACTGCGAGAGGGAGAGGGATAGTGCCACAGACGGAGAGAAAGTGCGAGAGAGAAGGAGGAAAATCAGGTGATTGGTTGGAATAGGAGTCACGGTTGGTATATACACTCACGTGTGAAATACACATGCAGGTAATTAGCACGTGTGACGGGACAGTAAGGCCATGGAGTATTATTGCAGTGTGAACTTGTGTACCTGGCAGCAAACGTGTACTCCCGTGAAGTCGGTCAGACTGATGTATAAGTGAGGGAGGTTGTGTCGTCAAGGGACGAAACTCGTTTCAGTAAACGAATCTGGAGAAAGTAGTGCGTCCGCGCAAAGGGAAATAATGTATGTAAAAGAATGTGAATGTCGATCTCGGAGGCGAACGACACGTCTAGGAGAGATGAGATAACGTGTGCGAGGGAATTATACTGTCATTCTCCGAGTATGTAGTGAAAGGTATATGTGAGACAGGGGATAATATGTGTGAGGGAATAACACGAGTGGCTCTGATATATGTGTAAGGGGATGAGATCACGTGTGGAAGAAAATGAAAATGTGTGTCGCTGATGTAAGTGAAATGGGATGGGAAGGGAGAAAGTGTGTTCAAGAGAATGACAACGAGAAGGTATTGAATTGTGTGACAAGGACCAGTCTGCATACGGTAATAACAAAGGAGATTGAATGCATCACATGACCAGAAAGTGTGTACTTGTGTACGGTAATAACACAGAAAAAGCAATACGTTATATTACCAGAAACTATGCATATGGTAATAACAAAGAAAAGACAATGAATCATCAGACAAGAAAGTGTCAGAAGGAAATGACAAAGAAGACAATGAATTACATGACAACATAGTACGTATCTGGTCATTATAGGACCAGAATGTGTGCACTTGGGCACCGTAATAACACAGAAAAAGGAATGCATTATGTGACCAGAAAGTGTGTACTTGTGTACAGTAATAACACAGAAAAAGGAATGCATTATGTGACCAGAAAGTATGTACTTGTGTACAGTAATAACACAGAAAAAGCAATGCAATATATGACCAGAAAGTGTGTACTTGTGTACAGTAATAACACAGAAAAAGCAATGCATTATGTGACCAGAAAGTGTGTACTTGTGTACAGTAATAACACAGAAAAAGCAATGCATTATGTGACCAGTAAGTGTGTACTTGTGTACAGTAATAACACAGAAAAAGCAATGCATTATGTGACCAGTAAGTGTGTACTTGCGTACAGTAATAACACAGAAGAAGCATTGCATCACATGACCAGAAGGCATGCATATGGTAATAACAAAGAAAGGACAATGAATAGCACGACAAGAAAGTGTGTTTAACGGAATGGCAATGAGAAGAGAATGAATGATATGCCAAGAAAAAGTGTATACGGTCATAACAAAGAAAAGACAATGAACAATACCTCAAGAAAGTGTTACAAGGGAATGTCAATGACAAGACAATAAATTACATGTCAAGAAAGTGATAACAACGAGAAGTGATAACAACGAGTACATGAGATGTGTACGATATTGGATGTCAGACAGAAAGACATGAGAACGTTAACAAATTATGTCAAATCATCCAGTTGATTCGCTCCTCTTATGCAACTATAGGCAACGCCTGTTACATCACAGACACAATCCAGTAAGTAAACCAATTATGTATTCTCTCAAGTATTGCGTCACCGAGTCCTTGAACTGACAGATGAACAAGCTGATGGGTGTAGCCGGTGTGTATGACTTATCAAATGTGACTGACATAATGTAAACCCTCACAATTGAAGTATTGCTTCGTCGTCTCTGCCTTTGTGTTGCGGTAGAGAGCAATAGAACATTTGAAACCAAGTGTCTCTCGATAGGTTACATGTTCTTTACCATCCATCAAAACCTGCTTATCTTGCCTTTCTTCTGCTATAATCAAATCATGTAGGCAAGTAAGATTGTTTAAACTTAGGGTAATACGCCCTAGGTTTACGCATGATAAAATATGTTATTTAACAAAGGGGCATACCTACTTGTCAGTATTATTGGATTACGTAGGACATGAGCTTCGTTTTATGTTTGTGGATTTTGTAGTATTCTTTTATCAAGATACTCTGCGAGTTTATGTATAACATTTACACGTTCATTACATTGGCGGTACACAACTAACAACAATATGATGTGTAAATATTTGCTTTAGATGTGTCCAGAAAGAGGTATGATTTTACAATGTTGAGATGTACATGGGCTGTTTGTTTTCCTTCGTAAAGAGATTTAGGTTTTTGAATCGACTGTATTTTGCTACAGTTTATGTGCTAAGTCGTGAACGTTTACAAACCAAATATTTCCATGTTAACCCGAAGAGGAGCAATTGCTCATAACCCTTACTAGAAGTAAGGTTGAACACAACTTGTATTGCATAAATAGGTGACTCCGGTAGATAGCACATGTTGAATTACTCTCCCCGTGGAACGTGTTAGATCTGCACGAATGAGTTTCCACGACGTTCCCTGTCGTTCATGTCACTGGCGATCAGCCGTTGTATGACTGAACATCACCAGGAGGCCTGGACACTTCTACTTATCTACCATGCAATTTGTGTTTGTCGGTTGCTGAGGAGTGAGTATGGTTTGTTTACACTCGCTCGAAATAATGTCTGTTCTCACTCGGCTCAAAGTCTGTCTGTCCTATCACGATTTCAAGTGTGTTTTAACTCGATTGTTAGTCATCTGCCTGTCTAAACACGATCTTAAGTCTGTCTGTTCTCACTCATTCCTAATTCTATCTGTCCTAATACTATCTGAAGTCTGTCTGTTCTCACTTATTCCTAATTCTGTCTGTCCTAATACCATCTGAAGTCTGTCTGTTCTCACTCATTCCTAATTCTGTCTGTCCTAATACTATCTGAAGTCTGTCTGTTCTCACTTATTCCTAATTCTGTCTGTCCTAATACTATCTGAAGTATGTCTATGCTCACTCGTCCCTAATTCTGTCTGCCTTAACGTGATTTTAGTCCGTCTGTTCTCACTCATTTTAAAGTCTGCCTGCTCTCACTTGCTCTTGGATCTCTCTGTTCTCTCACGTTCTGGAACCCCTCTTCCTTAATTCATTCTTGAATACGCATGTTCTCCTTCACGTCTTCCTGTTCTCACTTCACTGGTCCGTTAGTGTGTGCTCAAATGTCCGTTGTTCTGACAGTTCCATTTCTCTTGTTCTTCTACTTCTCCCAGCTTGTAACCATGTCAGTCTACAGAATTTCACATCTGTCGGTATACGTAACCTGGCGTTACCTGCCTCTGCTATCAATGTGCATATATCTTTACAGGTGGTTTACTTGTATGCTCGTTAGTTTTAAGGTGGTTCAAACAACACGTGATAGTTTGGTAGCCCAGTGGTTAAAAGGTTCGCTCATGAGCCCAGACAAAGTACACACTTTTTCAAGCTCAGCAGTGGCTTTCCTGTTTGAAGTTGCGTTCATTTTCTTAAAGCTTCATGAAAGCACAATCACTCTGAACCTAGTTCGTTGTCAGTTGATACTATTGAAAGCCCACTGCAGATAGATACATCTTTACCATTACAACCCAGAGGGTTGCAGTACACAACATTGTTTTATCCGTCATCATGTAAATATTGTCCTATTGTTGTGTTTTGGGCAACACTCTTGTCAGATCCCAGTTAGAACTGGTTTTCAGAAACGTATGACTTTCTTAACGGGATCGGATGGTCACCCTCGGACACAGTTCACACATGCCATGGCATCTCCATTGACTAGATCGATGCTAATGTTATCAATCGCCGGAATGTCTGGTTCAGACTTGATTATTTACAGACCTCTGAAATATAGCTTGAATATTGTTGACTACTTTGCTTAACACAAAAACCAACAAGACATTACTCAACATCTCGTCCTCATCTCGAACGCTCAATCATATGTAGCCTTGTATGGCACGGTTAACATGGAGATTTAACTAATCGACTAGCTGTGTTTTGCTAACCGAAAAAATGTCTCCAAAATACTTAAATAGTTTACTGAGGATAAAAAGCGAGGGGAGTCATAAGAGGTGCACGTTGCCAACCGCTTAAAGTAAATAAAGCGACGTCCCACGCAAGACCAGAACGCGCCCACCCTTCAGCCCCGATACCTGCGGGTTTTCTCGACTACAGCAGTCATACCGCCGTGTCTAGGATGCGTCTAACATTTGGGACTACATCGATGAGGTATGCCAGGTGTCGACGAAGGGACACCAATTATCGTCAGTTTGGAGTGTGAGGGATATTTCATATATAGTGACAGGCCTGTAGTATAGATGCTGGTTCTCACATGCTCTTATAGGGTTAGTGTATAACGGATGATACCTTGTAGTGGTTTAGGGTTACGTTTTAATACATATTTGCAAGGAGATCTAAAGGGAGACATACTTAACTAATGTAGTCTGCAGGAGTTCAGTGACGTAGAGAACTAATATAGTCTGTTGGAGTACAGTGAAATAACAACTTAATATAGTCTGTTGGAGTACAGTGATATAGGGAACTAATATCATCTATTGGAGTACAGTGGTATCTGTAACTAATATAGTCTGCAGGAGTTCAGTGATGTAGAGAACTAATACAGTCTGCTGGAGTTCAGTAATACATATACGTAATACAGTCTTCTGGAGCACAGTAACATTGGGAACTAATACAGTCTGCTGGAGTTCAGTAATACATATACGTAATACAGTCTTCTGGAGCACAGTAACATTGGGAACTAATACAGTCTGCTGGAGTTCAGTGACATTGGGAACTAATACAGTCTGCTGGAGTACAGTGATGCAGATATGTAATATATTCTGCTGGAGTATGAATGCAGAGAACTACTATACTCTGATGAATGTTTGTTACACTAGTAACTATTCTGGTTAGGTAGGAAGAGCGAGAGGTGGATAATACGTAACCTATATAGTCTACTGGGGTTCGACGATTGGCTTACTACTTTTCACGAATATAGTCAGCTTGGCTTCAGTGGCAGACGTGTAGCATGGGATGTTATTGAGTACATTCATTACAACAGAGCACAACAGTGTTTAACAGAGGAGAGGTTCGATGACATCATCAATAGGTTCCGTGAATATTCATTTCATTGTCTCACAGTTATGTTGTTTTGAGCATATTTGTAATGTTTTGCCATATGAGACGGATCAGTCAAACCTTCTCAGTAATGACGTTCAGGATCCAGGACCCAGAGTATCAGCTTTCCTTAAGCATCACTCAGAAAAGGTGATTATAAGGTTTTTTGTAAGACTTCGCATCCGGACTCTGTGATGCAGATGCGTGGGTATGCGTGTGGATGTGTCCACTTCCACGTAAAAAGGTAATGGGATAAAGATATTGGTATGGTAACACAGACATCACTGTAGAATTGTATACACCAGCATAAGGGTAGCTATAGATACAGCACAGGTTGTGTCGAGAACAGATATCGGTATCGTCAGCCAGACACAGTTGTACAATTGTATACACAAGCATAGGATACTCATAAATTCAGAATGTGTCGTGGACAGATATGTAGGTATCGTCAAGAAAACAATGCTAGGGGTGAGGAGGTGTAGGGTGGGTAGAGACATCGCACAGATGCGGGTACAGACACGGCTTGGGTTACAGTTAAACACGCATCGCAGGTACTGTGATAGGCACATACATCCCCGGTACATGTACAGCAGTCATCGACACAGATGGTGGTACAGTTCTGAACACAGATGAATGTACAGTTCTAGACACAGGTGAACGTACTGTTCTGAGCACAGATGAAGGCACAGTTGTAGGAACAGGCGGTGGTACAGTTTTTGACACGAATGAGGGTAAGTATATTAGACACAGGGGGTGGTACAGTTCAAGACACAGGTGGCGGTGCTGTTCTTGACACACGTGAAGGTACAGTTCTAGAGACAGACGGTGGTGCAGTTCTTGACACAGATGAGGGCACAGTTCTAGACACAGACAAAGGTACAGTTCTAGATACAGATGCTGGCATGTTGTTGACGCAGGTACAGGTCAAGGCATGTTGGGAGTACAGTTCTTGACGCAGATATGAGAACTGTCAATTACACACATATAAACTAAATCACAGGTATAGTTTGAGACACATTCACAGAGATAGAAACACAGAACAACACTCTTTACATAACTTCTTTCATATCTCCATCATACTGCTCGTCATGCTGCTCGTCATACTACTCGTCATACTGCTCGTCATACTGCTCGTCACACTACTCGTCATACTGCTCGTGCTGCTCGTCATACTACTCGTCATACTGCTCGTCATACTGCTCGTCATACTGGACGTCATACTACTCGTCATACTGCTCGTCACACTACTCGTCATACTGCTCGTCATACTGCTCGTCATACTACTCGTCATACTGCTCGTCATACTGCTCGTCATATTACTCGTCATACTGCTCGTCATACTGCACGTCATACTACTCGTCATACTGCTCGTCATACTACTCGTCATACTGCTCGTTACACTACTCGTCATACTGCTCGTCATACTACTCGTCATACTGCTTGTCATACTGCTCGTACTGCTCGTCACACTGCTCGTCATACTGCTCGTACTACTCGTCATACTACTCGTCATACTGCTCGTCATACTACTCGTATACTACTCATCATACTGCTCGTCATACTGCTCGTCATACTACTCGTCATACTGCTCGTACTGCTCGTCATACTACTCGTACTACTCGCCATACTACTCGTCATACTACTCGTACTGTTTGTCATACTACTCGTCACACTACTCGTAATACTGCGCGTCACACTACTCGTCATACTACTCGTCATACTGCTCGTCACACTACTCGTCATACTTCTCGTCATACTGCTCGTCATACTGCTCGTACTGCTCGTCATACTACTCGCCATACTACTCGCCATACTGCTCGTCACACTACTCGTCATACGGCTCGTCATACTACTCGTCATACTGCTCGTCATACTGCTCGTCATACTGCTCGTCATACTGCTCGTACTACTACTCGTATACTACTCATCATACTGCTCGTCATACTTCTCGTCATACTGCTCGTCATACTGCTCGTTTTGCTCGTCATACTACTCGTACTACTCGTCATACTACTCGTCATACTACTCGTACTGTTTGTCATACTACTCGTCATACTACTCGTAATACTGCTCGTCACACTACTCGTCATACTACTCGTCATACTGCTCGTCTCACTACTCGTGATACTTCTCGTCATACTGCCCGTCATACTGCTCGTTACACTACTCGTCATACTACTCGTCATACTGCTCGTACTGCTCGTCATACTGCTCGTCATACTGCTCGTCATATTACTCGTCATACTGCTCGTCACACTACTCGTCATACTGCTCGTCATACTACTCGTCATACTACTCGTCATACTGCTCGTACTCCTCGTCATACTGCTCGCCATACTGCTCGTCATACTGCTCGTCATATTACTCGTCATACTGCTCGTCATACTGCACGTCATGCTACTCGTCATACTGCTCGTCATACTACCAGCTCCGGGCTGTTAACGTGTACTTTACACGAACGCCAGCAGGCTCAGCGTGGGGCAGCCACTCATCGCCTACTACATGCCTCCTACAACAAATACTCGCTGTAAAAACATATACCCCCAAGAAAAAAAATAAATGTTTGTGTGTAGTCGCTGTATGCAAGATTGTCTTACACTATTTGAGCAATTTCTTTGTTGGTGTACGCAATAGATGCTCTGAGTATGACCGCCTGTGAATTTGTTCAGTACACATTCCTTCGTAGAAATTAGAAATACTCAAATACGCCTACCAGGTGTATCCGTTACTTTCACCTGCTGTGTCGTATATTACAAGATTGTAGACGCAACAACCCTAATGTGTTCGACATAGCGTGGGATACTGACATTTCAGCAAGTAGATTGGACACAGGGTGGAGACTCGTTAACCACTGGGTATATTTTTTGACGAGCTTAAGAGCTGTTGGCTATACTTCGGTATCTGGCGACACATTCGTAGCTCTAAATATTGTATCACTAAGCCCCAGAAAGCCATGTTATCGCTATCAGTATCATTTAATGCCAACAGATTGTAGTTATTGTATTAATAAACTCCAAAAGACGACATTAGTTATCTCTAACGGGCAGATCTAAGCATTGTAATGTATAGTTTGTTCCACAAAGGTTTTGTCTTTTGACTTATGATTAATTACTTGACTGATAAAACCGTAGTACTGTCGTAAGTCAATGTTAAGACGTGCTCCGTTTAAGCAGGCCGAACATATACTGCATGCGTTTAATCAAGCTGGGAAAGGCTGGCAATTGTGTTGTCAAGCTGGATGTCTCAGTTGGCACATATCATCGTCTCCCAGTTGTGTATATCGATGATCATGCTGTTGATCACTGTATTCTCTGAACAATGGAGTTGATCACTGGATTTTCTGAACACTGGAGTCTGGTTCAGACGATCCAGTGTTCACAGGCCGGTACCATATAGCCGCAATATTGCTGAGTGCCAGGTAAAACTAACCTCACTCACTCTTATACTAACCTACCACGTTCTCATGACGCCAAACAACATCCATTCACAGTCACGTTCCTTCATTTCTTCATGCTATAGACCGGATTTCATAGATTTACAGTATCATCGTTAAGAGGTGAGAGGTGTCATGCAAGGGTGTCCTTTGCCTCAGACGCGATCTGTGTTAATGACTTTATTATATGGAATTGCGTAATAATATTGTAATAGGTATCACCTGTGCCAGACACTCGCTTGGATATAAGGATTGGGATTAGCGCAAGGTCATTTCGGTGAATAAATAGGACATTACAGGCACTTAATATTACGGTAAGTGCACTACCAGTCAGTTTTATAACTGTCATATTGTGGCCAAAGGTAGTATCACACAAACCACTCTATTATGCATTATATCTCGATATTCTCACATGGCTTACCGTATTCAGCGAATGAAGATTAAAGTCATAAATGCATTTCTGAGCGTTTATATCAAAATTAATTTCCGCCCTAGTCCCCAGCGTTCGTGATATTAGGGCGTGATTTGTGACTTAGCAAACACCTAATAATGTACATTTTCGGTTTTATGTTCATGTGTTTTTTGTTCGTTCACATTAGATCCAAACTGAATATGTGAAGTGTTAGATATACTGGATAAGCATTACGTTAAAGGGAATGCCTAGCACCCAAAGTAATATTTACAAAAGGGGTATGTGTTGTGGATTTCATTAGAACTGTCCTAGAATCGTATATTAACATACCAGTTTGTAAACGAATTTATAGACAAGTTGAAATGTACATAGTTCAGAGGTCATCCCCGTTAATATATATCACGTTTGACGTTGGAGACGGAATCGGATGGTCAGACTAAGGGACTTGGATGACACATAACATCCCATCTCAAAAGCGTAGATTGATGCTCATGCTGTTGGTCTACGGATTGTTTGGTCCAGACACATCTATTTACAGACAGCTGCAATATAGCTAGAATACTGCTGAGTGTGGCGTTAGATAAAACAAAACAAAACAAAACAAAATAGATGAATAAAAAATAAAAAAGCAACAAAACAACCCCACAAAACAAACAAACTGAGTGTAATCAAAGGTGATTATTTAGTGGATTCAGTATGAATGTTTAAGCATCCGTTACTAGAAAGCACACTGATCACTGAAGTCTCCAAATCTAGTTAGATTTGTTTCTATAATCATGCTACTGGTACCAAGTTTTGTATGACTGTTAAGATACTTTTTGAGTTGACAAAAATAACATCACGTGAGCTTAAAATATCAATGTTTGCTCACAATGAGATTCCGGGCACGAACGGACATATATACATATGGAAATTAATTAAGCAACACCAAATTCAAAGACACATAAAAACTTAACAAAGTTTAACGAAGTAATTTTGATGATTGATTATTCAATTTTGATGTATTGACATACAGCATGAGCTTTTCATGGGTTGATATGACGCGCGTGAAGCTTGCACAGCGCACGTGCATTGCTTTAACCTCAACTTTCGAAAAATGCACTTTTTCCCTGGGGTGTTTACAAGCGCAGGTTGTCGATTGCATTCGGTTTTTCATTCATTTCAATGTCATGGCACGTAGGAAATTATCAGAGGCCACTCGTTGGCAAATAATCGGCATGAGGAATGCTGGTATGTCTCTAAGACAAATCGGGACTCAAATCGGACGACATCATTCCATAATTTCAAAACTTCTGAAAAAATACCGGGCCACTAATGAAGTTAAAGACCTGCCTAGACCAGGAAGACCCAGGAAGACCACAGTCCGGGAGGACAGAGCTTTACTGAGACTTGTACGGCGCAGGTCCTTCGACTCGAGCTCTCGGTTGAGACAGGAGTGGCTTCCAGGGAGACCCATCTCGAACAGGACTGTTCGGAATCGTCTGAAAGCTGCAGGATACCGGGCAAGGAGGCCAATCAAGCGACCCAGACTGTCTCCAGCCCATAAGGCAGCCCGACTGGCCTGGTGTAATGACCGTTTGCACTGGAACATTGCCTCTTGGAGGAAGGTCCATTTCTCAGATGAGAGCCGGTTCTTGCTGCACATGGTGGACGGTCGTACTCGGGTCTGGAGGCAGAGGAACACAGCAATGGCTCCACGGAACATCCAGGAGACTGTGGCCTTTGGGGGAGGTTCCGTTATGGTATGGGGGTGCATTTCCATGAACTGCAAGTTGGATATCATTACCATCCGTGGCAACCTTAACGGTGTTCGTTACCAACAGGAGGTTCTTGACAGGGCTGTGGTACCTCATTTTGAGAACCATCCTCTGGAAACGAGACCCATATTTATGGACGACAATGCTAGACCTCACAGGGCGCATGCTGTAAATGATTTTTTGCGGCAAAATGCAATTGACAGAATTCCATGGCCTGCCATGAGCCCTGACCTCAACCCCATTGAACATTTGTGGGACTTTATTGGCCGTCGTGTGAGGCAGAGAGACCCACCAGTCCATAATCTCAACGAATTGACGGCTGCCCTGCATGAGGAGTGGAACAGGATCCCCCAGAATCAGATCCGGAGACTCATCCAAGGAATGAGGAGGCGTCTGGAATCGGTGGTGCGTGCGCAGGGAGGACACACTAGATATTGATGAAAGTCGGTGTGCAGACTCTCAGATGACTGTTCTTTCTTTCCATGTGACATTTGTGTTAATACACCTGACAACAACGTCTGTGGATGAATAGTAAATTGTGTCCATTTTTTCATGAATTTAAGACAGTTTTAAGAATTTGGATTTCGTTGCAATAAAGCAAAGTCTTGATACTTTTTCCCTTTAAGTTGTTTGTCAGAGATCGTCTGTTGAATAAAAAAGTGTCAAACTATATCAACCCGGCATATTTTGATTGTCAGAACACTTCAAAGTTGCTCCAATAGAAAAAATTGGGGTGTTGCTTGATTAATTTCCAGGTGTATATAAAGACCTGCAATATCCAGATTTCCCAAGCATAACGCAAAGTAAAACAGTAATTCAATAAAACCGAAAAATACAGTTTATATGACACCTAATAATACATTTTTAAACCAAGAAAACGTAGCATGTATTAATCGTTAGTGCGGACACTAGTGCATAGATCATTTTCATTGTTTACGTATATGCCCACATTATGAAAGATCCGTCATAAAGAGTGTCCATGGTATAAGTATCCCGCAGGCCAAGTTATTCACGTTTTAATGTTTACTGTACATGGTGAAACTCCCCAACATGACGATGCGCATTTGCTTCTTTTCACGAACCTCCCTTCCTTTCTACATTACAATTAATCCGAACTGAAAATAAACACATGAAGTCATTTACGTGTCAGTATTATTATTGAACACTGTATAATCTCCGCCCTTCTTGTCTCCGCCAGTTGGCGTCGTCACGCCTTCTGGTTTCCGCTTCTTCTGTCTGTTCCTCTGTGTCATACCAGCACGTGGTTGCTGAGGCAGGATATTTAGGGTAATCATATTATTTGCAGGAAATTCATTTGCTCATCGACAAACTCCTGTATATAAATATTTGTGTCATTTTTGCGTTATTAATCATATTGTGTCATCATCATCTTATGTCGAAACGTTTCCTGATACAGATGAAATCCAAGATTGACAGAATTTGTTTGAGTGGTCTAGTTGAGATGAACTTACTTGATATGGGACACACTGGGTTATGTTGAAGTGAATGATGGTGGCGAGCACGCATATTACCACCACCCCCCCCCCCCACCCCACCCCCACCCCCCGCCACTTCTCCTCCTCCACCTCCTTCTCTTCCTCCTCCCCTCCACCTCCTCCTCCTCCTCCTACTACAGCTACTACGATGATGACGACGAAGACAACGACGACAACAACGTCTACTACCAATCACTACTACCACTACTACCGACCCGACTGCTACTGGTACTACTACTACTGCCACCGCTACTGCTGCTACTACTACTACTACTACTACGACGACGACGACGAAGACGACGACGACAATCACTACTACCTCTACCGAACTACTACTACAGCCACTACTACTACTACTACTACTACCATTGTCACCGCCACCATGATTACTCCCACCACCTCTCTACTACTACCACTACAACTAGATCTACTATATAAAGTGTTGTCGTTCCCGTGATGTTCGTAACTTTTGCTGTTGTCACGAGATAGACTGCAATTCGTATTTTACTGTGTTTACCAGCTTCATTTCCGATTTTTCAATAGCAGTTATAAAACTTCAAGGGTATACTGACACTGCAATATTTGTCAAGACATGTCTCCTATGCACTACGTATTAGAATCACGCAACATGCGTAGGCCGGTCGTAAGTCCTATCTGTATGACGTCACATCCTCAATGATGTCCAACGATATTCATCAGCAGTGTTCGAGTCGCACACGTCAGAATGTCGGTCAGCCTTTCCGTCGTTGTTGCTGTAAGTAGATCACTCAGAGTAACCGTCACTGTAGCTTCCTCAAACAGGACATTGTTAGAGGTATTTACACAAAACAAGAACAAAGGGCCTTGTCGTGATGTTAATGTTAATCTGCAAATTCACCTTGATGATATGAATGGGTTTGTTAAACTGCATGGCGTCATATGGAATATTAAAGTGTTCTGTTAAGGCTTCTACTGTAACAGATGAGGCAGCAACATCCTTTCCACATTTTAAAAAACGTTCTGATAAAGGCAGAGTTGACTTTATCATGAGAATATATTGTTTTAGCAGTATTCCAGATGTACTATGTTTGTAAACAGATCGTGCCATAGTGAAGCTACGATCATGTACCCGACAGAGGTAGATCAGCCTCCAGTAACCTACTGGTGAGCGGATGAGACAGCTCACTGGGATCTGGCTGCGTGTTTACGTTACCTGATGTTGAAAAGTGAGTGAGTGAGTTTAATTTTACGTCTCACTCAGCAATATTCCAGCTATATGGCGGTGGGCTGGTCTGTAAATAATCCACTCTGGACCAGACAATCAAGTGATCAGCAGCATGAGCATCGATCTGCGCAATTTGGAACTGATGACATGTGTCAACCAAGTCAGCAAGTCTGACCACTTGATCCTGTTAGTCGCCTCTTTCGACAAGCATAGCCTTCTTTTTGGCGCAAGCATGGGTTGCAGACGACCTATTCTTCCCAGGATCCTCACTGGTCTGATGTGGAAGAAAGTATGTGAGTGAGTATGGTTTTACGCCGCTTTAACAAGATTTGTTGTTGTAGTTATGGTTGATCGGGGAGAATGGTCCCCTGTGTTGTTGTTGTTGTTATCTAGACCAGTACACGCGTTTGTTTCCAGATACAAAACTCAGTTCAGCGTGGTTTTATTCAACCCAAGTATCAAGTACCACTTTCATGGAGGACTCCACTAAACGGCAATTGCCTACTTACGCCATGCAGTAGCGTCCCTTGTCTACCAGGATCCGATTAACGTACTTAAGACATTGGTAGGCGTCTGTTGTCTGCATTACCTTCTTCCAGTCCCTCTCGAAGCCAGCACGTCATACTGATGACGTTCAAGGCTGGCCAAATTAATAAAATTCGATCTTTGGTCTCACTACCTCTAGACAAATATAGGAGAACATCCCTTTACGAGTTACCTAAAAGCAGATCCATTACGGATTCTGATTTTAAGGAGGACGAACGCAGCCATAAACCTCATTTCAAGCCTTTGATAAACTATAAAGCTATGATAGGTCGTTACGTTGCCAACGTCAGCCCGTCTTTTAAAATGTACGCCTGGCGCAATGGTATTCATGAGAAACCCAATGGGAAGCGCCCCGAGCAACTGACATTATATTCTGCTAATGAAGGGTTATGAAACTGTATACGTATATCGGGTTTGAGATACCAACGACTGATATTGCTAAGGACAAATGATGAAATGTTCATATTAAATAGATTCTTGTAAATTCATTTTGAGAAAGAAGTTGTTTCCTTGTCTCTTGGGGATCTATGAGTTTAAAGTCCTTCGCTAGTAGAACGTCTTTGAGGGGCATTTTTTAAAGTTTAAGTTGGAGATTCAGATGGGTTATTCCCACTTGACCCCAGTCAGATAAGGACACACTTTATGGATTAACAACTTCATTATTCAGGTGATGAGTGAGTAACACGCTCATCAATCAACCCAAACTGCCATCTTCAACTTCTCCCGTTCTGTACATCCCACTGGCTTCTAGATATAATCTTTTGTCATCAATTTGCTACTGTACCTCTCAATTATCTTCTTCTTGTTTTTGTTAATTACATACTGCATATAGATATATTAGCCCGTTGTGTGTCCTTATCATCCGCTAGCATATCCAAGTAAACACTGGGACGTATTCCTCAACACGGACACAGTATTCTTGTTGGAACACTAATGGGTGAGTGAGTTTATTTTTACGCCGCACTCAGCAATATTCCAGACAATCCAATGATCAACAGCATCAACATTGATCTGCACAATTAGGAACCGATGACGTGTCAACCAAGTCAGCAAGCCTGACCACCCGATCCCGCTCGTCGCGTCTTACAACAAGCATAGTGGCCTTTTTTGGCAAGCTTGGGTTTCTGAGGGCCTATTCTACCCTGGATCTTGACGGGTCTTCTTGCTGGAACACTCATGGAATGTTGCTTATAGATTGATGGACTGTTGTTGAAATGTTGCTGGAATATTGTTGAGGATGTTGAACAATGCTCAGCCCCGATCGTTCAATAATTGTCTGATTTCCAAATTAATGAATAATCATGCATTTATACCATGCTTACGTCTACACAGTTTCCTGCAGGAATTCTCAATCAGAATGAGCTTTTAAAATTAGCGTTATGTCAGATTCGACGTGACATAAGAGTACCTGACAGACAAAAACATAATTTGTATAAATATTGAGTTAAAAACACAAACAATTGAAATTAACCTTTTCAACAAAGGAGTCCATACCGTGTTCATCATGTTAAACGTTTTTTTCTCTAAAAGTGGGATTGTGAAATGAAAGAAAAACAAAACAAAGCACTATACAGTTTTTTCCAGACGTGAGTTAGGAAGCCAAGCACTTTTACGCAACGTACTGTTGAACATAAACAAGCTACGTCGTACCTGGTAAAGAACACAAATAAAAACGTCTCCTTGCCTTCACAAACAGCGTTAAATCACGATCAAGATAAACCCTCTGGTTAGTGGTTGACGTAAGTGAAAACAGCAGAATCCGTTTTCCGCTGGCCCAAAGTCAAGTTTTCATGAATCATGATTTCTTGCGAGTGTTGGGACATATGCTATCGTATGTGGTGGAGGTTTGTTTTGAGCTAGCAGGGAGTTTGGTTGTGATAACCTGCAATTATCGCCGTGTTTATGTTATGTTTTCACAAAGGTGGGTTGTCGTAGAAACGTGGAAAGGGATAGCCACAAAACAGACAGATCTGTGTAGGTTTATTGTAATGGCTCTTAAACAGCGTTTTAGTTATATCGCAGTGTGGCAGCTAGATGATGGCGAAACTGATGGAGGATGGAACAGCGGATGTAAGTCTTGAATGTTTACCATTTTGACAAAACCCTAGAACACGGACCTGCCGCTGATACACCTGAAACATGAGCTGATTTATATATATGACACGTAATAGAAACGAACAGAAAACCAAGAGGTTTTTGGCGTTAGGCTGCAGCGTAATATATAACGATGTTTGTCAGTCGAGTTCTACCTCATTCATCTCCCTGGCGTATTTAATTTTTGAAAATCCCGATATTTCAGATAACACTCAATCTCTAATGTAGATATAGATATAGCCAATCAGATCGCTGGCTCTTTTCAGTGCGGAGTAGGTCAAGGCCAATGGCGTCCATAGGGAACGGGCACATTCCCGGTTGCGATGAAGGAAAACAGTTGGATGTGTCTCGGAAAGAATGGAGAATAACATGCTGACAACTGTCAGTGATTCAGTATGTTTTGGTGCGTGCGAGTCAGATGTACAAATTTTGAGCAGAGAATTTTACGCGGAATCGAAAAATCACGATTTCTTTAGATTTCGGAGACCTTAGACCTGGTTGCCAAGGGGCGTGTTCATATTATATGATCTATAATCGTTCTGGAACGAACTCAGTGTGTTGACCTCATTACATCCATTTCCCTTTATATGGTTCTAAGACATCGGTAGCAGCAGTATGTACCTTGATCCTAGCTTGTGCCACCAGGCCCTGTGAATGATTAAGTACATCTACAAAAATGCAGACGGTGCCCTGTGGATGATTAAGTACATCTACAAAAATGCAGACGGTGCCCTGTGGATGATTAAGTACATCTACAAAAATGCAGACGGTGCCCTGTGGATGATTAAGTACATCTACAAAAATGCAGACGGTGCCCTGTGGATGATTAAGTACATCTACAAAAAATGCAGACGATACAGAAATGGGTGTAATTCCAGCGAAGTACATATCAAACAGCACTGGTTAATCATATAGAGGCTACTGGCTACTCATATAGTGTATATTTTGAAGACAAGCACGCCTTCGCATGCATGACGTCGACTGGTCTGAAAGGTGAAAAAGAAGGCTTTCTGTTTGCAGCTTAGCCTGGTCACTCCCAATTCGTAACCGCAAATCAGTGATTTTTGTATCAAAATATAAATATGACATGTAAGCGACTAAAATAGATGTACTTAATCGTTCGTCAGTGGACGAACATCTCTGTAGCAAACACAGTATTTTAAATAACTTAATTTCGTGGCTTTGTCTTCTTTTTACCTCATTCGCCATGCTTGTTATTTAGATTCAGAGGTCCATCCAGGACGCGACCCAGAATATACAGGGGTTATATTTAGTTAATACAAATGGCTTCTGTGTTGGGAAGTCCACAAATTCTCCGAAATGGGATTTGTGGACAGCGTTTGCTTTCTTTGCTGTAGGTAAAGGGGGCAAGGAGCCCGATGATCTATCTGTCCAGTGTCACAGTACCAAGATCTTAGCTGCCTTGAACTGTTATATTCTGTCCATGATGCACGAGTTTCACGAGCGGCTATCCACAGTTTTCAGGTGGCGTGTTTGTACGAATGATATTATTATATACGTGTACTAACAACGGCGTAGATCGATGCTCAAGGTGTTGATCACGGGGTTGTTGGAAACAGACTCAATTATTAAGACCGGCGTCATATAGTTCAAATATTGCCGAGTGCAATATACTTACAAACAAAACAAACATACTGGAATAAGGGTATTCTCTCTGAACGTGTATTTAATATCCCGAGTCGCAACAGTGGGTCATGCACGTGCCAAAGCAAAGGAACATGTTTCAAGGCGGGGCAGCTCGCACATTGTTTGCACAGTTAAGCATGTAAGTCTTCAACATATTTTGACATACGGTTATCAAAATTGTGTTGTTTAAACATTTTCGGTGTTAAGGTAATCGGAATGTTGGTTTATTGTTAATGTTCAGTTGGTTAGAGCACTTGGAGCCCGAGGTGTGCCAGTGGTTGAGATTGTGGTTCAAAGGTTTAAAGAAGGGCAAGATATTACAGTTACTTCATTCAACAGTATTCTCGCTATGCTACTGCGTCTTGTACACAGTCGAGTTGGGCTGTGCAGTCCAGTGATTGATATTCTGAGCACAATGAAGACACTTATCCAATTTAGATGACACTGTTATTTGTTTGTTGTTTTACGCCGCATGCAACAATATTTCAGCTGTATGGCTGCGGCGAAACAATTTGCCATCGCCATGGTGAACGTCAGCTTATGCACGGCTCTAGCGTTAAAGTCACGTTTGGAAATTCTCGAGTATGATCTAGAAATAAAAGACCGCTTTATACAATGTGGTCATAGAAAACCTGCCGTATATGTGTGGATCCAAGTGGATATATTTTATTACAGGAACATGGATGTATCATGACAAAGAGTTTTATCCTGACTCACAAACATCCATTGTTAATTTTGCTACTGCGTATAATATTCTTTGTTTAGGTTAGGTCCAAGGCGTGGAGACAGAGTGCATGACGAATTACGAATAATTCATAGAATAAGTCTCATTGTAACAATACGTGATATGACATCACGTGATGATAACAACACGTTACATTGCTAGCGGTGATATAACGAGTATATGTTAATGGTCGCAGTTACGGACGGGGTCAGGGGAGTGACGTCCGTGAGATGAAGGGACCCCGGGGAGTTCAGGATGAAGTCATTTAGCTCTCAGGTCTCACCATTTTGCACAGTCATGGAGACAAGTAGAGCTGAGAATGGGCATGCACGAATAGAGGGAGCGGGATCTGCGTCATAAACGTCATCCACACCCCGACCTGTGTCGAGGAAAGCACACTCAACATATGAACAAAGATGGCATTTTAAGCTGCTGGGGAAAAAGTATAAACTCGCACCTAACACCAAACCCAAACTCCAGTTGACGTCATCAAACCCTCATCCCAGAAAACAAACAAACAAACAAGCAAACCCCCCCCCCCCAAACAATCAAACAAAAAGAATCCCCCAAACACACACACACACACACACACACACACACACACACAAACACACACACACACACACACACACACACACACAAAACAGAACAGAACAAAACAAAACAAAACAAAACAAAACCAACCAGCCAAACACACAACACTTGACATTGCTAAACCACCTTACAGAGAAACCCGTATGAGACTTAGCAAAGACGTAAGAAACGGAATCCTCCTGCCCATCACTTACAGACCAAACTACTTCACATCCGTGGCCACCCTTTGCAGCTGCATCAGTATACGATAAAAATGGACACATTAATGACCGAATGAAGTCAATCGTCCACACTCCCCATAGATTGCGTCACAACAGACGAACACAAACAGCCCTGCCCCACCCAACACCACCCACAAGTTCATTCCGCACCCTCGCTCCCAGTAGATCCCGTGTCAGAGCGCAATGCGTAACATACATACAGGCCAACCAAAAGTCTGCAACGTTAATTCTCGATCAGGGCATGTAGGTATAATAGTAAAGCCCTCATCAATACTGGGTTTCGTATGTTGACGGCTTGGCAGTAAAGCCTGGAGACTTCACAGAAGGCTGCTGTTATTTAAAGTCAAAGGCCGAACTGTTGGCGTAATCCAGGCAGTGTCATATTTCTCTGTAAACGCTTTGTAAATTGAATTGCTGAAACAAGCATGTGTTTTCAGTCATTTTCGGTCATTTCAGTCGTACTTCCCGGTTCAAAGATAAAAGAACGGATTAACATTTTGTTGAGAAGACATTTGATGAGGAGTATTAGTACATGCTTAACTTCGCGAACAGTATTTTAGCTTTTGTGACGCAACCGGAGATTGGCCGACTACTGTTATGTCCCTCGAGGCTAGGATGATGCCGGCTCTGACGACGTGTTTACGTGTTTGTATAATGTCACGACTGCACCAACATTATGTGACTATATAACGGTCACGGATTGCCGTATGTGAAAACATTTAATAGGTCATTTGTCTATGCATGTACACGGAACTCATTATTTTCTTTGTGGGGACGTTCCTTCGTGTCAAATGATGTAAACATGCCGCTATAACGAGAGAATATACACCCATATAGCAGGTGTTGTACATTGTATGCATGTAACTGCCTGGAGTCAAATACAAGTTCTGGGCCTAGATTTTCAAAGCTCTCCCAGTGCTAAGATAGTCGTAAGTGAATGTTAATGTATGGCACCTACGGCTATCTTAGCGCTAAGAGTGTTTCGAAAATCTAGGGCCAGGAATTCGTACCCAATAGTTCTCTCGTCACATGTTAGATGTGTTCAATTCACTGTATGAGATGTTTTCTGTCGCTCTTAGGAATATTCCAGCAATAACACTGCGGGGTACACCAGAAATGGGCTTCACACGTTGTACCCGCGTTGGGCATCGAACCCGGGTCTTCGGCGTCACGCGCCTTCTCTTTAACCACTAGGCTACCCCCCCCCGACCACCATTAAAGAAAGTCCAGTTCAAGATTATTGCACTTACAGAGTCACATTATGTGTTATCAGGTACATTTCGTTTTCTGATTACATTCAGACCCACCAGCACCACCTGTGTAATGCACATTGCTTGTCTGCATGGCACATCGCCATGCCCTCCTTGAGACGACGAGTTTCTGGGTGCCAAGATCCTCACAAAACATGGCCATCTTGTTCTGATTTAAACCTACTACATTGTTGAGCGAGAGACAAATGGAAGAGACACGGGTGTGAAATATACACCGTTGGCTTCAAGATACAGACATATTATCGTTGGTACTGGCAGACCCACCTGTCGACCCGATGTATGAAAGCTCCCCTGATACCCCAGGATCAGCAAACATGTGGATCGGGTGGTCTGTCTTGGTTGATTGGGCGCCCTCGTACCCAAATGGAGTGATTCGTTGCTAACCAGTCTCGATGGATTGTTTGTTCCAATACACCGTCATATCGCTGAGTGCAATGTTTAACAAACAAACAAACAAACAAACAAACAAACAAACAAACAAATAAGCCAGGTACATGTGTATCTGAAATCTCCACTCACTTTTTTGGCAGTGGAGTCAAACTTATTCACTTACATTATATGCCAACGTGAACATTTTTATAGTTCATTATAGAAAAGGCCTTCCGTCATATTATGCAATGACGAAAAAAGAAGTCAACAAAGAAACCTCCGAAGAATGGACCCTGTTAATCCAGAAATCCTGTCCTCAGCACAAATATGTCATAACGCGTCTAGCAATGTTCCAGATATATCACGTAGGGGAACACCAGAAATGGCACACATGTAAACAACGGCTTTTAGCGCGAAGAGCGAGGTCACTAACCATTGTCTACCCCTGTATGGTGTAATCACTCTCACCCTGAATATAAATGGTAAATGGCTGTATTTAATGTAGTTCATTTCTGTCTACTATCTCTGAATGCAGAGCCCAGAGCAGCAAGAGGTATGAACCCATGTTGGCAAAATCAATAAAAATGAAATACATGATAGAAAATAAGAATTCAGTGATTAGGGGTAGAGACCAGCATCCTAGTTCCATTTTGAACCTTGCGTTTGCAGCCTTTCGGCAGCTGTTGTTGACCTAGTAACGAACGGAAAACGTGTATTATATCGGTGTCAAAACACAGTTAAATCTTTAACCAACTTCAATGGTTAGTAGGAAATTTCCTTTGCTTTAACATCTAGAGAGTTAACGGAACAATTTAAATGGAGCCGTGAGACCCCTGCTCATCAAATATGCTGATTTTCTGTCAACACTCTGAGTTATCTGAGGGTGTATTTCTGTTAAGCAATAACCCTTGGCATAATTTCAGAATATGTGCTTTTGGATAGAAAAACGTTTGTGTTTGCGCTAAGTGGTGTTGATGTTGTCAGAAGAAATCAGATTTTCCTGGCTATCTGGTAAACGAGTGTTGAACAGATAGACAGATTTCTTCATCTGCACATTCGTTCTGAGTGCTGCTATAATATTTCGTCATCCACGCAACACATTGAAACGTTCCTCCTAAGCCGTTTAGTAAAGCTGTGTTTCCGAAAAATCTGGATAGCCAAAACACGCAAAATACGTAAAAAGATTAGGACAAAGAGTGTTGCCTTGCTTGACCCATGTCGTGCAGAGTGAGACTTATTGTATGTTGTCACTAACCACATCTCGGTGACTTGCAAGTCGAAGTGGAATCGTTCCCAGCATGCAGAACATGTTACAAAAGGTCACTGAGGTCATTCCTGAACTACCCACAGCTACCCGTGTGGTACTTGAGTGTCTGTCTACCCACACCTTGATCTCGATTGGCGACACCGTCATGTGACCCTTAGCACATAACCTTGGATTATATGGACGTTTTACGTTGCCATGAAGTGTATCCAGTTATAATGGGCGCACGACACAATGTAACCTCTTCGTTGTGGCTCACTATACAATTACACCAAGTTTTATCTCAGCTCAAATGGGGTGTTCTCATAAATATGAGCTAAATCCGTGCTTTAACTGGTGGATTAAGAGATCAAAGGGACACCGATAATGACAAGGCTCGTCAGCCATAGACTTCCAAGGTCGTCATTGGCACGGCAACTTGCGCCGGAGTTTCGCGATAACGTTCATTGACGTTAAATGGAGCGTGCCCTCTTTCTCAATTCGTGCCAGACTAAGCGAAATTACAAGAGTGTTTTTGAGGTGTCCCGCCTATGTAGCGAAGATATTCCATTACATGGTAACCTGTGGCACGTGCACGTTATGTGCCGCGTGCTGTGGCCTTGGAATGTGACGTCATAATTACGTCTGTAATAACTATTAAGCTGAATTCACCAGACAGAGGATGTAGATGAACATGTGTAAAGTGTTTAAACTCTCTTAATCTAATAATCGTGTCCGTACATCTTGATTCTATACGTTGACTAACCTTCATCTAAATTAAATTATAGATTGATTGATTTGTTTAACGCCACACTCAGCATTATTTCACCTATATGAGGGCGGTCTGTAAATAACAGATTTTGTGGACCACATATTCCGGTGATCAACAGCATAACAATCGATCTACGCAGGTGGGACACTATGACAAGTGTAAAGCAGCCTCACCACCCGATCCCGTTAGTCGCCTCTCACGACAAGCAAGTGTTGCTGAAGAGCAATTCTAACTGAGATCCTTACTTTTCAACAGAGTAAGACAAGACCTCCCACAAGAGGAATTTGAAAGGGGAAATGCATGTTCGTGGGTTCGAATCCTGCTTCGTCAGGGTTTTGTGCGCGTTGTGATTCAGCTCTGTACAGTGTAATTCACTTATATCAGGCCACATCTTGCATAACAGCGCCATACCTCGGTGGTGCTGTCAAAGCGGATCTGTTTCAGGGGACGTAACTGTATTTTATGCATAACGGGTAAAACAACCGCGTCGAAAGAAAATGTCTCTGTTGGAACAAAGCAGGGAGATTACTCATGTTGCAAATACCACAGGGGGAGATAATTAGGTTGTGGATAAAGCACAAAGGGAAATAACCGTGTCTCCGAAAATGTTTTAAAGACAGGATTTAAGCATATGCTACGGTTGCATAGATAAATCATCAGAACCTCTCCCTAAATGTCCGCTGCGGAATATTGCGGAGTGCGGAGTAAATCTAAACTCACTCACTCTCCCTACACGTTATATACTACTACAAGTATGTTACTACCCCAAACCATCACTAACTACCCCAAACCATCACTAACTATCCCTTGTGGGCTTTACTAAAAGATCCTTTCGACACGTTTAAAAATATCACCAATTATAACAACAAGGGGGTCTGATAACTATTTGAATAGTCTTGCACATCTAACATGCAAACACACAAACACCGTCTGAAATGAACATGAAATTGACATACACGTCTTCGCGGAGTGCCCCTTAGGTATAACGATGGTTATATAGGACAAAGGGAATTCATGAGCAACACGCAAGGAGGAGGGAGATAGCTGCACACAGACACTTCAATTGTTCATTGTTCACTAACTCCTTTGTGTATGCTCAAAGTCAACAGTTTCCTCTGTCGCTTTATCTAAGCGCATCGACATTTTTGCTCATTTGGGTATGAAAGTGTGCAATTTCCTTCTAATGTCTCCTGAAACAAAACCTGTTTGTTGTCTGGTCGTACAATTGCTGATATCAATTGGCAAGCATATGACCGCGCATTGTTCCAGGTCGAGCTGTTGAAGATATTGACCCACATAAAACCCTTTTAAAGAAGCATATACTCAACATACTGTGTGCTGGTATGTCGTTAAGTTTTAGGATGTCCTCGTGTAGATTTCACACATGAACTTCAAAGACTTAAAATACATTATACATACGGTCACAACAATAGAAGATTTTGTCTGAATCTCGGGTAGAAGAGCATCTGGTACATGTCAGTGGTTCAGGGGGGAGATCTGACGCTAACAGCCCCTGAACAGGTAACTATTTTATTAGCAGTGGGGTACACCCATATCTGTATAACTCAAATAATCGTTTCATATTCCAGATGTCATTCCGGCCAGGACACAGTATAATGTTCACGAGTGAGTGAAACTGGCTTAACACTACTCTGAACGGTGGTACGTTCACGACAGGGCGTGTCAGTTTAACGTCAGGGGTATAACAGGTGATCCGGGTCTTCAACGTTTGCCACCCACATAGAGGAGACAATACTGACATTCCCAAAACAGAGTTAATTGTAATTCTATAAACATTGAAAAATGGGGATTCGAACTAAAGATTTCCAGTTTGTAGCATCCGCAAATGCTATCCCCGGGAAGCGAGAATTGCGGCGTCTTAGAGCGCTGGGGTGTCCGTGTTCAGCATGTAATAGATGTAATGATCCCGATTACTTTTTGTAGATGGTCCGGGACTCTAGGTCGTGTCCATTTCCAAAGTAACATAAGCCCACGGTGAAGCTGCGTTTGTTTCTATGTATGGCTGTGCACCGTGTTTCACTATGTCCGCACAACGTCATAAAGAGTCCACAGGAATAGGTTCGATACATCGTGGGTAATCGAACATTGCTCTGTTCTTGACTGTTCAAACACTTTAGCCACTGGACTCAAATCTGTCTGCTCCAGCTGTGTAAATGGGCGAGCATATGTGAGGACTGCTGATGGGAAGGCAATTTATTATAACTGTTGGTAACATCGACTGCACACTGTATTTCATGTCGCCTAAACTTGAAGATATACTAGTAGTTTCATCAAATTCATGGATGGCCGAATTCCTTTCATAAGTTTTTTACAGAATCCATTGATCGTTGGTTGGATTGAAAGAAGAAAGATTTCAAACACTTCTTATTATTCCTAGTCTGTCAGCGCGATATTCGTGCTCGTTGCCGTCTCTTGACATGCGTCACCTGGGACTTTGCACAATAACTTAGCTGACTCTAAGATAAGTAGATAACGGTAAATGAAGCGTTAAATCCATCTCACTCACTCTCGCAAACGCGATCAATGTAATGCAATGAAGCATACATTTACCCTTACGTGTAGTACACTGTCATCAAGTGCATACTTTATAGGCCCAACTGTAAACAAATCCTATTTCCACGACCCGTCGTCAGCTGTTTTTCCAATGTACCGAAATATATGACTGTTACAATTTTCAATACAGATGCTAAGTTGTCAGGTGAACGTCGGCGGAAATGTGATGGGGCGGAACCGGAAGTTCTGCCTCGTTGGAAACAAAGTAGTTCTGTTGCTTGCAGGTATGTGTACCCGAGCTATGGCGGTGATGTTCTCCCATCTCAGAGGGATTGGCCTGGTGTATCTTATCAAAGTATCTACTGGGGATTTCACTACTTAAGGACACGACCATTCACGATACGCTGTGTGGCGTAGTGATACACATGAACGTCCGTGTCAGTTGGTACGTGAACAGCTGAAGGAGAAAGTACACCAAGCCTTCACAACGTGTTATGAGTGCAATACTAACCTGCCACATTGCTTACGCAAAGTGCATGGAATTCTAAACATGGTAAACACAATGTTTTGACATGATGCAATAGGATTTCAACTAGACGTGGTGTAAGTGGAGTTCCCGATTCGTGAAGTGTTGATAGTACCTAAATGGAATGGAAACCGGGCTACGACTCTTTCCAACCTGTTGACGTAAAAAAACAATTGTACCTCCTCTCTCTCACTCTCATGGTTGTAAATTTGAATTTAACTGTCTCAAACGTTCAACACTGTACAACATGTAGCCCAGGTCTGAACCAGGTATTGTCATACTTAATAATGTCGCAGCTTAGAGGTGTCGGTTCCGTACATGCACCAACCGAATACGGTAGTATTGTAACGGCGTGACATGTAGACCGCCGGTCCATGGCATGCTACTAAGGTTCCCCAAGGGGGAAGTCTCAAACGGGATTATATTGCGTAATATCAAAGCTTGTCTTTTACTGAAATATATATTTTATTTCAAAACCAGCAAAACTGTAAAATTCCCATATCCTCAATTAATATTTGTACAAAATATAAACAGAACACGCGATAGAAAGATGAATCTTTGGTGCATCGGTGCCAACATACCTGGCAGCTCTAAATAATAAGCATCGTCTAAAAACAAGACGTAACCCTGATAAAGATAGGGATATACGGAATGTTTTGTCCATATCTTAGATCATAACACAAACATGTCCGTACTGAATACATGCAATCAACATATCAACAATTGTCAACAATATACGTAGAAAATATGAGCAAATGAGCAAATTAACGTTTTTTCAAGATCTGCTAGTGGGAATTTACTATAGAGAATAAAAGAGGTAGATATACACGTAGATACCCAGGGCATAGATAGATAGCCTGGACATAGAACGCCCTGCAATATATGTGGTTAGGAGTCGGCATGTGTATCCGACACATTGAGCTGGAGGGCTGTTAACAGAGATAAATTTCTCTTTAAAAGTAATAATATTTAAGTTTGTTTTTCGCGTTACAAATTATTTTCCCATTTTGTATAAAAACACTTGAATCTTATAGCTAAGCAGTACAAGGGGAATGTTGACAGGTGACATAAATTGCCGGGCTAAAGAAAATATACTCTTCAAAATTGGACTTGACTGAAAAAATGCAAAACGTAATCAAAACTTTAAAAGGCTGACACTAATTGTAGATGAGGTACGGCCATATTGTGCCAAACGCCATCACAAACCTGTGTCAATACACGGAGTAACCATATCTTGTTTGTTCAAGTTCAGCCGCCACCAGACAAGGATGTATACCCGTTCTGGCCTCAGACCACAGTTATCTCCCTTATTTTACCGGAAGGAAAATAGGAGAATACAGAATCTTGTTTAAATGGGCTTTTCATGCTGTGTGCTAAATCTTCCAGGGTGACGTATGACAGCTTAAATGAAAGCTCAGACGTTATTGCAAAATTGGTTTTGTTCATAATCTGCGCATGTTATTGACTTCAGCCTTCCATGACCCCCAGTTCAAGGCTGTTAGGTGTGTTTCGTTTTGACGCTTCCGGTGACCTTTTCTGACAGTGGATACGGCCAAATTGAGATGGTGGGTATCAGCCGATTTTTTGCCGGTTAGGTGACAAGTGAGAGGCTGGTCACCATGCAACAACCTATTAATTATTATGGACTGGCAAGTGACTGCAGATAGCAAAGAAGGAAAACAATTGTGGTCTGTGGTTATTTACCATGGTGAGTGATCTCCCTTTGGACCCACTTGGTGGAATGTATCTGACATGGGATAACACAAGACTTCACGGATATCAAGGTAATAAATGGACTGGAGTAGGATATACGTGAGAAAATAAAAAAAAATTAGTAAAAAACATAGTAAATCATGGAATGTATAACAAAATGTATGACTTCTATGATCCTTCAGTCACCAAAAGTATATGTATAATAAGAAATAGTTAAAACAGAAACATATATGTTTGTATAAAGAGGGACGAGTGGTATTAAACGGTTTGTTCAATGTCTCAATCACATCCACGGCGATTATGACGTAGTTTGAGACACAAAACATATGTGCGATTTTTCATGCATGAAAAGGAAAGACTTGACGGACGAGTTTCATCCTCTGTCTCTTTACTGTTGTCGTCATCAAAACAAACCAACCCTCTTTTTCATCTCCAGCTGTCTCCATTTCGGTTTTGAGAGATAGTCGTGCTTTGTAATCTTGAAAATCTTCTTGAATTCTTCATCGGACAAGTATTTCTGTTGAGAGAAGAACACATATTGTCATTTAGAGTCAACATGTGATCGTTTCTGCTACATCACTACACAACTTATCATATTCATGGTATATGTGTATATGTATGGTGGCTGATTCGGGCCATCGCTTTATCGCCCTGTAAAATCAAGGCGACATTGCGACAAAGCGATAGCACGACACGACATTGCGATACGCCGACACGATATAGCGATATTGCGATACGGCCAGAAAACGAAATAGCGAAAACACGACACGATATAGCGATAACACGACACGAAATGGCGATACGGCGACACGAAATGGCGATAACTAGACACGAAATGGCGATAACTAGACACGAAATGGCGATATCCCGACACGAAATGGCGATATCCCGACACGAAATGGCGATATCACGACACGAAATGGCGATAAAACTGGGCGACATTGCGATATTGCGATAAAGCGAAAAGGCGACATTGCGATATAGAGACACGATATGGCGATACAGCGACATTGCGATAGCGCGAAAAGGCGACATTGCGATATAGAGACACGACATGGCGATACAGCGATTTTGCGATATAGCGACATAGCGATATAGCGATACAGCGACATTGCGATATGACGATATTGCTCCCTTTCCATTTGTGAAATGTGCAAAAGTGGATAAGTTTATTCACTTTTAGAATCTAATATGTGAAGTATGGGATTAAACATCTGGCTAATAAAAAATAATTTACATGATTAATGTTCATGGGTTTCAGTCTATCTCTACAGATATTTTTAGAAAGTCTGGGTCTTGTAGTTGTTATTGCATGATGCCTCTGGAAGACGATTTGGAAACAAACAGTTAAACTCATGTGTGGCCATGGTAATGTGCACAAAAGGATTAATGAAGCTGATTTCCCGTTTTCCGAAAGTCTACGTCTTGCCGTGTCAAGTTAATGTTTAGTACTAATGTCATGATTTTTATCAGTTCATAATGCACAAAGTGCAATTTTGAAATATACTAGTATACCTCAATGTGCTAGGCTCGTTCACAGCACATCATCCTGCCGCCGACTGGTATATACTGGATGAAGAACGTGCTTTACGTGCGCATTCTAGTAGCATCTCATATTTATTTATTTATTTATTTATTTATTTATTTATTTATTTATTTATTTATTTATTTATTTATTTATTTATTTATTTATTTATTTATTTATTTATTTATTTATTTATTTATTTATTTATTTATTTATTTATTTAAAATTATAACCTTATCTTTTACTTGTTAAAGTTAACACTTTCTCGATTTGGTTGTAGCTTAGAAGTTCGTTTTAAAGTACGACAATGATAAATTTGTGGACGTGGCCGATAATACCGCTTAACCGTTATATTGCCATACGAGCTTCACAGTACTATATTTCGCAAACCGGTTCACCCGATACGATCTGCCATTTTTGTGATGTAGCCAAACTACTAATAATATTCGTATTTCCTCTATATCATTATATATTAATACACTCCGTATTGGGTCCTCTTATGTTCCTTGTTTAGATAAATGAATCACTTATTGGTATCAAGCAACATACTTTTATTTGCTGATGATACCTCCCTTTACATAATCATACGTAACCCCACCGATGCACCAAGAATGTTGAACAGTGATCTTGCTAATCTGTCTGAGTGAAGAAATGAATTGCAGGTGTCGTTTAGCCCCCCCAAACCAATGACAACGTTATTCACTGAAAGGCAATACCTAGAGCGAAAACAGATTTAATGATGGATGACTATCATAAACATTTAGGGATACGATTTCAAAGCAATGGTATATAGAATATGCAAATCGAATATCAAGTAAAGAAACTAGTCCTATAATATATTGCTTTTGGAATCTTAAATGTGAACTAATAAACTAAACAGAAAGACTGTATATATCATTCCTCCTTCCTGTCTTTGAATACTGTGACTTCATTTGGGACAACTGATCTCAAGAACAAGGATCAGTACTAGAAAGATTACACCTTGATGCTCATCGTACCTTAAGCGAGGCCATCATGGGTATCAGTCATTAAACAAATGACGAAGAAACATGTATGCCATCTCTCTTTCAAAGGAGAAAGAATCATAAATGGTTTATTTTTTATAAGATGGTACAAGTTTAACGCCAGAGTACTTAACAAGATAAGCTCCACAAGAAGTGGGCAAAAATACTCACTATTTCCTTCATAATGCCAAAGATACTCAAGACAGCCAGAACAAAAACAACTAGACGAGTTCAACACTATAACACTCTCTTCTTCCATTAGTCATACAAGGCTACAATAATCTGGACGAATATGTAAATCGGCAGAGTTATTGTATAAATTTAAATTATATCTTACTTATTACACTCTCATTTTCAGAGCTATAAATACTTTAATTATTGCCACGCGCTTTTTCCAAATTATCATGTCCAAACTGAGACTGGGTGTAGTGCTTTAAACTTATACCATTTCGAAAGACATAAAAAGAAAACAGTTCATACCAATGTGGCTTTTTAACAGAAGATACCCCGTACTTCACTTTTGGCCCTGTATTTCGTCATATCAGACATAATATAACCAGTACTTCTACCGCAATAGAATCTCTGTTGAAGAAATAATCTGTGGCAAAGATAACGTATCCAATATTCATGCAGAATTACTTCTTACATCCATTTATCATTTCATAATTCAACTCCAAACGTATGGCTAAATAACACATAAACTCGTTTTCTTGGTTTTGAAAATTGACTCATTGAATTATACATCCTTTTACAATCTCTTAATCGTGTTTAATTCGTTTAAGCTGTTTTCTCTTGGGAGAGGCATCAATACAGGCCTTGTTCGATCTGTTTGCCATTCCTTTTTGTGGGTTCTCTGTTGTCTTTCTGATGTCTTTTCTTTTTTCTTTTTTTTTGAATAAATACTGTTTAAACCGCATATTTTTAGTTTCGAAAATGTTTATTGGTCATGTGATTGTACTAGCATGAATTTTAAACCATGTGAATTAAAGAAAATAGATTGGTAGGGCACTTGTTGTGGGGATAAACAAACCGAAATGGTGGACCCTGCTGCAGACGCTTTTTCTCGAGTTCCAAACATTAGAGCAAAGCATTCAGAAACATGTTCATTTGATCTCTCCTACAATCACACCTGATTCCTAACTGGCTAGTGGCATTGTTTCAAAAGAAATGAAACAGTAATTTCATGACCTTAAACCATGTGTTCCACTTTCACAATGTATTGCAACACATATTGCAGTACGCTAACGTATATCACAAAACATCGCAATACGAACATTTTGGTAACACCCAACCCTGCTAATGACTATTTAGAAAAAAATCGGTAAATATCTCAAACATTTCTACATTTAGTGTAATAGTTTTTGTCCTTATGTATGGAACAATGTGTCGACGTTGTAATAGTATTAACCACCCCACCATTCAAATACAACATTGACATGGTCAGAAAGCAAACAAACAAACAAACAAACAAACAAACAAACATTCATGTTTTTATCTGTTTTCAAATCGTTTACCAGAGGGATCATGCTATAACAACTACAAGACCTACACTTTCTTAATCTATAAATATCTGTAGAGATAGATTGAAACCCATGTGCATTAATCATATACATTGTATTTTATTAACTAGATGTTTCACCCCAAAAACATTTACATCCCCGCACATGTACCTTTCCTGTAAAATTCTATTGCTCTAGCCTCAACAAACCTAAAATAAAGTCAATTCCACCCAATTTTGTATCAAATTGTTTAATCTAATCATGTGTAATATTGTATCTCGGACTGTTTAATTGGGCTGTCTCCTCAAACGCTGAAGGTCATCAGTGGGTCCACAATACTGTATTCGGCGTCAAATATATTTTGCTTTAAATTCTTTAAATTCTGAGAGTGACTTACTATACTTACTGAAATTAATTCAGTGTACAATGTAATATTTTCTTATATATAGATACAAGAATAAAAAGTCTTCTACAACTTTTCTTTATGATCATATTATCATTTCGTAAAGAAGAAAAAAAAGGCACAGTATGATGGCAAATCCGTTCTGGTGAAATCCTATAGCCTACAAAGTTAGCATGATCATGGCCTGCACAACTATCAAAGTTTGAAATATGTCATCACTCATCGTGCTTTTGGATGAGCTATAGCTATTTCTGTAAACTGGATGGTTTTACAAATGCGTTTATCTCACATACTCCACCTATCAGATTCTAAAACTGAATCAGCTAACCCGCTTTTCCATATTTCATAAATGGAAAGGAAGCAATATCGCAATATCGCAATGTCGCTGTATCGCTATGTCGCAATATCGCTGTATCGCCATGTCGTGTCTCTATATCGCAATGTCGCCTTTTCGCGTTATCGCCATATCGCAATGTCGCCCAGTTTTATCGCCATTTCGTGTCGGGATATCGCCATTTCGTGTCGGGATATCGCCATTTCGTGTCTAGTTATCGCCATTTCGTGTCTTGTTATCGCCATTTCGTGTCGTGATATCGCTATTTCGTGTTGTGTTATCGCTATATCGTGTCGGGTTTTCGCTATTTCGTTTTCTGGCCTTATCGCAATATCGCTATATCGTGTCGGCGTATCGCAATGTCGTGTCGTGCTATCGCTTTGTCGCAATGTCGCCTTGATTTTACAGGGCGATAAAGCGATGGCCCGAATCAGCCACCATATATATGAACTATGCAAAAAATAATTAAAGATCACCCGAGTTTTAAACCTGTTATCACGTTACGGGGCGGTGGGATAGTCGAGCGGTTAACGCATTCGCTTGTCACACCGAGGACACGGGTTCGATTCCCAATATGGGTACAGTGTGTGAAACCCATTTCTGGTGTCTCCTGATATTGCTGGAATATTGCTAAATGCGACGTACATATCACTCATTAATGACATCACGTGCTACCTATGATCTGTCTTGACATGCAAGATTACTAATACTGCATGTAGGAATCGTTTGTTCTTTAACTTCTTTTGTGTAGTATGTGTCCTTATGACGTAGATCTTTCCCCTTGCTGTGATCCAACATTCTGTCTTGATCAGATTCAATTATACAGAGAAGCGTAATATTTCTGTTACTCTGTTGTCTGTAAAAACAGCATTCACCAATTCATTCAGTTTTGTATTTGCATACACTTACATTGAATGATATTTTGAGGCACTTTCACAAATAACGGACCTCATTGTAACTAACACTGATTGTGTGGTTTATCGCTGCTAATACCAATATATAAGCATTTCTGCTATTGTTGTTACCCTGCCTTTTCATTGTTATTAAAAGGGACAAAACAAGGTTATGAATATCTTTGGCATGGTTATACACACAAATGGGCGAAGACACCTTGTTTTGTCCCCTTTAAAAACAAGGGAAAGGCAGGGTAACAACAATAGCAGAAATGCTTATATTTTGGTATTAGCAGCGATAAGTGAGTGAGTGAGTTTAGTGCGCAAACACTGTATTAATCCAGACTAGTAACGAGCTACACACACAAGGCTACACACACGTACGCAAGTATACATACACGCATGTGCATGTGCTCACATATACGCACATGCACGTAGGAATTCACATATACATCGGTTTCCAATTGAGCAGATAGATGCTCATGCTGTTGATCACTGGATTGCCTGGTTCAGACTCGATTATTTACAGACCATATAGCTGGAATATTGCCAAGTGCGGCGTAAAACTAAACTCACTCACTGCAATGGATACTTTACATATTAACATATTTAACGTAAAACACTGCAGCCATATTGTCCCAGTTCCAGTTCAAGGCAGTTATGGTCAGAGCTCTGCCCTGGTCAGAGCTTCTGTCAGTCATGCAGTAATGACCACCAATGCATGTGGTTAGCACCACTTTGGTAGCACTGGCTTTGTGATGTTTTTCAGTTTTTAGATGACATTGGGTTTTGTCATCACGGTATTCATTTTCGTGTGTTCCATTGTATAAACATTTTTTTTGTGTCCTGGTTAAAAGCAAAAATAACGTCCCCCACAGCGTTCTCCAACTTAGCCCAAATGTCCATACCACGAGATGAGGGCCATTTTATGGCCGACAAAAACGTCGAATTCTTAATTTTCACGACGCTGGGAAATCACTCATCACGCATCACGCATCACGCATCACGCATCACGCATAATGACTGACGTCACATTTCAACTCGCTCACATAGCGAGTTTTACCGCCCAGTTTCACTTCTAAGTGCTGGAGATCTGACGTGATCAAATATATAACTAGTAATGAGCACTTTCTGACATGATCCCATACACAGGTAGATTCCGAGGTTCCAAAGAAAATATAAAAGGACGTTCGTGACTACATTTGAACGTTTCCCCGTACCTACGCTCTCTACAACACCTATGAAACCTAATTGGTTGAATACTTGCTTAGGTTCAAATACTGAACACACGCTTCCAGGAGGCAGTTAACCCTGATTTAGTCTTACTCATTTCAAAATCACCTGTAACGATTTTGCCCATTCCTCGTATTATGCCGTCACCCTTGGTACGTCATTCTTCAAACCTCTAATTTCGTCGTAATGACTTTATTTTGGTTACGTTCGATTATAAGAAACATGCCAAATGTGGTATTCATGCATGGAGAAGAAAGTGAATTCCTCTCTTAAATAACATTACCCAAACAGATCGTAAAATCAATGCATTGTGACATTTTGACGTTAGAGAGGTTTTGAGTGAGTATGGTTTACGCCGCTATTAGCAACATTCCCAGGTGAGAACAATGGAAATCGGATTCACATATTCACACATTCACCATGGGGGAATGTAAGGCGCGAGGAGCAAACTCTTCAGCCTCTGCCCCTGAAGATAGAAACGGCCAAATAGTCTGAATGACAATAACATACACTGCTCAACCCATCAGTTTTCTGAGCGTACAAGACGTAATCACCAATTAATAGTACATATTTATATGTTGCGTTTCTACATTCTTTGAGTATATTTCAGAATGTTACGTCTGCCAATAAAAACCGTGTTTATATGACAGCCAAAGCGTTCTATAAACAGCTCCTTCCTCTGACGATAATTACCAGGAAACAATAAAACTACAAACGTCTTGCATCAAAGGGCAGCAGCAGCAATGACGGAGTATTACGCGGGACACTCAGCTGGCACAACTCCGCCAACGTCTAGAGTATCTTACAGTCCCAGAAACATTGACTTTCCGCCCAGCCCGGTCTTTAATGCCAAAGCCCTATAATAAACAAGTTGAGCTTTTCCTCATGTTCTGAATCCCTCATTTCAATGGAATTTTCTTTTTCTATAAAAATAATACACGTATAAGCAACCACCCACCCCACTAAGAGTTAGCGTACATGAAGGTTGTTGTTGGCGGTACCTGTCACTATAATACTTCGTGTCACTGCTAGATTAGCATGTTAAAATGAAAACCAATCAATTATTACATCAGTAGAAGCTAATGACCTTGGGCTGTGGACATCTGACAATGATTTACACGAGAATCTTCCCCCCCTTAAATGACAGACAATTTACCGTTAGAGTTATTGCTGAAAACCTCTGACATCATAGGCCGATCACCGCTAAATACAACTATACAGATACCACTACTCAGTGTTACTGCTACAGGTATGTGCCCTCACTACGTTTCCGAATAGAATGCGCGCGCGTGCGTGTGCGTGTGCGTGTGCGTGTGCGTGTGCGTGTGCGTAGACCGATCAGGAGTACCAGTCATTCCTTCACTGGTGACGGACAGCTGGTGTGCTTGTGTGTTAGAGAGTAATGACCGAGCGCAGAATGGTTGAACAGTGTTCATGCGTGAGTGCTTACTTGTGCGTGCGTGCGTACGTGCGTGCGTGCGTGCGTGCGTGCGTGCGTGCGTGTTATATATTCTTAGGAGCACAAGGAGTCTTTTGTTATCATCCGGAATTCTAAGGCTAAATAAAAATAATAATTTTAACACACATATACATCGTGTAAACTGTTCGTACATTTCTGTGCAACAGTTCATGTGTATACAGACTTAGTTCTCGACACGTGTTTCCTTTCAACGTTTTGATTATGAAATCAATCATCTGTTCCAGGACAAAAACGCTTACCGCATCTGTTAACAGGAAATTGTCTGAATCAGCGTCAATGGAAGAGGCCAAGAATTTCTGGAGAGATTTCAAAAAGCTCCATCTGATTAAGGATGGGTAATAGTCAGGGATGATGAAATATGTCTCCCAGGTAATTGCAGCCACGTAGATGCATCTTGTAGGATGCAGTCTGTGTTACTGAAGGTATTCAGCATGACCCATATCATACAGTCAGTTGATTAAGATGGAGAACCCAGAGTAATAAGTAATAAGTACAAGTTATATGTTCATAAAATCTGCATGATATAACTGTACAACTGTGATTATATAATACAACACTTTTAACACTACAAACTGAAATTAACATTCGTGCACTAGACTGTTTCAGCAAAACATAACATAAATCTACAGTAGGAATCCTGCAAGGTACTGATAATATGACATTACTACGATGGAGCTGATTTATAGGGATGTTAACCTGAAAACATCAGCAGAAGATTGGCAAGATAACTGGGAATAATATAAAGATGTAAGAACATACGATGCTTTCGATCAAAGGATGCGATAGGTTTGTAAACACGAGCAAGACACCGAGAAAGTCACTATCAGTAATACAATTAGCATTAATGCACGATTGTAATAAACAGGGATATTTGGTACCTATGCTCTCGGAGATAAGCGTAAAAATGATACATATGTCAGCAGAAATATATCAAAGGACGATATATATGTTTGCTCAAGCACCAGGCGTGGAAGAACAAGCAAGAAGTCAGCGTGCATTTGGCAAATTGTTACAAACATTTATCATTCCATGACGATTCGTAAATTCTTATGTAGATGTATTTTATAATATGTGTTGATGATATCCTTGACGCGGGAACAGCGAACACAGCCTACAGTTAACATTATCCTTCTTTCAGTTTGTGTGAGACCATTATTTTTCCTTCAAACACCCATGACGACCAGGCTGACAATTGGTCTTCAGCTACCCATCTTGCCGTAAGGCGCCACTAACGGGATCGGGTGGTGGTCAGGCTCGCTGACTTGCTGACATCGGTTCCCAGTTGCGTAGATAGATGTTTATGCTGTTGATCACTGGAATGTTTGGTCTAGAATCGATTGTTTACAAACCGTAATCGTATAGGTGTTTATTGCTGAGTGCGGTGTTACACAACAAACAAAACGTATAGAATCTGAAGAGTGTGAATGGCGACCAGTACATCGGGGAAAGTCAGAATGGCCGCCATGACACGTGACAGAAGAGATTTCCCAGTCGTTAATGAACATGTGGGGATTACTAGTACAAGCCGTCACTGATGAATTTGGCGATCAAACATGTGTGAAATAGATAATGGGATACATTAATAGACCGCTGAAGACTATCACTGTCAAGTCTAGACACGGATACAGTCGATGGTCTGGATAGGCAAGTGCACCTTCCTCTGTCCTCCAGGATGGGTCGTCACGACCATGTCCCATAATGTCCCAGACAACATGCAGCTGTCTCTCAGACTTAACACCAGGAACTTAGAAACTTAGTTCAGGATAACAATGTTTAACTGATTACAAGCAACGTCACTATATTTGTTCAAGAGGTTTCTCGGGGAATTTGGAAGTAGTCGTCAAAGTTACGGTATAAAGAACACTATCAAGTACAAACCGTAGGAACGTCAAAATGAATGGTGAGGCCAAGGTCATCGGCATCACGGCACATGAGTGCAATTGCTGATATCTGTACAGCCACGACAAGAGGTGATATCCCAAGCCTGATATCAGCGGAAATATCGCAATAATCAGATTCTGATTACGCGCCTTGAGCAATGACTTGGTGTTTAGAGACTGTGCGCTATAGACTTTTTATTATTATCATGTTTCACAGATTAAAATGAAAATGCAGCTGAGAGGGTTCGGTTGATCCTGGCATATTATTATAAGATGTTCCTGACAAGTGTCCTACAGAAATGATAACGCCATGAGAAACAAATTCTAGAACAGACCCCCTACCGACAGTAACAGCTTGTATAATTAGAAGGGTCGCACAGACTTGATCCTGTTATGAAGACGAGGAGTGTGGAATATCAGGGACAGGAACTGAATGATCGGATCGAGTCTGAGAGATTCCTGGAATAGCCTGCTTCGCTACAATTAAAAGTCAGGTCTCTCAGTGCAAAATAGTGCAGGCAACAGACCATGTCTGATACTGAACAGAGCAAAGGCATCGTATCGGAGCTTTAATAGCTTGATCGCAATAAAATACCATCGCTGCTTCTGAACATATATCAACATCATGCAACGCGGTATTACAGAACTTGAGGGGGCACTAACAAGCTTGGTATTAATTAAGTAAGGGAAAGCCGCTAACGAGAATCAATATATTTCGATTTGTTCTTCAACTCCGCCATGTGTCGGAGGAAGATATGAAAAAGAGGCTTTTAATGAAATCTGTGACTGGAAGTAAATGAATGTGGATCAGAGGTAATTGGGGGCTTTCATGCCTAATTGTGTGATTACTGGCCGTGTATTTAACACTGAAATGACAAGTCATGGGGATCGATGGATACTGACAAGCACTGGGATGCTTCTACTAACGATGAGTGATTGGCATGTTAACGATGACTGATTGACAGCTACTGACAATGGGTCTGCTCCCCGGACCTGTCTGCTGGCCGTGTCATTGAATTACAGGGCTGAAATCTTACCAGGCTGCTCTGAAATCGACTAAATTTATGACGGCAAAATTTCATAAAACGTGTTGGGAGTTAGGAATAGAGAATTACTACGTCTGGAGCTGAAATTAGAACGTCTGAGAGAATCAGAGCGTAATGGGTGAAGGAGGATAACTTCATTAAGGACTGGTCAAGCGACCTTGGTCATCCTATTTAGTATTCAAATGGACATCTGCTGTAGACAGGGGAATTAATGTATGTTCTCTAAGTAAATTTCAGTCGTAAATACCTACCTCGTAAGAGAAAAGGTCCTAATGAGGATATACAATGATTACTTTTAACCTTTTGTGTCTCAAATACACCGTTTATTACTAGTTATAAACAATGTAAACGATTATCTTACGAAGCAGATCTTATTAACGGCAAACAGCGGCGAAGATTGTGTGAACAGTTTACTGATAATCAGTGATAATCAGGTTATACATGAGGATGATAATCATGTTCTAAATGTGGGATCTACCAGTAACGCACCTTTCAATATAAATTATGGGTTTGCTGTTTTATACAATTGGCAGAGTGTGAGACAACTCTCACTTTACCTTTCTTCATCTCACGTATTATGATTTCGTTTTGTTGGAGACGAATTCCATTTTTTCCATGTGTAAAACATAAGCGGACTTAGGAAAACAATATACACCAAGTCTTATCATAAATGCACTTACATTAAGTAAATGTTTTTTTCCAACTAAACTGCCTCATCTATTTTTATTATACAAATGTGCTATAAAAACCATCCCACTTATTCAACATGAAGGAAAGTACTAAATACATTGTATATCAAGACGTTAATGGCATAGGTGAATGGTGTCTTGTTTCAGCAGAATCCGGCAAGTTGTGTATCAGAATGTAAAGATATGCAATCAAACACAAACAGTTCTCTCAACACAGAGAGTATCACCATGTATTTCCACAAACGAATATTAACGTGCTAACAGCCTAGGACGTCAATTCGTGAGTAATGGCGGTGGTTTTAATGCTGCATGGTCAGTAAGCAGGTTATACCACGAGGCAAGTGGCAAAAGACATCTTATTCTCCTCGTAAAAGTAAAGGTTCACGTGCACGTTAAAACAGAACAAAATATAATGAAGACATGAACATCCAATCACTCAGATTGTTAAATCTTTGAATTCGGTGTTAAGAACATTATACGCTCGCACAGCCATTGCAAAGTATTGACACCAAAGATGGAGTGTTGGTATAAAACTGCATATTCTCGTGTATATTCAGATTGTGAAACTGAAGTACAAAGATTGTTGTCACTCAAATATGACGCTAAATGGCTGACCCTCATAGTCATTTCACGAAGTGACTGAAATTGTTAGCAAATTTAAACTTAAGACCCCAAAATGGTCATGTTGAACAAGTAGAAAACATATTTAAGATTTACTTAAATATATTTCAATGTGCTGCGTCTCAAACGTGCAATACTTTAAACGAATATAATCCAAGCCCCAATAGTACTGATACTAGAACTGATTTCTTTACTTTTTTTCATTCGTTAACGCCAGCATAGCACGATGGCCTAAAGGCATCAAGATCATACCTCATCGTTTGGCCTCAATGAACATGACAAGCCGAGACTGTGGTCAGCTCCTAGTGTTGGCTTTGCTGGAGAAGTCGGGGTTGAGTGTCAGTAAATGTCATCCGATCTTCAGACTGTAGACTCCTAGCGTGAGTGTTTCACAGTGAGTCATACCAATACTTGTCTCCGTGGTACGTGCTGCTGCAGCCGTCGGGAAGACGTCTCGATCGCCGTTTACACGACCAATTCATTACTGACACGCTTACTAATGTACACCATTGTGATCTATTTGTTGCAGACCGACACGCACACAATACAAGCTTTCAGACAAATTAGTATCAATACCGTGATATATTTCGATTTATAATCGATAATATGATTACTTCAATGAAACTGAAACAAAAATCTATTTCTGTCGTATATTTAACTATGGTTTGGTCATGATGATGTTTAACTGGCCTTGGCATGGACAGATTTAAATGTGTCATATTACCACAAATCGCCACAGTTTGTCCAGGACCAACATTGCTTCCTTCTGATTTAGTGGTGTCAAGTCTCCTTTCACCTTGCATCTGACCTTTCGACAGAATATAAGCACATTGATTGATTGGCCTTAAAACGTTCCGTGTGCTACCATAGTATATCAATAATTTAGAGAGGTTTTATGTGAAACTCGATCCCTATTGGTCAGTTTGTGGTACCATCGTGTAACCCTTGACCTCTGTGATATTGATAAATTTGGCAGTCTTTCGGGTTGACTTGTGTTGACATGTGTTGAAAGAGTGAATTCCGGCCAATGTCATCAATATTTTGTTATCCACAGGGACGGGGTCCAGTGTGACATTTGACCTACTTAGTATCCTGACCAACGTAGCCGGTCATGGAAGGTGACCATGACTATCCAGGATCAGATATATTCATATATTGATTTCATATTTCGTAAATTGATAAGTGCCACATTAAGATGACGAGGGGTAAGTGAGCTTCGTGTAGATGATGTCCAGTCCCTTATCATTTTGTTGGATGTAGTGAATTATTGTGTGTTCTCGCTGAAATGTAGATCAGCGTATACAAGCAGTTGATTTATCCTCAATGTCGAACCCTAACTATGACATTAAATATGAGTGACGCCGTCCTAAATCGCATATGTAGATGAACAGCTAGGACATGTTTCATGTTTCAGCTGAAATGATGACAGTATTAATGGCGACAGATCCCCGATCTCGTCAACCTAACGATAAATACAGGAATTAATCCATCAACACCCAGGTGGCCCGTGTATATTGCAGTGAAATAGACAGCATTTCATTCATGTCAATTACGCTAAGTTAAGCGATGACAGAAGATATTCACAGACTACCTAGACTTGATAATAGTTGTAACCCCGACCTGTCAATCACTGCACTGTCTGGTATATATCAAGTGTACTCGCAAATGTGAATAATACTTGAAAACACGTTGCGTTTTCATTTCTTTAAAAATATTATTACGTATTATTTAATTATCAATTATGAAATGTGAACATCACAGAATCTTTAGAATCTAACTTTATGCAACATATTCCATAATCTCTGTGATGACACCCGGTGTTCCTACTGGGATTCTGTGGCATAATGGCGACGTTTTGTATGAATAGGGTCTGAGACGTTGCAGTGTGTGATCCGGTTGATTTGTATTCCGTCGACGTTGGAGATTCACACCCTCGGCATTTGGAGATTCACACCCTCGGCATTCTTTGTCCTATTTGTGCTCTGCACCATTTCCCTTTTTCTTAACACAAGTACGATGTTTTGTGCATTATTTTGTGTAATTGATACTGTTATGTAGCGTTCATACCTAGAGTATGCAATCTGATATAGACATGGCAAAAATGACCATCGTAACTATCCTAAAAACAAATATCCTTGGTAAAAGGATTGGATCTTGTTCATTGTTATGTAAAACACCAGTCTCGAAATGCTAGAAGACTGTAACAATGATTGTTACATCCGTCATAGTAACGTTTGTTGGGCCACCTGATGCTGTCGTCGAAGTTACGACAGGAATGACTACTGGTGATCAATAACGACACCAGCTGTCGGTAATAACATCTCGTGTACCACGCAGTCGGGTGCCAGTTAACCTTTGCAATACTGCGCAAGTACTGCGATAACAAAGCCATTCCTTGATATTACCGATAACACCCATCCTGTAACCACCCTTACCCATTTTCCTTTAAATCCAGCATGTTCGTCCTGATGCATGCATCCCTTGGTAATATATAAATAATGTATAACGCTACTGTTGAATGTTTCATGCTTCAATATTGGCTTACCTCCTTGTTGGTGACGTCCACTCCTCTTGGTACCAGGCGTCTGGTCAGTTCCTCGTAGGTGTAAGTTTGGTCATAACAAGCCAGTTCCTGTAACATGCATTATGTTGTCAAAACTTTAACATTTAAGTTTTCACATTTCTACTTTCAAACTAAATTAGGGATTGCTATTTTGTTAGGTAATGCTTCGAGATTAATGCAATACAAACGCTTTTGAGATTACATGTCACGCGGTCGATAGATATAATCTGATGTGATGGCATACGCTAACAACTGGTTTCTCTGATTCTACATAATAGGCTGAAATAGCTAGGACACAATACAAACAATCAAACACACATTATATGTGCTTGCAAATCATTGGGGATTGTAACTATTCTAATTCCAGAGGCGTCAGATGCTGCTGACGAATAAAGTCAGATACTACAGTTTACTAATATCCCAGCCTACGAAAGTCGTTTCTAAAACCGACCAGACAAAAACGCTCAAACATAAACACCGACCGATTCCGGATGACATTCAAGAACACTGTCTGACCAAGTAATCCAGTCTGTTTCACAGCCCCTGTACCACAATGTTTTCCCTACTGCCTAGCCCTCCCTGCAATGTAGTTTGTCTCACAGTCCCTGTACCACATTATTTTCCCAACTGCCTAGCCCTCCCTGCAATGCAGTCTGTCTCGCAGTCCCTGAACCACATTGTTTTATTTTCCCTATTTCCCCCTCTATTCTTCAGGTTCTGAATTCCCCACCTCGTTCCTCACTGGGAGTTTCTTTCCAATTCAAATGGGTTTGTTTGTTCTTACTATCACAATTATATACATGCAGAGACTAACGGTTAGTCTTCACGCAACCCTCCTCACTCAGACAGCAAGAATGAGATCCTTTCGACCAGGTTTTTCTGTCTGAGGTCACGTACATCTACGTCGTCATCATTATCTACGCTTCTTTACGTCAGTACTTCTATCTATGTCATGTATTCTGAACAACGAGAACCCGACAAGGACAATGTCCCAGTGTCTTGAAGCTACGTCGTGAACAACATCTTCAGACAATGAGAATATTCAATACCTCGGATGAGAAACCCAACAAGCACAATCTCCCCATTTAAATGTGTACTTATTGGTTTCACTTCAGATATGAAAATATATTTAGCAGAGATAGAACGGCATCTTTATCACAGGAACGGCCCTTACAATGTACCCTATTGTCAGCCCAAAACTGCAGGATATTGTATCTCACAGTTCCTGAGCCACATTTTTCCCTACTGCCTTGCCCTCTCTGCAATGCTAAAGCCCTACATGGAGCAAGTCTACATTTCCTCATGTCTGAATCTCCCCCATCACCGATGCTCCTTCTCGGTTTAAATGGGTTTATTTATTACCATTCAAAATTTTATATGTTTAGAGACTAAGCGTTAGTCTAGACGCAGGGATGTTTTATAAGTTTCTCGATCGTCCTCGCTGGGTTGAACAAATCGATTCAGCTATCTCAGGACCAAATCTTAGACAAAGGCTTAGTCTCTGAATATGCATAATTTTGATAGTAGCAAATAAACCCATTTTAATTGAATAGGAGCCCCCAGGGAGACCAGAGATTCAGTGGGGAAATCTAGACTTGCTTCATTTAAGGATTTAACAGTGCTGAGAAGGCTTGGCATTGGGCAAAATAATGCGGTTCAGGGACTGTGAGACAGACTATTCCAAATCTTAAGGTTTCTCAAAGTCTCTTATAATACTACTAATTTGACTAAATGGGAATATACAAAGAGCGGTGTGATTTCCATTACTGAGCCCTGACGAACCATCAGCGCTACACTTAACAGTTTGACCAAAGAGGTTTTCCTTCTGTCTTAATTATCTGCCTGCAACATAGAGGGGATCATCTTCAAGTTTCACGTGTTTTCAGTCGCTGGCAATTAGTAAGCTGCGGTGAAGAGGCCAGGCGTAAGTGAGCTGCTTTGAATTAGGATTGAGAAGAAAGCCCTCCTTGCTAGTTACATCATGAAGAAAAGAAATGTCAACAACATTTGCCTGCTTCGAATGGCGATTAACAGGGGTACTTGCATCACCGATGTCCGAAGATGAAGACTGTTACCAGTAAAGCGATTGTCTTTGTGCCGGCATAAAATTCAAACCTCAGTTGTAATGGTGCTCATTGGATGTGGAGGAACGACTTTAAACGATGAGTCATCAGAACACGCCTACGTCTGATGTAATTGCACAGAAAGCGGTGACGTAACAGATATGGCGTTTGAGAATAGAATTGCACTCAATCGCACTGAGCAAAGAACACGTGAAGAACATCACTCAAATATACATACATTTGACTGCAAAGTTTTGAACTGAATGAATGATGCCATATGCTATTTGTGTCAACTTATCAGTCAGGATATATATGGGCCCCAGTTGTAATGCATTATATATATACTGGGTAGTTTCAAAACGTACCACGTGATAGATACAAACAATCTCACTAAACACTACATGTTATCAAGAAAGTCGCACGCAAAGAACCAGCACTAAACATTCACAGAACATTAGGGACAGTGGTGAGATAACTTGGAATCGGGTGGACGTTATTACAAAGCACACACTGGCAAAATTCATGATACTCGGAGAACTGGTTATTCACCTAAATATTGCCTATGCATCCAATGCATCATGCATATAGGGAACGTAATGATAAGATGCAGATACAATGCATTGTATTTGCAAGGTACGTGACCATTAACTGAACGGTCAGAAAAAAATCGGTGAGTTTTAGAGAGTGAGTTTAGTTTTACGCCGCACTCAGCAACATTTCAGCTATATGGTGGGCGAGAAATTCAAGTGTTTTTTTAGATCACGTGGCCAGGATGAATAAGGGTACGCGTGGGGATTAGAACCGATCTTGAACAACCCATTCTAGTCGTAATATTCGACCAAAGGGATCGGAGTGGTCAAGTGTACTGGCATAGTCGATTCGTGTCACCCCTTCGTAATTGCAAAGATCGATATAATTATGTCACTCACTGGATTGCTTGGTAACGATTAGGTTATTTACAGAACCCTGTCATGTAGCTGTAGTAATTGCAACGTGAAACAAACAAACAAACAAACAAAAAATGTTTTCACCTCTTGCACTCTGGTTGCAGCCACGTTTTCCCTTCCCAGCTCTCTCTTCATGTCCTCATAGGACTTGCCGTACTGGAACATCACACGGAATATAGTATCACGGCGTGACATCAGTGTTTTGGGTCTTAGAGATTTTTCCCACTAGTAGAACATGCGAGCACGGGTATAGCTCACACATCTAGGAACAATATTAGGCAAGTTTGGGATTCTAGTCTCATTAATGGCATGAACGGACTCTACAATAAATGGTGACCCCTAGGACAACACTCACCCTGTACAAGCATAGTGATACTATGATGAGAGTATCCTTGTATCAGCACACTGATACCAACAAACTGGATAAACACATTCTATCTATCGTGACAATCAAACCTAGATCTTTGGCTGAAGAGCAAATGCTGTAACAAATAGGCTGCAAGAAGTAGTCCTTCGTAGTAACAATATGGAATACTAACAGAAAATAACAGAATCAATCGCCAGACAATGTGTTGTATATATATGTTAAGAGGTTATTATGATATTATGTGAAGGTGACAGCCTACAGCCGGGTGAAACCAACTGTATTGAGTATAGACTCATTGTTCGCAGTATACATTGCCGTCAACAACGAAGTCTAACATTGCTGTCCAGTGCGTCTCTAGTGCCTGTCCAATGAATACTGACAGCTCTAAATTTTGTAATACGTACACTCCATTTGTCGGGATCCCACGCGTGGAAATGGCCGGTGAAGTGTAGAGGTTCGAAGCCCTGTTTGATTTGCATAATGAGGGTATTATCCGGTGTCCGCCCTGCTGGATCAGTACGTATGTACTCCTTTAAACAAAACAACATAGAAAAAAATACAATAGAAAATTAAGAGATTACAAGAAGGAAAGTGAACAAACGATTAGATATAAACGATGTAATATATATTATATCTTTAACAATAAAACTTTCTGATAATATTGTTTTTCTCCATAAATTATCTTTACCAGGCTATCCACGTTGAACACGAGGCATTATACGTCGTCGTGAACGGCGGATCAAAAGCAGAACGCATTACCAAACGAAGACATATTGTTTTTTGGGTGTTGACACTGAGCCGGAAACGAACAGTAGTTTTGATAAGATAGACTATATATCTGGGGTCTGTTTAGCTCGAATTTGATAATACAGGTCATGACCCAGAAAGAATATCGGATTCAAACTGTGGCTTCGAGAAAATGTCAATTCAATATACATATTTAGAAACACTTTCGTTGTCAACGTCGGCTACAACGGAATGTCAGACACAGATTCTGGTTTTACAAAATGTTGGACTAAAATGTTAGATATTACACAGTCCCTCTAATGTTGGCTACTACTGGAGGTCAAGCACTGATGTTGACTACTGCAGAAGGCCAAACACTGATGTTGGCTACTACAGGAGGTCAAACTCTGGTGGGTACTACAGAAGGTCAAACACAGATGTTGCCTACCACAGAAGCTCAAACTCAGCTGTTGGCTACTACAAAATCTAAAACACTGATGTTGACGCCTACAGAAGGTTAAACTCAGATGTTGGCAACTACAGAATCTCAAACACTGACGCTGACGCCTACAGAAGGTCAAACGCTGACGTTGACGCCTACAGAAGGTCAAACACGGATGTTGACTACTACAGAAGGTCAAGCACGGATGTTGACTACTACAGAAGGTCAAACACTGATGTTGGCTACTACAGAAGGTCAAACACTGATGTTGGCTACTCCGGGGTGTCAGGCTAGTATGCTGGCTGCTACAGAATGTCAGTCTCTGGATGCTCTGTCCACTATGATATCGTACTGATAGTTTGAATTGATTGATGGATACTCTGTTACAGAGACAACACCAGCAAACTGTTATCTGAACCATTGTGTTCCCGTGTTTCCCAACAGGCCTGCCATTACGTGTGATCCCCCTTCAGTGCCAGCCATCTGTTTGTGTTATTGGAACACCTACCATAGCAGTTGAGAGGCTCTCCTTCCTTTCCACCTCGTTTGCTCCTTTGCCAATCCAAACAAATATCTGGATGATAAAAAAGTTAAGTTTTAGGAAAATATTGTTACAGTAGCGTGTTGTGACGCAAGTCATTAGTTTGGCCTCAAGTCAGGTAATCATTTGGGTTGTTTCAGGGAAGTAGCATCATTTGATCGCAAGAAGGTGAAGTTTAATTTGAGTTATTTTTCAAGTTCAAAAACCGATGCATTTACTGTATGTTCAAAGGCGATTTTCATCGTTTTTGTTGTGACTTAGACGAAATCTTTGAGTTCAAATAGTCCTCACTGAACTCTTCTCTTTTTCAACAAATACGTATTTAAACGTCCTGTACCTCGTCGAACGTATCAAGAAGCATGACGTCATCTTCAACCAGATCCTTAGAAAACCATGAAAAAGAAGTCACGAAGTTAGCTGCTAATACACGATATAATCTTTAAACAAGAGGTGATGATATGGATGAATTCACACGATGATTAGACGATGACGTCTCATCACCTTAGACAAGTCTATTCCAGACCATTATATTAGAAAAGTCTGGCCCGTCTGGTTTCCTTGTAGAATACGTACATACACGTCCCTATGTCTGTTGAAAGTGTGAATTTCACCACAGTGGAAGCTTTGATGAATACAACTTGGATGAGTGACTAACACGGTTAACCTCACCTGCTAAACTGTCCTCAAATTATGCTATCTACTGGTAAGACTGTAGTGTTCTCAATTAATCATCGGAAACTCTGGTAATATGTCTGTCAAAAGTGTGGATCGTGTGACCACACACTCAATGTCACCCAGCCCTAGCCCGATTATTCATACCAAACTTGCTCTCACGCACCCATGCATGCACGAACGCACGCCATAGTGTTTTGATAAGAGACCAATGAGAGTAAACGCAGAGAAGTAAGGATCAGGACCTACATATATTACACAATACAAAATAATATACAATAATTACGAAATAACAAACATTTGCATCTTTCCAAGTAATTGTAATAAACAAAAAAATTTTTTTTTTCAATTTTGCATCATACTCATAAGACATGTCTCAAGTCTGTAGGAAGATACCGACAATATCATACGCACGTGCTTATGAATCACAGTTCCGACACCAGGTGTTCACTAACCGTACATGTTAAAGAAGTGGTGTCCCATTATGCTACAGTATAGACTTCTGAATCGTATTTCTCCTCTAGGCATACTGTACTGAGTGCCATAACATAGCTGCAATCAGTGTCATATCTGTTAAGATGCTGACCTGGAGCGTATAACGAAGGTCCAAGAGCCTCGGATGAGGTCGACAAAATGACACGCTGTCTTAATTAAGATTAATTAACTTATTAAAATGATTGATGTTGTTACACAGAATAAATGTCGGCATGTTGCAGTTATAATTCTGTAAGAGAAGCTATTTAGCGAGGGTTCTAACATAACGAATGTTTAGTGGTTCACAAACACAAACTAATATTATAGTCAGAGTCGTAATACTGTATAAACGACTTTGCCTTCAGTAGATATTTCATAATTGACTCGGAAATGGATTTTGTTGATATTGCTTTCTTGTATTTACATCTTATGTGTGTAAAAACACACGAGTAGAGTTCTCTTTTAAACAATTTGTACAGACGGTCTACCTAACGCTTAATTGAACGTGTATCACTGACGTGAGTCAAATGTTTCCAATTAATTTGTTTAAGGGAATCTTTTACATTATCAGCTGAAAAATAATGACGAATTTATTTCAAAATGTGTGTTTCTGTTGTGATATTATTTACAATATTACTACGCGATATTTATAGAGCGCACATATCCACGCAACTAGTACATGCTTTAAGCGCTGGTATTATTTAACCCTATTTTACTACATGTACATGCAAAGTAACGGAAAACAAGGGACTGTTGGTAAACATCTGATGAGGCACAGCACTTGTTGACCGCTCCTATCACAGCAGCACCTGTAGTGTGGAACAAAATTGCCTGTTTCAGTAACACCGGCACCAACTCTTCAGGCCATTCGCAGAGAACAAGCAACACACCTATTCCCAGGAGACCAGAACATGTATATGTTGCCGAAGGTGGAAATGCTGTTAGAGGCTGCAGTGAGACCCTAAGGACGGTTTCCTTGTTTTTAAAGCAATGTAAACCGCGAGGATTCAAGCTGAAACTGTGTTGTATACATAAACTATCATGTTATGAACATGTTAGGAAACTTCACCTCCATGATAAATGCCAGGTCTTGCTACGGAGTCACCCAAGATAATGAGTATCATTAAAGTAAAAACTTGTTCGTAAAGTAAAAGTTCGTTAAAAATATATGTTTTACAGAAATGAGTTAACGTATCTCGAAAACATAAAACTCTGCAAATATCAACAAAGAGATTAATAAAAGGAGGGAAACGGCAGGGTATCTTGACAGTAAAACACCACGCTACGAAATCCCTGGACCAGTTCTCGAAATGGTGGAACAGCCATTTAGCTTGCTCCCGTCCATGCAGGATGGCTTTGGCACCATGATTAGCCATAAAATGTCCGCTCACGTTCTGTGTGCGTCGACTGAATGCTTCCAGGGTCCAAGTCTTGCTAGGAAGACCCCCAAGATAATGACCATAACTGCCCTCATAACCAGTCGCACGGAGGTGGAGAATTAGAACGTGCGACTGATAATCACACGAGTTAATGAGAGGGCCAACACTTGGTTGACCGTCTTAATGGTCCGTTTCAGAAACTTGTTCGAATTGAGGAATGTCTCTCTCTCTCACTCTCCCTTCTCTGTCTGTCTGTCTGTCTGTCTGTCTCTCCATGACTCTATTGTTTTGTCTGTTTCCCTGTGTGCACATTTATATGAATCTGGAAGGTTCATATGTGTTTGTTGGGCATGTCTTCGTATCTCTGTGGGTATATATGAATCTGCGTCAGTGAGTGTGAGTCTTTTGTCTCGCAGTATATATATATATATATAATTAATCTTATATATATATATGTATCTGCGTCTTATATATATATATGTATCTGCGTCTCTCTCTGCGCGTGTGTGTGCGTACGTGCGGTGTTTGTCTTTGTGTCACTGTATGTATATGTATCTGCGGCTGTGTGAGTGTCTGTTATCTCTCAGAGTAGGTGTGTGTGTTTGTCTTTGTCTTTGTCTCTGTATGTATATGTATCTGCAGCTGTGTGAGTGTGTGTGTTGTCTTTAAGTGTAGGTGTGTGTGTTTTGTCTTTGTCTCTGTCTCTGTATGTATATGTATCTGCGGCTGTGTGAGTGTCTGTTGTCTCTCAGTGTATGTGTGTGTGTGTTTTGTCTTTGTCTTTGTCTCTGTATGTATATGTATCTGCGGCTGTGTGAGTGTCTGTTGTCTCTCAGTGTATGTGTGTGTGTTTGTCTTTGTCTTTGTCTCTGTATGTATATGTATCTGCGGCTGTGTGAGTGTCTGTTGTCTCTCAGTGTATGTGTGTGTGTTTTGTCTTTGTCTCTGTCTCTGTATGTATATGTATCTGCGGCTGTGTGAGTGTGTGTGTTGTCTTTAAGTGTAGGTGTGTGTGTTTTGTCTTTGTCTTTGTCTCTGTATGTATATGTATCTGCGGCTGTGTGAGTGTCTGTTGTCTCTCAGTGTATGTGTGTGTGTGTTTTGTCTTTGTCTCTGTCTCTGTACGTATATGTATCTGCGGCTGTGTGAGTGTGTGTGTTGTCTTTAAGTGTAGGTGTGTGTGTTTTGTCTTTGTCTTTGTCTCTGTATGTATATGTATCTGCGGCTGTGTGAGTGTCTGTTGTCTCTCAGTGTATGTGTGTGTGTTTGTCTTTTTCTTTGTCTCTGTATGTATATGTATCTGCGGCTGTGTGAGTGTCTGTTGTCTCTCAGTGTATGTGTGTGTGTTTTGTCTTTGTCTTTGTCTCTGTATGTATATGTATCTGCGGCTGTGTGAGTGTCTGTTGTCTCTCAGTGTATGTGTGTGTGTTTGTCTTTGTCTCTGTCTCTGTATGTATATGTATCTGCGGCTGTGTGAGTGTCTGTTGTCTCTCAGTGTATGTGTGTGTGTTTTGTCTTTGTCTCTGTCTCTGTATGTATATGTATCTGCGGCTGTGTGAGTGTGTGTGTTGTCTTTAAGTGTAGGTGTGTGTGTTTTGTCTTTGTCTTTGTCTCTGTATGTATATGTATCTGCGGCTGTGTGAGTGTCTGTTGTCTCTCAGTGTATGTGTGTGTGTGTTTTGTCTTTGTCTCTGTCTCTGTACGTATATGTATCTGCGGCTGTGTGAGTGTGTGTGTTGTCTTTAAGTGTAGGTGTGTGTGTTTTGTCTTTGTCTTTGTCTCTGTATGTATATGTATCTGCGGCTGTGTGAGTGTCTGTTGTCTCTCAGTGTATGTGTGTGTGTGTTTTGTCTTTGTCTTTGTCTCTGTATGTATATGTATCTGCGGCTGTGTGAGTGTCTGTTGTCTCTCAGTGTATGTGTGTGTGTTTGTCTTTTTCTTTGTCTCTGTATGTATATGTATCTGCGGCTGTGTGAGTGTCTGTTGTCTCTCAGTGTATGTGTGTGTGTTTTGTCTTTGTCTTTGTCTCTGTATGTATATGTATCTGCGGCTGTGTGAGTGTCTGTTGTCTCTCAGTGTATGTGTGTGTGTTTTGTCTTTGTCTCTGTCTCTGTATGTATATGTATCTGCAGCTGTGTGAGTGTCTGTTGTCTCTCAGTGTATGTGTGTGTGTTTTGTCTTTGTCTCTGTCTCTGTATGTATATGTATCTGCAGCTGTGTGAGTGTCTGTTGTCTCTCAGTGTATGTGTGTGTGTTTTGTCTTTGTCTTTGTCTCTGTATGTATATGTATCTGCGGCTGTGTGAGTGTCTGTTGTCTCTCAGTGTATGTGTGTGTGTTTTGTCTTTGTCTCTGTCTCTGTACGTATATGTATCTGCAGCTGTGTGAGTGTCTGTTGTCTCTCAGTGTATGTGTGTGTGTTTTGTCTTTGTCTCTGTCTCTGTACGTATATGTATCTGCGGCTGTGTGAGTGTCTGTTGTCTCTCAGTGTATGTGTGTGTGTTTTGTCTTTGTCTCTGTCTCTGTATGTATATGTATCTGCAGCTGTGTGAGTGTGTGTTGTCTTTAAGTGTAGGTGTGTGTGTTTTGTCTTTGTCTTTGTCTCTGTATGTATATGTATCTGCAGCTGTTGTCTCTCAGTGTATGTGTGTGTGTTTTGTCTTTGTCTCTGTCTCTGTACGTATATGTATCTGCGGCTGTGTGAGTGTCTGTTGTCTCTCAGTGTATGTGTGTGTGTTTTGTCTTTGTCTCTGTCTCTGTATGTATATGTATCTGCAGCTGTGTGAGTGTGTGTTGTCTTTAAGTGTAGGTGTGTGTGTTTTGTCTTTGTCTTTGTCTCTGTATGTATATGTATCTGCAGCTGTTGTCTCTCAGTGTATGTGTGTGTGTTTTGTCTTTGTCTTTGTCTCTGTATGTATATGTATCTGCGGCTGTGTGAGTGTCTGTTGTCTCTCAGTGTATGTGTGTGTTTTGTCTTTGTCTCTGTCTCTGTACGTATATGTATCTGCGGCTGTGTGAGTGTGTGTGTTGTCTTTAAGTGTAGGTGTGTGTGTTTTGTCTTTGTCTTTGTCTCTGTATGTATATGTATCTGCAGCTGTGTGAGTGTCTGTTGTCTCTCAGTGTATGTGTGTGTGTTTTGTCTTTGTCTTTGTCTCTGTATGTATATGTATCTGCAGCTGTGTGAGTGTGTGTGTTGTCTCTAAGTGCGTGTGTGTGCGCGTGTGGTGTTTGTGTTTGTGTCTCTGTATGTACATGTATCTGTGGCTGTGTGTGTGTTTTGTTGACTGTATATTTTACACGTCTGTAAGGTGTTTGTTATTTCGGTATTGTCAACACTATTCTAGCAACATGACCTTGACTGGTATACTAATCAGGGTGCAGTGTACCGTACTTGACCACGCTATTGATCTACACGCCTCCTAAGTCCCGCTTATTTTCCTAGAAATCAATTCTAGCGAGGCCGTAAGTTAGTCAGGATGGTAATTACATTGTTAAGCATATACGACCTATAGCTAGCAGGTTTATCTACACCACGTTCTTCACCACAGATAAAGATGGTTTCATAACCAGATATACACACGTCTCTGCTCCTCATCCACGTAGTGTAATTCATCTTTAAGTGTTAAACATAAACACAGAAGTTTAGCTAGGTATGAATGGTTAGACCATCATACAGTACTGGCGTCTTAATTCACATTCAGATCATGTCGACCTTAAAAGAAATCTGCAGAATTCATCACTTTCGTACCAATAACCCTCAGCCACCATAGTTCTGTCCAAATGGGTAATGAGTACAGGAGAGACAGGCGGAGAAGAGTTGATATCCCCACATCATATGACGGGATTATACCGATAAGGACTGGAAATATACTTCGAGAACGCTTTAATCAGGCAGGAGATTCCAGCTCTTGCAACGAAAAATACAAGTCGATTGAAAGCAGAAAACAAACCGATGTCATGTCTAACTTGAGCTGCTAAACCTCTCAATACTATCGGAGCGTTAAATCTACGCGCACCTTGCTTAGGAGCTGGTAAAGACCGCTGTAAACATTCAGGGTTTATTTTGATACACTTACGCTACCTGTTTGTGTGTTGTTTGACGAGGAGGATAAGTCGTATTTTAGATCGCTGTAGATTTGTTGTGACTGCGGTGCGCTTTTATACTGTATCAGACCTTTGATGTTGTGGAAAGCAAGTAAATCCTTGAACTTGAGAGTTTGCCGTCGGGAAGCCGAAAATTAAATCGATACCTAGATGGAATCAAAATGGTGCATAATGGCTTCATTTCAACATCTGGACATATCCCTGTTGCAAAAGTTGATTCCTGGAATTTAGGGGATTATTAGCTATAAGGCAAAATGTGATGTTAATATTAGAGGGCATGGGATACAGTTTTGAGTCAGAGGAAGCGTCTTATCCTGAGGCTTACACGCACCATATGTCAGTGGTAGGATTTGTAGATTTATCTATGATTAACTTTATGTGTTCGTATAAATTTTTAAATTTTTAAAAACTACATATTCACCTCGGTTTCAGTGCAAATCTTGCTTTTTATGTTGATCAACTTCCAAATATTTTAACTAGGTGCACTTCCCTTACCCTACCTAGTCTTGTTTACATATTCTTAGGTACATGTACCGAACTCAAGTTGGATATTTTGTTGTTATTCTGTGAGTTCGTGGTTTATACAGTTCACAAGTCACATGGACTCATAGGTAGTTCTGAAGGGTTGTGTCACTTTGTTTCAAGTTCTGTGATTGGTAGATGGTAATGCTTGATGATACTTAATCACGATCCTTGGTTTCCCCGTACGTTCATGTGTATACGTTTCTCCAAAGTATTGAATATCTGAGACCTTCGTCAATCAACACGTAAGTGCAAATGTTCGTACAATGACGTGATCTCAACCGATTGGATAGTGTTTGCTTCTACCAAGGTCAAGGACATCCACTAACAGGTCACGCCAGAAGGACCTTTCGCGATCTTCCAGTAAGTTCCAAGTGAATATAAAAGAAGATTGACATTAGTCTGTCATAAAACAGCTTTCTTCAGATATTTCATACAAGATTACCATTCTAGACCAGACTTAATACATATTGTGATTTTACCGATTCAAAACTTTCAAACTGAAAAAAATCTGAAGAAATGAAAACGGTGGAATATCTACAGTACGGCAGGACCTCCCAGGATGAGGTAAATTGTACCTCATTCAGTCTCAAATGCATCCGAAAGAATACCCTGGGGTTAAACTACTGGTAGATCAGCTTCTGTGTTGAAACCGAATCCATTTAATTTACTCTACAAACAAAAACAAATGCTCTCAGATTTCCCAGCGATAAAGGAATACCTATCTACCGTCTGTTAGAAAGTCGGTCAAATTCAGCGATAGCACTTTGGCGGCATCCGTCAAGCCAACCGCAGCCATTCGACAACACCATATCCAGAAATGCAGTTGTCTCGGACAAAGCGAACAAATAACCAAGAAATCATTTTCCTCTAGTTGGGTTGATTCGACTGGATATGGAATATATTGCGGTAAGAAGATACGTCATGGCCCGTCCGTATCGCGTTTCCTGTTCCGGTTTCTTGTGTGATTTAGTTCCAATAAACCCCTAATAAAGATTTCCATCCAAGTGTAGCGATACGGCTTACGAATCAGGCACAGCATCTGCAGTCACGGATATCAGGGGTGCTATCAGAGAAGATAACATGGTCACATCGAAGTGGAAAATGATTTGTGACACACGTGTTTATTGAACACCTGTCCTGACATCAACACAGTGTGCAGCTAACGGTATCAGCAGAGGATGGTGATCACATCAACTGAATGATGACGTCATGTCGGTGTTGGTTAAGAGTACGTATTATCAGGAATCATACGCAGATATAGGGTACCAGGTACGATAATCTCCATAACACGGTGTCCAAAAACATCAATACTAAGTGCGCCGTTGACGTTTTAGCATGCCCTCCTTCCTGTGTGTGAGTGAGTGAGTTTGGTTTATCTCGGCTTTGTGTATTAGAGTCTCTGTATTATCATGGTGCAACAATCCAGCCACGCCGAGATGGGGACGCCACGAAAGAATTTTACAATTGTGATGGGCGAAGCGTTTAACCAGTATTCTTCCTGTTTGTTTGTGAACAAACATCACGTCCTGCATCATGTTTGTTGTTTCCTCCAAACGGAAATATTGCGACATGGAAGGGCGGTGCTGTCTCTCTTAGCAAACTCGCTGCTGCTGGAAACTGGTTGATAGTGCGTGAAACGTTTTATATATCAATTCATTTCTTCAGGAACTGTCCTGCACTTTAACGTCAATGGTCACAGGTAATGTGTACAACTGTTTCTAATTTCACAACCGAATTCGTCTTCATTGTTCAGTAACTAGATCTCCAGAATTCAGGGTGATGACCAATGAAATAAATCTGTGCTTGTGTAACAATGATATAATAGGTTGATATAAATGCAAATTTGCCTTAAGTGGCACTCGGCCCAAGCCTCACACGTGCATCTCATTGCCCATGTCAAAACATGTCGAGTTTCGCTTTCTAAACACAACATGATGATAAGCAATCCCTAACACTACTATCCCAGCAAACACACTTAGGATTCCATTATGTTTGTGCATCTGTTCACCAAAACCACGTGGACGCATGCGCACATATAAACATGTCACGTGGAAATGTTAGATGTATTTCCGGAGACGCATGCGCAGTTACAACCAGCCTCGTACTTACTTCTTGACTGAAGTTTACGATTTCCTCCACAAGGAACCTGCCCGAAGCGTTAGAACATTGAAAAAGACGAGGGGGCATGTCGTTGCCTGATGTCTGGAAAGGAAAAACGAACAATATGCTCTGACATCCAGTTACAATAATAAACCAAGCTTCCCATGCGGTGAGGGTTATTAAACAAGGTGCCTCTGTGTTCTGAGAATGTTCTAAAGAACACCGGTCTTGGGCAACGGAAACCTATTTCGTTAATATATGAAAATATTATTATGCTTTGACACGTTCCTTACTGTATATTTGTACCTGCAATCTCTTCCCAGTCGCGTAGGCTTCTTTCCCGCCTAAAGTATCCCAGAATTCCAGAGGTTCATCTTCTTCTGGAATTTCCACTGCTGATCTATATAATAGAGTTTAAGGGGGGGTAGATTCAACAACCGAAAAACTACATTGTCACGTGATGCAGTTTACGTTGAGGTTGCAGTTGTTGGTGGTACATGCTACATGCAAACCTGATGTTGACCGTGGCAAATGTTCCATGCATAACCGACCCGTGAAGATCCCGAGTAGAATAGGCCTTCAGCAACCCATTCTTGCCACAAAAGGCAATTATGCTCGTCGTTAGAGGCGACTAATGGGATCTGGTGGACAGGCTCGCTGACTTGGTTGACACATGCCATCGGTTCCCAATTGTGCAGATGGATGCGCATGCCGTTGATCACTGGGTGGTCTGGTCCAGATTCGATTATTTACAGACCGCCGCCATATAGTTGGAATATTGTTGAGTACGGCCTAAAATTAACTCACTCACTCACACTCACTCACAACTCATTGATTAACTGCGGTTGACAGTGGTAAATGTTCCTTGCATATTTTTTGTTGACATGGGTGAATGTTTCTTGATCTCACGGCTCTTGAGATGCTGCACTATTGATGGGTATCTGCCCATGAAAAGAATGTTCACCTACCTGTTTGGGAAGAGAAAATCCAGGAGCTGTCTTGCAACAGTCCTCTCCTCCTCGCTGGCTCCCTGGAATAAATGGACAAGGCTTATCCGGAAATGATTACCCGTTTTGTCACTTCCCTAATCGATAACGTCATCGATAACATCACAAAGCATTGCAAGAATATGTAGTATATACGATACATTCCCTCTTTCCCCGTAGAAAAACTGGGAATTACATTGGAAATAAACACAGAACATCACACCTAGTGACTACAGACTCCACTAACAATAAACACAGAACATCACACCTAGTGACTAAAGACTCCACTGACAATAGACACAGAACATCACACCTAGTGACTACAGACTCCACTAACAACAAACACAGAACATCACACCTAGTGACTACAGACTCCACTGACAATAAACACAGAACATCACACCTAGTGACTACAGACTCCACTAACAACAAACACAGAACATCACACCTAGTGACTACAGACTCCACTGACAATAAACACAGAACATCACACCTAGTGACTACAGACTCCACTAACAACAAGCACAGAACATCACACCTAGTGACTACAGACTCCACTAACAATAAACACAGGTCCTGTTTAGCGATGAAGCATTCCTGACATTTATAACCATATAGATTTATTTGTTTACTGTTTATGCGAAAGTCGATGATATCCCAGTTGTAGTCAAACACAGTTGTGTCAAGATTGAACGTCTCAAAATGCTTCCAGTCATCCGAGATTTGACACACAGAAGAAGTTTAAGTACGGGAACATGTATTTTGAGACAAACATAAGTTCGATGCAGCCGTATAGCAAATTATCGGTTACGCTAATGAAACCTCAGTTGTTGCTACTGCCATGTCGAGTTGGCACGTTGACACCGTTGATATACCCTGTCGACCTGTGCGACTAGCAGTCAAGTGAGCCTCAGAGCCTAGACTGACGCTCAGTCTATGAATACATATAATTTTGGTTGTAACAAATGCACCAGTTTAAACTGAACAGGAGTCCCCGGGAGACCAGAGTTTCAGAACTGAGGAAATCTAGACTTGCTTCTAAATATTGACTAGATAAACATACTGTGTTGGAAATCAGATGTATATAACGAAATTATTATAGCTCTAAATCTTATAGTTAAAACCTCACACTATAATAGAGCTATAATACTTTCATTATATACCTCTGATTTTCCAACACAATACATTTGAGCATTAGATGGAAGACAGGGCTGTCGGGGAGTATGAGATTGGGGGACTGTGAAACTGACAATGCCGAGGGACATCTGTCGCAGATCTTCCCTGTCAGTATGATCGTGAAGGCGACAAATCTGAATTTGGTCAATACCTTCAAGTGTCGAGGTAAAAACAGGAACAGAATAGGTCTGACAAGATTTACTAAGTATAATTTGAAATAGTTTGCAACAAATATGGCGTATGTTCAGTTTGAGTCTCTCGGATAACGTCGTTTCCTCAACACACGAGAACTAGTTCAACATCTGTAACGTATTACGCATGACGTCTTAAATTTGACACACAAGTTATCATTTCCGGTGAACGAACACATCAAAAATATCTCCAGGCAGAAACTACGGATTAGGAGCAGACAATTTGCTCAGCCAATTCAGGAACACGTGAACTGAGTGCACGGCTAGTTTTGTTCCATTTTTTAAATAGTTTTTGAAAAAACTAATTTGAGACACCAATGTAAACACAGAATATGGCATATGCTTTGGATGCAATCCAGAATATAAATTAGGCATGAAACGGCTTCAGTTCTGAAACATTTTAAGATCTAAAGACAGGGAATATGAAAAGTTAACACCAATGACCCTTTTGCGTTAATAACATTATCTGGTCGATTTTGAGAAAGTTGTCTTCAGTCTTAAGGTGTCTTGAACTATTCTGTTTAGTGCTAGGTGTCGACAAGAAGGCCGTTAAAGGCTTTTATGTACCATCATGCGTCACGCTATGTCGTAAAATACATTAAAGTATTTACGGCTGTGAGTTCGTCACAGACTGTGATTTCTTGCAAATGTAAATTCACACTGATTAACTGGTGTGGGTTGTCGAAACACGGAAAGAGTTCCACAACCTTGTTCCTAGTTGCCTGTAGATTGACGTTTTTATATACTACAAGTACCCCGTGTACTGTGTGCAGTATGTGTGACCCGACATACTGACCTTTCCAATCCAGAGATACAGCAGGACCTCAGTCTCCAAGACAAAGACATCGTTCGAGTTCAAAGAGGCGGCTCTTGGAGGCACCTATGTCCAAGTATATTACTAAATGTTTGTAGGTTTTTATGTTAAAATCATGTTAAAATAGCATGAGAGAAAAATGCCCCTTCGCTAAAGAAGAGAAATAAAAAAAGCCAAAAAAGAGAAAAAGAATAGAAAAAACAACAACAAAAAGCAACACTAACTAACTAACTAACTAACTAACTAACTAACTAACTAACTACGACGTAAAGGCTTTACGCGTCATACACGTATGTGCGTTTGGAAAATAACAACGTTTACCCGATCGGCGGGATAGCCTAGTGGTTAAAGCGTTCACTAGTGACGTCGAAGACATCGTTCGATTCTTCCACATGAGTACGATGTGTTAATTTCATAATTTCTTATGTTCACCGCCCTGGTATTGATATAATATTGCTAAAAGCGGCGTAAAACCTAACTCACCCACTCAGGAGAAAGAGGCACCTATTTTCAGTGGTATAATTCCAATGAGAATATAGCTCCTGTCGTCAGTAGTATACAGTATCAGGACAAAATGGTATCTTGGGTTTCTCTATATGAGAAGTCTCTGAGTGTTACCTGAATGGCTCGTGTGTTGAACTCATTAGTTCCTCGAATGTGATACACCTTGACTGGGCCCTCTTCCACGGCGTTGTTGATGCCGCCCTGTACACAAACATCGGCTTCAGATCAGCACGTTCACAGCTGAATCATGTTGTGTTTGTCTGAGATGGTTATGAACCCTACAGTTCCAACAACAGACTGGCTGCAGCTTCAACACAATACACCATTACATCCCCAGAGGTAGTTATCTCCAATACTTGTTATGATATCATGTGTAGCGTTGTCATTATATAACTTTCATGACTGTGCAAGTGTATGAATATTAAATAAAGTCACCCATATGAACATATGTGATCACGATCCGAACGATTTCATGAATTTTAATTAGTTTATGAAAATGCCTATCCATGGAAAATAAAGTCCTAATTCCACCCTTATCCGCAAAATATATAAATATACTCATTTTTGATATTTCAATTTGATGAATATCGGTATACTGACTTCTTCGATTGGCAGTCTAGAAATTGTGGAGATTAAGACTGGACACATTTTTATGACATACACCTTAATTCTGTATAGGTGACGTTTCGACATAGATTCTGATGTTGTTGTCCTGCTTTATGTACCCCATCTGTTTATATACTGAACTGCAAAAGAAACGCAATTTTCGAAAAAATGAAATCTCATAAAATTATACGTCCATGTTTATAGTTTTCTATTTTAAAACTCGACAAAACAGTTGCGTTTCATTTGCTGTTCAGTATAGCTTAGTGCACAGCAACAACATTTAGCAACTTGGGCATGACGACACTAGAATGACATCTCCATACAAATACATACGAGGAATATGATCATCTTTCCACTGAACAGCCGCAGGAAGTGCTCTGGCTCCTGTCCCTGAACAACCCGAATCTGAATAAAATTAAATATTAAGTGAATAAAGTAACTACGCTTCGAACAGTAAGAGAAATACGTGAAACGTAGTGCAGACAGGAACGTCCAACTTGAAACATGTGAAAACCCACGAGAACATTCTTTTGAAAGCAACGACCGATGACACCTGCTAGTGTTTGTCATATATGAAAATAGAAAGTGTAACTATCTATACCTTGTTTATGTGTTCTTGAGACCAGGAACACTATACATGTACATAAAACGGACATACATGTTTAGACATCGGATGTGCAGGCTATTAAAGTCATGGGACGTTTGTTCGGTTCTTCGGTCTATTTTGCAGCAACTTGAATGGATGCCTACTTAATTACTTGTATTCAGTACCTCACTGTCGGAAATACCTGCAAATGAACCCAAACACCGCCCATGGTGAACGTAAAAGCTAACCGTGGTGTCAGAGTATCAGAGTTTTAATATAATTATCCGTGGAGAATTGGATGTTGACCATTACCTGTACGGCTCTTCCATTTAGGTCAGTGTCGTCCAGCCTCTGTGCCAGAATTGCTGACCCTCCCCTCTCGTCGATAGTGCTCTTGCTGCCCTGTAATGACAGATCGTAAGAGGCTGAAGTGGTACTTACTTCTTCCGTAAAGTGATGCTCTCTTTCTGACTTATACTATCTGTATGCCAGTAGTATGTACACGGCTACTATACCTAGCACGAGTTGTATACAACCAATATCTATACACGAAAGCAAGATCTGTACACGTCTCAGATCTCAGTCCTTGACTGATTATAATGCGCGGTCAAATTACCAATGCTTGGTGCAGGACTGTAAGAGGAGCTTAATATATCTAACGGTTACCAGCTTGCATGAGATGTATCATTGTAGACCATGTTATCAGTTTGTTATATGAAACTGCTAAACTTTCCTTAACATGTAGGTTGTTTATACGTTGCATGTCTTGCTACATGTGAAGTTTCCAGTCGTGTTTGACGTATGTGTTGTATACAATATCCTTACCTTGATATATCATTCCTTTGTTTCACATGGCCATGTAACATTTTATTCCACGCCTTACTGTATCAACTTACTGAAGGCTCAAGACTCACTGTTTGACCTGCTATACCCGAAAACAGGTGTCGTGAGATACCAATGTTCTAGCATTTTGTCCCAGACATGTGCAGGAGTTCTAGGCCATGCTAGATGTTGTACAAATGGCAAGCAAAGCGCTTAATACGAAATGAATGACTCGACGTTGCTGTCCCTTTTCGCGAACGTCACCGAGATATTTTCTTCCGTTTTGTGCATTTTATGCACAAAGGATTGTCAGAACAGATTAATATTGGGTGTTTCGCGGTGTTCTGCCCTTGCTGTCGTACATACCTGCCAGAAGTAGATGATGTAGTTCTCTTTGTTGCCGACCTTGTAGGTGTAGAGGATGATGTAACAGTCGCCAGTGTAGAACACTCCGTGCATCTCTTCAGGAAGGATCACCATGGAGTTCTGTTCTATCCGCCAGATCTACAGGAAATGTTCACCATGAAACGTAAAAGATCCACGAGTCACGAAAGCTCCCATATTTTGTTGCTGAGTTTGCAAATCATCCGTTAAACATGCATGTTGGTGATGAAGTGTTTTGATCAATCCGTGCACACAGCATCATCAAAGTTCTTTTGATCCATGCTATGAAAGTATATAGGTATCTGTAGTACTTAAGCTGTAAGACGTTTCATATTAGAAGTTAATAGTAGATCATCGACTCAGCACTAATATCTAACACACGTGTTGAGGTGGAACGAGGATTAAGTATTGAATCATGAATTACCTGTTTCATTCCCATGCCATTGTCGGGGATGAAGTCCTTTTTGGATTTGGAGGCCTTTTTATGCAGTCCGGTGACATCAAATTTCTCATTGCTATATTCTGGAGAAGATTTTAAATGTTTGACAAATGTTGTTACTACTACTACTACTACTACTACTACTACTGCTGCTGCTGCTGCTGCTGCTGCTGCTGCTGCTACACATACTATTGATGCTACTACAACGTCTACTATAATTTCAACGACCACTACCAAAAGTACAAATAATTCTACTACTTCCAGTGCTGAAACTGCTGCTACTATTCCTGCACTGCTGCTTCAGTAACTATTCCTGCACTGCTGCTACTATTCCGGCACAGCTGCTACCATTCCGGCACAGCTGTATACCATTAGTAATACTTATTTACAAGGTTAAACTGCATTACCAAGCGTGTACTGGGTGCTGTTCCCATCGCAAACAAGGGCGGTGGGGTAGCCTAGTGGTTAAAGCATTCGCTTGCCACGCCGAAGACCCGGGTTCGATTCTCCACATGGATACAGCGTGTTAAACCCATTTCTGGTGTCCCCCGCCGATATATTGCAGGGAAAGTGCCAAAAGCGGCGTAAAATCATCCTCACTCGTCGTAAAGAAAGAACTTACTGGCAATTCTGTTGGTCTTGTAGACCTGACCCAGCCCCCTTTGGGTGTTAGGACTTATCCAGGTGGAGAAGTATTGCTTGAAGAGCGGCGTCTCCCCACCCTCCACCACTTGGGTGATCGACGTCCACTCGGGGTACCCTCGCATACTCAAAAAGTCCTGTAAAACACAAATATACATCGGGACTCAGCGACCATACAGGAACCTAAGTTACACACGCTTAAATATCATTGCCAAATTGTCCATTACACAAGGCATGCCGTTCAAAGCCGTTCTTCACCAAACTTGGTCACTGTGGAAACCCATCACAGAAGAAGGACGCAACACGTATAAAGTTACAGTCTGTTTGCCGTGAAAACGTACCGATAAATTTCACTTTAAACAAAAAAATAAATCAAATAAAGCGAATTAAGATAATAAAAATTAGAATTAAATTCTGAGATTTAAACTTACAATTGGTAAGGTAAAGTTATGAGGATTCGCTATCTTGATTAATTTAATTCAGTTTTTTGTTTAAATTCGCTCGTTCATTTTGACGATTTGACGCGTCGGTGACAATGCCATTCCATATTTTGACTTGTACCACCTGTTTTTCAGGTAACTATTTGACTTTCCTTTGCAGGCGGTTGTGAAATATGCAACCCGCGGGCAGGGTATGCTTACTGTTTGGCGAGCACCTGGTACAATCAATTAATATCAGATAGTTTAAGGATTTATAAACAGATGTTGATGATACAGCGTACAATTGACACTGCTTTTAGCAGACACTTCTTGTACCCGCGGAGAGACTGTTGCCGGTTTTATCAATACGAAATATTTCTTTACGAACACCTTTTTTTACTTCTCATTTTAAATAAACAACTGTCGCTACAATCTTTCAACAAAATGACACCAAACATTCAACTCCAGAAAACATGTCGACAGTGCTGTTCCTTTTATACTGCATTTCTAACGGCAACTGAGACCAACACGGCACAGTTATCAAATCTGACAGATATTTAAAGACTCCATATCTTGACCCGAGGAAACTTTGGTGCTTCGTGTAATCTGCTTCCACTCTTAACACACCATGAATAGTTATTTCATTTCTTCTATTCATAAAATGCCCATGTTACTGAGGCTGCATGTTTGTGTTTGTCTACTACAGAGACGATTAGTTGATGCATTCTGCACCTGCAAGGTGAACCTACACGACCCCTCGCTTTATCTCTTCTATCTATTTCTAACAACCTATAGCTCAAAAAGTCGATAATGGAGCGTACTTATGTTTCCTGCAACGTTTCCCTCTTCTGCAATCCGTGGAAAAGGTAAGAAAACAGGCAGTGCTAACGCAAGCATAGTTGGACTTTTTCGGTCGCATCTCCAAGGCTTTGTGAAATAGGTAAACAAAACTGCCTGAATATCTAAACGCGAGCCTCAAGTAATGTTGCAATGGAGGCGTTACGTTTGAGGGAGATGGGGTTACTTTGTGGAATTTGGTTGGAATGGTATCCACTCGTCATGTGGCTGTTCAGGATTGTTTCCCTTAGAGACTTCAGGATGCTGGAATTGTAGGTTTAAATCCAAGGGCTCCACGACTATATGTGTAGGTTTGTCATGCTTGTTGGTTTCACCAAAGTTGTAAGCGTAAGAAATCCGCGTCACTATGGACGCAACTGTCAGCTTACGTCCACAATACTCTGATATATCTAGAGCGTCATTCAAAGAGGCGCTAAACCTCAGTCAGTCACACACTCACACACTCATGCACGCACCCACTCACTCCAGGTCCTAGTGTTGCTCTGTGCCACGCCGACTTCTTCCCGATCCCAGCTTACGTTGACAACACCGTGATATAGCTCAAGAGTCATTCAAAAGGGCGTAAACACTCACTCACTCATGCACGCACTCACACACTCCAGGACCTACTGTTGCTCTCTGCCAAGCCGACTTCTTCTCGTTCCCAGTGCACTTCTTCCCGATCCAGACATATATCCCGCTGGGTCCCGAGTCCAAAATAAAGCAGTCCTGGAACATGATTATTATCAATGTGAAAGATAAGGCAGTGGCTATGAAATCCGCCTTTAGTTAGGAAGGACAAGAGGAGCCCTGTTGTACTTGATACTGTGTACAAGGGGGGCAGTTTGTATGGTGGAGTAATGCTTCCGGAGGATTTGAGAAAACAAACCAACAATGTCTTTTTTATAACACGTTCCGTTATTCGTTGTCAAGATTCGTTTGTGAATAAAAGATGACAAGGACATTCTAAGGTATGTCTGTACCTGTAAGTCAGGTCATCGTGAAAAGCACGTCAGAAACGTCAAATGACATGACTGTGATCGATTCAGTCAAACAACACGGGCTTATATATATATATATTCATGTATATGTATATTGCCAGTTGGAAGATTCTTGTTTGGGATTTCACAGATCACTGAATTACGTCCCTGCTTCACCACATCAACAAGTTTGATTAAGAACAGTGATTAATTTATGAGTCATAAGATACGCGATCAACGAAGTCTGGGTATTTCTTGTGTCTCCCGCCGTGATATTGCTGGGATATGGCTCCAGGGAAACTACACTAAACGCACTCACTCACCAAACTGATTGTTCTTCATATTTTTATCTCCCGTTAGATGCATACAGAATCGCACATGATTAGTTTTCATTTTTACCAACAAGTGTTCTACTAATCTGAAATATTTTAAATTACCTTATATCTTGTGATGTATTGTTTTGGACAAACAGAAAGTGTTAAGAGGACCTGTTTTCTAACGCTCAAATTTCGAGCAAACAAATATACAGTGTTACTTCATCACTGCGCAAACCTACAAAAACTGACTAGCAAATATAACGGACTCACTTACGTTGGGATCGACTAAAATATTACTGAGGTTATCTAAAGTTTTCAAAGGTTTCTTCGAAGTTCTGACTATGACGCTGCCTTCTCTTTGGCAATAGGCGTCTGAGGTTACAAACATCCCCCATTTCATGAGGTTCAACACTAAGGTCTAATTCCCCAGTATCACAACATATCACACGAAATTCGACAGGCGTGTTCTAAATGCCACCAATGAACAGGAAGCTTATTGTTTTTGCATACAAGAGTTAAGACTTCAGAGCATCGCTGAAACACGCGCCTTTTAATCTTACAAATACACTTTCACGCGATCAAATAAAATTCAAAGCAATCCCTCTTTTGTCATTATCAGGTGACGTCATTTGACGTAAATTGTGTTAAAACTCTAGAAGAAAATATACACCCGGTATGGCTAATGTAAATATCCAAGATACGCGGACACGTAAAGTTCACATTGTCTGCCAACAGGACGGTGTTGGGAGTTGTATGACATCAACGCTGATAGGGGGCGCCCCCGCTGTGTCGGTGACGGCTGACGCACCCACTTCCCAACGCCCGTGCGGTGACACAGGAAACCACTCACACAAATGGTGCTACCTAGGTTCAAGGGTGCACAATATATCATCTGTATCTGCCTGTGTTCACGAATAGTTCATACGTATCAATTTAAAGATTTAAGTTCACAGAGTTATTTAAGCAGTGAAAGGTTGCTGACTGACAACGTGCTCCTTTAGAAACTCCATATGGGTGTTTCGATAACCATGTGGTTTATTTACCCGCTCATCATACTAAGGTAGGGGTTCGATTCCCTGTATGGGTACTAGGTGAGAAACTCATGCTGTACATCCATAACTACCCTCTGGATAATCAACAAAGTAGATTTGTAAACCATACCCACTTTCAATGATCTATTAAGCCAAAATTGAAATTGATGTTTGTTCATGTCACATTCATATGTCACATTCACTTCATATTGATGTTTGTTCATGTCACATTCATATGTCATATTCACTTCATATTGATGTTTGTTCATGTCACATTCATATGTCACATTCACTTCATATTGATGTTTGTTTATGTCACATTCATATGTCACATTCAATTCATATTTGCTAGTGACATGTGAATGCTCGTTCTTACATTGGAGTCCAGATCTTCTCGTTTCAGTGGCTTCGAGGCCACTTCATTCACTTCCAGACTGCCACTAGCATCCGTCACTCTGAAATATACAAGCGATATTGACATTACATTTATGTGCAAGTATTATATATTACGGTGTAAGATTCAGGAATCATCTGGGTGGCGATGTCACGCAACTGAGTTGTCACGAATATATAAAATGGTTTGAACTAATAGTAAGTAATAAAATCACAGACCAATTTCAAATGGCTATGGTGAGTCTGTCATTGCTATTGTCATTCTGAAAACTCGACATGACAGATGACAGACATGGAGCCTGGTACAAAATCGGATGTTCTATAACATCTATTATCTGTTTTTTTTTTTAAATTGACTAACGATGACAACACATCACATATGGCGTTGGTGTACGATTTCAGCATATATATTGCGCCATGCACGATGTTTTCGTCCGACACACTCCTCCGTGGAATAACTGCAAAGGGTTGCAAAATATCCACACGCAATCTCAATATTGCCCATATGAAACTGTAAAACAGTCCAGTATACTTGACCTTATTTTCTTCTATTACACGTTAGAATTAGAAACAAATCCTATTTTCCGAGGAAAAAATAGAGATATTAGCCTGTCGTATTTAAATAACAGAAATAACTCCGCGTGGTATGTTACAGGTATCTGTAGCAAGTTTGACATTTACAACACAATCAATGCCAGCTTTGTTTCATTAATAAGGATTATGAGTGTCCGTCAAAGACAAGGCTGCAACCTAATGTACATTGATGAGCACAAATGAAGCAATGTTTTACGGGGGTAGATAATCTGATGTCATGTTATACCTGCATATGATACGTTAAGGCTTAAACCAATGTCTAACGCATTTCACAAAAGGATAGTGATACATAACTGCCATTCTGTTTCATGCGTAACAAGTTACCGTTTGCCAAGAAAAACGAAACAAAACATAAATGTAAACAACAAAACCAGATAAGAAAAAGAACCCATCCACAGTAATGCCACAGATTGTGAATCATGCTTTGACGGTTCAGTAGGATTTGTCAGTGATTATGCATGTTTATACCGCTCATGATAATATTCATGTTCGACATCATAAAGTGTGTATATGAATCGTGGTTCACACAAACAATGTGAACGCGGGGTGTACAGATGCAGGAACGTGGAAGGGTCATTTTGCTCTCCTTATTCTGTTGAATGTGTTTTGTTTCATCAAAAGAAAGAGAAGGGTTTTGGCAATATATGGAGCTTCACATAAATGGCTTCACATATGTATATATGTTAGAACTGATCTTCAGTAACCCATGCTTGTCGTAAGAGGTGACCAACGGGATCGGGTAGTCAGACTCTCTGACTTGGTTTACAAGTGTCATTAGTTCCCAATTGCGCAGATCGACGCTCATGCTGTTGATCACTGGATTATCTGGTCCAGGCCACCCGATCCCCTTAGTTGCCTCTTATGACATGCATGGGTTAGTGAAGATCAATTCCAATCCGGATCTTCACGGGACGAGAAGGGTAGAAACTGTCATGTGACAGTACCCGTATCCTACCTGTACAGGGTAACTGTGTCCTGAGCTACCCTTTCAAACTCCCTATCGTCTCCCCCTTCATCAGCTGACTTGATGGAGCATTCAGAAGCAAGACAACCCAAAGAGTTGAAAAACTTGGGATCACAGTCCCATCTGTCGTCTGAAGTGAAATATAAGGACATCCGGTTTTATGCACATTCCTGAACACGTTCATATACACTACCGCGTTTATTACGCAACATGTGTGTTTTAGAAACTACATGGAAATATGAACGTCAGCGTGACTGGTGCCACTCTAGCATGAAAAAGCGGTATTGATGACGCTAACACGAACGCCATTGAGTGAGTGGGGAGGGATAACTATATATGGATGAACAGCTTCCTCTGGTTGCGGGAGTCTAGGAATATTTAGTCGGGGACACCAGAAATAGGCTTGACACATTGCACCCATATTGGGAATGGAACCCGGGTCTTCAGCATGTCGAGCTGACGTTTTAACCACAAGGCTAACCGAAAGACTCAGACGATAGTTAGAATATGTATGTGTGTGTGCGTGCGTTCGTGCGCAACCGATGTCTTCAGTATTTAAGTGTGATGTCATTGGAAGGTGAACGTAAAGCGTCTTCTGTAAATTCTGGATGCAGTTTCGTTGTGGAGATGTCTCCAAAAGATATGTCACATGAAATCGCCTGAGCAATATCTCCCGTGGAGGCCAACTTTCTAAAGAAGCCATATCATATGCTAGTGAATCTATCCATTTATCTTTGCCGACTCTTCTTTCAACGGCTGTACAAAATATACATTTGTCATGTCTAATCACTAACAACAAGGCCAAGATCCCATCTGTTGCTATACTTACAATGTACACTAACAGACGAACTTATTACACGAACATAATCTATCATCAAAACCTGTCAATCAAACGTCATCATCGCTGGGGGTGTTTTCGTGGTGTGTATAGCATTTTAAGTGAGTGTGGTATATATTTCAAGTTCAATTTGTTACATACTGACAAGTTTTACCTACAGACCGAGGAAATACTACGCGTTTCTCCTACTCTTCAGCAACACGGAGCTCGTTTTTCAAAATATCTTTCAACAAGAAGCCATTTGGTGTTGCCGATTTCACTGTTTAGAGAACAAGAATAGTTTAGTATATATTGTAAGAGGCGTAGATGCTTCAGCGATAAAGTGACACGTGTTTTTTGCGCAGTTTTGTAGAAATGTGCATAAGTTTAACAAAGCATAGGGGAAGAGTACTTACTCAGGATGACTGTGTGAGGAACATCGATTATTAAGAAAACAAACCTTTGGTAAAACAAGTTTGCAACATTTTGACGACTAGCACCGCTTTGATAACGACTTTTTTAAATGCAAATTTTCAGTGTTTTTAGACAGTTGGAAACAAATATGACTACTCAGCACCGAATGAAGTCTTGGCAACATGCAACAGAATATGGCGGGTCATCACTCCAATTTAGAATTTTGTGACATTTTTCATTGAATCAACTATTTTAAATATCAATGGAAAAATGCTTGCTTACGTCACAAGCTGAATGCTTTTACAGCACAATTTCGACATGTGGATACGTGACAAATGTTATCTCAAAAGTCTTTTAGGTACTTGTGTCAACAGACGTGATTTATATCAGTGCATTAAAAATTGTGAACGGATATTTCATTCAAATTTTAACAGGATACATTGTTATATGAAGCCATAATTGTCACAGAGTACTTATATTACACCATCCTGCGTTATCAGCGTGACATACATAGCTAATGTATAGCCCGACCCCTCATTCGTCTTAACGGCAGCAGACTAGGTTTCGCCAAGTGTCAGCGTCTAGTGATTAGTCTTCAGGTAAGGCCTTAGGACAATATACACACTGGAAAGTGTGAAGCGTTGTATCGCTGACAGCGCGGGTAGCAACATTCGTCGAAGAGTTGAGAAAGCCCGTCAGTTCGACGTCAGTTAGGCAATAATTAAATTTCCCCATTTCGATACCAACGATATTAGTTGTAATAGATACGCCACTTAATATCAGGTATGTTTAAAACTTCATAGCAATATGTTAAATACTCGCTGTTAGTTTAGACTTTTCATAAATGTTACTTAAAACAAACACAACGAAATACTCACAACAATCGAATTTATGTACCGTTATAAAGTTCTTATAAAGACGTTGAAGAATTTTTAAAATCGAGGACAAGATTGTGTGTTTCGTTCTTAGACCGGTTTAACTGAAAACTGTTAAGTAAAAGAGGCTTCGATATGGGTAATCTGGTAAGAAATTAGGTTCGGTTTAACGACGTACAGATATACCAGTGTCCGTAGTTATAGAATATAAATACTGTTGATAGAACCACTTCTTCAGTATCATTGCGGGTGATGTACAGTTACATTGGTATGGACGCTGACATCGAGATTATTGCAATAAAATGCCGTTGGTTTGTTGTTTAACGCTGCACTCGAAAATGTTCCAAGTATATGGCCGCGGTGTGTAAATACGCGAGTCGAGCTAGTGATCAACAGCATGAGCATCGAATTGGGATACCATGACATATGTCAAGTGAGTCTGAACACCCGAGTCCGTTAGTCGACACTTATGACAAGCATGGATTCCTGACGACCAAAGCATGACCCAGATCTTCACAGCTCTAAAAATATATCGACGTGAATATACATGAGTTAGTACCACACGTCGTGTCCCAATCGGATACTCCGATCCGATCATTCCTTAGTATGTACTCATAATAACAGGCACAGCAAACTCCGGTTAGAACGAGCTCATCTTGTATTATGACATGAGTTGTTTCAAAGGCATTTAGAAGTTGGTGGAATCAAACTAAAATGCTTCACCTGAAGAAGAGACTAGGAACTGTCTCGAAACGTTGTGACCTTGTATAATAAAGAAGTTGAACCATAAAGCATTTTTAGTTTTATTATGACATGGTCAATGGTCGAGACAATTATCTCCCGTTTTTCATTCATATGCACCAGATCAGGTGTATAAGCTTTCTGTATGTACTCGCGGCGCCCAGTCTTGTCTTGTCATTTGGTATAAATGACTTGAATACTGGCATAAAACTACATTGCCTCACACACAGATTAAAGTCATTCGTGGTACAACGAGGCGGCCATGGTTACGTACACAACGACTGACGGCTTACACAGTGCTCCCAAGACAAACAAAACAATTAAGGATTCATGATACACACTGATTGTGGTTTCTTTCTACAGCTGTAACAAATCACTGGATGGATAGTTTTAAGTTATTTACGTCGTAAAACAATCTAGCGTGCACTTCGTTTGTATATTTGAAACAGCAGGTAAAAGGCACTCAACACTATCCGCCTACTCGCCATCATGAGGCTGGAAGGAGACCACAGCGATGGTTGTTTTCAATCGGATTATGAGAGTCAAGGATCCACGCATGCTGTGTTTGAATCACAGACAGCGGGGAACTGCGCAGAATCCTCGGAATGGGGTAGTCCTGTGGAGATGTGCAGATTGACACAGGAATGGCCACACTGTTAGTACAATTAGGTTGGAGTTCATCGGAACTCGTCATTAGCGTGCAACGGGATTGTACAGTAATCAGTTTAGAGATGAAACGGTAGCAAGGATCTATTACTCGAAATGAGATAGTGGCAATCGTAGGCCTGACAACGTATCCCTCGCTCTACCCGGTAGGCGAAAATGCAACTGGAGAAAGTTCTATAAGGCAAATCGAGAGGGGGATGTAAAGCGACACAAGGCAGGGATGTAAGGCAACCCGAGAGAGAGAAGTGGGGCAGCTGGAGGGGGTGAGGGTGAGAGGTGCAAACTTGAGAGAGGTGGGCTGAAGAGGTGGGTTGTAGGGTAACCTGACAAAGAGGTATAGACAGACAGGGATGTAAGGCAGTCAAAGACAGAGGTTTAAGGCAACAGTCGGCTAGCTCCTCCTTCTTGTAGATCGTTCGGCGACTGAAGCATCGTGTACTTACACAACAGTCACCAAAATAATCTGTTACACACCGATCGGGTACTAATGCACTTGTACAGATCCCCACAACGCTACTCATACATAAAGTACTGATATGTTTGTTATTTTTGATACTTGCTAACCTTATATCAACTTCCCTCTCTGTGTAATCGGGGCGAGCAGTTACTCACACATTGAAGCCCCCTCTGTATCTACCTATACATAGCAACATAAAGCAACATGAAGTGAGGAACGGATTCGGGATGCTGGATTGGAGGTTCGAATCCCGAATCTGAAAAAAAATATTCTGTTCATCATGAAGCCCGAATGGAAAAACTTTTTAAAATTCAGATTCGGGATATGAACCCCCTAATGTCGAATCCGTTTCTCACTTCATGTTGCTCCTATACGTCATCTGTTCAAAAACAACTCACGCTCCAACTACTCAGACTGCATCTAGTCAACCTCCAACTACTCGCAAACAACACACTAGGGTCGCATCCTAAACTACTCATCCTATAGCTACTTACACATCAGCTACTACCCCCAAGAGCTACGCACACACCAAGTCATCACGAACCAGCTACTACCCTAACAGCTACTCACACATCAGCTACACCCCCAAGAGGTACGCACACATCAGTTCATCACGAACCAGCTACTACCCTAACAGCTACTCATCCTACAACTACTCACACACCAGCTACCCATCCTGCAGCTACTTACCTCACACATCAGCTAATCACTCCTTCATCCAATCCATACAGCTGTATACCAGACAGGGACAGTGAGATTCTGTTGTAGCTCGCTCAGTGAGGGGAAGGTGGACATAGTTTGGCGACAGTCTGACAAGTTTCAGTTCGTTGCAGCAGAACAGACGGCAGTACTTCGTGATGCAAGTGTACATTTCTTTTATACTTTCATACATTAGACTAGACAAATGATATAATTTGTAATTTTGTATCCTTGATTTTGTGAAATTAACTCAAGCAACGTTATAATATGAAAATAAGGTTTAACACACTGCACTAAAACGGGACAGGAGAGCACTTTAACATCAAGGCTAACACACTGCCTCACGTAAGAAGCCATTCACGAACACGCAACAACGATGAATCGAAATATTCACAAAAATATACTTGAAAATTTGCCTAAAGCTCTTCAGTTTTAACTTAACATTTGCGGCGATATTTGTCGGCTTTAAAGATGCCGAATCACGGTCACATACATTGTGGATGGCTGGTTGCGGAAGCAGGCGTACATGTTGTTGGCAATTTCATCCAAACACAGACATCCTCATCGTTGTCAACTACTGTACATGTTTCCGTCTCCATGACCGTGTGAATGATCAATGGCTTTCAGACGAACGAACGCTAACAACATTTACACGCTGACGTGTTTAAGAAGCTACCTAGAGTTGCATCCCTTTGGTGAACTTTGCCGATTTTACTACCGTTTGTTGGAATAGTCTGAAAGGTTTGAGTGAGTGAGTGAGTGAGTGAGTGAGTGAGTACGGTTTACGCTGCATTTGGGTTCAGTATCATGGCGGCGTGGACAAAAAATGGGATCTATACGTTGTGCTCATGTAGAATCGTGGTCTTTAATACTATTCTGGCCATGTGATCAACGATTAATATTCTGTTATCAGTATAAATAGTCAAATATGATCTAACGTAAATATTCTGGTGTCCCCGTCGTAATTTTACTGGAATATTGCTGAAAGCGACGGAAAATCATATTCACTCGCTCACTCTAACGCAGATATGAATACTGGCATGTGTCTTTTATTAGTGTACTTACTCGCTTGTCTTTATGAATAATATGAATACTGACAAGTAATCTACAAACAACATGAACACTCGCTTGTGTACATGTTCTAAGACTATTGTGAATGGGGACACGTGTTATACGATTAATGATAATGCTCACACATGTTCAGTGTGATTACTTCATTGTCTTTTGAGAACAATATGAATACCGACGTGTGCTCACATCTCACAAATGTTCTAAGATCAATTTGAATTATTGTGTGTTTTGAGACCCGTGTGAATACTCGAATGGCTTCAATGATTGATATGAATACTCGCATGTATCATCTGTCAGTATGAATGCCCGCATATGTTGTAAAATCAATGTGAATACTTGCACATGTTCTACGAATCTTATCCAACCTCATGTAAGAATGTCGAGTTTTGATTGGTTCACGTGACTACACACGTCATGATCCGCAAGAAGGGAGAGCAAAAGTCATATTAACCCGCCACACCTCGGTGACCACACGAAGTGAGAAAAGCGTGCATCGTCAAGTCGTTAGTAACGTGCGCTGCATTGAGGTCAATCGATCGGCTGGTGTCAACATGGCAGCAAGGAAACGTGAACCGTGGCATCTCACATAAATAAAACAGGTCGATTCGATGCGTACTGTTTTCTTTTGATTAAGTAAAATCATTCTGCAAGAACCTTACTCGGAACTGATATAACGCCACATTTCTATCGACATGATGTGATAATATATTATTGACCGAATTCGCCAGTCTGTAATTGCTTTATTATGTAATTACCACAAAATGGCTAAAAACACAACAAGTCCACTTAGTCAGGAAAAGTATTTCTTTTCACTGCAAACTAATCACGTTATGTCAACAATACTGTGACATGTAAACAACAGAGTGACGTCTTCGTAATGCAAGTCAGTATTACTTTTGGTCGGATCTGGCTTAGAGTCAATATGCTGTTCTATCGACGGTCACGTGATCGCCTCTATACCAATCAGGTAACCGAAAATATGCCTACATAATAAGTTTAGTTGTTAAGCAGTCAGCCTTGATCTAGCTATATCAAGGTATTCTAATCTCGACAAGACAAATCAGTGATTGATATCACCAACAACGTTCTACGCTCTCGGGGTCCGATAATACGGCATCGATCAAGACATTGACACTGAACACCCAATCCACCGAGCCCATCCCTCTGACATGAATACCTTACGTGTTACCTAATCTAACCTTTGTCAAGTGGTAAATATACTGTACTGAGGGAAAGGAATCAAGGGATCAAACGAAAGCATAAGTGTTCCTTCACTTTTGCCCAAGGTTTCTTCACAAGCTTTGTACCGCATATGTTGTGAAAAAAAACACCCTGGGACATGTAGGAGTACTTGTGCTTTCATGTGATTCGGTATTTGTTTTCTTCAGTATGTATGGGATATAGAAATTGGATATGTTGGTGATAAGATGTAATACCACTTACGTTACAATTTAGGAGGCCCTCAACCAGTGATCGACACGGTGGTATATAACGTGGATAATTGTCAAAGCTAGACGTGCCCTTTCTTGAAACGAACATTCAGCATTTAGAATAGTCGACAAAGCACAATTTCACAATATACACACTCGCTAATGGTAAATATATTATTTTATCACATAACAAGACCAACGGGACGGGTTTACATGTAAAAGCGTTTTACACACATCTGTACTGACAGTCCCATTTAAACATGATTTTTAGCTGACACATTACATGTATCTCCAAAATCAGCAAAAAATGATTAATAATAATAATAATAAGAAGAATAAAAAATAAAGAAGGTTTGGATTGAGCAAAGGTCAATATTAGGTGAACTAAACTTAGTGTAGATAGTGTCATATCACTGATTGTTCTTCTCGGGCCAATGTTCACCGACATGTTCAGACAAAAGCGAGATCAACTTACTTACAGCCGACCTAACTTCTTATGTCAGACACGTATAATTTAGATAGTGCACCGATAGGATAAGGAGTGCCTCCACGGTATGACAAGCAGACATAATGAGTGTAAGGTGATAAATCATGTACATTTTCAAGTAGCAGTGACTCTGTCGAGAACGATAGGGACAATACCGGTTGTTTTTCAAATCCGTTAAATTATGTATTCAGTTTTGCTTCGATATTACGCCACCTTTGATGACACATGAATCTGTTATTCGGTATACACCAACATGCTACACCAACATGCTACACCCTCTACACTTTGTGTGAATCAAAAGCTTATATTCTAAGACTTTAATAAGAGCACATAAGAGGATACAGATAGGGTGTCACTCATGAAATACGGCTTCCTGTTCTTTTAAAGAGGGACTCCGATGTATGGCATCCACCGATGTCTTCATGTTGCAAACGTCATATTTCAGCACTTTAGATGTTGATGAAATCAAAGTATACGTTTTACTGAGTGATGGCTTCTAGGACACAAGCAGGAGGGTGGTGATTCCATGGTGATGTATTTGGGTCAAATTTCGTGTTTTGGATTTCGATTTGTGACATTTTATGGCAGTTATTTTGGTCGAATCGAATTTGAAGGGCATTGCACTTCACACAACTATGCACAACTCAAGATGGATTAGAGCAAAGTTTGAGGAAATTTGAATCTAAAAGATGCCATTTCAGCCAGATTAGCAGGTTCACTCCATACATGTACTTGGAAACATTGTGGACTGCTACCTTCTTCCCTGTCAATTGTACATTAAAACCCGTCAAAAGTTATGATTTGTTCGGATTATTAAGGTTCAACGTAAATCACTAAAAACCAAAACAATCTGTTTGCATATACCTCCCACAGAGTCACTGTTTAAAACAGCCTCTGTCTCTCTCATTTTAAGATTCCTTTAAGCGTTAATAAAATCAACAAGTGTGCGCGACATCAAGGGAGACTAGTCGTGAATGTATATTCACCGAATGCTAAACATTATTGTGGGCAACTTGCGAGAGACTTATTTAAACTTTGGAACTTTAAAATCCAATCTTGTTATTATATAAGATGGAAATCCGTTATAGCCTTTGAAACACACTGCTTGGCTGAAACTGTTGATGAATCAAGTAAAGAGACTGCAGTGGGTACTTGCCGATAATGTTGATTGTGGCTCGTCCACCCCGCTCCTCATCTTTGATTGTCTTGGCGACCTCTGCAGCCTGTAAACATGCACCAAATTGGTCACAATGGCCACTGTCAGGTGTCATCCATAAGGTGTGCCTATCATAAAAACTGAGGCCTTGCCTGTTAAGTAAACACGAAAACATTGAACCACGCCTCATATCTTAGACAATGTACTCAGCCAGTTCATACGACATAAAAATTCATAGTGACAGTTGTTAACGCATGCTTAAGAGTGAGTGTGTAAATGTTTCGCGGAGCATCGCTGTTCTCAATGAGTGAGTCAGTTTACGCCGTTTTAGTAACGTTACAGCTGGTCGGGACACCAGACATAGGATTCATACATGGTAACCGTGTTGGGAATGAAACAGGTGGCTTCGATGTGACGAGCGAACTCGTTATCCACTAGCTCATCACGCCGGCCCTGTTCACTGAGCTGTTACTGGTCTATTTTGACTCTACAAAATCCGAGAGTGGCGTGAAATCACGTCACAGCATGAGCATCAGCTCCAACCGGGGTAGGCAGACACCCCACAATCACCCACGTTCCCACTACCTTCAGCAGCATGCTGGGGACAGTCTCCAACCCTGAATACGGCTTGACGGATGCTTCTTAGAAAGTATCGAGATGGATACTTCAATCATCCCACATATATCCTGGTACACGTTTCATGTCAAGAAGTATTTTTTAGAGAAAGTACCAATGTTTTTTCACCCCTGACTAATCGATCTATACAGACAAGGCGAAAAAGGATTTCCGTCCCCCGTCTGCATAATTGCTTAGAATCACTAAATACAAGTGATAGAGTGAGTGCATGTTTTAATGCCTGTTTCACCCAGGTCTGTGTCAACTTTACCACGGCATAATGTTAATAATCAAGGCATACAAATGGTTGACATGAGCACATGCCGTGCACGACACTTATACAAAGTGTAATGACGTCACAAATCATCCAGACTCCGGGATTCTGCCCGAAACATATAACATATGCTTGTAGTCATGCGACTAAATGGATCGGATGGTCAGTCTCATTGACGTGACTTATGGCATATCAGAGAATCCCAAATGCGTTGTTTGATGCTCATAATGTCAGTCACAGGTTGTTGACTTATGTGCGAAACATCAAACAATGCAAACAAGACGCGTCCTCATTATTCCATTCTCATAATGGGTTGTATAAGATACGCAACACTCCCAAATCCTCGAGTGGTAGAGAAACAGGAGAAAACAGGTGTCGGTCCATCATGTCCGGTAAGTCTTACTTTGATTCGCTCCATCTTGCTACTGGCTGGTCCGTTCCACACGTACATGATGAGGCCGCAGTCAAGGATGAATACATCCCCTTGGTTCAAGGAACTGACGTCACACTTGACCTGCGCGGTCATAAAGGTCATTTATGAAATCTATGCTGAACAGACATAACTCAAGTTCAAACCGTAAACAGTTATAAAGTGAGCGATCCCCAGTCCATGTACAGTCAAATCCAAATGAGTCAAATCCCTGGGAACCAAGTTAAAAATTCGACTTATCGATGAATAGGATGATGGAAGAAAAAATGCCCGGGACCGACAAGTACTTCGAGTTAAGCATAATATTCGAGACACCGGCATCCGACCCATCGAGATTTGACTGTACTTTAATATTATGCTTGCAACGAAATTCGAAATCTGACGCTTGCGTACACACGTTAACGTAAATCACTTAAAGGTGAATTATGACGTTGACGGGTTTAAACGCTATCGAACAGAATTTAAATATCTCAAGGGTGTCAGATGTTTGTATAGGACATGCCCAGGTGATGAAGGCCGAAGATGTGTATCAAGGGGATTCTATGTACTGACTACCCAGTATTGATCATATCAAGCTCCCAACCACCCCGACCCCAAAAATATACATAAATTTAATAAACAATAATACGATTTCATTCCAATATTATGTTTATCCGTTTCAAAAGCTAATTTAAAGACCTGGCGTAAATGTAAACATAAATAAATAACTCAGAAGTCAACAGATAGGAATGACAATGTTCATAAGATAGCACATCAATAGGTCATCCAGATGCTTGCGTCAGGATGACCACCCACGCTACCCATAACACTACCTCAGTGGTATTGATAGAGAAAGGAAAACATATACCTGTCTGACTCTCACGTTCCTCTTCCCCTTGATGTGGAGAAGTCGGGTCTCATACTTGTCCCGCTCTACCTTCTTGAACCCCGAGTCCACCCCGCCATCTAAATATCTAGAACATAGAGCCAGGAAATTAAACGGACATGTAAACCGAGATCAGAAATCAGGCTTCGTTGTACTGTTTACCTATAAGAAACGTTGACACCAGGGCATGTATAATTGTAGACGGGTTACCGGCGCGTTGGTGATAACATGCTGACTAAACGACTGATATGTAATTATCTCATGGATCGTTTTATGTTTTGTTAATGTTAAACATGTTGTTTTGTGTTGTCAAACGACGGTGTGAACGGCATTTAGGTGGAAATTCTAGCGTGGGGACGAAACAGCTTCAGTCTGATGACTAGCCGAGCCTCTCAACATCCAAGATCCACTGTAAGAGGATATGAGCGTTTCGCTGAATGGTAAAGGAGCTCATCTAATCAACCATAAACTGTTCTTCCCCATAAACATGTCAAGGGGAATCAATGCAACTAAAGTCGTTAGCCCCAAAACACAGATGTATGCAATACACGTGTTCCTTGGATATTACTCAATTCTGTTTCCTATTATCTTAAAATAAGGAAAAAACCAACATCTTCCTTGATCTTTTTCCAAACAATTCTTATGATTTTTGAAAGACTACCTCAAAATTCGCCGATGCCATTTAAAGAGCGTAAGTTAAGACCTCACAGCTAACCATTCCTTGTCAATAGAAGCCCCGTACCGCTAAAGGTAACGAGATGCAGTAATGAGTTTGTTTCGAAAGCCGCAAACAAATTGCTGTGAAACACATGCTCACAGTTATTGCGTAAACACTGACAATAGAGCAGTGTTGGTACAACCAACAAAAAGAACAATGAAAGAACAAATTTAAAAAATAAAACAAAAGTTATTTTGTGTCACAAATGCTTTGATGCCTCATCAAGTTGAGATAATCATTGGTTCTTAAAGCAAATTTCAGTGTATGTATGGGTATCAGTTTTCGTGGTGCTGGCATCGACGTCTTTAGCAGCGTCGTTGTTTGCATTTCAGCTGATGCAATTAAAACGTGGCCCCAGGTTGTACGGAGACCATACCACCGGTATAGCTACGTCTAGTCGTCAAAGCAGGAACGTTGCTAATTGCGCTTTGACTTGAGTACATCCTTCAGTAAAACATGTGTAGTTAACATGTACATTTCGCTTGAAATCTACATTTCTGACGCACGCTTTGGACGTATGGAGTGGTAGGTCTAACTTATGTTTGTCTCTTTGATGCATGTGAAAAACGTCCTACTTAAAGCCCCGACATTGAGAATCTCGTTCTTACGAAATAACATCACAATATGACTTAACTGTGCAGTAATCTCACCTGAGTAGGTAGATTCGCTGGTAAACTTGTCTCTAAGGTAATACGTGTAATTGATAGTATAAATAATAAAATCTAAAAAATATATTAAACCCCTAACAGAGTATACGTGGAGTCCTTACTATATACGTTTCTAGACTTGCCTCTTTAAAGGATAGCATAATTACAACTGAAGCTGTCTAACCCGTCACTTATCGGGACTGAAGAGATAATCCGGTTTAGGCAGCTCCCGGTTTTGACAGCTTCCACTGTACCATAATCCATGGGCCTAACCTTCGGTAAGCCTTGAAGCAAGTGCAGTTCACTGGTTTTAGTAGAAATACGGCTGAAGATGTGTAGCGCGCGAATGACTAGTCAAGTTCAAATTACGTATCCCGACTAAACTGCAACTTGAAAGATTTAATTTAAAAGATGCCAGCTCAAGTAACTTGATCCAAAGTACAGATAAACTGCTACATGTTAATTATAACGGCGGTTTAGACTTGGTTGTTGAAAGAAGAACATAAATATGATGAGTTTTTAGGAATTAACACCACCTGTGTGGAGTGAATGGGATTTGTTAGAAGATCTAATCACAGTATACAGCCTCATCCCATGATCCGTAAACCTGTCGTATCAACCCGCACCATATACAAGTATCCTAGACTGTTTTATAGCACACATGATCTTATGTTGTGATTTACAATAATTAGAATGTATACGAACATAATAAATACCCAGTGGTTTTGCCTGCATACATTTCATTCGTGTTATGAACATAAGTTAGATTAAGGATTAATGCTTTTTTCTGTTTGGGGAGAGTAAACAACCAGTATTTTAGTTATACAGGCCAACAGGCCTTGTGTTTGTGTGTTCAGTGGACATGTACAAGTACTTCCAGTTATCCGAGGTTCGTCACAACCCCTGAATGATGGTTAATATGGTATTTCCGGGTCCAGTTTTTCTTCGTGACAGCAGTAGGTTCGACAAATCAAAGTGTTGTTTTGCTGCATTTTGATTTAAAATTGTAACAAAAATCTATGTTTTCAGTTTTTCAGACTTTTATCGAAACACAAGAGCAAGACTGCCAAGCCACAAATCAATTAAAACATGTTCGAAAAAGGTAATGCGGTTGTCACTTCCATTGCAACCGTGCATGCCTCCAGGGCTGGTTCCGAGACTACATATCCTACATGGACTGTTGCTCATGCTATCACCCACTGGTCTGCATGTCCAGTCGTGTACATGTCTCTTTGATGCGTAAGGAACTATTCCGACTATTCCGACTTCAAACAACGGTCACTCACATAATGTCTCGACACCCATACAACCATGTAAAACGTGAAGATAGAAACTCACCTAATTCCTTTTTTGAAATAGGATAGGAACAGCTGAGATTCATGATCTTGAACCTGAAAGATATACCCAACCGGTGGTTTGATCCATCGTTCTGTACAGTTTCTCTGCATAGAATATCTATTTGCAAACACAGCAATCATTAATCGAAATCAGCATGTAATTTCTTACTTTGATAACAGGATCTACATTGACGGACAGCTGTGCATGTTTGTCACATCACTAGTCAAGATAAGGCTGATTTAAGGGAGGTATTTGTTCGTGGTGTCTGACTTGCCTCGTCCCGTGGTAACATGTATGATAGATGTACCTGAAAATTGTGCTCTTATAATGAACGGGAGTATCAGTGGACTTAGATGAATATAGATAATGGCGATGAGAAGTTGAAACATTGGGATATTAATACTGTACATATGCCACAATGTCAGTTTTTAACCTGCCTCAAACGCTTCTTTCTATGTCTGTCTGTCTCTCTCTCACTCTGTGTGTGTGTGTATGTATGTATGTATGTATGCATGCATGTATGTTTTGATATAAGTATGTATGCACATGTGTGTTTGAGACAGGGAGAGAGGGAGGGAGGGAGAGAGAGAGAGTATGCGCAGTGTTCTTCACTATAATTATATACTATCCCAAAAAAGAAATGCAGATGCAATTTGTTTTTTAAAAAATCTGTTAATCAACTCTTGCGTTCAAACAAGCGTCAAAATATGTAACAAAAGTGTTGGTAACATGATTTTTCACATGTTAAAAATATCGATTTTACCTGAAATTGTTGGTTTTGATGAGATTTCTTACAAGGATGAAAAAGACATCGCAACAACGAAAGAGAAATCAACTTCCAGTTGAAATTGTGGAGCAATGAACAAACACTGTCTGGTAATGAAAATCCAGATTATTTGGGGGAAATTGGCAATCATTTTGAAGGAGGGTCAAGGTCATATCACTACGCCATGTCGTGACTCTGCGACACATGGCATTGTTATTAACAGAATGCATGCTGGTGATTACCAATCTTTTGTTGCCTTAATGTTAGTCTGAGCAAGATATCACGGCTTGCGGATGGTTGCAACCAAACAGGTATAACAGTTGACTGTCCCCGTACAGGCAGACCTCGGGAGTTGGCACTGTAGTCCAAGATTGGCACATCTGGGTACTATGTTAGCGTGATTGTACAGCCACGGGTGAGATCACAGCAGCCAGTGTGCCAGTTCAAACTGTACGGAGCAGGTTGAAAAAGATTGGTTGAGTCCGAAAACCCGACGTCGGGGTCGTGCTATGTCGTCACAATCGCGCTCATCGTCTCCGTTATTAAAAAGTATCCATTTGATTGTATAGACAGTGCCTTCTTCTTGTGTGAACATTCATGCATTTGTGGACGAGTTATACATGTTTGAAAATACAACACTTTGGCAACAGATTTCTGGTCTATGCGTATCTTTCTTGGCATAGTATACTCTGGTTGTTATGGTATGTGTGTCACTACAATTGATATGTGGTCAAACTTCAAAATATTATTCAGAGATATGTAACACGTGTGATCTCATTCATTGTAGCCATAGTATCCTGATCACGTTTTGGCTCTGCTTTGTGAATCTAGACGACTAATGACTACCGGCAACTACCTGAAGTAATTAGTGAGTGTCGTTTGATCTGAGTTGGAACACTGATAGTATCTAATGTAAAACAGATGCTAATATTTTGGCATTTCACCCTTATAGTCATTTGATGAAATGAATGATTTCGCGGTCTGAATTCGCTTATAAACAGTTGGTGGTGTGGTGTTCATTCATATGCGTAGAGAGAGTGACAATGATACTTGGATGTCCTGTTCTCACCGTGGTCCAGGTGTCAGCTGATTTCCAGATAACGCTATGGGAGGAAGAGATTGCAGATGAAGAACAGGTGAGATACTGAGATATGGAAAACCAACTGTAGTCAGCACTAATGACAGCAGAACACAGTCGGTCTCGCTTTTCAGAAACACGTCTTGGTATGATCACGTTATCACAAACACATTTGTCAAAGATACATACTATCAAATGACAATTGTGTTTTTCCCAAGAGATACATTAAAATCCCCCTTGAGGAGCATTTGACAGTGCACCCCATCTGACTATGAGCTCAGTGGATTGCGACACACTGTGAATGTTGTCATGCATGGGCAGCCAACGAAAACCATGTGCCCTTAACTAGAACAGCTGTAGACTGATACTTGAACAATATATAAGCAACTAGGAGCTACAGTTGCGGCAGGATCCGCAACTTAGAAACCATGGCCCTAATTCTCGAAGCGTTCGTAACCTTAAGCATTCTTAACTTTGGTCGCAACCAATGTGTTGAGAATGAGCTAGCCAGGTCAAAGCTCACGTAAGCCTAAGATTTTGCAACTTTTCTAGTAGCTTTCGCACCTCATGTACTCTAACATAGAAAGAAGTTACGATAAATTAGGCTTACGAGAACCCTCTCTCTCTTGTGTGTGTGTGTGTGTGTGTGTGTGTGTGTGTGTATGTATATATATATATATGTATATATATATGGAGAGAGAGACACAGAGAGAGACAGACAGAGAGACAGAGAGAGAGAGAGAGAGATTCACAGCTACAAGCTACAGCGTATCTCAGCGGATAGCCAGCACTATAAAACAAAAGCAATTTTGACGTTAATCACTGAAGTAATGCTTGACAAACGTTTCACCTCTCTGTGCTGGACAGGGGCTCCACCAAGGCTGTCGTCTAGTTCCACCGTTTTGTACGCTGCCACGCCCTGTTCGTCCTGCACACAAACGCACGATGTCAGATCAGATACACCATTATATAAAACACATCCTAAACTTTCGCTGACATGATGAACATATTTCTACGTCGTCGGCGCATGACGACTGTACGTAACGACGCTCATGATGTTAATCACTGGATTGTTTCGAGAGGTTGTTTTACTGCTTAAGACGCAAACAATAAAATCAACAAAAAGGTGTACATTATAGTATATTTAAAGATTGTTGACCTCTCATACATTATCTGTAAGATTGTCTACCACAATATAATCCTGTTGTAATACTTTGTTATATGAAGAATCAGTTGCGGACATTGTTTCTCAACGCTGGATTAATCTGGATGTGACGCATGTGCCAGAATTTCCAATCCAAGGATATAAATGTCGTTAACTTCTTGGTAAGGTCATTGTCCGTATACTCCATAAAACATGACGACATTAACCCTGACCAGTCTGCCCATTGTCTGTGTGGAGAGTGACCGCGCATTGTATTACATCTAATTCATGACTAACTGTAGAACCACGTGGTATTGAGAGGATGTAGACAGACATGCAGTTGTTGACGTCAAGGTCATTATTTGATACAACTGTCGGACACAGTTGTGAGTAAATGACCGCAATCCTGGTCGCTTTTCGCAAAACTGCTGCAAGATCAGATTTTGTGGCGCCATGTTTTATTCAACACTTTAAAAGTTATAAAGAACATAAACAACTTTGCATAATACACAGGTGTTGAATTTTGTGATTGGAAATAAATATATTTGCTATTTTGCTGTTATGATTTACAATATTTCATACAAGGTAGGGGTGTGATTATATCTTTGCACAATATGCCCTGACTTGCATACATCAACCCATGTTCCCCCACGAGACACGTGAACGACTTAAACTGTCCCGGTTTGAATGTGATCCATGAAAACATATGTACTTTCAGCATAAAAAAATCACATGGTTATAGAAAGATATGTGTATCGGTTTATCTGAACAATGGTTCTGTATTTGTTAAAAAAATATACCAAATGAAAAATGGTTGTGTTCAAATACATAATTTGAAATATCAATGATACTAACACCTGTGTCCTTCCGTATATTACAAAGTATTGATGGTTTTCTATCTGTGACTCACTATACAAATATTTAATGCTTCAGTAGCGGAACTGAATTCTGACATTTAATTATCTTGACAAAATCTTATCCTGATTTCAATGGGTTCCATCAACATCTGCAATACATTTCAGTGTTTGCTTTTTAAACCTGTAATATCATACTCCATACAATTGTACAATCAAAATATGTTTTGCCAGACAGTTGCATTTGTATTAACGTAGGCCTATTCTCGTATTTATAATGTCATATATACTCTCCCATTCATACTGTCATACTCTCACATACTCTCTCATACTATAATGTCATATTCTCACATTCATATTGCCATGCTCTCACACTGATATTGTCAACTCTCATATATCCTTGTTATGCTGCTACAACAATGCACCCGACATGCTCTCACATATGTCAAGATCACATATACATTTGTCAAGATCACATATACATTTGTCAAAATCACACATACATTTGTCACATCTGAATTTCATGTTCTGTACCCTGTATTGTCATACACCAAATAAAACCCGTCACACTCTCACATATATACTGTCAAACGTTATTTTAACCTGCTTATACTGTCATACACTCATGTCACACTCATACTATATACCCATGCATATATTACCATACCATCCCACTAGACTTGTCATACACACATAGCTGCATTGGTATACTCTCACATGTGTATTGTATTCACACCTGTTGTGTCATACTATCACGATTCTAGTGAGTGAGTAAGTTTAGTTTTACGCCGCAGTCAGCAAATATTCCAGTTTTATAACAGCGATTTGTAAGTAATCGAGTCTGGACCCGACAAGTGATCAAAATTATGAGCATCGACTAACGGGATACGATGACATCTGTCCACCAATTCAGCGAATCGGACCAGCCGATCCCATTAGTCGCTTCTGACGACAAGCATGGGTTGGTGAAGATCAGATCTACCCCGGATCTTCAAGGGTCCACACTTCTAGCTTTTAATACTCTAAAGTTCTGACATGTGCATTTCCATACTCTTACGTTTCTGGTGTCATACATACGTATATTGTCATACACTCACAACCATTTTGTCATAAACTCACAACTATATGGCCATAGTATTACATCTGTATTACCATAGTCATATGTAAGTGATGACATACCCCCCCCCCCCCCCCCCCCACACACACACACACACGTCGATTGTCATACTCACAACTCTATATCAACATTTCGGTCATCACTGATTAAAGATATAACATAATTATTAACCCTACAAATACCAACCTGTGAAGTGGTGTCCCCCAGCCAGAAGTGCACATCCCACTGGTATTTGTTCGAGTTTGGCACTTGCTTTGTCTGAAACACATGGATTCAATCAGCTGTGTTACATAACAATGCCATTGTGGCAAACACAGAACACTGGATTTTTCTTCACCATCAGCTGCTCCTCAAATATAAAGGTTCATAGAGGAACAATCATATATCTAGTGACTGAATTGTGCATAACGAACGACAGTCTATGAACAATCGAACTCGGCATGTTTTCATATTTTATATTAATGACTTTAAGATCAAAGAGGACACATGCTCTATTTGTGTGTGTAAGTGTTATACGTTTTACGCTCAGGTAAATTCGACTGAACTACATTTGACTTTTTTGAGCCCCCGTGCTCATCACTGAAGCCATTCATTGATACATTCCTATACGTGTCATCGATATTTCCCTTTTTTCGCGCTATGGTATTTGTGTTAGCGTATACTCGTACTGAGTAGCCTCTGGTGTTGATGTTTGATGTTTCTGCTCGGTTTCTATAGAATTGCTAGATGTATTTATTTCCGTGGTTATTTAGGACAGTCATCGAAGGTCATGTATATAAACAAGCCATGGACAGTGTGTAATATCATTTCAAACAAGTCATGACGGAATATAATGTTTTTTCATGATATGTGAAAACATCTTTCGCCACAAAAATCCTTTGTTCAATCTGAATGTTTAACCATCATACTAAATCTGTATCTGTACACTGCATATGCCTCTACTTGAGTGTTATATATTCGTTCAGAACACTATCAGTACAACCTGCCTCTCAATCATTACAGCAACTTTGTGTCACATCCAGCATAGATACATCCGGTTTGTGTCTAACAAGTTCCTTTAGAACATTACCATTACAAACTACAGATACGAGAGTAATCAGCTATCACCCCAGTAACAAGATCATACGCTCAGCTTTCATTGTAGATGGCAGTGTAGTGACGCAGAGTCATTTCATACACGCTTCGTGCCGTTTGCGCACCATTTATGTTCTGCACAAAATTCCTGTTTTGACACAGTTTCCTCCATCAAGACCTTATTATCTTCAATGATTGATATGTCAGCTGTGTAAATGTATCGCTAAGAGGCCGTTTACCACAGCCATTAGGCAGTTCTGATGGAAAGATCATAATAAAATCATAATCATATGAATATTGTTGAGAAACAATATTTTATGAAACATGGCGGTCGTGTAATGTGTGTAATGTGTGCGTAAAGGCTGTTTAATACTGACACGAGAATAATGAACAGTCTGACACCAAGCAAGTGACAAAATGAAGGTGCACAGTTTCATTAAGATGTGTTCATATCAGTAGCACATATTCATAACGGCCTTGGGGACATGTTGAGAATACATTCTGGAAGCGACTACTTACGATGATGGCCCTAATGGAGTTAAGGTGGCATGTGTACGGGCGTAAAGTTAACAATGTTTCACGGCTGACTTGTCCTTGGACCTAAAGATACATCTCGTCCCATTTGTTTTGAATTTAGTATTTGGTCACATGCATCACTTCCTTGTTCACATACTCTAAAAATGTTTTTTGTTATATTTCTCCAATATCTATGCTTGATACAGCTATAAGGCATCTTTGCAACTGACTATAGTCCCTTTAGAACAGTACTTTTCATAAGCGTTAAGACCACTGTGCTCAGCGGAGTTTTTGCTAGCAGATTTTTACGATGGGAGAGCGTATCCAACAGCATGTCTTGCTCAAGTGTTATTGCAGAGTGTCTGTTTCCCTCGTATATCAGAACGTTATGTGAAGCCATGTTTTTCACAGATATACATTCAGGCTTCTCACCAAACCTACTCTTTTCAAGCCGGGAAAGCAAGTCGCAGGTCAGCGTGACATTGTTGTTCAAATACTTCCAGTCTGTGTCCACGAACGGGAAGGAAAGTTAATGTTATTTATGCTTTGATATTGATATCTCCTACAGTAGAAATGCAAAACTATCTTAAACAAGCGGTTCCCGTGAGAAAATAAAATACAGTCAATTTACACTGTCAATCCCAGCCTAAACGTTCAATCTCTATAACTGTCTCCTGTGGCGCAACTTTCAAGTAACCACGCCCAATGTTTTTACATCTCAGCAAGTACTCCTCCTTTTTTTCTTTGGCTCATGGTGCTGTTATGTTAAGAATTCAAAATTGACACCAAACTGGCGTCAGTTTGCGTCTAGTGGACAGAGAGAAATGCATATAGGAAATACACATGGACAAAAGCGGATAATGATCGGAAAAATATTGCCTAGATTAGTAAACGTCTTCAGGGTGGCGCGAAATTCGTGGTAGCAGATAAAACGATGTAACTGAATCTGGCTGGGCTCTGGGATTAGGTTTTAACGACTGTACTACAAATATTACATTTTCACAATTTTTTGTATGTACACATAACGGTACGCAGGCCTCCAGGCTCATGCACTTGCTTCCTTGGTGTAGGTGGAGATAGGGTGCACTTGTAGAAACCCAACAATTGTGGGTTCGCTTCTGCCACTTCTGACCCGATGACCTTGAAACATGTCAAGGATACCGGCGGAAACTGAATGCTGACTAAAACAATCGCTGACAATTACGACCCTGTTATTGCATTGGGGAGAGTAACTGCTTGTCTTCCACGTGCTCCACCATAAACAGTTACACAGTTGTTACTGCCTTGGTTTTTCACAGTATACTATTAATGATCGGGAATCCAGTTTGTGTCTAGAATGCTGGTCGCTAGCCATCTTGGTGATAGTGTGTTCAGTGGTATGTAGAAACCCTCACTCTTGGGTCTTCAATGTATGATTTATGCCTATTTATCAGAGGTTTACCAACGGAGGACTACCAACAGACATAGACTGGAAACAATCCATTAACAGATAAAGAATGAATTCGTAGCAGATGTGTAATGTTATGAATCAATGGCCTACTGACATGTTCAGTATGAAGTAAGGACATATATCAACAGATACAATATGATACGCGCCCGTGCGTGCGTGCGTGCGTGCGTGCGTGCGTGCGTGCGTGCGTGCGTGCGTGCGTGCGTGCGTGCGTGTGTCTTATGTTACTCTGGATGATGGCAGACAAGCTCTTTTAGCTGCTGAAATATATATCAATTAAAAGAGCTTGTGATATTGTACGGCAAACACTAAATGGTAATGCGGACTCTATAGCTAGCCAGCGATATGCCAGCTATTTCACGGGGGTTTATCCATGAATCTACATGGTCGACAGAAACCAATGATTGGAAGCCATACCGGAAGTACCGACCGGCAACGATCAAAGGTGGCTGGAACTACAAGCTTGCATATCGGAGTCCAATTTCACCCCTGATTGACCTTTGATTAATATTGCCAAGAGTTAGCTTATGTCGCGAACACGTTTAGATTGAGTGTACATCTTGAAAAAAGTGTATGTAAATCTTATTATGAAATACACGTATTTGGGCGATGGGGTAGTCCAGGGGTTATAGAGGTCGGTCGTCAGACCGGGGGAGCGGGTTCGATTCCCCACAAGGGTGATGCCCATTTCTGGTGTCCCCCGTCGTGATATTGCTGGACTATTGGCAAAAGTGGGTAAAACCAGATTCACTTACTTTCTCATTGAATGTATTTGTGTTATCTGTTACGGTATTGCATTTAGACAACCTGTAATATATATATTTTAGGTGTATATTGACTTGATGCATCGCATGTATAGTGTGTAAGATTTTTATGTCATGCATTATTGATGTACATTCTCTTGTATAATCTATTGTGTATATGTACGTATTCTATCACATTGTATATTTGACCTGTCAAGATCCGGGTTTGAACTGATCTGTATCACCGAACGCTTGTCGAACTGACAAACAGGGTCGTGAGGTCAGGTTTGTTGTCTTTGCTGCTTAGACTGATGCTTATGTTATTGACCAATGTATTGTCTACTCCAAGTTTGCTACAATTGTCCGTCTTATAACGGGGATGTTGCTCAGTTAAACAACAAATGATGCTTTATGTAAATTCTGTCATGACAAATGCCATAACCCGAAGTGATCAATACATGATACTCGTTCATTTACATGCTACATACTAGTATTATAACGCACGTATGGCGTATCATGTGTTATACTTGGGATTACGCTTTCTTAGTAAAGGTCCACGGAAGCCGCGATACCTGAGCGGGTTAGGAGGCTGACTTGTGCACTGGTCATTTGATGCCTGACTCTGAGGGTATGGGTTCAAATCCTGGATGGGACTCAACCCAGCAGCAGGAGAATCTGTACTTTACCGAGGAAGTGTAATCCAAAATAGAACATATGTTACATTTGACTACTTTCTAAATGGCAGTGTATATCTACATAGCATAATACTTTTAGATGAATGTGTTGAATGAATGAATGCAAACCAGATCCAAGGCCATCTGGTGTAAATGATATACAGATATAACTAGACATGCTTACTAGCTGTAGTTTAATCCCCAGCAGTAATAATGCATGGTTCGTTTCATGTGAATATGCACGGTAATATTGACATTACGAGTAATGTTTTCCGCTAGCAAGCTGCCGATACTCCAGCTATTGATGTCGGTCGGTAAATCAACGTTTCTGGGTATATTAAAACAGTGAAAGACCGCATCAGCAATGATCTACCCCCAAAGTTAAGTTGTCAAGCAGTAGCAATTCTAGATTTCTCTCTATATTCACATCCAGATTTACTCCTCAATCCACTTTGAATGATATTCAGGGCACCAGTACGATGTCTCTTTTCGGATGATACAGTCACTCAAACACGATTTGTTTCCACCCATTGGTTCATAATCATTTCAGTTGAACATTTCATATGTGGGTTGTTTAAGGGCCACACAAGAACACTCTTGTGTAGCGTTAGGCCACTATCAAATACCATAAATAAGTTGGTTCATTGTGTGGGGCGGACATGTCAACCCTTCTCTCGACCACGTGTCATCGCTGATCTTCAGTGGTTAACTGACAGTTAACTTTCACCACTTTACGCTCAAAGGAAAACTGTTTCACATCAGTTAAATTTTGTGAGGGTTGGCGTTCTTTGTTCAAATGTCAAGCTCACCTTCAAATTTGTGTGCACAACAAAAACGAGTCCTACTAAAATTAAATAACAAAGTAAAGTTGTCCAAGAAAAACGAAAGGATTAATCAGAAACACATCTTATTTCTTTGACGTCACCAGGACTTTCCTCTCTACTGGACATCCTTGGTGGTAGAGAACCCATGAATACTTACACTTAATACAATGTACGAGTCTCCAGTGTAGAAGGTGCCATATGTTGAAACATCCTGTGGTACCACCTTCAGTTTCTGAAACAAATGAAGACATGTTTGAGAATGAAGTCGAACGTGCGTGCGTGCGTGCGTATGTGTGTGTGGTTGGGGTTAGGGAGGGGGTTACAACATGCCACAGACTACAGGTGTTGTTACCGTTGTTAACGTTCGAGAAAGAAATACTGCCCGCATGATCTACAAGATCACCATCAGCGTTAAACAAATCAGATGGCACTTGTGAGTTCGTGACTGAACATATCTAATCTACTAATCCGGATTATAAAAGCTCATAAACCCAACAGAAATGAAATGTCATGTAAATGTCATTTTCGTTGCCCCAGATCCTGTGGACATTACCACGTAAATGTTTTGAATATATTCGAGTTTGACACGGATTAGTGATGATACAACACTGCGATGACTTCTACCATATCTGCCTGTTATTTTGCAGATGGATATTTGACTTGCCTGTGGATGTGTTTGTTGGCAGGTGAGGTAGTGTTTTGAACATTTTCCAGTTTGACACCGACTAGTGATAATACAACGCTGCGATGACTTCTACCACATCTGCCTGTTATTTTGCAGATGGATATTTGACTTGCCTGTGGATGTGTTTGTTGGCAGGTGAGGTTCTCTCACCTGATTGTATGGACACCTGATATCATGAGTATTTGGCAGTGATTCACAAACACACTGGCTGAAATTAACCTGTGTTCTAGTAGAATAACAATTAGTTTCAGCGACAAGAAAGAAGTGAAGGTTCGTGATTTTTTTTATTGTTGCTTTCATATTAACTTCGTTGAGGGCAAATGAAGAGGTTAAGTGTCTCGAACCACCCCTTACACGTCTCTGACAATTTTGAAAAAGTGAGTGAGTGAGTTTATCCTTGAGCCGCAACCAGCAATATTTCAGCGATATGGCGACGGTCTGTAAATAATCAAGTCCGGAGGAACCAGTCCTGTGATCAACAACATGAGCATCGATATACTCAATTGTGATACCATGGCATGTATCGGCAACCAAGTCGAGCCTAATCACCTAATCCCGTTAGCTGCCTCTTACGGCAAGCATAGTCGCGTTTTGTGGCAAGCATCGGTTCTAACCCGGATCTTCACTAGCGTAATTATTAATAAACATACAACACACATATGTCACTAACATGGCATAACGATAAGCTATCATTCGAGAACCTGGCACACCACATACTGATACAGGGTGTCATAGAAACACATAAGCAGAAGCAATCAGAATGCCAATGTCACTGAGCATCACGTGATCACAGCACGTGCCAAACTGTTTATGAAGCTGAATGCCACCACGGGGTAATTTGCCACAAGTGATGCCTACCGTTCTCAGATTGACAGATTATGCCAGTTGTTTCTTCAAGCTGCAGTAGTACTTAACGAAACGTTGGTATTAGTTTCCACTGTCAATACATTGCTCTTGTGGAAGTGTTATACACCAAGAAAGTGTGCTTCGTGTAAATTATATAAACAAGTATTGCTCATATAGTGGGTTGTGGTTTAATTTAGTTTTTCACAGATATCACTGAAATGCTGAGTAGATAATACATTACTGACCTCCTAAAACAATAAAACATATGATATTTGCAAGGTAACAAAGGCCATCAAAGCAAAGATAAGACGCCATGCGTGTGTGCAAATAGCTTGTACTTACACTTGTAGGTTTGGGGACTTCATAGCACGTTTTTTGCTCTCGTTTGGTTCCACTAGCATTTGAAATGCAGTTGAATTTTTATTCTCCTTAGCTATGGACAATACCGACAACAAAGTATTCTTTATATTGTAAAGGATTCTTTGAAGAGAAGTGCTTTCTCTTCTTATAGTTCATTTTGTAAAGTATTGTTTGAAGGGGAGAACGTTATCTCCTTAGAGTCTGTTTTGTAAAGCATTGTCTGAAGGGAAGTAATTTATCTTCTTATTGTCTGTTCTGTAAAGCATTGTTTGAAAAGAAGCACTTTCTCTAAGAGCCTGTTTTGTAGAGAATTGTTCGAAGGGAAGTACTTTCTCTTCCAATAGTCTATTTTGTAAAGTATTGTTCGAAGAGAAGTACTTACCCTTCTTATGATAATCTCTTTCGTAAAGTATTGATTGAAGGGAAGTACTTTCTCTTCTTATGTAACATCACAGGACTCATACTTTGGCCAGTACTTACACTCTGAGTTGTCATTCATCGAACAAAGTCGAGTAAGTGTACAAACAATATCGGAAATATACCACTGCTTCTGGGCACCTACGAAACGTGTGGTTGTACTTTAATTGTTATAGTTTTCATATTGTTGTTTCAGGGTTGCCGCGTCTTCTGATTGTACACAAGCTCCCTATATTTATCTAGGAATTAGACAGATCGGTTAGCTATCTGTATAAATTGCTGACTGTGTGTTATCTTGCCCGGTCGTTGCTCATAGTATCAACCACTGGGTTGTCTGGTCCAGATTGGCTCAGGTACTGACCACTCATTCTGACTGCAGCGTTTTACCGACAGTCGTGTGAGCCTGTCAGTGGAACTGGTTACTGAGGGCTGATTGCTTGTGTATAAGGGGCAGTGTGGGTAGTTGTGAATAGTGCCACCTACAACATCATCGTGTACATTGCGTAGATCGATGCTCATAGTGTTGATCACGGGATAATTTCTAGGCCGGCATTTCAATCGTTATTGCTTAGTGTGTTATAGAAGCCTAATTACAGGTAACAGCTGAGTGAGATGAATACATATATCCAATTAAGCATCAAATTCCACAGAAACATTCCCAATAATGTCCCGTTTCCGTCAGGACAATATTGTATGGAATAACGACAATGCATATCTGGGCACTGAAATAGAGAATGGCGACCACCAGGGGACGGGTTTAGGTCAGTTGATAATGAATCTTCCTGGAACATCCCCAACTCTTACCAGACTGTCCATCATGCGTCAGTTTCCAACATTCCACAATTATCTTCACAAAATATCTGTTTGTATACACTAATCAACAGTAACATTCTGGAGTAAGCATTGAACGCTTGGTCGATATCCTGGCTGTGCCATACCGACAACAGATTTTTGTTGTTTTTCTGATGAGGGAAATTAATGGAATCAAACACGGACCAGATGGCTCAGGTCAGTACACACATGCACGCACGCACACAGGCATGGACGGACGGACATACACACGCATGCACGAACATTGACTGCAAACGTCGCTGAATGCAATAATCTTGATGACTCCAACTCGCGTCATGTGACCTCAATACAAGGGTACAGAGAACATGAAGACTCAACAACCGTGTGCTATTTACTGGTCTGGTGAGTCATTCAATGTGTCTAAATTAGAGGATCTTTGCAATAAGGGCAATTATTTATAGCTGGACAGACTCCTTTTTTATAATGTCGGGACACAAAGAAAGCCAGTTTGGTGTAAATCCTTGAATGAAACGAAATGAGAACTCCCAGCTACCATCCTTCCACCTTCACGATTAAAATATTGTACATTTAATATCGACCAAATTACCTGGTACTACACATAATATGGGATTCTGCATGTCTTATGTTACTTTTACTTTGAATATATACTACGCAACGAAAGACAAGACATTGTGGTGTAGCCTAGTGGTTAAAGCGTTCGCTCGTCAAGTCAAAGACCCAGGTTCGGTTCCCCACGTGGGTACCAAGTGTGAAGCCGCCTTGGTGCTGCTGGAATTTGCTAAATCGGGGTAAAGACGACTCACTCACTAACGATATATTATCACGACTGTTGTCTGGAACTTCATTTACGTAGCCTGGCATTCAATGCACAAATGTCATTACCCAGTGGAGCTTCTTAAATATCTGTCCTTGATTAACACACAGACATACTTCTGTGACACCGACTCCAAATCGGTTAGGAGCACACTTATAAAAACACGTGGAACGCAGGGTCGGTAATTGTAAAAATGCATCACTGTTGGGACCGGCAGTCATAGCTACTGTTTCCATCGTCGTCACTATCACGATGAAAAGACCCACAAAAAAGTAACTCGGCAACTCATCTCGCGTGTGCAGTGGCATCGTTGTTGCTGCACGCCACGAAGATCACCAGCTGTCATGCATAGACGCCGTGTGAATCATAGACAGTCCTGGTAGCTTGGGCTTGTCTATATCCTGCTTCACCATGTCAGTTGCACTGTTCCAGTGTTATACTGAATATGCATGCTTGCGATAGATTGCATGTCAATTTCCGCAGACTGGGACATGTACCTTTCACGTAGCGCACGTGATGCGCACATGGGAGATGAGAGAGCTGCTGATCTTTTAAACCAATAAACAAATCGTGAAAATGCTTGCACTGCCACAAATGGCTTATTTTACTGTGAATGCTAATAGATTAGCTAATGATGTCACTAAAATAAACAAAAATAAAATAAACAAAAAAATGTAATAAATGTTTGCAAAAATGCCAGATTTTGTCGATGGAACGCCCGTCATGTAATTATGTAAATCATGAAATCAATCTGACAGTATCATTTATTCTGACAAGAACAATTTTCGGCGTTTTTCAATACAAGGTTACATGTATTGGTGTATTTCAGAAAAAAATGAGGAAGTCCTTGTAGGTTTTGATACATGCTTTCATAATCACTCAGTTACCACGGTTACAAGACTGCAAGAGATCAAATAACAGTAACCGTTGTAATTAATATGTTGTCTTGTTGTCTAACTTGGTATTTGTTTCTGTTGGTTTACGTCCATGCTGTTATTTCATCACACTGACGTCCATTCAGTCTTTAAATTGTCAGTGCATACATTATCGCAATACACGTGGCAAACACTGAGCCAACGATCCAGTGACGCGCTTCCTCATACCTTGCACGAAAATCAACATGCAAAGGTCAGTAACAAAAGAGTTTATTAACTTCCTGTACACGATCAAGATAAACAACAGCCGGGAATGGCTTCGGTTACAACTTGTTGCACATCGTATGTCCGGCCAAAATCGACTCGACAATTCGGAATAGCCCGACAAGAGTAGAAAATTTGACGATGTCAAATATTTATCGGTTACAGCGTTGCTGAATAGGCTTAATATTCGTGTATATGTGTAATGGCTGTTAGCATTATTTAACGTTTCATATAATGAGACACCACAGGGATATGATGTCAGTTGTTCGGTAACACCCACTTTATTGAAATATTTGAAATGCTGAATTAGACATTATACCGCGTAAGTCTTCAAGCAAAATGATTTGAAAGAAACATGGATGTATGGCGTAATACAAATGATAAGTTGGCACTGCATACAACCACTCAGGTTGGTTGAATGTGCCTTGACAGCATTCGATTCCTTCTCCTTTCTCACAACAATCTGTTGCAGAATGTATTGGGCATTTTGACTGCAGGTATAAAGTATCACCTCCATAGCCACAGTTACCTGAGGAACAACGATATTACCACAAGTTGTATCTGGATATCGTAAATAATCTGACAAATATTACAAGCGTTTAGATATATCACAGTCAAGTTCGTTGACATTTACTCTTGAGCTATGCTTCAACGGAAGTATTTTTTGCGTTTATATATCAGATGTTATTAGATTTCCCCATCACATACACATACACATACACACATATGGATTTACATGTGTATTGGAATATTTCCTATTTATAATACACACACTCACGTAGAAATACATAAAAGATTGCCATATATAAGAAAGGGGAAAATAGTGTTGAAACATACATGAACTAGATATCAGTACTACTGATAGGTGTAAGAGAAAATGAAAACACTCACATGCGTTTTATTGAAACTAACATGTAAACGAATGTATGAGGTACGTTCATCAGGACATACTCTTCCAAATAAGAAACGCATAGTGGTCTTTCACTAATTTCGCTGTATAGAAGACCAAATGCCTGTTCACATTGTATAGCGTATGGAGAGCTCAGTAACTGAATCTGTTGGGCGTAGTCTTCAGAATCTGTTGTGCTCGCTCTGAGACCCCAATCATGCTCTGCAACGTCTTGGCATGCACTAAATAAGTCTTTGAATTCGACCTTCTGTAATTCTGGCCCATTCCTCTAGCAATGCATGCGACGTTGATCTAAAGTCTGGGGCGGGTGTTGACCTATACGTCGGTCCATGACATCCCACAAATGCTCGATTGGGTTGGAAGGCCATGGAATCACTGTAATAATCACATGCTAGGCTGTGTGGATATCTGCATGTAGGATATATTTTCCCACACAAAAATATCGGTCATCCTTGGCGTTTTGTCGGCGACAGACATGCTCCCTGGTGTCATGGAATTGAAGCAGAAAGCCTGATTCGTCAAGGAACATACACGTGGCCAGTTTTGTGGAATCCAGAATCGAATGTTATTGTCCCACTGGACCCATCGACGCCCTACACGTTTCTTCTTTGAGAGAGTATATTAAGAAATTACTCTAAAGAAGTGTTGTTACATTTATGAGAGATACGGTAATAACTTATAAATGTATTGTTTCGTCTTTGAAAGAGTATTTTAAGAAATTACTCTAAAGAAGTATTGCTACATTTACGAGAGATACAGTAATAACTTAAAAATGTATTGTAAACAAAATGTATTCTTCGTGACATGTTCACTTAGTGTGTCTGTTGAAGTCACTTGTCATGGTATTTTGGAATTTAGCAAGTCTCGACATTTCCTGTATTTCACTGACATACAATTTCAACAACACTAAGCTGTTCACATGCAAGCTATCAACAAATTACACTTACCTATTTCAACAAGGTTATGAGTAATGTTGCAACGACTTCACAGGGAAATGATCGCCATTTTAGACCCTTAACTATAATGGTAAACATTTCCCCATCACATAAACATCACCAACTGATGCCTCTCCGTCGGCGACCTCCTCGTAACATATGAACACTGTCGGTTTTACGGGGTTTTGTCAGAATGTATTAGGTGACCGCTCATCTGTTTCTTCTCATGCGGCACCGACAACGACAGTATGACGACCTCCCCGACAGCTATGATGTAACTTCAGGCACAGAAACGACCCCGGTGCGACGCATGCAGATTCTCATACTTTCATATGAATTATTTTCCTATAAATGTCATGACGCTCTTTACAAAATCTAAATTCGGCTTCGCTATAAATAATAAAAAATACTTAAAAACCCCGAGAGAAGCATCCTATGTATATTCTAAGTTATGCTATTCGTAACGCTAAATAGACTAGGAAACTGCGAGAGCGAATTATAGTTGTACAGTCTCTAAAAGCATAGTTTCTGAATACATAACACAGATGTTAATTAAATGCTGCATTAGTTGACAACATATTACATATATTGATAGAAAAAACGTTGCAGATACTAAAATCAATAATTCTGTTTGTTATGCTGAAGCGATAACACATATCAGATGTAAACGTGAGAGGTGCGACATCCTTTCCCGACAACCAAACTGACGATAGCGCACTGCTGTTGCTTTCTGTAAATCATTGTAGCAGGCCTGCAATATTTTATAGTAATGGAAACATGTGGTCGCTGTCTGCTTTTCGCTAGTCATATCGACTGAGATCGTAGTGACAAAACCTATATATTGATATAACTATATCAACATGGCCTTGAATGACTTGCACCAGTCCGGGTTCTGTTCCGGAAACTGGAGCTAGCTGCTCCAGTATAATATACAGGACACAGTGTTTATGTCGAACTCAATGGGGCCACTTATTTCATTCGTTGTAACCGTAGTTGTTTATAAACAGTTCGACAAAACAGTGACAGAGATCGTGAAAATGGTCCAGCATATTTGTTGATTCGTTACATAGTTTGTAGTGCGTGATCTGAAGGTAATTTGTGTGACACAGTGGAGAGGAATTGTTTGGACTGTATTTTGTCTGACTGTCACTTGCAACATCTATGTGTGATGTATCTATTTGTATACATTGATGGAAATTTGATATACCCTCTTTTCTAACTTAACTTCACATAATTTATTTATACATTGTAACAGGTGTTGTGCCATCTAACCACGGCGATAGGTACGTATAACTTCTTGTCGTGGAGCTACAACTGCGGGCCTCACTGCACTGTACCGTTGTTGCGTAAAACCGCAAAAATAATATTACGATTGTATGGCGTCGGTCTTATAACAACAGCGTCGAAACCAATTTGGACATGAAAGGATGTGTCAACCAAGTCAGTGAGCCTGGCCACCCGATCCCGTTATTCGCCTTTGTCGACTAACATGAGTTGCTGAAGATCAATTTTAACCTTGATCTTAACGGGAGGGCTACATCATAAGGAATACACTTCACAAATCGTCGTCAAGGAGCGTGGAAGGGAATCCATGAAGTATGGCAAATTGTGGTGATGTTTAGCTAAGCACCCTAACTAGAAATATGCTCGTCACATTATCAGGTGCATGTCATGTAAATAATATTATCAAGTAATAGACTATTTTGCTGGGCCTCATCACATAACATGGCTATTTCGTTACTGAGATAAGGTAAATACCACAACTAAGACAATTGCCGTCCATTGAGAAACGTACTGAACTATGTTGCCATAAGAACTATACCAGACCTGCCGTTCTTCACATTTCTCATTATCCTCTGAGGACACCAAACAACATTTTTCTGGCACCATCCGAAAAAACTTGAAGTTGTAAAAGTAAATTTATCCCATACAATGTCATCCCAGTTGGTTTATTTAAACAGGGCATGGTCGGGTGGAGAATGAGAATACCTCCTTCCAAGATCCAAGACTGTGAAAAGGTTCTTCGCAGCCATCACCAAGCTGAATGAAGGTGACATGTTGTTTCAGGATCATCTCCTGAATGTAGGTGGGGACTTGGAGGAATATGATCAACGAGAACAATAACAATACTTCAGAACGACCTGCGGTCAACTGTTGATCAACATGACCATTGAGAGTTGAGTCTGGGATAGTTCAAAGAAGACTTATCCTGCAAAGGTGGCGGAAACTCTTCAAAGAGGGAAGTGTCAAGGCAACATATCACTGCTAGTAATGACGAAGATTGCCTCTGTGTCTCCTTCACGTATTTGTGGAAGCAGTTCAGAAATATTAACGCAAGCTATCACCTTGAGATCATTCAACAGCGTGTATTTTGCACATTTGCGTCGTGCAAGTGAGAGCCTAGTATTTCCCAGTGGTGACAACTTAGAGAAACATTTCCCAGTGAGACACCTGCACCTCAGCCTAGCAACAGGCATAGTATTGGACGCGACAAACATTCCTATGTGAAAACGTCGACAGTGAATTGGAGGATGTTGGGAAGATGTAAAGGGTGGAAGTAATAATGTGGGCGGTTCTTGAAAGGCAATGGACGAACACTAATGCACGAGACGTTTTTATGGATGACTACTTATTTGTAAAACGTATTTCTAAAAAATAGTCGTTACCTACATTGCCATTTTGCGTATGTGTGTGTGTGTGTGTGTGTGTGTGTGTGTGTGTGTGTGTGAGTGAGGGAGAGGGGGAGGGAAAGTATATACTCAGTGTTCTTCACGATATATACTCCAAAAGGAAACGCATGGGCGATTTGTATTTGTATAAAATCTGTTAATTACCTATTGTTTGCAAACAATCATCAAAATATGTAACAAAAGTGTTGATAACATTCTTTTACACAAGTGCACAAGTTAAAAATCGATTTTACCAGTTCTGGGTTGCTATTCGATTCTTAAAATGACAAAGTGGTGCGAGGAATCGCCCATGTGAAGTTAATGGTTGTCAAAATGAACTAACATGTTGCAACGGAATACATCACATTCTCTCCTCATTCTGTGTCTATAGGAGATAAAAAACGTGCTCCATCCGTGTTCGCCACACGTTTCGGAGAGCACTCTGGACATGAACACGTCTTGACATCTATACAAGACATACGTCTTGACACCTATACAAGGCATATGTCTTGACATCTATACAAGGCATACGTCTTGACACCTATACAAGGCATACGTCTTGACATCTATACAAGGCATACGTCTTGACATCTATACAAGGCATACGTCTTGACATCTATACAAGGCATACGTCTTGACATCAATACAAGGCATACGTCTTGACATCTATACAAGGCATACGTGTTGACATCAATACAAGGCATACGTCTTGACATCTGTACAAGGCATATGTCTTGACATCTGTACAAGGCATACGTCTTCAACATCCACATGGATATGTCCGTCGTCAGTGTACGAAGACAGGGCCAACATTAACGTCCTCACCGGTCGTGATATGTTAACAAGCAACGATGTGCCTGCAACATACAATCTCACCCATCTGACTGTCATCCCAACAAGCTATATCAGAATGTTATTTACTGTTGAAAGGAACTATAGATTTGTATCAGCCCTTATTAAATTGTTTGAATCGATACAATGTATATTTCTATCAATGTAACTTGGTATAGAATTCTCAACACAAGCTGGCGTGTTTGTGTACACAAACCACGAGCGAGAAGTGAATGAATGACATTCTTCAATACTGAGGTTATTCGATTTCATTTTTAACAATACACAGTTTTGTGCAAACTAAGCATTTTTTAAGGATTTGGTAGTCGTATCATTGAATATATACAAATGTCAATGCACATTTGAACATTATCGGACATTTACTTTAACCATGACATGTTGGCGCTGAATACCATGTCAAACCGTCATGTCATAAATGAGGAAACGCGTTAATGCTCGCTTTACATATAGATTATGCTTTATCAGGTTAACATATGCTATGCGTGTTAATACACCGAAGAAACAATAACAACGAAAACTGTTTCCTTCGAATGGTTCCATTTACCGCGTGCCTTCATTTAATCCTCTATACGCCAAATATCAAATTTCCTGGAAACGTAAGCAGCTGTATTGATGTATGAGACAAATGTGAGCATGATTCACATATGTGTATTGATTCATATATGCTGATTAATTACAATAGGCAACTAGACTCAGTACGTATATAAAGTGCCTGGTGAATCACTAAGATAATATTGGGGTATATTAAGGGTAACGGATCCTTCCAGCTTAAAACATTATTTCCAACATGTGACAGGTGACATGTGACTGCACTATGTCCATTGTATACGCCATCGTATACGCCGTGCTAGATGCTCCTTTGATAGCGTGACTGAACTGTGCATATAGTATCAGGTAATCTGTATCGGTTATTTCAGGCTCATCGGGATTATCCGGATTTTCATAATCCATCACCACACTGTATAAATAACGCATGAACGCATGCACAATGATCACACGTGAAAAACGGAATAAATGCCCACCTCAATCCTCCATATTTCTAATCCAGGTGTTTGGCCAGCTTTTGCAAATGCTTCGTCATACGCTGCCATGTTGTTTTCAAATCGGCACACATGTATATCCAGTCACCTGGTGTCACTGTTTATCAAACTGCAATGAACATGACATGTACTTGTTCCGTTGTCGGTATAACCTAGTCCGTCGGCAATGATACCTCGATGACACAGATGAACAGTCACAAATTTGAATATTCATGGTAATGAGCACGTGTTGCCTCAACTACTGGCTAGTATATTTCATGATGAGTAATATGATCGTGTGCATTGTCTCATTTAAATACGTGACTATCACGTTACTGACTGTATGTGTAGAAGTGACTATGTCAGTCGGATGTCCTCTATGTAGCACATAGTGACAGCCTCCCGAGAGAAACGGTATGACCGATGTGAACACACGTGGGTTTATGGCACTGCATTGCTTCTTCTGACTTGTGATTACGATTTCCAACTTAACCTTCAGCGTTTAATCTGTGTTCGTGGACGTCTTCATTATTTTTTGAAAGCCTTCCACGTGACCTTTGGAAACCACTAGTGCTTTCTTTAAGCCTTTCTCGTGAATCTGTGGAAATCATTATCATTTTCTGAAAGTCTTGCTCATAACTTGTGGAAATCATTCGCTTTTTCTATAATCCTTGCTGAATCTGTGGAAATCATGTTTTTTTCTGAAAACCTTCCACATGACCTATTGAAATCTCTAGTATTTTCTACAAGCCTTGCTCCTGAGTCTGTGGATATCATTATTATTTTCTGAAAGCCTTCCTCATGCCTGTTGGAAATCATTAGTAGTCTCTGAAAAAGCTTGCCCATGACAACTGGCTACAAGAATATCCATTTTGTGGTGAAAACAACGAACTAAACATAACCCGGGACTCGAACCAAGGATTATAGGTTTCGGAAGTAACCTGGAAGCCTTTGTAGAACACTGAATCGGGGCTGAGATATCGGAGAACAATGCGTTGTGTTAGAGATGTTGTTGGACAATATGGTGATGCTAAGATATTTCAGGATATTGTGATGTAGGACAATATGACGTGGTTGAGGTATTGTAGACCGTGTATTGTGGCTAAGATATTTCAGGACATTGCATTGTGGCCGAGATGTTGTTTGGCAATATGCCGATGCTAAGATATTTCAGGACATTGTGTTGTGGCTGAGGTGTTGTAGGAGAATGTGTCGATGCTAAGATATTTTTGGACATAGCGCTGTGTTTGAGATATATAGGACAACATGGCGATGTTTTAGGTAAATATGACCAAATGTAAGTCAAAATGGCGACGCTAAGATATTTAAGGACATTGCGTTGTGGCTGAGATTGTGCAGGACAATATGGCGTTGCTAAGATATTTCAGTACATTGCACTGTGTTTGAGATATATAGGATAATATGGCGATGCTGTAAGGAAATATGACGATATGTAGTTCAATATGGCGACGCTAAGATATTTAAGGACATTGCGTTGTGGCTGAGATTGTGCAGGACAATATGGCGTTGCTAAGATATTTCAGTACATTGCACTGTGTTTGAGATATATAGGATAATATGGCGATGCTGTAAGGAAATATGACGATATGTAGTTCAATATGGCGATGCTAAGATATTTCAGGCCATTGTGTTGTAGCTGAGACGTTGTAGGACAATTTGGCGATGCTAGGATATCTAGCAACATCGTGGTGTGTTTGAGACGTTGTACGACAACCTGAGGTCGCTGACAAATGTTTGGACCATGCATGGAGTTCTACTGATACTGTCAATGCCATGAAGTTACAAGCAATACGGCAGACCACCAAAGGCTATACATCGAGTTGTAATGTGTTCCGGCAGACAGACAGATGTACCCAACTGCTGGTAACATGTTTCTGTCTGTCGGCGTGGCACTAATTAACTACGTGTATATGACATCTCTAATGCTCCTAGCAATGTTGTGAACCGTATTCACTCTAATAAACCCCATAACCTGCAGTACAACGCACTTTTGAAAACATATGATCGTTTGTTATTGAATCACATGTGGCCAATACACTGTGACAGCAAAACACCCCTGTACGTGACATGTTTATCCATATCAAGCCATGAGTTTTAGTCAGTGTTCATCCCTCCTGACTGAGGCCGTGCAGTAATTAAAAGCTGCTTGCACATCACATTTTCCAACAACTGTTACCTTCACACAACACCGGGTCGCATTATATTACCAACCAATATATAAAGTGGTTCTGACTTTCTCTCTGATAATGCCAGTCAAGGATATCTTTCCCTTTCGGCTGACCCATATTTAACTGGTAAGTCACCGCATTGAAATCAGCGCATTGTGGTATTGTAGATTTAGCTGATGCGGTATTATCTATCATAATTACTTATAATGACCTATATATATGACAATATGTATCATATATGTCGTTAGTAATATAGAAAAAAAACCCCCACATATGCCGTGTACACAAAGATGGGGGAAATGGAGGCAAGGTTTGTTGGAGTATATGATATTTCCTGTGGCTGTGGAAATCCCTTTCTTTCTTACATTTACCCGGGTTTGTTACATAATTGTTTGAGAAATAAAAATAATAAACCAAACACAATTGCAATGGTTCCATACCAGTTTACTAGATAAACATGATAATATCTATTTTACCGTTATGTTTCTATTCTTCTACAAAAATTGTAAATACATTCATGACATTAACACACTGACATGTCAGAACAATGACGTGTTTCAGAGATGAATTCAAATATACAAGAGAGACTGTATTTATTCATGTACTAACACAGGAAGGTTTGTCTGTGTAATAGGTTTCAAATCGGACACAAATCGGGAAATAACTCGATAGAAATAATACGATGGTATATAGGTAAATATGAGCATTCTTGAGAATAAATCTTGAAGTGTGCTCAAATCTGCAGGTACATGTTTATTCTTACAGGAATATTTTGTCAGTTGTCTGAAACATGTTGTATGTGTCACGGATATGCGCTGGAAGATTGTGTCACATGATAACGAAACTGTTGCTGATTCAACATCCAGGCAACAGATCCTCCTGTTCCCGGGTGGCGGGTACCAGGATGTAACTAGGGGTTGTCCAGTGAACGTTAAAGATAAACACAAAGACTTGTGCATTTCCGCTAAAGGGAATCCAGTGAACATCTGTCAGCACTTACGTTATGAGCTCACGATTCCGGATGTATGCAGAGCTCTCTGGAACTTGTCAGCCATACAACAGTTTATAATCAAGTAGACATGATAGGAACACATGCACTTGTCGTCGTCCATCATTCATTGTGGATGTCAAATGCATTCTATATTGTTTTATATTATTGTATTAAAACCAATAATCAGTAGCAAAGGAATGTCAAAGATAGTGCGTACTATCTGAAGATAGTGCATTGTGGCTTAAGAAGGCGTCCTTAACACTGTAGAATGTCACAGTGCACGCACAAGGGTGAGTGAGTGAAATGTTTTTATGCGATCGAATATATTGTGTCACTTGCAATATGGTGTACCAATCTTACAATTCTCACTATTTTGCTCATTTAGACGCCCGGGTATCTCTCTGGGTGGCCGGTAGGGTAGCATAGTGGATAAAGCGTTGGTTCGATTCCCCACATGTGTACAATATGTGATGCTAATCACGTAATTGTCAGCCAGTAAATTTCCTTTACATTCAGTTCCCACAACAGGAAAGCTTGCAAAACTATTAGCTGAGATATGACAACACATGCAGTTATGTGTATGTCTACACTGCATGTTGAAATTGACAAATTCGCGAAGAATCCAATATCACCAGTCTGTTATGGACATATATATAGTTGGCAAAGGTACGTGTTTGGACATTTGTGCTTCATTCAAGCTATCAAGCTACATATCATGAAATTTATGCTTGTATGAATGAGGAAACCTGTTAAGTATATTATTAATGCATCATGTACATGCCAGATCTGTGTAGCCCCGGTGTTTAGAAACAACTCTGTTGTGTGGAGTTTTGTTAGTGGCGGTCTCAAATCCCCATATCCCCCATCCCCCGTCTTGAATATTTGACGTCGGTAGCAAGAGTGGATGGAGTACGACAAAAAACAACACGCATCCTCTCGTTATATGTTCATCGTCATGAACTGCTGGAACGTAACATTACTTTTGTTTGTAAATATCCCTGAAATATCAACGTGTAAAGCGTCAGTGTTGAATCCTTATACTCTGAGTGAGTTTAGTTTTACGCCGCACCCAATTTTATGATAGTTATATGGCTACAGTCTGTAAATAATGGAGCCTGGAGAAGAAAATCCAGCGATCAACAGCATGAGCATCGATCTACGCATTTGGGATACCATGACATGTACTTGTTTAATGGGCATTCTAGAGGTTGGTGCGTCAAAAATGAAACATAGAGGTTTATGGATTACAACCTGCTGTTTATTAGGTTGAGCGACGTTTCGAAGAAGATTCTTACATCGTTATCACAGTTTGCTTGATAACGATGTAAAAATCTACATCGAAACGGGGCTCAATGTAATAAACAACAAGTTGTAATCCATAAAGCTGTATGTTTCATTTTTACCATAACATGTGTCAACCAAGTCAGCGGGCTTGACCCAACGATCCCGTTAGTCGCCTCTTGCCACAAACATATGTTACTGAAGGTCATTTCTAACCCGGATCATCACGGGTTGCGAGTATTTTGAAGTACTGTCAACTGAAATAGTTAAGTTTGGCAAAAAAAAAGCATTTTATTTAGAATGAAAGAATGAAAGGACATTGAGATCAAAACGTAATGTAACATATGACTTTGTCAGATCGGTGTGATTCCCAAACACATGTATGTAGAATGTCTCTTCTTTGATTGCATAACTGTCTGACAACCATGGTGTTTGTGTGCACACGTTTTTGGTGTCTTATGTAAGTTGTGTGCAAACGATTATACATAACTTCCATTGGAGTGTAACATAATTAGACACTTAAGCACAAGCGCTGTGTTGCACACTCAAGTGTGATGCTTCATCCAGCAGTGAGTAGTTTCCTCGTTAGCAGCTACTGATAGTACGACATCAAAGTGTGCGCATAGTTTCCAATTTCTGGTGTGTATATCACTGGTTTCATCCGCTTACCAGTAAAAGTATGTAAGCTAAGTTTGAACTAATTTCACAGGTATGCGTGTGAAATTATGCATGGCTTTGATGAAATTAATTCTGATGGCATTTTTATCGAGGGAGTGTTAAGGGTTCGTCTTGACTGATGAAATTCAGGTGTTTACTTGATATATAGAGATTCAACTCTGGCAGTACTGTAGCGCAGGAACTGTGTAGGATTTCGGTTTTCCTGCTTGATATGTTGGGTAGGATGCATGTTGGATGTATTAAAACTGGGGTATGGGTCCTCTATAATACTTACCTTTATCTCGTTTGCAAAGAATCTGAAATAAAGTGTGATGTTGCGGGGAACCCTAATTACTACATCCCTATTTGGGTAGTCCTAATCACTGCGTCCCTGTTTTCGAATCTACGGGTTGCCCTGATCACTATGTCCCTATTCTCGACATTACGGGTAACCTTCGCAATTCATTATGTACCCGCTCCACAGTGATGCTAAATAAACATTTCTACCACTATCACACCATGTTGTTCTTCGGTTAGAAGTCAAGGGCGCATTGTGGGGTTGGTAGGTGGTGGTCAGTCATCGTTGTGCAGTTGGGTAAGGCCAGGTCAGACACCTTTAACGGTGGCTTTTAATTCCGTTTCTTCCGGATTACGGTTTGTTCAAACATGTAAGACCAGTTCCCATGCACGGATGTTCCACGTCAGCAGTAAACATCTAAACAGCCGTGACTTGCATCAGTATCGTACTGTCTATTGATGTTTATCAACATCATATCTGTGTAGGGTTCGTCGGCTTGGTGTAACACACGCATCGATCGTTTCCAGCTTCCCCATCAAGGCAAGCTGACACAACGTGATGTAGATGGTATACTGTTAAACACCGTGTTTAACTAGACCACACGTTCACATTGGTAAACATCACACAGACATCGATGTCGTTAATGTTCTCATTTACATTCGTAAGCAACAGGAAATTATGAATGGATTTTCAAATACAAAGAACGCACACAAGAATAAACGCAAATTCCTAATTATTTGAAAGAAACGAATTGTAGATAGACCGGAAATTAGCGCCTTGTCGATCTGCTCTGTGAGTGACTGGTAGATAAACATACACATTTCAAATCTTTCATTCTGCGTTAACCCGTGATGACGTGCCTGAGTGAGTGAGTGAGTGAGAGTGTGAGTTTAGTGCTGCACTGCAATATTACAACTATGTGGCGGCGCTCTGTAAATAATCGAGCCTGCACTAGACATTCCAGTGATCAACAATATGAGCATCGATTTACGGGATACGACATGCGTCCAATCATCCGATCACTTTTGTCCCCTCTTACCACACGCATGGGTTTCCGATGGCCAAGAAAAGTTATATCGCAGCGGGACAGGCTGACCAAGATAGTGCCCGAAGTCGTTCCAAATAAAATATAGCGACAATCCTTTCCATACTCATAAAATGTCTTATTAATGATGAACATCATCATAATGATATGGCAGAATACGTACCAAGATTTAAACTTGAAGTAGCACTGTAAGGAGCCGTCATGTGACAGCCCCCGTTGTTTTCGGTTAAGCTGACAAGGAGGATGCAGATCAGGCTTCCTAATGACACGGTTGAATATTATAACACGTTCAAAGAATAACTGTTCAAATATATCACAATTATATTCACAATATTCCCTATCTCCTGACATCTTTTCCATGGCAAAGTAAGAAAATGGGACAGAAGATTGGATCTTGCAACTCGCACCACGCACCAACATCTGCCACAGCACCCCTTAAAAAATCTCAGAAAAACCCAAATCAAAACCAGTTCCCCACCTCATACAAAAAATCCAAAACGAAAAAAAATGAAACAACAAAAATAAACACTAGCAAAAATCATCTCGAAACGAACCCACTTACGACAGGACATCCCCAAACAAATAAAGAAATAACAAAAATAAATAAATAAATAAATAAAATCCAGCAAAAATCATCTTCAAACGAACCCACTTATGACAGTGCATCCGACAATGTTTACAATATTATTTACTCTAGAACCCCAAACGTTTATGAACAATAACAACGCAAATGTCCAACTCGGTGTAGTAAAACAAGGAATTAAACGCCTCCTTGTTAAAAACCATAAACGTCAATAACAGCTATACGCATAATTAGTGGAGGTTTGTGTAGCTTACTGTGCCTATTTACGAATATATTGAAACTGTCAAAAGATGTTTGGTGGAAACTAAACGCAGTGGCGCGGAATATTAGTTCAATCACGTTAACCATAGTGTATGGCACTGCGCCATGAGGTTCTGATTAGCTCCCTTGAAGATATTCTCTACAAAATGAGGCAAAACATTCAGCTGAACCGATCGACGGTCAGTTCCTGAGGGAGGGTCTGACAGCCAGGTAAGATCAGTTTCTTGGTGTACTCGTCCCGTATTTCCTGGTTACCATTAGAGCTTGCCCACTGGCATGATACAGCTTATATAATTTAGAAACGTCCATTGCTGAAGTACTGCACAGCACTGGAAAGGTAACGTAACAGGCTATATTGCAGATGTTATTTGAAATACTGTTTCAATCTAATTATTATCTAATCTAATTATTCATAAAGAAATTCCATATTATTTCTATGACACTCGAAAGTGAACGGATATATTGCTGACATATGTCAGTATTCTTCCCATGACGTATCTGGTACGTTAAGGGACAGTTGGGTAGCCTAGAAGTTAATGCGTTTCGCTCGTCACGCCGACGACCGGGTTCCATTCTCACCACAGGTACAATGGCTCATTTCGTGTGTTGCCCGTCGTGACATCGCGGTATTACGATCCCGACTGAATCATGAGCATCTGGCTAAGAATGAGAAATGACAAGGTGAGCGTTTCGTGCACCATCGATGATCACACACGCATGCAAAGGTGTTTCAAATTTCTCCCAACAATCATAGGGCCAAACGAAAGTCAAAATAAGGAACTAGACAGTTTTGGTGAAAAGACAAATTTGTTCTCTCCTTGCATAAAATCTACGGTAACCTCCAACAGGGAATGTGAACATAAACGTTCACGCTGCGTGTTTTCTCTATGTGTCATCAAGGTGTTATGTCGTATGTGTTTATTCAAACGTTTTCTGTGTATTACGTATTATTGGTGGTAATATCTGCCACTTTGCTGAGGCCTTGGATGCTGTAGCTGTGATCATGCAACACATGAACGAGGCTGTTTGAGGTCTAGGGCATTGTCGTTTGTACCTCGAGATGAGGATCAGGTGGAATACATGTTACAGCACATGAAGCGTAGAAACGTTTGTTACGATAAATGCATTGACTCCAGCGTAAGCTGTTTAACCTCCTGCACCGATACCAGTGACGACTCATTTTAAGGAAATCCAGTCCGTTCCTGTGGTGAAATAAATTTTTTTTGCACTTCTATATTTGCCTTCTTGAGCATGTCCCGACAAAGGCCACGGGCATTGAGTCGGTCCAGAGTTTTGCCCATCTCAGATACTATGTACTAAGTCCTTGTTTTGGCATATACAAAACCGACCGCCAGATAGGGTAACCACAATTATCATCTTGTAACATTACCTGGTATGACGCCACCCAACCAGAACCATCCTCTCTCCGGACAATGGGTGAACTGTCTGGATCAAAGATACTATCCATCAATAGGAAGATCAATGTTCGGAATATGTTTGGCATCAATAAATCTGCCGTATGGCAGCACACAGACTTCATTAAATCTGTCCTCACCATCAGGTCCATCTGGCTCCTTAAACTGATGGCTCTGACAGTAATAGACAAACGTAGTCTGCAAGAATCACGAGAGTCATTAGCACATCGTTAACCTCTTTTCGCCAATTTTTCTAAACATTTTCATCTATACCTCCAATTAAACCTCTCCCACTGTAACATCCTACTTTACGGAGTCATCACACGTCATTACCGTGGCTATGTCCAGCTTCATTAGACATAAGCTTCCAGAGTGCTCTAAATTCTTGACCATATATGCGGCACCGTAACAAGCAATTAAGAATGTTTCAGTGAAGAACCTGTTATCCCAATTTCCATTAAACTCTCTACTACCGTATTTAACCAACGGGGTGTATACTCACGGTGTCTTTTGGACGCACTTATACATCATTGTGAATAGTTCAAATCACTATTGTCATAAGTGGGCAGCTGGACACAACTGCAATCATAATATCTAGGTTTTATGATGACCCAAGGTTCAGCTAACAGAAAAGATAGAGGATATTGATAATCTGAGACAGCATTAGGAGCAACGCCATTGTAAAATTTGTTCTCTGATTGCTCTTTCGTCATCATTGATTGCACATTTATGTAAAAATTCCATGTGAGTAAATCGAACATTTGTAGCTATTATATTTACTAGTGTTTTCACCCGTGCTTTGTCAACCTTGGCTCGGCTAATGTAGGAAGAAGGACCATAAGTCATGTTCGCATTTCATAGCGTCTCAGTCGGGACTGCCGGTACAAGGTCGAACATACATCGCGCCATACATCATGCCTGAGTTGTTGATATTAGTGATATTTTCTTTACTATAATGTTAGAAGTGCAGTTGAACAACATTCGTCATGTTTATATTGTAGACTTATTTGCCATAGCTGTGAGTACACTTTTACGTCTCACTTTTACCATGTTTGTGTTTTATAAGTGACGTCCTTTCAGAGATCGTCATGCGACACCTGCTGAAAAGGTTATCGTGGCTAAAATGTATCAAGGCATTAGTAAAGTTTAAATATCATAAGGTTATGGTAGAAATATGAAGGAATAAGGAACATCATGCAGTCGCAATTCCTTATTTCTCACTTCCCGTAGAATTATTCAGGAGTCAGTTGGCTTGTGCTTGCCACAGCTACAGATCTAGACTAGTGTTGTCGATACTGCTAAAAATATATAAATGTATCATATAGTACAGTGGATGAGGCTTGAATTGTACTTTCAACAGGGATGTTTTATGGTTATGGAGACGGGTTTGTATCTCTAATTACCTTTATTGAAGAACACGAACATGAAGAGGCCTACTTTATCGGAGCGTACAGTTTCTCCACAACACATGGTAAGTGGTCGGCGACCTTAAAGACCCAACCTAATCTAAACGGACATACCATTTCTCCGGAAGCGAGGAACAGTTACATATAAAGACATAAATAATATTATTTATAATTAACAATATAATAATAATATACAATTATCCTCTCGAACACGCTGTAAATAAATGTCTGAGGACACTTCCTAGCGGTAGGAAATATTACATAATATTACATAATCGCAATGAAATGTCTGACTGGGACTGTAACATAAGACATGTTTGTTGATTAACATCCGATTCAACAACATGTCTAGTATCTAGTTACATGACGAGGATGTGTAAATAGTCAACCCTGGCTCTACAATCCAGTGATTGACATGACCATCGATGTAAAGAATTAAGTTCCAATGACATGCATGAATGAAGTCCGCTAGTGCTTCTACTCCAGTCCATTTGCCGTCTTGTACATCCAATGGTTTCTGAAGATCCCTTCTAACCCGGATCTTCATGGGGGACAAGCACCGTCTGTTGCAAGCCAATTCCAACAGTGATCTTCCGGTACAAATGAGTAGGGGTGAACGGGTAAGGTTGTATGCCGTTTTAGCAACATACCAACATGAAGTGAAAGCCTTGAACGCAGATGATACACAAATTGCATTCTGAAGACGACCTTGGCCTGCCGCTTCTCCACTTTGAAGTCTGACTGGTAACTGATTGCTTGACCACACTGGGTGTGTGACCACTTCCCCTCTTCCAGACGTCCATCTACACATCGATATTGAACTCTTCAAAGGGCGGGTCTTCCTTAATATGTTAGTGAGAGGTAACACCTGCCTACCGACACCTATATAAACTCCATACACGCTCTGTTCTCACGAGCTGTGTAAACAGGGGGTATTTTCGAAGACAGAGGTTGCGTATGTCATATTTCTGTATACAAATATGTCTGACTAATCTTGATTAAGACCTCACGTGATAGGTTATATGTTATGTAGACATATGAACACGCAATATTTGTGTGATCAGTTAATAAAACCAAACCTCTAAAAAACGTCGTCATAACTCTTTGGGCGATATTGCGCACTCATGGTGTCTGTCAGTTTGTCTTACAGTGCGTGAACAGAGCATGGATTGCTGACGAATAGTTCTACCCCTGAACTCCACGCATTTGTGTTGGAATGAACCTTGTCAAAATGAACGTGGATATGTTGTCAACAGATGTTAATATTTCTTTAACTATCAAAGTTCAATGTGGCGGCCATTTCTTTTTCGAGAGAAGAAGGCGCCTTCAAGAGAAAAAATATGCTCCTTTGACGTATCAAAACAAACGACTGCAGGGCTTAATAGATTCCACAGTGGTTTATGCATTCAAGCGATAAATATTTTATATAACCATTTAGTAATGTACACATAATTACAACAAAAATATCCAAATAATAAACACGAACCTTAAAGAGCACCTGGCCATTTTCGTCTCAAAGTACACTGTTATGATATGTTAAGTACTTATAGTGCATGGATCTTTAATTACTCTTGGAGCTGTTTATTTAAGAAAAAGTGCTTAGCTTCAAAAGCTTAACCAGTCGTAACTGACACCATTGGTTCTTTCGTTTTATTCTCCTTACATAATCTTACAAGATGTCACAACTGACTCAGTGCTAATCCAAGATATCTTTATGCATGATATGCACTTAATGAATGATATGTCTGACACAAAGCTGTGGAGATCACTTTGGGAAATTACGGGTAACGTTTCTGTCTGATACTTATATTGCGTATCCTGATACACTGTTTAGGTATTCAAAAACGCCATGTTAATGTAAAAAGTGCATTTTGGCCAGATGTTGTCGCTTCCATAGCTCCACAGTGGGCGAAATGAACATCGCCATGTGCTTGTCTATTTCACCACCCGCTCGTACATTTCACCGCACCGCGTGGGTTCTGTGTCTGGCATATTTGTTGAGGCTGTCGAAGGCATCTTCTTTTCAGTTTGTCTTCCTTCTCCGATATTGGTTAAAAATCTTAGATTGTGTTGACAAAGATGCTATTTTCATTCATGTCAGTTTCAGAGACTTGAACTTCAAACATTAAAACTTAGACATAGTCTACAGTCAGTTGATTTTATCACATAAGTTGTTAAATCTTTGAGATAGCGTTTCAAGATATGCACTTCAAGTTTCAAATTTGACATCTTTAATTTATATCTCATGTCACGACTCATTCTATGATCGTAATGATAACAAAATTTTCGACTCCAGTATATTTATATCTTTACGAAATTTGTTCTTATAACGTTTATACATACACAGAACATTCTCTAGTATTTCGGTTACGCTAACATTTCCGTTCGCAGCAATGGTGGTTAAGCCTTGCAACTGTAAAAACAAAGAGCATATCAAACGATTTAGCGGAGTACAAATTACTGTTAGTTTTCGTAGTACATTTTTCATTTTCATTTACATTTCTGATAGTCTTTGAAGGGCATTGAGATATGATACACACAAAGTCGAGAGCTGTATGGATGTCAGCTTTGAAAATATTATTTTTAAGACGTCGAGGTTTCGGAGTATGTGTGACTCCTTCATCAGATGAATGTAAAAACTAGGAAACAGAGAGCTATGTAAGTAAATGTGACAGCAACGACGATAAGACAACAAGGGAGATGTGGAGTAGTAGTAGTTGTAGTAGTAGTAGTAGCAGGAGGAGTAGCAGCAGCAGCAGTAGTAGTATTGGATAAGTGCGGTAGTAGTTCAAGGAGCACCTTTACGGGAGCGTCAGATATCTCTCATTCTGTCATATCATTGGCTATAAGATGGTTCTGTAGAAGTTTGAAGCCATTTGTTCTCCTGAAAACCGAGAATAGTGACACCGGTGGGATAGGATACGCTAAATAAAGTATTTATTCGCGCATACCTAGTGTCAACACTCTTCAATAGTGATTTATAAACACATACTCATTAATATGATATCATACAATCGACTCTTCTGCTGGCACAGCATTCTTGTGGTAAGAATGTCGTCATGTTCGCTGCATTAAGCTGAGTGTTGTTGATAAAATCTCAAAACGGTGCCACTGATTGATCTCAAACTTAATAATAAGCCTCACATTTACAAGTTTTATAATGTTATATACATCCTTAAATTTCACTATTCAAAACTAAATAGTTACTAAAAACGTCTTAGAGAAGATTTCGCGTTTTGTCACTCCAGTGATGATGATAATGTGTACTGACAAAATAACATAAAGGGATATTCATCCACAATATTTTGGCGATTACAGATTATTTTGTCGGTTTCAGATTCTTTAGGATATCGGCCAGTCTCAATTCTGAGAATACAACCCCAATAAGTGTTTATACCTCATTCCATATATCATTCAATATTAGTGTTGTATAATGCACCGTGTATGCAACATTTTGGAACAACATATGACATGTAGAAGCCAAAATGTCTGATTTAAAAAATGACAAAAAAGAATAGCATTGCAACAACATCTAGTAGACAATCATAGCTTGTTTTATGGGAAGATTGGGAGTTGGACAATTCGATCATGGTACTGTTATATTAGCTTCTTGGTTGAGCATCCGAAACCAAGCATGATGAGGAAACGAAGGCTCTTCATGGGGTGATATGCCTTTCTTTAAGGCTGTGTGTGGATCCGTGTGTGTGTGATATGAATCAGTGTCATGTTCCACAACGATCGTCACTCCCATACCTTAACACGAACTCTTTACGCCCAACACTACCCCACCGCCACTGGCCCCTTACATCTGGAGTGACACCCATTGGAAACGTACCTTAAGTATCAGTAGTTCACATTGTAGGCGTGCACTTCCACAGAACATCTGCACACACTGCACGTCACACTAGCTGCGTCATACCGCTGAGAGGGGTTCCGTGACAATGAAGGGTATGTTTCGTTAAACACTGTACTATTCAACTATTCATCCCATCATTTGACTAGAAGGATGCTCTAAAGGCCAAATCCTTTTGAGTATATCATGAAGCTCATAAAAAAAACACAGGTACTGATACAGAATTCAATATCAACAGACTGTTCAGAATCACTACTAGTCTGTACGAATGAACATGTTTACCAAACAAACAACCCATGCGTCTTTCCCTAGCCAAAACACGTTCAACTCTAATGTATCTCCCCCAGTAGTCAGTTCCACCCATCGGGATCTTACATCAAAACAGTTCCTATCATTTAACACAGATACCTTGAATACTTCAACTGCAATATCAGCCATCTCGTTGACAAGCGGTATTCATACTTCGCGAGCTGGCAACCGCGAGGCGTTTATAATTTATGGTGGTCTTGCTTACGGAGTTATCTCCACTTACTACAACCTTCCTTTGAAAAAACTTTGCACAATATTTAGAGGCGAGGTGAGGTGAGGTGAGGTTAAATGGGGTTTAACGTCGTTCTTTTGAATATTTCGCTCATAAAACAATGTGCATGCATGGCTGTTTGTACTATCCCAGACTTAAGCTGGTTTTATAGAGCTAGTTCACCGAGATACCATGCCGCAGTTAAGCATGGATACCCCACTTGGATACGTTATACTGACGCGGAGCCGACCAGTCCTTGTTGTAACCATTAATGGCTACAGCAGGGACCAAAGAATACTATATTTCATCGTCTTTTGGTTTGACGCGGCCTGGGATCGAACCCGCGGTCTTCTGCTCTCCGCGTGGACGCTCTAACCAATACTCCACTGAGAAGGTGCGCAATATTTGTATTACTAGTGGCTGGAGGGCGGTGAAAGGTGGTGTACATATGATACAAACTTTTTTGTGTGATATGTCCCATCCAAACGTATCGACATGTGAGTGAGTGAGTGAATGAATTAAAATTCATCATCGTAACATCTTATCCTTGTCCAGCGTCATGTTTTCACTGGCCAATTAATATTTGCAAATGAAAGTGTTTTTAATGGAGTTTCACACATTTTATATCTCATAAAAGATCCAGTCAGTGTCAACGCCGGATAGTGTTCATTTAAAATTAATTCGTAATATCCGAATTTCGTATTAACCAAAGCAGTGGCGTCAATTCTAATTGCGTTGGTAGTAGCCGACACTGGAATATGTAGGGTAACTATGATGGTATTGGATGTAGGAATGTGAGTAGTAACATCTGTTTTCTGGGCTGGTGTTAGTGCTATAACTATGAGAAAACTAGCACATATTTTGACACGCAACACTAACTACATATGAGACAGCAGAGCACTACAGACACGGTTCTTCACAAAATACACCACAAGGTAGCTGGGAGGTACTATCAGACCGAGTAGTTGTCTTGAATATGACGTCATATTGGTTAACGTTCAGGAACCATATTGTTGACTGCAAATATATCTGAGAAGCGACACGCTCACCAGGCGACGAGTTACAGTGCATGCTCAGAGACATCAAGTACATGAGACGTGAAGTGAGTGCCGTATTTAGCGTGTTCCGCCGAGATGACTCGATGGTATAAAAACATTTCTTTAGTATACAAATACTACATGAACAGATTGGGCGCTTTGCTGTTTATCTCCTACACGTCATCTCTGAATCTCGATTTGGCGGATCACATATGGTTGGTTATTTGTGAAATGTTTCATACGAAACACAATCACTAAGACAGTGCAGCTTGTCATATGAAGTTGCGGCCCTTGGCGCCGTCAGGATCATGAGTTTGTAAAGACGTTGACGTGCTCCGAGATTTACGTAAAAAAATTTACACAACCTTGTCCATCCTACTATGTCTAACATGTAGCCCACTCACAACTAAAACACTCTTCAATGCGGCATTCAAATATTCAAACCGAATTATTACGTCTTTAATGCTATTGATCGAACTGATGCTTTCAGGCGTTACATTTTATGTGCGACACACGATGGAGGTTGACTAGCCGGCTCCTAGAGAGTGTCCCTTTCAAAATGACAAAAGCCTTTCAATGAGACCCCGGGGTTTGACGATGTTTGGAGCTTCAGAACAAGGTTACTGACATAAGGTGATACACATGGAGGTTTAACGCCCCGTTTCAATTCCTGACACGTATAAAGCGAGTTAGCTTGTGTTAGCTAAGACTTTTGCCGGTTTCGTAATACTAGCCATCTGACTTAGGTCCCCAGCTGAAGTTTCACATGAACACCTCAATACACGACGTAGTCCGTCGACCTGGGACCAGTTTCATAAAGCTATCGCAGCGCGTCCTAACGTACTGTAACACATAAGACTTACGACACTCTTAGCCCTTAGAACCTTGTAAAACGGGACCCTGGTCAAATTTGACTTCCCCAATGTCTACTGTCAGGCTGTACCAAGAGAGCTGGCGTAAAGTACCATGGTCATGTTTCATCGCGAAGACGCTCGAGGGCCTGGATTTTCGAAGCTCTGTTAGCGCTAACATAGGCGTAAGTTAATGCTAACGTATACGGATGGCACTTACAACTAGCTTAGCGCAATGAGGTCTTCGAAAGACTAGGCCCATGGCTTTGCTTGCTCGTGTTTCAGCAAGACAGGTATGTCCTAAACACACACGTACAGGTGTTAACATGGTAAAGTGTTATTACAATATACTCAGATGGTATATTGAAAACTTATTATACTTCTGGTTTGAAAATAATCATGACGTTTCGTGGGATATCATGTACAAGGTGGTAAACAAGGATGGTGCACTATTGTCCAGAATAAAGCACGTGTGCACAAAAGAAATGTGGACTGATGATTTAATTTTAATATCTTGAAAAAAAATCAAAGAAATGTGGAGGCTTGTTTCGTGAACAAGCCATGTTCTGATGGTGACAAAAACGAGAGGACGTGTTTGTTCATTTAATCACAAGCGCCAGGCGTCGTCATATCCAGTGTTTATTTTCTTGGATCATCTTTCAGGAAAGCATTCCGACAGCAAACTTCCTCCCTGACCTTCATACTTTGACGGGTATCTCAAATTTAATGTATCAAATATTGTCTGTTTCCTGTTTATAATTGTAGTACAGGGGAAACGTGCTCAACGGGAAAAAATAACTTAACCGGAAGATAATTTTTTAAATTCGTTTAGCACTTTTCAGTCGTTTCATGTTATAACGTGTTTTCCAATTATAAATCACAAGTAAATATTCATAACCCTCCGCTTTGATTTTAAGAGCTTACAAAAACTTTTTGATCGTAGTTTAAGGGTGTGAATCGAATGTACTAATGGCGAAAGAATTCCCCTTGCTGCCGGAGAAAACAAAAACAACGGGCGGATATCTTTCAGATAACCAAAGCAATTCAACTTCGCTTCGGGTTTCGATTAACAGATCTGAACTTTTGCTTGAAGATGGCAGCAGACGATGACTTGTTAAACAGCACATGCTTTGACGAGACTGCGATTATTCGTCTGCCCGTGGATTTAGTGGCGTTTGCACGCGTGTTGATCCGCCAGCTAGTCAATCACTTGTGGGGAGACAGCTGTCAGCGATTTCTCTCAAACTGAGCTAAATCGTCTGCTCGCATGAAAAATGACCGCAGGATTACTCTAACCTTCGCTAACACACCGTCTTGGTAAATTTGTGATGCCACAAGTAAAGATTATCAGAGAATCCACCTAGATTGTATTCTCGTATTCTCTCAACGAGAAGAAAAACTAGGCATTAAAGCCACCAGCAGTTACTGCCCCTTACATGAAACTACTAAACGTAATTAGCACACGTGATCTTCAGACTTACCCAGTCAAAAAGGAAGTGACGAAATATGCAGATTTATTCATGAGATCCCAGGTCCTATTTGTCGCACAAGAATTCCCCAACATACCAAAAACTTTCGATCTTGAATGCGTACGGGAGGGAACCGTTTAGCAGCCGTCTCATTTCGGCCTAGACAAATACATATGTAGCGTGACTGCACTTCTGTCAGCGGAACTAGCATCTCATAACAGGTAAAATATATTACATATTATCCCCCACATTTCCTTTCCAGCATGTTTGATTTCCATAGTAACTTCCCATTACATTTAACTTCTTTATAACGCCATTCATAGTTTTCAATATATTGTGTATATTACAGTAAGACACATTGCTCAAAAGATTACTGAACTTTGCAATGCCCTACGTTTTCATTTCTTTTGACAGAAACACACAAGTTTGTTTCTATAGAACGCCGGGAAAAACTTTTAAAAGTCTTTGCCAAAATGTGATCTTATCTCCCTCGTTCATTCTCAACTTGTCTCAACCGATCTCTCCACGTGTCAATGAAATCGAAACCCGCACCTTCCGATTTTTACCTTAGATGCGATTCCCTGTGCACCGATGAGATGCCGAAGAGCTCTGTTCTTCATTTCACCAGTATCCAATCCCATCGTTTATAATCTACACAGTACATGTATATTCGTACTCGGGGCTTCTCCAGCTCAAAGGCAGATCCATTCACAAATCTCTCGCTGTGCTAGAACTCGGCTTAAGGGAGGATATAACACTGTTTTGCCTTTCGCTTGTGTTTGAAAGGTACCGGCGTTGAGAGATCGGTTTATGAGCCGTTGTTTGTGGAAACAAGTTTCAGGCTTCACCGGTCTTATATTGGAGGTAGTATAATATTTTGTTTTAAGGGTCATATATTTTTTAAATTCTAATCCCTTTGTAGAGTATGTTATTTTGATGTGTTTAGCTAAAACGGTACACCTGTTAGCTAATGGAATGGATAGATTCGGTTGGTTTCATTTACAGTCATGCTTTTGAAGTAGACATGATAAGTTCTAAAAGTAAATTAACATTCCTCAATTATATTCCACTTCTGATTAAATGAAAAATAGCTGGCTTCTTATTCGTTTTATGATGCTTCACCTACATTCCATAAACAGAACTGGTACTTGCAGGTGCTAATGGGTTCATTGTACCTTGAGAACTTGAACAAACGAGTCAACTTCGACAGATATCCCAACAGTGACCAACAGTTTTGATTTAATTACTTTTTAAATCGTATCCGATCTTATTCTGTTTGCCTAGTACTTTCTCTACTGCATCAATGGCGAATGTGCTGAGTGTACTCGGGTGATACGTGTATGGGGCTATAAGAGGAAGGTTTTGACTTTGTCTCACTGTTTCAGTGCAAGCCGCATATTCGTTGAACTCGTTGTACTCACCCGTTTAATGTATTTGTGTGTGTATGTTTATCCGTCGCCTTTTTCGCAATATTTTATAGAACTATAAGATATACCGATTTGAAATGTTGTACTTCGGAGTATACTTTGGAATACAATATAAGAAAGATATACCCATGGTAACTGTCTGTCCTTTCTTCACCCCAAGCCATGAACTATATCTTTTCTGTCTTCATCTTCACGTTATGAACTATACCTTTCCAGTCCTCCCTCACTCATGTGATAAACCATATATGTCATTTCCTGGCCCCCTTAAGTTCTGAAACATACCTTTCTTCTCTCGGTTTATGAACCGAGTCTTTTCTTTCTTCACAGATTTGTATTCAAGGGTGTATATTTCGGCGACACCGACAAGAAAACGGTCTCTGAATGGCGGGGGTGGTAGACATCGATAGCGAGTTCCAGATGAAGGAGTACTTTCGTATTCTGGACACGAAGATTATCGGTTATATACCATACGATGAGTTCCACCTGATCATCAAAGGCTTCCAGGGGGAAATCTCTCTGACAGACGAGGAAGTCACCAACGTTTTAGACGTCGTCGACAACAACAAGGATGGAAGAATTACATTTAATGGTAAGTACCTTAATATACACTTCTGTTGTTTTTACATACGAGAAGAAAAGCTTCTGGCTTGGCATGCATCAATACATGCTGTTAATCTGGCAGTGAAGGTCGAAACTCTACATTGGAATCAATGCGACAAGGTTCAGTATTATGGAGTATTGGGTTCCAGATATCTAGAACTTGTTCTTCAGTATGAGTCATATTTGGACTTCTGGGACACTTTCTGGATCGGCATCAACAGTTATGAAACGCAGTTTTAGATCTGTGGTTTGATGGAGAAGCGTAATTGTTGTCCATTCACAACACTGAACTTTATGAAGAACTTTTCCAGAGAGTTCTTACGTGAGACAATCGCCTCTACTTGTCTGTACGTACATGTACAGATCGTTCTTGAAGGAATGTCATTTATCGAATGCACGCTGATGTTTATCTCTCATATGCACTAACGAGAAAGCTTTCTTATGATAACGGCTGTTTGTGCGTTGTGAAGCACTTCATGTAGTCTACTGTGTTCAATGTCGTGTGAAGGAGGACATAAGCATTCGCTAAAAAGTAGATTTATCGTCTTCGCAACAAGAAACGTCCTCGTCTCATTGCCAAGTAAAATCGCGTCATGTTTATTTCTGCAACAAAGCACTTTGATAAACATACTTGGTGATTTTCAAGGCGTAATAATTTACGTTAATCTCTGCAGCAACAACAACAACAACGAAAAACCCAACAAAAACACAGGAACGATTATGACAGAAATGCCTCATGTACTTTAATTCACCCTGCTTATTCCTTTTGTGAATATGTAAACAGCAATCCTCTATAAATACGGACTGTATAGCTCGATGTTGAATTTCAAAATCAGCAAATCACGGTTAAATGTTTTTTGTCTCTCTTGACCCTGTTCATGGTATTTACTGGTAACAAAATGGAGGAATCTGACTCCACAAGGGTCAATTATTTCTGATTATCGAGACTGTCTTCATCACTACCCTGCATTATAACCCAATGGAATCTGTTTAGGCCAGTAAACTAGATTGATTCTCTCAGCGTTGACGATTCATATTTTACAGTGCGGTCAAATGGGACATCGTTTCACAACAATGTGAAACGATCGCAGGGGTATGCAGACAGCATACTAAAGCCATACCAGTATACAGATACCAACTATCTCATACCAATACCATAACCCTCGTGGAAAAGGTCTGTGAAGGCTCCCGTCACTTTGCCAGAAATATTTCTCACGCTGCTGGTATCGTTAGCTATATCTATTCCTTCAATGGAATTTATTTGATCTCAATCGATATATGATACATTTAATTCAGAACGGATATCTGTAAATGGTATTGTTTGCAGTTTATAATATCCATGGTAAAACTTGAGAAGGTCAAAGTTGTAGACAATATTGACTAATGGTTGTCTTCTTTTCGGTTCGATTCGGTCTTTATCTGTACCCGTACAGAAATATCGCACCGGAAGTATATTATTATCCTACATGCCAACCGTCTTATGTGTATTTTGCAATTTAAATTTTATTCTTAAAGCTCAGCTTTCTGTACTCCATGTCAAAACAGCAGTATCTTATCAGATTTCGCTAGTGCTAAGACCTTGCCGTGTAATTTCATGCAGTCTTAATATCATGATAAGATAGATGACTGTGTCATGCTGATCTTGCTACAGAAACAAGCACTGATCTAGGCTGTAAGTGGCATTGGCTGTAGGAAACAAGCTTGGATAGTTCCTCTTAAAGGATTTCCCATGTTCATGCGCAAACACAACAGGTATCTGGGTTCTCTGACATATTTGCGGTAAGTATACGAAGGTCCTCAATATATAAGTAGTTTGCGATAAGAGGCTTAACGGCACTCCATCACCCTTAGATATCCCAATGATTCTATGGCACTCGTTATCACTCTTTGCAATTATGACTATAAAGTGCTTACACACAGGTCGAAAAGTGTATGTAAACAGCTAAAATGTTCAGCCACCAATCGCCAAAGAATTAAATGGGCATTGTTTATTCCACGCATAGGAGAAAAAAAACAAACAAATGGAAAGCGGGCATGAGGATCAGGTATAGGGGATATGAAAGCATTTGGCTGTAATGGGCTCCCGCTCTGACACCATGGGCGCTGAACTGCAGTACTGGAAGGTGATTAACGGACGCTGGGGATGAAGGTGGGAGGGTCTGGTGTTCCATCACACTGATGGAGTGTGACAGATGGAGAACGCATGGAAACTGTATCTCTAATGACCTTCAGAACTACTTGGCAGTTGATGGCGTATCGTTTAATTCTTCTCAATATATAAAATACAAAAGAAGTTATTTTTTGCTAAATCGACCTATGGAAGAACGGTTAAGGTGATCATGTAGTTACCTTGTGAATGAACAGCATATCTTTCTATCGGATTGACGTCTTTCTAAGTTTTCTTGTATAAAGTATGGCCCATTCCATTTTTCATTTCTTTTCGCAGACACTGAGGTAGCATAGTGGTTAAAGCGTTGGCACGTCACGCAGAAGACCCGTTTCGATTCTGCCTCATGGGTACAATCTGCGAGGCCCATTTTTGGTGTTCTCCGCCGTGATATTGCTGGAATCTTGCTAAATGCGGAGTAAAACGTTACGCATTCGGTCTTTTCATTTCGAACAGATTAAGACACCTATGATGTAACAAAAAGTTCGTGTAGGTAGGACTGCCCATTTTATTTATTACATAAAATCCCTGAAGGAGTAATCGCTTGGAATAGGGGTGTCCTGAATATTCGGTGTCCGGATTAACAGTGGTGCGACTAATGAGATGATTGTGTAATGATCTGAAAGTACCCTCTCCGTCTAAGGATGGGTGTGTAGCGGATGGGTGTGTATTTGTCAAGAGCATTATTACAACAACAGCTCTGAAGAAAAAAAAACATTTATTAGTTACTTATCTAATAGGCCATGCCTTCACTTGTACTTCCTGTTTCATTCTCAAAGAAGGGCGAAACGGAAAATAGAAGTGTCTAACATTTCTTTATCTAACAACACATTCTTTTGAGCCACAATGAAATCTGCATCAGTTAAGATCCCTTACCCATATATTTTCCAACCGTCCGATTACAGTAATCAACATCAGACTCCGGCAGTAACTCTTCCCTTGATCTTATTTGGGGAACGTATTGAATAGCTACAATGTTCCTTACCGACAAATTACTCCAGTTTACAACCGCAAAATAAAACACTCTTCCTCTTCCCTGTCTTCACACCTGACTAATACAAGTCAGAATTAATGAGTATGTGGCAGCACTAACCAACTAAATACCAGTGATGGATTGATGCAATGGCGGAGAAGCTATTTCAAACACTCGTTCATTAACGACACTTGATAGCACGGACGTTTTTTTTTTAACATGTAGCACGGGAGGCGATTGTGCGTATACAGTTTGTATATAATGTTTCGAATCAAATGCAAGAGGGACGATATTGATGAATGTCGGTGACAGATGATGTTGTATCGCCATAATAGTTCCTATGATTTGATTTTATTAGCGCTATATGGCGGGGATGTTTCCGACGGGACAATAAAATTTCAACTCACTCACTCATTCACATCCTCAGGATGGTCGTTGCTTTGAGCTTCTTAATACATGTTTCGGCAACGGAAGGATTACATTATATTTAAAGTTTCTCATGGTGTGTATTAATTAAACGATACATTGTGTAATATTAACAAATATTGCTTCGATTTTTGCATAGGTGGGTCGTTTTATAGTTTCAGTTGGTGTTTTTCTGTCTTAAATCGAATCAGTGGAAAACTGTATCGTATGTGGTTAAGTTATAAAAGTATTTAATAAGTATCCTTGACAGCACTTCATCCACTTTACCTCGCTCAATCTTCACTATGAACACTCATGATCAATGTCGTCGTGGGTTGCCATGGTCACCAGCATGCGCATCACTGTGACGTCATAATGATTGCAGTAAAGAGTCATGTTTCGCCATGGCGTCAGTACATTCAGCACCAGGACGCACAGCTATGCGTTCTACAGCGACAGTGTTCATCTGGAACCCATGCATACGCCAGTGCCAAAATCGCGGGCATATTTGACTGAAGTGTGTTGGTACATCAATGTGTAATATAGCTAGAGGCTTTATCTTAGTTCTCTGTACGTTAGTGTCACGTTGACTACATGCCCAGAAGATTCAGCCTTGGAATGTTATCAATATCTGACAAAGTCACGATAAGATACACAGGTAACACACTAAAGCGTTCCCCTGATCTACGTATATGTGAGTATAATTGCTGACGATGTAGGAGATGGCCGATCTTGTTGAAGTATATCGTGTTGTTGAAGGACGTTTAGAAGCCCCCTCTTTTACAGACTAACGCTTAGTCTCTGACTATATATAATTCTGATGGTAACAAACAAACTCATTCAAACTGAAAGGCAGAACAGGGAGACCAGAGATTCAGAATATGAGGAAACCTAAAGGTTTGTTTAAATAAATAAATAAATAAATAAATAAATAAATAAATAAATAAATAAATAAATAAATAAATAAATAAATAAATAAATAAATAAATAAATATTCTGAAACAGAACAAATCTTTGAATTTTTTTGCTGGTGATACAAACTAAATGTGCGAGTATTTGATGATTGCACCAATGAATGCTGTAATGGGTGGGTAATGGACTGGGAGGAGACAATTGAATTACTATCTGCTTCAAGCTTTTGCTCTTCACGTCGAATACTCAGGTTCGATATAGGACAAGGGTACACCGTATGAACCTCATTTCTGGCGTCCTCCTCCGTGACATTCTAATGCAGCATAACATCATACTCACACATTCACTTGTCATCATGAATATGAGTCTAGATATTTCCACAATTGTATATACACAAATTAAGTTGTAATGCAAACAGATATCCAGAAACAGAGAGGGTATATAACATATACACTTTTAATGCAGACTCAATGAGTCTTTATAAAAATAACCTGGAATAAAAAATCCACTTAAATCTATTGATTAAATGCGCAGCTGTACATGCAGGATGCTTCTCCATAGTCCCGATGCCAGCTGTAATATACATGCTATGTAGGCAGCACGTGTCAGTCTGATACAACCGTAGTATACCTACAGTCGTGTACACACAAGTGCACATTTCAGATATCGACATGCAATAGACACCCGCCAATTCACTTCATGTCTTTTACAAAGCATGATAAGTTAACAGAACGGTTATTTAGCAAATCATTACCTTCAACATGCAATTACACTTTACATCCAAGATTACATCTATCTGAAGGAAATGAAATCCTCGCCCTACGCCTGGCGGTAGCGCCAGACCAGCTATAAACTTGGGTTTAAAGGACTTTGCGGAAGTTGGTGTGTGGGGGAACGCTTACAAACGCCCTCAAACCTGCATCAGCGGTTGACTCGCCGTACTTGTGGCAAGAAACACAGATTGAAATTATGTTGAAAGAGGGGCGTGAGAAGTAATTGGCAGATTTTATTTTTGGCACCTTAGAACCATTATTAGGTTTGGATGAAATAAAGGACGGGTATGCTTGTTGATAGGAATTATCTTCGAGAATCTGGTGACGTCTGTAATGGTACTTCATCATATGAGGTATTTTAACTGACGCAGGCGGGCTGTGCAACTGATGTAAGCAATTCGTACGTTATTTCTGTTCACCACCGACGGAACAAACGAGTCTTACGTAATGGCCGTACTCGCAATGTCAGAATTACCATGGATTCTATTTCACTGCATAAACAACACTAGCAAAGATGGACGTAATACATTTTGTTAAAAATACCATACCAGGCAAAATGGTTTAGCAATAATGGTTCTGCTAAATATAAGGGATATAATTGAGTGAGTACTGTTTTATACCGATTTTAGATTCTGAAATATGCCAACACTATCACAGCAGAAGACATAGCGATGAGCTTCACACATTGTAACCAGGGAATCGAACTCGGACGTGTAGAGCGAACACCATAACCACAAGGCTAACCCTGTGTGGGGTGATGGGGAAGCAGATGTGTGTATTGTAGGTGTTGCGGAATGCCGTGTAATGTATTTTACATTGCTTCTAATGTTGCCTGTACATATATTGCAGTGGGGTGGAGCATTGATAGGACAAGGTTGATAATGAAACATCTTGATTCCGTTGTGTGTAGTGCAATGGTGGCTTTGTCTTGTGTAAGTCTGTTGGCATACTGGACAGAGCGTGTGCTCGGAGAGCCGAAGTTTGACGTTTGAATCTCGCCTGAGGTTTGATTGTCAACCTATAAAGTGAAAAGATGGTTACGTTCAGCTGTTATATGTGTTATCATTACGAGATTAAATCAACGACTGGTCGGACGGAAAAACAAAACCGACAAAGTCATTTTCGCATGCACTTGAAATCACAGCGAGAAACTAAACACACACGCACGCACACACACACACACGCACACACGCACACACACACTCTCTCTCTATCCATCTATCTGTCTCTCTCACACACAAACACACACGCACACGCACACGCATACGCACAGATAAACGCAAATTCGAATGCACACATATACCTCCAATAAAAATGCAATTATCTTGGAACGAACCATTTAACCCCCGGTCACTTCATGTAACTTTTACACTTTCGTTAAATAATATCATTCCTTCAAAATTCGGACGTAGACGATGCAATTCCGTGTACCAATAAGTGCATGACACTACATGTATAGAAAGCTGATGGTCCTATGGGCCCTAGCATACAATCACATGGATCATGCAAAACATGTAATTTAATGCATTAATTCGATAGTTGGGATGCCGTGAGGTGATGCTGAAAAAAAAAGAACAAAGGCCAGATATTACTGTGAAGAGACGGCCAGATTGTGTTCCACGTGTGTAGCTGTCCTTCAAGGTGAAACTTTTCAGGCTCTACGAGGACATACATTGTTTCAGACTTTAATTTTCCGTGTCTGAAAATTCAATTCGGTGCCATGCGTTAGGTATAAATGTGTTATTGGGCTATACGTCATGTCTGTTTTACACAAGAGGTCTAATGAAAATGAGTAGTATTGCTATCATTAGTCCATAAAACAAAAGAACCTGATGCTCATAAACGCTTTATTCGACATATGGCGGATAATTCGACGTTGCTATACGAGCCCGGATAATAACGGTATGGAACAATCGGTTTTGATGTACCTTCCCCGCAATCAATGTAGGTCGTCCTTAAAGACGGGATGAGTAGGAAAACACGCCCCTGAAACAGCTGCTTGCTCAATGGGAGGGATAGAATGACATATTATCACTTTTCGAAAGGTAGGCTTTGAGCCATAAAACGTATAACATAGTAATAGATTGAGCAATGAATCTTTTTCTTGATACATGATACCAAGTATGTAAAGAAATATAAGCTTCAAGTAATACTTTCTTTTCTACAGATTCGTTTTAGTTTACTTCATCAACATGGGAACTTCAGTCAGTATCTGAGTTTATTTATTAATTAGTATTCGAAGTGTAAATATTCCTTTGGAAACAACACAGGAATTATTATCTGGAAGACAACTAATTCACAAGTACAATGTTAGCATAGGAATATGATTCAGTTGATGGATTGGATTTCAAAATATAAAGAGATACAATCTTCTTGACGTAAAATTTGGTTTTATGGAATGATACAAGAAGATTCACCAAATGCAGTTTCCTTAAAATTGTTAGAATTCCGACGAAATCTCTCAATTCTGTTACTGCTAAGATCGAAAATTGGGGGTTTTACTCAAGATGTGAAAAGCGAGAAATAGTTGTGGAGGATGTTACTAAAAGCCAGCTCATGAATGTGTATTGCCCATATGTCTTTACAGATAGCACCTGAGGAATAACTCATCAACAAGAATATATCAAATTCCAGTCGTGATTTTGTGCTATGTGTTCCTGCCAACTTGCAAATGTACCCATGCAAATTCGGCTTAGAATCGATCGTCAGCAACTCATGCGTGTCGTAGGAGGCGACTGAAGGGATCGGATAGTCAGGCTCGCTGACTTGGCTTACTTATGTCATCGTACGCGTATCCCAGTTGCGCAGAGTGATGCTCATGCTGCTGATCACTGAATTGATCATTCACAGAGCGTCGCTAAGCAACAAGCTCTTGCTAACGATTATACTAAGCCCGCCTGTCATGAAGAAGACTGTGAAGAAATGAAAATTATGACTATCTCTGGCTTCCATTTGTACCCATTCACGGTCTATTTTAAGGGTTTGCCGTTAGTAACGGTACATTGAAAGAATTGTCGGATATCCCTTTCCACTTAAATGCAAGTCCGAACCAAGCACCTAAAATAACGCCCAAACATGGGCACCTTCATTCTGAACACTATATCCTTCACAACCGCTAATAGAAAAAACTTGTTAACACCGTAGCAGTACAAAACGCACGTACATGATGAAAGAGGGGACTCTGAAATACACTGGATATATTCGTTGAGAGTAAAACGCAGGTTTTAACAATAATTCAAAAGAACTTGCCTTGCCTCTTGGTTGGTTGATTAAACTTCTCCAGTATGTACAGCCGTGTGTTCAGGGAGTCTGTGAACACTCCATTCTGTTATAGTTACGATACACTCGCGTATTCGGCGAATGAATTCATTACTAGAATGTAATGAGAAGATTAGAAAGGAATGATTTTTCAATGAATTTGATCGTTACTTATGAAAGCGAAATTTAAACTTGCAAATGCAAACCCTGACAAGATAATGGTCAACACCTGTATATATTTTATTGAGAGTAATTAGGACACTGCTCATTGTCGTGATGCATCAACACTGCCATCATGCTCATAACATGTCAAAGAATATATCTGGGTATTATTCTACTGAATAGATAACAATAACTTAGTTTCACTGGATGTAACGGCATTCGAGTTTTTTTAAACACGAATACTCGTTGCCTATGTTTCCCGTTAAACATACAGGTAACATGGTAGCCTGGAGTATTTCAGCCAGAATGAGATGCCACTTGCGTACCTCCGGGATCTTAGCTCCCCGCACGTTTTACATCGTTAAAGTGTTCAATACAGACAACCCATTTGTAGTTACTCGTTGTGAAGGAGACAGACAGGGCGTTAACTGGGATGAGGATGAACGCGCAGATACCGATGCTGGTGATGTGATGGCTGGTGTAACCTGAGGACATTCACGAACTGTACATCGACTGTACATGAAACCGTACACGTGGTAACACCCCTGGCGCTTTCGGTACAACTGGGATCAGTTTTGAGACTTGATTTGTGAGTTCTTTGTGGTACATATTTCGGATACGGGATACATGATACTTCATAAATATAACATACTTTAGAAATACAGACCCCTCGTTTCCGCAGTGAAAATCATGCCACATTATCTTTCTGGTTAAGCATTCCTATCCATTTAATGTTAGCATTTTATCCAGTGTGTTTGTTGGCACATTGCCAAAGTGTGCAACATAATGTCAAATCGACAGATACGCAGTGCAAGTAGTTCAACCCAGTAGAGCATTCAGTGACATCGTCCATCTATTCATGCATCACAATATGTTATTTTCTGATTACACCCAAATATGTATCACGTGAGTGAGTGTTTGAGGTAGTTAATATGTGAGTGAGTGAACAAGAGAGCCACATGCCGAAACACAAGGACATCATATTTTAAATCACGTTCATGTTTTACAAAACATCTCTTCCCGTTGCCCCAAAGAACAATACAATGTATCTTCGTTTCAGTTTAATCCCGTTATGGTTGCAATTTTGCTGATGCTTTGTAAAATCACATCTCTCTCAATGGTTTGCGTATAATCATGTAAAATCTCTGTCTGTGGTGGCATATAGACCTATTTCATTGTGAAATAGCGCTTAAACATATATGACCAGCACTATAAGCATCACTGGATTTACCGTTACATTTTATCTGCATCCCAAGTCGACGAGGATACATGCACTGCAGCATCTGGGCCAGACGTTCCTCGGTATATATTTGCTTTAAGAAAACACCTGCGTTTGGATATCCTCAAATGAGTCCCATTCGGTAAATCTAAGGTATCTTGATGGTTGTCTTTGGCAAAGGTAGACGCAGACTCAGTAAATATTCCACTCAGTAGAGCATATTGCAAACGACAAACAACATGCAGTACTGCATGGAAACGCTTGGCAGCGACTAACGTACCGGAACTTCTGTCGAAGTCCTTGTATACATGAAATGATAAAAAATGTCGGAATGTTACTGAGTACAATTACATTTACATCAGGAATCTGTCTTCTTATCCCAGCTGAGTAGATTTATGCTCATGCTGTTGATCACTAGATTGCCTGGTCCAGACTCGATTATTTACAGACTGCCGCCATATAGATAGAATATTGCTGAGTGCGGCGTTAAACAACAAACGGACCAACCAAGAACATGCACTGAAGCCAACCAGTGGCTGATAACATGAGCACGGGTATATGCATAGGCTGATACACAAGCAGGTTCAGGATGGTAATATTTCATTGTGATGTTAGTCCTGGTCAAAATTATTTAGTTTGCGTGGGTATATCAGTGCGTTTGCTGAACAGTGTTTACATTATATCGTGGTGCGTTTTATTGACACCAGGCGTTAGCGAAAAGCGTAAGCATGTCCTACACTAGACATGTCCTACACTAGACTACACTCACAGTCCCTGAACCACATTATTCCGGTTAATACCTAGCTGTCACTGCAATGCTAAAAGAAGCAAGTCTAGAATTCTCCGGTCTCTCTTGGGCCCCTTTCAGTTTAAATGGTTTTCTTTGCTACTATCCAAACTATATATTCAGAGACTAAGCGTTTGCAAACTCCTACCGTAGCACCCCTTATTCACAGAATTTGTCTATGATTGGGAGTATCCTACCATGGGGCCAAAAGATCTCAACAGAATACCAGAAAAAGGCACCAGGCCAACACAAACTGCACATGATCAGATACAGTAACCTATAAAACAGCACAAACTGGTCCGCCATGGTTCATTGTATGAGCACTCTGGCTAACGAACACAAACGACCCCAGGGGTTAGATATTTCCCGGACCGGCCACACATCAGTAGATAAAAAAAACACCTGACCGTTACCCGTGGGGATGAAACAGTGAGAGTGGTGCCAGGGTCAGATTTATATCTCAAGGTGAAAACAGTCTCTCTTTTTGGTCAGTCTGCTGGTGCAGCTGAGGTCTTTGTTTATAACTAGACTTTGATATAGCCTTGTTTTATGTGAGCGGAGGCGTCCTGGGTGCATGGATGCCATTGCTGCAGTGACAGGGTGAGGCCCTGGTACTGTTACTGGTTGCTGAAGGTATGTCTGCAGATCTTGTAAAATGTAAATAAAATTGATAGTGCTTGAATGGAATGTGGCATGGCATCTCGGACCTAACGTATCGTCTCTTGAAACCCCAGAAAGGTAATAAATCGGGTATGAAATAATTTCAACTTGATGGGCGTTACCGTAGGAAAACCAGTATAATATGTGCTTTTTATATTGCGCCACACTCCATTCACTAGGCGAATGTTCATAGCATTGTCAAAGCAGGCATATCATTACCCCGGTTAACACTAGCTGTCTGTTAGGCATGGAAGGTTACACTCACATGACTTATTCCACAGGGTACCCATTTGCTGCTGGGTGAACAGAGACAATTTTGAGCAAACTCACTTTCCTACAACAAATAACATGTAAGTGTAGAGTACAGAAATTACAATGTTCAGATTAATGCAGCCCCCCTTGATAATTTCAAAGATGTCAAGTCAAAATTTAAGAAATGGAACACAGAACATCCAAACATCCAAGTAATTAACTGCGTTCATCGGTGAGAAGCATGACCCAAGAAGTACGGTCGTATATAACCGTAACGTTGAACTGTGCTGTTTTTCACCGGGGTATAGGTTGATGCCATGCTTACAGTCCTAGCTAATGGATCCCAGGTTCCGATTGAGGGGAAATAGTTATGTTTTCTCTGTTTATTTTTTCCTGTCTTTGCTGCTGGTTTTCCCTCCAGTCTGATAAGCTCCGTTCCCAAGATAAGCACGATTGACTACACAACAACTCAAAAGGGGTGTTTTCCAGCATAGCGTGCGTACGACACATGGCGCAATATGTCATTCGCTTAATGGCTATGTGAATGGGGATGATGCATGTTATAGAAATTAAATAATTTATACAACATGTAAAATATGCCGTTATATTGCTAGGAATATTATTTGCTCATTTAGGGCATGTAAATCATTTTCAGCTGCATTTAGCATGGTATCATATTACAAACCATAACAGTAAATCGAGACGTTTTTCGCAAATTGTAATTTGACGGATAGATGGAACAGTTATGCTTGTACCATTCACCATCTCCATTATATGACGCCTTGTAGGTACGATTAGACTATAGCGCTGATTTGGTTGAGTAGCATTCTAGAAGTTGTTAATGTAGAGATGACAAAACTTAATGGATCATCAAATTCTTTATTTTAACAATGAATAATAACCTATACCGAAAAGTCGACATTGTTTAAATAAAGAAGTTGATCATCCACCAAGTTGTGTCATCTCACTACAGCGCTGATCTAAGGAAACATTCAAAAGTGTATATCAACAAAGACTGACGTATTGCAGTTAGTTATCTGATCTCAGTGATGGTAAATTATTTAGCTTCTAGAAATACCTATATATATATTTAGCATAATAATGTCAACAATATGATATAAACGTTGTTTAGCAGGGGACCCAAGGACAACCCGATGAAAGAGATGGACAATAGTTTTGTTGTGTTTTATTTGTGCAATCTGCTACACATTTTATGTTCTCCCAGCATATTTTAATTACAAGTGACACGCCAAGGGTGCAATAAAATGTTTAGATAGCACTTAACGACAAACACCGTTTTAGTGTTCAGGACCAAATAGTCTTAATGCCCTTCTCTCAATGAACACACAGTGTTTCCCTGTGTCGTGGCTTTAAACTCTTGTTTCGATGGGGTGGGATGGGGTCAATGTGGATTCGGAGTAGCGCAGTGGTTAAAGCGTTTGCTTGTCACGCCGAAGACCCGGGTTCGATTCTCCATATGGGTGCAATGTGTGAAACCCTGTTCTGATATCCCCACCTTGATATTGCTGAACCCACTCATTGTTGTTTTGATTTTAAGTATGACTACCTGGAAATTGTAGTCGCCATTGTATTGAGTGATAATACAATAACCAGTATCGCTATTTATGTCTTTCAAGTTTTTCACTCTGCACGTAACAGGTTCCAGGACTACGCAACACATTCATCTCCACAACGATACCCAACAGATGTCAACCACAAAAACGCCTAATCAGCGTTTATTCCTTGTGAATGTTACAATCAGATAAAATACATTTATAACTCTAAACGCCCATCTGCTAATATTACGTTTTCGTTTTATTTTCGTTCTATGACTATAAATATCGGTTTAACCTAGGACTGCCAACAAGTAAATTTTCCGCTGTATTACAATGTTTATATGGAAAAACCTGGACAGTTCTAACTGTGGTGGTTTCGGTTCCATTAAAAAATCTCATGCTATATTTTCCACTGCCGCGAGCGCTTTGTTTTTTAACCCATTGACGTAACATTGAAGTTATTTTCTCTTCAGCTGAAATTCATCTGGCCATGTAGAAATCCGAAACCAGATTCAAAATCACTGATCTTGCTTGAATTATGTTTAATCCTGAAATGTGTTCATAAGTTACCTCAATTCTCTCACCGTGCCATAAACTCTGGGAACTACTTTACCCAAACCCTTAGCTTGATAAAGGTACAAGAATCGACGGCGATATCTCGCACCATGCCACACACGAGAAGATGTCATCCATAAAGTTGTATGTTTCAATTTTGACTCCAACTTCAAGAATGCCGATCAAACAAATAATATTTTCCACACGTAAATCAGTTGTTGAAAGGGCAAAGCACTAATAAACTAAAACTACTAACGCATGACGCTCTTGATTAGCTATCTTGGCACGCATTCCTCAAGACATTTGACTTTCACTTCACGTCAAGCTCACTCTACCATATTTCAAACAGTTTGTTTTGGTACTTTCTGTTCTTGAAGAACAGATCCGTTAGTGACTTAAGCATCAGTTAATCTATCATTCTGTTATCACTTTCAAATGTAATACTCCTGTACAGCTACCAACAACTTGTGATGTACGTTAGCATTACTTTCTTCAGTTAAAGAGAGACGAATACAACGATGAAGACCAAAAGAGTTTTAAATATGAAGAATCTTTAAGGTGCAAATACCTGTTACTTCTTCAGCGAGGAATCTCTGCGATAAGAGTTGCAAGACGGGAAACAGATTGCCTGCAATTAAAGCCATCGTTTATTCCTATGATGTACGTTAGCTAAAGTGCAGTGAGCATCTTTCAATGTAATAAACTCACATGTATGGCATACAACACGAGCCCGATACCGATAAAGTCATCTTAAGTTTTCTTAAAATTCCTCGTGGAGTCTGTAATGGCTTTCATGATCGGCGTTAAAGATGAGGGTGTTTCTCAACATCAGCAGTAATACTTACACGTCCTCGACAGTGCCCTCTGCTGACCATGCATGTTTACAACAACCGTTAAAAGATGCATTTGGTTAATATTAGCATTGCTCGTCTAAAACCAAAGCTATGCATCCATTTCTAATCATAAATAAAATGGACAAAATCTTTCCCATATCCACAAAACATATCTGCCAAGACCAGAGTCGAATGTGCACTTTTCGATCACATCACGAAAGTGTGTCTAGGAGTCAAATGGTAATAACGTCAGGCCTTCGCGAAAAGGAGAGCGGTTCCTGCAGGACTGGTGCCATCTGTCATAACCAGTTTACCATATTGTGGATCATATGTCTAAATCTAATTGTCTAATTCGATTATATGTTCAGTGTTTCCATGAGAGTAATGAAATAGTGCTTTAATGTCGCATTCCATTGCAGTTAACTTGCTGCAATACTAGCATTACAATTTTGTAAAATATCATATTAATCGTCTTTATCGAAACAAACACAAAGCATATTCACGGTGTATATTGCAATAATGATATGTTGTATATGATTACAACATATAGTGGTAATATTGATCTGAACGATATGGATTTACGGTCAGCGCCAGAGAACAACCAGTCTTGATTAACGAACGGAGTTATGCTTATCAGATCAAAGAACAGAACGCAGAACATACGCGAACTGAAACTCACTCTTTGAATATCGTACGGTGCACGTGTAAACATGTCCTGCCTTATCTACAACACCAACGACTCACACAATCTGCATACGAAATGTGTGTTTGTTGCCTGACGTCGTATTGTTGACGCAGAGTTACCCCTGTTGTCCATGGATTGCCTGCAAACACTGTAGTCATGACCTGACAAACAGCTGATGGTCCACACAAGCCAGTGGCACGAATTCGAAATGAATTTACCGATTTTGTTGAAACTAAATGGCATTAACTTTGACGATTAAACGAATATTGTTCTATTTGAGACTTGTGTGAAGTAGATACTTAGGTAAGGACATTATTAATTCGTCACCGTTACGAATCAATATAAAATATTATACACATGGCAACAAGCTAATTTTTCCATCGAAGGGATTCCTTTTGAGAACTGGCTGTTGACCACTGATGCGCTTTCTCGTGCCATCAGAATGTATATTTTTTATGACAACGAGTGTTGGCACTCAATGGAGCTTGGAATGGAAAAATACTCTTCAGCTTACCATGTCGATGGCGTATGTTCTCGAATGTAACATTCGATGCCTCCATTCGCCCAGCACCCTGCCGAGCAACAATCGGAAACCACGGCTCGGTTTATGCAAATGCCACGAAGCGTTGTTAACTCGATAGACATATGTTGGTATGGGAGTGTGTACTTTTGTGTACCTATGTGTACATGTCAGACTGAGTTACAACAGAGGGATATACATATGTATGGAGACTGTTTGTAAACGGTTTACATTACGCTGTCTGCAGAATGACTTCCTTTCTTGTAAATCCTCCTTTCATCGAAGTGGACGCAAGTGCTTTTGATAATTGGGTAATACTAACGCTCTTTGATGATTACTGAAATAACCAGTCGTGATGGGATGATGCCTCTCATTACAACGGCTTGTAGCATGACGGTTTCTATAATTTTCAAAAAGGTCGTCACGTGAAGTCGATTAGTGTTTAGCGTTTTCACAAGAAGGTAACTGGGTGAGTCCTGTTTTGCGCCGCAACCGGTACCATTCTAGTTAGAACACAACAACCTGGAACAACTGACTGGAGAAACTGGCGGTCGCTGGCATGAAGAACAATGTGATTCGTTGGCCATGATGACAACTTACGCGCAGGTTATTCACCCGATCTCCTTTAGCTGACTCTTCCAGTCATTTTTGGAGCAAATCCTGATCGAAATCTCAATAGGTCGTACCAGCTGAATACCACTATTGCTAGACTAGTTCTGATATACGTTAACCATATTAATCGGTATATCAGCTGTATGTGACATACCAATTAATTACATACATATAAAAACAGAATAAAGGCCGTAATAGGTTGGTTTGACTTTAAGCACATAGTTCCTGTATCAATTTTCGAATCTGGAGCTTTCAGACCTCTTGGGTACCATACACTTTTAACGAAGCGCCTGGCGTCATCACTATTTTATACTGACAAATCAACACATGCTTATGATATACTTGGAATATCGGACACATGCTTATGATATACTTGGAATATCGGACACATGCTTATGATATACTTGGAATATCGGACACATGCTTATGATATACTTGGAATATCGGACACATGTTTATGATATACTTGGAATATCGGACACATGCTTATGATATACTTGGAATATCGGACACATGCTTATGATATACTTGGAATATCGGACACATGCTTATGATATACTTGGAATATCGGACACATGCTTATGATATACTTGGAATATCGGACACATGCTTATGATATACTTCATGCTTATGAAATATTTCAGCAGATATTTTACATTCATGCTTGTTTACGATAACACCTGTCCATGTTTATTATTGCCCTATAAAAATCTTTCAAAGATGTTCAACGAGATAAGATATGTAAAATATCCAGGTACGGTGTATATATATATATATACATATATATAATTCGGCCCAGGAACACACCTTCTTCAGACAAACCGATATGTGTTAACAATGTGTATGGATGGGTCTTCACGCCAATGTATGTTTCACAAAGGTGCGTTCAGTAAATGTGCAGAAGTGTGGTTGTGTGGTCTGACATTAATTAACGGCACTCCGCCCAGGTGTGCTCGAATGCTAATGTGCGTTTCTGCATCGTCTGCCGCTTCAAGTTGATCATCTGTTAACATTGCAAAGGAAAACACGACTGTTCCTCTTTTCGCCTATTTGTTTAACTAAACAAAGTATGCGTACATACCTTATGTTTATATGCCTGGGATTTTCTTGTAGTTATTCTTGGCTTTTAATTAAATCGTTTTATCATTTATGCTATGCCAGGGGATCATAATGAATTCCAGGGTGTACTCTCCATCTAGTTATAATGTACTGGAAGCTCAATGGCTCGAAAGTAATGATCCTTGGGGATTCCATGGCACAGACCTGGTGGTGAGAGGCGATGAAAGATGATTGGGTGGTCACAGTATGAGGCCTTTCTGACACTGGGTAATTCTGTCGTGATTGAGTGAATCATGAACGATCCTAAGAATGATCGATGGTAAGTGTCATGTGTGTTCGATTTTGTCATCCTGCTTTAGTGAGAGAGTGGGGGAATGAGTTTAGTTTTATGTCGCATTTAGCAATATTCTAGCTATGTGGTTTGTAAATAATCGAGTCTGGACCAAACAATACAGTTCGGGTGTTCGCGTTGTGTTCGCATGTGTGTTGAACATTATTGTAATTGCCTGCCACTCTACTAAGACAGACGAGCCAAATAGGTAACATACACCAGGACGGGTGTTGAATTAAAACCTTTGATTTGAGAATCTGAAACGTTTAACAGACGGAGATCAAATATGTCAATATCACTGCCGTGACTTAACCAGCATGGTAAGTTTGAAACATTCAAGTTAATGTGTTGCGTTTTCGGATAGGCGTAGGAAGAACTGATGTTAAATGTTATTTAGTGGCAATGGAAAGCAATATTCATGCCATAGATCATAACGGAAAATGTTAAAAAACTGTCCCTGCGGACAGCGTGTGCTTAAACGATGTTGACAATTCAAACATAATTTGTTTAACCGACTTCAAGGTAAATACCATGTTTACATTTTATTTGTAATCTGTGCGTATGCCTGCAACTCATTGCAAGGGCGTGGTATTCAATATTACCAGAACGCTCTTAAACGTCTCTCAGGGTTGTTTGAAACCGTACACTGCAATCATAGAAATAGTAACACCTAATGATGCACGTCCACAATGTGTGTGAAGACGTAGTAATTGTCACACCCCATGAACATCACTTGATGTGCTCGGACGGCGGAACTGAGGTTTTCTTTGATACATGGTACATCTCTGTATGATGGAGTAAGGTATTTAGGGAATGTCGACAGCAGCTCTAGCGAAGCCACGTCGAACCGATGAACGCACCTACACCTGCAAAAAAATGTCCAAGGACATGGAGGATTCTCCTGAGCTTCTGTCTTCGGCCGACTGTGAATCACAAATAACAAACATCTGGGAGGCAATGCTCATCGTCGCTGTTTTTTCTGGAGTGTGTTGTTTCATGATTCTGCATTGGGAATTAACCACACATGGAAATGGTGTTACTCGATCGGTTGTCAACCTAGGTACTAAGTTTACATATATCCAGTTCCTGGAACCTGTACATACAGAGGCGTATGCGTAGACGGTGGGATGTAGTGTGCTTGTAGCAAGCTTCAAGATATATAATTCCTTTCTGAAAAATGCGTGCATAGTTTGGGATGTTTGCTCGTGACCAGTATTGATTTATATTTAATATGCATTTCATTATACTGTTTGAGGGATGTTAACCGACTGATAGATCAACTAACTAATAGATCTATATTCTTTTTAGCAGTACACTTCAAACTATAGCCGTAAGTGCTGCCAGGGTTACTTCTGTGTCACGTGATCTATGACATTCATCCTCTACGAAATGACTTTACGAAACTAACCTAATGACTCTAATGAGCTGTTATGTCACAAACCGTTCCTGTCGTCACCCGATATATATTTATATCAGAAGACATGAGAAGTGACCTCAGTGCAAGAATCGGTCCTTCAAATAATATTGCACAGGGGTATGGTTTGCACGTTTGATAAATTTAGCTATGTTTGCGCTTGTAATGACATCGTATACGTATGCGTCGTTACTGATGTTGACGGTTGATGAAGAAGTCCAGGAAAATACTTCAGACACCTTACATCATATAACTGAAAAAAACACAACATATACACACAGATAACTTCGTTTATGAACATAGCAAATTGTTTTTGTGCCGGGCCAGTTGCTGCTTATTGTTTCATATAAAAGTGGAAATGCATATAACAAACTACGCTTATAACGAATCGAAATAAACAGATGCTTTTATTTCTTATAACCCGTAGTTTATTGTACTGATGAAAGTAGTATAATGTTCGTGTGAATATCTCATCATCGCAACCAAATCAGTCGATGTCATTTGGATTAGTATACTTCAATGAAGTATAGCGAAGTTGAAAAGCCATCCCTGTAGAGACAAAATAACTGATACAAAACAACACAGTAACTCCCCAAACCAAACAAAAAATGAAGTAAAAGGTATAAAGAAAATACATTAAGGGATAAATAAAAACACACCTAAATAAACGCATAAACAGCTGAATGTAAATATTAAGAAAGCTAATTAAATGGTAAAAGATATCCCAACACAAAGAAAGCACAAAAAGAGCGACCTTGGAGATAAGTTCATTATCTATTGTTTATTCTACATGAATGGCGGGACAGGTGTCACAGCAGGATGGTTTATACATACAATACAATTGCAAAGCGACACAAAGGTAACAAATACCTTTGATATTACATAATAATTTCTTTACTCGCAAAAGTGCAGCCTGTGAACAGTTGCCCTGTGGGATATTTATAGTAACCAGAATATAACATCAGGAACTGTTTATGCCAAGTTAAAGTTTTGTTAGGTGAAAGATATAACCTCAAGAACATATTGTGTTTATATTCCCTGGTAAAAGACGCACTTACTATTGATTTTAACATTGCTGTTCACTTCTGCCAAAGAGGTGTGAGTGAGGGGTCAATGGGTATCTATTTAGCACTATTTAAAACAATTCAACATGAGCCATTATCGAACAGATACCAGGATATTTTGGGTATAGCGATATGCTTTAAGAAGTGCAAGCATGCTTAACATCTCTTGTAGCTGAAACAGATGTTGAATGTGTCAGTACTGGCGTGTAGAGGACGTCTGTAACGATATACGTCGTCGCCAGCGTTCTGCTCCAGGAGCATGTCTGTTTGTTATTTCTGGCAGCGCTCAACAATATTCTGCTGTATGGTGGCGGTCTGTGAATAATCGAGTCTGGACCAGACAATCCAGTGATTAATAACATAAGCATCGATATACGCATTCAGCATGCTGTTTTAGCTTGATAACGATCTAAGGATCTACACAGACCACTTTGGTATTTGTATCCTCGCCTGACCACCCGATTCCAGTTGTCGCCGCATATGACAGGCTTGAGGTGCTGAATATCAGTTCTGACATGGACCTTCATGGGTCCGGAAGCATGAAGTAAAATGCCCCATTAAGCAGTAAATGATGGTATATTTAAACAGAAAAGTGGATATGCATTGTCATGGATATCAGAGACATGTGTACCGATATCTATGGTTAATAGTCTAGACTGACCTCTGAAATGTTATTTTATTGTGCTTAAAATGTATATAATATGAATGGGTGACAGGAAGTCAGTGACTGTGCCAAGTGCCCGACGGGGTCCAGAGGCGTTATCGGTTTACAACGTTCTCAGATTCTGATATATTGACGAAAAGGGTATAAATATACCTTAGTTCCTATGTCTTTGAAGTAATAAAAACATTTACTGTTGAAATGAAAAACGCATTTCGAATCTTGTTCTGCATTTAGAATCTCGGAGTTATCTCATAACTCGGTATCTCATATTGCTTCCTGGGGTCGTCAGAGAATTTCAAAGAGAATTAATAATATTTCTCATATTATTTCCAACATCTTCACTAAGGAGCAGATGTCGTTTCAATTGCCTTGCTTTAATCTGTGTTAGGAAAGGGTTCTATGACTTCGTTGTTCTGCGTTGTTACTTTTATCATTAATATCCATATTAATGCTCGTATCGCTATTTGACAAAGGCCATGTACAAAATGTACAATCCTGTCCACGGTATCCGCCACTTCCATGTCGGACGAGGATGACCCGGTCTTCCCATTCGCAATACCGTGCGCAGAACTGTGTCACCTGGGCTTGTCAGACCGATGATCGAGCATTCGAAGCCCGGTTATCTTCGATTATGTGTCCAGGTTTGTTACTCCTTCTTTTGTTGCTGTTTACCACTAGCAAGGTCTGAGGCAACCAGCACTTCAGACTCTGTACGCTGGTGGGACTATACCACTCTCCAAAGCAGTGCCAAACACATCACTCCCCTCTTTGCTGCCATGTATACTAAATCGAATGGGTTTTCATACAAATGGCGTATATCACATTTGTTCATGCACTAAAGACGTTTCCTGTTAAACTATCATCCTGAATGATTACTTGTTCACAGAAACTGGTCTTACGAGTCGCCCAATTATTTTACTATATCGAACTTTGTTCGAACTTAACCCTGAAAAGCTGCTTGTCTTACGTGTCCAGAACCATGAGAAGGTATGTTTCCTGAGCAGAATGGGTAGGCCCAATAGTTAGATACAATAAAAATGTTATTCTAAGAAACCAAAAAATGTGACAACTAACATGCTGGGTTAAAGTAAACTTAACCCTAGTGACTGACTATTCTTCATTTGCAACAAAATCAACATCCATGGCAACATCCAAGCCTTCTGAAAAGTCTGAATAGGAATTTTCAGACAGTGTCAGAGCACTCAGAGTTACTGGGAACAAAAGCTTTGGGTCCTACTCGTTTCCAGTCTGGCCTAAGGGCCGACGTTATTTTCGAACACTGTTACCGACTAACAAGACCTGGCTATACAACCCAGGGATGTGCCCGTCAAACCCCGTGCGTACAACACCGTGTCCGATAACGACAGGTGTTGTAGATAATTGATCATGGTAGTGGCTTCCAGAGTTCTGGAAGTGTTTGTTGTGCAATACTATTGCATTCGGGATCCATATTAGGCACTTAGATAAACACGATACCTGTGAGTTGTGATCTTCCCTAACCAGATTGGCCTATCAGGTGCTGTGTTATGCCTTGGAACCAAGGTCGCCTGTGGAGGTCAGAGTGCTACAAAGTGGGATATGATGCTAGTCGGGCATGCCATGTTTATTTTACGTCGTGGATCAAAATATCCGGTTTCTTTGTATGCCAAGTTTGTTTATAGTTCATGAGAGCGATTGCGAGCGTTTGTAATGCCGATTTGTGATTGTAATCAATGCCTGTATGCTTTAGTGTTTTTTGCTTTGCGTTTTTGATGGTTAATGTGATCTGGTTCGGCTCGATAAAGGAGACAAGTGGTTTTTCAACATTGATAGAAGACTCCCAGAACAGAGCCATTTGCACAATTTTGACAATACCACAATTATGTGCTTATGAATCACTCTCCAGTAGTGATGATACCAGGTAATCGCAAAATAGATCAGCGAATCCTGCTCCAATAGATGCTCCAACGGATGCTCCACAAACACATGCAAATGACTTATTGCAATGAAACGTTTTATGAATACCGTTGGATCATGACAAGAAGATAAAGGAAAAACGCTTTGAATTTGTCCTTTTCGACACTCTTGGATTCAAACGCACGATATTCTCACTGCCCTATAACATGGTTCGCTCTCAGCAGCCCGTTTTCTGGTGTCCCCAGCCGTGATATTGCTGGAATATTGCTAAACCGGCGTAAAACGTAACTCACACACTCACTCACTCACTCAGCAGCCAATAAATCCCCGCGTCTCCACCTTCAAATGTGAAGGGCTGACACAAAGAACGTTATCTCAAAGAAGAGTGATGCTTATTATTCGATCGTATATTAGGAAAAAACAAAACATACATATCAAGATGTACATGGTGCAGTTAAATACACGTGTCTTCCTCTTGTCTATCAGTCTTAAAGGAAACTTGTCTTTATGATAGAGTTCATCATTAGTGCAGTTGGCTGTTTTATAGTGCCTGCAAGTGGACAAGGTAGTTCTTCACCACGTCATCAACAGAAACATAGAATTTACATTTATATGTCTCTAGATTAAATCGGTACATGTTCTTCTGAACACATTGCAGTTGGTTCCATCAGACGAACCATATAATGTTTTGCTTCAGAAGATAATATCTACCGCTAACAGTGAGGTGCAAAATAAAGCTACAATTTACAAACCAACTATAAATGTTGAAAGTGCCCATAACCACAGTGTAGAAATGCTTTTTTACCGTGCGTATAGTCATAAATCATGACTTAATTATTCGTTTGAATGAATTATGTACATTCGCTAAAGATGTTGGATTTGCATGGCTAACGTCAAGTGTATATTAGATTCTAGAGTAGATGGCTATATTGTGTTTTAATCCTGCCCCGCTCGAGTTTATTTCGTCTACATATCAAAGTGCACGTGTGTTTGTTTGGCTGTTTTATCTTGCTCCGAGTATATGGGTTTTTTAGTTCTAACTCAGTTACCATACTGCAGTATTAACATGGATGATCTCTTGAGTGAGTGAGTGCGTTTTCGCCGCTTTTAGCAATATTTCGCAACATCACTTGAAATTAGCTCATGGTAATAGAACTCGGGTCTTCAGCCTGAGGAGCGAACACTTCAACCACTAGACTACACGACCGCCCAACCCATTTCGGTCACGTATTTTGATTCCGGGATGACCAGTCCTTTTACTATCCTCATTTCATCTTTTCCCAAGGCTTGGAAACAACAAGTACCATTATTCTGTGTCCTTTGGTATTACGCGACCGGTGAATGAGCCTGGTCTTCCTTCGTAGCAGCCGCTGTACCCACTTGCTCATGGCGCATGGTTGGTAGGTAACTGCAATCGGAACATGCCTATCAACTTCACTCACAGGTTATACAGCAGACACGTCAACGCATTCTCTTTGAACTCAGTGAGCACGCACGATGTCATGCTAACTAGATTTCCTGCTCGTAATGAAAGCTTTAGTCCTTCGAAGCCAAACATGTCTGATACGCGTGGTAAGGCGTAAGTGAAATCACCTGGCGTGCATCGCTTACTGAGTCAACACTGCTTGGGGCATGTAGGTATTTCTGTCCATTTATGATAGGATGGTTGTCGCCTATCGCAGACAGGGGTAGGCTTGGGTGTCAAACCTGACCCCTATGTAATACGTTATGAAGCTAATCTAATGATCATCTGTACTCATCTCCGATTATAATGATGTCGATGTGAGCATTCTTTCAAAAGGAGACAACTTTAACCCCTAAAATTGATTTGCAATTTTACCTTGGGATCTCTGATCCTATGGGATTAAAGGTCCTTCTATATCGAATTTTCTTGCTCTCATTTAAGTTTATGCACGTACATAGATTTTACTTACTTGGGTTACAAAAGCAAACACAAGAAATAGCTATACATAGGAAATAGCTGTACATAACAAAGCTATATATACCAAAAATAAAAACAGACAAGATTGTAGATGTCGACTGCTTATAGCGATTGGTTTTTCTTAGGGTATATTATATACTGTAAACTGCGCTTATAACGAACACGCTTAAAGCAAACTGAAGGACACAAATGACTTGTCTGTTTTGTGCCGGTCACATGTTCTATATTTTGTCAAAAAATGAGTGAGTCTGTTCTTACCGTATTTTACTAGGACTATCACTATTATATTTTACTAAGAAAATTCCGATTATTTGCAATGTGATGATCAACGTCAATGTATAAACGTTGTATGCTATAATGACACCTCATACTTGGCAAAAACAGTTGTAAAGATGTGAAGATTGAACAATAGAGTAGGTAATTGTATGTCATCCAAGTCATGACAGGAATACATGCCAAGATTCCAGTTATCACATGCCCCATGCTTTCTGAGGTATGCTAGCAACTGATGGCAACGTATAATTACCAACACCATGTCTAGCACCTCTATGACATACATCACTCTCAGGATAGTTCCTCCTAGTCATAGCTGTGCACGTCAGTAATATCATGAGAGAATGTTGACAGATGGAAACGGTAAAAGTTCTTCACTGTTATAGTCAGTGTGTTTTGTGTACTGCCAGTTACTTGTCAGTCTCGCGTCCCAACTGTGTGGAATATCTGCCCAACTGAATGTATGTGGAAGCGACAGAAGACATACGCACAGGGGGACTTTTTGTCCAAGGCAATCACAGTACATCATCCATTCTTCTTCTCAAGCGGAAGATGACTTTTTAGCATGTCTTTGACTACGCAATTTGTCTGTGTACTATGCAATATAATATCTAATGGTAGCCGATCGTCTTTCTCCTACTATTCTTTCGCTGTCACAGTTACGGAATGACATTCATTATCACCACGTCTCACTCTCATTCATTATCACTAGCTCTCATTTACGCTCTGTCATTGTTACTAAATGGTACTTATATCTGTTCATGGTCACTAGGGACGGTGGGGTAGCCTAGTGGTTAAAGCGTTAACGCGTCACACAGAATTCCCGGTTTCAATTTCCCTCATGGGTACAATGTGTGAAGCCCATTTCTGGTTATCCCCGCCATGATATTGCTTGAATATTGCTAACGCGAAGTAAAACTAAACCCATTAACTCACTCACAATCACTCAAAGACAATCCAGTGATCAACAGCATGAACATGTTTCTATGTAATTGGGATACGATGACATGCAAGTCGGCGAGCCTGACCACCCGACCCTTAGCCATCTCTTACTATAAGTATGTGTTGCTGAACTTTTAAGTCCTAGTGACATACAAAAATCCATGTTTTGAAAATTCCAAGGCCGTACCACCTGGAAGAAATTGTTATGATGACAGGAACTAGAACATTCATCACCGCGTGATCACCATACGTCTGTTTTAAGTGCATCTCTTGTGTAACGTACACTAATTTTCAAAACCATATTCCCGTGAAGTGCCTAACTGTCGAGTGATATTAAGAGAACCAAAAAGCTAACCACCGCAATCTAAAGCTGTGATATTTTCCTTGTGTCGTGTTTGTTTTATTAATGATACATCTCCACACTATCCGTGCACTCACTTTGTGTTTGGGACGGTGGTTAAAGCGTTCGCTCGTCACTCAGAAAATCCAGGTTCGACTCCCCACGTGGTTACAATGTGTGACGTCCATTTCTAGGATATTGCTTAAAGTGGCGTAAACAGTTTAATACCCACTCACTTTTTATGTGTGTCTGTTGTAACATCAAAAAACAAAACAAAACAAAAAACAAAACAAATCACGACGATATGCATTTTAAAATAGAAAATGCGATAGTATGTCGGTGAATAAGTACACTTTTAAACTGTTCTGAACGAAATTCCAGCAATATATTATGGTTAACCCAGTGATGTCCGGACTTTACGCTTGTTGTCAACCAAACCGCAGACAAGTACACTAAAACAACGTCAGAAACAGATGAAATACCAATGGAATATGTTGTACGCAGTACTGATTTTGAGTGTTTATCAGGGTTGACGTATATTTGCAGTTTGCCAGTCTGGTGGGGAAAAAAGAAACATAAATATATCAAGATAGCACTGAGGACACACCATGTTTCCTTCAAAATGATTGGCGCAAGGTGTTTAGATAGTCCTTCCAGTTTCGTTGCAAAGCATTGTGGCAGCTCTTTGACACAGGGCTCTGTGTTTGGAGTCTGGTCACTGTGTTTAGATTTGAGGTCACTGGGTATGGTGAAAAGAGTCAGACGGGCGTTCACGGCCCTTTGATGTTTAGTCTAATGAGCACAGGTGTAGCTTCAGTCGATCTATCGTTAGAAAAAAATAGTTAAAAGTAGATTCCTGTTGAAAGACGGGTAGGTTTGACATTTGAAGTAGAGATTCCTCGCAGCAAGTGAGTACACTTTAAAAATATAATGCTGATAGTTTTCTTTTCACTGTATATGATATCATTTCTATTTTGTACTGGAATCTGGACATAAATAGCATTTGGTGTTAATGGGTATGGACAGGCTAGAGGGTGTGGGTCATGTTCAGCGGAATCGTGTAAACTTTATCAATACTATAAACCTCCAATGGCCTCTTCTGCTTTTAGTTCACGTAAAGCACATGGTCTTTTGACATGCTGCATTTTGCAAGGATGTCGAGTCCTCCTCGACTGTTTCGAGCTAAGGTTAGACCACGACAAAGTGGGATCACAACAACACGGACACATATTGTGAATCTTGTATAAAAACACAGCTCTTAAGCTGTGTCCAGCAATAGGAATGCGTGTTGTTTTCAGTTCAAAAGTGGATGTATTCGTTAGACGTTCAGTAACGGTAGTAATGCATGATATACGTTTAACAATATTGAAATATACCGTATTCGTTTGTGTTGTATACAACTAATTATTCAACAGATTTATCAAGATCGAGATCAGCACTCATGTGTTCCACAAAGTTTTGTGTAGCGGGTTGAGTGAAGCTGTTTTCCTATTCCTCTACTCTAGCGCAAACGAGTTGGGTTTCAACAAGGTTCTAGCAATATCACGGCGGGGGACACCGGGAATGGGTTTCAAACATTGTACTCATATGGGGAATCGAACCCGGTGTCATAGGCATAACAAGCGAACGCTTTAACCACTAAGCTGCCCTACCGCCCACCCTACTTTAGAAGAACCTGTTACCGAGATATTGTTACTAGTCTGTTATTAATGTCATGTAAGGTCAGTTTTTCAATCACCCTGGCATTTACTCGATTTCTCTAAAAAATGTCACCTTGTGGCAGTGGCGCAGAAATCACACTATTTGACCATAAAACGTGTATCAACATGTTGACGTTATACTGACATTTGGCAACGTCACCAATATATGTCTGCAGACTCGGGGCTTGTTTGTGTAAATTCTTGACATGTTATCTTCGTCCTATCGATCGCTCATACTCTATGTTTATTTATCTCTCGTTGTCATCAAGGTATCTCTCCATTCCAAACCCAAGACGCCGACTACAAGCATTAACTTACATAACCTAAATACCCCCTCATAATTCTCATTTCCAGAGGACGCAAGTTTCAGACGGAAACATGGACAGGTGCAGGGGGATATAACAGAATGCCCCCGCGTGATTTGATATCGTAGGCAATGTTTACAAGAGAATCCTTCAGCATGCATGGCTCCGATGTCCTACTAATGCTCTCATAACTGTATGGATAGACGTGTTTAATTCATAACATACGTTTAAGCATGAGGCAATTAACGTCTTCTCCATGTCTCTTTACACACGTGTCTAACAAATTAGCGGTGTGTATCAGGAAACCCAGAAAATGATTCCAGATCACACTGGCTCTTGTTTTAACAGTAAACACCTTTGAAATGTTCCTGGGTATATTTCAACATACACACGTACGGTGTACGTATACTTGAAGAAGTGAGTAGAATACAGATGGTAACATATGTATGGAGATATATCTCTGAAGACGATCTATTCAAACACTTGAATTAATTTACCGATGTTTACGATCCCCTACCGTTGTGCTGTGAATTTGTGGAAGATACATGTGAATTTAGAAAAATGTTCAGAATGAATTTTAACATTCGAGTCATATCTGAAGTACGATGTTGTACACTAGTACATTATGTCGGATGATATGGTTAGTATATGGTTACACCACGTCATGTTTACTGTGCGCGAACGCTACATTATACGTGAAGATCATGTGAGAACTGGTGTTCAGCAATCCATGCGTGTCGTAAGAGGCAATAAAATTGTTAGGGTGTCCGTATAAATGTATATGAGTACTGCTAAACTAGAGGAAACATATAGCAATGTATTATCTACTGTTCTGTACGTTCGCTATATGATTGCACTTAAATGTTTGACTCTTGCTAATGTTAGTATAAATATGCTTTTAGTTCCATACTATATGTTCAGAATATGTTCCACGAATACATTATACCACGACGACGATTAATATCATGATGACGTTAAAACTTCTGTCAGTATTGACTACACTGGCATGGCTGAGGTTCAGTATGTCTGCACTATAACATGTTGCGACCAAACATGTTGTCACTATAGACTCTGCGGAGATTTCGGCGTTTTTTTTGTTACACACGATCTTGTCGGTTTGCACTATTTATAATAATTATCACAATCTACAGAAAGGGTAAACTTGTACTCCTTAAGTTAAATCATCATAATTTATATTTGCACTATGTGTGTGAGTATGCATTTACGCGGATGTTAGTAATATTTAAGCAAAATTACGGGGACACCAGAAATGGGCTTCACACTTTGTAACCACATTGTGGGAAATACGACCCGAGAAAAGCGAACTCTTTAACCCCTTGACTACCCAACCGCCCCTGTTTGCACTAGGGTTTGTCATGGATATGTCTGAATGTAGTAAACCGTAACTCAACAGACATATGCTGAGCTTAATAGACTAGTTATATGTTCAGCAGCTATTTACATTGTTATGCTCTCTATCCGTTAGAGCACACAGCATTCCTATACTCGCGATGCTCTCTATCTCGACATCTATAGCCCACGTCTTCGTTATCGTGCTCTGTCGTTATACATCGACAGCAGTAGCTGAAAGCAGTATGTTCTATATCTGTGTAGATTTACGATCCGCCAAACAGGTGATTTTGGCCCTGGGAAGGTGAAGAATTTCTAAAATGCGTTTCGTCAAGACACAATTACGATCAGTCAACGAATGAGGAACAAGGCATTTAAAATAACCCGGTGTGATAGAAGGGGGGTACTTTTTCACTCCACGCCCCTCGCAATGTGCGATAAGGGAGGAACACCTGGGTGGGTTCTTCATCTGTAGGAAATCTGTACCCTGTGTACTGCCAATTTGGATTTGTTTATACGGTGTTTCCTTCCAAGAAGTGCGTGATTTCTTCAAGTAGTGAACGCTTTCTCTACAGCCAGGGTTCTCAATCACCATGGAATTGTGTGGTTCGGTTTGGTTATGTATGAATAATTCTATTCATCAATGTTATTATGTGTTATTAAATGACCCAATTTGTGCCATAGTATGTGATTCATGTCTTATTGGATATCAAGTCAAACAGCACCCAGCCACCTGTGATCACTTAGATAGAACAACCACATGTGTAAGTTATGAGCCCAAACATATCATGCATTCTGTAACGAGTCTCTCGACTAACAGTAAGTTACTCAAATGAAAATATTTTTCAGAAAACAAGTTTTGATATTAAAATAAAACACAATACAATAACCCCAGAGGCTTTCTTCATGTTCAGAGACAACGTGAAGAACAGAACTCGGAACTCTTCACAATGACAATGAGATTTCGACACAAGTGTGAGATATCGTTTATCTTACAAGTTCCAAAACGTATCTAACGAGCAGTTTAGCAGTTAGTAACAAATAGTAACACCATCACTTACATTCGTCATTAAAACACAAAACTTTTCGTTCCCTCTGTGTGACCGAGTAGAATAGGCCTTCAGCAACCCATGCTTGTCATAAAAGGCGTAAGAGGCGACTAACGTGACCTGGTGGTCCGGCTTCCTGGTTTGGTTGACACATGCCATCGGTTCCCAATTGCGCAGATCGATGCTCATATTGTTGATCACTGGAATGTCTGGTCGAGACTCGATATTTACAGACCGCCGCCATATAGCTGGAACATTGCTGATGTGCGGCGTAAAACTAAAGTCACTCACTCACTGTGACTTGACTACTCACTGTTCGTGCTGAGATAACTTAGTCAACAATAATAGCCATTATACTACAATAACAATGATCTAAATGTGTGTGAAAATAACACGTAATTATCCGCCCTTGTCATTACAAAGTTCTCTCTCTTTCCGGGTACACGATTAGTAAAAATAGGACTCGATTCCAGCTGTACCCGACCCGGATTTGAGTACCCGAGTGTCCGTCCCAACCCTTAAACATACGATGTGGTGTCGCATTTTATAAGCTTTAAGTGTTTATGAACAAACAAAGTGAACAAATACACGAAGAGTCATCTATACATAATAGAGTTAGTGGTTAGGGCTACGGCTATAGTTACATATGTAAACAAAAGAAAGATCATGCCTATTGGTTGATGTTGGGTAAAAGTAAAATTAGAAATCTCAATTCTGTGGGGGTGTATTTGATGAGGATAAAATAGCTGTGTTCTGGACCTTTGACTTGCAGTGTTTAAGCGACTGCAGTCAAGTGACTTTTTTCAAATAATATTTGTAACGTGTTATCCAATTCGTGGGGTAGCCCTGGGGTTACAGCTTTAGTTTGTGTCGAAAAAGGCCCTGGTTCGATTCCCGACATGGGTACAGTATGTGAAGGTATTCTCCTGCCGTGATATTTCTGGAATATTGCCGAAATCGGCGTAAAACCCAACTCACTCACTCACTCACTCAAGTGCATGCTTTCTTATGCTCTTCAGCTTATGTGAAAGGGCGGGTACACGTAAATGTAAGAGCACAATATGTGCCACTGGAGACTAAGTTCTAATTAAGACTATTAAATCACATTGCCGAAGCCTTTTGTCTGCAAATGTTTCGATACGCAACGAGCAAAGACGTTTGAACTTTATTGACCGAGGTATTGTGTTAAAACAATTTTGGAAGTACGTTTTACATATGCAAGATTTCTACGATTTTGAACTTTCATATCCGAAGGTTTCGCCAGGTGTAAAGTATGTCACATTTTGACATGTATACAACCTATTTGTAGTGCAGGTGGGGCCCGCTGTGGACTAAATCGGAACACATTATATTTAGAAAGTAAACCTGTGGCAGGGGTTGTGGAAAAGACCAGCTGCCCTTGTGAAGACCATTTTAAACTGTGCGAAATGAACCACGACAGATTGCAAAAGATTTGAGATGGAGTGTGAGTGAGTGGGTTTAGGTATAAGCCGCACTCACCAGAATTTTATCTGTATGTAAATAATCGTGTCTGGGCCAGACAATCCAGTGATCGTGTGTCAAGCAAATCAGTGAGTCGAACCACCCATTCCCGCTTCTTACGACAAGCATGGCGTACTGAAGACCGATTCTAACACGGATCTTAACGGGTCTAAAGGCCTTGGACTATTCCTTCCCAACGTGTCCTGTCAGAGGTCATCTGGCGCAATAGGTGTTACAGCTCTCTGAACTTTAGGGGATGTGTAGTTATTACATTTTCAATATTTGAGATATTGTTTCCGGTTATCATATTGTTACTGGAACAGAATATTAGTACATTTTTTCACGATTGCTTGCTTTTGCGGATTTTTTTATGATTTCATTATGAACCTTTTGAAGTATTTCTTCACAATGGATTTCACACTGGCAGTTCAAGTCAGTGAGTGAGTGAGTGCAGGTTTATGCCGCTTTTAGTAATAGTCCAGCAATGTCACTGCTGGGGACAAAACACGACCACCTTCACGAATTGTACCGATGTGGGGATCGAACCTCACGATTCAACCACTGTTGACCCGCTGCTCCTCAAAGCTCCTCAGGGTACGTTAGCAGTATGTTGCCACTGACAATACTTTCAGAAAATTTCATCCTCTATTTAGCTAGTATCATGACACATAACTTCAAATTTTGTATAGCTTTAAATTATCTCAAGGAAATGCGTAACAAACAACCCCTGTCAGTACTGGCCAGGTTTTGGTCTCTAAGTGCTCACCTTGTACGTGGCTTTTAATAGTATTTCAGCAATATCATGGCGGTGGACACAAAAATGGGCTTAGCACATTGCTCCATGTAGGGATTCGAACCCCGGTCTCTGCGTTGCAAGCGAACATATAACTATTACGCTACCTGACCGTGACACAGAGTAGTCCCTGTTTCATCCCAGATTCCAAGTATTTTTCAAGGCTTTAGATTTCACATGCATGCCATGCCTATGAAAATTCGGATTAGAACTGATCTTCGGTACGCCAACCTGTAATAGGCGACTAACGGGATCAGGTGGTCAGGCGCGCTGACTTGGTTGACACGTCATCGTATCCCAGTGGCATATACACTCATGCTGTTGATCACTGGACTATCTGGTCCAGAGTCGATTATTTACAGACCGCTGGAATATATAATTTATATATATAGCTGGAATATTGCTGAGTGCGGCGTAAAACTAAACTCATTCACTCACAGACTCTCCATCACTAATCTTACATAATCTGTCGTGGTTTATTTCACACAGTATAAAACGTTTGCACATACATAACTGACTTGGATTTATAACTAAGATTAAAGCTAGTCAGGTGTAATCAACATTAGCAGGGTGGAAACCTTCCATACACACTCTGCGTCGCAACAAACAATTGATAAAGTCAGATCTCGTTAGTTAACTCTTGCCATCCTCGCATCATTCTCACATAAACGCTCTCACCTGATAAACAGCATAGATAGGAAACAAACCATTTGCACTATAGCAGCAATGGCCCACTGTTCATTGGGAGGGTGTATTCAGAGGGACAGGTAGATGAATGCTCTGGACGATAACTCAGAACTAATGGGCGTGCACCTGTGTGCAATTTCTCACAAACTTAACCAGCCAAATATTCACAACATATCGCAAGATTGGGAAAATTGTATTACAGAAACGGTAAAAAGAGACCAGATATGGTTCATTTCTACCATTTGATACGATAATTTCTTGAGTTTATGACATATCTGTCATTATTGACACACACATACTTTGAATTGGTAGAAATCAAACAGCGATTTCTAAACCGTCTTGAAAATGCTTCATTTCGTATATCTGATACTCGCTTAACAGTGTCACACGCAAAAAAAGAACTTCATAGACTAAATAAAAACATTAAACATAGTAGACAGTCGTGTCTTGCACTGATGACGCTACACTCACAACGACGTTAAAAGTATGACTAGACAGTTGCTTTAATATACGATGTCATTTACTAAGTGGTCTGTAAAATTACCGGAATCTGTACTTTAATGAGAGAGTGAGTGAGTGTGATTTTACGCCGCTTTTACCAATATTCCATCAACATCAATATCGTTGAGGGGGACACCAGACATAGAGGAATCGATCCCGATCTTCGGCGTGGCCAGCCAACGCTTTCAAAACTAAGCTACCCTCCTCCCCCCAACCTTACTGAGAAAACGTAATCCCAAATATAACGTGTTACATTTGACCACTTTCTGAATGGCATCGTATATTCCTAGCTTTCGTTCGTGGGATGCGTGCCTATTTACACTTTTCTGAGGGGAACACAATGTCTAAACTGTTAGTTGTCCGGCTTCCATGTTTGTGACTGAGCGGGTTAGGTTACGGACTTCGGTGATTAGGTACCCGACTCTGAAGGTGTGGATTGAAATTCCGAATGACTCCTACGGTGTTTAATGATTTTAGATAGTTAGTGAACGTTCAGTGTACTTGAGAACGAGTTCTTATACCTTGAATGGATCGTAAGGCTGTGCATAGACGACAACGTTGATCTCCAAAGTTACGACGTCTTTGTGGCTTTTGTACAATAAAAAAGTTAAAATATATGTTCCATTTGTTTCAGAGTTTTACAAGTTTATGTGCGCTGATTAGCTGAGGCGCCATGGGCCCCAGACGAACAGTGACAAAGACACTATCATACAACTGCGACCTGTGCTAGCTGAAAGTACTCATTACTGTTTAGAATTCAAGATGGCTGATAACTGTCTTCACCTTGTCTTCTGATTGGCTACCCTCGTTATCACGTGACCCCGCCTCACTGATGTCATACCCTCGGAAAGTTACCCGTTCCAGAGTCCAGCCCGATAACACTCCTTCGTCACCAGGTTGATGATTTTCTCCATTTACATGGTTATACGTATATATTATATATTTTGTACCTTTTTGAAATAAACATAAGCTATACACATATGTATTGAAACGTTAACTACAACTAATACGGAATATATTTTATGTGAAATTAACAAATTTTGATTGTCAGTGTATGGACTTGTGACGTTACTTTGTGTTGATATTGTCCAGGAAGCCATGTAACGTCTTAAACGTGTCTTTTGTGAATATATAAGTGGCGGATTATTATTACAAGAGCATGACAATTGTGTAATACAATAATAGAATGGTTCCCGATGGTGTTGTTTCGTTAGTGTCAGAGAGTTAAAATAGAATGAAAATAGCACGGAAGGACACGAGGACCTTGTCTAACACCAGTAGCTAAAAGACGAATTTCTGTATGAAAACGAAATGATAACATATTTTGTATAAAATGCGCTTCTTTACTAAAACTCAAAATCAATTAATACGATACTTTGTGATCTGAAATGTCATACATAAGACCAATGTGACATATGTGTATCATAGGTGCGAGTTATTAATATAATAAATTATGGAGACTAGTGTCAATATGGATGCATTTACAAACAGACGTTATATTTCTATGTTGTCATGGCAATGCATTCATTCAAAGGGAAACAATGGACGTTGCTACTGGAGATCATATTTACATATTTATTTTCGAGGGTTTTGACTCGGATGTAAACATACCGTCACCAGAACCCATGGTATATACCCATTACAACTACAAGTAAATATTTAGAAGTATGTCGTCTTATGTTGTTTATTCCTGTCGCAAACCAAACCTCGGGTGACCAGTAAAGTGTGTTCATCTGATTGTGTACAGTTTAGGCGCTGCTTCGCATGTGTTCTGTGCTTTCTGATTTGCAATGTAAACTTATGCCGCAAACCGTCACCTGGAGCATTGTAAGAATGGCGCTGTTTCTAACTCTGGTGCAGCAATATACATCCTTAGAACGCAAGCTTGACACGAACACGAACTACAAAAAATCGTGGTCAATCTAAACGACGTTTATTGACCAAGTTAGGGTTTGAACAAGACGACAGAAAGGACTGGCTTCGCCTTCGTCGTCGTCTGTGGGAACATGCCACGTTCCTGACTGACAGTACAATCTTCCTTGCAACGCGACCTCAACGCGACCTCGACGCGAACTTTTGGAACCTAGGTATCACCTAGAGGACATTTGTTAACAAGAGTAGTGCTCGAACAAGGCTCCAGAAATCGGTAGCAGATAATATATGTTGGTTCTGGGCCGTATCCAAAATATTTGTGCGGAGCCACAAGCATTTCACTAGTTGAATGACTAGCATTTTGCCTTTCCGCGGTTCACGTTACTTATACATGTGAACTGCTTGAAGAAGAGTGTTATTCTAACCTTTATTTAACACAGTTCCAACAGCAATGGTGCTTTACATACGAACCAACCCAATAGAGTATCGCGCAGTGTAATAGATAATTTCCAGAACCACATTGACGCACACGTTGTCATTAGCTTCCGTTCCTAAAACAATTAAGATGAATGTATTTCGACGGAATAGTTTTACCAGACAGTTCTTCACCTATTCTCACCTCACCAAGGGAGAAGAGCAGGAGGAGCTGCAGTGATCTTTGTCGACTGGTAGCACGAATGTAGTGCTGACGATCATGAAGGCGTCATCAGGACGCATCTTCAGGTCAAGCTGACTGTCATAGATTTGGACATTGAACTCAACCCTGTTATTACTAAAGAAGGTCATAGTGATGGATTTCTTTAACAAAATGAGTGTGGAAAGTTTTCGTGTGGAGGATTCAAACTCACGATCAACGGATCCTAAAGGGACATATCTCCGTGCTTCTGACGAGCTTCTGGTTTACAGATTTGAGGGGGACGGATAACCTGCACGCTGTCAATACATGGCGGACTTCAAAGTTGATCACCGAAAAGGAAACAAAATCCAAAGGCATTTCTATTCCAGACATCTACCTTAAAACCATTTAACCAAATTTCGTTTTACATGCACAACATGAACACTAGGCAGTCACTGTCGTAGCTTCCCAATCACACAGGGAATATTGCACAGTAGTTGCACGGGAAATACTGGGCAGTAACTGACGTATCTTCACATTCACACCCAGTACACTGGACAAGAACGGACCTACCTTCTCACTCACACTGAGTAAAGTTAAGAGTAACTGACGTATCTTCACATTCACACCCAGTACACTGGACAAGAACGGACCTACCTTCTCACTCACGCTGAGTAAAGTTAAGAGTAACTGACGTATCTTCACATTCACACTCAGTACACTGGACAAGAACGGACCTACCTTCTCACTCACACTGAGTAAAGTTAAGAGTAACTGACGTATCTTCACATTCACACTCAGTACACTGGACAAGAACGGACCTACCTTCTCACTCACACTGAGTAAAGTTAAGAGTAACTGACGTATCTTCACATTCACACCCAGTACACTGGACAAGAACGGACCTACCTTCTCACTCACACTGAGTAAAGTTAAGAGTAACTGACGTATCTTCACATTCACACCCAGTACACTGGACAAGAACGGACCTACCTTCTCACTCACGCTGAGTAAAGTTAAGAGTAACTGACGTATCTTCACATTCACACCCAGTACACTGGACAAGAACGGACCTACCTTCTCACTCACGTTGAGTAAAGTTAAGAGTAACTGACGTATCTTCACATTCACACTCAGTACACTGGACAAGAACGGACCTACCTTCTCACTCACACTGAGTAAAGGTAAGAGTAAATGACGTATCTTCACATTCACACCCAGTACACTGGACAAGAACGGACCTACCTTCTCACTCACACTGAGTAAAGTTAAGAGTAACTGACGTATCTTCACATTCACACCCAGTACACTGGACAAGAACGGACCTACCTTCTCACTCACACTGAGTAAAGTTAAGAGTAACTGACGTATCTTCACATTCACACCCAGTACACTGGACAAGAACGGACCTACCTTCTCACACACACTGAGTAAAGTTAAGAGTAACTGACGTATCTTCACATTCACACCCAGTACACTGGACAAGAACGGACCTACCTTCTCACTCACGCTGAGTAAAGTTAAGAGTAACTGGCGTATCTTCACATTCACACCCAGTACACTGGACAAGAACGGACCTACCTTCTCACTCACGTTGAGTAAATTTAAGAGTAACTGGCGTATCTTCACATTCACACCCAGTACACTGGACAAGAACGGACCTACCTTCTCACACACACTGAGTAAATTTAAGAGTAACTGACGTATCTTCACATTCACACCCAGTACACTGGACAAGAACGGACCTACCTTCTCACTCACACTGAGTAAAGTTAAGAGTAACTGACGTATCTCCACATTCACACCCAGTACACTGGACAAGATTGGACCTACCTTCTCACTCACACCGGATATACTGGACAGTAAGTGGGATAACCTAACATTTATAGCGGATATACTGACGCACCTTCGCCTCCACGACGGCTATATTGGTCAGTAACTGTGGTATCTTTACATTCACACTGCGTTTACTGGACAGGAACTGTCGAATCTTCACATTCACACCGGGTATACTAGACAGTAACTGAGGTTGCTTGACATTTACATCTATGTATACAGGACAGTAACTGAGGTTGCTTGACATTTACATCTATGTATACAGGACAATAACTGGGGTTGCTTGACATTTACATCTATGTATACAGGACAGTAACTGGGGTTGCTTGACATTTACATCTATGTATACAGGACAGTAACTGGGGTTTACGTGACATTTACATCTATGTATACAGGACAGTAACTGGGGTGATTTGTAGTAAGTAACTGACGTGTCTTCACATTCACCCCGTGTATACTAGGCAGTAAATGAGGCTGACTGACATTCGCTCCGGGTATACCGGACAGTAACTGGGGTAAACTGATATTTACAGAGGGTATACTGGACAGTAATGGACATTTCGTCTCAGTCACACCGCATATACTAGGCAGTAACAGGGGTATCTTCACAATCATCCCTGGTATACTGGACAGTAACTGGGAAAGCTTGACATTCACCTCGGGTATACTGGACAGTCACTAGGGTAACTTGATATTTACTCAGGGTATACTGAACAATAACCGGGTTATCTTCACATTCACACCGCGTATACTGGGCAGTAACGAGGGAAGCTTGACATTTACGTATGTCCCTAGTGTACTGAACAGTACCTGGGGTAGCTTGACATTCACGCCTGGTATACTGGAGTGTGACTGTGGTATCTTCACATTCACACCAGGTATACTTGATAGTAACTGGAGTAGCTTGACATGTACTCCTCACAAAACCTAAGCAAGACAATATTTTGCTTCAGTACATTTTCCTTTATTGGAATTGCAAGTCATGTAAGGATACTAGAGAAATGTATGTACTAAAGTTACACATTTTGCTTGTTTATGTGGTTGCAGGTGTTCGGGTGATGTTATCAATGTTGTCAGATAAATAAGATTCACAGCCTCTGGTTATATATTCGTTGTAAATGTACCTTTCTGCAACATATCCACAAAAAAGTCTCTGTCGAGGTTGATAAAGATATCATACTGAAAATACACATTGCTTTGCTTTTTGTTAGGTGTGGTAGTGAAACAGTAACACTGGGTGTTCAGGACAACTGAGATGGGTACATGACTTCTACCATTAGTGAATATTTGCTGTGCTGGTTTCACATGTGAGTCCCAAAGGTTGGGTTCCGGTTTCATTTCACTATGACCTTCCCCGAAACCGAGACTGGACCAGACAAAGTACAAAGTAAGTGACATTCTATATGTAATTTGCAAGCGTACATTTTAAACATAATTCAATGTAGATAATTGCTGACCCCACCCCCTCCCCCCACCCTCCTCCCTCCTCCTCCCTACCGGGAATGTTTTCATTATCAAATTCATCCGTGTTTCGAAAATTACGTTTGAAGTTAGTGTACGCGCTCGCGTGTATATTGTGTGATGTTCCTGAATTTTCGCACCTGCACACACACACTCCCATCCTCCTAACATACATCTCTGAGATACATCTCAGGTGAAGGATAATAATTTGATTAGATTATCAGCTGCACATTTGATAACCATTTCGAACCTTCACCTTGTCTAATGTTTCCCTGTTCTTTAACGCCCCAGCCAGCAATATTCTAGCTATATGACGGCGGCTTGTAAATAATCGCTCCTGGGCCAGACAATCCAGTGACTGACATCAAGACATCTGTAAGTTATGAAATTCATCCCAAGCCTAACATGTCAATGCAGTGTTGCTCTTGAATTTAAGATTGGTGGATTTTGATTCTGTGAATGCATGTATCATACATAGTGTAAATATTATTCTCAGTGTTTTAGTATATCTGTACTGTTTTGGTATTCCCGTCTTTCAGACAAGAATAGAATGTGATGGATGCTTATATTCGAAAGTATAAATAACTGAGGCATGCTGTTTGTGGGTTAAACATATTCTTCAATCAGCAGGTGATGATACCGTTTTGTTCACGAAGTCCCATGAATGGCATTAAACTCTTAAACAACGTCAAACTTGTCGTTTGAGACATGCAACACGATCGGTAGCCACCAGCTGACATAGTTCATGCATGTCATCGGATCCCCAGTTGCGTGGATCCATGCTCAATCCAAGTCACTGGATTGTCTAGTCGAGAATACGGTCACCAAGCCAAAAATACTTGGTGACCGTACCATACCATAACATTGTAAATGGAGCGGTATAATAGCCAGTATGAAGCCAGATCTCCTTGAGGCATTATTGTGTAGCGTGGAGTAAAAGTAAATTCGATCACGCTGTTCTCGCGCACTTTCAATGTGCTGCCAAGTCTTTTTTCGTCATTTTACGTGCGCTTCAGTTTTCTATGGAAAATATGAATGAATGATTGCGTTTAGTTTTGCATCGCTTTTGGCAATATTCCAGCAACATCACAGGAGCAGGACTCCAAATATGTTTTATACATTAAACCCATGTGGGGAATCGAACCCGGGTCTTCAGCACAATGAGAGAACGCTTTAACCACTAGACTAGCATATCTGCAGTGAACATGTCCATGGTCTTATGTACAACCCAAACGGCATGGTCATGTGCCGGGTTTATCCCGATACCAGTTATCTCTGGTTAAATGTTTTGAGTGGGTGGGTGAGTTTAGTTTTACGCCTAGCTCAGCAATATTCCACTAATATGGTGGCGGTCTGTAACTACTCGAGTCAGGACCAGACACGCCAGTGATTAACAACATGATCTACGTAACTGGGAACCAATGACATGTGTCAACCAAGTCAGCAAGCCTAACCACCCGATCCCGTTAGTCGCCTCTTACAACAAGCATAGTCGCCTTTTATGGCAGACCCGTGAAGGTCCCGGGGTAGGTGGCTTTCAGCAACCCATGCTTGCCATAAAAGGTAACTATGCTTGTCGTAAGAGGCGACTAACGGGATCGGGTGGTCAGACTAGCTGACTTGGTTGACACATGTCATCGGTTCCCCATTGCGCAGATCGATGCTCATGTTGTTGATCACTGGATTGTCTGGTCCAGACTCGATTATTTACAGACCGTCACCATATAGCTGGAATATTGCTAAGTGCGACGTAAAACTAAACTCACTCACTCACTCACTCACCCTTCTATGGCAAGCATCGGTTGCTGAAGGTCAGTTCTAACCTGGATCTGCACATGTCAAACGTTTTGAGCAAACTACAAACTTCGGTCAGATAGCAAAGCAAACGTATCTAACATTTAATAGCTGACAACAATGTGGCCGTTAAGTCCTTTTTCCCTGCTTGTGCAGACTTATCTATCACATCAAGAGTGCACGTAATGGTGGGGTCAAGTTGACTCTAATGTTGCTTGCTGTATATGCCCATTTCTTTCATGCACTGGCACGTCAAGCCAGATATGGCCTTTACACCTTGTACTTGGATACGCAAATCCGGGTGACAAAAGAGGGCTCTAACCAAAAGGTCGAATCACTGGGAGTACAGTCGATAAGTATAAAGTAGGTTTAGAGTCCTAAAGTAGGTTACAGTTGTATCTTTTGGTATTGAGATCCATAGCGCCTCATATCTTACCAACGGGAGGATCAAAACCATGGATTAATTTGATAAGCTCATGCTTTAAGCACTGGGCCAACCCGCCAATGATTTCAGGTGAGCGTTGGAGTCTCACTACAAGTAGACAATATCCTTGATTGTTTCAATCTTAAAGCGGCTGTCAATGCCATAAGCGTGCAAGAAGCGGTGCACGTCACGTTATTTCCGAAAAAAATGCCACTGTTATTTCAAGTTTATACTACTCTATTCAAGCAGCGTGTCGGCGTCAAAACTTTTGAATCGCAAAATCGCGATTTTTTGCTGCTTGACTTGCAAACGCACGGGGGAATCTCTTTCTCACGCCTGTCTACGATATACTTGTGCTTTGATCAACATTTGTTTTATTTCAGACGTATAGGATGCCAAAAACACAAATAAATGAGGACATATTGATCACTTAGGTATAGTACCATCCCTGCCTCAATGATATTGACAGCAGATATAATCGGCAAGTAATGCATGGACAACAATCAGCCAAGCATGTAATAGGTAATATCGTGTTTTATTGACAACAATTGTAGGAACCTATATCAAACGTTGACGTTCGTGAACACTTTCCAAAGCCATTTAACAATTGTCAACATATGACTGGAGTGTTTTGTACACTAGCAAACTCACAATAATGCACTTGCGCACTCCTTTAAGTTGTATCTTACGGTTAGGGTAGGATTAGGATTAAAGTTTACCCTAATCATGTAGATTCATGTCCTTCTTAAGCAACCCACTAACAAAAGAAATTTAATATTATAATTTCAGTTCTAATTTCGCTGCTCGAAAAGAGGCACAAATAACACGACGGCGCGGTGGTCCCCACGTACCGCGCTTCTTGCAGGCCTCCTGTGTGGACGGCCACCATTACAATGAGTCACCTCTTACGACAAGCATACTCGCCTTTTGTAGAAGCATGGGTTACTGGAGGCCTATTCTACTCAAGATTTTCACAGGATCGGTAATACAGAACACGTACGTTTTCTATAAGGATTCCCCCCACATGATGAAATACTGGTTTAACGCCTGTCTTCAAATGATCAATTTTCAACACAAATTATATGCAGACAATACTCCAGCTACTACCACAAAATACACACAACTAGTAACATTAACACACAAAATACACACAATCAATAGTACACACAATGCATATAACTAGCACTGTACACAACATAGACACAACTAGTACTACACAGATTACACAAAAGTACTGTTCACAATACACACAACCAGTAGTACACATAACACACAATACATACAACCAGTACTATGCACAAATACACGCAACTAGTAGTGCACAAAATACACACAACTAATAGTACACAAAATAATACGCTAGCACTATACGCAATGCACATAATTTAGTACAATACACACAATACACGTTATCAGTACTACGCACATTGCACACAACCGGTACTACACTCAATACGAACAACTAGTACTACACACATTTCACGCAACTAGTACAGGCAGAATGAGTGTAGACAGAATGAGTGTAGGCAGAATGAGTGTAGATGGAATGAATGTAGGTAGAATGAATGTATGAATGAAGCGTGAGTGCTGGCAAAACGAGAGTAAGCAAATCGAGTTGTATCTGAATGACTTGTAGGCAGAATGACAGTAGGCACATTGAGTGTTATATCAGAATGAGCGTAGGCAGAATGAGTATTAACAAAATGATTGTATGAAGAATGAGTGCAGGCAGAATGAGTGTAGGCAGAATGAGTGTAGGTTGAATTAGTGTAGGCAGAATGAATGTAGGTTGAATCAGTGCAGGCAGAATGAGAGCAGGCAGAATGAGTGTAGGCAGAATGAGCGTAGGTTGAATTAGTGTAGGCAGAATGAATGTAGGTTGAATGAGTGCAGGCAGAAATGAGTGTAGGTTGAATTAGTGTAGGCAGAATGAATGTAGGTTGAATTAGTGTAGGCAGAAGGACTGTAGGTTGAATTAGTGTAGGCAGAGTGAATGTAGGTTGAATTACTGTAGGCAGAATGAATGTAGGTTGAATAAGTGCAGGCGGCATTAGAGTAGGCAGAATGAGTATAGGTAGAATGAGAGTAGGCAGAATGAGTGTAGGCAGAATGAGTGTATGCGGAATGCGTGTAGGCAGAATGAGTGCAGGCAGAATGAATGTATGCGGAGTGCATGTAGGCAGAATGAATGTATGAAGAATAAGTGTATTCAGAATGAGTGCAGGCAGAATGAGTGTAGGCACAATGAGTGTAGGCACAATGAATGGAGGTGGCTGTGTTATATCAGAATGTGCGTAGGCAGAGTGAATGTATGAAGAATGAGTGCAGGCAGCATGAGAGTAGGCAGAATGAGTGTAGGCAGCATGAGTGTAGGCAGAATGAATGTATGACGAATGAGTGTAGGCAGCATGAGAGCAGGAAGAATGAGTGCAGGAAGAATGAGTGTAGGCAGAATGAGTGAAGGCAGAATGAGTGTAGGCAGAATGCCGATAGTAACATCCCCAAGTAACTATTTTAACTGACAAAACTATTTAAAATGATTTAATTATTTCGTGAAATGTACATGCACTCATTTTCAAAAGAATTGTCTTGTTCATTGATTTTGTTTATGTTCTTTTCTTGACAAAACATATTAAAGCGTATTTAATCATTGGTCAGGTGCGCGCTTATCGCAGATGTTTTGACTCTCATTGATTTCAATTGTTTTTACGCGAACCAAACACCACAAAAAGTTAGTTTTCTTACCCACAGCAAATTCTCCCCAAGTGATATGGATTACAATGACTTAGTGTAAGCAAAGCGGAGTGATGCCCCTTTATCTATGTACGAGTATGACCTCTCCTCATCGTTTGACATGACAGATCGACTGTATAATGTTATACATAAGCACACAAACTAATTTAATATATACTTATGTCGTTCAGGTATCAGTCAGTATTTTGCTCGTTCACACTTTCCGTAAAGATGCCAAACTAAATGTACAGCACAGTACTTTTATCAGTGTACGATAAAAAGCGAAGATATTTACTGTTTTTAAAGCATAACAAAATGCAGGATAACATATAGCAGCGTCTATTTTTCACACAGCCTAGTGTAAGTACTTCACTTGAGGTTACACTATGGGAAAGATAATTTAAAATTCTCCATTTATGTGTAAGTGTGTAGCTGTATATAGCTGCTCAAACAACATTCTGGCGAAAAGGCCACTTTCATTAAGTTAATGATTCGCTAATGACAACACAGCATCATTAAAACGTTAGTACAACAGAATTTAATGATAAATTAGATAATTAAGGTTTAATGACACGTTAATGCTTCATGAAAGTTTGATACAACCGAATCCTGACCATTAAAGACGAAATGCGACTTGTGCTGTTTCTAATATCGATGCAACAGCTATATATAGCTAGTGCTTCTCCGAATGTCCCATTATCATTTTTCTTGGAAAACGCACGAGGAAAAATGTACCAGAAATTACTGTAACAGCAATTGTAAGAATAACAACAGCTAACTGCATGACTAACTAACATTAAAATGTTTTATTCAGCTTGAGCATGTGACTATGATCACGTTATCAGACTCAACGAAAAAGACGTGTGGTGTTAAACAACATCCTAGTTTATTATGTGTTTGAAAATTTGCAATGTGCATTTGTTTGTGTTCTGGAATGGTGCCCGTGTCATCAACTACTGGTTTAAGGACTCCATTCGAAAAAATTGAGATATGTCCTTGCATGTGCTGATATAGTTGGCGCATTCACTCACACACGGGTGAGGGACAGTGGGGCAGTCTAGTAGTTAAAACGTTCGCTCAGGTTTGATTCCCAGTACTGGTACAATGAAGTCCACCGGTAGTGTTGAAATATTCCTAAATACGGCGTAAAACAAACTCACTCACTCACACACAGATACATGCTATTGTTATGTTGGGTATCTACATCATAAAACAATATTTTTTCTCGAATGCTCGTCAGTTCGGGCGGTGGGGTAGCCTAGTGGTTCAAGTGTTCACTCGTCATGCCGAAGACCCGGGTTCGATTCCCCACATGGGTACAATGTGTGAGGCCCATTTCCTGGTGTCCCCCGCCGTGATATCGATGGAATATTGCTAAAAGCGGCGTAAAACCAAACTCACTCACTCACTCATCCGTCAGTTCAGCCCTTTCTCTGTTTGCCTATATCGTGTCTGCTTCCACCTCACTTTTCCACTGTTCTTTCTCTCTAGTTTTATTTGTCCGACACATGCTGCTTTGGGTTAGTGCCCGGGCTCCATTCAGTTATACAAAGTGACATGTCCATACACATGTAGTGTTGAGACAAGTATCAGCCTGCCACCCGTTACAGAAGCTTACGTACATATCTATATCAGAGGGTAACCTAAACACTCGTCGTATGAGTGAGAACACGAACAGATGTGACGTAAGTAATCGATCTGCTGCTAGACAGTCGTGTGGATTTAGTGTGGATTGATTTCTGTACAGTTGTGCGCATGGTATGTCCTGGTTCATGTTCGAAGGAGCTATTGCAACGGTATGTTCATAATGGTTAATTACATCGTCATGTTAAAATATTTAATAACTGTTACTTATTTGTCCAGCCAGACATTAGGCATTAATAATATAAGAAAGGATCGGTTAGAAAGTATGCTCAATACTGTCACGATATACTCGCACATATTGAGTTAAGAACAGTTGTGTGTGTTTAACTAGATTCATAACATGCTATCACGAACAATTAGAAATGCGTTACATGAAAAAATATGTAGTATACATTCGTTTGTATGTTTCTGTTTCAGGTGAATAGTGGTTTAGTGTGCATGAAATCACAATAGCATTTCATATATGAAATGAGATATTACATTGTGGATACTATCTGTGGCGGTCCGGTGGTTAGTGACGGGCGAAGGAATGTTTAGTGTGGGGTGTGATAGAGAGACGTGGGGAGGTGTTTTGCAGAAAGTGGTCAGGTGGCGGGTGGTGGGTGCTGTTGTGTGCTTTAGGGAAGAGGGGATGTGTGTTGCAAGAAGACGCGTTGTGGTGTGGTCGAGGGGCGGATGGTGGGGTGTGAAAGTGAGTTCTGGTTTACGCTATTTCGTGCGGTGACCAGAGAAGTAATAAAGAGAAGTAGGGAGGCGGGTTGCAGGAAGACACGATGTGGTGTAGTTGAGTGGCTGGTAGTGGGGTATGATAGAAAGAAGTTGGGAAGTGCGTTCAGGATTACACTATTTCGTGCGGTCGGCAGTCGTTTGGCGAGGCTTAATAAGGAGAAGTAGGGAGGTGGGTCGCAGGAAGACACGATGTGGTATAGTTGAGTGGCGGATGGTGGGGTGTGATAGAGAGAAGGAAGTGGGGAAGTGGGTTGCAGGAGGACACGACCTCACTTGGTGGAGTGGTGGGTGGTGAGATAGGAAGATGTGGGCTGGTAGTCGCAAACATGCCACACTGTGCAGAAATATATAACTATATCATATGGGTCGTTAACAGTTGTAAGCGTATTAATTCTATTAATTTGTTTCTTCAGTTACCGTAAGAACAACTTTTGCAAATTATCACGTTTTAAGTTTTTACATGCTTTTCCTCCTTGTCACCAGTGTCAACACGAGGATTGGGCATCAGTAGGACATTTCATATATGTAGGAGAGACCGAAACAACAGCAAGCTGTCTCTGAGAACACTTTAACTGTGAGTCATTTCAATAAAGTGAGGATTTGAAGGAATATTGCCAATCATCAAGATGTCGGACAATTCAAATCTGAGAAATACAAGTCCAAATACCCGACCGCCGGGAAAGAATAAAAATAACGTGGAGGATGTGGTGGCCTTGGAACTGACCCATCTCTTTATGCTAGGGCTTAAGCGGAACAAACTACAAAGGCAAGCATTCTCTATGATCGACCTTCTCAACACACAACTCACACACACAAGGATAAAACAGATTGAAAGAATTGAGCAGACTCTTCAATGTCAGTGTGCCGAAATAAGCAGGAGATATAAAGATTTACATATAGATGACGTGGACTCTTTTTGTACCCAAACATTCAGGTTGGCTTTGTTTAAAAGAGAATTAGTCCACTGTGGCATCGATGTTCATGAACGTTTAACCAAATTTGATGAGGAAGAGGTTGCATCCTGTGAGGTGGTCAGATGTTCTTTAGATGAAACGGTTGCTAGCAGAGTCGAGAATTTTGACGAACTAAACAAAAGGCAACAGCGGCGTCGCCTAACACAGATCAAGAATCGGTCTCAGGAGAGTCTTTCTTTCCTGGCGGAGTACAGGCTTTCTCCCACAGATCTCGTCATGACCTCGCCGACAGGCACAGAGTTCAGGGTTTGCTTTGATGAAAATGGCCAGAAACGTTTGGAGTCCGAGAACCTCTGCAGTGTTGTTGGTATCATGGACAGGTTTTGTATAAGTGAAGCTGCTTATCATGAACTTGCACAATTGTATCCATACCTACCCCGAGCGCATAATGTTATCAATACCCGCCGCCAAATGACCGCTAACCTCAACATCCAGCGAGTACCCGGCGATGTCAACGGAGCACGGGTTAGCTTCAGATCTGAACTTCACAAAAAATTACAAGACGTATTGACAGAAAATCCCGACCAAACTAAGGTTATGGTTCAGTTAAGCGTGGACGGAACCCGCGTCAGTCGTATATCTAACTATGTGGTATTTTCATTTCGGTTGGTGGACATGTCGGAGAGCCACTCTTTTGACAGTATCAAAACTCTGGCAATCTTAAACTGTAGAGAAGACTATATTAAACTGAAAACGTCCTTGCAACCATTATTCGAAGAAATTAACTCAGTAATTGATGATGGCTATATGAGTGTAGATGACAAAGCTTTAGACGTTAAAATTGTTTTCTGTGCTGATATGAAGATGATACTGACAATTCTTGGACTTGGGGGAGTTTCCTGCAATCACGCCTGTGCCTGGTGCTTGATGCACAGGGGTGATAGACACAACATGGAACATCCCCTTGACTACTTCAACAGAGACGACATGAAGAGGAACCGGCAACAGATGACAGAACATGCTGTTAAATGTCAGTTTGGGGTACAACACACTCCTCTCTTGAAAATAGAGGTGGAGGACTATGTACTAGATGAGCTACATCTTCTGCTAAGAATTACTGATCTTTTGGAGAGGAACCTGATTGATGAGGTAAAAACACGAGACGAAGAAGAAAGAACCTCGAAAGGAAAACCTACACATATGGATCAGCTTGTCAAGTCCATAAAAGCATGTGGAGTATCTTTCTCATTTTGGGAGGATAAGGAAACCAGGAAACTAAAATGGACGAGTTTGAATGGTCAGGAAAAAAGAAAACTCCTGGCTAAACTCCCACAAACATTAAAAGGTAAGCTTAAACCGAACACAGAGGAGAGAGTTTTAACACTGTGGTCTTCGTTGTTTGAAATACATAATAAAATCACATCCTCAGAGTCTGTGGATGCGGGAGAAGTGTTTGAACTGTCCAGAAATTGGGTAAAAACTTTCTTATCACTTGACAAACACTTATCAGGATACAGCGAAAGCAACATAACCCCATACGTCCATTGCATGGTGTACCATGTACCCTTCATGATACGAAAATTCGGCTCTCTGAGGTCATTCAGCTGCCAAGCTTTCGAGAAGCGCAATGATGTTATCAAGAAGATACATCAGCGGAAATCAAACAAATGGGACCCCACTGTTGAAGCTCTGCAGATCTGCAAACGCATGGAAGAAAGTTCCAAATCTACACGAGACAAGCGTCAATACATCAAACGAAAGCCTGAGTACTGGAACGAGAAAATCCAACAAACTCGACGTGCGAAACGAGCAAAACTGAATCTAATAAACTGCCAACCTGTTGAAGCAGTTGTGTTGGAGAACATGAATGAACCGGAATTGAGAGACTTCATTGAGGGAAAGGGTATCAAAACAAAAGCCAGAAGTCGGGACAGGCTTCTGAAAGAGGCAAAGCGTCTTGACACGTAAAAGACGTTGATTGGATAAAACGTTGTTACTGTCGGATATACAGTGACAGGCTTGAAAAGCGGTACAGTGATTTCATATAGTTTCTATTGAAGTGTCAGTCTTTAGTCAAATGTTCGTCTCGTGTGTGTAATGGTATTGTATCATTTGTAGGTCGCTCAAAGTTATTCAGCGTGTCTAGGCATTTCCTCAGTAAAATGGTGTATTCGCAGGAAGGCGACTCTTTTCGACGTGTATAAACCTGGGTCGGTTTTCGTTTTCGCTTTCGTGCGAAAAGGGTGGACATTTGCAACCGAATGAGTTCGGGTGAACCCTAATCCCAGTGGAAGGCGACAACCTCAAGACGTATATGTATTTAGAAAATATTTCACGTCCACAGTCCCTCTGAATCATTAAAATATGCACAAAGTATCATTTAACATTTTAAACATCGTATCGTTTTGTAATATGTAATATCTTTCACTTAAAAGATTACAAAGTATCATGACCTGTCAGTAGAATATTATTCTTGGTTGTCATTGAGTCACTGCAGTCTTTCGTTTTGCATCTTCAATAATCTACTAACTTCATATGCTTTTCTCTTACTGACTCTCTACATATAACTTCCAACTACCAAATACCTTCCACCTCGAGCTGTAGGTATTTGTACTGTGGGTGTGCGTTCGCCATGTCTTAGAAATTGAGTAATGATGTCTCTTGTATCGCCATAATTTTTAATACAACTGTTGACATTGTTGAAATATGCACTTGATACGAATTCATAATTATTCTTATTTTGGGGCTTTATGAACACAGACCTACCAATGCAGTTGAGAACCGAGCCTGTCGCTTTTTCCTTGAAGCCAGTAGTAAACCGTCTAATATCGTCACTGGAGGCGATATGGGTTGGACCTCGCGTGTTGCCAAGCAACGTCTTGAAGTTTATAGATTGTGGATGAGAGTACGTCATATGCCAGAATCTAGACTCCCGCACAAAGAGCGATCACAAAACTGGAAGAGATACCGGGAACATAGAGTAAAAGAAATGAGCGAACCGCTATGTCTGGAACAATACGTGTATTTAGACAAGTCTACAACTTTAGTTATACGCCAGAAACAAATCATCTTGAAGGAACAGAGATGACTTACTGATTTATGGAACGATAAAGGTAATATAACTACTGGGAACAAGCTTAGGACATATGGCCTGTTTAAGAAGGATTAATGCCCTGAACCTATGTAACCAATACGATGTCAAGACACCACCGCAAGTCTTTCATACGACTGAGAGCCTACAGTCTCCCTCTACGCATAGAGACTGTAGATTCTCTAAGCCGCCTGTTCCACTAAGGAGTCTGTCCACTCTGTCCCCTGTATATCGAGGATGAAGCGCACTTCACCATCACGTGCCCTTTCTACTCTTATACTGTCTATGGCGTTTTTAAATTGGCTCAGAATGTAGACAGAACTTTTATGCAGAAAAACCCAAAAGAAAGATTTTTAATGCAAACTCCACAATGACAACTTCTACTTGCTTCCAACGTGCATCTTATGGTGAGACGAAGAAGCTCACTTTTTTTATAGTGTTTTCATATGCATATATCTATTTGTTTTTTGAGTTTGTCCAGGTGGGCTGTCATAGAGAAACATAAGTCTCATTAACCTATTCAGACAATTACCTACTTTTCAGATGATCCGAATTTTCTCGTGTGAAAGTGTAAATTGACACCGCAAAAATCTCTGGTTAAAATGAATTCCAATTCCTTGTTTCATAAGAAAATGGTATTTACAAATGAAGTTCAATTTTGAACTTTAATTGCACGGTCATTCTCTACTTTATGTCAAGGTTGAGGCAGCATACCTTAACTATGGAATCACAGATTGCCCCTGTCTGATGAGGTCATAAAACCATTTACGATGCATCTGGCTCACTGGTTAAACCTGTTATGTGTTGGAATATACAACTGCGTAGACTTATCAAATCACACTGATTATTTATGCATCCTGTTATATGACATAGTCTAAAAATACTGGACTGGTTATCGCATTAAGCTGCGCAATAGGACAGAACCAAGTAAACAGGAAACGAGACTGTTCTGTAATCAATGTTTTGACATTGTGTGTGTGTGTGTGTGTGTGTGTGTGTGTGTGTGTGTGTGTGTGTGTGTGTGTGTGTGTGTGTAAGGTGCGGAGAGAGCGATAAAGCAAAAGGCTGTACATAAATGTGTATGCATACACATATATATGCGAGTGTGTGTATTTGTGTGTGCATGTCTATGTGTGTTGTTTGTGTTATTCTAATGGTATGTACTATTTGCCTGTCTGTATGTTTGGAAGTATTTGGGTGTCTGGATAATTATATGTACTCGTAGGTTCGTATGAGTACGCTATTGTGTATGGGTGTGTATATTGTTGTGTGAGGGCCATAGCGTAGGCCTGTGTCTGTGTGATTGTGTGTGCGAGTGCGTGAGTGTATAATGCTTGCGAATATATGATTGTGTGGGTGGCTACGTGAGTGCATGTGCCTGCGTCACTATGGTTGATAGGTGTGGTTACGAATGCATTCTTGTGAGTTTAGTGTTTCAAATGACCGGGTGTTTTTATGTTATAATATATTTATGTAATGTACCGTATCTACTGTAAAAGGGTGTGACACTTAAATAAACATTGCCTCTATTATAATAAACAATGCATTGTGAAAAATCAGTTCGGCTAAAACTGTTAACGAAATCAGTGTCAGAATGAACGAACTGTGTTCAGATAGAAATTAGTATTAATTTAGCCGCCACCCCTACACCAATGTTTCGATTATTCCCAGGTACGCGCTTACATAAATACACTGGCCCAAAAAAGAAACGCATAGGTGAAAATCCAATGTTATGAGAGATGATTTATTAACTTAAATTGCACAAAAAGTAATGGAACTTGAGCAATGATAATTCACACGGGTATTAACAAATGTGTGTCAAGACATATACAATCATTCACAGTGGTATTAAGCGTCTCTATTTTCCATGGCATAGTGAGAAAGTCAGTATCTGGTGTGACCACCACGGGCATCAATCACTGCTCTGCATCGCCTGGGCATTGACTGTATAAGACGTCGTATCCGCCTTTGTGGGATTCTTCTCCACTCATCTCGCAACGCATTCACCAACTGTAGACGTGTCTGTGGCTGCGGCTGTCGACGTCGTAACCGTTTACCCAATTGGTCCCATAAATGTTCAACTGGGTTCAAATCCGGCGATTTTGAGGGCCATGGAAGAACTGTAATGTTGTTGTTGGCAAGGAAATCCGTGGTAATGCGTGCTGTGTGCGGTCTTGCATTGTCGTGCTGGAAAATTTCCCTTCTAGCGTCAATTGTAGGAACAACATGACGGTTCAGAATTTCATCCCGGTAGCGTACAGCATTGAGATTCCCTTGCACACGCACCAACTGTGTCCTGCCGTTCATAGATATGTCTCCCCACATCATTACACCTCCACCACCGTGTCTGTTGACCTCACGAACGCACTGTCGAGCATATCTCTCATTTCGACGTCTGTAAACACGCACCCTTCCATCATGTCTGTACAGCAGAAAACGTGACTCATCGCCGAACCAGATCCTCCTCCAATTCAAGAGGTTCCATGCCCGAACGTTCCTGCACCACTGAAGACGTGCACGACGGTGATGGGGATGCAGAACAGGTCCTGCATGAGGTCGCATAGGTCGAATTCCATGCTCTCTTAGGCGATTCCTGATGGTTTGTGGAGAGACTCTACGCAGCCCAGGAACGTGATCAGCGGTATACGTAGCAGTGACGGCCCGATTACGCAGATGAAGCACCCGGATGTAGCGGTCTTGTGCTGGAGTTGTCACCCTTGGTCTCCCACTCCTTGGACGGTCTCTGGTCGAGTTATGTCGCGTGTATCGTTGCCAGAGACGGGAAATCGTGCTCTGCCTCACATTCAGACGTCTGGCAACTGATGACTGACTTTCCCCAGCTTCCAGACGTCCAATGGCTCTATTTCTGTTTTCTTCATTTAACCTTGGCATTTTTCGCGTCGCATAGAAAGAAATTCGAAGAATAAATCGCAACAGGACCTGTCCCCTTTTATAGCCATCATAATCAAGATTGAGATCCTGCATTTGCACGTGCATAATGCTTTCAGATTTTCCCACGTGCAGATTATACAAAGCGTTTTCAAGGTGCTGTGGTGTGGCGAATAATCACCAGAGGTTGTGTTTGTTTGTCTGTTTTGGTTGTATTGACTATAAAAACACTTAATATTTACATTAATTGTCATTACATTCCATATTTTCCGAAAAAATCTACTTTAAAAATGAGATTTCAGCTATGCGTTTCTTTTTTGGGTCAGTGTATTACTACAACATCAGTAAATGGTCACATAAGTGGCGCATACAAAAGTTCTTAAGAGAATATGGAATGCGTTTTAGTCCCGTATAGCGTCCACATTACCTTACTTAATATAATCATGTTCATAAAATCTGCTGCACTGATAACCTCGTTCGGAATAGACTTTGAGTGCTCAAGTACTTGGACGTTTTATAAGACCGAAAAGCACAGACCTGCTTGTCGATGGACGAGCCATTGCGTCTTGAGTACATGCATTTCTGTACAAAATGTTTGTCTTATTTTTTTAATGTCGAATATGCCAGTCGGTCATAAATTACTGTCCTGATTTTCTAAGGAAAGCGATATCAATATATATGTAATATCTGTATCAGTAAAGACACATTTACAAGCATCTACAAGAAGCAGTGCCATATATTACCGGCTATATATAGCTGCCTTTATTTAACGTCTGACATGAATTTCAACAAGCTTAGTCTACCAGGGTTACAGGACGTATTATTAATGTTTGACGCAAAGCACAAAGTGTCACACTTTTCCATATCTAACGGGGAATAAACACGGGGGATTTCAACATTTCACAAAGCATAAGGGATCAGAATCTAATCTAAAATTATTTTAAATGATTAATAAGAGCAAGGTGCCACATACATTTGTCCCTTGATGACATAATGTATATCACGTTACTTATTATCTGACCTCCACGATCTACACATGTGTCACAAACCAGAGGTATTGCCGATATCGCGAAGCTAAGAATGTACATGTACTTGTATGTTTTAATATATGGTCAAGATTGCGTACAGTGAGCCATATTAAGCATTGTAACACTGTTATACTCTCTATACAGTCAGGTGTACAGCCAAAATGTGTCATACCGCCTATACTGTTTGTAATAACTATTGACAACGCGTGAGAGAGAATGTTTTGAATACAACACTGAAGGATCAAGTGGTCGCCTGACAGCTACCGTTACGTCGAGAGGAAAGGGGTGGGGGTAGGATCAAATCAGTTGAAAGTGGAAACATATCATGTTTGGACTCGTTTTCCTGTTGTTCTGCACAGTAAAACGTACTTCACGCTATCGCACATTCATATATGACTGTCGCGTCTATTGTACTGCCACGCTGTTGTGCATATCATATTTTGAGATTATCACATATCAGGGGTTGGCACTGCACATATAATAAACACAATGATGCAGGCTTGACTATAAGCTATATTAGTGAAGGACGTTGTGCATTTAAAACGCTACAGCTCACTGTGATAACATCACGCGTTGGGTGGTAGTTTTTTTTTACGCTGTACCAGTGTTCCAGCTATATGGCGGCGTTCTGTAAATAAATAATCGAGTCTGGACCAGACAATCCTGTGATCATCAGCATGAATATCGATCTACACAAATGTGAACTGATGAAATGTGTCAACCAAGTCAGCGAACTTGACGACCTGATCCCGTTAGTCGCCTCTTACGACAAACATGGGTTACTGAAGATCAGTTCTAACTCTGATCTTCACGGGTCGGTATCGTCAAGGACTCTCATTGAATATCTCAGCGCTATGATTCAGTTATTTGTGTGTTGATGCTTGTGACCTTTAAATGTGATTCAATACATTACCGTATTGAATAACTGGGGGGATATGTTTAGTTTCGGTTTGAGTGACATGGAAAAAAACAGACGCCATTAAAATGCTCTATTCTGCTAGTGGCTAATACTATTGATCCGTCTGGTGTTAATTCAAAGCATGCCTTCGTTGTTGTTTTTTAGCCATTGTTCTGCGTATAGATTTCTGGATTGGGATATTGCTATATGAGTAGCCTCACTGTCAACGCGTTCGCTTGTTATACCGACGTCTCTCATGGTTACAATATGAAAAACCTATTTCTGACCTCCCATGTCGTAATATCGCTGAAATATTTAGTATACTGAAAACGACGAAAGACCACTCTCATTCATTCAAATACAGGATAGGTTTTGTCAACACATCGGCAGATTTGTCTAATGTTCTATATACGATACGTATACGTTTTCGTTATGTTCACATGGTGTCTCAGTATTGAATCAGTGATCATTCAAGATAATGCTGCTTGACTGTTTCGGTAAACAGTGCTGCCTCTAGCCAGTATATCGACCCATCGAGTGTTCAATATCTATTATACTGAAGACAAGCTTACGCTACGCTTGACTGTTTGCTTCTACACTACAATACCCAGTTAGCATGTTACAGGGTATTTACATAGCGCACGTATCCACGCAACTAGTATATGCTGAAGGCGCTGGTATCGATCCCCGGACTAGTGAGTGACTTAATGAGTTAGTGACGTGCCACACTGAGTGTTTTTTTTTTAATTTGAATTTTTAATGCCACCCACTGTGTGCCACCATGGGTGTACACTACCACAATTTGCATTTCTTGTAATATCTGAGTAATATCTGAGCCGTGACGTTTCGGGGTAGAACCGACCTTCAGCAGCCCATGCTTGCCAGAAAAGGCGACTATGCTTGACGTAAAAGGCGAATGGGATCGGGTGGTCAGGCTCGCTGACTTGGTTGACAAATGTCATCAGGTCCCAATTGCGCAGATCGAAGCTCATGCTGTTGATCACTGGATTGTCTGGTCGAGACTCGAGTATTTACAGACCGCCGCCATATAGATGGAATATTGCTGAATGCGGCGTAAAACTCAACTCACTCACTCTTATAATATCGTGTGAACTTATTAATTACAGCACATTGGTGGGTGTAGGCAACGTTAAAATCGCTTCATTAAACGTCCAACGGTTGTAGAATGTTTTCTGATAAGTTGATTAGAACAGATGAATTACCTGAAGTTAGCAGGAAATTGGAATTTTAACAAATATTTCTATATCCTTGGATACTATTTTTCTAAAGTGTACAAAGTATACAAAAGACATCAAACTCTTAGATTTTCAGTACAGATTTATTCATAGCTATCTATACAAGGAAAGAACTGGTAAAGATGAAGATAAAAGACAATGACCGCCGTTCATTCTGTAAAATAGAATCAGAAAACATTGTACGTGTGTTTGCTTCATGTGACAGTGTTTGGGCCTCCTGGAATGATTTAAGTCTCTGTATTAAAAATACTGTTAATATGAACATTTTATTCACTGATTTTGCAATATTATTAGGGATTAACACCGGCTACCCTTTTCTTAATAATATCATTATTGCTGGAAAACGTTTCATATACCTAGCCAGTATAAACAAGAGAAAGACTACTCTTGATAATTTTTTACGCGAGTTAAAAAAGCTTTCATCAATCAGTGGGTACGTACATAGCAAGGAAGAATAACAACATGGCAAAGTTCCAGCGATAGTGGCCCAGGGAACTAATACTATAATTGGCAGCGTAATTATTTGTTTTGGGAGATATAGTATATATTACATCCATACTTTCATACAATTACAGAGGCAACTACGTAACTGCCTCGCTGAAATGAATAATGTCTATATGCTATAGAAATATACTATGCTAATATCGCTACAACATCCTTGTACATCCATACTCTCACACAACGGTAGTTGCAATTGGGTAACCGCTCTCTGAAATGAATACTGCTTATATATTTATGGTAATATACGATGCTATTATTGTTACAATTCTCTTGTACATTAATATTCTCATACAACTGAAGATGTAACTTTATAACTCCCTCACTGAAATGAATAAAATATTTTGTTAAAAATACAGCACATTTCTTTGTCGTTTGTTAATTGACAAGTCTATACAAGACAAAGCTGAGATCCAAGGAGAAACGAATATTTCTCAAATATCAGTACGACTTTGTCTTTCGGAATGGTTTATTCGATTGTAAACAACGCGCCGGAAGGGTGTGTGTGATTTTATGTGCTCCTCGTTAGATACATTACCACAGGCACAAGGAGTGAGTGAGTGAGTGAGTTTTTTAGCAAACTTTTAGCAATATTCCACCAATATCACAGCGGGGGACATAAGAAATGAACTCGATGTGCCCATGTGGGAAATCTAACTCGCGTCTTCACCATGACGAGAGAATGCGGTAGCCACTAGACTACCCCACCGCCCCCGTTGAGCGTAGAACTGATACTGTTATATACAAGACATGACAGATAATGAGCGCCCTAATGCTGTTCTTACCCATAAAATGACTAGCCATGTTAACATGTCGCTTCGAAGAAGAATGAGATATTAAATCGAATGTCCGACAAGGACGGGGTACACTTGGGCTGTGCCATGTGTCCTTCACTGCAGATATATACAAGGTGTAGCTTTTCTGCTTACCTTGTGGAGGGGAATAAGATATTTATATTGCCCTTGATGCGAGTACATGGTATACTATCAAGATCACGTTTACATTCATATATCTGACGTAGTAGTTTATAAAATCACTCTAATGGACAAGGCGAGGTGTACTTACCAACAGACACATTTTACACTTTACACATGATCCTGTAGACTTGTTCCAGGGATATGTTGCGCTAGCGCATTGTTTTTCTAAGCAATAACTGCACAATGGCGGTGTAGAACGTCCATGTGCACACTGCAGAATATCTTGCTGCAAAACTGTCATGCAGGGCTTTGTCAGTATAAGTTCATGGTTACCCGTGTTTGCAAAAGGACAGCTTCTCAAATGTCGAATTGAAATATTATTAAAGAGGTTGTTTGGACAATAATTTATGAAAGTAAAAATTCAAACTTCAGCCTTCATATATAGTTTTTATATGTTATGATTTACATATATTTCAAATGTGAACCAAGTCGGTGAAAATATAAATATTTAGAAGATTCAGTAACAACTCAATGTTAATTTTGAACAGTTTGAAGAACGAGTTTCGGATCATTATAAGGAGTATAAGTGCAATTAGTCAAAACTAGATTTTCAGATGACATACCGTCTGGCAGACGACAAGGAAACCTAATTTTGAGTTATCTCGCTTCACTGATATGCATTCACAAAAGATCAGTAATTTCTGTACAATAGCTTGACTCAGTCAATCAGAAAACGACATTCATGGACGAGGAAAGATACAATATAGAGTCCATGATCGGACACATTGTGTAAGGGAACTGAAAACGCAACACCATGTGTATGTGCTCGGTGAATGTCACCTGAAGAAAAGAAGGGATATAGCGTAATACTATCTTTTTCACACTTTTAAAACGCCATCTCAATTACCAATCGCAGTCTCACCAAATGAAACCGTGTACGTTTTCACGTTTCACAGTTATCTCCCTTTATTTAAGCAAAGTTATTTCTGAGGCGATGTGTTTCCATATCGAGGCCTTGTACGAGAGTTGCAGGCCTGACATGGCTTACCGCTGTCACAGCCAGAGTTACGTGATATTGTGAGACCTGATACCTCATAAATACTTTATTTGTGAACTCTTCTAATGCGTCAAACATGAAGAGCAGTGGTTAAAGTTACAGTCAATGCGGAGAGAGGCAGTTCGAACCCGGTTGCGGTTTGCCAAAAAGACGTTAAATGACGCCCAGTTTTATAATGTCGATCGTCATTAAGGGGATATCCAGTGGTCTTGAAGTTTTGCAAATTGACTCAACAAGTCAGGGTCTGCTGAGGGATGGTTCTACATTTGTTTTGTTTGCTGGGTGAAGCGGAAACTTTGTTTGATAGGTGGTGTGCCTCAGAAGACTTCAGTGGTGATTTTGACAATTTGGGTTTGAGGCATTAGGGTTTGTTTGACGAGCGTGTGTCAGCACTTACTACATTTTCAGGTGAAGGCAGAATCTGTTTCAAAATACCTTTCAAACCCAGAAAGAACTTAGGAAGGTTCTGGTAATGGCTGGTTTCTGCCATAGCTTTTGTCAAAGTTTCACACTTTTAAAATACCCTTTCACTTACCTGATTTGCAAAAGAGTTGAATTTCTTTGGGGAAACAATTGTCGTTTCTCATTTCATAGTACATCTCAAGTATTACATGTGATAATACCACGGATACTGTGTATCTAGCCCTTTCTGTTAATGAGAAGTGAATAGTACCATCGGTGTTGTTTTTGCAATCGCAACTACTCTTTCAGTATAGTGTCTTTGAATTTTCACTGTAGCCCCTATTGTTTACTGCCATGGTGAAACCTCTGTAGATATTTATGTATATTTCTGAAGTCGGTTAATTTGAGAGTAGCTAACTTGGGAGTGAGTAGGTGAAACTGAATTTCTACGGTGACTCCTACTGAGTTTTTGCACCACAGGTGCATATCATCATCATTGTCGGTATTGCTGTAATGTCGGTATTGCTATAGGTGCACATCATCATCATTGTCGGTATTGCTATAATGTCGGTATTGCTAGAGGTGCATATAATCATCATTGCCGGTATTGCTATAATGTCGGTATTGCTATAGGTGCACATCATCATCATTGTCGGTATTGCTATAATGTCGGTATTGCTATAGGTGCACATCATCATCATTGTCGGTATTGCTATAATGTCGGTATTGCTATAGGTGCACATCATCATCATTGTCGGTATTGCTATAATGTCGGTATTGCTAGAGGTGCATATAATCATCATTGCCGGTATTGCTATAATGTCGGTACTGCTATAGGTGCACATCATCATCATTGTCGGTATTGCTATAATGTCGGTATTGCTAGAGGTGCATATAATCATCATTGTCGGTATTGCTATAATGTCGGTATTGCTATAGGTGCACATCATCATCATTGTCGGTATTGCTATAATGTCGGTATTGCTAGAGGTGCATATCATCATCATTGTCGGTATTGCTATAATGTCGGTATTGCTAGAGGTGCACGTCATCATCATTGTCGGTATTGCTATAATGTCGGTATTGCTAGAAGTGCACATCATCATCATTGTCGGTATTGCTATAATGTCGGTATTGCTAGAGGTGCACATCATCATCATTGTCGGTATTGCTATAATGTCGGTATTGCTAGAGGTGCACATCATCATCATTGTCGGTATTGCTATAATGTCGGTATTGCTAGAGGTGCACATCATCATCATTGTCGGTATTGCTATAATGTCGGTATTGCTATAGGTGCACATCATCATTGTCGGTATTGCTATAATGTCGGTATTGCTATAGGTGCACATCATCATCATTGTCGGTATTGCTATAATGTCGGTATTGCAGTTTTTGATTTCAGATTGTTATTTGCTGGTTTTCATACTTTCAAATTGGGAATGTACGTGTAACCGTCTTAGGTGTGAAAAGACCTGTCGTGGAGTGTTTAGTCACTTTGCCAACACGCTTTCACTAAAATGTCGGCGTTGAAAGATGCATACGTACAATCCTAACTGTTCTGACTGATTTCCCAGTGAGTCTCAATGATGGGTTCACTAAAAGAGACAACTCGGAAGTACGAGTCTTGTCGTATAGCAACTGAACACAATTGTGTTCATGCTGTTTATGGCCCATCTCCCCTCACCAGATTCTCACAGATTACAATTCTTGGTCTTAGAAGCACCCACCTCAAGTTAGTCAGTGCGTGAGAACGAATTGCTGTATTGCAGCGAAATAAATAGTCTAACCTGCCTGAAATGGTGAGCAAAGATCTAAAAGAAGTTAAATGCCTGCTCTCTTAGCGCTAACTGCCAAACATTAGAATTAACTTACGACTATCTCAACGCTAAGAGAGCTCCGAAATCTAGGCCCTGGCCATCCTGTCCAGTATAATATGAACAAGTGACACAAGCATTCACATAATTTCAAGAATGTTGTACTGAAAGCACACATCGCAACCACATATGATTCCACCTCTGTCATAAACATGTTTGCAAGAATCACAGTCAGATTCTAGAGTGCCGTGTCATGAAATCTTAGTGTTATAAATACGATAGTGGAGAGTTAGACCTGGGTGACTATATAGAGGATGGGGATGTGATTCCTTAGAGGCAGGTCACAGACAATGTGAATAACGCTCATGGCAGAAGACTTAATGACGTCCTTATTGATTGTAGTTTGTGTTCTAAATGGAAGGAATATGATCAGTCAACGAATATGTATCCACGAGAGGCGATTCTGTAGTCGATTACTGTATGCTCCGGTATGAGACACTGTATGACTTTGGTTGTTTTCAGGTCCTCAGACCTAGTAAGCTTGATCACTCAGTACTATAGAGGGTGATGTCGTGTGACAGTGTGAATATAGACTCTTTTAGACACCTACCATGAGACTTTATATGCCACACGTTCTGACACATCGAGTGCGCCGACAACTTAATTTGTTTGAACGTAACCATGAATTAAATGCTACTATTTCAGAGACCGAGGAAAGGACTGGTGACCTTGACCAGTGCACTTGGACATTGACGGATCTGGTGCAGACTGAGATGACCACAAATTAAAATCACGTTCATATATGTTGTCTTTGGTGGAAAGAGTAGTGAAAAGCGTCGTGTAAGAAAGCCTTGGTGGAATAATGGTTAACGTGTGTCGTGGAACGAAATGTGTGAGTCAGTGACAAAGTGGTGTACGTGCAGACGTCGATGGAATGAGAGAGCGTATCTCAAGCACTTTTTTGTGAGCAGGCGTAAGCTGTTTGACAAAGGGGTGCAAGCTGCAAACCCTACGTACATGCGAGAGGAAAGTAAACGATTGGATGAGATGTGTCATAGTAATGAGTTTTGGAAGAAGATTGGTAAGATTGGTGTTGATGGAGAAAGGTGAACGCAGATGCCTATGAAAGTGTTTATGGAAGATGGGAGTGTGTCTGAAAATTGTTGTGTGGATAGTGGTATATACATTAATAATGATAATCTAATATTGTAAATTTAGGCACGGATGTGCACACAGAACAAGAGTTGTTTTTACCGTGGGTAACTCGGTTTTAGAAATTGTTGAAAGTTATTAATATTTAGGCCTATTGCTCACAGAACATCTGAACTATTATGTAATGGCTAAGGCAAATTATGCCAACAGAGCTTTAGGCCATCTCATCTGTAAGTATAAAGGAGGAATGGAAGCCTCAACTTACACAAAGTTATATGATGCGATGATGTGGTCAGTATTAAGTTGGTCACCTATCTGGCGACACCGGGAGGTTTCTTTGTAAATGCTGTCCACCTTCGTGCTATCCGAGTTTTCTTCGGGGTGGGTAGTTATGCTCCAAACGTTGCTGTGAATGGAGACATGGGATGGATTCACGCAGCTGTTAGACAATGGGTGTGTGTTTGTCAGACAATATAGTCGTTTTCGATTAAGTTATGTATTTATGTGGTGGGAGAGAGTTTGCGAGTGGACGTGTGAGAAACTGGTGCAACGTTAAATGATAGGGGCCATAGTGTGGAAGCTGCTGTTGGTGTTAAAGGGATATGTGAGAATGTGCGATATTTTGGTATGCAGAAATACATGTATGCAGGTGACTGGTACGAGTTATTATGTACGTCATGATCAAGCGTTAGAACGGGAGGTAATAAATTACGAACGCATCGAATTTTTAATAATATGTAGGACTGTGAAAGCTGAGTGAGCATGACAATGCCCCGTTCTTACCGTTCTCTCACCTCCAAATTCAGATCAGCTACTGCTCCTCTACATTTGGAAACCGGTAGATACACACGTGAATTTAAGGGCATGTTTTCAATGTAGTGAGAGCTTTGAGGATGAAAGCCCTATGTAAGATGATTTCCGTGAAAGTGTATATGAACCTGTGTGTTCCAGCTATCCCAGTTTCTCAGATTTCTGTGATAATGATAATTTAAAATAGTTTTACTCTTAAAACGCCATGTATATTTCAATGCAAAAACTGCTTTTATATTTTTACAATGCATTATAGTCCCCCATAACCCTTAAAGGGTGGCTCCCTTTTATATTATATATTATAAGTATGTTTAGGCACATATCCGTGGTAAGGTGAGGCTTAAATAAAGCATCTGTCTGTCTGCCTGCCTGCCTGCCTGGCTGTGTGTCTGTCTGTGTGTCTGTCTGTGTGTCTGTCTGTCTACGACCCGTTACGACAGGGTTTATGATTGTCTCAAAGCAACAGGGTGTGTGAATTTTGTTTTACGCCGCTTTTATTATTATTCCAAAAATAACATGACGTGGGAGACCAGACATGGGATTCATACTTTATTCACTATAGTCCAAACTATAGTATATATAGTATATAGTATATACCCTACCAGGATACCGGTTATGTTAATACCTGACATCAAATTCTGCAAGAAATGGCAATATATTCTTCAGGAAATGTTCTAGTTTGTCAATGGCTTAACCCTGGGTTATATTCAAAAGAAGTGACCGTTAGGACAATTACAACCTTAGTCATATGATCATTAACGGTCCGGGTAGTGACACGGGTACTCTGGACCAATTCATTACCCACCCGTCCCGTGCATTCCGGTTAATTACCCGTCTCAGCCCTATCAGAAAGTGTTGTACTGTTCAGTTTGGATTTAAAGTGTCGCATTCGTATATTCGTATATCGTCGGCGTCAATATTTGATTGATTATTTCAGAAACATGTAATGCGTCATCTATTTCACTCTTCTTCTTTGAAAATACGAATGAAACAATTTGGGAGTTACTTCCTCTTTCGGCAATGATATGCGGTTTGTTGATACAAGAAATACACCCTCTTAACCATTTCTTTATCATTTAAGAGGACATTATTGTAAAAATACTGTTAATTTTGTCTTTTTAGAGTTACAGTAAAACTATTCATATTTTTTAAATATACAATTAACATGATCCCAGCAACAGGGTATAGTTATTTTACATAAGACAAAATTACATGTGTTGTGGGATGTATTTTATAATAAACTGGAGCAGAGAGCGTGAATATAAACTGTAGCAGACATATTTAAGAAAATCTTGGCAAGCTTGTGTGCTACATTACCAGTATACGGGTCAAGGATACTATTACATATAGCTGCCGTAGTTAAGCCTTACACACTGCGCGAAAAGTGGCAACATAGGAGGATACACTGTTCCTGATCCTCAACCCTCTGCCAAAGCGTTTACACATTTATTAGGAAATTACTGATATTACAATTGTTTTAAGATATTTAAAGATGTTTATTCTGTATTCTATGAAGATATAAAGAATGTGTTTAGGATGTCAGAGAGTAACTGAAGAGATATTAATTTCAATTGAAGATATCTTTACTTCCAGATATCTCTAATTTAATTCATCTACATTTATAAAACAATATAAGACATCAGTAATTTCAAAATTATTGTAAACACGCAGTCCATGCTGCAATGCTACTGCGTACTTGGATTCTGGAGCATATATTCATACCGGTTGTAATATGACAGTGAGTTGAAATACTCATAGTGTGTACATTACTAAATACTAAGTTAATTATGATTACCCGATGCCATTTAGAAAGTGGTCAAATGCAACATATGTCATATTTGGGATTTCACTTTCTCAGTAAAGTACAAATTCTGGTACTTTTTGGTTGAGTCCCATCTGGGATTCGAACCCGCACCCTCAGAGTCAGGCACCCTTTCGCCAGCACACAAAGTCAGCCGCCTAGCGCCACCGCAACTTCCACTTCCCCTGGCTGAGCGGGCTAGGCGGCTGACTTTGTGTGCACTAAGTTAATTAATTACAGTTTTTATATCTCTCAAGTCAGTTAGTCCTCATCAATAATGAAGCTTCAAACTTAATAATGTTTATAAACGAAATACTAATTGTTGAAACCTGGGTATCTCTTTCACTGATAATCTCTATTAATGATTCAGTCAAAACATGTCACTTAAGTCAATCACTCAATAGTTAAACCATGTGTAGGGGGATTTGTTTCAATGGTCCTCATTTGGGTTTTTGTCCTCATTAGTTTTTGTCCTTGCAGTTTGTGTCCTACAATTTCCACTACGACCTCGTCTAACCGAGTCTTCAGTACAGGGATGAGGGTGCTTCACTACATCTGTGCATGTGAATCTTTGGGAAAGCGCACAGTTTGAGGAATTGTTCTATGAGTGGTCTGTGCTTGACGGGTGTGTGAAGATATCTGGCAGTATGAAGAATGGCGTTATCTCAACGAGTGAATGCCACAGAAAGGCGACCTTGAGTAAAGTACCTCCGAGTACACCTCTTATGGATCTCGACAGGTAGTTAACGTGAACGCTCAACCGGTTACAGTAGATTATCATCAACTTGATTAACATGATCACGTTACCTGATCACAATACCTGCTGTTTGAACATGAACATTGTTATTGCGCCTTTGACATTCAATGCCCGTTGTGCTTGTAACTCATTTACACTGATGTTGTTGCATCAACAATTTAATCTAATTTGTTGCGATATCATTGATCTGTGATAATAGAAATGACGTGCGTAGATTCATTGTTGTGATTAGTTCACAAGAAAGGTGTTGACGTAATACATTTTATGCAGGTACAAGTAAGATCTAGTTTAATGCTGGTTCACCATCTGTTACTATACCAGTGTGTTGTTTAATTTGTAATTACCGTAACAACTGTGTTGATGCGCTGTGCAGTGTTTTTATGAACACTGTGAACATATACACCCAAACATCACTATTGCGTATGGGCGTAACAGTGATTACGCTACCAGGTCTTCGAACACTGACTGTTACACTTGATAAAACGAACGTGAGATGCATATCAGAAACTCGGAGACTGTCGTTGTTGACTGCGTAAGAAAGATCGATGCTTAACTCAAACCCTCTGTCACCTATGTCAGTGTTCAAATCTTTTGATTAGCATGGTTTAAAAAAAAAGGTAGATGTGTAATCGTGCACATGTTCACATTTGATTAGATTGCATATTTATATAGCGCACATATCCACGCACTAGTGCATGCTCAAGGCGCTGGTATGATTTGAAATACCTGAATGACAGTTGAATTAAGCACCGCAGTACTGTGGGCTTGTGAAACGCGCATATGGACGTTCGTGGATTTATGTTTACCTTATCTCGAAAACAATAATCACCTGCTAACGTAAGCATCACATCATGATGGGTAAGATAAGTCTAATAAAGTTGAACCTTTATGGATGTAAAATTTTGTTTGATGAGAAAAAGTCATTTCAGAGTATATTCTCCTTTGTCAGGTAAGATTTGCACCTTTATCTGTATGGCTTCTGATTGCCACTTAAATTTTGAGATATAACTAAAAGGTGCAAGGCGGGTATGAAAGTATACTTACTTCCTAGCTATTCATTACACCTGGGGTGTAACTTCATGGTTCCCATGTAGATGGGTAATGTTGGCTACCGTCATTAATCATCAACAGTTGTTCGTAACGGTAAACTGTGCCCGACGACCTGGTACCCATTACCGGTCTAGATATTGTGACACGTGACTGTGTCATTACGGTGATCATAAATTGCCGACATACTGAATGTTAAGGTGTTATACTCCATCAAGATGGACGGATAAAACATGCGGGTTTTGAATGTTATGAGCAAACGATCTCCGACTACATTTGACACGATCGCATATAAGCCATATTAAAACTGAACATGAATGACACACTTTCAATAAACATTTAGTACTTTACATATTACTCTGCGTACACATTGTCGGACATACTAAAGTATACACTCAAGGTGGTTAATGCTGCAGCAGAAGAAACACTGTCGATGTTGTTGTAGTTGATACCGATGTCATCGTTCTATGCTTTGAACCCTACGTTTGCCTTGTGACGACTGTTTAAACCTGTAGTCGAGTTGAGTGGTTGAGTGAGCATTTTCAGCACTATCACGGCGAGGGACATCTTCACACATTAAACTCTTCGAAAATTCGACACTTCGTCAACCGTCACCCACTTGAGAGGTTTCACCATCTTTCAAAATGTAACACTTGTAGCGCTGTATTGTATTCTTACTCGACTAAGTCAGCTCTTATGTTTATATATAGTTGTTAAGATATGCATAGGTGAGACGTGAATCTGATTTGTTGTATATTATGGATCTGACACCCACAAATATTCCAACAGAATCAGCAAATCTCTTCCATGATAAAACTGACCTTCGACAAAGCATAAATTCAACATTTCTCATTATAAGCAATAACTCTACGTCAGTACACACATATGTTCATGGATGTGTATGTTCTGGTGTTACTATCATTTTCTTGTTTTGGTACATGAAGGTGCTAAAAGCTTGCCACTGTCAAACGTCCACTCATTATATGCGACACATTGTATAAAAATCTACAAATAATTAAAACGTCTTATGTTTGTATTTAGTTTTTAAGATGTACATAGGTGAGCCGTGAATAAATGTTTATGTATGTGACCTTCATAAATATTCAAACAGAAGCAACAACCTCCCTTCCATATTCATAAAACTGTAAAAGCTCAAGGCAGAATCAACTGTACGATTCCGACATCTTGAGCAAGTGTTTACGAACCGCGGACAATACTTTCCTACTCAGGTAACTGAGACAAACCTGTTATATGTCACATTTTATTGGACGCATATACAGGTTTGGAATAGATAGGTTCACATTGAACAGATTGAGGACCTATGTCCGTAGTTGCAGTCCCATTTGTCGGGTATCTACAAAAATGTCATCTTTACTACTGCTGATGTATCACTGTCTATACCCCGTCTGGTACCACAAAGATATAATACAGGACAAATTTTATGGATAGCAACCTCTTGGGTTCTTGCAATCCATAAAATTTGTCCCGTTTTACTATGCCAACTTCGAAATGCCTTTGAAGAATCACAAAAATATAGTTTCGTTTTTGAACGCGCGTTGCAACGGTTACACAAAATATGCTTTCAGTAACGACATGTCTGTGTCAATTGTTGTCTACATGGCACTGTACCGTCGTCTGAGAGCCACACGTGGTGCCAATGGGAAACATACTGACATCACTCACTCGACCCGCCAATGCTGGTGAGGTCACATGACATGACAATCTGGAAATGTGTATCGGCCCGCGCATGCGTAACAGATGACCCCGACAGCGTATCTCGACTCCCTATGGGGAATCGCTCGTTAACAAGCACCTGCGTGTGGTTTGGATTATCCCATTACCAGAACAATCTATGTGAAGTACGTGTAACATTATGCTTGTTTATGTAACCGACTAAGAATGGTCAGCATGTTCTGACATGCGATATCAAAACAGGGTGCAGATGAAATTTGATTCATTATCATATTCGTAAGTGCAGATATCGCACATAATTTAACACCTGAATATGTAACATAATGGACAGAATAGAAATCAATATTTGGAAATCAAATGGAGAAAGATATTATGATTTATCATATTTTTCGATGTGTGTAGTTTATAAAAAAACTCACAACTACACTGCCAGCATTATATCAAAGGGAAAAGAATAAGACGAATTTGTTACACAACATATACTTGTGTCAGCATAAAATATGGTGAATTTTTTCAAACAACACCCGAAGTGATTGACAATAGTATGCTCATTATTCTTGTGCCGGCATAAAATATGATGAATTTATCAAGCAATACCCGAAGTGACTGACAATAGTATGTCAACGGGAAATGGAGAGGTTGATTATACATTTATAAGTATGGACTGTGATTAGTTGATCAAGCGTGACAGAAAAAAAAATCACAGGATCATGACTGTATTGTTAACATTTAACAGAATATGAATAGTGTATCACACAAGGAGGAAAACAGTTAGTGGCATGAACAGATTTATGCAGAAGACGTTTGAGACCACTTATATCGACCATTCACTTAGAATCTTTTTATTTTTATTATAATTTATGTATCGCAAACGTTAGATTCCACATCGCACAGCAGGACCTGAATGCAAAACATTCTGAAATTCCTGCATATCTATAAAACAGACACAAACCCTCCAACGTTTAAGTCGTACGGATCCCCTGATTGTTTGTTCAAATATTTACTTCACGTCAATTGTAAAGGGAATAAACACATGTCAGATTACCAACATGACGGTGTATGTTCGAGATTCGCTCCGTCCAAAAATATCCCAGAAAATGGACAAATCTCCCCTGGCGAACTCCCTACTGTGTTCCGTTGTCTAATTGTAAGTGGAGCAGCGTTGTCTGGAGCTCAGCGGGATCTTCGGTTCTTGGCGGAGAGTGCATCCCAAGCAGACGATATAAGCAGCAGACGATTATAAACGCAGCTCGAGCAAGTCACGTGCAAACATACCGTAAAAGGGTGCAGGGTAAGACGGCTGTACGACAGACGAGCAAGGATCAGATTTCAGAGCGAGGCCGGCTTTACATACGGAGCGTGCGCAGTGAAGATTCCTGTTATTCCGGCTTGCTACCGTTGGAGGTCTTTTTGGAGCAAATTGTTATCGGGGGATAGTCAGTAAAAGATTTCAAAGCCAAAATGGTGAGTGGATTACTAACATTTTGCATCGTTTAACCCCTGGTTCTAAATGCGTGTAGCTTGTCCAAAGGGTGTTTACACAACCTAGGCCGCATATGAATTCATTCTGGGAGTCGGGAACTGCTACAGCAAAATGTCGAAGGGAGCCCCTCGCTGATACTTCTATTAATGTCAGGTCATGATAAAGTAGCTCCGATTTGCACTACGTCAGTTACACCTGTAGGAATTGTTTGATGTACTGTACCTGTTTATTGTTGCCACCTAAAGGTGGATTCCACCTGCATGTTTAAGGCTTACATTCCGACCTTCTACCATTCCGATTTCCGGGTGTTATGGGAACAAATGAGTTTGCTATTTCCTTCAGTTACCCCATACTAAAAGCATATGTCGTTTGCAATAGTCTCAGCCAACAGATGACGTATTCGAAACTATTTTTGTGAGAAGAGAAATACATGTTCCATGGAGAAATGTCTTGTGTTTGTGAAAACAAGAGAATTGTACATATTTGTGTGAAATATAAAGTAACAATCCGTTCCAGGCACCTTAGTTCGTAACAGAAACTAATGGTTAGTTCTCTCTCCTGTATCATCCACGATGAGTCAGAACTTTTCAGAGGTACTCCTTATAACCATGTTTGCAACAAAGCACCACGATCTTTGAAACAGAATCATCCAGTCCCGTAAGCTGCCTCTGTTCTGCTCTGTTGTGCAGAGCACCAACCAACCGCATGTGTTATTTTCTTCAACTCAAGCCCAAGAAAAACACCACGATGTTTTGCGAGGCACTCAACTATTTATAACGTGTTGAAGATATTTATAAACATCAGCCTACTGGGCCATTAGATCCGTATCTATTAATAGCATATCTACGAAGTTGAATCATCAAAAACGCTGACTCCACATTTCCGGTGTCGGGCAGATAATTAGAGGTAACGCATCTGGTAGTCATCACTGAATGATAGAAAATCGGAGGTGGGCTTTTCTCAGAAAGATCCCCGTCTCTCGCGTTACCTCGACACCTTTATGGTGTTAATTGAGTGGTTTAACCGAACTGGGATGTTCCATATTTTCTGATTCGGACAAAACAATTATGGTATGAGCAAAAACAAAGAAATGGCTTCAAAATGAAGTTTTTGTGATTTTTCAAAGGTGTAACACAATTGGATGAATAGGAATTTCAACGTTACCATGGCGATGAATTTCGGTTACGACAGCGATTTGGGGGTAATTTGTTCTGACGAATTAAGCTGTTTTGGATTGGCGGTTGTGTGCAAAACACGTACATTATTATAAGGGTTAAACGGTTTGTAATTATGCCTTGCCCTATTTTGTTGCACCTTTTTAGGATCGTTAATGAATAACTATGCACTGTTTATTTTTCAGACCGAATTCAAGGTTACCGAAAAACAGTTTAGTGGTAAGTAGTATTTCGGCGTGGATTCTCTGTGAAAAAAATTTGTTTCCAACATCCAACATTGCTTCAAGTTGGATCCGGTCCATTCTACGGCTAACATATGCAATATGTTGTCAGTTCCTTAATTTAAATCTTCATCACATAATCGTCACTGCTAGGACGTGTTAGGACCACACGTGTTAGGACCACTTCGTGAGCTATCTTGGTAGAACGGAAGTGATGTATCTTTGTTAAAGAGGTGTATCAGGAAACTGATGTACAATTATATATGTTATATATATTATAGATGTTAAACCACAATCTACAGTATCAGGGATAATCTACAGCGATTTGTATTCTCCCTGATATTATATATGTTGTTCGAAAGCTATAATATTACAAATTAACTATTTTAAAAATTAACTGTTATTTCAAATTAACTATGGGATAATTTTACAGCTAGGATATGACGTGTGATTATACATGTCGAACTACAATCTGTAGTATCAAAGATAATCTACGGCGATTTCTATTGTGCCTGATACTATATACATTATATGTTGTTCGAAAAATATAATAATTGTTATTACAAATTAACTATTACTGCAAATTCACTATGCCTTCTTTGATTGGTATTTTAGAAGTTGAAGAATCAGAAAAGTGTTATGGATGGACAACTTCATTCACTAATTTTATCGTTGCATCACCTTTTATTTGACGAAACACATCAGAAATACATCAGAATATGCTGTGTCTTGTGACAGTGACGTGAACTGATTTGAAACTAGTTCTACTACAGATTCCACACAACGCGAACAGAGCAGTTCTCGTTGGCTGATGCAATTAGAGGCCAGTTCATCCTCGTGATCAGTGTTTCTAAGAATATAACAAACTATCAAGCTGAGGGTTTGCACGTGGTGATGATGGGTGGTTTCATGTTACTAAAACACCAAGACGATGTTTTTACAACAGTTTACCTCCGGTATTATCTCTTTGATAAGGCGCCCTCCAGGCGCCACAACTATTTTGGGTTACCTGGTTACGTAAGTTTCATTGTTCTTGATACACGTGCATTACGTGTGTTACGAATCATTACGCAAAGAAAATGTTAATCTGAAGAAAGCACCAACAGCCACTGTGTACAAACATGATTACGAAGTAATGACAAACAATACCAGACTTTTTCACAAAACCATTCCTTCAACAAACGTGGAAGTACTACTGAACGTTTATGAGGAATATGTCTTCGTAATTAATTGTAGTTTCTCCATAAGCGCATGTTATGGAAACTATTAGTACCAGTGTCAAAGGTTTGATAGCATATGCACTTACTCCGCTCTGTTGGAAAGGAATCTCTCCCTATTCCTGCAATGGCGTATTTTGTATCGTCACCATATAGTCAACTTCTGGATGAGTCTTTTTACTGACTGTACGCAGATAATAATAATAATACTAAATAAGTTTATGTAGACACATTTGCAGTAAGTACTCATTTTTCACAGGTTTAGTTATTGTTTTTATCTGGAAATGTGTTTCATATTTTATACACATTAAAATATTATATGATCTTTTGCATTTGTATTAAAATAATATTTTAGAATTCTATGTAGCACAGAGGATATTATCTTATAGTGATAAGTAAACTTGATTTAATTTCACAACTTAAACGTTCCATATATGATTGCAAGATATGCGTATTATGTCAGAAATAAGAGTACCTATGTTTCACCCATGATGTTAAAAATGAAACATACAGCTTTATGGGTTACAAGTTCTTGTATATTACATTGAGCGGCGTTTCGATGTAGATTCTTACATCGTTTTCAAGCTAAATGAAAATGTTGTAACACTCAACATCAAAACGTCGCTCAACGTAGTAAACAGGACGTTGTAATCCATAAAGCTGCATGTTTCATTCTTGCATCACCAACTTCTAGGATGTCCATTATGTTCTTGGATGTTCGAGCGAATCAAAACAAACATGAATCCTGTGGTAGTATTCTACGAAAAGATGGTCTTGAATCTGTAAATAGACCTCGTGGTGCAGTGTAAAGAAGGCAAGAGATGCCGAAATACAAGCTGCTGTGCGCGCGAAAGTACCGGCAATGTCGTTATGTGTTCTAGCCTGACTGAGTTTTCTTAATGTTTTATATTGCTCTGTAGCATATATTAGTCAGATTCACAAGGCTGTAGCCGTTGCAGCATTATAAAATATTCATAGAACATTTCTACCCCTCCCCACTCCTTAAATGTTGAACCCCTTTCATGTGAGAGCGGGATGCTACAGGATATTTTGTGACCCGAATGTTCCTCACATCGAACAGAGGCGATAACTGAAGCACACTTGTAAGACAATCATAGGTCCTTTCCCAAGAATACTTGCTTGATCAGTCTGTCTCCCAGTCCCTGAACCACATTATTTTACCTACTGCCAAGCCTTCTCTGCAGCTCTAAAGCCTTAAATGAAGCAAGTCTAGATTTCCTTAGGTTATGGTTGGCTATTGATTGACAGAATGAGTAACTTTTCTTATGAATTTGAAGGGAGATAGGTAGACTCCGACTGTCAACTAGTCTCTGAAATGAACATATTTTACAGATAAAACAGTTCATGATAATGAAACAAATATGAAAAGGAGCCCGCAGACTTTCTTCATTCCTGACTCTGTGGAAAGCTACACTTGTCACACATTCTACACGTGCATGGGTTATCTTGGATATATTAGTTTCAGGGTCTGTATGGCATACTTGGAGAGATCATTTAAATTTGTATTGATGGCATGATAAAATAATCGAAGTGATGCTAAATCTTCCAAGCAAACACTATATTACCAAGAAGGTTTTTCACATGTTTGGTAACTGTTGAGATTACCGGGTGTATGCATGATAATAACCTGTTTCAAAGTTTCAAGTCATTTACGGTATGTTTGTGCAGCTTTACCGCTCCAGACTGCATGCATAAAGCCTTTGTTAAGTTTCACTTAGTCTGTCTCACAGCCCCTGAACCACATTATTTGCCCAGCTGCCTTATCCTCCATTCAGTGTTAACGTTCTAAATGATGAAATCTAGATTTCTTCATGTTCTGAATCTCCCATCTCACAGAGGCCCAATTAAAATGGGTTTATTTGCTAATGTAAAATATATATATTCTGAGACTAGGCGTCAGTCTACATCTCATTTACCATCCTCTGTAATCTATGGTAATGCTTGTGTGAATTCAGTAAAATATACCAAGCGCCTGTCTTTTACACACAAATGGTAAGATGAAACGTGACTGCAGTGAGAAATACATTTTGTACATTATGGTAACACGCCGTACCCCGTTTGCTGTGACTGCATCATTTATCAAACTGGATCACAAGTGACATAACGCGATCAAGTATTGCCCTGAAGGAACAGGTGGCGATATGTTTTCTTTGAGGTTGGCGCTGTCCCTTGATGAAGATTCAAACACTAATGAAAGCGATAGCTTTGAACACCTGTCCTTGCAGGCCAACGCTTAGTATTTAAAAATGCATATATTTTGACAGAAATTCATGGCTCCAAATGAATTTAAATAGAGCTCAAGTGAGATGGGAGATTTAAAACCTGAGGGAAATCTAGACTTGTTTGTTTAGTGATTTTACATGCAGATTTAAGGTCTGGGCAGTAAAAGGAATATTATAGTCCAGTGTCTGTGGAACAGACTGGGTTATAGGTAATTATTATAGTACAAGTCATCGCACAAGGAAAAAAACACTTCTTGGCGTTACCTCATTACGATGAAGTCACGCTATTATAGTGCTTTTGATTCTTTGCCAGGAATTCGGCTGAATTTCTGAATATAATGTAAATAAAAAACACAGTTTATGATTCTGCAAATTGCTGTAAACATAGATTATGGATCATTTTGCATGAGCAATGGTTCGAGTCAGGTAAGCTTACTATGTAGATCCAGCATGACTATAGAAGCAGTTGCACGCTATCACTCTGAGTTGGTGAAGTGGACCTTGATAACTTAGGAGATGACGGTTTTAGCAAATATACAAACGCAGCTTCGACGTGTTCACATTTAAGATGGGGTGTTTGTATATTGGCTCACAAGTAAATTGGACTGAGTGACTGTTCCTACACTCAGTGTGATACTGGCTTATTATCATAAACACGTGATTGGATGACAGACGTCATCTTGATTCACATCCTGCCCATATATCCACCTCAAAATTACTGATTTAAGAAAAAAATACAGATGAAATGAGAACAAATCAGGTTTGTCTAGGAATTTACGAATAACCATACAAATACCTCAGAAGATATCATCTTCTGACACAATACCTCAGAAGATATCATCTTCTGACACGTTAAGTAGGCATACATCGAAAAAAGGCAATATGATGACATATCATGAACATTGCATAAATCTGGTGTCGGTTATATGTCGGTATGTTTGACTTGAATGCATTTTTGTGTTGTACAGTGTTTTATGGCATATCTGTGCTTACGCAGCATAAGACAGGTTCCCATCTATGGAGCATTGTTTGCATGTATAGGAGGTTACTCAGAACGAAGATGCTTCTCCTTGCAGCAATCCCTCAGCAGGACACAACATCTCCTGTTGCAGCTAACTGCGTTGTTCCCGACTGTGACGTAAAACAACATTGTGGTGCTCATTGTTTGCTTGCGAAACGCGGCTAAGGGAGTATGGATAAAGGTTGTCCAATGGCTCAACTGTAAAGGGATTCTGTGGCAATAGATATACAGTGTGCTCAGCAAAATGCTTACTAATGACATGCGCTACTGGACGTTAGGTGCTTATTTGGAGACTGTATCTCACCATATATTTATACACGCATCGTTAGGATGGGTGCACTAAAATTATGTTCATATCACTTGTCCTTTTAGTTTCATATTACGTACGATCTACAAATGGAAAATACAGACTAAACGATCGTTATAGGAGGGAGTTTCAAAACTCCTAGTCTAGTTTCCTAAGTTCCAGTGATTTTGGTTGTTAGATTATTCGTGATTACGATCCTACAATTTCAGTACGTGACATATATTCGTCACTGTGCTAAATGGCAATATAACTGAAACATGTATAAAATCAAGGTATATATCCTTACGCCTAATGAAAGCCTATTTATCGACTTCAGTGTCTTCAAGCATCCCGCGATAGAAGCTTCATGATAATGCGTCTCATGTGGATGAAAATATAACGTTTAGAGGCTAATATCCGTCTGTTAAACCAGATACCAGCACGTTGTTATACTGTGGGACCTGGCAGTCTGTACGGCCATACTCTTGGGGGTATTTACCGAGCACTAGATACGCTAAGTAAACAGTATAACGTTCTGGCTACACAGCTGTTGGAGTATTCCTGAGAGACTCGGCAAGACAGACATTCCAGGATATGCATCTCAGGTATTACTAGCGGTTGCCTCTGCCCTTTGACATGTGGAATTAAACGTACCAGAATTCTTACATGTGTTAGAGGGGCAAGAGTTCACATAACGCAGGGTCATGTTGCATTGTTATGTTAGCCATGGATCACACATTATATATTGGTAGCTGCAATAGTCTCTTGTAATTTCAGCAGTAATAGGAGAAGGTCTAGTTAAAAGTGAATTTCGTGGATATTAAAAGGGCGATGTGATTTCTTCACTTGCAACACAATCCCTGTCAAATCATGACATTCGAGGCTTCAGACCAAGTGAATGGTTTGACCACTCGGTTAATCTATTGCTGAATACCAGCAATCACAATTTGCTTTTCTTCCTATAGCTTTGATCTATATTTATTGCACGAAGTGTTATCGAGGTTCCTAATGTCTGAAATATATCCATAAGTACTAAGATACTTATTCATCTCAAAATTAGAAAGGAGAATTGTGCTCTAATGTCTAACTGCTATACCAATATTTCTCTGTCTGGGTATTGGTTGGTTAAAATCAGGTCTCAAATACGCAATGCTTGTCAGAAGATCCTACTGATTTGAAGATCTCATGGTGATGATATCACCTGGCTGAATTACCCGACGACGTGAACAGACAATCCATGTTTTGACAGCATAACAATTGTAATTAAATGTTGTTTTGTTTTGAAGCATGCCTCGACTTGGCCTTGCCTTCTAGCTGTACTGAATGATTATATGACGTATATCTATTCTTATGTTTTGTAGGTCTTTGGTAGGTGAGGAGAACTTGCTGGTAAAACATTTTTTCTCGCGGTCACATTTGAAGCACTAGTAATGCATTTTGAATATGTTCCAAATGAAGGAAAGTAAATATTACAAATGTTTGCTATAACATTTTCATTATTGAACTTCTGTCAACATTAAAAGTGAATATATGGCACAAGTACATAATAAAACGATGATGTTTCTTTGAAACACACATATTCGCACGTATCCGTGTGTGTCAAGGACATGGTGTAAGATCTAAACTCCCCGAAACTCGCAGAAATACAACTGTCGTGGTAAGATATGCATGGTTGAGTAAGACATAAAACATATATTGAATTCTATATGGGTGCAACTTTTTCCATATCGAGGCGATATATGATTGTTATTGTAACATTTTACGCCGTATAATATAGTAGCGGTGTCACAGGCACTGGCGTATGTACATAAGCCTGTTACGTGCGAATGTACAAGGTTAAGCTTCTCTGAGGAGATGCTGGTTATCTCTGTCTAGATCGGCGTCTGGGAGACTACCTATGTCTTCATGAATGCCAGCAGTGTGTTCGAAAAACGAAGAAACACTTTAACGATAAGGCTCATGCACGGATATTGACTTTCAACTTTACTCCTTTTGAATACGTTTTGCATGACCTTGATAATATCGATTAACGCTGTTTTTATAGTATGCGTTAAGTGCATTTCGCAATTAGTTTTTCGATGGCGAGGTGTGAATATTGAAAAAGTTGTAACGTCATTAATATTTTCTCCTTTTAACATAATGTTTGAGTCAGCAGAAATAATAAGGCGGTATCTACGTCCATATAGCTAAAATACCGAATTCACTCAATCCTTTTCCTTTGAAGAAATTGTGTACATGTATTTCTGCACGTTTCATTCCAGTATGTAAAACGTAATTGGCAAGAACGTCAGAAAAAAGTCCTTTCGCATTTGTAACAGCAATCAGAACCCGCCAGGATGGAAATTAATTTGGACATATGCCAGCACAATGACTAGTGAAACTGAAAGTATTTTTGAGAGATAATTTGCTTTCTATGCCCTTTGGCTGGATACAGCTAGACACTGGTGTTTTTGTAGAGGTGGAGTAAGTTGAGAAAAATCGTAGAACCGTTTGTGAAGATTTGACGTTTGGAACTGGATCGTACTGCGCCTGGTATATTAGTGGACATGAGAACGAGAAAACAATCGCCCCTCGCGCTACTCCTAGTGGTGGCTGAAAGGGATGTATGTGGTGGTTTTACAGTGTGGAATGTGTTGTGTGTGGGCTATGCGCAAAGCAACGCATCTCAAGGCTACATATGTATATGTACTTACATGACCCTGGGGTTTCTTATGTGAGTGACTTACCGCCACACTAAGAGATACTCCAACTATAAGATGTAGGTAAATAATTGAATCTTGACCAGACAATCCTGTGATGAACAGCAAGAGTTGGGATGCGATGACATGTGTCAACTAAGTCAGCCTCACTACGCGATGCCGTTAGTTGCCTTTGACGACAAGCGCATGCTACCGAAGACCAATTCTAACCCGGATCTTTATGTCCAGCGCTCGTGTAGCTCGAAGTATTAGGCTCCGTCCCTACGTACGTACGTATTAATCGGAATACGAACCGTGTACTAGATTCTTTTCATATTTGGTAGCTAGGTCCATCACAGTATAAGAAAAGTCCCACTCAGGTTTGGTGACCTTAACCTTCATGTCAAGGTCAGAAGGGGATTTTCATTTTACCTTTGTCAGCAACATATCTCAAGAACCATTCACCGGATTTTCTTCATAGTCAACACCAACCTCTATCCCTTTATCTATGGAATTCGCAGGCCCCAGTCAATTTTGGTGACCTTCACTCAATGAGTAAGGTCATGGCGACGCTTTAAAGATTTCAGCATGTTAACCTGCATGTAAAGATTGTCAACGCGATATCTCAAGAACCGTTCACTGGAGTTTTTTCGTAGACTTACAAAACTTTCCTTGAATGTTTTCCAATAAGCTATATATTTTTGACTATTTCTGCATACTTTGTACACTATGATATTCATGTCAAGATCAAAGTGAATGTTGAAAATATTGTTGAGTTTGAACAACTACAGGGCACGGTATAAAGCGAGGTTTACTGTTTTTGTTGACATTTAAATTCATCTTAAATTAAATTACGATCTTCACTTTCATTCTTTTTTAAGCAAGACTGTTTGATTTGATAATTGGCGGTGGGGGATTATGTCACCTTAGCGACAATGCTTGGTATTATCTGACACAATCTGAAACAACAAAATGTTGGCATAAACATCCTGTGTTCGGGACGCCCTGAGGTTTGTAATTAGGATGGAACCATTTGATTTTGTTCTTTTTGTTTGTTTTGTTCTGTTTTGTCTTGACGTTTAGTGGCGTACGCTGGTTCACGAAAGTGCAATGTCCACCGCCAATCTCCATGTTATCATAAATATCTGAACGACTGTACAGTTACGGCTGTAATATATAATTACGAACACTTCCGTAAGAAATTATACAAGGTTAAAAGCCTATCCTGTCACCTCCATCAAACATTCAGCTGCTTTCTTTTAGAATTCTCTCCCTAAATTAAAAAGAAAATAAATGTGATTCAACTCTTTCAGGTTTTAGGTCTCACCTGAAGACATCTTCTTTCTGACCTCTGATTGTCGGTTTTGTGGTGTCAAGTGCATTAGAAGTGACCTATATAATAATTATTATTATTTATCGGCATCCTCACCAGGTAGGGGAATTTTCAGCCTTGAAGAGATACAGTTTGAAATGCCAATCGTGTGTCTGCCATATACGTTTTTGAAATTTAACTGCGACCTTGAATGTTATAACATTGATCACCAAGCAAAATGTAGATACCCAAAGTTATCAACTTTTAATAACTGACTATAGACTCAAGCGGTTAGTATTATAATTGTTTTATGATATCTTCTAGGTTGAACGTACACAATGTCAGTAATTTGTAGCAAAGTTGTGGATACACAATAGCAGTATCTAACGCACAAGACTAGGAACGTGTAGCTTGATGATAAGAAGGAATCAGATGTTTATTGTACAACATTCCATGAAGGAGCAGTGGCAATATTCTATAAATTGCAAATATAAGCACAGAAGTTACAAGTAATAAGAAATACACAGATAAATTCCATAAATAATGTCAATTATAATTAATTCCACAAGTCATATGTTGTATTGTGACAATATAGATATGTAAACAATTTGAGGAGATCATGCTAATACTTATGATACATTTAAATTGTAAATGTGATGTCATAATATTTAGAAATTGTTTTCTGTTTGTGAAAACTGTTAAGAAGTGTCCATTTTCACAGATTATCATGATTATGGATTGTTTGGAGGGAAACTAAGCCTGCGATTATTCTGTGTTTTTAACTATTATGGCAACAGCTTTCTATCGAAACCGGAAATACAGTTATTGATAATTGTAACGTAGTAATCTAACTTACCATGTTTTCCGGGGTATCAAATATTTATCACAGGCGACAGGTGACCACTGGAGTCACGATTATGGCCAGAACATCTAAGTTGTGTAATATATATCGAGCGAACCAGTAATGGAGAGGGCATCCAGTCCAATCTGCGATAGTGCTTGTTAAAACTTAGGAAACGCTGGGCTAAATCTGGAGGTGGTCTACACTCTTGCCTTAGCAATGCAGTTGGTGCAAGATTCTTTTCACTAGACAGTCAAGACGGAGCTAGACTAGAACACGTCTCCCTGTGATTCCGAGTGAGTTTAAATTGTGTAAGTAATTGGAAAAAAGACGTCCTTATATGAGATTGGCGGCCTTGCTATTTGTAGAAGCAGCAATACTACACATCCACGTACGTTCAGTTGTATGATAGCTTCGTGGATCAAGGCTAGTGCTCAGCGTCTGAGATATCACAGCTGGAAATGGTAATCATGTTATCAGTACTGTTGGCTCGCCTATCATTATTCTCTGTGCACCTTCAATATAGGGGTGTTGCTTTTGTCTTGCAAAGATGAACCAGCACCAGATAATATTTATCAGGAGCATTCCCTGTGTATGTAAACCATCCTTGCCACCCTGCCTCCCGTCTTGAGATAAATGATGGGAACCACATGTTACCAAGGAGAAGGGACTTCATTACTTTCCGGGCACGTTGACCCAAGGCCAGTTAGAGTTGTCTCCCTTGACACAGGGAGCTTCCAGATGTTGACACCAGGGGCCTTATAAGGAGGCTGTGTCTCTATCATGGAATTAGTCGTAGAGAAAATACCTCGCGTGCTCAGAGACGGAAATAACCAGAGATAGATGTGCGGAGAAACTAGTTACCTAGGTTACAGGCTGTTAATACCTCATTGAAACAGACTACAGGGTTACCACGGAGTATAGGATAGTGTTTTAATGATGAAGCATAACGGAAAGAGCTCTTGTTATCGTCTTGACGGATGGTATTCACGTTGAAGCGTGTTACAAGCGAGCTTACAAGCACACAATAGAGAGTAAAAGACATGTGAAACGAATTGTATGTAGACATTTGCAGTAACACAATATTTATGTTTTGCAAAGAAAAGTGTTAATTGATTTAACTGGAAAAACGTACTAGCTTTACCGACCGATAGTTAATTAAAATAAAATAAACCAAACCTTATGATGTGTTGCCGGCATATCCGAGACACTTTATGTGAGAGTGTCAGAATTTCATGCAATTACCTGTTACAAAATAGGTGTCGACTGTCGGTACGATGTAGTGCGACCTAGTATAGGATCTTTTGCATGGTCTGAGGAATAACGCACCTGTCCTTGTCATATCACTTGGAGGTAAGAGATAAGGGAGGAGGGAGATAATGGGATGCTATGTAATATGTTTTGGTAATAAATTTCATATATAGATGTGTGGATAGTTAACATAACTGTCTGTATGTTGTGTATATGATGTATATGCTGTGTGCATGACGTATATGTTGTGTGTATGATGTATATATTGTGTACATGATATATAAGTTATCCGCTTGCGGTATATATTGTGAATATGACGTAAATATTGTGAAAACGGGACCTTGAATGTACATTTGGTGTCTATTTACTGTCTATATACAGTGTTTACCTATGTACCAGAATATATAGCGTACTTTCATGCACAGCTATGCCAGTAACGAAAATACCATGTCGTAGGCATGTAGCTGCTAATGTATTAACTATTTTCCTCAGGACAGTACACTTTTATGAAGTTCGGGACTCTTTTACTAAGTGCTCAATGATTTAGTTGACAGTGGTAGATCATGGCTGTTTTAACCAATCAACAAACAATATTATCATTCCGAAAACTAAAGTGGCTCACATCTAATACAAACGACAAGACACATTGGCGAATTGTTCTCATACGTAAAACAAACATATGCTTTATAAATAAACTCTGAACTGGTTATGTATTTCTATGTCATACGATAATACAACTGCAGTGAGTAAGTATATGAACATGCCTGTTCCTTTTCAATGTATGTTCTTTGATACACTGTTCATCTGGAATATCCGTTGCGACGATGTATGAACTTCCGTCATATGATACAGCATAATGTACTCCACATGTGCTAACAAATACAACGCGCGAGGTAAAGTAAATACTAACATCTTACACAATCAGCACTTTCCAGTAACCAAGTCCAAACTTAGGGAATGTTTCTTTTCCATATAGCTTCATGCAATTGATCCGTTCCTTCGCCGCATGTTGAGACAAGATGATGGCGATAGTTCCGTCACTCACTAAAGAAGGTTCAAGTGTACCATTTGATTTGAGAAATATAAAAGAGACGTCATTTTGTCCACAGTTAACACATTTCTATGTTTTTACTTTTTTTGAAGAGGGCATTTCCGAGGAACATTTTTCTGGGAACACATTTTTTCACACAGTTTCAAAGATATTTTTTGAGATATTAGAAGGAAATAAGCAGTATACGTGAAATGGAAGACCTTGAGAAATCTAGACTTGCTTCATTTAAGTCTTTAGCAATAGATGAAGGGCTAGGCTGTAGGGAACGTGAGGTGGTTCAGAGACTGAAGGAGAGACTAATTAAAAGACGCATGTGTTTATATGCGTATGGGGTGGGTATTAAGATAAGATAAGGTCGCCTTGTCGAAGGCGTATGTTTCTTCAGTTTTCCATCTTGTAAACTGGTACAACGTGACATAACTGAAGTACCTCCGAAGCGGCCTCGAACTCAAGTAGGTCAGTCAATCAAACGCCTAATACGTTTCAACTCGCCTTACAGATGCTCAACAAACATTCGCCCTCTTTGACAAGAAAGGTCACGGTAGAGTCTCAACGAAAGACATCGGCAGTGTGTTCAAGGGACTGGGTCTTCAGGTCGATGAGGAGACGTTGAAGGGATGGACAGATGATCTGGATGAGGAAGGTGAGTTGATGTACTGATGTGACGAATGTTAGTGTCATAGCTACTGACTGACGCTTGTGAACAAACGCCCATTATTCGCAATGTCGTTTGCGAAGTTTATGGGAAGATATTTTGGTCATTATGGGTTTGAGAGCACCGCGTCAGTGAACTGATTCACGAGTTGCATACCATAGTTCTGTCAGGATCTCATTATGAACATTGGTCTGTCATCGCCATGCCTTAACACACGTACGGAGACGGGGACATGCCTGAGACCTCATACACTATGAGAATAGCTCAAGAACGTTCTCAAACTCCTGTTATATATCCTATATTTTCAGACTTCCAAGAGGCGTTTAACTCCACTCATTGTCTTGACCTCATCGATACCACAGTGGAGTTAAGAAGTGGTGACATTATGAAAACAGACTTGGAATCTAAACTAATGATTTCTTATACATGTGCTTATATTTGACATCAATGTATTGAATACTTGCAGTATTTGAATGTATGCATGGATGCATAGATATTATCGTTATTATGTAAAAGTCTATTTTACGTGTCATGCATTGCTGGTGTGATCTCTTTCAGCAACGGGATCTATCGATTTCGATCAATTTAAACAGATTTTCGAATTAAAACTGAGGCAAGATGAAGACGAGAGAGAACTCCGAGATGCTTTCCGTGTATTAGACAAAAACCACAAAGGAACAATTGGAGTCGATGATCTGAGGTGGATCCTTAAGAGTTTAGGCGATGACTTGACCGATGAAGAAATTGAAGCCATGATCACAGAGACAGACACAGACGGCAGTGGAACGGTAGACTACGAAGGTATCACGATCTTCATGCATTCTTTGTATTTAGGCATTGTACTGTCATATACAAGCAATGAAATCCCGTGAATCACTTGTCGTAAAAAACGACTCTTGAGATCGGGTCCACAAGGATGCTGACGTGTTTGACAAATGTCTTCGCGTCAGATTTGTTCATGATGCCGACGAAAGTGTTTTATGGCCCAGGTAACATACAGCTGTAATATTGTTGTGATTCCAAGCAACAGGGGCTGCGGTGGCGACTGCCCTGACTCATTTAAAATAATATGACTGCGTTTGGGGACAAAACATTAGGAGCCGATGGGGTGTACCATTACAACAACCTTTGTGATTAAGCTCTATTAGGTAAATGATGCTTCCGTCAGGGATCGTGATATCTACATTCTATAGTTTCTGGTTCAGAGTTCGTGACGTCTGTCTGCCAAAGACGTAGGTCATTTTAAACAGGTGCTATACATGTATCGTTATTATACATGTTATTTGTGTATGGGGTGGGTATTAAGGTAAGATAAGCTCGCCTTGTCGAAGACGTATGCATGGGTAGTAAGTGACATCTTAGATTCTAGGAGACACCAGACATTGTTCATGTGGAGCACGTTAAGCGGACATTTTTATGAGCATTATGTTTTTGTGCATATGATGGGAGAAGCAATCGCAGGGTATAGAACCAATGGTTTTATTGATGAATATCATCTGAAATATGTGTATATACTGACAGCAGCTCAACTACGCAATGCACATCAAGAGAACATATTGCTGCCAAGCCCTTTGCAGATGTTGCTGGATTAGTTATACTATGTCGAGTACATTACACAAATTGTTGCAGCCTATATCTACATGTATTCACAAGATTATGATTTATGTTAATTGTTTATTTTTGCAGAATATAAGGGAACTGAGGAACAAAATATAATTTACCTCTGTCTTACCACATTATTTATACCAAATTGATGTGTAAATTGACAACTTAGAAATAAGTTATTCTCTCTTTTTTATATTATTGAGTGATCATTTAAACATACCCAGTTATACGGAAACATTGTTGAAATCTATTCATTCCTAAACGAAAATGCAAATCCTACATTTAGGAATAACATGAATTTGATGTATGCAATTGTCATCCTTTTCAGCAGCACACGAGCAGAAACATTTTTACCAAATATTGTTATTTACTCATAACCCCCTTATAATCCCCTTTGATATTCTGAGATGACCAAATTTATTTGCATTGGTTTTGAGACCATTTACAACTGTTACGACCTGGTATTTCTCAACTAAACAAATAACACCTACTTATATACTGCTGGCGCGATATCAAGGTATTAAGTGTCATGTTTGAAATTGAATTTGATGTGAAAACCCCCCTTCCGTGTTTTCGAAAGATCCAAATTTAATCAAGTGCTGTCCCATAATTTTGATCCTGTTGCTTTTTCTATGACTATTTACCCCCCTGGCTTACAGGATATTGATGTATGGTAAAATGTATTTCTACGTTGAATTTACATTCAGATTACTTGTCCGTGATTTCATGAGTCCACAATTAGGTGACAGTTACCATTTCGCTAAAACTTATGTCAGTCAAAAACAAATGTGTCTTTTGTGTTCCATTTGTTGTATCGATTCACTAAACCTTTTAAAACGGCGTCTGTGATTTGAATGTATAGTCAACTTGGACCCACCACATTACTGCTCAGAGTAGCATTAAATCGGCAACTCCAACTTCTAAAATGCAAAATCACAAGGACATTTCCACCTGTACATGTACTTTGTGGATTCAACATTTTTTATTCATCTTCTTTTGCAGAATTCAAAAACCTGATGACATCTGCGTGAAAGAGCCAATACAAGACCTGGTTTTGGTTACCTAATGCCACTATCACGATTGTTCCGAACGGCAGTAATATTTATTAAAACAAACTTTGAAAGCCAAGGAACAGTGAATCTTAGACTTCATGATGTCAACACCCCAGTGCAAAGGCCTGAATTTGCACGCGTCCCACATTTCCCCCGATTCGAATCGCAAGTCCACTTCAAGACGGGCTTCCATTACCATTTTGCCTTATCCCGTCATTCAAATTACTTTGTCTTCCTCTTCCGTCTGCACTGCACATGCGCACTAACCGCACGCTTACGTCTGTTGTCTTGCGCTGCTCTTAATGTATATAGCTATCCAGCATGCTTCGTAGTACTTCTTGTTGATCTGTTTTCTTCTGTTGTTTCCAGAATTCTATGCGTTGATGAATGATAAATGAAAGGTTGATCAAGCCTCGAGGTTCCGCATCTTTGATGGAGACCCCTATCGGTCGTTTTCCGCTCAGCAGTATCCAGAAAAAATAGCTTTTTCCAAAACGTCAACTGTTTTCTAACAGTATACATTCTCCCAATAGATAAGAAGGGCATAACTCCGAACGAAAATGTGCACCTTTCTAGGACCCTCTGTTGGCGTGATGTATATTTCAATCTGTGTCAATTTCAATCAATTACCACCTGTTAAGTGTTAATTACCATGTCTGTATATTTGTATCTACCGGGACTTATTCAGTATGCTTCTGTCTGTGTAATGTATACTTAATTTCTTGTCAGTTTCTTTGCTTTTTGTGCTTGCAATCGTCACATTTTTATTCCTTTAATGCCCTATGTCTCATTGGCAGAAAGCAAACTTGCACAGCACTTACTAAAAGCACTTTCTTCATTCAACTTATTTCATTACTATTCTGCTATGAATGTCCATTTCTACCAGATGTTCTAAGAGTTGGTGCCGTGTTGCCCCAAGACACCAGGATCGTTCGGTAATAGTTCAAGGAAAGGATTCACAGCTTTGAAAATTAGATAACAGGTTGATGTCTATATATAAACGATATATAATAATCTGTCTGTGAATATCTGATACGAAATAAATCTTTATCCTGATTTCCTTTGCATTTGCTGTGTTTAAGTTTGTAGAAATTCAATCTCCTTTTGATATCCTAAATAACACAAACATCATTCTTAAAAGCCAACGCTTAATTGGAACAAGGTGCTAGCCAATCACAATTTTTTGAAATTACAAAATTTATTGCGTTCCTCTCTAAAACATCGGGTGATCAGGTAAACTTTAGTTGCAGCATTGTTTTGTATTTTGCTACAAATCCTCGTAAATTCGTGTGTCGAAAAAATGACATACCCACACCAAATATACATTTTGACGCTGCTGCAATCTTATTGTTAAAATGTGAGTGGGCATTCCGTTGTTGAGATGTTAAAGGGAGATTACTTTGTAGATGTGTTAGTAGATCGCTATGTAGACCCAAGCTTAGCCTATACTTTCACAGATATGTAGAAATGTGTGATCAGTTCCATTGTAGACACTTAGCAATCTGCTTGATTGTGCACAATATACCCAGACATACAAGTGTGTGATAATTGCTTAAAGCCATTTGAGTCAAGAACCTCAAAGAACGTCATGAGGTCGTCCCAGAAGGACTGGAGATACTGATGACTGTGGCTGTCTTTATCAAGGGCGACAACTCCTTTCACGTGAAGAGAATACGGGACATCGTTGTTTAACGAAACTTCTGACATGCATTCTCAACATACAAGTACGTGGGAACATTCAAACGCACATAGCCTCCAAGATGCGTTCATATTGCATTGTGTCAGTAGCATGTAACGCGATATGTTTCTCTGTGATATGTGCACAGGACCAAAATGTCTGAAAAAGGTGAGGTTGAAACAAACACAAGTCAAAATGAAATTTCAGTTGTCATTTGACCAGAACGCACACTCCGTGTATTCTGATTTAGTGAGATAAAGTCTTTCAGATCGCCAATGACCTGGGGTTATAGTGAAGGCTGGCTGTTCTGGTTTACCGTAGTCCACCAGGCTGAATCCATTACCAACTGACACAAACTTTGGTTATGCTTACTTTTGAGTTTATCCTCACGTTTCGTTTGTTTTTGATAATATGAATAAATTTTATACATTATCTTGTGTAAAGTTAGCAACTTTATTATTACTGAAAAATGGAACATTTTGGAAATAATTATGGGTTATGTGAAGAAATGCATGTTATATAGTCATATGGTGACGTCAGTTGAGTGTTGTGGACATCATGCATGTATTGGATCCTGGCCCTTACATACACTTTGGATAATCGTCAGGACTTCAGACATATACATAAGCCAAGAAGCTGAAGAACCAAACATTAAAAACGTCACGTCAGGTTTCTACTGGGCACAAAAGTGAAAGGTAGGGACAAGCATATGAGCAGACTAAACAGGGGGGGGACACATTTGTTCTCTTTAAGGTGAAGGGCGACAAGGCATCGAACCATTATCAGGTGTAACGCACAGAAAATCCAGTGACACAAAACGTGTTTTCTGATTTGGCTTAGGCTGAAAATGAAATGTGTATTCAGAATTATGTGTGATTCGTGCAATTGAACACGAGCAATTCATATTCGCAATAGCCTCCTTGCATAACCATAAGTTAAGACGTGGTATCAGTGGCCGTTCAATACGCAAAAAACATCGTCATTCTATAGAACAATAGAAGATACCGAGCTAATGCATCCTGCCACCTGTCTCATGAACAAGGACCAGGAGTTGTCAGCTGCTGCATACAATTGTTGCTAAACCTTTTTGATCAGGTTTCCAACTTTCAAAATTTCATGAACGCGTGATGATGACATGTCCATATTGGACCCGTCATATATGTCATATCTTTATATCTGCGCAAGGTCGTTCGCCGTTCAATGTGTACAATGAAAATTACCTGTCATTATAAGTGACGCACAACTGTAATAGCTATGTCGTCATCATGTGTATGGCGTTACAGTTAGTGACAATACAACGTAGTCCTGGGTGACAGTAAGGTTGTGACGTCATCATGTTTTTTCACGTCAGAGGTAGAAATAATAGTGGTGAATATGTATGAATTATGGTTTCAGTGCACAAATAAATACCGAGTTACACAGAAAAGGCTACATCATCATACTTTTGAACTAAGCTTAGGTTTAAACAGCCTTATGACGATTTGTTCTGTTTCCATCCGTAATTATTTATCCTTGTTAAGCAATTGATAAAGCGGAAAGATAGTAAACTGGTCATTCCTGCATTCATCAGTGTGTTTCCTTACATTTATATATCGCACGTTAGGATCTTGAATTTGCTGTCTGTGTACAGTAACTCGGTCCTTTAGTTCAATTCCAGTTTCCTACATAATGTTCACCAAATCCCTCACATGTTAAAACATATACAGTATGGTTCAAAATTATTGAGAATAGCTAAAGCATTTCATATTATTAAACGAGAACAAATCAGATAAAATTGAATGTATTGTGAAAGTGAACTGACCTTTTCATGTTGTGTAGGTAACAATTTAATATTTTATCAAGTCTCCTTGAGCTTCACGGCACAGTCTAAGACGGGTAGGCATACTTCCTATCAGAGAGGTTGGTGTCTCGTGAGTTATGCTGTCCCAGTATCGGACCACTTCTCTCTTCATGTCTTCAATTTTTGTCAACCCCTTTTGATTCACACATTCCTTCATCATCCCCCAAATGTTCTCAATGGGATTTAAGTCAGGACTATATGCAGGAAATGGTAATGCAGTCACATTTTTCTCCTGAAACCACTGCTTGGCATGTTTTGCGGTGTGTTTAGGATCATTATCTTGCTGCAAAATCCAGTCATTTCCATAAAACACATGTGCACTTGGAAGGAGAAAATTATCTTATATGTTAGTGTAGCGTTGACTTGTCAGATTTCCCTCAAACACACACAGCGGGGTCGTTCCTAATAAGGATATCCCTCCCCATACATGAAACTTTGGGCTGTATTTAGGTCGTCGATACAACGGTGCTGACGCAGACTTTGTCCATATTTTCACATTATTGAGATATACCCATATTGAGCTTTCATCAGTGAAAATCAAATTTTCCCAGTCAAAGTTTTCATGTGCCAAACACCACTCAACACGCCTGTCTTTATGTTCTTGTTTCATGAGAGGAGAAGGAATTCCAGTCTTTTTCTCCCATCCAAGATCAATCAAATTTCTTCTAACTGTAGATTTTGATACAGCTGCTGATCCCCTTTCTATCATTTCATACCTGATGTTGGAGATGCTTGCCCTTTGCTTTTTAGACGCTAAAATTCCCAGCCGGACGCGATCTGAGAAGTCCAATTTTCTGGGTCTCCCTGCTCCTTTCTGGTGCCCCAAATCCTTTCCCTCTTTAAAATTCTTCCTAATCCTATACACAGTAGAAAGAGGAGTTCCTGTTCTCTCTGCCAATGTATTTACATCATCAATTCCTTGATTACACAACTCAAAAATCAACCTTCTTTTATCTTCAGCAGACATTGTTGACAGTGCTGAGGAAAATGACGTCTGCTACAAATTCAGGGGAGGTAACTCTAATTGTACTATACTCAGTAGGCCAAGATGAGTTACCCCCCTTATACCATTACTTAGTTTTAAGTACCAGTGAATCAGTTGAGGTGTTAGGATAGCTCAAAGTAAGAAGAAAAATTCTCAATAATTATGAACCAGACTATATGTCATTTGGTGCGGCAGTTCATGTTGGTTTTGATAGTAAATAGTTTGTCTTCACAAAATGTAAATTTGCAGTCATCAGTTGTGTTTGAACATGTTCCACATCTAGGTCTGTACCATTATGTTACACTGACAGTGTTTGTTTATATCTTGTGAATCTTTAGACCGACACAGGATTGTTTTAGATTTTTAGGCTGCCTAGTATCACGTAATTAATTTAGTCTTGGATAAACTTTAGTCCATAATATCACTTTTATATACAAATGGGTAATTTGCTTTTTAAAATGGGCATAATTGTGCATTTATTAGGATTGTACAAACGAATGGAAGAATGTCTATATTTTCTTTGTTTGGTTTTCAAAAGTGTCTCTTTTGGAACTTTTACTGCTTTATGAACAGCATATTCGACTACCCCACGTGGATATCCTTGTCGTTGAACATATGTCTTCAAATTCGTCCAATCTGACATTTCTTGTGTCTGCATTCGAAATATATATAGTACACAATCTTTTGTCATTGCATACTAAATATTTATTTTTGTGTGCCGCAGGTGACATGGAATTGAACTGCAGGTATTGATGCAGGTCCGTCGGCTTGTACTAAACATCCGTTTTCCGTTGGTCTCCTTGCTTCAAAATTTTTATGTGCAAATATGAAATCTCATTTGGTCGAATACCATGGTGAACGAAATCAAAGGATGTATCGAATCAACCAAGTCATTCTCTTAAAATTGTTACATCATGCAAGCAATGTTATGGGCACCCATATAATCTTCTGTTCATTGCCGAAGTCGTTAAAGTGAAGAAAATAAACCCAAGTTTTCAAACATGGGCTGGCTACCCGCATTTTAGTATGCAAATTAGTAATTGGCCACATTCGGTAATACCTGCTGCGTTACGACATCAGTGAAGCAAGTTAAAGTTTATTAAAAAAATAACGGAATTAAGTCAAAATAAGTTGAAATTTGCATTATGATACTTATGAACATACTTTCACCCATCTACAACCCCCAAAACATGCAAAAAGATGTAAGTTGAGTAAAAGTGAATATTGTCACCCATGGGCCAAATGAATTTTTCATCGCTCTAAATTAGCAGAATTAAGTCAAAATATGTTGAATTTCGTGTCACGACGCTAATAAATATACTTTCATTTATTTAGAAACTGCAAAACATGGAATATTTTTTTCACCCATGGGCAAGATTTTAAAAAATCGCTGTCAGTTAGCGGAGTCAAGTCACACCGAGCTGAAATTTGTGTCATGATACTTATCAACATTTTTTCATTCATTTACAACCTCCAAAACATTTATTCTGGACGAAATTAAACACTCTCGCCCATGAGTTTTCGAAAAAAAAAAATCATTTTTTCATCCTTAGCACATATCCACAACAGCTGCATGTTTATTTTTGCCAAATCCCTTGTGAGAGAGTAGTGCGGAGAGTTTCTGGACTTTTGTGAGTCCAGAATTAAATTGTGACGTGTTTAATCCGAATGTTGTCGAATGGCACGCGGGATTGATGTGTGTCCGTCGTGATGTTCTCAGAAATCCCACGAAATATCACGACATGAGGATTAAGAAACGTAACAGCCTTTGATCCAATGGACGTTCTTTATATCGGTACCATGTAGTTAGATAGATCTATATTATGCATGAAGGCCACCGGCCCATATACATATAACACATATACAATCAGAATATATTGGAACATGACGTAGAACAATTAGGCGTTTAACAGAGTCTGTCTCTTTTTGTAAGCAGCATATATATATTTGCTTACATTTAGCAATGATACCCTGGACGCTGAAGATAACAAGCTTTTGAATATAAATATATTTGGAATTTGGTTATAAACATGTGGAAAATAACGTAGCCTTTCTTCGGAATAATACTTGCATACTAAAAGGAAATGGAATTCATCCTCTATACCGAATTTACAAAGAGGACATGTGCGTAAAGATACATCAATATTTAGCCATCTTCCTTCATTTCGTTTCAATCGTAGTAAGCCTGCTCGGTATTTAATAAGAACATTACGATATTTAAATTCATGTATAACGCTTAGATATTTCTCAGTAACCAGCAGACCTTTACACTCTCTATACAAATCGTAGCGTGAAGAGTACAATGCCAGGATTGGTAAAACATATTTATACAAAGTCATACATCTTTAAAACATCTAAGGAAATCGACTTTATTACCTACACCTTGTGCCAACCATACAACGCCAAATCCATGTGAAAAAAGTATATTACGAATATGAGAAGCATAATTATTTTATGTAATACACCATGTGATGCCTGATAGTGTGCCATATCCAGTTCATCTTCTAAGTGTGTATGGGTGCAAATAGGGAGTGTTGTGTACATGTACGTACTGTTTACGAGATCGTTCTGTTATTCATTGAATAACCCTAGAATGTAACTGTGGTTCAGTGAAGATGTAGTGGTCGTGCTGTATCATGATAAGAAAACATCATTTGCTTGCCCGCTTGATGCATACATCCTGCGTCCACCGCATGCACGGTGTAGATTCTACTGCCGCTTTCATCACTATCGCTAATGACAAGTAGCGCAACAGTGTCAGCAGTTTCAATACGTTACCATCAACCATAGACACAAACATCAGTTCTACTATCTGAGTAAACTGACCCTGAAGGAATGATTAAATAGCACATAGTGAGAGCGCGTTAACAAGTGGGGACATTCGCCACATTCTGGCATTCAGTCCTAAGGAAGCTACACATGAACAAACAACAGAACACGATGTTAATATCTGCGGCAAACTTCGCCAACTACAACATCACTACCTCCACTGCTCATTGGTTGACTCTGACGTCTAAGTGTTGCTTTCCATTCTTGTTGCAACCCATCATAATTCCGCGCACGCGTCCTGTAATGTCCCAAACACGCTGTATACGATTGAGATCTGAACTCTTGGGAGCCCCTAGGTAGACTTGCTGCAGTCTCTTGATGTGAGAAATCATGCAAGATGTTGCCTGGCATTGTCGTCCATGGAGATACGTCTTGTGATCAGACGATGGTCATCGATGGGTGGTACAATAAGCCTGAGTAGCATGTCAGTGGTGTGCCGTTATTCATTCCGATTTTGTCTAATCGTAACGTGGTCACGGTTACCATTATGTAAGAAAAATCACCACAATATCAAAGTTTGGCAAAGTCTCTGTTTTCTCTGTTTTATCAGAGAATTGATGAGTCGTAATCTTATTCTCTAGCGAGGTAATTGCGTACTGTTATCATGTGTGTATACATGTACACAAGGACAGAATTTATTGTAGCAAGACATAGTTTCATTATTAATCTTGTTAATGGATTTTGGATTTGAACCACAGAAAGTGCGTACTAAAATGGTCGCAGATAAGCAGTCAAGTAGGTTGAAAGCAGCATAGACAGAAAACAACATTTTCAAACACAATCCAGACAACCAGACCCTCAGCATTCCCACTCGAAGTAGTCTTCCAAGGTGCAAAAGACTCCCTAAAACAACACCTTAAAAAAACAAACTAACAAAACAAAACAAAAAACAAACAAATAAAAAAACCCAAACACAAACAAAACTAAAAAACAAACAAAACAACAACAACAACAACAACAACAACAACAACAAAACCCCGACGTTTTCGGACCTATAGCTTCCAACACCGCATCTCCAGCAAGCAACCCTAACCGCCAGTACCATACCAGTACCATACCTACAAAAGAGGTGCCCGTGTGGAACAGTTCGATGACGTCATCTACAGTATCCACGCAAGACACCCAAACCGACGTTACTCTGACACCGGAACGTCGCCCTATCTAGTGGAGTAGACACCAATTGCCAGGGGGCTCACGTGTCGGTTGAGGACTTACCTGTACCGATGATTTATTTTGCATACGTCAGCTCACCGAACACATCTCGAATGAAATGACACATTTACGCGTCCACGACGTCATCCCAATCCTTCAGAAATGCTGTAGGAACTTTGGGTGTTCTTTCCTGGGATTCGGAATGACCTGCCCACTACTTTCATCGACGTTTAGTGACTTCCATGAAAGTGAATATACCTGGCAAGAGTCCGGGCACAAGGTGGACTCACTTGCTGTTGCTCGTGACTGTGTACGAAATACACACCTTGCCGGAAAGCACACGTAAAATCTGCAAGTCATCACAACCAAGACCATGTGAACTTGCTGGTATTGTTGCTCATTTACGTATGTATCCATGTGGGGAACCGAACCTGGGGAATCGAACCCGGGACGAACGAGCATTCTAACCACTGGGCTATCCCACCGCCACTTCACACTATTTGGACTTTATTATAAAGCAGACAAAACAGAGAATAACCAGTCTCGATTATACAACGATACAGACTGGATTGAGCGTAAACTGTAAAATGTCTTGACACCCGAACTAATCACACAATGTACGATAACAACGCTGCAACAAAGTATAGTGAGTAAAAGGTGTACATCGCACTGGCAAATATTACAGCCATTTAGCCATGAAAACAAGGGAATTAATTTAAAATAGCTATCGACAAAGGACAGTGGAACTTACAAGACTATCTCAGATAGATACTTAAAACTAGTAATGAAATCTAAAGTGCCTTAACTACAGAGGACGATGCAGTATGAAAATGGCTATATGCCGCCAACAACTGAATTTAGATCACCATACTAGGGACCGAAGGACTTAGAGTAATTTGGCTACCTGCATGGACCCTAGCTGGATTTATATAACCTCTTCAGCCATTGGCGATGGTACTGATAGTTAGCCCTAATAAAACATTATTCGACGATTAAAACGTGAGTGAGTGAGTTTAGTTTTACACCGCACTGAGCAATATTCCAGCTATATGGCGGCGGTGTGTAAATAATCGAGTCTGGATCAGACAATCCAGTGATCAACTCCATGAGCATCGATCTGCGCAACTGGGAACCGATGACGGGTCAACCAAGTCAGCGAGCCTGACCACCCTCTTACGACAAGCATGCTTGCCTTTTATGGCAAGCATGGGTTGCTGAAGCCCTATTCTACCACGGGACCTTCACTGGACTACGATTAAAATAGTGTGTAGAGCAACAATGACCCTCTCAGGAGGGTTTTTACAGTACTTTAACCCCCTTTGATGGTACAGCCACTAACAATCCAAGTTACTAATCTAACCTACGAATCATTAAAATACATCCATATACAGAACATATTAATCACAATTCATTTATGAACTCAATTTCTTTTTTTAAAAAAATACAACAAAAAAACCCAATAATTAAATGAGACCTAATAGTGGTAAAAATATCCTTAACTGCTTTCACATTGAAATATTTGTCTCTTATGATGGAGAATTCAAGCCGTGCCGTGACTGTCTCATCACAAGGGATACAAACGGATGATCTTCACCTTTTATCAAGTGTTTGTAAGTATATCTGGTACGGTCAATAGGACAGCAACATATTGCCATGTCCTACTTCTACCACTATACGATATGTCATGATGGATTTGCTTTTGAGGATTAGGCTCCGCAAATGCAAAACACTAACTTCAATGTTTTCTTTAGTTATTTGTTGTTTTCAAATGTACACAAACGGTAGATGTGAACTAGTCTCTAGCGTATACATTAATTGTTTAAACGATGTTTAAGATTTCTAACAATACAATAAACCACAGACTAGGGTCCTTGGGCAGGGGCCTTTACTGTCCGCTTGTCTAGACTGGCCTCTCCGAGGGACATAATAACTATATATCCATGGTTTCAGTAGTCATGAGCAAGGTTACACGAATGGTAATGGTTTAACGCATTTGTCCTGCACCTGGCAGGTTATTGTGGGAACGGATCCTATCCGGTAACGTGTGTATATTGGGATTACCTACCACTCCATTTCAGTAACAGTATGTGCAGTATTAAGAGACAAGATAAATACTGACAAAGTACAATGTTCAAAAGATAAAACTGCTGATTGTTTACAGCTTTTAAGTTATTCATCTTTACATTTTAGCGGAGCGGCTGTAAAGTAAATGAACTAACTTTTCCAGCGTATGTATCAACCAATAGAAAGCCAAATTTGCCACAGGCCCGTAATGGTGTTCACCTTTTTATATTTGGGGATTCCGAGTTAGTTGAAATCCCATCAACCCTTATTTCTTTACGATGCAGTCAGGTGGTCAGGCATGGAGGGGTTGATTGTATCATCCTACAACGATTCTGCCCGCTTGTGTCTGTTACCAACAGGCTCTGATGACATACTCTACCGGACAAAAGAACGTAGACACCGATGTCTCATGGGACCCAGAACGGACACAAACAAGACATGGCTGCTCGGCTTGGATATATGTGATACGAGTATACACACACGGCGGCGTTATGTTTGTTGGGTTTCGGCAATGATGACTGTTAGGAACTTCGCATATGAACAGAAACTATGTGAAACAATTACAACATGGTTCTATTTTCCTACGTGATGTAGGTCGGGTTGTTGGGAAAACATAAGAACGACTTCATTCTTTTTACAGAAAGTTTCATCAATAATCTAATTACAAAGTGTATTGTATTTGGGCATAAATGCTACACATCCTTTTAGTACACGGATGTATCAGAAAGGAGAAACTGATAATCTGAACTACCGCTATACAGTACTTGCCTCCTTTTGGCAATTTGCGGCTCTGAAATATTGCCGAAGTTTTGAAAATTGGTACTTGACTTTGCGATTGTATTTAAAATCTTTTGTATTTTAGATTTACACAGTCTAAAATAGCAGAGGTTAAAGACTAAAATGCATTGAATAAATGTTCTACAAATCAGAGAGAGCCCGATAGTTAAATATCTGAGTTGTGAATACTCGTGTAGCCTCCATAAAGGAGGTGGTAAGTATATATTTTGTCTACCTTCAAATTACTTTGTAATATGTTCCAGTATCACAGATAATCCGTAGCATATTTAGGTGGCTCCTAACAAATTTAACAAAGAAAGTCGTCTCAAATATTTAGCTGTGTAAGATGTGCGCCTTAGGAGGAAGACCTCTTCGACTTTCTTTTCTTCTATTTCTTCATGATGACGATATATGCGATGATGTTATCCCACTCAGAAGTGTACATGTCCTGTTGCTTGATGTATTCAACCAGTAGGTCATAGAATGAGTTGATAAGGTCACGTCTGTACTCGGACGATCTACTGGACAGAGCCTGCCTGAACATGTATTCCGTCCAGGACCGAATTGTAGAGACGAACTTAGGAATGGAACTGTCCAGATCTTGTGTGTTCCCTGGAACAGAAGGACTGACTTATGAGACATTAAGAGGACTAGCTACTTTTGGCAATGCCCAATAATTATAACGTGATATTAAAAGTAGCATTTAATGGCCAGCACATAGAGCAACTAAAGTAATAGTCAAAGTATCCGAATCCGGGTTTGTGAGTCCAAGCAGGGTCAGACTTTCTATGCCTGCAATAATTAGCAGAAGCGCCATGAAAAGCCCACCCTCTGAATCAGTTTGACATATGTTACTGCTGGGGTTTGTAACGGTACCTAGGTTAGACAAGAATTGTTCTCCTTTCCGTGAACACTTTCCGTCATCCGGACGGCGTGCACCAACATGCTTATGACGAAGCCGAAACCGTAGAATGGCTTATGTTTGTTGCAACGGGTTCGTAAGATCAAGTTCTGGTTAATGTTGTATATATCTCTCATGCGAATTGACTCGTCAGCAGTGAATACTGGCATGGAAGAATATACATGAGTAAACTAAGCAAATCAGAAAACTGTGCTTTAAAACTTGCTCCTAGCACTGAGTAAATTGTTAACGTGATCCCGAAGAGACGCGAAATGTAGACATTCACGCACCTTTCAATAAAGGTGAATAATTCCCGATCTAAATCGCAGTTATTTTCAGACACCTATTAATGAAGACAACAGCTAAACGACACGACCTATTGAAGATGTTTCCTTTCGCCAAAAGTTTACCGTGTCGTGTAAAAGAAGACACCACACCTGTTTCTTGCATGATGTGTATGCGTTCATGTTGGATTAGAAGAGACTTGATACGTAGCCCTGCCTTCACAACTGGGGAAGCTTCATCAAGGAATGGAGCGCGTAGTTCATCCTCAGTTCTGCTGTAGCCGGGGTAGTTGGCTGCCTCGTACTCACACTGAATCAAAGGAGGGGAAACTTGTACTGCGAATCTTTGAAAATCCTTGAATTTTCAATTTAACAAGTTTTTATTTGGTGTAAAGACACATTTCCCCACAAATGTGTGAACGTTTTTGTTTTCTTTTCTTGTTTTGAATAGCCCCACTCTGAACTTATCGTTGTTTCGAGATGTAGCTTTGCCAATGAAAGTGTGTTCGTGATTGACGTTCTATTTTTGCAGTCATTCTGATCATTGGTCACATGATGACTTTTATCATTCCGTGGCTCGTAACAAAGGATAGCTGATCACAAAATGTATTCGTGCAATATTATCTTTGACCTCCTCAGCTTATGTGAAAAATTTGCTTTTTTGCGATGATGTCAAGCACATGCCAGCAGTACATTACAAAAAACATGATGTACAGGATGTACACGCTTACTGTACGCACCTGTGTCACGTGCTGCATGTCCCTTAACAATCTCCAGACAGTCGTAATAGCCACCCACAGGTTTTGTAAATGAACACTGCATTCTCCATACTTCCTTTCTGTATCTTCAGCAGGGACGATCAGCAACATATGTCCGCCTAAGAGGAAACTTTATAGGATAATCTATGTCGATGACCGCTAATGGCTTTTTGGAGTGGCATGTTAGAAATTGGGAAGTACAATATAGAACAAACAGGAATTTGACAACGGCACAAGAACTAAATATCGCACTCACTATATAATGGAAGTTGTTATCCATAAATAATGTTTATGTGTCAAAAAGGTTAATATTGTACCCCAAGTAGTTAACCTTTTAAGACACACACCTACAGGATTGCATGACAAAAAAAGATCATTCTGATTGTTTGTGTGGCGTTCCAGATTTTGGTCTCTACATTTTCGCAGTCTTTGAAATTTAATAAAGTCTGATCCTTTCAAGTTTCCATGGACTGTCGTCTTACGCAGAACCTGATTGGCAAATGTTACAAAATGTATGGCCATAGTAAACCCTGTAATTATGTGTCGTATACATTCCCAAATCTGACGTAGAGCGGACATGCTCAACTACAGTTTGTTCCTGAGGACAGCCAAGGCTGGGCTATCTATTGCACTGTTCGATATTGATATATTTATAACTATTGTACTGTTCTATAATGATATATATACCACTTTTAATTTCATTTGCTCTGATGAGGAGAAATCTTTGCCATGCCTCTGACGCCAAAGCAGCAACAGCATCGCATTCAGAACGTGAGCCGTCGGGAAACTTATTCAAGGAATCCTTATAAGACACAGGCCTGTAAATAAGACATAGCGTGTCTTCATAAGTATATTACTATGTTATACTGACATTGCAGAAATGGCCAGACATATGTGTATGTAAAATATATACACCCTTATTAGGACTGATTAATGTGGGATTTCGGGTCTGTATAGGTCGTTGATGCCATAATTATTAAATGATCTGAAATTGATATGCAATGGTTATGCTCGTTACCACAGTTGATTGTTGGACACCGACAGCTTGGAGCATTTGCAATGTCATCAACCATGACCAAGACTCATTTACAGGTAGTTGTGATATAGCTGGAATATTGCCGTCTGAAGAAGACAGCTGCCATATTTCATATCATTTGATAAACATCGAAACAATAAACATAAAGTGATATATGTGAATAGTGAATAGTGACTAAAGCTGCATGACTATGTATTGTAGCAGGGAAATAATACTCCAATTGGAGGTTTGTGTGGGAATTTCTGTCCTTCAGTCTCTGTACTGTGTTACGAAAGTGTATTTTCCGTGATTTGAGTTGTTATTAATCATTATTGCTGTAGCTGTAATTGGGTCACAATATTTCAGGTTTTAGTGTAAGTTATTGTGGGTCACACTCCCTACAGAGAATTATTTAAGCGTATGTGCTCGAACTTCGGGGAAATGATTGAATGTATATATCATACATACATACATACATACATACATACATACATACATACATACATACATACATACATACATACATACATACATACATACATACATACATACATACATACATACATACATACATACATACATACATACATACATACATATAAAGGCTAGTTGCCGTGTATATATATAAAGGCTAGTTGCCGTGTTGGGACACGGACACATTCACATTACTGGATTATACATCATCACCGTGATAGGTAAGCCTGACCCCTTGGAACAACCTGCGCAAGGAGGTGAATATGTTTTCAATAGAGTGTTTCCAATAGTCATGGTTAAATGGTGCTTCACTCACCTTGGCATAAAGTGGGCAGACCAAAAACATAAGATGACGTTGAAGGTAGCATCAGGAAGGCACTGCCTGTAGAAGCTGGTGGGGCACATGGAGACGAAGACTTTTTGGTTTCGAGACTCTCTCGCATTTCCTTTGACACATAGAGATGTGGGTCATAGCAAGCCTTATATGATTTATAATGATCTTGTAAATACCAATACAACAGTCAATAAGAAGTGTCTGAACAGTCACGGCTTTCTATTCCACCACTATGAATATATTGGACTTCAGTATGTAATCCTAAAGTATCTCAATAAACACTATGGAGCAAACACACAATCTCACCGATGGTATATCTGTGAATACGTGTCTTCAGTATTATCCAGTATTTCGCTCTACTCTATTTGATGACATCAGGGAGAATAGTTACTGTACTGGATTATCCATTTTGAAAATTTCAAATTTCTTTCAGGTCGCGCTCAAATGTATTATTTTGCGAAACTCCGATTAGCTTTGCTATTTCGCCAAAAGCTTTTTCCGATGTAGAACAGAAGACAAGAGTTGTCATACAGATGACTCATGATGAATTGTGGAGGTTTCTTTGTTATCGTATATCTATCTTAATCCGTGGTATGAATGATCTGTACTTTAACAACATGTCATCTGTGTGTGTAAAACATAGAATCAACAGACTTGTGAGAGGTGAGATGTATATAAACCCCGTTTTGAGTCCTCGAAGATGAATTTACTAGAATTATAAAAATATATATCTAGAGTTTATGTCTGCAGTTTCAAAGCCAAGCAAAGTGTAAAAAAAACTTTTTTGGTCATATTTTGTACTTGTAAACACCTTATTGATGCTGTAAATGAGTGGAATAAAGTCACCTACTGTTGACATTCTTAACCAAGGCATTGTAGTCATTACTGGTAGCATCTTCGTAGATTATGTGAACAGTGATCTTGTCGCCATGGTGCTTCCTAAGGACTCCTGCAAAGACAGATATACAAAAAAAAGAAAACAAAAAAACCCAAAAAAAACAACAAAAACAACAACAAAAAACAAACAAACAAAAAACAAAACAAAACAAAAAGAAACAAACAAAACAAACAGACAAAATAAAAAAAAACAAAAAACAAACAATATTTAACGTATTATCTCAACGTATTATCTCGATCTGTTTCGTCCTTTTATCAATTTTGAATATTCTGATTAACCTTATGTCATTACAGAAAACGACATTGATGAATAGATGGTTTCAACTGCTCAAACTTACGTGCGTTTATATATCATTGATTCCTCTATTAAAGTACATGTTGCTATGGCTGCCATGCATTATGTAAACGTCGTTACACCCACAGCCTACGGGTTGTGTACAACAATAACCCACCAGAATATAATGTGTACATTCTATATTATAAACAACAGTTTGTGAAATATGACTGAATGCATCATAGAATATACAGCATTAAGTAAAACAAACACGACCCACTGCGTCCAAACGAAGTTGATATCATCATGTTAAAAACATTGTCAAAAAGACATCTAAAATGATTTGATCATTTCAGAAGTTAAGGTTCCTACTAAAAAGAACTGTAATACAAATGTATACTCCATCGACTGTCTGTCAACTTGGTGCCGGTCAATTGGGAAATAATCCATAAAACCAATGTCTGCAATAATGTACTTCAAAGTACCTTATGTACGATTACTTAATTAATTCCCATATATGAATTCATGCAGCATTTCATTCACTTTTTTTAAATGGAGGAGATAATTTTCTGGAGCACAACTCGAAAACCGTTCAATATCTTTTGGCTATTGGCGATGTGATGGTTTGTAAATAGCAGGCGTCGGGGTAACCCGTTGAATGATGATTGTTTCATCACAGGTACAGCATGTATTTCAAGAGTAGAAGAGTATTTCAAGTGTACCAAGTTGCCAGGAAAAAGCTACCTAGCGACATAGACACTAACTCTTCAGGAGATGTGTTTACCTAGCAGATATTCCACAATATCCTGGGATGAAGATCCGTCGTGACATCCATAGTCACCAACTGTAAAAGTCTCGCTCCTCGGGATGACTGAAGTGCCTTTAATGATAGAAAACATTGTCATACATTTAGTGGTATGTTATGCTATTAAGGTCATTCTCGAAACATGCTAAATGTGTCCTGTCTTGGCGCTTCGTTAATGACCTTCATTTTGTCAAGTAGCATTTAAAGGAGTAGCCAGCCAACACTTAAATGTCCGATTACTTCAGGATCAACCCTTTCACACAAGAAACACAAACACGAGTTTCTTCACGGGAAGAGGTGGGAGGGGGTGTCTCCTCACGCCGAAGATGATATTTCGATTCCCAACATGGACACAATGTATGAACCCCATTTCTGGCGTCGCCCCCGTGATGTTGCTGGAATATAGCTAAAAGAGGCATAAAGCAATATCACTCACTCAATCTTTACAGGATGACATATGAGCACTAAAATCGTTATATAAAATCATCCAAGAAAACTACATGCTCTGAGGATCCAAATCCCACCACTGTTTTGTGTGAAGACTTGGACATTTTCTTACCAATCATATCAATGATTATGGACTAATGTTCAAAGAAAGGCACCTGATGTTTTCACGAATTCTTTCATCCGACCACTCCTAAAGACAATTGCAGAAGATCCGAATCTTGCTCATTTGACGAATCACCATAGAATGAAGCGCAAGTCTTTTGCTGATGATGCCCAACATAAGTTTGAATGGCACAACAGCGTGTACATCGAATTTCTGGCTTGGATGACTGGTAGTAAAATAAAACTTAAAGACGGAAAGACAACGTTTATACTGATAGGGTGTAAGCGTCAAAATAAAGAGTCTTGGTATCTGTTTGGTAGGGCTGTAACGATACATCAAATTATACAGTTGTTGAGTCACTAATAGCAATTACTTCGATGGTGGGAACGAAAAACTATCAATGCGTCGTATGTGTGACTATTGATAGTTTAGCAAATGACTTCTGTTGAAAAATACTCATCGCAACATAAAGGATGTTTGGGTGCAGACATGCAGCTTTATTGAGTTCGCTATCGCAATAGTATGTTGCAAAAGCTGTAGCTATTGGAATAGCTGTTTGTCCCTCAATAGTCATCCCTACTATTTAGACTCACACCTCACCATGAACAAGCAGGTAGTCTCTGCAGGACAAGCTTGATATGCCTGAGATGTATATACATGAAGCAATAAAACTTTGCTTCACTCACCTGTCCTTACACGGCTTGCCAATAGCCTCCTCCTTGGAATCAAGAAAACCTTACAACAAAGACTCCAGAAAGTACAGAACACTACAGCACAGTTGCTGTCAAGAGTGTCCAATTTCTCGACCATTACACCAGCTCTACATTCACTACACTGGCTTCCTGTAGAAGCCCGACTGAAATTTAAAGTTCTGTGCCTGACGTCCAAGTGCTACTATGAATTGGCTCCAGGATATCTATCGTGTCTGCTCAATCACCACCAGTCCCAACGTTCACTACGCTCACATAATCTCCACCTTCTGTCAGTCAATCAGTACAACTTAACAGGCTGTGGCGATACGCCATTCTGTGTATATGCTCCAAGACTCTAGAGCAGTCTACTCTCTCCTTCATTTGACTCTTTCACATCACGACTAAGGACCTTCCTTTTCTGTGAAAAATATGACCTTTGAACTATGTGCTGCTTTGAGGATACATGAGTATATGGAGTATAGCCGGATGCAAAACTATATAATCATCATCATCATCATAATCATCTTTATTAGAAGATACAGACTGTGCTGCATGGTGGTAAAATATGCATAGTTCCATATGCGTACCAATACATATATATTAGGTAAATCCAATAAATGGCTCTACACCAGTGCGTTGTATGAGAGAATGTTCATTTGATGCTCAGCCCTTAAAGATACGAGGTCTTCGACATTCCAAACGTATCGTACAAAACTGGTTCATAAATCGACGCTCATGGTGTTAGTCGTTGGATTATCTGGATTTTTTTCAGACCGCCGTCATATTGCTGTAACGTGACGACGTTAAACAACAAAGTCAGTATTATGATACAGAAACCTACACAGCATACAACAGAATATTTTAATGCGTAATAATATATGTCCAAAATAATCACTCTATGTTCCTGTCAATTTCTTTTATAAGAATGAAGATTATGTTTACGTCTATATTTACAAAATGTCGTTTGAGATAATATCAAAATCTAATGGGCTGCCCGACGAGATTGTAACTTCACAATAAATGTGGGTACACTGCACTACATGAAAAATAATGTAATCTGTCCAAAATGCCGGCCAATACAATAACAATATTTGAAAATTCATATTAATTTCGGAATGTATGGGAAATTTGCCAAACATTAGGTTGAGTTTTATAATGTTATTGTCATATGCAAGAAAAGCATCGACACTGCAGATTTCGGGACGGGTCCTGGGATTGCATCTTGGCAGACAACTTAGGACTTGATCATCACGATCAGTCTTCTCGATCTTGGACCACCTTTTTACTTCACTGAAACTATATGCTTCCTCACAAGCCTACCAATAATCATGTGGTTACAGTTCACGTTGACACCCCTGAAGCATGTATGTATGTAAGTAATCGCGCATTTCCCACGTCTTACCATGTGACCAGTACTATAGACTTTCAAATCAGTTCACAAAACTGTATTGCACAAACTGCAATTGTGAAATTATACCCCCCAACGTAACTGTTGCCTTTCATAGCACGTTGGCATGAGTCTTTACATGAAATGCTCTGTGACCACTTGCGGCACATGTGCATATTCCAGCTTTTTAGGGTGTGATTGACTGTTTCAACCATCACTTAAGTCATTGCACTAAGATTAATGATCACACTTCATTGTACACTTTGAACATGGGCTATGTAAAATATGATATGGTAGTGATAATGACAGATGTAATTTCTGCTAATACCTATAATCTGACGCACTGTGTCATAAAAGTAATGGGATTGAGCCCTGACGATGGTGCCGACGGATCTGGAATACTGGTCTTCGAAGACGCCCGTACATCTGCTGTCCATTGTGCTGTAACATTCAATGTTGAACGCATTATATCTTGTATGTATGCTTCGCTGAATGTTTCTGAAACAAAAAGCAAATGTAACGTTAAAGGCACAATTTCACACATTTTAGACAACATGATACTTTTTACTTCTATAGGGGGAGCGAGAGGCGAGTATTGTACACTAAATACGTAAATAATGTCTTCAATCGAAGCTTTGGACCACGGTGACTTTTCACTTCTGCCTTAATTCGTACGGTTTCAGACATACAGTGTCTCCAATATTCAACAGAGGCTAGTCCTTGGCAACCATGTTGTACTCTATTGTGACCTATTTTCCCTTTACATTTCACCTGTGCACGTGCATTCTTTGAAGAAATAGGTTGCCTTATAGAGAACAAAATACGGACTTTATACTAGTCTTCGCAGCTTTGACATTCCATTTGCGTTGAGATGGCTTGGCCCAGTAACCCACTATTTTCTGGTAAACCTTGCAAACACTAGTTTGCTTAGGAATCCACATCTCGACGACATACACACTACTTCAGCATAAAGTGATAGTGTTCAGATGATCAACTTCCAAGCACCAAGTATAGTAATCAGTGGTAAGTAGATATTCTCTTTCAGTGTCAGTGAACCGATCTTCCGTGAGTCTGTCAGTTCAGGCGTCCTACAATTTCAATGTCCAGTCTTTGGCCATACTGTCCGTGATGCTTTTGGGCACTTGAAGGAGCAATGGCTTAATGGTAGGTCTGAAATGAATTGGTATTTGTTGCACTACGTTTTACCATATGAGGCTCTCAGGAGGTCGTGAAATTGATAAAGATAATTAGAAAGATTCTCAGTGGAAAATACAATGTTAAAGGAAATCTCTATTTCAGTCCAAGTGTTTGTGTTTTACCAGTCTAAGGTCAGCCATTATGTGCTAGGCCCGACAGGCCATATGCTGTTAACACGAAAGTGACTGATGTTAAGTTGAACTAACACCAGGTCATCGAAGAAACACAAAACTTGTCATGTCAATATGAATAGAAGCATTAGGAGAATATGAGGTATGACCAAGGTCGCTCCTTGCAGGTAATGCACCATACTGTTTTGCTAACAATGCTAGCAAGGAGCTACACATTTCTGAAGGCTTACCTGGCCATACAGTGTAGATGTGTCAAGATGTTTGTAGATGTAGGTGACCCTGTGATTGTGAAACATGACCACTGGATGAATCCAAGCAATACCAATGTCTTGAAAAAGGACATTTCACATATTCCGGACAATAATATCATTGAACCAAAGTGAACCAATTCAAAGTGACTGGCGTTTTTTTGAACCACTCAATTTCACTCAAGTGAAATGTGTCAACACTCTTTCCAATAACCTCGAATCAATGGCTGCAACGACAGAGGAGATCAAGTGAAGTATGTCAGCAAGTATGATCCTATGAAAGCTGAATCCTCTTTCACGGCGTGCCAAGTAGGTTATAGTTTTTGAGGACTCCAGATGGATTTTCTCAACACATACTCATGCCATTTGGGCACCAGCAACTTTTCAGCGCCTCATTAGCCACATACGTGGCAATAAAGAAGGGGGTTATCCTCTACATCGATGATATTGTCACTCATTATGTGAAATGGGAGGAGCACTTGAAGAGGGTTCCGTTGAAATTATCACAATTCTTGGACTGACTAGTTACAGCCGTAAAGTCTGTCACTTGTTTCAGACTTTCTCACTCATAGGCTTGGCAAAACTGCACTTTACTTTGGACAGCCAATAGCAACCAGCTATTGGGAAAAAAAGGTCGTTCCTGTTTCCTATTGTCCATATACACGATTTTGAAAAAACTAATGCACTGGCAACAGATGTTAGTGCAACTGATGCGAGAGCTGCCCTGTTGCAGGGAGATGCATCAGACAGTGATCAGCTGTGACTGAGACTGGACAAACATTATTCATATCATTCTGCTGCTTCAAAACACTCTTGCTTTCATGTTAGCTCTTTAGAATTTTGAATTGGCCACGGATGCTAGTGCCATTGACGCATCTGACTTTGATCACCATCTGAGTTAATTTTAAGAAATAGGACATGCATTATTCTACTATTGAAATACATTCTTGCTTTCTTGTTACTTCTTAAGCAATTTGAAGTGTACCTTGGTAAGTCTTTGTTTCCTGTTCAAGAGTACACTGACAACAATGCACGAACTGTTCTTTTTTAAAAAATTGAAGAACAAACCAACGCCTAATGTACTAGAGCCTGTGTTTCCATCGGTACACATTAAGCATAATTAACGGCAAACCCACACATTATCACTGATGCATTATCGCTTGGTGTTTAAGGGTGATCACCTATGACTGCACAGACGACAATACTCATGGACCGACACACGAGCTATGATATTTGAAACGGCTTATAGACCCAACGAACTGCAATGACGTACTATAATAGATATGCGTGACAGCCCAAGGAGCTGATTGGTCGGTTTGGATTGTGTGATCCGTGCACGGGCTAGTGGCTAGGAAAAGAGGCAGTGTTCGTTGGGGTAGGGTTGTAACATATTTAACATTTTTTGCTCACTGTTTATTCAGTATAACATTGAATGTGTTATGCTTGTCTGTGTTCTATTGTGCCAGCTCAAAGGGAATTCATAAGTCTTTTGTCGCGGCAAATTCGTAACCGTAACAAAAGTTGTGTGCGTGCAGATATGTGATGTTTTGTCAATATGCAACCGGTATTTTGTGCAATACAATGGCCGTGAAAAGCAGTTTGATTAAGTAAAATTAGCTATCGGTATTTGTAACGACGTCACATAAATCATCATTTAGGTTTAGATCAGTAGTGCCGATTTGTCGAATCATGTCTGAGTGGTTCTGCGCTAATCGGTCGAATTTCAGACCCCGTTTTCCCATGTGCCAAAGGGAGTTAAGCAAGGCTGTTTGATGTCTCAAACTTTGTTTGAACTATATATATCAATGATTCAGCAATAGACATTAACAATTTGGGAGACGTTGTGATGATGGGCAATGTATGTGTTTCTATATTATTCTACGTTGATGACGTGGTACTCCTAGCCCCGCCCCAACATAGGACAAGCTATAACCTATATTGAATGTTGTATCAGAATGATATGCGAAATGGCACTTGAAAATGAAGCAAAAGAAAATGAAAGTTGTTAACTTCAGGAATACACCGAGGCAGAGATCGCCGTTCCATTTCTCGTGTGATGATAAACACTTAGACTATGCAAATGTATAAAAAAATACCCAGGTCTATGGATTGAAGAACATCTGAATATGAAGTACACTATTCGTGAAATCGCCAAGAGTGCTGGACGCTCTTTGTCTCTTCTTATATCAAACTATGTATTACAAGTGTGGAGACATGGCGTACAACGTATTTTACCAAACTGGTTCAAACGAGTTTACCATACGGAGCACCAATCTGGGGACTGTATTGCCACACTGAAATTAACACCATCCAGAATAAAGTGTGTAAGGTCTTACTTGGTGTTCAGCGTTCAGAGTCCAACTGCACAGCGAGAGGTGAAATGGGATGGCATTCATGTCTAACCAAACGGATACTGGAATGCTTTCGTTATTTTCTAGAGCTCAACAAAATCGAATATGACAGACTGCTTCATGACGTTTTAATCTACACTACACTAATCCCTTTTCACACGGTTCTGTGTTGAAGATATGTAAATCCTTGAACATACATGGTGTCATTTTATCACCAGCCATCATATGGCAAGTTACGTCTACAATATTTAAAGAACTCAAGAAAATCGACGAATCCAGCTGGTTTGCAGATCTGTGGAAAGATAAAAAAATCCGCAAAATAAAATAGCGCCCTATATCCAGTCACCATGTGGCTGCTCATGGCGTTGACATATATGCATATTTACAACAGGAGTTCTTTTTGAGGTCATAGTGCTTATTGTACAGGAAAGTTTTTAAGTTATACTGGAATCTGGCAATTGAGGGGGGTTCGCTGAGAGACACAAACTGATTGTTCCAGATGTTGGCTGTAAAAATGGAAAAACATTGGTGTCCATATGTCTTCAGACGATTAGCAGCGACTGATTGGCTAATCTGAGAAGACAAGACTAACGAGATGTGATGAGGCTACATTGTTAAGACATCTGTAAGTCATGCTAAGTATCTCATATTCTATCCAAGCTGGGTTTGGTCATCAGTGCAGACGCATGGAGTTTGGGGAGATGTGGCTGTGCTTTGTGGATCTGCAGATCAATCTGGCACTGCAATTTGGACTTCTTGCAACCTGGAAAGCTGATCTTTCTTCATGTATTCCCAAGCACACTATTACAGTAGTCCAACCGGGACAACTCAATAGATATTACAAGATGATGTGTTGAGTCAGTTGTTTATGGGAGGCGTATGCTGAAGATATTCCTTATGTGATTATAACATGTTTTTACATAAGTTACTGACGTGTGGTGTCTATCAAGGCACCAAGGTTTTGACTGCAGAGATTGACAGGTGAACAAGCCATGAGAATATCTGTTTTGTTGTCGTTTAGTTTGAGTCTACTTACGGTCATCCATGTCTTCACATTGTCCTACACACTTCAGCTTCTGCAACTTGTGATTTTGCTTCATTAAAATTAAGCTTTCGTAATAGTTAAGTATCATCAGCATAACAATGATGTAATATGTTGTGCTGAGTATTACGTTCCTCAAGACTGCTGGTGTAGCGGGTGAATATGATTGGTCCCAACATGGAACTTTTTGGGACACCACATGAAACATTGCATGTCTGAGATCTAATATTTTGGATCGTTCTGATAGATATGAGGAAAGTCGTCTTAGAACATAGCCGCCAAATCCGAAAAGGTGTCGTAAGTAATCAAGAGGCTGTATGTGATGTATCGTATCGAACGTTGGCGATAAATCAAGAAGGACGAATACACAGACCTGCTCCAAGCAGAGTATCCATTACATAAAGTAAAGTTGTCTCAGTGCTGTGACTGCTCCGATATGCTGACTGTAATTCATCGTATAAACTGTTCTTTTGTTTATTTAAATGAGCCGTACGACGCGTCTTCATAGCCTTTCCCAGCACGTTAGACACAAAGGCTAGCTTTGAGACGGCTCTGTAGTTGGCCAAATGATTAGTGTCAATGCTTGGTTTCTTGGTTTCAGTAGCCTCCTTCAGGAACGTGTCCTGGGACCAAGCTGAGGTTTACGGTCTGCGTAATGACCGAAAGGAGAATATATTCACAAGCTCTAGCATGAATCTGGTAGGGATGGGATCCCTCACACAGAAGGCTGGTTTTGAAGCTACTATTAGCTTCCTTACCTCTTCCTCACTGGATACATCAAATTTGTCAAGATGTATGTCTGAGGTTGCAATGACGTCTGGTCGAGACTCGGACAGTTCACACCTGTCAATATCTAGACAGATATTTGCTACCTTCTCTACGGACTAATTGCTAAAGACCTGTGCAAGAGATGATATATTTTATAGTATGTTGGAGACAAGAAGACTTCTCCTTTCAAAGAAGAGAGGACATGAAATTATATATGTTTTTCACTGAGGTCATGTTCTTGATTTTGAGCAATGCAATATTCAGATTTGGATTTCCGTGTAGTCATAATTGTAGAACAACTGTCTGTCACTTTCTAACTTTTGATTTCCACCATTTTCTTTCGTGAGAGAAACATTAGACACTGGACCTTAATGGAATGTTGTTGGCTATGCTTGGCGCGTATTTATCAAGAAGTTTGGACAGGGTCTTATCATAGGCTGCACACAATGAGTCCAGACCTCAGTAAAGGTCTCAGATGGGAATCTTGAAGGTCCTGCTAAAAATCACATTTATCAATGTACTTGATATTTCTATCTGGCGGTTGTACTTTTTGACGGAAACAGAGAGGGAGAGAGATACAACATGATGATCGGACACGTGTGTCTTGGACAGATAGACTGGACACAAAATCAGAGCGGGTAGACCGTGTGAGAACCTAGTCTAAACATATTAATTAAATTTAAGTATGTGTAGGTCCATTTTCTATATATTCGGTCTGGCTTGCCCCGGGTCATTAAAACACATTACTTTTCACATATGTCTATCCCGTCAAACTTTTCCAGTAATCTATTTTCAAATATACATATGGAAATTAATTAAGCAACACCAAATTCAAAGACACATAAAAACTTAACAAAGGTTAACGAAGTAATTTTGATGATTGATTATTCAATTTTGATGTATTGACATACAGCATGAGCTTTTCATGGGTTGATATGACGCGCGTGAAGCTTGCACAGCGCACGTGCATTGCTTTAACCTCAACTTTCGAAAAATGCACTTTTTCCCTGGGGTGTTTACAAGCGCAGGTTGTCGATTGCATTCGGTTTTTCATTCATTTCAATGTCATGGCACGTAGGAAATTATCAGAGGCCACTCGTTGGCAAATAATCGGCATGAGGAATGCTGGTATGTCTCTAAGACAAATCGGGACTCAAATCGGACGACATCATTCCATAATTTCAAAACTTTTGAAAAAATACCGGGCCACTAATGAAGTTAAAGACCTGCCTAGACCAGGAAGACCCAGGAAGACCACAGTCCGGGAGGACAGAGCTTTACTGAGACTTGTACGGCGCAGGTCCTTCGACTCGAGCTCTCGGTTGAGACAGGAGTGGCTTCCAGGGAGACCCATCTCGAACAGGACTGTTCGGAATCGTCTGAAAGCTGCAGGATACCGGGCAAGGAGGCCAATCAAGCGACCCAGACTGTCTCCAGCCCATAAGGCAGCCCGACTGGCCTGGTGTAATGACCGTTTGCACTGGAACATTGCCTCTTGGAGGAAGGTCCATTTCTCAGATGAGAGCCGGTTCTTGCTGCACATGGTGGACGGTCGTACTCGGGTCTGGAGGCAGAGGAACACAGCAATGGCTCCACGGAACATCCAGGAGACTGTGGCCTTTGGGGGAGGTTCCGTTATGGTATGGGGGTGCATTTCCATGAACTGCAAGTTGGATATCATTACCATCCGTGGCAACCTTAACGGTGTTCGTTACCAACAGGAGGTTCTTGACAGGGCTGTGGTACCTCATTTTGAGAACCATCCTCTGGCAACGAGACCCATATTTATGGACGACAATGCTAGACCTCACAGGGCGCATGCTGTAAATGATTTTTTGCGGCAAAATGCAATTGACAGAATTCCATGGCCTGCCATGAGCCCTGACCTCAACCCCATTGAACATTTGTGGGACTTTATTGGCCGTCGTGTGAGGCAGAGAGACCCACCAGTCCATAATCTCAACGAATTGACGGCTGCCCTGCATGAGGAGTGGAACAGGATCCCCCAGAATCAGATCCGGAGACTCATCCAAGGAATGAGGAGGCGTCTGGAATCGGTGGTGCGTGCGCAGGGAGGACACACTAGATATTGATGAAAGTCGGTGTGCAGACTCTCAGATGACTGTTCTTTCTTTCCATGTGACATTTGTGTTAATACACCTGACAACAACGTCTGTGGATGAATAGTAAATTGTGTCCATTTTTTCATGAATTTAAGACAGTTTTAAGAATTTGGATTTCGTTGCAATAAAGCAAAGTCTTGATACTTTTTCCCTTTAAGTTGTTTGTCAGAGATCGTCTGTTGAATAAAAAAGTGTCAAACTATATCAACCCGGCATATTTTGATTGTCAGAACACTTCAAAGTTGCTCCAATAGAAAAAATTGGGGTGTTGCTTGATTAATTTCCAGGTGTATATATATACCAAAGCCTGTCATGATGGTATGAGGGAGGCCACTGTAGAGATTAAGATAACGGTTAGGTAAATCATGTGAACTGTCAGTCTGGGACTGGATTGTAGGTGTCAGGAGTCAAAACAGGCGTCAAAGTCAGGAGAGGACGACACAGGCTCATTCCTATGCTGGTCAAATGGGAATTGTCCTGAGGTGAGTTTCTGGTTGAACGACATTGCCACATGGTGATTGCTTCACACTGGAGCAGAAGTGTCAACCATCACGGAAACTTTCTTTCAGAAAGACTTCCAACAAGAGCATGTGAAGGATGCTTCAAATTACTTTCATGTGAAGACAACGAATTGACATCCATTCTGAGCCACGGGGAGCTGTGTAGACATTTTTGGGCTTGAAATATTCCTGTTTAGAATCAGGATGACAAAAGCACAGGACAACAAGACGTTTCGGGAGTCTGGCTATAATGTCTTCAGGGATATGAAGTTAAACATTCCTTCAGATGCAGATGTCCAGTATAGAACCAGTAAATGCTTACTTTCATGGGTGCTTCAAAAAGGTTTAAGAATCAAGGCTTTGGTATGGTTTTTAACCATGTGTTTTAACTAAGAGTAATCAGGCGGATCACGGCCATAGTATGATGCCTGGTATATTTCATGGGTGATGCATTTGTGATGGGTGATGCATTAAATCTAGTGCATATCATTCTGCAACTCCGGGAGCTCCAGAGAGATTCCACCAGACTCTCAAAAATATGGGAAGGATTGAATAGGACCAGGACAAAGACACCCACTTCTTGTTTTTTGCTGTGAGGCAGTCAGTTCAGAAGTCCTTAAATGTCAGTGTCCTGTCTATAGCCATACTGTCGTGATGCTTTATGTGACTTGAAGGAGCAATGGCTTGATGGTAGGTCATAAATTAATTGGCTCTGGTTGGACTATGTTTCACACTTTTTGACTAGGCTTTCAAAAGCTAGTAAAATTGATAAAGATATTTGAAAGTTGTCACAATTTAAGCCGCAAAGGAAGGTCTTCCACTTGCACTAGGCTGTAGTGTTTTCGAGTTTGAATCAAACATGGTGCTGGTGTGTTTCTGCACCCTTGTTTTTCGCTCTATCATTTCACTCAAACCCAATGAATATGTCATCAGTTGCGTCAGTGCAAGTTCTAACATGTTTTAAGTGTCCATTAAGCACACACAAAGTTGAATTTACCTTGGAGTATATATGAACGCACCACGTTGTAGTCTATACATGACTTTAAGGTGTTTCATTACTTTTTGTTTCTAGTATATATTGTCCTTAAATACTCCCTACCATTACTAAAGTATTATCACTGTTTATAGGAGACCTTACAACAAACTCACAACCAAAATTCGGAAACAGAATTCTATCAAAATTCATAGGTCCCGATACCATTATGCTCGGGAATTTCAACGCACACCCGCAATTGTGGGGCACAAACCCCTGTACCCATATCAACGGAACCTGCCTCGCGGACTGGCTAGACAAACCAACCCCCTCGTTCGTATGCGGAGGCAGATTGTTCAAGCTTCTGTGGAGACACACCCTAGTAGAGACGGGGAGATACAGGAGTTGCAAGTAGTGAACAATGATCTGAAGAGCCAATTATCTCATTTAGAATCAAGCAAACAAATGTCTTCAAAAGTACAATGTTTTTATTATTATTGATTGATTATTTATTGCGGTAAGAAAGGTCCTGCTACAGAAAAATGCTTTGGACGCAAGAGGGAAGAGCAAGGATATCTTATTTGTAAACAATTGAGTCATCTCGTTTGGGAATGCCCGGTGAAAGAAGATAGCCAAATGTTTCAGCTAACCCAAATGTGTGAGGGCTCTTGATGACACCCGGTAAGGCGATCCGTAAAATGCACACCTAAATACTTGTAAATTTACTTTCACATGTAAATTATATCTCAAATTTCATAATGACGTTTACACAAAGGTAAAAAGAACAATTATGCAACGCTATGATGTTCTCCCCATGATCTCTTTGTGGAAACAGGAAGATACAAAATATCTGTAGAGAAAAAAGATATTGTAGACTTTGTGATATGAATACCAGACTACTATCTACTTCGTATATATCCATTTTATTCAACAATAATTTTATTCTATGTGTTACATTAGACACCCAAAAACACCCAGACATTTATTGCTCCACAGAGTTCAAACAATTCTCTAATTATACGAAATGTATCATCATTTATATTTAATGCCTTAAGCTACAGAAATACTGTCATGTCTTAAGTGTCATGCAATATTCACGGTAATGACTGATAATATGCAGCCATATGCAAATTGTAATTGTAGTACAGTCCCGTGGCCTGCTCAGTACTGAATAAACGTCGAACGGCAACTGTAGAGTCAAGACACTTGTTCCATCTTTACTGCCAGGCGCTGATGCCATCTCTGTAGGAGGCGCCATTTTCGTCCTCAAACCAAGCCTCAGTAGCTGCAATAAGCTCATTATCATCCTGAAATCTACGACCACGCAAGTGTTTCTTGAGATTTGGGAACAGATGGTAATCACTTGGTGCCAGGTCTGGAGAGTAGTGGGGATGCGGCAAGATTTCGTACCCGCATACCTGGACAGCAGCGGCTGCAACGCGAGAGGTGTGTACTGGAGCATTGTTTTGATGTAGAAGAATACCACGTCTGATCTTGCCCCGGCGCTTCTCCTTGATTGACTGTCGCACTTGCCTCAACAAGTTAGCGTAATATTCCCCATTCATTGTTCTTCCTTTTGGTAAGTAATCTATGTGGATGACGCCTTTGCTATCCCAGAAGACTGTCGCCATTGCCCTCTGCACTGATCTGGAGGCTTTGAACTTTTTGGTCCTGGGAGAAGTGACGTGTTTCCATTCCATGGATTCTTGTTTGCTGTCAGGATCATAGTGGTGGATCCAGGTTTCATCACAGGTTACTAGCCTAAAGTGAAAATATTCTGGATTCTTGTTGTATCTGGTTAGCATGGAGTTGCTTATGGTGACCCTTGTTTGCTTCATTTCATCTGTAAGCATTCTTGGCACCCATTTTCTGCACACCTTGGACATGACGAGATGTTCATGAAGAATTGTCTCGTTGGATCCGTGTAAAATGCCTGTGGTCTCCTCTAAGTCGTGGAGTGTGATTCGACGATTTTCCACCACAAGTCTATGCACTCTGTCAATGTTTTCCTGACTAGTGCTTGTTGTTGGGCGACCTGGACGGGGGTCATCTTCAAGACTCTGTCTACCATGCTTAAATTCATTGACCCATCGTTTGATGGTAGCAGATGAAGGGGAAGACTTCCCATAAACTGCTGAAAGCCTTTCTTCAATGTTCTTCGCCGAGTTTCCTTCAAGAACTAAAAACCTAATTACTGCTCTATACACAATTTTATACATTTTCACTGCCGTGACAGGGGTCTCTTTCTGACAATGTAAGCTGTTCAATAACTTCTGAGAGTAGGATACCAAAACTTATATCACATCAGCTACACCCAAAGGTTCAATGTCGTACCATAGACTATGACACCTGGGTATGAAAAATGCTCAAGACTCAAAACTTATTTACATCACCTCGTATATAAATATATAATGTTGATGGTAACAAATAAACTCATTTTAATCGAAAAGGAGTCCCAGGTAGACCAGAGATTCAGAACCTGTGGAAATCTAGACTTGCTTCATTTAAGGCTTCAGCACTGCAGAGAAGGCATGTAATTAAGCAAAATAACGTGGTTCAGTGACTGTGAGACAGACTGGCTGCTACCAGCGTTTTCCAAAGAAGGGGATAGTGTAACGGCTCGCGAGCTGAGATGTCGTCAGTTGCACATATGGATGATTTAAAACGGATAGTTATCACGAGAAATGTGCTATTTGGTGCTATTTGGCCAGCATGGTTTGTGTGACCCGCGCACGGGCCAGTGGTTAGGAAAAGCGACAGTATTCCCTGGGATAGGACTGGTGATATATTGTTACATATACACATCGTTGGCTCACCTCGTTTAAGCTGCAATCAGTGCATGACAAATATAAAGGCTGTGGTTACTACATACATTTAGTGAATATGTTAGATTTTTGACCCAATATTTAAGATTTGCGACTTCATAATATTACATATCTGTATTGCCATCCATTGTAACCTTGTTCACTGTTTATTCAATATAATATTGAATATGTTACATTGTCAGTGTTTTGTTTTGCTAGCTTTTCTCGCGACAAATTGCTAACCGTAGCAATATTTATATTTTTGTGTAGGTGAGTGTTGTTTGTGTCAAGATGTAACGGTATGGTGTGCAATACAATGGGCGTGAAAAGCAATACAATTGGCTATAGGTACTTTAACGAAGTACACAAATAATATGCTGCACATCAGGTGTAAAACATCATTCAGCCATGATATGACACGAGATCATAGAGTATAATGCTTGCAGTTTCATCTTTGTTGCGATATTTTAACACTTCCACAGGATACGGCCACAGACTACACTAAACAAACTTACCGATCTGTATTTTGCAGTCACTTCTGATTCACGAGACCACGCTTAGAATCATCCTGGTGAAGAATGGATTTTCTTGCCACGGACATCCGAGAGTAGACGTGTTCAAACTGAGGATCTGTCTGTGTCATTAAATTTCTACGGTTGAAGACATCTCTATTTAGAGCCTCTGTTCATAAAGACAGCACAGTCGTGGTATTTGTGTGGCACTTTGGAAGTTCGAATTGAAGTTGCAGCAAAGACGTTACATCCCTGTATGCAGAGTTGCACATACCCATGTGACTTGCACATACCCATGTGAATTGCATCTGATCCCATTCATTTCAAGTATATTACACTCTTATCAGGGTCATATGCCTATAACATTTGAATTTCTAGTTTTGACTGTAAATAACGGTGAATCACAAGTGCATCATGACCAACAACTATATTTTGGTGATTTAAACCTGGCCATGGATTTCCAATGAACTCTTAGGAAAGGATAGATAAACATGCATAAGTGTGTATGAGTACCGTTTCGGGATACAAACGTAGGAAGATTATTACCTTTAACATAAATGGCTAGATTGATCAATATCCCAGGCATACATAACCATGTTGGCGGACTTGCTTGGGTGTACGAACCGTACACTCCGTCAAATCTGTCTCGTGACACACTACATGCATATACGAGTGATCTTGACGTTAGATGAAATGTGGGTGCAAAACGGCTGATCTCTTATAAATTGTACTAGAGTTGGCATATGCAGTTATGGGAAAACAGAGTAATGCAATTGATGCTATAAGTTTTAAAGTGTTTGAGTCAATATATATTCCAAAAAGTGAAATATTTATGCATCTTACTTGTCGGTTAGTAAACCTGAAATTCCATAATTATTTGTATCATTAACTACGCGATTCCGATACTTGAACAATGTGCAAGATACATAAATGTTGCCAAAACGAAAAGTAGCGCCAATAAGTGTTATAATAATTCATATAAAAATATTTGGGATCGCATTTTGGTTATATTACTTTCATTCATTCTTGTCAAATGGACTGTACGGATGACTGAGTACATATATTCTGCCAGTGTTGACAGACATTCAGCAAAGATGATAACTATGTCCCTATGTAAAGTAGCTGTCATTCATAGGTCTTTGTCCACATGTCCTTCGGAATATCCCCAAATACACGACATCTGTGGATAGAAGCAGAAACAAAACTGTTCACATCCACAAGTCTCGGAGTCCATTGTTAAAATCAAAATACGCAATCCCGACTGATCATAATGTATGGTTTCCGAGCATCTCAATGAGCTCTAAAGAGATTCCATCACTCTCAAAATATGAGAAGGGCTGAGAATGATCAGGACAAAGACATTCACTACTTCTTCTTCTTTGCTGTGAGGCAGACAGTTCAGGAGTCCTTACTTAAATGTCAATGTTCAGTCTGTGACCATACTGTTGGTGATGCTTTATGGCACTTGAAGGAACAATAGCTTAATGGTAGGTCTGAAATTAATTGTTATTGGTCCCACTGTATTTCATCATTTTGGACTAGACTTTCAAAAGCTAGTATAATTGATAAAGATAATGTGAAATAATCACAGGATCAGTTGAAAATACACTGTGATAGGAAATCTCAATTGGGAAAGCTCTGTCCGAGTGTTAGTGTTTTACCAATCCCAGGTCAGTCATCATGTGCTAGGTCCCATGGTAATATACTCAAAAAAGTAGGGTAACTGTACTTTCAATATACACTTGTCGAAATTAGGGTATATATGGGATTGAACCAATGCTGATACAGTAATAATGGATGTTTTGATACATCACCAAATGGATTTCATTGGAAGCAAAGCTGTTCGTTCAATTATTCCCCTTGTTAGGTGACTGGATTATGACATGAACAGTTTAGGTTTACAATATTCTGTCAGTAGTGTGTGATTTGATCCCGAAAACCCGGACCAGGCACAAATGCAAGAAAATTATCTGAAAAAATGGTCTATAGTGATTTATCGACCTGCCTGACAAACATCAAGATTCATAATGACACCCCATCCACGTGCAGGTGCAGGAGGCTGAAACATTGTGCACGTGCTTTCCATGCATTGTGTTTGCGTGTGCTGATAAAGTGAAATGATGCTGCATACACAAGATGAATGGCATTGTAACGTTCCTCAATGGGTTTTCTTTCTACCAGACTTCATAGTTCAGGTTCCCCTAAGAGTATAGAGTATATCTTATTGACACGAAAGAAGCATAAAGCCTCCGTGATCTAGCTCGACGAGGAGTCTGCCATATCCCAAAGAACAAGTACTACACTATAAAATGGGAAGCCACCAAAGTCCCGCCTAACACCACCAACAATAACTGGGGGCAAAATCAGCCCCAGGAAGCCACGGACATACGGAGACAACAGACAGCAGTCAACCGTGATCACAGAATTTACCTACCATGTGGACTCACTTATTTACATTCATGCCATCTCATCCTGTGTTCATTAACTAGGCTTATCACCACCTCATCAACCGACTAGCCTCTTGTTTGTATTGCATATTGTCCTCCCTTACGTCATGTACATACTGTATCACTGGCCTCCCCGTGTTATTCTATACACTACCAATCACCGTGTTGTCTTTTCTGTACGACTGGCCTCCCCGTGTTATTCTGTACACTACCATTTACCATGTTGTTTTCTGTGTATCATTGGCCTTTTCGTGTTTGAATAATATCCCACCACATCTATATATTACCATGATGTTTTAGTGTTTTCACCTCGTGTTTGCATTACGTATTCATTCCTCAACACTGTTAAAACTTCTCATACGTGATTTCTTATGTTTTCTTTGTAATGACTCATGTATGTATGGATGTATATATACACACGCACGCACATACATACATGCAGGCATATATCCCCTATATACTCCCCACCGTTACCAAAGACTTTGCAGCACACTCACTAACCAAAATTTAGATACACTCTCAAAATTCATAGGTCCCGATACCATCATACTCGGAGATTTCCATGCCCACCACAAGATCCTTTACCGATATCAACGGACCCCGTCTCGCTGACTGGCTAGACAAACACAACTTTAATCCATAAACGACAACCCCCACCCTTCACCCCTTCTCCCACCTCCACTCACCTACAGCCACAGATATTACACTCACAACATCAAAATTCAGTGAAGGTTGTATCTGGGAGGTACACGCAATGACACCTGGGATAGCAACCGTTGCCCCATGAAAATAACTATCAAATTTCACAAGACTATCTCGGACCCTTATTCGCTTGAACCCCCAACCCAGGATATCATGTTATCCAAACCTTGACTTAACTTCATGATTTGTGACATATTTCCAGAGAAATGGCCTGAAATATCGATCTATACAATATATATGTACATGTATAGAGGTGGTAATCACCGTTACCTTATTAAGTAGTTTAACGTCATATCCTTGAGTAAGAAAATACACAGTTGTCATTAGCTTTTTATAGTTCTTTCAATGGAAAACGTCTTCGTTTAATGACGTCATGAAAGCTTGGATGTTTCTGATATATGTCGACAATATCTCTCCGCGGTTTAGATAGCTAAAATCGAGCTTGAGACGACAGTGGATGATTTGACAAAATCTAGTTCCAAAATTCAAATCAAAGTAGTTATGAGTTTCTGATGGGTTTATCATGGTTTTAAATCGATTCAGGGAAATAGCATTAACAACTCTATCAGGCAATGAATTCCACGACGTAATCGCGGTTGGCAACAATGACTGCAATATCTTTGTTTTCTACAGTTAATAGTTTAAAGGAAGTACTATTGCTAAAATTATAGTTGCTTTGTTCAAATACTCTACCTGGTACAGGTAGCTAAATTCTTAGGAGTGACTTTCGACCACCACATTACATAGACACCCCACATTTATAATATGGTCAACCCACGCCAGAAAGATTTAACCCTAATGCGAGCCATCAGTGGCTATACCTGGGGTGCCGAAACACGTACACTTATTAACACATATAAAACTCTTACCCTGTCATGGCAGGACTACGCTGCCCAAGTCCCCCACAACCTCTCCCCCTACAACCTACAAAAACTCAAAACCATAACTTCAGCCACAATCAAACCACACTCACACTGCCGGGCCCCAACACAACCAAACATTCAAACTCATAACCCACAAATATAACCTCACCACAAAATACGTCCTAAAACATTTCAAACTTAACCCATCTATAGCTTCATGCCTCACCCACCTCGACAGTCTGCTTCATGCACAACGGCTAAACAACATACAACACACACGTTACATTCACGACAAACCCCCACACACTACAGGCACCATCCTACAGACACTATCTAAAAATATCCCCAAAGATACCAAATTAACATCGTAAACACCTACCTAAACACAAACTACCCACACCCACACCCGTATTTACACAGGCGCATCAATTAACCAAAAAAATACCCCCCACCCCTTGTCCAATACTTGTCCATTCGTTACATCAACCATACCACTATAAACACTGTAGAACTATCAGCCATTCTCACTAAACTGCACTTAATTCCTTCTCTCACAATCACATTTTCTTATTCTATTCGACTCACTCAACTCCATCAATCAAGTCCACGACGTGCACTCAAAGTCTCGTCAAGACCTCATTTACAATATCATATTTTAAACCGACTCACTTAAGCGGTTAAGCAAAAATATGACTTTGATATGGATGGCAGACAAAGCAGCCAAACCTGCCACCTCACACGCATCACCTAACATCAACATTCACACATCCAAAACACATATATATATCATACAAACAAACACACTAAATACAAGCTTCAGCACAACATCAACGCAAACAAATCAATGTGCGTTACCTGTAGTATACAAGGCACATAAAGAACCTGAGCATTTACAATCTAAATTTATCAAACCTGTGTACACACATAAGGATTTAAACTCAGGGATTAATGACAAGTATGCAACATGCATACACGTGCCACGTTCTCTAACTTCAGTGATTTCGTCGTTGAGACGCGCAATATGTTCTTGCACGTGCATTCCAGGCAAGAGAAACAGAGCAAATGGATGCCACACAACACTGTCACTTTGGAGCGCTCAACTCCTGTCCTTGCGATCGTTAAAAAAATTAAACAACTATTGAAACGCATAGCATGCCAAGGTTAACGTCTGCACAACATCATGAGACCATTGGGGTGGTCTGTGGGGGAATGTCTCAACGACAAGTGGCTGCACATTTCCACTACCAAGGAAACACCACTTCTGCACTGGTGAGATGCCACCAGAAGACAGATGACGTCATCGATCGGCCACGTTCTGGACAACGTGTAACAACGCCATGGCAGGACAGATGGATATGGGTGACCCATCTTCGTCATAGTTTTCAGACTGCAATGATGACTGTCCGGACCATCACAGAACTTCGCCGTATTCATCCCAACACAGTTCGACAACGTTTGCGTCATCAAGGTATCATGCCATCGTGTCCCGCCATACGACCTATCCTGACACAATGTCATCAACAAGCTCGCCGAATGTGGTGCCGAAGTCATGTCCGCAGACCCTTGTTTTGGTGGAAAAATGTTGTTTTTAGAGATGAGCCCAGGTTTAACATTTCCCATAGTGATGGACGTCAACGTATGTATAGACGCGTAGGAGAACGTTATGCACAGGGCTGTGTCTTGGAGAGGAATGGCTTTGATGGTGGTGGTTCCGTGATGATTTGGGGGTGCAATAACAGCACGCCAAAGAATTCCTTTGGTGATTGTTCAGGGCAACTTAACTGGTGAGGGCTATAGGGATCAGATTTCGACCTGTTGGAATTCCTTTCCTGTGATGTCATGGCCATAGGTTAACATTCCAGCAGGACAATGCCCGCCTTCATATGGCAAGGGTTGCTATGGATTTCCCGCTTGTGAACTCGTGAAGTGATTGACTTTTCAGTTGAAATTTTCCAGACTGGTTATTGTCTCATGATCCCTCAATCAAAGTTTATAAATGCCTTTGACGTTGTGATCGTATGTACCAACTGGGATAATATTTTGACAATGCACACGTTTCTTTATGTGCCTAATAGAACAACCCCATAAAGAAAAAATCCTTCGTTCTCAAACATCAATAACATTGCCACAGCCGTATGATGACTAATTACAGGCACTAAAAACCTAAAGGTCACACCTGATAAACAAAGATGGCTTATAGACACTGCAACACACCAGAGGACATTAACTCACACACTGTCACCTACAAGAAATTATCACAATATCCACTTTCTTCTCAACCCCCATAACCCTCCCAATATTTTCCACGCTCTAACTACCTTCTTAATCAACTCAAACCTGCTCTAAAAATTTAGAACATGCCAAACAAATTCCTAAACTCCCATCCACTCTCAGCCTGTATATTTAGACCAGGGATCGTATATTCACATTCCACAACGCCTACTGCCTTCTACGACGTCTGCACTCACTTCTCTCACCTGTGGCGCAGGATTTTTACTGATACGGTCCGCCAGGCATCCGTTTGTTTTGCTGTTTGACATGCCTGATTGCTTCAGTGATTATGAGCAAATGGTGCCGTCATTGTGAAGAGACTCCCTATCTATCCGTCAATAAAGTACACAACCCGGCCCTACCTCTTCCACAAAGCTCTAGGCCATTCACCCAAACCACACTGCACTTGCAACAATAGACAACCTACACTAATGCTTAGTCTCTGAAAGGAGCGAGTTGGGCTGGTTGTCGCCAGTCACTATTCAACGGATAGAAGTTACGTGTTTGTTGAAGAGGCTTTGCTCCATCGATCCGGACCGACTCGTCTGTGCTGTCAGCAACTGGTCGAAAGGTTTTCGGAAATCATGATATAGCACTGTTTTCTCTCAGCTGCTTGCATTCTCTTAGTCTGAATATCTCCAATGTTAAAATTATATGGTGTTTGCAGTTTGATGTAGCTCAGAGTTTCTATTCTCCTTCCCAACAGAGTTCATTCCAAATAAGAACACAACACATCCAGAACATTGGAACGGCCGCTCGGCGACACACGTGGCAGATTTATTCCATTTGACAAATTCCTGATAAAAACCACATTCAGCACGCGTATAAAGATAGGTATATTACACAACAAACATTTTCTTTACAAAATCACCATGTTGAATAGAACTAGCCTGCCACATAAACCTGAGATAACAACTCATACATGAGAAAAAAACTCTAGAACTGAGTCTTAGCTACGAATGCTAAAGTTCTTACTAGGAAGTGCATAGTATTTATAACATGATGAAAACTGAAACAAACTTTGTCTCACCACAACACAACAAAGTCATAACAACATTCTCGAGGTTCTGCAGCCAAGGTTGCAAAACATTGTTGCTCAATGCATACTAACAATTATAATACATTCAAACATATGACAGGATATTATAAAGGCTTCTCAGCTTGGCAAAATCACAACAAACCAGTATTATAAAGGCTCTGCAGCCTAGCTATATACGGTAGTATATATGAGCAAATCAGCTCCACATAACAAACTTGGTTTGTTACACGTAGAGGCATTAACCTGACACAAAATTCATCAACAGCACTTAACTCCAAACGACAAACGATACTCACAAGTACAACACTGTGCTTAATTCACGACCATCACGGTCAAATACAACGACCAACTGCAACACCAGAACAGAATATGAGACATTATGCATGTGAAATATAGATATATAGAGTCTACATATAAGCATAAATTTTAAGGACACAAAAGTTAAATTATGTGAACACTGCCGTGTCTTGAGCGAGAGAGACGATATTGAAATTCCCTCTTTATTTATCCCTTTATCGAACAGAATTACCCCCCTTGGTAGATTCGCGTACCACCAAGGAGAAAATAGTTTCTATCTAATTCATTTCATTCAATCGAAAGAAACAATATTGTTATTCATATGCATATTACGTAGCTGAGTGACCAGAAAATAAATGGGCTACCTGTTCCAGAGTATTTGAACCAACAGAACGTCACAGTTGCCACAGGTCGAAGACATTCAATACGTGACTAGTATTACCAAAATCAATGGCAGCAAACACGACAATATAGCAATTAGAAACGAATCAAGTAGAGGTTCCTAGAGTTTGGAGACTCCACCGTGGATTACTATGAAGTGATCATCAGACAATGTTCGTATAATAACAACACCCATAACGGCGTATATATCATTTTGACGTTAAAAATAGAATTGAATTACATGCCAATTATTTGCAAACGTCCTGCACTAAATATTCTACCTTGCCTCAAGAAAATACTGGATTATGATTGGTTGTTCAGGAAAATCAAATACATAAGTCTTATTGTCAGAACAACTTCCGTTTGACCACAATGATGGCGGATCATAACAACAACTCCATGGATTTTAGAGTTGACTTTGGCATTTTCAAATGAGCAATTCGACTTTTTCGGATTGAAATTGGATTGAAAATGCTTATTTCACGCTGCTTCATTACGCATATATATAGAACGCGGCACCTTGACTACCAACATGAATGACATTTACACAAAAGCCGTGATGGAAATGCTGATAAAGCATTTATAACAACTCAAAAATACAATTATATGACTTTTCCTTCACAATTATCCGTGGATTGCACTAGATCATATTACCCTCTATTATAAAAATATTCAATTACAATACACGGCCCCTTACATAAACAATATCTAACATATACATCAGAATGCCTTGCAAAATTCACCCCCACCTATACAAAATTGTGCGGCAAAACGTTATTAAGTAAACATTTACCTACATGGAAAATGGTATATTTGTCTCCGTTTAAAAATGGGAAATTCGCAAGTAGACGTTCTGGCGAAGCACAAAATTTATATGCTACTCATACTCCATCATATCCCGTTGTGCACAATAATAATGTAAAAAGGGAACCATCAGAGTTCTGCTCTCTCATCTTCCTCCGCAAGGAAGTCACTGTTACGTTCTTACACTTAAACGTAATAAAGCTTGACCTCAATCCATCCCCAAATGGCACCCTTGAAGAGCCACCTCCTCGTGGTGGGTGCTGAGTAACGCTAAGTGCTCTTCTCCCGTGTGAACCCGGGGCAGAATGTGTCCACAGCACCCCATTGCTGGTCGTAAGAGGCGACCAAATTGGGCAACCTGTTTGCCGTGGGTTGCATCCCGTGTCGGTGGAGGACGGTAGTCTGGTGGTTCAGGGCAGTAGGAGACTGTACATTTTATCTCCTTTTGCTCAACACACCACTTCGGCCCTTACTTCACCTAGACGGGTGGTAGAACTGGCCCAGTTCTATCAATCGGCTGGTCACGCCAAGCCCTAAGCTGAAACTATGATATGCTCAAAACTTTATGAAACTGTTGATTTGATTTTTCATGCTGGCCAAACTATTTGGATTCCATAATTTCAAATGTATCATGTTATGTATGTTTTTGCCTAGAGTCGTATGCCCAGAAGGCGGTGGCTCATGGGCCAATCTGGTAAACTGATTATCTATCTAATCCTTCTGTTGGAGTTTATCATCCCAGTATCCTTGGTGCTGCAAGTTGGAGATCCACTTGTATATAGCATTGTCTTTATGATACTCCGTGGTGGGTGGGGAGCTGGGGTGATGAATCTTTAATATTTCGACATGGCTCTTGAAACCCCCTTGAAAAGAAGCGTCAACTTGACACGGATCATGGTGTGAATGAAGGTTGCATACCTCTTACACAAGTTGAGTACTGGCCGAGATTTCTGGTTCTAGAATCTCCGGACAAGCAACCTATCAAACTGAATCCATTTGCGATTTCGAAAGGTGTGTATGGTATAGCAGGAGATGTTAAGACTATCAAGCGTATGGGGTCTGGATCACCTCTCATTGAATGTGCCAAAAGACAACAAGCTACCAACTTGCTGTCAGTAGATTCCTTAGCTGGTCTCCCTGTTTCTGTATCTGTTCACAGGTCACTTAATTCAAGCAAAGGCATTGTAAAGGACCGTGATGACCTCCTACATGATATGTCTGAGCTTGACATAGTTTGTGAGTTAAAAGCTCAAGGTATGACAAATGTGAAACGTTTCACTCGGCGCCAAAATTCAAAAGCACTTCACACAAACACATACCTGTTTTCTTTCGTCTCTCCATCTCCACCCGAAACTATCAAAGCGGGTTATTGCAGCCCTGCAGTTGAACAATATATACCCAACCCACTGGGGTGTTTTAAGTGCCAAAAGTTTGGTCATGGGGTAAATTCATGCAAAAGTACTATTACTTGTGCCCACTGTGGTGAGAAATCACATGTTACTGAGGACTGCGATAGCAACTTTAAAAAATGTGTCAACTGTTCTGGTGAGCATTTGTCCTCGTCAAAAGAGTGTCCCATATGGGAAAGAGAGATGCAGATAAACATAATCAAAACTATTCAGAATATTACCTACAATGAGGCTAGAAACCTTGTACCTTCCTGTGATCCTAATGGTTCCTTTGCCTCCGTAACTAAAAGACCAGCATTGATAACATCTTCTATTGGCTGCAGATTTGACGTGGATACATTCCATTAATCCAGAACCCTCCTGCATGTCCGATTTCTGCACACAAATTACTGCTGAGCCTTCTTCAGCTATACAGATTCCTGTATCATCTCCTGCTTCTGTAACTCCAAGTCAACAAACAGGGGTACAGAATGACTCAGCACCAAATTCACATTCCCAGAAAGGAAAAAATGCTTTATCCAGATATAAAAGTGACTCATCTCGAAACAATGAAACGAGTAGAGTATCAAAAGGTTCTGATGATCCCATCAGACTTTACAATAAATTTGGATCAGTTGAAGGGATGGATGTTTCAGAGAGCATCCCTCAGAGAAGAACAAGTTTGTCGCCTAAACGTAATGGACGAGCGAGATCTCCAATTAATCCGCCTAAGAGATGAAAAGTTCTCAGCCCTTGATTCAGTGGAATTGCAGAGGACTAAAGAGTAACTTAAACGAAATACAGTTACTCATACAAGACCTTAAACCGTCAGCATTATGTCTCCAAGAGACATATCTAAAAAATACAGATAACTTTAATTTGAGACAGTATAGTGATTATCGTTCTTTTTCTCCTGTGGGAGTTAAAGCTACTGGAGGCGCTTCTATTTTGGTTCATGAGAGCGTCATTCATAGCCCTGTCACTCTAAATACAGATTTGCAAACTGCTGCTGTTCGTCTAACTTTACATATGGCCCTGACACTGTGCAGCTTGTATATACCTCCCTCTTCAAATATTCAACATTCAGATCTTCAAAATCTATATGATCAACTTCCGAAGACATGTCTCGTCATGGGTGATCTTAATGGACACAGCCCACTTTGGGGAAGTGTCAACACAAATACTAAAAGTAAAATCATCGAGGAATTCATATCCGATAATACCTTATGTATTTTTAATGATGATTCAGCCACTTATTTACATCCAGCTACGGAAACATACTCTTCCCTGGATATATCTCTTGCTGATTCTAATTTATATAATGAATTTGAATGGGAGGTCCATGATGACCTATGCGGTAGTGATCATTTCCCCACCATTCGTAAAGGCATCATCCCATGGGATGATCCAGCCTTATCCAGGCGAAACTTCTCTAGGGCTGATTGGTCATTATATAAAACACTTTGTTCTGAACAATTAAAACCTGATGTTTTCGTGAATAGCGAAGATCCTATACAGCTGTTTTCTGATACACTTAATAACATTGCTGACCAAACTATACCAAAGTCCTCTGCAGTTCCATACATTCGTAAGCCATGGTTCAATAGTGAATGTAAACAGGCCAGAAAGTGTAGGAAGAAAGCGGGAAAGTATTTTCGCCGACATCCTACTGTACATAATTTAGATAAAGTAAAACTTTTAAATGCCAAAGCCAGACGTGCTTTCAAACAAAATAAGCGCCATTCATGGCGAAATTACGTTTCTAAAATGAATTCACGCACGCCTTTGTCAAAGGTGTGGAATATGATTCAAAGAATAAAGGGCAAGGGTTCTAGATCTCCTGTTCACCATCCGAAGGATGGTGATAATTTATTAACTAATAAATCTGACATTGCTAATAAACTTGGCGAAACTCTCGCCAAGCATTCATCTTCATCCAATTATGTCCCTGAGTTTCAAAAGTTTCAGAAACAGCAGGAGAAGAAAAAATTAACTTTTAACTCAGACAACGGTGAATATTAAAACGAAATATTTTCACTACATGAGCTACAGTGCGCCCTTGAGCAAGCTCATGATACAGCAACAGGGGCTGATGATATCCACTATCAGCTACTGAAGCATTTGCCCGAATCATGTCTTGAAACGTTGCTTAATATTTTTGATACAATATGGACATCAGGAAATTTCCCAACTTCCTGGCGAAATGCCATTGTAGTCCCCATTCCGAAACCTGGCCGGGCTCATAGCGATCCGTCTAATTACAGACCAATCTCTTTAACAAGTTGTGTCTGTAAAACCATGGAACGTATGGTGAATAACAGAATCTGATTAACTTGCTATCTTGAAACCAATAACCTGATCACAAATATACAGTGTGGTTTTAGGAAAAACTGTAGTACCATGGATCATTTGGTACGTTTAGAATCCTTCGTTAAAAATGCAATAGTAAATAAACAACATGCAGTATCGATCTTCTTTGATCTTGAGAAAGCTTACGATACAACCTGGAAGCATGGCATTTTAATGGATTTACATGACTTTGGGTTGAAAGGGTTGAAAGACAGGCAATTTCAAGTCCGAGTGGGTTCAACCCTGTCTGATCATTACAATCAGGATGAGGGTGTCCCTCAAGGCAGTATTTTGTCCGTCACTTTATTTAGTATTAAGATCAACAGTTTATCCAAGGTTTTAAATGATTCAATTGATGGATCACTTTTTGTGGATGATTTTAAGGTGAGGATCCTCCGTTTTGTATCCCTTGTGATGAGGGAATCACGGTCAAGCGTATCCTGCTTGACTGTATTGAATTCTCCATCACAAGGGATAAATATTTCAATGTCAAAACTGTCAAGGATCTTTTTAACACTGTTAATTCTCATTTAATCATTGTTTTTTTTAATGGAAATTGATTTCTTGGTTGAATTATGAGTAGTATGTGCTGCAAATAGATGTATTTTAATGATTGGTAATTTATATTAGTAACTTGAATTATTAGTGGATGTACCCTCAAAGGGGGTTGAAGTATTGTAAAATTATTGTCCTCCTGAGAGGGTACATAAGTCCAAGAACATTCACAGTAAATTTAAATCTACCAGGTTTGTAATCGCACTTTTCTTGTTCTTTTAATTTTGGTAAGCATTTTGTACACTCGCCAGTAGCTGAAGGGATGATGTAAATCCAGCTAGGGTCCATGCAGGTAGCAAAGGTACTCTAAGTCCTCATGGTCCCTAGTATGGCGATCTACCTTCTGTTGTTGGCGATCTATAGCCTGTTTTTATATTGTATTGTCTAAATATTATATTAGTGATATTAGTTTTAACTTTTCATGCTAATTTTAATTGAAATTGTCATATTCTAGTTGTTTTACTGTCCTTCGTTGACAGATTTTTACAATTTGAATATATTTCATTTAAGTGTTCATTTAAGTGTTCTCGTCACGATATGGCTGAGATGTTGCCGATGTGACGTTAAATATTAACTCACTCACCCACTCACCATCCCCAAATAAAGAAAACAAAGTTTCAAGGAATCCCAAGATCGTCGCATGTACACACATTTTGGCAAAGCAGTACTGAAACTCTTTCGTCGCATGTACACACATTTTGGTAAAGTAGTACTGAAACTCTTTCGTCGCATGTACACACATTTTGGCAAAGCAGTACTGACACTCTTTCGTGGCATGTACACACATTTTGGCAAAGTAGTACTGACACTCTTTCGTCGCATGTACACACATTTTGGCAAAGCAGTACTGAAACTCTTTCGTCGCATGTACACACATTTTGGCAAAGCAGTACTGAAACTCTTTCGTCGCATGTACACACATTTTGGTAAAGTAGTACTGAAACTCTTTCGTCGCATGTACACACATTTTGGCAAAGCAGTACTGACACTCTTTCGTGGCATGTACACACATTTTGGCAAAGTAGTACTGACACTCTTTCGTCGCATGTACACACATTTTGGCAAAGCAGTACTGAAACTCTTTCGTCGCATGTACACACATTTTGGCAAAGTAGTACTGACACTCTTTCGTCGCATGTACACACATTTTGGCAAAGTAGTACTGAAACTCTTTCGTCGCATGTACACACATTTTGGCAAAGCAGTACTGAAACTCTTTCGTCGCATGTACACACATTTTGGCAAAGTAGTACTGACACTCTTTCGTCGCATGCCGAGGTGGAGGATCGTACATGAAAGCAATGGACGATCGTAAAAATCCACAGGTTTTGATGAGTTACAGATCGTAGGTAAAGGATCTATTCGTCGATTCTGTAAGGTTCTGATTCGACAGCCAGTCAAGTATTTTCCACTTTCACGTCCAATTTCAAACTTGTAAAAATGTAAAATACTGGCTCGTCCGCCATTTCTAACTGTTGCGTAACTTTACGACCAAGAAAATACGTAGGTCCGACGAGTCCATTATTGTGTGACCAGGGGGCCGAATCACAGGAAACAAAACGATAGGCTGGTTTTAGTCGTGTAGAGATGGGACACAGGCAAAATGTAGAGTAAATGGGTTGTGCAACATAGAGAAAACGACCAGTCTTCAGCGAGCAAAGGTTTGCAACGTACTCTCTCTCTCCGCTTCGGTTCGAGAAAAAAAATCATGTCAAAATAAATACAATTACTCACGTGAAATATGGTTAATTCAACATTTTAAACGCAACTCGTTGTATGTCAGACCGTTCTTCGCCTCCATTCCCCCTTCCAGCTTCTGCTTGAACGGAGTGGTGGAACAGGAGAGTATTATTCCATATCGAATATTTACAGCTACCTCCCCTGCTTCATTCGCCCATTACGTAAGAAGTGCTTTTTATGTAGAATAGATGTTACGAAAATTCTAACAGTAGCGACGACAGATAAGACAAATAAACTCCAACTGGTTCGTGACAAAATTTGGCAAGATGGTATTTCTTTTTAATTTCAGTTTATTTTTGTTTCGTCAAATTGTAGGCAAATTGGGACTGTAGGCACTATGGAACGTAACCTACAAAGCGGGCATCTAAATATTCCAATAAAGCTCACGCTAGGCGTTCGGTTGCAATTGAAATCTCCTAATCAAACGACCATGTGAATTTGTGAAAATCTAATGTATTTTAGTTGTACACGGTCTCCAACAGCAGAGGTTGATATTATGAAGTAAACAGCGCTGAATAAATGTTCTACAAAATAGAGAGTGTCCGACAGTTAAATGTCTGAGTTGTATTCTCTGTACCTCACGTGTAGTCTCCACAAGGGAGGTGGTAACTAAATAGTGTGTCTATCTTCAAAGTATTTTGTAATGACATGTTCCAGTATCACAGATAGAGTGTAGCGCAGATAGTGTGTAGCGCATGTAGATGACTTCTAGCACAGTTAACAAAGAAAGTCGTTTCAAATGTTCAGTTATGTATGATGTACGTCCTGGGAACAAGACCACCCTGCCTACATTCTTCTCCTCTACTTCTTCATGATGACGACATATGCGATGATGTTATCCCACTCAGAAGTGTACATGTCCTGTTGCTTGATGTGTTCAACCAGCAGGTCATAGAATGAGTTGATCAGGTGACGTCTGGACTCGGACGATCTACTGGACAGAGCCTGCCTGAACATGTATTCCGTCCAGGACCGAATTGCAGAGACGAACTTAGGAACGAAACCCGTCAGATTTTCTGTGTTCCCTGGAACAAAAGCACTGACTTATGAGACAAAAAGAGGACATCACATACAAAGGCGCCCGATTCAACTATAGTCGCATTGAATTACCAGAACATCGAGCAACTAAAGTATCAGTAAATGTATAAAGAGATCTTTAGGATCTGTTCAGGCACCCAGGGGAGCTTTTCACTGAGAAGAGGTTGCCGATGACATGTAGCGTTCTCTGATACAGGAACTTAATTATGTCCGTGGGCTCGAATCCGGTTTCCCCTGAAATATTTTCTCGGGTTGTCAATCCTTCCATACCTTTAAGACTCAGACACGCTATGAAATACGAACCCACTCGTTCAAGACCACACGTGCTGTTACGTGGGTCACTGGTATGATGTGTTCTCCTTTCTGTGAACAAGTGTCATCGCATATATCAACACATACGTATGGTGAAGTCGATATTGTACAATGGAGGCATATGTAACATATGCTTGCATGAAAATGTACTTGTGTATGTTGTATAATTTTAGTACATGAACTTCATTATGCACAGTGACACTTTACATGTTCTTCTTAGGACACTATGGTTTGTTTGCTTAAAACTATTTATAAATAACTTCCATAAAATGGTGTAATAGTGTTTTATTTTTTACAAGAAAAATAAGAATAAACACGTAAAATAATGTATAAAACACGTATAATGGCACGTAAAATACTGAAGGTTCGTGGAAATGTTCTAAAGTTGGTTGTTTTATGCGTATGTCAATTATATATTGACGTTTGGTTATGTTTGTCAAGTATTTCAGAAGCATTTGATTCATCTGAGTGAGTTACGATTTTAAATCACATGGCAATGTTTCAGCCATGCAGTGACTAAAACAAGGTATAGAATTATAATGATTAACTATTAAATCGTAAACACCTGTAAACAATGGTGTTTAACTATAGAGGACGATACAATGTTAAAAGGGACTATAGATCGCCAACAACACAAGGTCGTTCACCATACCGGGGACCGTGAGGACTACAGTACTTGTCCTACCTCCATGGATTCATTTATCTGAAACGTTTATCCTATGTTTGTGAGTCAGAAAAATGCTGTATCAAGATTATGGTCTCATTCTGGATCACTGTTTATCACGTGACCCTAATTCAAAGACTCCAATTGGCTAATTTCAAATTCCCATAATTCCCATAATTCCAATGCACCAATCTAGGTACACCTGTAATAACACTTCAGTATAGCACAGCATAGTAACAAGGGAACACGGTCCACTGGTCGGTAAACAACATCAAACAGGTCAGTTAATTACTTTAACACGAAACAATGTTCCAGTGTATTTGTAACTTTATTAACTCACTTGTATTTTGAATATCACTTGGTTATTTGATACATACGGTAATGCTTTGAACTAGCTAAAGTTGGTAAATTACGTTAACGCCCAAGTTCATCTTGTTTTTGTACTATAACTAATGTAAAACCAAACAGCATTTTAAATACTGCTCTATGTTCATACCCGTTTTCCTAAGCATTAATATTGTAAATGTATGTATGTGCAATAGTTTTCTGTGTGTTGAGTGAGCAGAGAACAGAAAATATGTTGAAAGCTTTGTCATGTTGTTGATTGTTCTTTATGAGCAACCATTGTGCCCAGCTTTCCCTGTGTATATGCTTATAATTGTTCTCTTTGTACTGTGTGAACGGAGATCGCCAATATTTACTAATAGTCTGTTTATTCTAAAGTAAATAAGGCCACCAGCCCATTTTACATGTGAGAGTATAAAATCAATCATATTACCTTTAGAGCGCCAGTTGAATTGAGCGTTATAGTTAATGAATACATACATAAGTACAGGTTATTAACTTAACTTAAGTAAAGTAAAGTGAAGTAAAGTATGAGGAAACACATACTTAACGAGACAGTCAATAATGGTCAATGTATTGTCACTACGATGAATAGTATACGTAGTTATTATGGGCAGGTCGCATGTGATCTCATGTTAAAGCTCAGTATGGTCTAACCATTAAGGCTCTATTCTGGGGTAGGATGCATTAATATATGTCAATATGTTTCTATTTTTGTGCACACCTTTCGGGTAGCCGTGGAAGGTTGCCAAATAGTTACCTGTTGTATGTCATGTTAATTGTGAATTTTACTGTCCGACGCTGTACATATTGTTTAATGTTAACATTATTTTTAGCGTGTTATTTGGCAATGTGTAATTTGGCAATGACATATCTTTTGGTTCCACAACCAACATCATGCATATAATTTCATGTGATTATAATTTCCCTTGAGAATTCATGATGTCGTTTAATTTACATGTGTAAATGTTAGACTACAAAAATTAATTGTGATAAACTAATTGTGATACCTATGCAAAACATTATGAAATGTGTAAATGTTTCTAAGAATGTTATGTGTGTTTCAGAGCTGATGTATAACTAAGGAATTATCTGATTCCTTATAAAACTTGGCAATTTGACCATTTCAAACGAACTGACTGCCCCTGTGGTTAAACATATGTTTTGGCAAGAAAGATCGAAAATCGATACAGAATTCAGGTGCTTGTTTTAACACTACATTGAATTCTTGGAAAATGGCTCCCGACATATACGAAATCGTTAGTGGGATCCAAAATGACACAGGGCGCAGAGGCTGATCAATGTCTGAAACGATGTCGACCAATTCCCGATTAAAATCGTAGTAATTCTTGGATACCTATCGACGACCGGTGGAAACTGACTAAAGGAATACAACTTTGCAAGATGGTGCCATTCGTGTACAAGGAAACATCTTACCTGTTTCTTCCTTTCGCCGCTGTGACATGATGTGTATACGTTCATGTTGGATTAGTAGAGACTCGATACGCAGGCCCGCCTTCACAACCGGGGAATCTTCATCAAGGAATGGAGCTCGTAGTTCATCCTCACTTCTATAGTATCCAGAATAGTTGGCTGCCTCGTACTCACGCTGAATGAAAGAAGATATTTACCTCTAACGAGGGACAAACTGTACTGCAAACGGTGAACATGTTTCAGATTATCAAATTTTGGAATAAACCCCTAATAATCCCCGAGGTTTCATTCAAATATGTCTCTTATTTGGTTTAAAAGGTACATTTACATACACATCTTGTGAACGCTTCTTCTTTTTTAAATAGCCTCACATTCGGACAGCTGCCTATTTCAGCTGTGTGACGGCGGAGTGTAAATAATCAAGTCTGGACAAGATAATCCAGTGATTGACAGCCTGATCATATATGCAACTGGGACATGTTAAGATGCATTAAGTCGATGAACCCGTTGGTTGTCTCTGTTACGACTAACATGGGTTGATGATGACAAGTTATAACTCCGTTTCTAACAGCTTAACATTTAGGAAACAAAATCTTGTCATCCATTACGTCCACGAACGTCAGGTTTTCGATCACATCACAACAATCTCGAGGAATGGGAAATTCCCAGGTCGTGCATGCGTCACATGACATAGTATTCAACTCAAAATGTGCTGACAGCAACAATAACATATCGATGATATCCATGAAATATCAGGCACTGTAACAATCAGGTTGTCCATACGGTACCTCAAAATGAACATACTATATGCAAGGTGACTTACACTTTATCGTTTATGACTAAACAGTGGCGTCTCAACATTGCAACAATGGAATTCTCCTCCCATGTCAAAGAATACATACTCGCTGCTGACAGTTATTTTGAGGTGTAGCCAAGACAATCACTGTGCGTTCGTTTCATTTGAAGATCATCATTGATAATTGGATCATTGGTCACATGATGTTTGTTGTCTTTCAGTGGCACGTGACAACGAACACATTTGATCACAAACATTTCTCCGATGCAATGTTGTTTTTGACCACTTCAACACATAAGAATTGACGTGATGATCTTAAGCTCATTGCCAGTTGTAGATTACGAAAACGTGATGTGTAGGTTGTACATATTCTCTTATAATTTAATGTAAATCAGAGTTATGGACAGCGAAGTTCAACATCTTACTGTACCTGTGTCACGTGCTGCATGTCCCTTAACAATCTCCACACTGTCGTCATAGCTACCCACAGGTTTTGTAAATGAACACTGCTTTCTCCATACTTCCTTTCTGTATCTTCAGCAGGAACAACCAGCAACATACATCCACCTAAGAGAAAGCATTACAATATAATCTATGTTTACGCACCACGAATGTGATTGTAGAATTATAACAGATGCGTACATGATTGCATGGTAGGAGAGATCACTTCAACAATCTGATATGCAGTTTTGATTTGTGCCGAGCTCCACCTTTTGCTTTCAGCATTTTCCCAGCCTTTGAAATCTTATCACGTTTGACTCTTTCACGAAGTTTTCAAGGAACGTAACATTACAAGCTGTTTGGCAAATGCTACACAATTGACGGCCACAAACCCTGTAATTCTGTATGCTATGCGATATTTTCAAATTTGACGTAGGGCGGAAATACTCAACTACCTGAATTTGTTTCTGAGGACAGCCGGGGCTGTCAGTTCTGTTGCCTTGTTCTATAATGATATATTCACCACTATTGCACTGTTCTATGATGATATATTTACCACTTTTGATTTCATTTGCTCTGATGAGGAGAAATCCTTGCCATGCCTCAGATGCCAAATCAGCAACAGCATCGCATTCAGAACGTGAGCCGTCGGGAAACTTACTCAACGAATCTTTATAAGACACAGACCTGTAAGTAAATCAGAGTGTCTTCATAAATATTACTGTATTATTTTGACATTGCAGAAATGGCCAGTCATATGTGTATGTAAAAAGAATACACCCTATTTGGACAGACCAATGTGGGATTTGGGTCTGTATAGGTCGCTGATACCATAATTATGAAATGAGCAGAAATTGGTATGCAATGGTTATGCTCGTTACCTCAGCTGATTGTTGTACAGCGACAGCTTGGAGAATTTGCCATATGATCAAGACTCATTTACAGGCCGTTGTGATATTTCTGGAATATTGCCGTCTGAAGCAGACGGCTAACGTATTTCATTTCATTTGATAAACACAATCAATAAATGTGATAGATAATGAACACAAAGATTAACAGCTGTGAAAAGGGTACAGATGCATCACTATGTGTTGTCGCTAGGAACCAACAATGCTGTTGCAGGTTTGTGTGTGAATACTGTCATTTCCATTTTGAGGAGGAAATTCTCCAATGTGACACTTATTCAGTGACCTACGAAAAACCTGTATTCATCTGTGTGTAGTTCACATAAACTTAGTTTTGAAAGCAGGATATTCTGAAAATTCGATACATGAGAAACGGAATCAATGTAAACACGGTTATCATTAGATTTTGCTGTATCGTATGATAATGTACTGTCTGACCACCTGTAAATTCGGAAGGAACACAACATGGAATGACCTGCGCAAAGAAGTGAATCAAGTGATTCCAATAGTCAGGATTAAACGATGCTTCTCTCACCTTGGCAGAAAGTGGGCAGACCAAAAACATACGACGATGTTGAAGGTATCATCAGGAAGGCACTGCCTATAGAAGCTGGTGGGACACATGGAGACGAAGACCTTTTGGTTTCCAGACTCTCTCCCATTTCCTTTGACACACAGAGACATGGGTCATGGCAGCCCTTACATGATCCATAATGATCTTTTAAAGACTTCACTAATACAGCAGTCAACAGTCAACAGGAGAGTCTGAACATTCACGATCACAGCTTTCATTTCCATTGTTATTAAAATAATTACTCTCTACATTAAATAATGCAATCCTCAAGTATATCAATAAACACACGAAGCAAATTGTACCTATTACAAACACATAACCTTACAGATGTTGTATATGTGAATACATGTTTTGAGTATTTATATAATATTTCGCTCTGGTCCATTTGACAATATCGGTCAGAATACTTATTGGTTCTGGATTATCCATTATGAGGATTTCAAATTTCTTTCGGATCGTGCAAATGTTCTATTTTTCAATACACCGATGCTCCTTGCACTTTTGCCAAAAACCTTCTTCCGATGTAGTACAGAAGACAAGAGTTGTCATACAGATGACTCATGATGAATTGTGTAGGTTTCTTATGTCTTTCCTATCGTATAGATTTCATATTTTAAGGTATGAATGGTCTGTACTTTAGCACAATGTCACATGTATTTGTAAAACATAGAATCAACAGGTTTGGGAGAGGAGAGACATACATAAACCCCATTTTGATGAATTTACTAGAATTATATATATAATATATAAAAAACAGTATAAGATGTCTGGAGTCACCGCCAATCAAAATGTGTATTTTATCTTTAAATCCATATTTGTAATAAACACTTTTGGTTGTATTTCCGACTTGTAAGTACCTTATTGATGGTGTAATTGTGTGGAATAAAGTCACCTACTGCTGACATTCTTAACCAAGGCATTGTAGTCATTATTGGTACCATCTTCGTAGATTATGTGAACAGTGAGGTCTTCGCCATGAAGCTTCCTAAGGGCGCCTGCAATGACAGATATACAAAGAAACAATATGGAACGTAATATTTAATCGTGTGTAGAACGTGTTTCCTTCTTTTATCAATTTTAGACATTCTTAATAACTTTTTGTCAAATTAAAAATTGGTTGCAACTGATCAAAAGTAGGTCACAGGTTCCTCCATTAAGATACACGTTTTCATGACTATCATGCATTCTGTAAATGTCGTTACATTCACAGTATACGGCGTGTACACAACATTGACCCATCAGAAGACAGCGTGTATGTTCTATATTATGAACAACAGTTTGTCAGATTTGACTGAATGCATTTCACGGGAATGCATTCCCGTTCTTCAAATACTCAATAACACCCGGAAATTGGTCAATACATGATGTTTATCTCCTAATTAAACTAAAGTTCCTACTAAATAAAACTGTAATGAAATATATACTCAGTCGACTGATTGTCAACAGGGTGCCTGTCAGTTGGGAGATAACCCATATAACCAAAGTCTAATTAATTAATGTACTCCAAAGAACCATATATACGATTACTTAATTAATCCCTAAACACGCATTCAGACAGGATTTCATTCACTGTGTTAAATGGAGGACATAAGTGTTGTTTCTGGAGCGAAACCCGAAAACCGTTCAATATCTTTCATCAAAACTTGAGAGATATATCAAACCACGGTTCCTGTTGCTATTTGCTATGTTTTGTAATTTTTTTATTCTAAACGATTTCCCTGAAACCGTTTTGGACTAATTCTGAACAGAGAGGGTGGTGGCTGTCAAACCTTAAAGACCTCAAGTCTTCACATTCGAGGCTGCTGCATGTAACAACCTGGGACTGAGACTCTGCGTTTTGCTATTTAGCAATTTTAAGAAACAAATGCTTGCTTCCCTGGCAAAGTTTGACTCTGTTTGTACTGGTGTTTTTTTCTAAAAAGTGAAGGGTGCGTTTCCGTTGATAAGAAGGGACTACATTAAAAATTTCAGAATAGATCATCTCGAGAATTCAAGCTGTAAATAACAGGCGTGTGGGTAACCCATTGAATGATGATTGTTTCCTCATAGGCACAAAATATGAAAAACGTTTCAGGTGTACCAAGTTGCCCGGAAATAGTTCTAAGCTGCCTAATGCCATAGTCACTAACGTGTCAATAGATGCATTTACCTAGCAGATATTCCACAATATCCTGGGATGAAGATCCGTCGTGACACCCATAGTCACCAACTGTAAATGTCTCGTTCCTCGAAATAACTGAAGTACCTTTAATGATAGAACACATTGTCATAGTACATTTAGTGGTATGTTATATTATTAAGGACATTCACGAAACATGCTAAATGTGTCCTGTCTTGGTGCTTCGTTAATGATCTTCATTTTGTCAAGTGGCATTTAAAGAAGTAGCCAGTCAACATTTAAATGACCGCTTACTTCAGGATCAACCCTTTCCCACAAGAAACACAAAGACGAGTTTCTTCACAGGATGAGGGGAAGAGGTGGGAGGGGGTGTCTCCTCTCGCCGAAGATCATATTTCGATTCCCAACATGGGCACAATGTATGAAGCCCATTTCTGGCGTCGCCCCCGTGATGTTGCTGGAATATAGCTAAAAGAGGTGTAAAGCAATATCACTCACTCATCTTTACAGGATGTCATATGAGCACCAAAATCATTATATAAAATCATCCAAGAAAACTACATGCTCTGAGGATCCAAATCCCACCACTGTTTTGTGTAAAGACATTTTCTTACCAATCACTTCAATGATTATGGACTAATGTTCAAAGCAAGTCACCTGATATCTTCACAAATTCTTTCATCCGACCACTCCTAAAGACAATTACAGAAGATCCGAATAATCCAAACTCATCTTCCTCATATGACGAATCACCATAGAATGAAACGCAAGTGCTGATGATGCCCAACATAAGTTTGAATGGCACATTAGCGTGTACATTGAATTTTTGGCTTGGATGACTGGTAGTAAAATACAACTTCATGACGGAAAGACGTCTATACTGATAGGGTGTAAGCGTCAAAATAAAGAGTCTTGATGTCTGTTTGGTTGGGCTGTAACGATACATCAATTTATACAGTTGTTGGGTCTCTAATAGCAATTACTTCGATGGAGGGAACGGAAAACTATCAATGCGTCGTATGTGTGACTATTGATAGTTTAGCAAATGACTCCTGTTGAAATATATTCATCGCAAAATAAAGGATGTTTGGGTGCAGACGTGCAGCTTCATTGAGTTTATTTGTTAACTGTTTACTTGATCTGTTCCAAGTTTCATGTCATTTATTAAAGGAGACTGAAACTTTTTCAGCTTGAGTTTATGTCATATAAACCGTGCCCTCATTTGGGAAATAATTTTAAACGAGACAGTTCAAGGAGAGAAGTACAATTGCCAAACAATTGCAACTGAGATGCATCAGTCTGAGTACTGTTGCAATAGACTATCGCTATCGCAATAGTATGTTGCAAATGCTGTCGCTATTGGAATAGTTGTTTACCCCTCAATAGTCATCCCTACTATTTAGACTCACACCTCATCATGAACAAGCAGGTAGTCTCTGCAGGACAAGCTTGAGATGCCTGCGATGCATGTGCATGAAGCGATAAATCCTTGGTTCACTCCCTTGTCCTTAGACGGGTTTCCAATAGCCTCCTCCTTGGAATCAAGAAAACCTTACAACAAAGACTCCAGAAAGTACAGAACACTACAGCACATTTGCTGTCAAGAGTGTCCAAATTCTCGACCATTACACCAGCTCTACAGTCAGTGCACTGGCTTCCTCTAGAAGCCAGACTGAAATTCAAAGTTCTGTGCCTGACGTCCAAGTACTACTATGAACTGGCTCCAGCATATCTATCCTACTTGCACAATCACCACCAGTCCCTACGTTCACTACGCTCACATAACCCCCACCTTCTCTCAGTTAATCAGTACAACTTCACAGGCTGTGGCGATACGTCATTCTGTGTATATGCTCCAAGACTGGAACAGTCTGCCTCGAAACATAAAATTCTCTCCTTCATTTGACTCTTTCACATCACGACTATAAACCTTTTTTCTGTGAAAAATATGACCTTTGAACTATGTGCTGCTTTGGGGACACGTGAGTATATGGAGTATAGCCGGATATAAAACTATGTCATCATCATCATCATCATCATCATCATCATCATCTTTATAAGAAGACATAGGTTGTGCTGCATGGTGGTAAAATATGCATAGTCCCGTCATATTGCTGTAACTTGACGACGTTAAACAACAAAGTCAGTATTATGATACAGAAACCTACACAGAATACAACAGAATATTTTAATGCGTAATAACGTGTCCAAAATAATCACTCTATGTTCCTGTCAATTTCTTTTACAATAATGAAGATTATGTTTACGTCTATATTTACAAAATGTCGTTTGAGATAATATCAAAATCTAAGGGGCTGCTCGACGAGATTGTAACTTCACAATAAATGTGGGTACACTGCACTACTTGAAAATGTAATCTGTCCAAGATGCCGGCCAATACAATAACAATATTTGAAAATTCATTTTAACTTCGGAATGTATCGGAAATTTGCCAATCTTGAGGTTGAGTTTTATAATGTTATTGTCATATGCAAGAAAAGCATCGACACTGCAGATTTCGGGACGGGTCATGGGATTGCATCTTGGCAGACAACGTAGGACTTGATCATCACGATTAGTCTTCTCGATCTTGGACCATCTTTCACTTCACTGAAACTATATGCTTCCTCACAAGCGTACCAGTAATCACGTGGTTACTGTTCACGTTGACACCCCTGAAGCATGTATGCATGTAAGTAATCGCGCATTTCCCACGTCTTACCATGTGACCATTGACTTTCAAATCAATTCACAAAACTGTATTGCACAAACTGCAACTGTGAAATCATACCCCCCCCCCCCCCCCCCCCCCAACGTAATTGTTTCCTTTCATAGCACGTGGGCATGACAGTCTTTACATGAAATGCTCTGTGACCACTTGCGGCACATGTGCATATTACAGCTTTTTAGGGTGTGATTGACTGTTTCAACCATCACTTAAGTCATTGCACTAAGACTAATTGTTCACGCTTCATTGTACACTTTGAACATGGGCTATGTAAAATATGATATGGTAGTGATAATGACAGATGTAATTTGTACTAATACCTATAATCTGACGCACTGTGTCGTAAAAGTAATGGGATTGAGCCCTGACGATGGTGCCGACGGATCTGGAATACTGGTCTTCGAAGACGCCCGTACATCTGGTGTCCATTGTGCTGTAACATTCAATGTTGAACGCATTATATCTTGTATTCACTGAATGTTTCTGAAACAAAAAGCAAAGGCCGGTGTCTTCTAATGTAAAGTTAAAGGCACAATTTCACACATTTTCGACAACATGTTACTTTATACTTGTATAGGGGAGCGAGAGGCGTTGTTATGCAGCGTTGCATTATTTCATTCGAATTGTTTTAAATTTAGTATTGTAAACTAAATACGTAAATAATGTCTTCAATCGAAGCTTTGGACCACGGTGACTTTTCACTTCTGCGTTAATACGTACGGTTTCAGACATACAGTGTCTCCAATATTCTACAGAGGCTAGTCCTTGGCACCCATGTTGTACTCCATTGTACTCTATTTTCTCTTTATACTTCACCTGTGCACGTGCGTCCCTTCTTGGAAGAAATAGGTTGCCTTACAGAGAACAAAATATGGCTTTTATACTTGAGCAAAGGTTGCATTTTGTCATCATAGTCTTCGCAGCTTTGACATCCGCTTAGAAGTTTCCATTTGAGTTGAGATGGATTGGCCCAATATCCCACTATTTTCTGGTAAGTGATAAAGTGATAGTGTTCAGATGATCAACTTCCAAGCACCAAGTATAGTAATCAGTGGTAAGTAGATATTCTCTTTCAGTGCCAGTGAACCAATCTTCCGTGAGTCAGTCAGTTCAGGCGTCCTACAATTTCAATGTCCAGTGTTTGGCCATACTGTCCGTGATGCGTTTTGGCACTTGAAGGAGCAATGGCGGGTGTGTGTGTGTGTGTGTGTGTGTGTGTGTGTGTGTGTGTGTGTGTGTGTGTGTGTGTGTTATCCTCTACATCGATGATATTGTCACTCATTATGTGAAATGTGAGGAGCACCTGAAGAGGCTTCCGTTGACGTTATCACAATTCTTGGGCTGACTGGTTACTGCCGTAAAGTTTATCAGTTAGTGTCACTTCTATCAGCCTCAGGTACTCTTAGCCCCGCCCCATCACAGGACAAGTTATAACCTATACTGAACGTTGTATCAGAATGATATGCGAAATGGCACTTGAAAATCAAGCACAAGAAAATGAAAGTTGTTAACTTCAGGAATACATCGAGGCAGAGATCGACGTTCCATTTCTCGTGTGATGATAAACACTTAGACTATGCAAATGTTTCAAAAATACCTAGGTCTATGGATTGAACATCATCTGAATATGAAGTACACTCTTTATCTCTTCTTATATCAAATTATGTATTACAAGTGTGGAGACATGGCATACAACGTATTTTAGCAAACTGTACGAAGCGATGGTTCAACCGAGTTTACCATACGGAGCACCGATCTGGGGACTGTATGGCCACACTGACATAAACACCATCCAGAATAAAGTGTGTAAGCTCTTATTTGGTGTTCAGCGTTCAGAGTCCAACTGTACAGCGAGAAGTCAAATGGGCTGGTATTCATGTCTAACCAAACGGATACTGGAATGCTTTCGTTACTTCCTAAAGCACAACAAAATCTAATATGACAGACTGCTTCATGACGTTTTAATCTACACTAAACCATGCAAAATCCCTTTTCACACGGTTCTGTGTTGAAGATGTGTAAATCCCTGAACATACATGATGTCATATTATGACAAGCCATCCTATGGCAATTTACGTCTTCAATATTTAAAGAACTCAAGAAAATCGACGAATCCAACTGGTGTGCAGATCTGTGGAAAGAAAAAAAACATCCGCCAAATAGAATAGCGCCCTATATCCAGTCACCAAATGGTTGCTCATGGCGCTGACATATATGCATATTTACAACAGGAGTTCATTTAGAGGTCATAGTGCGTATTGAACAAGAAAGTTTTAAAGTTATACAGGAATCTGGCAATTGAGGGGGATTCTCTGAGAGACACAAACTGATTATTCCAGATGTTGGCTGTAAAAATGGAAAAACATCGGTGTCCATATGTCTTCAGACGATTAGCAGCGACTGATTGGCTAATCTGAGAGTCCTGGTTGAAACGTACTCTCTGACAAGACTAACGAGATGTGATGAGGCTACATTGTTAAGACATCTGTAAGTCATGCTAAGTATCTCATATTCTATCCTAGCTGGGTTTGGTCATCAGTGCAGACGCATGGAGATTGGGGAGATGTGGCTGTGCGTTGTGGATCTGCAGATCAATCTGGCAGCTGCAATTTGGACTTCTTGCAACCTGGAGAGCTGGTCTTTCTTCATGTATTTCCAAGCAAACTGATACAGTATATAGGCGGCGTATGCTGAAGATATTCCTTATGTGATTATAACATTTGTTACATAAGTTACTGACGTGTGGTGTCTATCAAGACACCCAGGTTTTGACTGCAGAGATTGACAGGTGAACAAGCCATGAGAATATCTGTTTTGTTATCGTTCAGTTTGACTTTACTTGAGGTTATCCATGTCTTCACATTGTCCTACACACTTCAACTTCTGCAACTTGTGATTTTGCTTCATTAAAATTAAGCTTTCTTAACAGTTGAGTATCATCAGCATAACAATGATGTAAGATGTTGTGCTGAGTAATACGTTCCTCAAGACTGCTGGTGTAGCGGGTGAATATGATTGGTCCCAACATGGAACCTTTTGGGACACCACATGAAACATTGCATGTCTGAGATCTAATAGTTTGGATTGTTCTGATAGATATGAGTAAAGCCGTCTTAGAACATAGGCGCCTAATCCGAAAAGGTGTCGTAAATAATCAAGAGGCTGTATGTGATGTATCGTGTCGAACGTTGCCGATAAATCAAGAAGGACGAATACACAGGCCTGCTCCAAGCAGAGTATCCATTACATAAAGTGAAGTTGTCTCAGTGCAGTGACTGCTCCAATATGCTGACCGTAATTCATTATATAAACTGGTCTTTTGTTTTTTTAAATGAGCAGTACGACGCGTCTTGACAGCCTTTCCCAGCACTTCAGACACAAAGGCTAGCTTTGAGACGGCTCTGTAGTTGGCCAAATGATTAGTGTCAATGCTTGGTTTCTTGGTTTCAGTAGCGTCCTTCAGGAACGTGTCCAGGGACCAAGCTGAGGTTTACGGTCTGTGTAATGACTGAAAGGAGAATATCCACAAGCTCTAGCATGAATCTGGTAGGGATGGGATCCATCACACAGAAGGCTGGTTTTAGTTTCCTTACCTCTTCCTCACTGGATACATCAAATTTGTCAAAGATGTATGTCTGAGGTTGCAATGTTGTCTGGTCGAGACTCGGACAGTTCACACCTGTCAATATCTAGACAGATATTTGCTATCTTCTCTACTGACTAATTGCTGAAAATCTGTGATGACATATTTTATAGTATGTTGGAGACAAGAAGACTTCTCCTTTCAAAGTAGAGAGGACATGAAATCATACATGGGTTTAACTGAGGTCATGTTCCTGATTTTGAGCAATGCAATATTCAGATTTGGATTTCCATGTGGTCATAATTGTAGTACAACTGTCTGTCACTTTCTAACTTTTGATTGCCACCATTTTCTTTCCATTGACCTACGATGGGCTTTTGCTTCGGCAACATCCTGAGAGAAACATTAGACACTGGACCTTACTGGAATGTTGTTGACTATGCTTGTTGCGTATTTATCAAGAAGATTGGACAGGGTCTTATCATAGGCTGCACACAATGAGTCCAGACCTCAGTAAAGGTCCCATTGATCAGATGGGAATCTTGAAGGTGCTTAAAATCACATTTGTCAATGCACTTGATATTTCTATCTGCCTGGAAACAGGGAGGGAGAGAGATACAACATGATGATCGGACATGTGTGTCTTGGACAGAAAGACTGGACACAAAATCAGAGCGAGTAGACCGTGTGAGAACCTAGTCTAATCTTATTAATTTAATTTTAAGTATGTGTAGGTCCATTTTCTATATATTCGGTCTGGCTTGCCTCGGGTCCTTAAAAGCATACTTTTCACATTTGTCTATCTCGTGAAACTTTTCCAGTAATCTATTATCAAGTACATATACAAAAGTACCAAGGACGCTCCAAAGCCTGCCATGATGGTGTCAGGGAAGCCACTGTAGAGATTAAGATGACGGTTAGGTAAATCATGTGAACCGTCAGTTTAGGACTGGATTGTAGGTGTCAGGAGTCAGGAGAGGACGACACAGGCTCATTCCTATTTAGGTCAATTGGGAATTGTTTTGAGGTGAGTTTCTGGTTGAATGACATTGCCACATGATGATTGCTTCACACTGGAGCAGAAGTGTCAACCACCACGGAGACTTCCAACAAGAGCATCTGAAGGATGTTTCAGATTACCTTCATGTGAAGACAGCGAATTCTGAGCCACGGGGAGCTGTGTAGACATTTTTGGGCCTGAAATATTCCTGTTTAGAATCAGGATGACAAAAGCACAGGAAAACAAGACGTTTCGGGAGTCTGGTTATAATGTCTTCAGGGATATGATGTTAAGCATTCCTTCAAATGCAGATTGTCCTTAGTATAGAACCAGTAAATGCTTACTTTCATGGGTGCTTCAAAAAGGTTTAAGAATGAAGGTTTTGGTTGGGTTTTTAACCATGTGTTGTTTACTAAAAGTAATCAGGCAGATCACGGCTACAGTATGGTGCCTGGTATATTTCATGGGTGGGTGATACATTTGTTACTGGGAACACGGGTTTAAATCTATTCCATATCATTCTGCATCTCAGGGAGCTCCAGAGAGATTCCACCAGACTCTCAAGAATATGGGAATTATTGAATAGGACCAGGAAAAAGACATTCACTTCTTGTTCGTTGCTGTGAGGCAGTCACTTCACGAATCCTTAAATGTCAGTGTCCCGTCTATAGCCATACTGCCGTGATGCTTTATGTGACTTGAAGGAGCAATGGCTTGATGGTTGGTCAGAAATTAATTGGCTCTGGCTGGACTATGTTTCACACTTTTTGACTAGGCTTTCAAAAGCTAGTAAAATTGATAAAGATAATTTGAAAGTTGTCACAATTTAAGCCGCAAAGGAAGGTCTTCCACTTGCACTAGGCTGTAGTGTTTTCGAGTCTGAATCAACCATGGTGTTGGTGTGTTTCTGCACTCTTGGTTTTCGCGCTATCATTTCACTCAAACCCAATGAATATTTCATCAGTTGCGTCAGTGCAAGTTCTAACATGTTTTTACTAGTGTCCATTAAGCACACAAAAAGTGTAAATTTACCTTAGAGTATATATGACCTCACCACGTTTTAGTCTATACATGACTTTAAGGTGTTTCATTACTTTTTGTTTGTAGTATATATTGTCCTTAAATGCTCCCTACAATTACCAAACTATTATTAATGTTTATAGGAGACATTGCAACAAACTCACTAACCAAGATTCGGAAACAAACTTCTATCGAAATTCGTAGGTCCCGATACCATTATACTCGGGAATTTCAACGTCCACCCCCCCATTGTGGGCCACATAACCCTGTACCCATATCAACCTGCCTCGCGGACTGGCTAGACAAACCAACCCACTCGTTCGTATGCGGAGGCAGATTGTTCAAGCTTCTGTGGAGACACACCCTAGTAGAGACGGGAAGACACAGGAGTTGCAAGTTGTGAACATTGAACTGAAGAGCCAATTATCTCATTTAGAATCAAGCAAACAAATGTCTTCAAAAGTACAATGTTTTTATTACTATTGATTAATTATTTATTGCGGTAAGAAAGGTCCTGCAACGGAAAATGCTTTGAACGCAAGATGGAAGAGCAAGGATATTATTTGTAAACAATTGAGTCATCTCGTTTGGGAAAGAAGATAGCCAAATGTTTCAGCTAAATGTGTGAGGGCTGTTGACGACACCCAGTAAGGCGATCCGTAAAATGCACACCTAAATATTTGTAAATTTACTTTTACATATACATTGTATTTCAGATTTCATAATGACTTTTACACAAATGTTAAAAGAACAATTATGCAACGCTGTGAAACGCTTTAAACAGGAAGATACAAAATATCTCTAGAGGAAAAAGATATTGTAGACTTTGTGATATGTATACCACAGACTATTATCTACTTCTTATATGTCCATTTTATTCAACAATAATTTTATTCTATGTGTTACATTAGACACCCAAACACCCATACATTTATGGCTCTACAGAGTTGAAATAATTCTCTAATTATACGAAACGTATCATCATTTATATTTAATGCCTTAAGCTACAGAAATACTGTCATGTCTTAAGTGTCATGCAATATTCACGGTGATAACTGATAAACGGCAACTGTACGCTCATGTTTAATCAAGATGCAAGTGGATACATTCGTCTACTTGACTCATCACAGAGGTTTGAAATCTTTGATAATGGAGTGAGTGAGTGAGTTAATATTTAACGTCACGTCGGCTATATCTCAGCCATATCGTGACGAGAACATTTAATACTAAAATGAAATATATGCCTATTATAAAACCTGTCAGCGAAGGACAGTAAAACAACTAGGATATCATAAAGTAGAATATAAAACTAGTAACTATACCTAAAACAATTTATCTATACAGGACAATACAATGTAAAAATGGGATGGTAGAAGGTAGATCAACTGAAGGTAGATCACCATACTAGGGACCATGGGGACTTACAGTACTTTTGCTACCTGCATGGACCCTAGCTGGATTTACATCATGCCCTCAGCCGTCAGGAATTTGTGAAATCTAGCCATACAATAAGAAAACACTTATTCTACGATTAAAAACCTGGAAATTTAGAATTTACTTTGAACGTTTGTGGACTTACGTACCCTCTCAGGAGGACAATAATTTTATAATACTTCAACCCCCTTTGAGGGTACAGCCACTAACAATTCTAGTTACAAATCTAAACAACCAATAATTAAAATACATCTATTTACAGAACATGTTATTCAAAATTCAACCAAAAAATCAATTTCTTTTAAAACAAACAATGCTTAAATGAGAATTTACGTTTGTGAAAAGATCCTTGACAGTTTTGACATTGAAATATTTATCCCTTGTGATGGAGAATTCGACACAGTCAAGCAGAATATGCTTGACCGTGACTCTCTTATCACAAGGAATACAAAATGGAGGATCCTCACCTTTCAAAAGATATGAATGAGTATATCTAGTATGGCCAATTCGACATCGTCTTAAAATAACCTCTTCAAATCTGGACTGACAGCCCAAGTAGGTGTAACCAATATACGGTTTTATTTCATGTAATTTATTTATACCTGCTTGGGTGTCCCACTTCTTCTGCTTCAGGTCACGGATGTAAGTTCTAATGCTAGCTTTGCAATCAATGTATGGAATAAGAAGTGGTGTCACAGATTTGTTGAGTGCTGCCTTAGCAGCAAGATCAGCCATTGCGCTACCGGAAATGCCTACGTGGCTGGGTAACCAACAGAATACGATGTCGTATTGGCCAGTAGCAAGATTATCAAACAATTCAATAATTTCAATTAAAAGTGGATGTTTACAAGAACTATTTTTAAACGCCTGAAGGCAAGAAAGGGAGTCTGAATAGGTTATATATTGTTTACGTTTAGGGTATCTTTGAATATATTTGAGAGCTGTTAATATGGCGTTTACTTCTGCTGTAAAACAAGAGCCGTTATCTGGAATTCTAGAAGATATTGTTCTGGATCCAGTGACAGTGGCACAAGCTACCGCACAACCGTCCTTGGATCCATCTGTAAATAAGGGTTTGTAATTGCTATATTTATGTTTTAATTGATGATATTCTTGTTTATATGTTGTAAGTCATTTGTTTCTGATTTTTAAATGATGTTAATGTTAGGTCAACTTGTGGCCTAACCAATTGCCAAGGAGGAGAAGAAAGAAGACGGGAAGGCGATATAATTTCCAGCTCTATACCGGCCGAAGAAAGAAATGGTTTAATTCTGTGCCCTAGAGGTGGAACAAGAGAAGACTTTTTGTTATACAAATCCTCATAAAGCGGATTGAACGCACAGTTATAGGCAGGGTTAGATTCATTAGAATATAATTTAGTAATGTATTGTAAAGACAATTTTATACGACGTTGAGTAAGAGATGGTTCATCGGCCTCAACGTAGAGACTGTCAATAGGTGAAGTTCTAAACGACCCAAGACGAATTCTTAAGCCTTGATGGTGCAAGTTTAAGGTTGCTTTTGCAGGCTCCACCATATACGATGGAGCCATAATCGAGTTTTGAGCGCACGAGTGATCGATATAGGTGTAAGAGGGTTGCTTTATCCCCTCCCCACTTTAAGTTGGAAACAACTTTCAACAAGTCAAGAGCCTTCTGGCATTTAGTTTTAAGGGACTTAATATGAGGTAGAAATGTTAAGTGGGCTTGGCCTCCTTTACAACTTTGATGGGAGTGCCATCTAGATATAGTTCAGGTTCCTTATGTGGCTTATATTTTCTGCAAAAATGTATACAATTAGTTTTGGATTTAGAAAATTTAAAGCCGTTTTCAAGACACCATTTATTCATTTTGTTTAAACAAAGCTGCAGTTGCCGTTCAATAGTATGGATATTTTTCCCATGACAAGAAATATTAGAATCATCCACAAATAAGGATCCTTCAATTGAATCGTTTAAAACGTTTGATAAACTATTTATTGTTATGCTAAAAAGTGTGACAGACAAAATACTGCCTTGTGGAACACCCTGGTCCTGATTGTAATGACCAGACAGGGTAGACCCACTCGGACTTGAACCTGTCTGTCATTTAAAACGTTGGCTATAAATTGAGGTAAACGACCTCGCAAGCCAAAGTCATGTAAGTCTCTTAAAATACCATATTTCAAGGTTGTGTCATATGCTTCTTCTAAATCAAAAAAGATAGACACAGCATGTTGTTTATTAAATAGTGCACTTTTAACAAATAATTCTAAACGCACTAAGTGATCGACAGTACTTCTGTTTTTGCGGAGACCACACTGCATATCAGTTATAAGGTTATTTGTTTCCAAGTACCAAACTAGTCAATTATTTATCATGCGTTCCATGGTCTTGCGAACACAGCGATAATTGGAAGGATCCGTATGATCACGTCCAGGTTTAGGTATTGGTACTACTATAGCGTCATGCCACGAAGAAGGAAATTTACCTGAAGTCCAAATATCATCAAACATACATAAGAGCGTCTCTAAACAGGACTCTGGTAAGTGCTTCAGGAGTTGATAATGTATGTTATCAGCTAATGTAGCAGTGTCATGATCTTGATCAAGAGCAGTATGGAGTTCATGAATAGAAAATGTTTCATTATAATCTTCCCCATTATCAGAATTGAAATTAATAGTTTTCTTTTCTTGTTGTTTTTGATACTGCTGAAATGTAGGTACATAATTAGAAGAGGAAGAGTGCTTAGCGAGGGTTTCACCCAGTTTATTTGCAATATCTGATTTATCAGTAAGTAATTGATCTCCATGTTTAAGATGATGGACAGTAGATTTAGTACCTTTACCTTTAATTTTCTGGATCATGTTCCATACCTTGGACATGGGTGTCCGAGAATTTATTTTAGATACAGATTGGCGTTTGTTCTGTTTAAAAGTACGCCGTGCTTTTGCATTTAAAATTTTAAATTTATTCAAATTATGCACCATTGGATGGCGACGGAAATAATGTTCTGCTCTTTTCCTTGCCTTCCTAGCTTGTTTGCAGTCATCGTTGAACCATGGTTTTCTTATGAGTGGAACTGCAGAGGAATGTGATATACACTCATCAGCTATGGAATTCAATTCATCAGAAAAGCATTGAATAGCATCAGGAACGTCAATAAAACGTTCAGGTTTACGTTTTTCAGCACACAGTGTTTCATATAAAGTCCAGTTAGCCTTTTTGAAATTCCGCCTTGATGATGAAGGAACATCAGATGGAGTTACAGATTTTAGTATAGTAGGAAAATGGTCACTTCCACAGAGGTCATCGTGGACTGACCAGTCAAATTCATTTAGTAGTTCTGAATTTGTGAGTGACAAGTCGAGAGCAGAATAGGTCCCTGTACCAGGGTGTAAATATGTGTTAGAACCGTCATTGTATAAGCATAAATCGTTATCTGAACAGAACTCTTCTAACAGTTTACCTTTAGTATTCGTAGTTGTACCACCCCAGAGTGGGTTATGGAAATTCATATCTCCCATAATAATACACGGTTTGGGGAGTTGACCGTATAGGGTTTGAAGGTCAGTTTTCTGAAGAGCTGCAGACGGTGAGGCATACAAAGAACATAATGTAAAAATGAGGCGGACGTCAACTGCTTGAAGATTAGTAGTGAGTGTAATTGGGCTATGGATAACATTCTGTTTGACGAGGATTGAAGATCCTAAGCATTGAAATGACGTAACTCTGACGATCTGTCTGCTTTAAATAAGTCTCCTGCAGACAGACTGCTGAAGGTGTACAATCCTGGACCAGTAACTGTAACTCATTATGATTATGCCTTAGTCCTCTGCAATTCCACTGTACGATGTTGTGGGAGTAAACTGTCTTTTCGGGGGATTTATCGGGGACCTACTCCGCACTTTTTAGGTGGGCGACAAGCTGTGTGCCCTAGAATGGACATTTTCGGACACGTCCATTTCCTCAAGTGATCCATATTTGTTGTAAATTTTAATCTTATTTTCAGACCCTTTTGGGGCTCTGCCCATATGTTTTTGGGAAAAATCAGTCTTAGGTTTACTTTTGCCTTTAGTAATTGGTTATACGTTACAAAATAACTGACACCGTGTGCTAGACTGAGATGATGCATTATCACGATCTGACTCTGTTTGACTTTGAGACGTGTCAGGAAGTGGTTCAGCAGTTTGTGTAGATATTGCAGGTGCAAAGGGCTGAGATGTCTCGAGCTGAGATGTCGTCAGATGCACATACGGATGATTTAAAACGGACAGTTATCACGAGAAATGTGCGTGACAGCTCAAGGTGCTATTTGGCCAGTATGGTGTATGTGACCCGCGCACGGGCCAGTGGTTAGGAAAAGCGACAGTATTCCCTGGAATAGGGCTGGTGATATATTGTTACATGTACACATCGTTGGCTCACCTCGTTTCAGCTGCAATCAGTGCATGACAAATATAAAGGCTGTGGTTACTAAAGACATTTAGTGAATATGTGATTTTTGACCCAATATTTAAGATTTGCGACTTCATAGATATCTGTATTGCCATCCATTGTAACCTTGTTCGCTGTTAATTCAATATAATATTGAATATGTTACATTGTCAGTGTTTTGTTTTGCTATCTTTTCTCGCGACAAATTGCTAATCGTAGCAATATTTATATTTTTGTGTAGGTGAGTGTTGTTTGTGTCAAGATGTAACGGTATGGTGTACAATACAATGGGCGTGAAAAGCAATAACATTGGTTATAGGTATTTTAACGAAGTACACAAATAATATGCTGCACATCAGGTGTAAAACATCATTCAGCCATGATATGCCACGAGATCATAGAGTGTAACGCTTGGCGTTTCATCTTTTTCTTGCGATATTTTAACACTTCCACAGGATACGACCACTGACTACACTAAACAAACTTACCGATCTGTATTTTGCAGTCACGTCTGATTCACGAGACCACGCCTAGAATCATCCTGGTGAAGAATGGATTTTCTTGCCACGGACATCCGAGAGTAGACGTATGCAAACTGAGGATCTGTCTGTGTCATTGAATTTCTACGGTTGAAGGCCATCTCTATTTAGAGCCTCTGTTCATAAAGACAGCACAGTCGTTGTATTTGTGTGGCACTTTGGAAGTTCGAATTGAAGTTGCAGCAAAGACGTTACATCCCTGCATGCAGAGTTGCACATACCCATGCGAGTTGCACATGCCCATGCGAGTTGCACATGCCCATGCGATTTGCACATACCCATGCGAATTGCATCTGTACCCATTCATTTCAAGTATATTACACTCTTATCCGGGTCATATGCCGATAACATTTGAATTTCTAGTTTTGACTGTAAATAACGGTGAGTCACAAGTGTATCATGACCAACAACTATATTTTGGTGATTTAAACCTGGCCATGGATTTCCAATGAACCCATAGGAAAGGATAGATAAACATGCATAAGTTTATATGAGTACCGCTTCGGGATACAAAGGAAGGAAGATTATTACCCTTAATGTAAATGGTTAGATTGGTCAATATCCCAGGCATACATAACCATGTTGGCGGACTTGCTTGGGTGTACGAACCGTACACTCCGTCAAATCTGTCTCGTGACACACTACATGCATATACGAGTGACCTTGACGTTAGATGAAATGTGGCTGCAAAACGGCTGATCTCTTATAAATTGTACTAGAGTTGGCATATGCAGTTATGGGAAAAACAGAGTAATGCAATTGATGCTATAAGTTTTAAAGTGTTTGAGTCAATAAGTATATCCAAAAAGTGAAATATTTATGCATCTTACTTGTCGGTTAGCAAAGCCTGAAATTCTGTTATTTGTATCATTAACTACGCGATCCGATTCTTGAACAATGTGCAAGATACATAAATGTTGCCAAAACGAAAAGTATCGCCAATTAGTGTTATAATAATTCATATAAAAATATTTTAGATCACATTTTTGTTATATTACTTTCATTCATTCTTGTCAAATGGACTGTACGGATGACTGAGTACATATATTCTGCCACTGTTGACAGACATTCAGCAAAGATGATAACTATGGCCCTATGTAAAGTAGCTGTCATGCATAGGTCTTTGTTCACATGTCCTTCGGAATCTCCGCAAATACATGACATCTGTGGATAGAAGCAGAAACAAAACTGTTCACATCCACAAGTCTCGGAGTCCATTGTTAAAATCAAAATACGCAATCCCGACTGATCATAATGTATGGTTTCCGAGCATCTCAATGAGCTCTAAAGAGATTCCATCACTCTCAAAATATGAGAAGGGCTGAGAATGATCAGGACAAAGACATTCACTACTTCTTCTTCTTTGCTGTGAGGCAGACAGTTCAGGAGTCCTTACTTAAATGTCAATGTTCAGTCTATGACCATACTGTTGGTGATGCTTTATGGCACTTGAAGGAATAATGGCGTAATGGTAGGTCTGAAATTAATTGTTACTGGTCCCACTGTATTTCATCATCACAGTCATCATGTGCTAGGTCCCATGGTAATATACTCATAAAAAGTATGAAAACTGTACTTTCAATGTACAGTTTTCGAAATTTGGGTATATATGCGATTGAACTAATGTTGATACAGTAATAATGGATGTTTTGATACATCACCACATGGATTTCATTGGAAGCAAAGCTGTTCGTTCAATTATTCCCCTTGTTAGGTGACTGGAATATGACATGAACAATTTAGGTTTACAATTTTCTGTCAGTAGTGTGTGATTTGACCCTGAAAACCCGGACCAGGCACAGATGCAAGAAAATTATCTGAAAAATGGTCTATATTGATTTATCGACCTGCCTGACAAACGTCAAGATTCATAATGACACCCCATGCACGTGCAGGTGCAGGAGGCTGAAACGTTGTGCACGTGCTTTTCATGCATTGTGTTTACGTGTGCTGATAAAGTGAAATGATGCTGCATACACAAGATGAATGTCGATGTAACGTTCCTCAATGGGTTTTCTTTCTACCAGACTTCGTAGTTCAAGTTCCCCTAAGAGTATAAATTATATCATATTGACCCGAAGTCGGCGAGATTAAGTTGGGCCAACACCAGACCATCAAAGAAACACAAAAGATGTCATGTCAATGTAAACAGAAGCATTATGAAAGATATGATAATGTACCTCTTCCGTGTGTGGTCGATGTTCTTAATGCAGGCAATGTATCTTGTGATAGATAAGAAGTATGACTTACTATTGACTGCTTTGATAACAATGCTGCCAAGAAGCTACACATTTCTGAAGGTTTAGTTGTTACCTGACCATACAGAGTTGTCCCGTGCCTGTGAAACACCACCACTGGATAAATCCAATCAATCCCGAAGCCTTAAAAAAGGATATTCCATATATTCCTTAAATTCATAAATATCACTAAATCTTTGAAGGGCATGTGGAAGTGGAATGCATAAGAAAAGCACGATTCATAGACGTCAATTTCATTATTGTGAATCACACGACGTTTTGAAGTTTCAACCAAAAAGGATGTATCTACCATTTTGTAGATTTTGACAACTGTACATCAGGGAAAAGCTACGATCTATCAACACAAAACACACAAGAAGCATAAAGCCTCCGTGATCTAGCTCGACCAGAAGTCTGCCATATCCTAAAGAACAAGTACTACACTATAAAATGGGAAGCCACCAAAGTCCCGCCTAACACCACCAACAATAACTGGGGGCAAAATAAGCCCCAGGAAGCCACGGACATACGGAGACAACAAACAGCAGTCAACCGTGATCACAGAATTTACCTACCATGTGGACTCACTTACTTACATTCATGCCATCTCATCATGTGTTCATTAACTAGGCTTATCACCACCGCATCAACCAACTAGCCTCTTGTTTGTATTGCATATTGTCCTCCCTTAGGTCATGTACATACTGTATCACTGGCCTCCCCGTGTTATTCTATACAGTACCAATCACCATGTTGTCTTTTCTGTATCACTGGCCTACCCGTGTTATTCTATACACTACCAATCACCATGTTGTCTTTTCTGTATCACTGGCCTACCCCTGTTATTCTGTACACTACCATTTACCACGTAGTTTTCTGTGTATCGTTGGCCTTCTCGTGTTTGAATAAGATCCCAACACGTCTACATATTACCATAGTGTTTTAGTGTTTCACCTGCCTCGTGTTTGCATTACATTTTCATTCCTCAACACTGTTAAACTTCTCATACGTGATTTCTTATGTTTTCTTTGTAATGACTCATGTATGTATGGATGTATATATACACACGCACGCACATACATACATGTAGGCATATATCCCCTATATACTCCCTACCGTTACAAAACACTTTGCAGCACACTCACTAACCACGATTTAGATACACTCTCAAAATTCATAGGCCCCGCTACCATCATACTCGGAGATTTCAACGCCCACCATCCTTTACCGATATCAACGGACCCCGTCTCGCTGACTGGCTAGACAAACAACTTTAATCCATAAACGACAACCCACACCCTTTACCCCTCCACTCACCTATAGCCATAGATATTACACTCACAACATCAAAATTCACTCAAGCGTGTATCTGGGAGGAACACACAATGACACCTGGGATAGCAACCGTTGCCCCATGAAAATAACTATCAAATCTCACAATACTATCTCGGACCCTTATTCGCTTGAAACCCCAACCCAGGATATCATGTTATCCACAACTTTACTTAAGTTCATGATTAGTGACATATTTCCAGAGAAATGGCCTGAAATCTCGATCTATACAATATATATGTACATGTACAGAGGTGGTAATCACCGTTACCTTATTAAGTAGTTTAACGTCATATCCTTGAGTAAGAAAATACACAGTTGTCCTTAGTTTTTTATAGTTCTTTCAATGAAAAACGTCTTCGTTATAATGGCTACATGAAAGCTTGGATGTTTCTGATGTATGCCGACAATATCTCTCCGCGGTTAGATAGCTAAAGTCGAGCTTGAGGCGACAGTAGATTTGACAAAATCTAGTTCCAAAATTCAAATCAAAGTAGTTATGAGTTTCTGATGGGTTTATCATGGTTTTAAATCGATTCAGGGAAATAGCATTAACAACTCTATCAGGCAATGAATTCCACGACATAATCGCGGTTGGCAACAATACCTGGTAATATCTTTGTTTTCTACAGTTAGCAGTTTAAAGGAAGTACTGTCGCTAAGACTATAGTTGCTTTGTTCAAATACTCTCCCTGGTACAAGATCGTTCATATAATCTGGAGTCAGAAATCTTTTTCAAAACGCAGCGAATGGAAAATTATACCGCCAAACTACACCACAATAACCAAGAAAATGAGTTCAAAAAGGAAGCTAAATTCTTAAGAGTGACTTTCGACCACCACATTACATAGACACCCCTCATTTATAATATGGTCAACCCACGCCAGAAAGATTTAACCCTAATGCGAGCCATCAGGGGCTATAACTGGGGTGCCGAAAAACGTGCACTTATTAACACATATAAAACTCTTATCCTGTCATGGCAGGACTACGCTGCCCAGGTCCTCTACAACCTCTCCCCCTACAACCTACAAAAAGTCAAAACCATTTCCATACAAGAGGTGTGGTACCGCTCATAATACATTACTTTTTCTCTAAGGCATAACTTCAGTCACAATCAAACCACACTCACACTGCCGCGACCCAACACAACCAAACATTTAAACTCATAACCCACAAATATAACCTCACCACAAAATACGCCGTAAAAAATTCAAACTTAATCCATCTATAGCTTCATGCCTCACCCACCTCGACAGTCTGCTTCATGCACAACAGCTAAACAACATACAACACACACCTTTCATTACATGTTACATTCACGACAAACCCCCACACACTACAGGCACCATCTTACAGACACTACCTAAAAATACCCCCAAAGATACCAAAATAAGCATCGCAAATACCTACCTAAACACAAACTACCCACACCCACACCCGCATTTACACAGGCGCATCAATCAACCAAGACAAAATTATCCCCCACCCCTTGTCCAGTACTTGTCCATTCATCACATCAACCATACCACTGTAAACACTGTAGAATTATCAGCCATTCTCACTACACTGCACTTAATTCCTTCTCTCACAATCACATTTTCTTATTCTATCCGACTCACTCAGCTCCATCAATCAAGTCCACGACGTGCACTCAAAGTGTCGTCAAGACCTCACAATATTATACCGACTCACTTAAGCGGTTAAGCAAAAACATGACTTTGATATGGATTGCAGACAAAGCAGACAAACCTGCCACCTCCCACACATCACCTAACATCAACTTTCGCACATCCAAAACAGATGTCAGACAAATCATACAAACACACCAAATACAAGCTTCAGCAAAACATCAACGCAGACAAATCAATGTGCGTTACCTGTAGTATACAAGGCACATAAAGAACCTGAGCATACAAACATTTAAAATCTAAATTTATCAAACCTGTGTACACACATAAGGATTTAAACTCAGGGATTAATGACATGTATGCAACATGCATACACGTGCCACGTTCTCTAACGTCAGTGATTTCGTCGTTGAGACGCGCAATATGTTGTTGCACGTGCATTCCAGGCAAGAGAAACAGAGCAAATGGATGCCACACAATACTGTCACTTGTCCTTGCGATCGTTAATAAAATTAAGCGACTATTGAAATGTATAGAATGCCAAGGCTAATGTCTGCACAACATTGGGGTGGTCTGTGGGGGAATGTCTCAACGACAAGTGGCTGCACATTTCCACTACCAAGGGAACACCATTTCTGCACTGTTGAGATGCCACCAGAAGACAAATGACGTCATTGATCTGCCACGTTCTGGACGTCCACGTGTAACAACGCCATGGCAGGACAGATGGGTGACCCATCTTCGCCATAGTTTTCAGACTGCAGTGATGACTGTCCGGACCATCCCAGGACTTTGCCGATTTCACCCCAAGACAGTTCGACGTTTGCGTCATCAAGGGATTAGACCACCATGTCCCGCCATGCGACCTATCCTGACACGATGTCATCAACAAGCTCGCCGAATGTGGTGCCCAAATCATGTCCGCAGACCCTTGTCTTGGTGGAGAAATGCTGTTTTTAGAGATGAGCCCAGGTTTAACATTTCCCATTGTGATGGACGTCAACGCACCTATAGACGCGTGGGAGAACGTTATGCACAGGGCTGTATCTTGGAGAGGAATGGATTTGGTGGTGGTGGTTCCGTGATGATTTGGGGGTGCAATAACAGCACTCCAAAGAACTCCTTTGGTGATTGTTCAGGGCAACTTAACTGGTGAGGGCTACAGTTATCAGATTTCGACCTGTGGGAATTTCTTTCATGTGATGTCATGGCCATGGGTTAACATTCCAGCAAGAAATGCCCGTCTTCATATGGCAAGGGTTGCTATGGATTTCCCGCTTGTGAACTCGTGAAGTGATTGACTTTTCAGTTGAAATTTTCCAGACTGGTTATGGTCTCATGATCCCTCAATCAAAGTTTATAGGTACCTTTGACGTTGGGATCGTATGTACCAACTGGGATAATATTTTGACAATGTACAGTTTCTTTATGTGCCTAGTAGAACATCGCCATAAAGGAAAATTCCTATATTCTCAAACATCAATAACATTGCCACAGCCGTATGATGACTAATCACAGGCACCACAAACCTAAAGGTCACACCTGATAAACAAAGATGGCTTATAGACGCTGCAACACACCAGAGGACATAAACTCTGTCACAACAAATCATCACAATATCCACTTTCTTCTCAACCCCCATAACCCTCCCAATATTGTCCACGCTCTAACTACCTTCTTAGTCAACTCAAACCTGCTGTAAAAATTTAGAACATCCCAAACAAATTCCTAAACTCCCATCCACTCTCAGCCTGTATATTTAGACCAGGGATCGTATATTCACATTCCACAACGCCTACTGCCTTCTACGACGTCTGCACTCACTTCTCTCACCTGTGGCGCAGGACATTAACTTGATACGGTCCGCCAGGAATCCGTTTGTTTTGCTGTTTGACATGCCTGATTTCTTCAGTGATTATGAGCAAATGGTGCCGTCATTGTGAAGAGACTCCCTATCTATCCGTCAATAAAGTACACAACCCGGCCCTACCTCTTCCACAAAGCTCTAGGCCATTCACCCACACTGCACTCGCAACAATAGACAACCTACACTAATGCTTAGTCTCTGAATGGGGCGAGTTGGGCTGGTTGTCGCCAGTCACTATTCAACGGATAGAAGTCGCGCATTTGTTGAAGAGGCTTTGCTCCATCGATCCGGACCCGTCTGTGCTGTCAGCAACAGGTCGAAAGGTTATAAAAAATCATGATATAGCACTGTTTTCTCTCAGTTTGTTGCATTCTCTTAGTTTGAATATCGCCGATGTTAGAATTATATGGTGTTTACAGTTTGATGTAGCTCAGAGCTCATTCCAAATAAGAACACAACACATCCAGAACATCGGAACGGCCGCTCGGCGACACACGTGCCAGATTTACTCCATTTGACAAATTCTTGATAAAAACTACATTCAGCAAATCAGCACTCGTATAAAGATATGTATATTACACAACATACATTTTCTTTACAAAATCACCATGTTAAATAGAACTAGCCTGCCACATAAAGCTAAGATAACAACTCATACATCAGAAAAAGTCTGAAACTGTGTCCTAGCAACCAATGCTAAAGTTCTTACTAGGAAGTGCATAGTATTTATAACATGATGAAAACTGAAACAAACTTTGTCTCACCACAACACAACAAAGTCATAACAGCATTGTCGAGGTTCTGCAGCCGAGGTTGCAAAACACTGTTGCTCAATACATACTAACAATTATAATACATTCAAACACATGACAGGATATCATAAAGGCTTCTCAGCTTGGCAAAATCACAACAAACCAGTATTATAAAGGCACTGCAGCCTAGCTATATACGGTAGTATATATGAGCAAATCAGCTCCACATAACAAACTTGGTTTATTACACGTACAGACATTAACCTGATACAAAATTCATCAACAGCACTTAATTCCAGACGGCAAACGATACTCACAAGTACAACACTGTGCTTAATTCACGACCATCACGGTCAAATACAACGCCCAACTGCAACACCAGAACAGAATATGAGACATTATGCATGTGAAATATAGATATATAGTATCTACATATAAACACAAATTGTAAGGACACATTAGTTAAATGATGTGAACACTGCCGTGTCTGGAGCGAGACAACCTACTTTTCCCTCTTTATTTATACTTTAACGGCGCCACCTATCGAACAGAATTACCTCCTTTGGTAGATTCGTATACCACCAAGTAGAAAATAATTTCTATCTAATTCATTTCATTCAATCGAAAGAAACAATATTGTTATTCATATGCATATTACATAGCTAAGTGACCAGAAAGTAAATGGGCTACCTGTTCCAGAGTATTTGAACCAACAGAACGTCACAGTTGCCACAGGTCGAAGACATTCAATACGTGACTAGTATTACCAAAATCAATGGCAGCAAACACGACAATATAGCAATTAGAAACGAATCAAGTAGAGGTTCCTAGAGTTTGGAGACTCCACCGTGGATTACTATGAAGTGATCATCAGACAATGTTCGTATAATAACAACACTCATAACGTCATATATATCATTTTGACGTTAAAAATAGAATGGAATTACATGCCAATTATTTGCAAACATCCTGCACTAAATATTCTACCTTGCCCCAAGAAAATACTGGATTCTGATTGGTTGTTCAGGAAAATCAAATATATTATTGTCAGAACAACTTCCGTTTGACCACAATGATGGCGGATCATAACAACAACTCCATGGATTTTAGCGCGGACTTTGGCATTTTCACATAAGCAATTCGATTATTCCGGATTGAAATTGGATTGAAAATTCCTCCACAATTATCCGGAAATTTCACTAGATCATATTACCCTCTATTATAAAAATATTCCATTACATTACACGGCCCCTTACATAAACAATGTCTAACATATACATCAGAATGCCTTGCAAAATTCACCCCAATCTATACAAAATTGTGCAGCAAAACGTTAGTAAACATTTACCTACATGGAAAATGGTATATTTGTTTCCGTTTAGAATGGGAAATTCGCAGTTAGACGTTCTGGAGAAGCACAAAATTTATATGCTACTCATACTCCATCATATCCCGTTGTGCACAATAATAATGTGAAAAACTGAACCATCAGAGTTCTGCTTTGTCATCTTCCTCCGCAAGGAAGTCACTGTTACGTTCTTACTCTTTGAATAAAGCTTGGCCTTAATCCATCCCCAAACAATGAAAACAAAGTTTCAAGGAATCCGAAGATCGTCGCATGTGCACACATTTTGGCAAAGCAGTACTGACACTCTTTCGTCGCATGCCGAGGTGGAAAGCAATGGACGATCGTAAAAATCAACAGTTTTTGATGAGTTACAGATCGTAGGTAAAGGATCTATTCGTCAATTCTATAAGGTTCTGATTCGACAGCCAGTCAAGTATTTTCCACTTGCACATCCAATTTCAAACTTTCGCAAAATGTAAACACTGGTTCGTCCGCCATTTCCAGCTGTTGCGTTACTTTACGTCCAAGAAAATACGTAGGGCCGACGATTCCATTTTTGTGTGACCAGGGGGCCGTATCACGGCAAACAAAACAATAGACAAACAATAGAGAGCAACGTACTCTCTCTCTTCGCCTCGGTTTGAAAAAAAATTTCATGTCAAAATAAAATATCGCCACCATCAAGGTATACACCCATTCCCATGTTGAACGATTACTCAAGGGAAATATTTTTAATTCAACATTTCAAACGCAACTCGTGGTATGTCAGACCGTTCTTCGCCTCCATTCCCGCTTCCAGCTTCCAGTTGAACGGAGTGGAGGAAGAGAAGACTGTTATTCCATATCGAATATTTACAGTTACCTCCCCTGCTTCATTCGCCCATTACTCCAGAAGTGTTTTTTATGTAGAATAGAGGTTACGAAAATTCTAACAGTAGCGACGACAAATAAGACAAATAAACTCCAACTGGTTCATGACAAAATTTGGCAATATGGTATTTCTTTTTAATTTCTGTTTATTCTTGTTTCGTCATCGGAAGCTGGCAGGGGTAATGGGGGCGAAGAACGATTTGAATACCATGAGTGGCGCTAAAGATGTCGAAAAAAACATATTTCACGTGAGTAATTATTAAAACATCGGGTAGGAAATCTGAGAGCACAACCAAGTGAGGATATAAGGGTCCTTTGATGGTGGCGATGTCTTATTTTGACATGAAAAATATTTTTCAATCCGAAGCGAGGGAAGCACGTTGCCAAGCTTTGCCCGCTTTGCTCGCATAAAAGAGTGAGTGAGTTTAGTTTTACGCCGCACTCAGCAATATTCCAGCAAAATGGCGGCGGTCTGTAAACTATCGAGTCTGGACCAGACAATCCAGTGATCAACAACATGGACATCGATCTGCGCAATTGGGAACTGATGACATGTGACCACCGGATCCCGTTAGTCACCTCTTACTCGCATATAAGAAGACTTGTCATATTCTCTATGCTGCAAAACCGCATTTGCGCTACAGTTTGCCTGTGGTTGCGACTAAAACAAGCTCTTAAGTATTTCATTACTGCATTGAATAAACAGTAGTTTGTTTTCGTTAGACAGAATATGGGTTTTTTTTATGTTGAAATGTTAAACAAATACGAACGGCACCAACCACTCCCTTCACAGACGAATTTAACTCGCCTTTCGTCCCGTGCCGGATCACACAGTGTCTTTCGCAGAGTGAGGAAGTTCGGTTTTAAATGGCACATGGTAGAATGGAGATAAGCCTACTGTGTTTGAAAATCAGAGATATAAATATAAACTTATTACTTACAACATTGAAAAAGAGACCCTTACTCCAATCAACACACCCGTCATCCTTTGATAATTGGGCTGTTCCATTACTTCACAGGGCAAAAAAAGTGCCTACAATATTTTTGTTGGCAGATTGTGATGTTGGCAGATTGGGACTGTAGGCACTAAGGGACGTAACCTACAAACCGGGCATCTAAATATTCCAATAAAGCTCACGCTAGGCGTTCGGTTGCAATTGAAATCTCCTAATCAAACGGCCATGTACAAGGATTTAGGTGACTTGAATTCACTGTCTCGAAACCTTGTGACCTTGTATAATAACGAAATTGAACCATAAGTCATTTTTAGTTTGATTCCACCAACTTCTAGATGCCTTTGAAACAACCTGAATTTGAAGACAAGTGTCTTAACTTGCACCACCTCACGCATGTGTATCCTTTTTTCAAACACTGCACATGGTCTGTTAGTTTCTTCAAACCTGTTGTGGCTTTTATGGTGTTAATGGTGTTCACTATAACCTGTAAACATGTTATCACAGAATTGTATATTTGTGTGTGTGTGCGTGCGTATATTTGTACGTACAGTTGCATGTTTTATACTCTCCATCACAGCGAAAGTAAACTTCAGAAGAGGGATAATACCAGGAAGCATTTGTATACTGAACAACAAAAGAAATGCAGAAATGAAATCTAATGTTTATGTCTTCTATTTGAAACTTTGCCAACAAACCAGTTACGTCGTTACATTAATCAACAGGAAATAATTCAACAGGAAAAGACAAACACTTGCTAGGGATGTTTGTTTACAGCGTCGACATGCGCAGTTGGCACCCAGAAAGGAGAAACTGAAACTCTGAACTACCGCTATACATTACTTGTCCCTTTCTGACAGGCACCCGTGGCGAGCCACCTCCTCGTGGTGGGTGCTGGGTAACGCTAAGTGCTCGCCAACCCCCCGTGTGGATCCGGGGGCATATTTGGTCCACCAACCCGTTTGCCGTGGGTTGCGGCCCTGTGTCGATGGAGGACGGGAGTCTGGGGGTTGAGGGCACTGGGGGCCTGTGACCGCGTTCCCTTTGCTCAGCACACCCCTTCGACCCTTACTTCACCTAGACGGGAGGTTGAATGGGCCCGGTTCAACCAATCGGCTGGTCATGCCAAGCCCTGTGCATATAAATTTATGTATCATTGCACAAGTATGATTTGGAATTAATTTTGATTGCGTTTAGTCTTGGCTTTATTGTCTAAAACATGTTTGCTGTTGAATTATGTTGTTTTGAACTTTGCCTAGAGTCTTATGCCCAGAAAGCGGTGGCTCATGGGCCAATCTGGTGGAGTAATTATTTATAATTCTTCTACTGGAGTATATCATCCGGGTATCCTTGGTGCTGTAAGCTGGAGGCCCGCTTGCTTTAGCATCGTCCTTGTGATACTCAGTGGTGGGTGGGGAGCTCGGATGATGAAATCTACATAACTAAACATGGCTTACGAAACCCCCACTAAGAAGAGCAAACGTCCTCTCGAAAATGATCCCGTTGACGACCTCAGACCGTCCAAACAAATTGATTACTGGCCACGTTTTCTTGTCATTGAGACCAAAGATAACACGCCTTTGAAGCTGAACCCATTTGCTGTGTCTAAAGGTATCCAAGGCATTGCTAGCGAAGTAAAGAACATTCGACGATTACGTTCTGGTGCACTGTTGATTGAGTGTGCCAGAAAGCAACAGTCAACCAACCTTTTGAATATCGACACTTTTGTTGGTAGTCCGGTTACTGTCACGACCCACAAAACACTCAACACCAGTAAGGGAATAGTGCGAGATCGTGATCGATTGCTAGCAGACATGTCTGACCTAGATATAGTTTCCGAGATGAGAGATCAGGGTGTACTATATGTCAAACGCTTCTCAACCCGTAAAAACAACACAACCATAAAACCCAACACATATCTGTTTTCCTTCTCATCGCCTACTGCTCCAAAGTCACTTAAGGCAGGGTACTGTAATCTCAATGTTGATACATACATTCCAAATCCGTTGAGGTGCTTCAGGTGCCAAAAATTCGGTCATGGTGTAAATACGTGCACATTGTCTGGTGTGTGTGCTCATTGTAGTGAAAAAACACACACAACAGAAGATTGTGACAGCCATGTTAAAAAGTGCACAAACTGCGCAGGGGATCACCCATCTTTCTCTAAAGAATGTCCTGTGTGGAAACAACAAATGGCCATTAACAGAATAAAGTTTACACAAAACATCAGTTTTGCAGATGCAAAGAAAATGGTCCAGAGCTCAGTACAAACGGAAAGCTATGCTTCCGTTGCCAGACCAAACCCAGACGCAACATCCACAATTATGAAATTATCTGCAAGCTGTCAGACAAACTTGACTTGGATGAACACGGATTCCCCTCAACCTTTGTCACATGCCATATCTACTCAAACTGCAGAATCACTTCCTGGTACATCTCAGATTCAATCAGCAACATCCCCTGATCATAACATATCTTCTCAGTCATCAACAAGGTCTCAATCCAGTAAAACAAAAACTAAGAATCCTGATTCTTTGAAAAAGCTAAGTGGCAGAGCCCCAAAAGGTTCAGAGAATAACATGCAAATTTACAACAAATATGGATCACTCGAGGACATGGACGTGTCTGAAAACGTCCGCTCTAGGGCACACAGCCTGTCGCCCACCAAAAACGTGCGGGGCAGATCCCCAATAAATCCCCCCAAAAGATAGGTTATCAGAATAATATTATTCAGTGGAATTGCAGAGGACTAAGGACTAATTTTAATGAATTGCAGCTTTTAATCCAGGATTTTACACCGTCAGCAATGTGTCTACAGGAAACATATTTAAAACACACTGATACTCTCGACCTCCGTCATTTCAATGCGTACCATTATTTTTCACCTCCAGGTGATAGGGCAAGTGGAGGATCATCAATCTTGGTACGGCAAAATGTTATACATAGTTCAATCGCGCTTAAAACAAATCTCCAAGCTGTAGCTGTGCGACTTACATTACAAGTTGCATTTACACTTTGTTCATTGTATATTCCACCTTCATCCACTGTCCATTTAACTGATCTACAAGCTCTTTACAATGAACTTCCTAAACCCTGTATAATCATAGGCGATTTCAATGGCCATAACCCACTCTGGGGTGGTACTACTACGAACACCAAAGGTAAATTACTTGAGGATTTTCTTTCAAATAATGATCTCTGTATTTACAATGACGGATCACATACATCCTGGCACAGGGACATATTCAGCTCTTGATTTATCAGTTACTGACTCTAATCTCTTAAATGAATTTGAATGGTCGGTTCACGATGACTTGTGTGGGAGCGACCATTTCCCTACAATACTAAAACCTGTGAGCCCCTCTGATGTACCTCCATCATCACGATGGAATTTTAAAAAGGCCAACTGGGCTCTATATGAATCTCTCTGTACTGGCAAACTTAATCCCGAACGTTTTATTACTGCTCCTGATGCTATTAAATGTTTTTCAGATGTACTTATTGACATTGCTGATGAGTGTATCCCAAAGTCTTCTGCAGTTCCACATATTCGAAAACCATGGTTCAACAATGAATGCAAGCAGGCTAGAAAGGCAAGCAAAAAAGCAGAACATTATTTCCGTCGCCAACCCTATGGTGCATAATTTAAATAGATTTAAAATTTTAAATGCCAAAGCACGGCGTACCTTTAAACTGAATAAACGCCAATCTTGGCAAAATTATGTATCTAAAATAAATTCTCGGACACCAATGTCCAAGGTATGGAACATGGTCCAGAAAATTAAAGGTAAAGGTACTAAATCTACTGTCCATCATCTTAAACATGGAGATCAATTGCTTACTGATAAATCAGATATTGCTAATAAACTAGGTGAAACCCTTGCTAAACACTCTTCCTTTTCAAATTATGTACCAAAATTCCAGCAATATCAAAAACAAGAAGAAAAGAAAACTATTAATTTCAATTCTGATAATGGGGAAGATTATAATGAAACGTTTTCTATTCATGAACTCCATACTGCTCTTGATCAAGCTCATGACACTGCTACTGGAGCTGATAACATACATTATCAACTCCTGAAGCACTTACCGGAATCCTGCCTAGAAACTCTTCTCAATATTTTTGATGATATTTGGACATCGGGTAACTTTCCTCCGTCATGGCGTGACGCCATAGTAGTACCAATACCTAAACCTGGACGTGATCATACGGATCCGTCCAATTATCGACCTATTTCACTAACTAGCTGTGTTTGCAAGACCATGGAACGCATGATAAATAATCGACTTGTTTGGTACTTGGAAACAAATAATCTTATCACAGATATACAGTGTGGTTTCCGTAAAAACAGAAGTACTGTCGATCACTTAGTGCGACTGGAATCATTTGTGAAAAACGCACTAATTAATAAACAACATGCTGTGTCTATCTTTTTTGATCTTGAAAAAGCATTTGACACAACCTGGAAACATGGTATTTTGAGGGATTTACATGGCTTTGGCTTGCGAGGTCGTTTGCCGCAATTTATTGCCAACTTTTTAAATGACAGACAATTCCAGGTCCGTGTGGGTTCTACCCTGTCTGATCATTACAATCAAGATCAGGGTGTTCCACAAGGCAGCATTTTATCTCTCACTCTTTTTAGCATCAAGATCAACAATTTATCAAAAGTTTTAAACGATTCAATTGATGGATCATTATTTGTGGATGATTTTAATATTTCTTGTCGTGGTAAAAATATGCATACCATTGAATGGCAATTGCAGTTGTGTTTAAACAAAATAGATAAATGGTGTCTTGAAAACGGCTTTAAATTTTCCAAATCGAAAACTAACTGCATACATTTTTGTCGTAAATACAAACCCCATAAAGACCCTGAACTGTCTCTAGATGGGACGCCCATTAAAGTTGTGAAGCAGGCCAAATTCTTGGGTCTAATCTTTGATTCACATTTAACTTTTTTACCACATATTAAATCTCTTAAAACTAAATGCCTGAAAGCACTTGACTTGTTGAAAGTGGTTTCAAATTCAAAATGGGGAGGGGATCAAGCTACCCTTCTCCATCTATGTCGATCACTCGTTCGTTCTAAACTTGATTATGGCTCCATCGTCTATGGTGGAGCCTGCAAAAGCAATCTTAAACTTCTTGATCCTGTCCATCACCAAGGTCTAAGACTTTGTCTTGGGTCCTACAGAACTTCACCTATTGACAGTCTTTACGTTGAGGCCGATGAACCATCTCTTGCACAACGCCGTATTAAATTATCTTTACAATATACCACAAAACTATACTCCAACGAATCTAACCCTGCATATAACTGTGTCTTCAATCCTCTTTATGAGGATTTGTATAGCAAAAAGTCTTCTCTTGTTCCACCTCTTGGGCTCAGAATAAAGCCGTTTATTGCTGCTGCTGGTATTGAGCTGGACAATATAGCTCCTTTCCGTCTTCTTTCCTCTCCCCCTTGGCAGTTGGTTAGACCACATGTTGACCTAACATTAACTACATTTAAAAAATCAGAAACGAATGAATTACAGTATAAACAAGAATATAATCAATTGAAACATACATATAACAATTACAAATCCTTATTTACAGATGAGTCCAAGGACGGTGGTGCAGTTGCTTGCGCTACTGTCATTGGATCCAGAACAATATCTTCTAGATTACCAGATAATAGTTCTATTTTTACATCAGAAGCTAATGCCATATTAACAGCTCTCAAATATATTCAAAGACACCCGAAACGTAAACAGTATATAATATATTCCGACTCTCTTTCTTGCCTTCAGGCTATTAAAAATATTTCTTGTAAACATCCACTTTTAATTGAAATTATTGAACTGTATAATACTCTTACTACTGGCCAATGCGACATCGTCTTTTGTTGGTTACCGAGTCACGTAGGTATTTCTGGGAATGTGATGGCTGATCTTGCTGCCAAGGCAGCACTCAACAAATCTGTGACGCCACTTCTTCTTCCATATTCAGATTACAAAGCAAGCATTAGAACGTATATCCGTGATCTGATGCAGAAGAGGTGGGACACTCAAGTAGGTATCAATGAATTGCATGAAATAAAACCGTATGTTGGCTACACCTACTTCGGTTGTCAGTCCAGATTTGAGGAGGCCATCATGCGACGATGTCGTATTGGCCACACAAGATATACACATAAATATTTGCTTAAAGGTGAGGATCCTCCGTTTTGTATCCCTTGTGATGGAAGAATCACAGTCAAGCATATCCTGCTTGACTGTGTTGAATATTCCATCACAAGGGATCAGTATTTTCATTCACGAACTCTGAAGGATCTTTTTAATAACACAAGCTCTCATTTAATCATTGCATTTTTAAAAGAATTAGATTTATTGACAGAATTGTAAATAGATAAATATTTTATTATTGGATGTTTAAATTGGTAACTGTGCTTGTTAGTGGCTGTATCCTCGAGGGGGGTTGAAGTATTGTAAAACTATTGTCCCCCTGAGAGGGTACGTAAGTCCACAAACATTCAAAGTAAATTCAAACTTTCACATTTTTTAATCGTAGCATAAGTGTCGTTTTATTTGCATGGCTAGATTTCCCAAATTGCTGATGGCTGAGGGGATGATGTAAATCCAGCTAGGGTCCATGCAGGTAGCAAAGGTACTGTAAGTCCCCATGGTCCCTAGTATGGTGATCTACTTTCAGTTGTTAGCAATCTATAACCCATTTTTATCTTGTATTGTCCTCTATAGATAAATTGTTTTAGGTATAGTTACTAGTTTTATATTCTCATCTGTGATATTCTAGTTGTTGTACTGTCCTTCGTTGACAGGTTTTATAATAGATATATATACTTCATTTCAGTATTAAATGTTCTCGTCACGATATGGCTGAGATATTGCCGATGTGACGTTAAATATTAACTCACTCACCCCTTTCTGACAATTTGCGGTTCTGAAATATTGTCGAAGTGGTGAATATTGGTACTTTAATTTCTGCTTGTGTATTTAAAATCTAATTTATTTTAGATGTACACGGTCTCCAACAGCAGAGCTTGATATTACGAAGTAAACTACGCTGAATAAGTGTTCTACAAAATAGAGAGTGTCCGACAGTTAAATGTCTGAGTTGTATTCTCTGTACCTCACGTGTAGTCTCCACAAGGGAGGTGGTAACTAAATATTCTGTCTATCTTCAAAATATTTTGTAATGACATGTTCCAGTATAACAGACAGAGTGTAGCACAGCTAGTGTGTAGCGCATGTAGATGACTTCTTGTACAGTTAACAAAGAAAGTCGTTTCAAATGTTCAGTTATGTATGATGTACGTCCCAGGTGACCACTCTGTCTACATTCTTCTCCTCTACTTCTTCATGATGACGATATATGCGATGATGTTATCCCACCCAGAAGTGTACATGTCCTGTTGCTTGATGTATTCAACCAGCAGGTCATAGAATGAGTTGATCAGGTCACGTCTGGACTCGGACGATCTACTGGACAGAGCCTGCCTGAACATGTATTCCGTCCAGGACCGAACTGCAGAGACGAACTTCGGAATGGAACTCGTCAGATTTTCTGTGTTCCCTGGAACAAAAGCACTCACTTATGAGACAAAAAGAGGACATCACATACAAAAGCGCCCGATTCAGCTATAGTCGCATTTAATTACCAGAACATCGAGCAACTAAAGTATTAGTAAATGTATAAAGAGATCTTTAGGATCTGTTCAGGCACCGAGGGGAGCTTTTCATTGAGAACAGGGTGCCGATGACATGTAGCGCTCTTATGTGATATAGGAACTTATACTCATGGGTTCGAATCCGGTTTCCCATGAAATAGTTTCTCGGGTTGTCAATCCTTCCATACCTTTAAGACTCAGACACGCTGTGAAATACGAATCCACTTATTCAAGATCACACGAGCTGATACGGGGGTCACTGGTATGATGTGTTCTCCTTTCCGTGAACATGTATCATCGCATATATCAACACATACTTATGGTGAATTCGATATTGTGGAGGCATATGTAACATATGGTAACAATGGAGGCATATGTAACATATGCTTGTATGAAAATGTATTTATTTATGCTGTATAATTTTAGTACATGAACTACATTATGTACAGTGACACTTTACATGTCCTTCTTAGGACACTATGGTTTGTTTGCTTAAAACTATTTAATTTATAAATAACTTATAAAAAATAGTTTAATAGTGTTTTATTTTTTACAAGAAAAATAAGAATAAACAATTATATAATGGCAAGTAAAATACTGAAGGTTAGTGGTAGTGTTCTAAAGTTGGTTGTTTTATGCGTATGTCAATTGTATTGACGTTTGGATATGTTTGTCAAGTATTTCATTCATCTGAGTGAGTTAAGATTTTAAATCACATGGCAATGTTTCAACCATGCAGTGACTAAAAGAAGGTATAGAATTATAATGATTAACTATTAAATCGTAAACACTTGTAAACAATGGTGTTTAACTATAGAGGACGATACAATGTTAAAAGGGACTATAGATCGCCAACAACACAAGGTAGATCACCATACTGGGGACCGTGGGTACTACAGTACTTGTCCTACCTCCATGGATTCATTTATCTGAAACGTTCATGCTATGTTTATGTTTCAGAAAAGTGCTGTATCAAGATTATGGTCTCATTCTGGATCACTGTTTATCACGTGACCCTAATTCAAAGACTCCAATTGTCTAATTTCAAATTCCCATAATTCCCATAATTCCCATGCACCGATCTAGGTACACCTGTAATAAAACTTCAGTATAGCACAGCATAGTAACAAGGGAACACGGTCCACTGATCGGTAAACAACATCAAACAGGTCAGTTAATTACTTTAACACGAAACAATGTTCCAGTGTATTTGTAACTTTATTAAATCACTTGTATTTTAAATATCACTTGGTTATTTGATACATACGGTAATGCTTTGAACTAGCTAAAATTGGTAAATTGTGCACACCTTTCGGATAGCCGTGGAAGGTTGCCAAATAGTTACCTGTTGCATGTCATGTTAATTGTGAATTTTATTGTCCGACGCAGTACATATTGTTTAATTTTAACATTATTTAGCGTGTTATTTGGCAATGTGTAATTTGGCAATGACATATCTTTTGGTTGCACAACCAACATCATGCATATAATTTCATGTGATTATAATTCCCCTTGAGAATTCATGATGTCGTTTAATTTACATGTGTAAATGTTAGACTACAAAAATTAATTGTGATAAACTAATTGTGATACCTATGCAAAACATTATGAAATGTGTAAATGTTTCTAAGAATGTTATGTGTGTTTCAGAGCTGATGTATAACTAAGGAATTATCTGATTCCTTATAAAACTTGGCAATTTGACCATTTTATACGAACTGACTGCCCCTGTGGTTAAACGTATGTTTAGGCAAGAAAGATCGAAAATCGATACAGAATTCAGGTGCTTGTTTTAACACTACATTGAATTCTTGGAAAATGGCTCCCGACATATACGAAATCGTTAGTGGGATCCAAAATGACACAGGGCGCAGAGGGTGATCAATGTCTGAAACGATGTCGATCAATTCCCGATTAAAATCGTAGTAATTCTTGGATTCCTATCGACGACCGGTGGAAACTGACTAAAGGAATACAACTTTGCAAGATGGTGCCATTCACCAAAGGTTTACCATGTCGTGTACAAGGAGACCTCTTACCTGTTTCTTCCTTTCGCCTCTGTGACATGATGTGTATACGTTCATGTTGGATTAGTAGAGACTCGATACGCAGCCCCGCCTTCACAACCGGGGAATCTTCATCAAGGAATGGAGCTCGTAGTTCATCTTCACTTCTATAGTATCCCGAATAGTTGGCTGCCTCGTACTCACGCTGAATGAAAGAAGATATTTACCTATAACGAGGGACCAACTGTACTGCAAAAAGGTGAACATGTTTCAGATTATCAAATTCTGGAATAAACCCCTAATAATCCCCGAGGTTTCATTCAAATATGTCTCTTATTTGGCTTAAAAAGTACATTTACATACAAATCGTGTGAACGCTTCTTCTTTTTTAAATAGCCTCACATTCGGACAGCTGACTATTTCAGCTGTGTGACGGCGGAGTGTAAATAATCAAGTCTGGACAAGATAATCCAGTGATTGACAGCCTGATCATCTATGCATCAGGGATATGTTCAGATGCATTAAGCCGATGAACCCGTTGGTTCACTTTGTTAGGACTAACATGGGTTGATGATGACAACTTATAACTCCGATTCTAACAGCTTAACATTTAGGAAACAAAATCTGACATCCATTACGTCCACGAACGTCAGTTTTTCGATCACATCACAACAATCTCGAGGAATGGGAAATTCCCATGTCGTGCAAGCGTCACATGACATAGTATGCTAACAGCAACAATAACATATTGATGATATCCATGAAATATCAGGCACTGTAACAATCAGGTTGTCCATACGGTACCTCAAAGTGAACGTACTGTATGCAAGGTGACTTACATATACATGCATATGACTAGAGAGCGGCTTCTTAACATTGCAACAATGGAATTCTCCTCCCATGTCAAAGAATACATACTCACTGCTGACAGTTATTTTGAGGTGTAGCCAAGAAAATCACTGTGTGTTCGAGAGACGCTGACGTTTCATTTTGAAGATTATCATTGATAATTGGATCATTGGTCACGTGATGTTTCTTGTCTTTCAGTGGCACGTGACAACGAACACATTTGATCACAAACATTTCTCCGAAGCAATGTTGTTTTTGACCACTTCAACAGATGTGAATCAGAATTGACGTGATGATCTTAAGCTCATTGCCAGTTGTAGATTACAAAAACGTGATGTGTAGGTTGTACATATTCTCTTAGAATGTAATGTAAATCAAAGTTATGGACACCGAAGTTCAACATCTTACCGTACCTGTGTCACGTGCTGCATGTCCCTTAACAATCTCCAGACTGTCGTCATAGCTACCCACAGCTTTTGTAAATGAACACTGCTTTCTCCATACCTCCTTTCTGTATCTTCAGCAGGAACAACCAGCAACATGCATCCACCTAAGAGAAAGCATTTCAATATAATCTATGTTTATGCACCACGGATGTGATTGTAGAGTTATAACAGATACTTACATGATTGCATGGTAGGAGAGATCACTTCAACAATCTGATATTCAGTTTTGATTTGTGCCGAGCTCCACCTTTTGGTTTCAGCATTTTCCCAGCCTTTGAAATCTTATCAAGTTTGACTCTTTCACGAAGCTTTCAAGGAACGTAACATTACAAGCTATTTCGCATATGCTACACAATTCACGGCCACAAACCCTGTAATTCTGTATGCTATGCGATATTTTCAAATTTGACGTAGGACGGATATACTCAACTACCTGAATTTGTTTCTGAGGACAGCCAAGGGTTTGCCTTGTTCTATGACGATATATTCACCACTATTGCACTGTTCTATGGTGATATATTTACCACTTTTGATTTCATTTGCTCTGATGAGGAGAAATCTTTGCCATGCTTCAGATGCCAAATCAGCAACAGCATCGCATTCAGAACGTGAGCCGTCGGGAAACTTACTCAACGAATCTTTATAAGACACAGCCCTGTAAGTAAATCAGAGTGTCTTCATAAATATTACTGTATTATTTTGACATTGCAGAAATGGCCAGTCATATGTGTATGTGAAAAGAATACACCCTATTTGGACTGGCCAATGTGGGATTTGGGTCTGTATAGATCGCTGATACCATAATTATGAAATGAGCAGAAATTGGTATGCAATGGTTATGCTCGTTACCTCAGCTGATTGTTGTACAGCGACAGCTTGGAGAATTTGCCATATCATGTGTAGGTCACATAAATTTAGTTTTGAAAGCAGGATATTCTGAAAAAAGGTTATCAATTCAATTTCGATACATGAGAAACGGAATCAATGTAAACAGTGATGTATGCTTCACGGTTATCCTCAGATTTTGCTGTATCATATGATAATGTACTGTCTGACCACCTGTAAATTAGGAATAAACACAACATGGGACGACATGTGCAAAGAGGTGAATATGTTTTGAATCAAGTGATTCCAATAGTCAAGGTTAAACGATGCTTCTCTCACCTTGGCAGAAAGTGGGCAGACCAAAAACATAAGACGATGTTGAAGGTATCATCAGGAAGGCACTGCCTATAGAAGCTGGTGGGGCACATGGAGACGAAGACCTTTTGGTTTCCAGACTCTCTCCCATTTCCTTTGACAGACAGAGAAGTGGGTCACGGCACACCTTACATGATCTATAATGATCTTTTAAAGACTTCACTAATATAGCAGTCAACAGTCAACAGGAGAGTCTGAACATTCACAGCTTTCATTTCCATTGTTATGAAAATAATTACTCTCTACATTACATAATGCAATCCTCAAGTATATCAATAAATACATGAAGCAATTTGTACCTATTACAAACACATAACCTTACAGATGTTGTATATGTGAATACGTGTTTTGAGTATTTATACAGTATTTCGCTGTGGTCCATTTGACAAATATCGGACAGAATACTTATTGGTTCTGGATTATCCATTATGAGGAAATTTCTTTCGGATCGTGCAAATGTTCTATTTTTCAATACACCGATGCTCCTTGCACTTTTGCCAAAAACCTTCTTCCGATGTAGTACAGAAGACAAGAGTTGTTATACAGGTGACTCATGATGAATTGTGGAGGTTTCGTGTGTCTTTCTTATCGTATATATTTCATATTCTAAGGTATGAATGATCTGTACTTTAACACAATGTCATATGTATGTGTAAAACATCAACAGGTTTGGGAGAGGAGAGACATACATTTGTGAGCCCGCGAAGATGAATTCACTAGAATGATAAAAAAACAGTATAAGATGTCTGGACTCACCGCCAATGAAAATGTGTATTTTATCTTTAAATCCATATTTGTAATAAATACTTTTGGTTGTATTTCCGACTTGTAAGTACCTTATTGATGGTGTAATTGTGTGGAATAAAGTCACCTACTGCTGACATTCTTAACCAAGGCATTGTAGTCATTATTGATACCATCTTCGTAGATTATGTGAACAGTGATGTCTTCGCCATGAAGCTTCCTAAGGGCGCCTGCAATGACAGATATACAAAGAAACAATATGGAACGTATTATTTAATCGTGAGTAGAACTTGTTTCCTTCTTTTATCAATTTTAGATATTCTTAATAACTTCTTGTCAAAATAAAAACTGCTTGTAACTGATCAAAAGTAGGTCACAGGTTCCTCCATTAAGATACACGTTTTCATGACTATCATGTATTCTGTAAATGTCGTTACATTCACAGTCTACGGGGTGTACACAACAATGTGCCAGAAGACAGCGTGTATGTTCTATATTATGAACAACAGTTTGTCAGATTTGACTGAATGCATTTCAGAATGTACAGCATTGAGCAAAACCTACTCGACCCACTGATGGTCAAGTCGTCCAACGGAAGCTAACATCAACATAATTGTTGAACACATTGTCAAACAGACATTAAACTAAAGTTCCTACTAAATAAAACTGTAGTGAAATATATACTCAGTCGACTGTTTGTCAACAGTGTGCCTGTCAGTTGGGAGATAACGTTAACCCATATAACCAATGTTTAATTAATTAATGTACTCCAAAGAACCATATATACGATTACTTAATTAATCCCTAAACACGCATTCAGACAGGATTTCATTCACTGTGTTAAATGGAGGACATAGGTGTAGTTTCTGGAGGATAACTCGAAAACCGTTCAATATCTTTCATCAAAACTTGAGAGATATATCAAACAATGGTACCTGTTGCTATTTGCTATGTTTTGTAATTTTTTTATTCTACACGATTTCCCTGAAACCGTTTTGGACTAATTCTGAAAAGAGAGGGTGGTGACATTCAAACCTTAAAAACCTCCAGTCTTCACATTCGAGGCTGCTGCATGTAACAACCTGGGACTGAGGCTCTCCTTTTTACTATTTAGCAATTTTAAGAAAAAAATGCTTGCTTCCCTGGCAAAGTTTGACTCTGTTTGTACTGGTGTTTTTTTCTAAAAAGTGAAGGGTGCGTTTCCGTTGATAAGAAGGGACTACATAAAAAAATCAGAATAGATCATCTCGAGAATTCAAGTTGTAAATAACAGGCGTGTGGGTAACCCATTGAATGATGATTGTTTCCTCATAGGCACAAAATATGAAAAACGTTTCAGGTGTACCAAGTTCCCAGGAAATAGTTCTAAGCTGCCTAATGCCATAGTCACTAACTTGTCAATAGATGCATTTACCTAGCAGATGTTCCACAATATCCTTGGACGAAGATCCGTCGTGACATCCATAGTCACCAACTGTAAAGGTCTCGTTCCTCGGAATGACTGAAGTGCCTGTAATGATAGAAAACATTGTCATAGTACATTTAGTTGTATGTTATATTATTAAAGACATTCTCGAAAAATGCTTAATGTGTCCTGTCGGGGCGCTGCGTTAATGATCTTCATTTTCTCAACTAGCATTTAAAGGAGTAGCCAGTCAACACTTAAATGACCGCTTACTTCAGGATCAACCCTTTCCCACAAGAAACACAAAGACGAGTTTCTTCATGGGATGAGGGTAAGAGGTGGGAGGGGGTGTCTCCTCACGCCGAAGATCATATTTCGCTTCCCAACATGGGCACAATGTATGAAGCCCATTTCTGGCGTCGCCCCCCTGATGTTGCTGGAATATAGCTAAAAGAGGCGTAAAGCAATATCACTCACTCAATCTTTACAGGATGTCATATGAGCACTAAAATCATTATATAAAATCATCCAAGAAAACTGCATGCTCTGAGGATCCAAATCCCACCACTGTTTTGTGTGAAGACTTGGACATTTTCTTACCAATCATATCAATGATTATGGACTAATATTCAAAGCAAGGCACCTGATGTCTTCACAAATTCTTTCATCCGACCACTCCTAAAGACAATTACAGAAGATCCGAATAATCCAAACTCATCTTGCTCATATGACGAATCACCATAGAATGCAACGCAAGTCTTTTGCTGATGATGCCCAACATAAGTTTGAATGGCACATTAGCGTGTACATCGAATTTTAGGCTTGGATGACTGGTAGTAAAATAAAACTTCATGACGGAAAGACGTCTATACTGATACTGGTGCAAGCGTCAAAATAAAGAGTCTTGGTGTCTGTTTGGTAGGGCTGTAACGATATATCAATTTATACAGTTGTTGAGTCTCTAATAGCAATTACTTCGATGGTGGGAACGAAAAACTATCAATGCGTCGTATGTGTGACTTTTGATAGCTTAGCAAATGACTTCTGTTGAAATATATTCATCGCAAAATAAAGGATGTTTGGGTGCAGACGTGCAGCTTCATTGAGTTTATTTGTTAACCGTTTACTTGATCTGTTCCAAGTTTCATGTCAGTTATTAAAAGAGACTGAAACTTTTTCAGCTTGTGTTTATGTCATATAAACCATGCCCTCATTTGGGAAATAATTTTAAACGAGACAGGTCAAGGAGAGAAGTACTATTGCAAAACAACTGCAACTGAGATGCATCAGTCTGAGTACTGTTACAATAGACTATCGCTATCGCAATAGTATGTTGCAAAAGTTGTCGCTATCGGAATAGCTGTTTACCCCTCAATAGTCATCCCTACTATTTCGACTCACACCTCATCATGAACAAGCAGGTAGTCTCTGCAGGACAAGCTTGAGATGCCTGAGATTCATATACTTGAAGCAATAAAACCTTGGTTCACTCCCTTGTCCTTACACGGCTTGCCAATAGCCTCCTCCTTGGAATCAAGAAAACCTTACAACAAAGACTCCAGAAAGTACAGAACACTACAGCACATTTGCTGTCAAGAGTGTCCAAATTCTCGACCATTACACCAGCTCTACAATCACTACACTGGCTTCCTCTAGAAGCCTGACTGAAATTCAAAGTTCTGTGTCTGATGTCCAAGTGCTACTATGAATTGGCTCCAGCACATCTATCCTACCTGCACAATCACCAACAGTCCCTACGTTCACTACGCTCACATAACCTCCACCTTCTCTCATTTAATCAGTACAACATCACAGGGTGTGGCGATACGCCATTCTGTGTATATGCTCCAAAACTCTGGAACAGTCTGCCTCGAAACATAAAACTCTCTCCTTCATTTGACTCTTCTACATCACGACTATGGACCTTTTTTCTGTGAAAAATATGACATTTGAACACGTGAGGACACGTGAGTATATGGAGTATAGCCGGATATAAAACTATATCATCATCATCATCTTTAATAACGTGTCCAAAATAATTACTAAATGTTCCTGTCAATTTCTTTTACAACAATGAAGATTATGTTTACGTCTACATTTACAAAATGTCGTTTGTTATAATATCAAAATCTAATGGGCTGCTCGACGAGATTGGAACTTCACAATAAATGCGGGTACACTGCACTACATGAAAAATAATGTAATCTGTCCAAGATGCCGGCCATTAATAATAACAATATTTGAAAATTCATATTGATTTCGGAATGTATGGGAAATTTGCCGAACTTTATTTGAGGTTGAGTTTTATAATGTCATTGTCATATGCAAGAAAAGCATTGACACTGCAGATTTCGGGACGGGCCATGGGATTGCATCTTGGCAGACAACGTAGGACTTGATCAACTCCATTAGTCTTCTCGATCTTGGACCATCTTTCACTTCACTGAAACTATATGCTTCCTCACAAGCGTACCAATAATCACATGGTTACTGTTCACGTTGACACCCCTGAAGCATGTATGCATGTAAGTAATCGCGCATTTCCCACGTCTTACCATGTGACCAGTACTATAGACTTTCAAATCAATTCACAAAACTGTATTGCACAAACTGCAATTGTGAAATTATACCCCCCAACGTAATTGTTGCCTTTCATAGCACGTGGGTATGACAGTCTTTACATGAAATGCTCTGTGACCACTTGCGGCACATGTGTATATTCCAGCTTTTTAGGGTGTGATTGACTGTTTCAACCATCACTTAAGTCATTGCACTAAGACTAATTGTTCACGCTTCATTGTACACTTTGAACATGGGCTATGTAAAATATGATATGGTAGTGATAATAACAGATGTAATTTGTACTAATACCTATAATCTGACGCACTGTGTCGTAAAAGTAATGAGATTGAGCCCTGACGATGGTGCCGACGGATCTGGAATACTGGTCTTCGAAGACGCCCGTACACCTGGTGTCCATTCTGCTGAAACATTCAATGTTGAGCGCATTATATCTTGTATGTATGCTTCGCTGAATGTTTCTGAAACAAAAAGCAAAGGCCGGTGTCTTCTAATGTAAAGTTAAAGGCACAATTTCACACATTTTCGACAACATGTTACTTTATACTTGTTATACAACGTTGCATAGATTCATTCGAATTTTTCTAAATTTAGTATTGTAAACGAAATACGTAAATAATGGTCTCACTCGAAGCTTTGGACCAAGGTGACTTTTCACTTCTGCGTTAATACGTACGGTTTCAGACATACAGTGTCTCCAATATTCAACAGAGGCTAGTCCTTGGCACCCATGTTGTACTCTATTGTACTCTTTTTTCCCTTTAAATTTCACCTGTGCACGCGCGTCCCTTCTTGGAAGAAATAGGTTGCCTTACAGAGAACAAAATATGGATTTTATACTTGAGCAAAGGTTGCATTTTGTCATCATTGTCTTCGCAGTTTTGACATCCGCTTAGAAGTTTCCATTTGCGTTGAGATGGCTTGGCCCAATATCCCACTATTCTCTGGTAAACCTTGCCAACACCAGTTTGCTTAGGAATCCACATCTCGACGACATACACACTACTTCAGCATAATTTGATAGTGTTCAGATGATCAACTTCCAAGCACCAAGTATAGTAATCATTGGTAAGTAGATATTCTCTTTCAGTGCCAGTGAACCGATCTTCCGTGAGTCAGTCAGTTCAGGCGTCCTACAATTTCAATGTCCAGTCTTTGGTCATACTGTCCGTGATGCTTTTTGTCACTTGAAGGAGCAATGGCTTAATGGTAGCTCTTCAATGAATTGGTATTAGTTGGACTACGTTTTACCATATGGACCAGGCTCTCAGGAGGTCGTGAAATTGATAAGGATAATTAGAAAGATTCTCAGTGGAAAATACATTGTTAAAGGAAATCTCAATTTCAGTCCAAGTGTTTGTGTTTTACCAGTCTAAGGTCAACCATTATGTGCTAGACCCGACGGGCCATATGCTATTAACACGAAAGTGACTGATCTTAATTTGAACTAACACCAGGCCATCGAAGAAACACAAAACTTTGTCATGTCAATATAAATAGACGCATTATGACAATATGAGGTATGACCACGGTTGCTCCTTACAGGTAATGCACCATACTGCGATAGATGACCGATGTTCCTGAATATTGACGGTTTTACTAACAATGCTACCAAGGAGCTACACATTTCTGAAGGCTTCGCTGTTACCTGGCCATACAGAGTAGGTGTGTCAAGATGTTTGTAGATGTAGGTGACCCTGTGCCTGTGACACATGACCACTGGATGAATCCAAGCAATACCGATGTCTTGAAACAGGACATCCCATATATTCTGGACAATAATAGCATTGAACCAAAGTGAACCAATTCAAAGTGACTGGTGTTCATTGAACCACTCAATTTCACTCAAGTGAAATGTGTCAAATTTTTTCCCATAACCTCGAATCAATGGCTGCAACGACAGATTCGATCAAGTCAAGTATGTCAGCAAGTATGATCCTGTGAAGGCTGAATCCTCTTTCACGGCGTGCCAAGTAGGTTACAGTTTTTGAGGACTCCAGATGGATTTTCTCAACACATACTCATGCCATTTGGGCACCAGCAACTTTGCAGCGCCTCATTAGCCACATACGTGGCAATAAAGAAGGGGGTTATCGTCTGCATCGATGATATTGTCACTCATTATGTGAAATGGGAGGAGCACTTGAAGAGGTTTCCGTTGAAATTATCACAATTCTTGGACTGACTAGTTACTGCCGTAAAGTCTGTCACTTCTTTCAGCCTCATAGGCTTTCACTCATAGGCTTGGTAAAACTACAGTTTACTTTGGACAGCAAATAGCAACCAGCTATTGGGAAAACTAAGGGCGTTCCTGTTTCCTATTGCCCACATACACGATTTTGAAAAAACTATTGAACTCTCAACAGATGTTACTGTCACTGATGCGAGAACTGCTCTGTTGCAGGGAGATGCATCAGACAGTGATCAGCTGAGACTGGGACTGGACAAACATTAGTCATATCATACTGCTGCTTCAAAACACTCTTGCTTTCATGTTAGCTGTTCAGAATTTTGAATTGGCCATAGATGCTAGTGCCACTGACGCATCTGACTTTGATCACCATCTGAGTTGATATTAATATTAATATATTGTGTTTGTCAGTATGCAACCGGTATGGTGTGCAATACAATGGACGTGAAAAGCAGTTTGATGAAGTAAAATTAGCTATCTTTATTTGTAACGACGTCCACAAATCGTATGCTGCACGTCAGGTATAAATCATCATTTAGGTTTAGATTGCTGCCTAATCCGTCGAATTTTAAACAGTCAGTAGTGCCGATTTTTCGAATCATGTTTGAGTGGTTCTGCGCTAATCGGTCGAATTTCAGACCCCGTTTTCCCATGTGCCAAAGGGAGTTAAGCAAGGATGTTTGATGTTTCAAGCTTTGTTTGAACTATATATTAATGATTCAGCTATAGACGTTAACAATTTGGGAGACGGTGTGATGATGGGCAATGTATGTGTTTCTCTATTATTCTACGCTGATGACGTGGTACTCCTAGCCCCGCCCCATCACAGGACAAACTATAACCTATATTGAACGTTGTATCAGACTGGTATGCGAAATGGCACTTGAAAATCAAGCAAAAGAAAATGAAAGTTGTTAACTTCAGGAATACATCTCGTGTGATGATAAACACTTAGACTATGCAAATGTTTCAAAAATACCTAGGTCTATGGATTGAAGAACATCTGAATATGAAGTAAACTATTCGTGAAATCGCCAAGAGTGCTGGACGTTCTTCATCTCTTCTTATATCAAACTATGTTTTACAAGTGTGGAGACATGTCGTACAACGTATTTTACCAAACTGTACGAAGCGATGGTTCAACCGCTTTACCATACGGAGCACCGATCTGGGGATTGTATGGCCACACTGACATAAACACCATCCAGAATAAAGTGTGTAAGCTCTTACTTGGTGTTCAGCGTTCAGAGTCCAACTGCACAGCGAGAAGTGAAATGGGCTGGTATTCATGCCTAACTATTCATGATACTAGAATGCTTTCGTTACTTCCTAAAGCTCAACAAAATCGAAAATGACAGACTGCTTCATGACGTTTTAATCTACACTAAACCATGCAAAATCCCTTTTCACACGGGTCTGTTTTGAAGATGTGTAAATCCCTGAACATACATGGTGTCATATTATCACAAGCCATCCTATGGCAATTTACGTCCACAATATTTAAAGAACTCAAGAAAATCGACGAATCCAACTGGTTTGCAGAGCTGTGGAAAGAAAAAAAACATCCGCCAAATAGAATAGCGCCCTATATCCAGTCACCAAGTGGTGGCTCATGGCGCTGACATATATGCATATTTACAACAGGAGTTCATTTAGAGGTCATAGTGCTTCTTGACCAGGAAAGTTTTAAAGTTATACAGGAATCTGGCAATTGAGGGGGATTCTCTGAGAGACATAAACTGATTGTTCCAGATGTTGGCTGTAAAAATGGAAAAACATCGGTGTCTATATGTCTTCAGACGATTAGCAGCGACTGATTGACTAATCTGAGAGTCTTGGTTGAAACGTACTCTCTTACAAGACTAACGAGATGTGATGAGACTACATTGCTAATACATCTGTAAGTCATGCTAAGTATCTCATATTCCATCCAAGCTGGGTTTGGTCATCGGTGCATACGCGTGGAGATTGGGCAGATGTGGCTGTGCTTTGAGGATCTGCAGATCAATCTGGCAGCTGCAATTTGGACTTCTTGCAACCTGGAAAGCTGGTCTTTCTTCATGTATTCCCAAGCAAACTGTTACAGTAGTCCAATCGGGACAACGCCATAGATATTACAAGATGATGTGTTGTGTCAGTTGTTTATAGACGGCGTATGCTCAAGATATTCCTTATGTGATGATAACATTTTTTACATAAGTTACAATGTCTATCAAGACACCCAGGTTTTGACTCCAGAGATTGACAGGTGAAAAAGCCATGAGAATATCTGTTTCGTTATCGTTTGGTTTGACTTTACCTGCGGTTATCCATGTCTTCACATTGTCCTACACACTTCAACTTCTGCAACGTGTTATTTTGCTTCATTAAAATTAAGCTTTTTAAGTTGAGTATCATGAGCATAACAATGTTGTAAGATGTTGTGCTGAGTATTACGTTCCTCAAGACTGCTGGTGTAGAGAGTGAATATGATTGGTCCCAACATGAAACCTTTTGGGACACCACATGAAACATTGCATGTCTGAGATCTAATATTTTGGATTGTTCTGATAGATATGAGTAAAGCCGTCTTAGAACATAGCCGCGTAATACGAAAAGGTGTCGTAAATAATAAAGAGGCTGTATGTGGTGTATCGTGTCGAACGTTGCCGATAAATCAAGAAGGATGAATACACAGGCCTGCTCCAAACAGAGTATCCATTACATAAAGTAAAGTTGTCTCAGTGCTGTGACTGACTGAAATTCATCATATAAACTGTTCTGTTGTTTTTTTAAATGAGCAGCATGACGCGTCTTCACAGCCTTTCCCAGCTAGCTTTGAGACGGCTCTGTAGTTGGCCAAATGATTAGTGTCAAAGCTTGGTTTCTTGGTTTCAGTAGCTTCCTTCAGGAACGTGTCCTGGGACCAAGCTGAGGTCTACGGTCTGTGTAATGACTGAAAGGAGAATATCCACAAGCTCTAGCATGAATCTGGTAGGGATGGGATGCATAACACAGAAAGCTGGTTTTAGTTTCCTTACCTCTTCCTCACTGGATACATCAAATTTGTCAAGATGTATGTCTGAGGTTGCAATGTTGTCTGGTCGAGACTCGGACAGTTCACACCTGTCAGTATCTAGAGAGATATTTGCTATCTACTCTACGGACTAATTGCTGAAAATCTGTGCATAAGATGACATATTTTATAGTATGTTGGAGACGAAAAGACTTCTCCTTTCAAAGAAGACAGGACATGGAATCATACATGGGTTTACCTGAGGTCATGTTCCTGATTTGAGCAATGCAATATTCAGATTTGGATTTCCATGTGGTTATAATTGTAGTACAGCTGTCTGTCACTTTCTAACGTTTGATTTCCACCATTTCTTTCCATTGACCGACGATGGGCTTTTGCTTTGGCAACGTCCTAAGAGAAACATTAGACACTGGACCTTACTGGAATGTTGTTGACTATGCTTGGTGCGTATTTATGAAGACGATTGGACAGGGTCTTATCATAGGCAATGAATACAGACCTCAGTAAAGGTCCCATTGATCAGATGGGAATCTTGAAGGTCCTGCTTAAAATCACATTTATCAATGCACTTGATATTTCTATCTGACGGTTTTACTTTTTGCCTGGAAACAGAGAGTGAGAGTGATACAACATGATGATCGGACATGTGTGTCTTGGACATATAGACTGGACACAAAATCAGAGCGAGTACACCGTGTGAGAACCTAGTCTAAACTTATTAATTTAATTTTAAGTATGTGTAGGTCCATTTTCTATATATTCGGTCTGGCTTGCCTCGGATCGTTAAAGGCATACTTTTCACATATGTCTATCTCGTCAAACTTTTCCAGTAATCTATTTTCAAGTATATATACAAAAGTACCAAGGACGCTCCAAAGCCTGTCATGATGGTGTCAGGGATGCCACTGTAAAGATTAAGATGACGGTTAGGGAAATCATGCGACCCGTCAGTTTAGGACTGGATTGTAGGTGTCAGGAGTCAAAACAGGAGTCAAAGTCGGGAGAGGCCCACACAGGCTCATTCCTATTTAGGTCAATTGTGAATTGTCCTGAGGTGAGTTTCTGGTTGAACGACATTATCACATGATGATTGCTTCACACTGGAGTAGAAGTGTCAACCATCACGGAAACTTTCTTTCAGAAAGACTTCCAACAAGACCGTCTGAAGGATGCTTCAAATTACTTTCATGTGAAGACAGCGAATTGACATCCAATCTGAGCCACGGGGAGCTGTGTACACATTTTTGGGCCTGAAATATTCCTGTTTAGAATCAGGATGACAAAAACACAGGAAAACAAGACGTTTCGGGAGTCTGGCTATAATGTCTTCAGGGATATGAAGTTAAACATTCCTTCAGATGCTGATGGTGCTTAGTATAGAACCAGTAAATGCTTACTTTCATGGGTGCTTCCAAAAGGTTTAAGAATGAAGGCTTTTGTAGGGTTTTCAACCATGTGTTGTTTACTAAAATTAATCAGGCAGATCACGGCTATAGTATGATGCCTGGTATATTTCATGGGTGGGTGATACAGTTGTTACTAAGAACACGGGTTTAAATCTATCCCATATCATTCTGCATTTCAGGGAGCTCCAGAGAGATTCCACCAGACTCTCCAGAATATGGGAAGGATTGAATAGGACCAGGACAGAGACATTCACTTCTTGTTCGTTGCTGTGAGGCAGTCAGTTCACGAGTCCTTAAAGGTCAGTGTGCCGTCTATGGCCATACTGCCGTGAAGAATTATGTGACTTGAAGCAGCAATGGCTTGATGGTAGGTCATAAATTAATTGGCTCTGGTTGGACTATGTTTCACACCTTTTGACTAGGCTTTCAAAAGCTAGTAAAATTGATAATTTGAAAGTTGTCACATTTTAAGCTCCAAAGGAAGGTCTTCCACATGCACTAGGCTGTAGTGTTTTCGAGTTTGAATCAAACATGGTGCTGGTGTGTTTCTGCACCCTTGTTTTTCGCTCTTTCATTTCACTCAAACCCAATGAATATTTCATCAGTTACGTCAGTGCAAGTTTTAACATGTTTTAAGTGTCCATTAAGCACACACAAAGTTGAGTTTACCTTCGAGTATATATGACCGCACCACGTTTTAGTCTATACATGACTTTAAGGTGTTTCACAACTTTTTGTTTGTAGCATGTATTGTCCTTAAATACTCCCTACCATTACTAAACTATTATTAATGTTTATAGGAGACCTTGCACACAACTCACTAAGCAGGATTCGGAAACAAACTTCTATCAAAATTCATAGGTCCCGATACCATTATACTCGGGAATTTCAACGCCCACCCGCAATTGTGGGGCACAAAACCCTGTACCCATATCAACGGAACCTGCCTCGCGGACTGGCTAGACAAACCCACTCACTCGTTCGTATGCGGAGGCAGATTGTTCAAGCTTCTGTGGAGACACACCCTAGTAGAGACGGGGAGATACAGGAGTTGCAAGCTGTGAACAATGATCTGAAGAGCCAATTATCTCATTTAGAATCTAGCAAACAAATGTACAATGTTTTTTTTTTATTATTGATTAATTATTTATTGCGGTAAGAAAGGTCCTGCAACGGAAAAATGCTTTGAACGCAAGAGGGAAGAGCAAGGATGTCTTATTTGTAAACAATTGAGTCATCTCGTTATGGAATGCCCGGTGAAAGAAGATAGCCAAATGTTTCGGATAACCCAAATGTGTGAGGGCTGTTGGTGACACCCAGTAAAGCGATCCGTAAAATGCACACCTAAATATTTGTAAATTTACTTTTACATGTAAATTGTATTTCAAATTTCATGATGACTTTTACACAAAGGTTAAAAGAACAATTATGCAACGCTATGATGTTCTTCCCATGATCTCTTTGTGGAAACAGGAAGATACAAAATATCTGTAGAGAAAAAAGACATTAAAGACTTTGTGATATGAATACTACAGACTACTATCTACTTCTTATATGTACATTTTATTCTATGTGTTACATTAGACACCCAAACACCCACACATTTATTGCTCTGCAGAGTTCAAATAATTCTCTAATTTTACGAAATATATCATCATTTATATTTAATGCCTTAAGCTATAGAAATACTGTCATGTCTAGAGTGTCATGCAATATTCACGATAATGACTGATAATATGCAACCATATGCAAATTGTAATTGTAGTACAGGCCCGTGGCCTCCTCAGTACTGAATAAACGTCAAACGGCAACTGTACGCTCATATTTAATCAAGATGCAAGTGGATACATTAGTCTACTTGACTCATCACAGAGGTTTGAAATCTGTGGTAATGGAAATTATCACGTTTAATGAAAGGACACTGGAAAACAAGTACAGTCCAGTTTGTTGGATGTAGTTCCATTGTAGTACCAGGACCTCCCTGAATATATATATATATGTATATATAATGCTGATGGTAACAAACAGACCCATTTTAATCGAAAAGGAGCCCCATGTAGACCAGAGATTCAGAACCTGTGGAAATCTAGACTTGCTTCATTTAAGGCTTCAGCACTGCAGAGAAGGCATGTAATTAAACAAAATAACGTGGTTCAGTGACTGTGAGACAGACTGGCTGCTACCAGCGTTTTCCAAAGAAAGGGACAGTGTAACGACTAGCGAGCTGAGATGTCAGATGCACATATGGATGATTTAAAACGGACAGTTATCACGAGAAATGTGCGTGACAACTCAAGGTGCCATTTGGCCAGTATGGTGTGTGTGACCCGCGCACGGGCCAGTGGTTAGGAAAAGCGACAGTATTCCATGGAATAGGGCTGGTGATATATTGTTACATGTACACATCGTTGGCTCACCTCGTTTCAGCTGCAATCAGTGCATGACAAATATAAAGGCTGTGGTTACTAAAGACATTTAGTGAATATGTGATTTTTGACCCAATATTTAAGATTTGCGACTTCATAGATATCTGTATTGCCATCCACTGTAACCTTGTTCACTGTTTATTCAATATAATATTTAATATATTACATTGTCAGTGTTTTGTTTTCCTAGCTTTTCTCGCAGCAAATTGCTAACCGTAGCAATATTTATATTTTTGTGTAGGTGAGTGTTGTTTGTGTCAAGATGTAACGGTATGGTGTGCAATACAATGGGAGTGAAAAGCAATAAAATTGGCTATAGGTATTTTAACGAAGTACACAAATAATATGCTGCACCTCAGGTGTAAAACATCATTCAGCCATGATATAACATGAGATCATAGAGTATAATGCTTGCCGTTTCATCTTTGTTGCGATATTTTAACACTTCCACAGGATACGGCCACAGACTACACTAAACAAACTTACCGATCTGTATTTTGCAGTCACTTCTGATTCACGAGACCACGCTTAGAATCATCCTGGTGAAGAATGGATTTTCTTGCCACGGACATCCGAGAGTAGACGTGTGCAAACTGAGGATCTGTCTGTGTCATTGAATTTCTACGGTTGAAGGCCATCTCTATTTTGAGCCTCTGTTCACAAAGACAGCACAGTCGTTGTATTTGTGTGGCACTTTGGAAGTTCGAATTGAAGTTGCAGCAAAGACGTTACATCCCTGCATGCAGAGTTGCACATACCCATGCGAGTTGCACATGCCCATGCGAGTTGCACATGCCCATGCGAATTGCATCTGAACCCATTCATTTCAAGTATATTACACTCTTACCAGGGTCATATGCCGATAACATTTGAATTTCTAGTTTTGACTGTAAATAACGGTGAATCACAAGTGCATCATGACCAACAACTATATTTTGGTGATTTAAACCTGGCCATGGATTTCCAATGAACCCTTAGGAAAGGATAGGTAAACATGCATAAGTTTGTATGAGTACCGCTCCGGGATACAAAGTAAGGGAGATTATTACCCTTAATGTAAATGGCTGGATTGGTCAATATCCCAGGCATACATAACCATGTTGGCGGATTTGCTTGGGTGTACGAACCGTACACTCCGTCAAATCTGTCACGTGACACACTACATGCATACGTGCGTGACCTTGACGTTAGATGAAATGTGGGTGCAAAACGGCTGATCTCTTATAAACTGTACTAGAGGTGACATATGCAGTTATGGGAAAAACAGAGTAATGCAATTGATGCTATAAGTTTTAAAGTGTTTGAGTCAATAAATATATCCAAAAAGTGAAATATTTATGCATCTTACTTGTCGGTTAGCAAAGCCTGAAATTCTGTATTTTTTTATCATTAACTACGCGATTCCGAAGCACGAACAATGCGCAAGATATATAATGTTGCCAAAACGAAAATAGCGTCAATAATTGTTATAATAATTCATATAAAAATATTTTGGATCACATTTTTGTTATATTACTTTCATTCATTCTTGTCAAATGGACTGTAAGGATGACTGAGTACATATATTCTGCCAGTGTTGACAGACATTCAGCAAAGATGATAACTATGTCCCTATGTAAAGTAGCTGTCATTCATAGGTCTTTGTCCACATGTCCTTCGGAATCTCCGCAAATACATGACATCTGTGGATAGAAGCAGAAACAAAACTGTTCACATCCACAAGTCACGGAGTCCATTGTTAAAATCAAAATACGCAATCCAAGACTGATCATAATGTATGGTTTCAGAGCATTTCAATGAGCTCTAAAGAGATCCCATCACTCTCAAAATATGAGAAGGGCTGAGAAGGATGAGGACAAAGACATTCACTACTTCTTCTTCTTTGCTGTGAGGCAGACAGTTCAGGAGTCCTTACGTAAATGTCAATGTTCAGTCTATGACCATACTGTTTGTGTTGCTTTATGGCACTTGAAGGAATAATGGCTTAATGGTAGGTCTGAAATGAATATTGTTATTGGTCCCACTATATTTCCTCATTTTGGACTAGACTTTCAAAAGCTAGTATAATTGATAAAGAAAATGTGAAATAATCACAGGATCAGTTGAAAATACATTGTTATAGGAAATCTAAAGAAAATGGGGAAAGCTCAGTCCAAGTGTTAGTGTTTTACCAATCCTAGGTCAGTCATCATGTGCTAGGTCCCATGGTAATATACTCATAAAAAGTAGGGAAACTGTACTTTCAATGTACAGTTGTCGAAATTAGGGTATATATGGGATTGAACCAATGTTGATACAGTAATAATGGATGTTTTGATACATCACCAAATGGATTTCATTGAAGGCAAAGCTGTTCGTTCAATTATTCCCCTTGTTAGGTGACTGGATTATGACATGAACATTTTAGGTTTACAATTTCCTGTCAGTAGTGTGTGATGTGATCCTGAAAACCCTGACCATGCACAGATGCAAGAAAATTATCTGAAAAATGGTCTATATTGATTTATCGACCTGCCTGACAAACATCAAGATTCATAATGACACCCCATGCACGTGCAGGTGCAGGAGGCTGAAACCTTGTGCACGTGCTTTCCATGCATTGTGTTTGCGTGTGCTGATAAAGTGAAATGATGCTGCATACACAAGACGAATGGCATTGTAACGTTCCTCAATGGGTTTTCTTTCTACCAGACTTCATAGTTCAGGTTCCCCTAAGAGGATCTTATTGACACGAAAGTCGGCGAGATTAAGTTGGGCCAACACCAGGTGATGTCATGTCAATGTAAACAGAAGCATTATGAAAGATATGATAATGTACCTATTCCGTGTGGGGCCGATGTTGTTAATGCAGGCAATGTATCATATTGTGATAGATGAGAGATGTGACTTACTATTGACTGTTTTGATGACAATGCTTCCAAGAAGCTACACATTTCTGACCTGGCCATACAGAGTTGTCCTGTGCCTGTGAAACATCACCACTGAATGAATCCAATCGATCCCGAAGCCTTAAAAAAGGATATTCCATATATTCCTTAAATTCATAAACATCACTGAATCTTTGAAGGGCATGTGGGAGTGGAATGCATAAGAAAAGCACGATTCATAGACGTCAATTTCATTATTGTGAATCACACGACGTTTTGAAGTTTCAATCAAAAAGGATGTATCCACCAGATTCCGCGTAGATTTGGACAACTGCACATCAGGGAAAAGCTACGATCTATCAACACAAGACGCAAGAAGCACAAAGTCTCCGTGATCTAGCTCAACCAGAAGTCTGCCATATCCTAAAGAACAAATACTACACTATAAAATGGGAAGCCACCAAAGTCCCGCCTAACACCACAACAATAACAGGGGGCAAAATAAGCCCCAGGAAGCCACGGACATACGGAGACAACAGACAGCAGTCAACAGATCACAGAATTTACCTACCGTGTGGGCTCACTTATTTACATTCATGGCATCTCATCCTGTGTTCATTAACTAGGCTTATCACCACCTCATCAACCAACTAGCCTCTTGTTTTGCATACTGTCATGTACATACTGTATCACTGGCCTCTATACACTACCACTCACCATGTTGTCTTTTCTGTATCACTGGCCTCCCCATATATATATATAACACGAGGCCGGTGAAACACTAAAACATCATGGTAATATATAGATGTGTGTGTGTTGGGATAACTGTGTATATATATTTATCTATATATCTATATAGATACTAAAATACTCTACCTGCTACAAGATCGTTCAGATAATCTGGAGTCAGAAATCTTATTCAAAACGCAGCGAATGGAAAATTATACCCCCCGAACTACACCATAATAACCAAGAAAATGAGTTCAAAAAGGAAGCTAAATTCTTAGGAGTGACTTTCGACCACATTACATAGACACCCCACATTTATAATATGGTCAACCCACGCCAGAAAGATTTAACCCTAATGCGAGCCATCAGTGGCTATAACTGGGGTGCCGAAAAACGTACACTTATTAACACATATGAAACTCTTATCCTGTCATGGCAGGACTACGCTGCCCAGGTCCTCCACGACCTCTCCCCCTATAACCTACAAAAACTCAAAACTAGTTCCATACAAGAGGAGTGGTGCCCCTCATAATACATCACTTTTTCTCTAAGGCATAACTTCAGTCACAATCAAACCACACTCACTTTGCCGGGGCCCAACACAGCCAAACATTCAAACTCATAACCCACAAATATAACCTCACCACAAAAATTCAAACTTAATCCATCTATAGCTTCATGCCTCACCCACCTCGACAGTATGCTTCATGCACAACAGCTAAACAACATACAACACACACTTTTCATTACATGTTACATTCACGACAAACCACCACCCACTACTGGCACCGTCCTACAGACACTACCTAAAAATACCCCCAAAGATACCAAAATAAACATCGCAAATACCTACCTAAACTCAAATTACCGACACCCACACCCGTATTTACACAGACGCATCAATCAACCAACACAAAATTATCCCCCACCCCTTGTCCAGTACTTGTCCATTCATTACATCAACTATATCACTTTAAACACTGGAGAACTACCAGCCATTCTCACTACACTGCACTTACTTCCCTCTCTCACAATCACATTTTCTTTTTCTATTCGACTGTCACGGTGTCACCTACCGTCAAGGGAATCTGGACGGAAAATGATCCAGTAAACGTTCCAAGAACAAAAACCCGACTGTGAGTTTAAAACATTTATTGAGTGCAGGGTACCACACCAGCATAACCACAAGCCGCTAGAACAACAAACATAGAATTAACTGGCCACGACAGCTCGCCCCAAACAGACAAGGCCAGGGGTCGGCCCATAAATTGCTTGGTGCTCCCTACTGAGGGAGGACGTAGAATAAGTGTCGGACTGCAGCCTCTAACAGGGCGCACAAGGGTCCTAAATAGAAATATTAATAATAGTATCTTAGTAATAGTAACTAGTGTGACCAATAGATCGGACAGACAAAGACAGGTAGAAATACCATCACGAGATCCTGTTTTTGGACTCCCAAGATCAGCCTTCCGGTCGTCTCCCGATGCAGCTCTTGACAGCAAGGTAGCCGGTCAACCTGCGCGCAGCAGTCTAGTCTTCCCCAAGGTCCCGAGTGACTGTCCATGGTCGGCTATATCTCAGCCGCGCGGACGTCGGAGTGGACAGTACCCAATGTGAGATGAAAAATGTCCACTCATCTCTGACCTGCACAGCAGTGTGCTAACAGTTGGGTATATCAAAGGCTATAACTATGTCCTAAGAGTAGGTATAGGCGAAAGGGGCACCGGATCAGGTAGAGCGAGAGTCCTACTACAAACAGATGTAGGAGAATAGTTGGTCAATGGGTTCATAACTTGTGTACACAGCGAAACCCTGATATAATACATAGTGTACCTGAGAATTTGGGCGGCATAAATGGTATTATCTTTGGTACATTAACAAAAAGAAGTACAGAAGTTACATCGCGTGACACTCCCCACCCTTGAATTTTAGGAAATTTGCTATATCCATGATGTAGAAATTTCCTACGTATGATGTAGGTTGCAGAACAAATTCACAAGTCGAATGGCAACAGCATAATGAAAACACTTAAGTAATTAAAGTCTCGACAACGAGTCCGCTACCACATTATCTGTCCCTTTCAGATGTTGTACAGATAGATTGTACTCTTGGAGGAACAAACTCCAGCGGAGTACCCGCTGATTACTGTCTTTTATTCGATGAATAAAGGTCAATGGACTATGGTCCGTGTACACTGTCACTGGTTCTGGGGTACTCTTCAGGTACACCTCAAAGTGTTTAAGAGCTAGGACTAGTCCTAGAGCCTCCTTTTCGACGGTGGAATAGTTCGTTTGATGCCGGTTAAACTTCCTAGAGAGGTAGCTGACAGGGTGATCGAAGCCTAACTCGTCCTCCTGGAATAGCATCGCACCACACCCTGTTGCACTGGCATCCACGGCTAACTTGAAGGGCTGGTCGAATCTCGACCCAGCCAACACAGGTTTAGAGCACAACATGGTCTTAAGGAGGTCGACTGCTCTGCTGCATTCCTCTGTCCAGGTGAACTTGGCCTTCTTTTGTAGGAGGGCTGTCAGGGGAGCTGCTACGTTGGCGAAGTTAGGGCAGAACCTCCGGTAGCAGCCTGCCATGCCAAGGAATCGCCGGATCTCCTTCTTGGAAGTGGGCTGAGGGAACTTCATGATGTCAGCAACCTTGGCGTTGTTAGGAGCCACCATCCCTTCTCCCACAGTGTGACCCAGGAAGGTCACTTTAGCATGTCCAAATTCGCACTTGTCCAGGTTGACAATGAGGTTGGCCATCCGGAACCGGCTGAACACTTGGTTGAGGCGAGCCAGGTGCTGTTCCCATGTGTTGGAGTAAATGACGACATCGTCCAAGTAAACACTGACGCCGAGGAGGTCTGCTGGCACTAGGTTCATCAGGCGCTGGAATGCAGCCGGGGCCATCTTCAAACCAAAAGGCATTACTCGGTATTGGTACAAACCATCAGGAGTGGCAATGGTAAGGATCTGCTTGGCTTCCTCGGTAAGGGGAATCTGGTAATATCCCTTGAGTAGATCCAGCTTTGATATAAACACTGCCTGACCAATGCTGTCAATGCAGTCATCAATCCTTGGTAGTGGGTGTGAGCCTCCCTTGACTAGGAGGTTGACTTGCCTCAGATCTGAACAGACGCGGAACTGATTACCAGGCTTGGGTATCATCAGACAGGGGGAGCTCCAGTTGCTGTCACTCGGCTCAATGACTCCTGGCTGTAGCATGGCGTCGATCTCTCTCTTCAACCGGGCCCTCTTAACAGGGTTAAGGCGGTAGTGATGCTGTTTGACTGGAGCGGCACCACCTACATCCACGTCCAGATGCATGGCGTTAGTTACCCCCGGGGCGTCGGGGAATACAAGCAGGTGGTCCTCGATGAGGGACCGCATGTCATTTCTTTGCGATGGGGATAGATGGGTCAGCTTGGAGTTCAGGTCAGCCAGGATCTCGCTGTTTCGTAGCTTGGCCTCAGCAGGGTCTTCCGGCTGCTCACTGCTTATAACCACACCGACAGGACTCACTTCGGACCTCTCTTGGTAGGCCTTCAACAGGTTGATGTGACAATATCTCTCCTTCCTGTGCCTGTCCGGAGTAATGATCACATAGCCTAGGTCATTAACCCTACGTTTAACCGTATATGGACCAAAGTATTTGGCCTTAAGTGGAGACTTAGGGATGGGGAGGTACAATAACACCTTATCACCAGCCTCGAACTTTCTGTCGTGTGCCTTCCTATCAAAGTGAGTCTTAGTCTGGTTTTGGACGGTCAATAAGTGTTGTTTAGCTAGGGTGGTAGCCTACCAGAGCCTATCCTTGATCCTTGCGACATAACCCAACACGTTCTCAGTCTGATTATCATCAAGCCATTTGGCCTTGACTAGTTCCAGTGGGCCTCTAGGAGTGTGACCATATACTAGCTCAAACGGAGAGAACCCAAGTGCCTCCTGGCGTGAATCTCTAGCCGCAAATAAGACATAAGGGATCCCTACATCCCAGTCTCTCTCATGTTCAAGACAAAAACACCGCAACATACTTTTCAAGGTCTGACGAAAACGCTCTAGGGCTCCTTGAGACTCAGGATGATACGCACTAGACCTGACTTGATGAATCGCTAACAACAGCATAACCTGACGAAACATGTGTGACATGAAGTTTGACCCTTGGTCTGACTGTATCTCATTAGGCAAGCCTGTCATGGTGAAATACTTAAGGAGAGCCTTAGTAACCACAGCTGCTGTAACCTTACGTAATGGAATAGTCTCGGGAAACCTGGTGTATGTGCACATGATGGTCAACAAGTATTGATTACCCTGGGAGGTCTTAGGCAACGGTCCTACTATGTCAATTAACACCTTGGAGAACGCCTCCCCAACAGCAGGAACAATTTTCAATGGTGCTGGTGGAATCAACTGATTGGGTTTCCCCGCTACTTGGCACACATGACAAGAGCTACAGTAATCATCTACATCCTTGTACATGCCTGGCCAGAAGAAATCTGAGCTTACACGGTCATAGGTCTTGGTTCTACCCAGGTGTCCCGCAAATAAACTCTCATGAGCTAAACTGAGAATTTCAGATCGGAACTCTTTAGGGACCACAATCTGTTCCCGCGGACTTACATCCAACTCCTTCTCCGTTCAACGTCTCATGCGAACACCCCGGAGAACATAAAACTCCTCATTCTCCTTAGTATCTGACAGAACTTTGGACTAAATCTGCTTTAGCGACCCGTCTGTTTTCTGAGCGAGACACAATGCCCCCTTACTCCAGTTAACATCTAGGCCACCGAGAAAATTCTAATCAACTACTGTCGCCGTTTTAGTAGCCTTAATAGGATCAACCTCCCCAGCTAGGCCACCCTCGCTTACGCCATTCACTGGACCCCTACTTGGAAATCCCTCAAGCGTATTAGACACACAGGTGTCGACAAGATCTACATCTTCGTCTAACGGCTTGACCTTGGACATTGACCTAGTGGTAACACAAGCTGGATACACAGTCACACTAGATTCTACCTCAGCCAAGCTATGGTCTACCGGCGAACTTTGAAAGTGTAAGTCTGGGGAACACCTGGATTGACAGCAACGATCAGTTAGGTCATTACCGAGGAGGACATCAACTCCCTCAAATGGCAACTCCTCTACTACACCTACAACAACTATTCCCGACACAAAGTCACTGTTGAGCCACACCTTATGCAAAGGGACTGACATAGCCTTTTGACCAATCCAACTAACTATGACATAATCCCCTGTAGCAGAATGAGCAGAAGACAACATGAGGGTTTGCCATGCCCCTGTGTCCCTATACACTGACACCTCGCTAGGCTGACCTGTAACTTTCAAATCTGAAACTGAACCTCTGTGGACGTACTTGCTGACCCTTGACGATAGCATAGCTGTCTTGACAAAACCTATAGCTGATGCATTATCACGTTTCCTCTTGAAGCATCTGTCAAATGTGTGATTTGCCATATGACAGTAGCTACACTTAGGAATAGACCACATGGAGCTAACACCCTGAACACCATTTTGTCCCGAACTGCTGTTACGCTGTCCACCCAGAGTAGTAGGATTACCGCTCTGATCAGTGTTAGCTAGACCTGGGCCTCTCCTGCCATTACCATCCTTGCCCTGGATGCCACCATTGACACCAGGTGTAACTTTACTCCGAACACCTAAATGACCCTGGTAAGGAACCTTTGGTGCTGCTGGGACTTTATGTACCAAGGAGTAATTGTCGGCCACCTCAGCCACATGTGCTAACTTGCATATCTTCTGATCAGATAACAGAAGCCTTAAGTCTGGAGACATGTTATTTGACCTCCTCTAACACTATTAAGTCCCTCAAGTCTGCCAACTCCTTCACCGACTCGGACCAGATCCATTTGTCAAACAAAATGCCCTTCTTGGCAATAAACTCAGCATAGGTCTCTGTCCCCATCTTAGTCAGACTCCGAAACTGTTGTCGGTAGGCCTCACTAGTCACCTCATAAGCCCTGAGAATAGCCAACTTGATTTGCTTGTAATTCCGCGACTGCTCATCGCTCAAGGAGTTGTAAGCGACTGTGGCCTTGCCCCTGAACTTGGACTGAACTAAGATAGGCCAGTACTCATTTGGCCATTTTAACTCTGAAGCAATCCGTTCAAACTGCTTGAAGAAGCCCTCTACCTCTACCTCATCAAAGTTAGGTAGAGACCGATAACAGTCATTAATCTTGACCTTATCTGACGAACCCGTTCCATTAGCTTGTCTTTGTTCTAATTCCTTCAACCTGAACTCATGTTCTCGCGCCTCTCGCCTTTCCTCTACCTCTCTAGCAGCTTGCCTTTCCTGAAACTCCAATTCTAGCTTCCGTAGTTGTAACCTTTCAAAAAGAGATGGGAGTGAACTATCCCCACTACTACCTCCTGTGTCAACTACGGGCTCCTCATATACTGACTCCTGACCATCATCAGACCATAAAGCATTGATTAGGACTTCCTTAATCTGTCTGACACAAATACCTGCTTCTAGGCTAATATCGTATTCTTCAGCTTACTCAAGCAACTCCTCCTCAGAACACCTCTTAATCTGAACCACTGACGGCTTATCTGAGTCAGCCATGATACAACTTCAACAGTCTGAATAGCTGCACTTCACTCAACTACTCAATAAAACCCAGGCCGGTCAAAGAACAATAAGCCCTACACTAGCAACTAAAATGCTAGCGAGATCCCGGACGAGCCCCCAATTTTCCTTAAAGTGAGTATCCTAACCTCCTGGCACGGTGTCACCTACCGTCAAGGGAATCTGGACGGAAAATGATCCAGTAAATGTTCCAAGAACAAAACCCGACTGTGAGTTTAAAACATTTATTGAGTGCAGGGTACCACACCAGCATAACCACAAGCCGCTAGAACAACAAACATAGAATTAACTGGCCACGACAGCTCGCCCCAAACAGACAAGGCCAGGGGTCGGCCCATAAATTGCTTGGTGCTCCCTACTGAGGGAGGACGTAGAATAAGTGTCGGACTGCAGCCTCTAACAGGGCGCACAAGGGTCCTAAATAGAAATATTAATAATAGTATCTTAGTAATAGTAACTAGTGTGACCAATAGACCGGGCAGACAAAGACAGGTAGAAATACCATCACGAGATCCTGTTTTTGGACTCCCAAGGTCAGCCTTCCGGTCGTCTCCCGATGCAGCTCTTGACAGCAAGGTAGCCGGTCAACCTGCACGCAGCAGTCTAGTCTTCCCCAAGGTCCCGAGTGACTGTCCATGGTCGGCTATATCTCAGCCGCGCGGACGTCGGAGTGGACAGTACCCAATGTGAGATGTACAATGTCGACTCATCTCTGACCTTCACAGCAGTGTGCTAACAGTTGGGTATATCAAAGGCTATAACTATGTCCTAAGAGTAGGTATAGGCGAAAGGGGCACCGGATCAGGTAGAGCGAGAGTCCTACTACAAACAGATGTAGGAGAATAGTTGGTCAATGGGTTCATAACTTGTGTACACAGCGAAACCCTGATATAATACATAGTGTACCTGAGAATTTGGGCGGCATAAATGGTATTATCTTTGGTACATTAACAAAAAGAAGTACAGAAGTTACATGTACTGAAGACTAGTGGACTACTCTGCAAGAGGGTAAGCATATAAAAGGATGAGATGTTAATTACATGGCATTATAAGAAAGAAAATGAGTACTAGTCAAGGACGGCTCAAACAGCTTGAGCGGGGTAATGTGATGCGTCGGCACCATTGGCCAAGTTGCGGGATACACACGCAAGTCGCGTGACATCGACTCACTCAACTCCATCAATCAAGTCCACGATGTGCACTCAAAGTCTCGTCAAGACCTCATTCACAATATCATACTTTATACCGACTCACTTAAGCGGTTAAGCAAAACCATGACTTTGATGTGGATTGCTGACACAGCAGCCAAACCGGCCATCTCCCACGCATCACCTAACATCAACTTTCACACATCCAAAACAGATATCAGACAAATCATACAAACACAAGCTTCAGCACAACTTCAACGCAAACAAATCAATGTGCGTTACCTGTAGTATACAAGACACATAAAGAACCTGAGCATACAAACATTTAAAATCTAAATTTATCAAACCTGTGTACACACATAAGGATTGCAACTCAGGGATTAATGACATATATGCAACATGCATACACGTGCCACGTTCCCTAACGTCAGTGATGTCGTCGTTGAGACGCGCAATATGTTGTTGCACGTGCATTCCAGGCAAGAGAAACAGAGCAAATGGATGCCATACAATACTGTCCCTTTGGAGCGCTCAACTCCTGTCCTTGCGATCGTTAATAAAATTAAGCGACTATTGAAACGCATAGCATGCCAAGGCTCTGCACAACATTGGGGTGGTCTGTGGGGGAATGTCTCAACGACAAGTGGCTGCACATTTCCACTACCAAGGGAACACCATTTCTGCATTGTTGAGACGCCACCAGAAGACAAATGACGTGATGACAGCCCGGACCATCCCAGGACTTCGCCGATTTCACCCCAACACAGTTCGACAACGTTTGCGTCATCAAGGGATCAGACCACCATGTCCCGCCATGCGACCTATCCTGACACAATGTCATCAACAAGCTCGCCGAATGTGGTGCCGAAATTATGTCTGCAGACCCTTGTCTTGGTGGAGAAATGCTGTTTTCAGAGATGAGTCCCGGTTTAACATTTCCCATGGTGATGGACGTCAACGTGCCTATAGACGCGTGAGAGAACGTTATGCACAGGCCTGTATCGTAGGCACATGTCGTTGGCATTTTGGAACAGGGTTTGTGAGAAGTAGTTATTATATCCCTTGAGATATGTAAATTGAAATAGCTCTCTACAGAAAGGAAATCAAACACAGCTTGACCACTGTCTTCATGGCCACCAACACTGAGTCATTAGCTGCCTATGATTAGTTAGACAAAGGCCGGTTGGCCACTGAAACATGACATTGTGGATGAGGTGCAGGATACTGTAGGCTGACATCTGGACAAATACGTCACGTCACGTGACCCTAGGGTTAAATTAAGAATACTTTGTGTGAGTCTGGACTGGACCCCTCGGACAGCGGCTAGGCAGGTTAGCTGACAATAGCCTCCCTAAATGCGCCTAGCCCTCGTTACAGCATCATGTAGTTGTAAACAGATTATATCATGAATAAAGTGTTGTGGACCCACTGATGGACTTCTGTATTTGAAGAGACAGTTATCCCATACCAGCCCGGGATACCTGTGTCTTGGAGAGGAATGGATTTGGTGGTGGTGGTGATTCCGTGATGATTTGGGAGTGCAATAACACCACGCCAAAGAAATCCTTTGGTGATTGTTCAGGGCAAATTAACTGGTGAGGGCTACAGCGATCAGATTTCGACCTGTGGGAATTCCTTTCTTGTGATGTCATGGCCATGGGTTAACATTCCAGGAAGACAATGCACGTCTTCACATGGCAAGGGTTGCTATGGATTTCCTGTGATTGACTTTTCAGTTGAAATTTTCCAGACTGGTTATGGTCTCATGATCCCTCAATCAAAGTTTATAGGTACCTTTGACGTTGTGATCGTATGTACCAACTGGGATAATATTTTGACAATGTGCCTAGTAGAACATCCCCATAAAGAAAAAATCCTTCATTCTTCAAACATCAATAACATTGCCACAGCCGTATGATGACTAATTACAGGCACTACAAACCTAAAGGTCACACTTGACAAACAAAGATGGCTTATAGACACTGCAACACACCAGAGGACATTAACCCACACACTGTCACCTACAACAAATTATCACAATATCCACTTTCTTCTCAACCCCCACAACCCTCCCAATACTTTCCACGCTCTAACAACCTTCTTAGTCAACGGCCGTCATTGTAAAGAGACTCCCTATCTATCCGTCAATAAAGTACACAACCCGGCCCTACCTCTTCCACAAAGCTCTAGGTCATTCACCCAAACCACACTACACTCGCAACAATAGACACCTACACTAATGCTTAGTCTCTGAATGGGGCGAGTTGGGCTTGTTGTCGCCAGTCACTATTCAACGGATAGAAGTCGCGCGTTTGTTGAAGAGGCTTCGCTCCATCGATCCGGACCGACTCGTCTGTGCTATCAGCAACTGGTCGAAAGGTTTTCGAAAATCATGATATAGCACTGTTTTCTCTCAGCTGCTTGCATTCTCTTAGTTTGAATATCTCCCATGTTAAAATTATATGGTGTTTACAGTTTGATGTAGTTCAGAGTTTCTATTCTCCTTCCCAAAAGAGCTCATTCCAAATAAGAACACAACACATCCAGTACATTGGAACGGCCGCTCGGCGACACACGTGGCAGATTTATTCCATTTGACAAATTCCTGATAAAAACCACATTCAGCAAATCAGCACTCGTATAAAGATAAGTATATTACACAGCATGCATTTTCTTTACAAAATCACCATGTTGAATAGAACTAGCCTGCCTAAACCTGAGATAACAACTCATACATGAGAACAAAACTCTGGAACTGAGTCTTAGGAACGAATGCTAAAGTTCTTACTAGGAAGTGCATAGTATTTATAACATGATGAAAATTGGAACAAACTTTGTCTCACCACAAGGCAACAAACTCATAACAGTATTCTCGAGGTTCTGCAGCCGAGGTTGCAAAACACCGTTGCTCAATATATACTAACAATTATAACACATTCAAACATATGATATTATAGAGGCTTCGCAGCCTGGTAAAATCACAACAAACCAGTATTATAAAGGCTTTGCAGCCTAGCTATATACGGTAGTATATATGAGCAAATCAGCTCCACATAACAAACTTGGTTTATCACACGTGCAGGCATTAACATGACACAAAATTCATCAACAGCACTTAACTCCAGACGGCAAACGACACTCACAAGTACAACACTGTGCTTAATTCACGACCATCACGGTCAAATACAACGACCAACTGCAACACCAGAACAGAATATGAGACATTATGCATGTGAAATATAGATATATAGAATCTACATAAGCATACATTTTAAGGACACAAAAGTTACATGATGTGAACACTGCCGTGTCTGGAGCGAAGTAGACGTTCTGGCGAAGCACAAAATTTATATGCTACTCACACTCCATCATATCCCGTTGTGCACAATAACAATGTAAAAAATTGAACCATCAGAGTATGGAATACTGTAAGGGACATTCTCGCGATCTCGCATTCTCGTGATCTCGACCTTTCGAAACAAACCTAAAATGTCAAAAGTGCGAGAATGCGAGATCTCGCATTCTCGTGTTTTTGGTACAGATCAATTTTTTGTCAAAAGTCGACGACACGAGAATGCGACTTTTAAACATGCTGTCAAATCTCGCAATCTCGCAATTTCGACTTGTCAAATAAGGCCACAAAAACACGAAATCGCGAGAACACGAGAATGAGACATTTCATTTTCTCGCGATCTCGCGTTTTAGACGCTACCGTTGCGCATACTTATTATCACAAGGTCAAGGCGCATGCGCATGCTAGTAGTGCTGTGGTCATGCTTCTTTCATGTATTTCATTGCCCAAGTAGCATTTAACAATTTTATGACTTAGCTTGAAAATACTAAGCATGTAATTTACATTCACGAAGTGTAGGGTAGTGTATATATTAAGTCCGCTCCCGTTGTTACAATTTCCTACGTGCATAGAAATCCTCAACATGCCCTGTATGATTTAACAAACGAAACTGTGAATGTCCAAATGTCGCATTCTCGTGTTATGGACTTTTGACAGAAAAAATGCTCTGTACCAAAAACACGAGAATGCGAGATCGTATAATAAAGAAGTTGAACCATAAGTCATTTTTAGTTTGATTCCACCAACTTCTAGATGCCTTTGAAACAACCTGAATTTGAAGACAAGTGTCCACCTCACGCATGTGTATCCTTTTTTTAAACACTGCACATGGTCTGTTAGTTTCTTCAAACCTATTGTGACTTTTATGGTGTTAATGGTGTTCACTATTTATATTTATGTTTTCCTGTAAATTCCGAGTTAGTTGAAAATCCAATCCACATCCATTTCTTTACGATGCAGTCGGGTGGTAAGGAACGGAGTGGTTGACTGTATCATTCTACAAAGATTTTGCCCGCTTGTGTCCGCCCAACAGGCTCTGGTGACATACACTACCGGACAAAACAAAAAAACAAACAAAAAACGTAGACACCGATGTCTGATGGAACCGAGAACTGACACAAACAAGACATGGCTGACGACCTTGATGTATGTGATACTGGTATCACACGTGTTTGTGGCGTAACGTTTGTTGGGTTTCTGCAATGATGACTGTTAGTACCACTCTGTTAGGAACTTCTGACGTATATTAACAAACACTTTGTGATATAACTACAACATAATTCTATGATCATGCATGGTGTAGGTCGGGTTGATGGGAAAGCACGAGTGCTGCGTCATGTTTTGTACAGAAAGTTTAATCAATAATATAATTATATAGTATATTGTATTTGCACATATTGCTACATAACGTTTGAGTCGCTGGGTGTATTATATACTCTTCAAAAAAGTAGGGGAACTTCATTGTTTTTATTTGCGATTAAGGATATTTTTCGGATTTATCGTAGTCAATTAATATTGATATGAAATTATTGAATGTTTGAGAGTGCATCACTATTTGCACTTCCTTACAATCATAGTTATTTGGAATGTAGTCGCTTTTGGAAAATGATTGGTGTGTGGCATGTAATCTGCATGTAGAAGATTTTCAATTTGAAACAAAAGACTAGAAACAAACACTAACAAATCTGTGATGTAAGATAAGTGTCAAAATCTATGTTCTTTGTGATTTATGGACCTTCTTAAATTAAACCTCAAAATCAAGAATGGGACCCCTTGCATGTGTATGGGGCTCCTGCGTTGTACACGTGCTTATCGTGCGTTGTGTTTAGGGGTGGTAATAAAGCGAAATGACGTTGCGGTCATAAGATGTCTGTATTTGAAACGTTTGGTAACGGTTATGCTCCCTATTCAAATTGAAAGTTCAGGTTCCCTACTTGTTTTAATAATTGCCGCACCAAGTAACAGTTTGACCAACCACTCCAAATAACATCGTCATAGCAGCAATGTGGTGGCAAGACTACCAGTACATTACCGGTTGGTAGTAGCTAAAATATGAAAGTAGAAAACATATAACTAACATCACAATGCACACATGAAAGAAACTAATAGAGTCACACAAAACCTGCAAAAATGTTATCACAGAATTGTACATATGTGTGTGTGTGTGTGTGTGTGCGTGCGTATATTTGTACGTACAGTTGTATATTTTATACACTCCATCACAGCGAAAGTAAACTTGAGAAGAGGGATAATACCAGGAAGCATTTGCATATTGAACAACAAAAGAAATGCAAAAATGAAATCTAATGTTCATGTCTTCTATTTGAAACGTTGCCAACAAACCAGTTACGTCATTACATTAATCAACAGGAAATAATTCAGTAGGAAAAGACAAACGCTTCCTAGGGATGTTTGTTTACAGTGTCGACATGCGCAGTTGACACCCAGAAAGGAGAAAGTCGTTTCAAATGTTCAGTTATGTATGATGCATGTCCTAGGTGACCACTCTGTCTACATTCTTCTCCTCTACTTCTTCATGATGACGACATATGCGATGATGTTATCCCACCCAGAAGTGTACATGTCCTGTTGCTTGATGTATTCAACCAGCAGGTCATAGAATGAGTTGATCAGGTCACGTCTTGACTCGGACGATCTACTGGACAGAGCCTGCCTGAACATGTATTCCGTCCAAGACCGAATTGCAGAGACGAACTTAGGAATGGAACTGTCCAGATTTTCTGTGTTCCCTGGAACAAAAGCACTGACTTATGAGACAAAAAGAGGACATTACACACATAAGCGTCCGATTCAGCTAAAGTCGCATTTAATTACCAGAACATCGAGCAACTAAAGTATCAGTAGATGTATAAAGAGATTTTTAGGATCTGTTCAGACACCCAGGGGACCGTTTCATTGAGAACAGGGTGCCGATGACATGTAGCGCTCTTATGTGATACCGGCACTTATCACAGTGGGTTCGAATCCGGTTTCCCCTGAAATATTTTCTAGGGTTGTCTGCGCCAAACCCGTTTTCGTGAGTTAGAGTAAAAGCAATCCTTCCATACCTACAAGACTGAGACACGCTGTGAAATACGAACCCTATCATTCAAGAACACACGTGTTGTTACCTGGGTCCTTGGTATGATATGGTTACCTTTCCGTGAACATGTATTATCGCATATATCAACACATACTTATGGTGAAGTCGATATTGTACAATGGAGGTATATGTGGCATATGCTTGTATGAAAATGTACTTGTTTATGCTGTATAATTTTAGTACTTGAACTTTATTATGTACAGTGACACTCTACATGTTCATCTTAGGACACTATGGTTTGTTTGCTTAAAACTATTTAAGTTGTAATTATCTTGTATAGAATGGTGTAACAGTGTTTTATTTTCTACAACAATTATATAATGGCAGGTAAGATACTGAAGGTTAGTGGTAGTGTTCTAAAGTTGGTTGTTTAATGCGTATGTCAATTATATTGACGTTTAGTTATGTTTGTCAAGTATTTCAGAAGCATTTCATTCATCTGAGTGAGTTAAGATTTTAAATCACATGGCAATATTTCAGTCATGCAGTGACTACAAGAAGGTATAGAATTATAATGATTACCTATTAAATCATAAACACCTGTAAACAATGGTGTTTAACTATAGAGGACGATACAATGTTAAAAGGGACTATAGATTGCCAACAACACAAGGTAGATCACCATACCGGGGACCGTGAGGACGTACAGTACTTGTACTACCTCCATGGATTCATTTATCTGAAACGTTTATGTTACATTTATCAGTAAGAAAAGTGCTGTAAACCATAGCCCCCAAATGGCTAATTTCACATTCTCATCATTCCCGTGTACCAATCTGGGTACACTTCTAGTAACACTTCAGTATAGCTAAGCATGGTAACAAGGGAACATGGTCTACGCTTCGCTTACTATAAAAAAGGTCAGTTAATTACTTTAACAGTAAACTATGTTCAAGTGCATTTGTTCTTTTGTAACTATATTATATCACTTTCATTTTAAATATTATTTGGTTATTTGATACATGTGGTAATGCTTTGAACTAGCTAAAGTTGGTACATTACGTTAACGCCAAAGTTCATGCTGATTTTGTACAATAACTAATGTAAAACCATATAGCATTTTAAGTACTGCTCTACGTTCACACTCGTTTTCCTAAGTATTCTAAATGTATGTATGTGCAATAGTTGTCTGTGTGTTGAGTGAGAAGAGAGCAGAAAATATGTTGAAAGCTTTATCATGTTGTTGATTGTTCTGTATGAGCAACCATTGTACCCATCTTTCCCTGCATATATGTTGTTAATTGTTCTCTTCGAATTGTGTGGACGGAGATCGTAAATAATGGTGAACGTATTGTCACTACGATGAATAGTAATTGTTATGGGCAGGTCGCATGAGATCTCATGTTAAAGCACAGTGTGGTCTAATCCTTAAGGCTCTATTCCATGGTAGGATGAATTTATATATGTCAATATGTTTCCATTGTTATGTACACCTTTCGGGTAGCTGTGAAGGGTTGCCAGATAGTTATCTGTTGCATGTCATGTTAATTGTTTTACTGTTTAAATTTAACATTATTTGGCGTGTTATTTGGCAAAGTGTAATTTGGCAATGACATATCTCTTGGTTGCGCAACCAACATCATGCATATAATTTCATGTGATTATGATTCCCCTTGACATTTCATAATGCCGTTTAATTTACATGTGTATTTTTAGACCACATAATTAATAAATATAAGGGGTCAATATGATATTACTTACGATAATATTGTCACTTCGACCACAACCTCGTTTCCGAGGAAGAAAGCGTTATATCCATGCAAAATCCGTTTGTTCAGCAATGTGTAGTAAGCAGTCTTGATTTTATAAACTCGATAAAACTGGAACTCCATTTTCTATCCTGGAAGCGTGGTAGGGGGCGATCCATCCATATACCACAGGCTTCCACAAAGCTCACTTCGTAGACAATAACAACCAATTTAAGCACACTACGGAGTCTGGTGGAAATCTGTGCATAGCGACACCATCACCCGACCCCAAAGAACAATTGACGGCAACACAACAATTCGTCATGTCTTTGGTGACGCCGAGAAATCAGCAAAATGATGAGCTTCCTACACATTTTCTATACATTTACCTGCAAACCGTTCCTTCTATGACGTCACTGTAGGGCTCTGTCGACAGAGTTAAGTAACCTGTCTGCGGTTTCGTTTGCGGGCGAGAGAGAAGCAGACGGCTTTTTAGCAACTTTTAAGCGCTTGGTATTAATTAACCACAAGGTTTTTTTAAAAGAAAAATGGTGTTTCGTTTATGATTAACCAAAAGTCTTTCATATGCAGTGGTAAAAAGAGTACCAAAAATTTGAGTTTAGTGGTCCTTTAAGGCTCTATTCTGGGGTAGCATGCATTAATATATGTCAATATGTTTCTATTTTTGAGCACACCTTTCGGGTAGCCGCGAAAGGTTGCCAAATAGTTATCTGTTGTATGTCATGTCAATTGTGAATTTTATTGTCCGACGATGTACATATTGTTTACTTTTAACATTGTTTAGCGTGTTATTTGGCAAAGTGTAATTTGGCAATGACATATCTTTGGGAATTATGCATATAATTTCATGTGATTATAATTTCCCTTGAGAATTCATGATGTCGTTTAATTTACATGTGTAAATGTTAGACTACAAAAATTAATTGTGATAAACTAATTGTGATACCTATGCAAAACATTATGAAATGTGTAAATGTTTCTAAGAATGGTATGTGTGTTTCAGAGCTGATGTATAGCTAAGGAATATCTAAATTTGCTGTTCTCCAACACACGCTTAGCTTGATCATTCATGTTAATTTCAAACTTCTTAATGCATTCACCTCTCCTCTTCACAAAATCAGACAATGATCTGTCTGCCGATTCCGTATGTTGATGCTAATGCTTTTTGTGTGGGTCGAGGCATTTTATCAAAATGTATCAGCTGTACCTTTTGTTGAAGTATCAAATCACATCTTGCACGTTTTGCGGGCCGAGACATATTGGCAATACTGACTGCTACACTATGATTTTTACCTTAAATACCCTCTAATTACTCTATGTAAGTGGCACGTACCACTCACAAGTTAACAAGATACTGATTGACACTTACCGTTTCTGAATAATCTCGGGAAATGTGTTGTTACAGTGTTTACAGTCAAATTGCCCACTATTCACCACTCTATGTCACTCACTAATTAACATTATACTAATTGATACTTCCCATTTCTGAATAATCTCGGGTAGTAACTGCGAATTGCGTTGACACATCATTTTTACCTAATTGAATCAAAGGGTTGCGCCGTCTTTCATGTGCCGTTGCTTACAGATTTGTTTTCATAACAATTTGACAGAAGCCTATTTTTACAGATGTTTCTAGATGATTTCTGCCGGGACTGAAACTTTGTACCGTTGTAGACGGAATGCCTGTGTTTACAAAGGCCGATATTGCCAGAGTCCACTGTAAACCACACCTCACCACACAGCGAAACATCTGATTCTTTATATCACTTGGCAATTTAACCAGCTGTGACAATTTCATACGAATTGACTGCCATTGTGGTTAAACGTATGTTTTGGCAAGAAAGAACGTAACAAGATCTAAACTCGATACAGAATTCAGATGCTTCTTTTAGCACAACATTGAATTCTTGGAAAATGGCTCCCGACATATAAAGAATCGTTAGTGGGATCCAAAATGACACAAGGCGCAGAGGGTGATCAATGTCTGAAACGATGTCGACCAATTCCCTATAAAAATTGTAGTCATTCTTGGATTCCTATCGACGACCGGTGAAAACTGACTAAAGGAATACAACTTTGCAAGATGGTGCCATTCACCAAAGGTTTACCATGTCGTGTACAAGGAAACCTCTTACCTGTTTCTTCCTTTCGCCTCTGTGACATGATTTGTATACGTTCATGTTGGATTAGTAGAGACTCGATACGCAGCCCCGCCTTCACAACCGGGGAATCTGCATCAAGGAATGGAGCTCGTAGTTCATCCTCACTTCTATAGTATCCAGAATAGTTGGCTGCCTCGTACTCACGCTGAATAAAAAAAGATATTTACCTATAAGGAGGGACACACGGTACTGCAAAACAGAGGACATGTTTCAGATTATCAAATTCTGGAATTAATCTCTAAAACTCCTAGAGGTCTTATTCAAGTATGTTTTTCAATTGGTTTAAAAAGTACATTTACACACAAATCTTGTAAACGTTTTGTTTCTTTTAATAGCCTCACTTTGAACTATTCCAGCTTTATGACGGCGGAGTGTAGACAATCGAGTCTGGACAAGACAATCTAATGATTAACAACATGATCATCTATATAACTGGGAACCCGTGAAGGTCAGGGGTCTGCAGCAACCCATGCTTGCCATAAAAGGCGACTATGCTTGTCGTAAGAGGTGTCTAACGGGATCGGGTGGTCAGGCTCGCTGACTTGGTTGACACATGTCATCGGTTCCCATTTGCGCAGATCGATGCTCATGCTGTTGATCACTGGATTATCTGGTCCAGACTCGATTATTTACAGACCGCCGCCATACAGCTGGAATATTGCTGATGAAAAGTTCTAACTTCGATTTGCACAGCTCAAAGGTTTTGAACGAAAATGTGTCATCCATTGCTTCCACGAACGTCACTGACAGCAATCTCGTGGAATGGGAAACTGACATTCATGCCATGTGTCACATAACATACTCTTCAACTCAAAATGTGCTAACATCAACAATAACATATTGATGATATCCATGAAATATCAGGTAACAATCAGGTTGTCCATACGGTACCTCAAAGTGAACGCACTATATGCAGGGTGACTTACACTTTATCGTTTATGACTAGAGAGTGACGTCTTAACATTGCAACAATGGAATTCTCCTCCCATGTCAAAGAATACATACTCGCTGCTGACAGTTATTTTGAGGTGTTGCTTAGACAATCACAGTTCGTTCGCAAGACGCTGACGTTTCATTTTCAAGATTATCATTGATAATTGGATCATTGGTCACATGATGTTTGTTGTCTTTCTGTGGCGAGTGACAACGGGCACATTTGATCACGAACATGTCTCCGATGCAATGTTGTTTTTGACCTCTTCAACAGATATAAATTAGAACTGAGGTGATGGTCTGAAACTCACTGCCAGTGAGTGAGTGAGTGAGTTAATATTTAACGTCACATCGGCAGTATTGCAGCCATATCGTGACGAGAGCATTCTTAAAAAAGGAATCTATGTGTATGATAAAACCTGTCGACGAAAGACAGTAAAACAACTAGAATATCACAATAAGAAATAAAACTAGCGTGAAAAGTTAAAACTAATATCCCTATTCAGACAATACAATATAAAAACAGGCTATATAGATCACCAACAACTGAAGGTAGATCACCATACTAGGGGCCATGGGGACTTACAGTACACCTGCTAACTGCATGGTCCCTAGCTGGATTTACACCATCCCCTCAGCCGCTGGTGATAGTATGCAAGATTAGCCCCAAATTAAAATGACAGAAATACTATGGCTAAAAAAATGGAAGACTAAATTTGACTTCAATTGTTTGGGACTTACGTACCCTCTCAGGAGGACAATAATTTTACAGTTACGAATTCAAACTTCCAAGCATAAAATATCTATCTATTTACAATTCATTTAGTAAATCTAAGTCTTTTAAAAAAACAATAATTAAATGAGAGCTAACATTATTAAAAAGATCCTTCAAAGTTTGTGAATTAAAATATTTATCCCTTGTGATGGGATATTCAACACAGTCAAGCAAAACATGCTTGACTGTGGTTCTTTCATCACAAGGGATACAAAACGGAGGATCTTCACCTTTTAATAGATAATCGTGAGTATACCTCGTATGGCCAATGCGACATCGTCGCATAATGACCTCCTCAAATCTGGACTGACAACAAAAGTAACTATATATAACCAATGTAATGTTTTATTTCATGTAATTTATTTATACCTACCAGGGTATCCCACTTCTTCTGCATCAGATCACGGATATAAGATCTTATATGTAGCTTTCAGTATCTTACTGTACCTGTGTCACGTGCTGCATGTCCCTTAACAATCTCCAGACTGTCGTCATAGCTACCCACAGGTTTTGTAAATGAACACTGCTTTCTCCATACTTCCTTTCTGTGTCTTCAACAGGAACAACAAGCAACATACACCCACCTATGAGAAAATATTACAATATAATCTATGGTTATGCACCACGAATGTGATTGTAGAGTTATAACAGATGCGTACATGATTGGATGGTAGGAGAGATCACTTCAACAATCTGATATTCAGTTTTGACTTGTGCCGAGCTCCACCTTTTGGTTTCAGCATTTTCCCAGCCTTTGAAATCTTATCAAGTTTGACTCTTTCACGAAGTTTTCAAGGAACGTAACATTACAAGCTGTTTGGCAAATGCTACACAATTCACGACCACAAACCCTGTAATTCTGTATGCTATGCGATATTTTCAAATTTGACGTAGGACGGGTATGCCCAACTACCTGAATTTGTTTCTGAGGACAGCCGGGGCAGTCAATTCTGTTGCCTTGTTCTATAATGATATATTCGCCATTATTGCACTGTTCTATGATGATATATTTACCACTTTTGATTTCATTTGCTCTGATGAGGAGAAATCTTTGCCATGCCTCAGATGCCAAATCAGCAACAGCATCGCATTCAGAACGTGAGCCGTCGGGAAACTTACTCAACGAATCTTTATAAGACACAGACCTGTAAGTAAATCAGAGTGTCTTCATAAATATTACTGTATTATTTTGACATTGCAGAAATGGCCAGTCATGTGTGTATGTAAAAAGAATGCACCCTATTTGGACTGGCCAATGTGGGATTTGGGTCTGTATAGGTCGCTGATACCATAATTATGAAATGAGCAGAAATTGGTATGCAATGGTTATGCTCGTTACCTCAGCTGATTGTTGTACAGCGACAGCTTGGAGAATTTGCCATATGATCAAGACTCATTTACAGGCCGTTGTGATATTGCTGGAATATTGCCGTCTGAAGCAGATGGCTAACGTATTTCATATCATTTGATAAACACAATGAATAAATGTGATAGATAATGAACACACAGATTAACAGTGGAAAGGGTACAGCTGCATCACTATGTGTTGTCGCTAGGAAACAACAATGCTGTTGGAGGTTTGTGTGTGAATACTGTCATTTACATTTTTGAGGAGGAAATTCTCCGATGTGACACTTATTCAGTGACCTACGAAAAACCTCGATTCTTCTGTGTGTAGTTCACATAAATTTAGTTTTGAAAGCAGGATATTCTGAAAAAAGGTTATCAATTCAATTTCGATACATGAGAAACGGAATCAATGTAAACAGTGATGTATGCTTCACGGTTATCCTCAGATTGTGCTGTATCATATGATAATGTACTGTCTGACCACCTGTAAATTCGGAATAAACACAACATGGAACGACCTGCGCAAAGAGGTGAATATGTTTTGAATCAAGTAAAAGAAAATCCAATAGTCAAGGTTAAACGATGTTTCTCTCACCTTGGCAGAAAGTGGGCAGACCAAAAACATAAGACGATGTTGAAGGTATCATCAGGAAGGCACTGCCTATAGAAGCTTGTGGGACACATGGAGACGAAGACCTTTTGGTTTCCAAACTCTCTCCCATTTCCTTTAACACACAGAGGAGTGGGTCACGGCACACCTTACATGATCTATAATGATCTTTTAAAGACTTCACTAATACAGCAGTCATCAGTCAACAGGAGAGTCTGAACATTCACAACTTTCATTTCCATTGTTATGAAAATAATTATTACTTTCTACATTACATAATATAATCCTTAAGTATGTCAATAAACACATGAAGCAAATTGTACCTATTACAAACACATAACCTTGCAGATGTCGTATACGTGAATACGTGTTTTGAGTATTTATATAGTATTTCGCTCTGGTCTATTTGACAATATCGGACAGAATACTTATTGGTTCCAGATTATCCATTATGAGGATTTCAAATTTCTTCCGGATCGTGCAAATGTTCTATTTTTCAATACACCGATGCTCCTTGCACTTTTGCCAAAAACCTTCTTCCGATGTAGTACAGAAGACAAGAGTTGTCATACAGATGACTCATGATGAATTGTGGAGGTTTCTTATGTCTTTCTTATCGTATATCTTTCATATTCCATGGTATGAATGATCTGTACTTTAACACAATGTCACATGTATGTGCAAGACAAAGTCAACAGGTTTATGAGAGGAGAGACATAGATGAACCCCGTTTTGTAAGTCCGCGAAGGTGAATTTACTAGAACTACTTTTGGTTGTATTTCCGACTTGTAAATATCTCATTGATGGTATAATTGTGTGGAATAAAATCACCTACTGCTGACATTCTTAACCAAGGCATTGTAGTCATTATTGGTACCATCTTCGTAGATTATGTGAACAGTGAGGTCTTCACCATAAAGCCTCCTAAGGGCACCTGTAAGGACAGATATAATATGGAACGTATTATTTAATCGTGAGTAGAACTTGTTTCCTTCTTTTATCAATTTTAGATATTCTTAATAACTTTTTTGTCAGAATAAAAACGACAATGAAACGTAATTGGTTGCAACTGATCAAAAGTAGGTCACAGGTTCCTCCATTAAGATACACGTTTTCATGACTATCATGTATTCTGTAAATGTCGTTACATTCACAGTCTACGGGGTGTACACAACAATGACCCACCAGAAGACAGCGTGTATGTTCTATATTATGAACAACAGTTTGTCAGATTTGACTGAATGCATTTCAGAATGTACAGCATTGAGCAAAACCTACTCGACCCACTGATGGTCACGCCGTCCAACGGAAGCTGACATCAACATAATTGTTGAACACATTGTCAAACAGATGTTAAAGTAAAGTTCCTAGTATATAAAACTGTAATAAAAATATATACTCAGTCGACTGTTTGTCAACAGTGTGCCTGTCCGTTGGGACAGGCCAATATAACCAAAGTCTAATTCATTAATGTACTCCAAAGAATCATAATATAAGATTACTTAATTAATTCAATCAGCATTTCATCCACCGTTTTAAATGGAGGACATAAGTGTTGTTTCTGGAGCATAACTCGAAAACCGTTCAATATCTTTCATCAAAACTTGAGATATACATCAAACAATGGTGCCTGTTGCTATGTTCTATGTTTTGGGATTTTTTTATTCTACACGATTTCCCTGAAACCGTTTTGGACTAATTCTGAAAGGAGAGGGCGGTGGATTTCAAACATTAAAACCTCAAGTCTTCGCATTGGAGGCTGCTGCATGTAACAACCTGGGACTGAGGCTCTGCCTTTTGCTATTTACTAATTTTAAGAAAACAAATGCTTGTTTCTATGGCAAAGTTTGGCTCTGTTTGTAGCGGTATACTTTTTTCTTTCTAAAAGTGAAGGGTGTGTTTCCGTTGATAAGAAGGCACTACATAAATAAATTCAGAATAGATCATCTCGAGAATTCAAGCTGTACATAACAGGCGTGTGGGTAACCCATTGAATGATGATTGTCTCCTCATAGGTACAAAATATGAAAATGTTTCAGGTGTACCAAGTTGCCAGAAAATAGTTCTAAGCTGCCTAATGCCATAGTCACTAACTTGTCAGTAGATGTGTTTACCTAGCAGATATTCCACAATATCCTTGGATGAAGATCCGTCGTGACATCCATAGTCACCAACTGTAAACGTCTCGTTCCTCGGAATGACTGAAGTGCCTTTAATGATAGAAAACATTGTCATAGTACATTTAGTTGTATGTTAATGATCTTAATGTTCGAGTAGCATTTAAAGGAGTAGCCAGCCAACACCGCTTACTTCATGAGCAAACTTTTCCCACAAGAGACACAAAAACGAGTTTCTTCACAGGATAAGGGAAGAGAGGGGAGGAGGAGTCTCATTGTTAAAGCGTTCGTTCCTCACTCCGAAGACCTTGATTCGAATCCCCACATGGCACAATGTGTGAAGCCTATTTCTGGCAGGTTTGCTGGAATATAGCTAAAAGTGGCGCAAAGCAATATCACTCACTCATTCTTTACAAGATGTCATATGAACTTTAAAATCATATATAAAATCATCCAACACAACTACATGCTCTGAGGATCCAATTCCAACCACTCTTTTGTCTGAATGCTTGGACATTTTGTTACCATTAATATCAATGATTGTGAACAAACGTTCAAAGTAAGGCACCTGATGTCTTCATGAATTCTTTCATCCGACCACACCTAGAGAAAATTACGATAGATCCGGACAAGCTAAACTCATCTTGCTCATATGAGGAATCACCATGGAATGAAATTCGAGTCTTTTGCTGATGAAGTCCAACTCATTGAAAATTTTCACTCAAGCAACATAAGTTTAGATGGCACAACAACATGTACATCGGATATTTAGGCTCAGCTGACTGGCAGGAAAGTAAAACTTAATGAAGAAAAGACTACGTTGATGGGGCCTTTGCGTCAAAGTAAGTCTTGGTGTCTGTTTGGTAGGGCTGTAAAGACACATCGAGCCATGAGTTGCAGTTGTTGAGTCTCTGGTAGTAATAATTCCATAGAAGGAACGAAAAAGCATGAATGCATCGATAGTATGCGTGACTATTGATAGTTTAGTAACTGACTTCTGATGGAAAATACTCATCTCAAAATAAAGGATGTCTGGGTGCAGCCTTGCAACTTCACAGAGGTTATGTGGTAACTGTTTACTTGATCTGGCTGTCGAGTTTATTGTCAGTTATTGAAAGAGACTGAAACTGTTTCACCTTGTGTATGTGTCATATAAACCATGCACTCATTTGCGAAATGATTTTAAACGAGACAATTCAAGAACAGAAATACTATTGCAATACAACTGCAATTGAATTGCACCCACCTGAGTATTGTCGCAATAGACTATCGCTATCGCAATAGTATGTTGCAAAAGCTGTCGCTATCCGAATAGCTGTTTACACCTCAATAGTCACCCCACCCCACCCCACTATTTAGACTCACCCGTGAAGGTCCCGGGGTAGAATAAGCCTTCGGCAACTCATGCTTGCCATAAAGGCGACTATCCTTGTTATAAGAGGCGTCTAACGATCGGGTGGTCAGACTCGCTGACTTGGTTGACATATGTCGTCGGTTCCCAATTGTGCAGATCGATGCTCATGTTGTTGACCACTGAATTGTCTGGTCCAGACTCGATTACTTACAGACCGCCACCATATAGCTGGAATATTGCTGAGTGCGGCGTAAAACTAAACTCACTCACTATTAAGACTCACACCTCATCATGAACAAGCAGGTAGTCAGTCTCTCCAGGACATACTTGAGATGCCTGAAGCCCGCCTGAAGCCATAACACCTTGGGTCACTCCCTTGTCCTGACACGCGTAGACCATGGCAAAATCCCCGTCTTTGGACTCAAGAAAACCTTATAACAAAGACTCCAGAAAGTACAGAACACTACAGCACGGATGGTGTTAAGAGTGTCCAAATTCCCGACCATTACACCAGCTCTACAATCACTACACTGGCTTCCTGTAGAAGCCAGACTGAAATTCAAAGTTCTGTGCCTGACGTCCAAGTGCTACTATGAATTGGCTCCAGCATATCTATCGTGTCTGCTCAGTCACCACCAGTCCCAACGTTCACTACGCTCACATAATCTCCACCTTCTGTCAGTTAATCAGTACAACATCACAGACTGTGGCGATACGCCATTCTGTGTATATGCTCCAAGACTCTGGAACAGTCTGTCTCGAAACATAAAACTCTCTCCTTCATTTGACTCTTTCACATCACGACTAAGGACTTCCTTATCCATGAACAATATGACCTTTGAACTACGTGCCGCTATGAGCATTATTGGTAGATGCAGGTTGTGCTGCATGGTGGTGAAATATCCCATATACGTGCCAATATTGGGTGAATCCAATAAATAGCTCTAAACCAGTGCGTTGGTATGAGAGAACGTTCATTTGATGCTCAACCCTTGAAGATCCGAGGTCTTCAACATTCGTAAGACCTGGTTCATAAATCGATGCTCATGATGTCAGTTGCTGGATTATCTGGATTATTTTCAGACCGCCGTCATATGGCTGTAACTTGACGACGTTAAACAATAAACAAAGTCAATATTATGACATAGGAGATACAAGGATACAGTAGAATTTTATTGAGTAAAAACGTGTCCAAAATAATCACTCTTTGTTCCTGTCAATTTATTTGACAAAAGTGGAAATTATGTTTACGTCTATATTGATTTTTTTAAATGTCGTTTGATATGTCAAAATCTAATGGGTTGCTTGACCTTCCTCACAAGCCTACTAATAATCACGTGGTTATTGTTCAAGCTGCCACCCATGAAGCATGTATGCATGTAGGTAACAGCGCATTTCCCATGTCTTACCATGTGACCAGTACTATCGAGTTTCAAATCGCACAAACTGCAATTGTGAAATTATACCCCCCAACGTAATTGTTGCCTTTCATAGCACGTGGGCATGACAGTCATTACTTGAAATGCTCTGTGACAACTTGCGGCACATGTGCATATTCCAGCATGTTAGGGTATGATTGACTGTTTCAACCATCACTTAAGTCATTGCACTAAGATTAATGTTCACGCTTCATTGTACACTTTGAACATGACCTATGTAAAACCTGTTATGACAGTGATAATGGCAGATGTAATTTGTACTAATACCTATAATCTGACGCACTGTGTCATAAAAGTAATGGGACTGAGTCCTGACGATGGTGCCAAAGGACCTGGAATACTGGTCTTCGAAGACGCCCGTACATCTGCTGTCCATTGTGCTGTAACATTCAATGTTGAACGCATCATATCTATTGTAAAGTTAAAGGCACAGTTTCACACATTTTCGACAACATGTTCGTCTATATTATATATAAAGGGAACGAGAGTCGTTTTTATTCAACGTTGCATTAATTCATTCGATTTGTTCTAAATTTAGTATCGTAAACTAAATACGTAAATGGTGTCTTTAATCGATTTCTTTTAACCACGGTGACTTTTCTCTTCTGCCCTAATACGTACGGTTTCAGACATACAATGTCTCCAATATTCAACAGAGGCTAGTCCTTGGCACCTGTGTTGTAAACATCTGTACACATGCGCTCCTTTTTGAACAAATAGATTCACCTCGTTTCACCCGCAATCAGTGCATGACAAAAATCAAGACTGTGGTAATTATAAACATGTAATGATTATTTTACATGTGTGCCCCAATATTAAAGGCATATGACTATATAACGTTATAGTAGCAATCTAAACTGCTATCCATTATAACCTTGCTCATTGTTTATTCAGTGTTATATTGAATATGTTACACTTGTCTGTGTTCTATTTTGCCAGCATAAAGGTGATTCAAAAACCTTTTTTCGCGGCACGTCGAAACCGTAAAAGTTATGTGCGCGTGTATATATGTGTTGCTTTTGTCAATATTCTACCGGTATGATGTACAATACAATGGCCGTGAAAAGCAATTTTGATCAAGTAAATTAGCTATCGGTATTTGTAACGACGTCCACAAATCGTATGCTGCACTTCAGGTGTAAACCGTCGCTACAGTATAATTAAAAATGATCTGGTGCCTGAATTATATGTTCAAAGGATTATGTCCAGACAGCTAAGAAAATATACTGCAAGGTTAAGATGTGAAAACCTTCCTCTACATGTAGAAACAGGTCGGCACATCATACCATCACCCCTTTAAAATCACGACATAGTAAATTTTATACGTGTTGAAATTGAAATTCATTTTACCTCTGAATGCAAATTCTATGATGACCTGCGTAATAACCTTTGTTTTAACCTTGACAATGCACAGGGACCTACAGACCTTTTTATCAAATTGTTAATTGAAAATAGCTCAGAAAATATTCAAATGTGTACACATGAGCATTCATTAAGTATCACCAAGAATAATTGTTGATTGTAACAAAAAGGGTCAAAACAGAGAAGTCAACCAGTTATGTCTAAGTACACATGCAGTTAGCATGCAATTCACGTGCTGACTCAAACGCATGATTTTCATGCTAAAGTTCTGTCATGGTACATGCGACTGAGGAGTATAAAAATGTGAAATGAAGCATTCTCATTGCTTTCTTATCGACGCATCAATAATTGAACAGTGCTGAAAGTGAACGTTTTGGATATGCCGAGGCGTAGGCTTTCTAAATATACCAGATGGCAGATTACTGGTATGTATGAAGCTGGTTGTCTTGTTGCAGCATTGGTTCGGATTGAATATCAATCACGCTGTCATTAGTCGCCTTGTAAGGAAACATGCGGCCACTGGTTACGTCAAGGACCGTTCACGATCACGAAGGTCGAGGAAGACCATTCCCAATGATGACCATGCCCTAGTTCGCCTAGTGCGAGGCAGGCCCATGACCAATGCCAAAGATCTCAGAGAACAATGGAGAATAGGTGTTCGTCTCTCAACCAGCACAATCCGAAGAAGCTCAGGTCCGCTGGACACCGTGCACGTCGTCCTATCGGACGTCCGTTATTCACTGATAGACACACGGCTCAACGTTTGGCGTGGTGTAATCAACGGCAAAACCACAATCTGAGGACATGGCACAGGAGCCATTGGTTCGATGAAGTCTGTTTTCTTCAATGTGTTAGTGATGGCTGTTGGCGAGTTTGAAGGAGGAGTAATAAAGTTCATAAACAGCGGATGATCCATGCAGCTGAACTCTTTGGCGGTGGCTCTGTAATGTTGTGGGGGCGTACTTCCTATGACTCTAAGCTGAATCTTATCACCATTCAAGGGACACTCAATGGCCAGAGACAGACAGACAGACAAACAGTTTATTTGAGTCTCACCTCATTACAGTGAAATACATACAGATACATTGGTAAAAGACACGCGTTTGAAAGGTAATGAGAAACTCTATACAGAGTTATGAGAGACTATCATTTTAAAACATAAGAAGACATTAGATAAATACACAGAATAAGAAACGCTCTGCATCCTGGCGTTCAGAGAAGTTGTCTAGTGCATCATAGCGTTCCATTAGCTCACGTCTGATATCATCATATAGTGGACATCTTAAAAGGACATGACATTCGTCTTCGACTTCATCTTTACAAACAGAGCATGTTCTTTCCACGAGTGGTGTACTAGTGTATAGACCGGTTTCAACTCTTAGAGACGCAACTCCGCTTCTGAACTTGGCTAATGCTCTCCTATGTGATCTGGGGATCTGTGCTGTGACATAAGGTTCTGTGACGTAAGAGTCCTCGAAGCGGGCGTACAATCGCAGCTTGTTCCCTCCCTTCCCTGATACACCCTGCGTTTGTGTTTCTGTGTTCTTCCACTGTGTAGTGAACTCCTCCAGCACTTTACTCTCTACACTTCTCACCACGTGTCGGGGACAGTATCTGTGGTGTATAAGGTGGCCGAGACAGAGGTCGCTGAACTTGTGTTGAACTCTGTACGTCCAGTTTCGTTTCCGTCTTACAGTCCACCGTTGGGACCAGATATCAACAGGAACTACTGGAAGCTGCTGTTGTCCCGTATGTTGATATCCACCCCCTGGCCAGTTGGTCAGTATTTATGGACGATAACGCTAGGCCCCATCGTTCCAGAGCTGTTATCGCATACTTGCAGAACAACGCAGTTGGCAGGTTACCTTCCCTGATCTCAACCGATATGAGCATTTATGGGACCATCTGGCTCGTCAGGTTCAAGTAAGGGACCTACCTGTTCAAAATCTACAGGAATTAGCCCAGACTCTTCACGGGGAACGGCAGAGGATTCCAATGATTCGCAGCAGGAGGAGGAGGGTTGCAACAGTTGAGGGGACGGTACACAAAATACTGATGTCACCATTACTGTTGGTTTAGGATTGAACAGACAACGTTTTCTGAGAACTTTGTTCACGTTCGACCACAGACATTGTCTGTGTGACCATAGTTTTGGACATGATTATTGATAACGTTTTCAGTGCCCCATGTGACCGTCAATAAATTACAACCGAAAGTAGCAGCAGTGTTGGTAGTTGATGGAATGACACTTTAGATGGTTCAGTTAACGTAATTATAACCATGTGTTTGGTTTCCATATCATGAATGACCAGTGTGTTGTGCTAAACACAATCTTAAGGCATGCAAATGGATGGGGATGGGGGGTGTTTAATTAATGCTCATGTGTATATTTGTGCTGTCATTAGGACCATGTGCTTTAGACGACAATTATAACTGTGATTTTATGATAGTGTCTCATAAACCAAAAATGGCTGGTTGATGAAATTTGTCACTTATTTTGTATTGTATTCTTGACTTATGGCACTTTAATAAACAATGTGTGTGTGTTAACGTACTGGGAGAGTCTAAGTTTATTAACTAAAGGGTTGGCTTGTATTGAACAAGACTACATGAAGAAAGACCCTAGCTCTTGTCTCTATCTTCCCACTTAGTGAACAAATATAACAGCTTATAACAGCATCACTTACCGTGGAAAACTATTTATCTCAAATTAATAATATAAACTATAGGGTAGCCTTAACACGCTCATCGTTATTTTCTCATTTACTAGTGATTGAGAAAGGATGACGAGTTCGACCAAAGTTAGCTTTAAAAACCGTTTATGTCCTTTTATATTTATGACATAAGGATGAATATCATGGTATCATGGTTTGTCCTAAGTATTTGACATTTAGATATCGATATTTAGCTCTGGATGTATAGAAGTCTCCAAACATGATGAATTTATAAATGTATAACAAAGTAGTATCTTTCAACTGTCAAATGTGTTTAGCATATAATTCAGGACAAACAACACTGTAACTTGATTTATCAATGTATGTTATTTTTATTCTAGAGCTATCTCTTGTTACGTCAGATCTTTATACGGAATACTGTCAGTGAGCTGTACAGTTGTACAGTGTATTTATCATGCTGGCCGTTGACCTATTTAAGAAATACACCAAATCAAACCAGGTGTCGCAACAAAGTGGATTGACGACTGACACTTGCATCGCTCAGAGTAAGGTGATCGTGTGTGGCATTCCTACAAACTAAATGTGTCAATGAAATGACGTTACAAAAGTACAAAACTAAAGAGAGTCAAACTATTCACAATTCCTTACGTTCTTTTGTGGTATGATCCAATGTTTTGATGACTAATTAACTGCTAAGATCACAGTAGTCATGCGTCCAATGCATTTAACTACTCTGAAATTAGAAATTCGACGGATCGATACACGATCCTTCACGTGTAAAACATCATTCAGCCATGTGTGAACGGTGATGACATGGGATCATAGAGTACATTGCTTTTCGTTTCATCTGTGTTGTGGTATTTTAATACTTCCACAGGATACGGTGAGAAACTAAATTAAACAAACTTACCTATCTGTATCTTGCAATCACTTCTGATTCACGTGTCCGAGATTGGTCAAGAGTGGATCACCCTAGTCAACAATGGATTTTTTTTCGACGTACATCGACGTGTGCAAACGGAGGATCTGTCTTTGTCATTAATTATACATGATAGAACCCTTGGTCCACAACAGCAACACAATCGATATATTTACCAGAGCGAGACGTATCGCCTCGGTTTATTGGCCTGGCCGTGTCAAGGCGGACCAAATATATCAATAATATAAGTCCTTTTGTATAGCGCCATATATCCAGTCACCAAAGGGTGTTTCATGGCACTACATATATACAGGAGTTTATTTAGAGGTCATAGTGCTTTTTGCACAGTGGCGTTTTTACGTTAGACTGGAAACTGGCTATTGAAGGGGATTCTCTGGGAGACACATACTGACTGCCCCAGAGAATTGCTGATAAGTAGGAAAAACGTTGGTGTCCATATGCTTTTAGACGTGCATTTGGGACGATGAGCCCCGACTGACTGGCTGATCTCAGAGTCCCGGTTGAAACGTACTCTCTGGCACGACTAACGAGATATGACGAGGCTACATCGCTAAAACATCTGTGAGTCATGCTAAGTATCTCGTATTCTATCCTAGCTGGGTATGGTCACCAGTGCAGACGCATGAGGATTGGGGAGATGTGGCTGTGCCTGGTAGATCTGCAGATAAATCTGACAACTGCATTGTGGACCTTTTGCAACCTGGAAAGCTGGTCTTTCTTCATGTATTCCGAAGCAAACTGTTACAGTAGTCCAAGCGGGACATCTCCGTAGTTAGTGTGTTGCGTCAGTTGTTTATAGGTGGCTTATGCTGGAGATATTCCTCATGTGATAATAACAGATTTTACACAAGTTATTAACGTGTGGTGTGTATCAAGACAACCAGGTTTTGAGTGGAGGGCTCTGGGAGATCTGAGATTGACAGGTGAACAAGCTATGAGAGTGTAGCGGGTGAATATAATCGGTCCCAACACAGAAGCTTGTGGGACACCACATGAAAGATTGTCTGGGATCTAATATTTTGGATGTGGACAAACTGAGATTGTTCTGATAGGTATGAGGAAAACCATCTTAGAATAGAGCCGCCTAATCCGAAACGGTGTTATAAATAATAAAGAAGCTGTCTGTGATGTATCGTGCCGAACGTTCACGAAAAGTCAAGGACAGGTACACAGGCCTGGTCAGAGTCTACCACTCCTAGCAGAGTATCCATTACATAAAGTAAAGTTGTCTCAGTGCTGTGACTGCTCTGATATGTTGACTGTAATTCATTGTATAAACTGTTGTTTTGTATATTAAATGTGCAGTACGACGCGTCTTCAAAGCATTTTCCAGCACTTCAGACACAAAGGATAGCATGGAGATAGGTCTGTAGTTGGCCAAATGATCGCTTGGTTTCTTGGTTTCAGTAATTTCCTTCAGGAGCGTGTCCTGGGACCAAGCCGAGGTTTTACGATCTATGTAATGACCGGAAGAAGAATATCCACAAACTCTAGCATGACTCTGGTAGGGATGGGATCCATGACACAGAAGTTTGGTTTTGAAGCTACTATCAGTTTCCTTACCTCACTGGATACGTCACATTTGTCAAGATGCATGTCTGAGGTAGCAATGTCAATGTCAACGCAATCTGCCAATATCTAAACGGATCTTTGCTATCTTTTCTACGGAGCCTCTGCAAAAGATGACATCTATGGTACCTTGGAGAAAAGAAGACGTCTCCTTTCCAAGAAGAGAGGGCATGATTTAACTGAGGCCATGTTCGTGATTTGAGCAATGCAATACTCAGATTTGGATTTCCGTATGGTTATAGTCCTGGATTGTAGATGTCAGGAGTCAAAGCAGGAGTCAAAGTCAGGAGAGAGCGACACAGGCTAATTCCTATTTAGGGCGGTTGGGGCTATCCTGAACTGAATGTCTGATTGAACGACACTGACACAAGATGATGGCTCCACACTGGAGCAGAAGTGTCAACCATCACGAAAACGTTCTTCTAGAAACACGTCCTACAAGAGTATTTGAAGCATGTTTCAAATTACCTTCATGTGGAGCAAATGGGAGCTCTGAACACTCTTTTGGGCCTAAAATGTTCGAATCTCTGATTTTTGCCTGTGACGAATCAGGATGACAAAAGCACAGGAAATGTCTTCAGGGATATGAAGTTAAACATTCCTTCAGATGCAGATGGTCCTTAGTATAAAACTGGTAAATGCTTTTCTCCGTGAGTGCTTCGAAGAGTTTTAAGAATGAAGGCTTTCGTAGGGTTCTTAACCATGTGTGTTTTACTAAAAGTAATCAGGCAGATCACGGCTATAGTATGATGCCTGGTATATTTCATGGGTGATGCATTAGTTACTGAGAACACGGGTATAAATCTAGTGCATATCATTCTGCATCTCTGGGAGCTCCAGAGATTTTGCACCAGACTCTCAAGAATATGGGAAAGATTGAAAAGGACGAGGACAAAGACATTCACTTCTTGTTCTTTGCTGTGAGGCAGTCGGTTCAGGAGTCCCGTCTATGGTCATACTGTCGGTGATGCTTTATGTGACTTGAAGGAGCAATGGCTAGATGGATGGTAGGTCAGAAATTCATTGGCTTCAAAACGTTTGACTCCTCTTTCAAAAGCTAGTGAAAGTGTTTCCGAATTTGTATCAAACATGGTGCTGGTGTGTTTCTGAACCCTAGTTTTTCGCTGTTTTCACAATGATTCATTTCATTCAAACTCAGTGAATATTTAGTCAGTTGCATGAGTGCAAGTTCTAACGTGTCGTTGAAAGTGTCCATTAAGCACACAAAAAGTTGAACTTACCTTAGTGTATATATGACCGCACAACGTTTAAGTTTCTGTATTAGTGTCTAATTCTAATGGACCCGTGAAGGTCCCGGGGTAGAATAGGCTTTCAGCAACCCATGCTTGCCATAAAAGGCGACTCAGCTTGTCGTAAGAGGCGACTAACGGGATCGGGTGGTCAGGCTCGCTGACTTGGTTGACACATGTCATCGGTTCCCAATTGCGCAGATCGATGCTCATATTGTTGATCCCTGGATTGCCTGATCCATGACTCGATTATTTACAGCCCGCCGCCATATAGCTGGAATATTGCTGAGTGCGGCGTAAACTCAACTCACTCACTCACTCTAATTCTAAGGTGTTCCCATACGTTTCGCTTGTATTATATATTGCCCTTATATTCCCTACCATTACGGAACTAAACTTAATAACAAACAGAGCACTATTATTAACCTTTAGCCTGCTGAATTAATTTCAGCATAAGGCGTTAATAAGAGGGTGGGTGATTTCAAACACTCAGTGCGTCACTAAATAAGGGACAACTGAAAAAATATTCAGCTCATTAATACTACATACAAAAATAAACATTATTATCAAACAATATCCAGATAATTTCAAACGTACAGTTATTAATTACAAGACAAACATAAATATAGTAAATTTTCCTGAATTTACCTGAATTACTCGATTGGTAGCCGGATGCGTTTTATACTAGGAACCGTATCAATTGTCCAATTATCGCAAACCGATTTCAATATTCTTACTACTGATATTTCATAAGTATCTGACTTTAATTTCGTATATTTGTATCGGCAAATATCCGCGCGACGACAAATTAAAAAATAATTTTGAAAAAAAAAATAATCGAAAACGTTCGTCGTAAACAAATAACATTTTCGATGTCATGACAGGTCTTACTGAAATGGCACTATTACGTTTATTTAAACGTGTCATGTAATAAAATAGCAGAATAAAATACATGATTCATAAGCATTCATGAGTGCAAATATCAAGTTTTATGGTTCATTAATTTTTGCACAAACCCACAAAAAGTCGGTGTTAAATCGTGTTACGCATACTAAAAAGCAAACATGGCGCGCTTCGTCGAACTCCTACATAAAATATAGCTTTTTTGGTCAGAAGAAAGATTACAGAACTCTTCTGTGTTAGACCTGGTGAAAGAGGGATAATTTCTCATTCTACAAGTGTTCCATGTATCATTTTCCGTTTAGTATGACGAAAGACGGACGAAAATTAAGATCGTGAAATCTAACTTGTTTTCTAGTAAGTGCAACGGTCACCAGATGTGATGTCACAGACGGGGATTGCCTGATGAAATTCATTCGCTATTGAATATGAACAGAAAAGTTGGAGATATTTCGTCTGAATTTAGCACAAATAACTGTTTAAAGTGATTAATCAGAGCTCATAGAATTTTCTTGGTGTATTTTTGACTATATAATTCGCACATAGCCGAACCAGTTTGACCTTGTATGCTCCCGTGACCCGGAAACAGTAGTCGATCAACACTGCAGATGCAAGTTTTTCAGTATCTTTTATTTGAATTTTTGTTCATATTAGGCACATTACTTTATTGTCCACTGAATATAAAGATAGCAAAGATGTAATTGTGATGCATGTTGATCCCAGCTTATTCTTTTTTTCACATGGTCCAACACAGAAACGTGTACAAACATCATTCTCAACAACAGGTGCGCGGATATGGGCGTGGCATTTGCGTTTCAAAATAACATTCATGCTTTTCTTTTTATGACGATGTAGTGCAGTAAGAACTGCAGTATACATGTTTTATAAACAAAAATATATTTTCAGTTATAGTTTCACATGAAATCGGAGATGATTTGATAAAAATTGCGTTCATATTACATGATTGGGAAAATTATATGTCTCACTTTAGAACAAGTTGAATTACATTCATAATTTTATGCAATGAATTAACGTTCTTGATGAATAATTACGATAGATTTGTCAATGCTTTATGTTTCATAACTGGTTACAACTTTAAATCTTTTCATATACTTTAATATGTTAAATGATATTAATAATATGACAATTATTTTTCTCTCTCAAATAGACAAGGGCAAAGACACTTAAAATCTGTCAATGCATTAGCAAGGTGTAAATAACCAAATTTTAATTAATGTCTTTCAGTAATGTGGAAAGCTGACAGTTTTGCACAATTTTTTTTATTACAACTACATATATGCCATAAAATATATGGATAGATGTTACAAATTATTTTGTGTATTTTATTTCTTCATAATATCGTGCCAAAATGTACATCAAATACACATGAGTGATGAGTTATTTTTGTTTTCAACAGTACCACTTTGTTTGCTGAATTATTTTGAATCGCATGTGACAAATAATGTCAATTTTGTTGTTGAAGTAACAGCTAAATTTATCAGAAAATGTTATCATTTGATAAAAAAGAAACCATATACATATAAGAAGTTATATTGTCTCTGGTGAAAGTAAACAGGCTTCATATTCTGTAAATATATATTATTCTACCTTATTGTCTTTTCCTGGGTTTAGGAGCAATGTCACAATATGAAATGGGTCTAATGAACTTTCAAGGATTGTTTCTGTTTGCTGAAGTGTCTGATGGTGATATACTCCAATTATTTAGTGTTCAATAGCCTAAACCATCGTGAAACAAGAAACATGAAGAACAGTCTTCCTTGAATAACAAAATGCTAAGGACTGAGCAGTCTTCCGTTAAAGATCTGGAAGCATTTGATATATATGTCTTTGCCATATACACATGGCAATGAAAAAAATCCAAATTGAAATCTTAAAGAATAGCTCCAAACTGGACAACAAAAACCACTCACTGCAGAGCTCAGTATTAGGAAAAAAGAAATTTACTTGCCACCACATGATTACCTTGATGCCAAAGACTAACATAGGTTGCACCTCCTACTCAACACTTAATTATCTGTCACTTGTAGTTTTGATATTCCATATTCAAAACATCACTACAACAAAATTATTCTAGATCTGGTATGATAATTTCATATTACTTCATGAAATTTCATCACAAGAACAAAATGAGTCTGTCTTTCGATCACTGTCAGTGTAATCACTGCTCCAAGAGTTTGGATCATCAGTCTGTTTCCCAGATGAAGTCTGTTTTAACAGTAAAATATGAACATAGGCAGTGTGCAAGTAGGTAAAAAGTATGGCCATAATCATGAGGTACATTTTGCAGTTCAGATTGCACTAGTGCAATATCTAAAAGCTGTATGGAACCACGGACTGAGCCACATGACATGATTTTTTTATACAAATATGCACACACGTCAAACAATTTGATCTGAAACATTACCTGCATTATACTAGGCAGAATTAACTCCGAAAGCTCTGCTGTTTGGAGTAACAAAATAATTTCAATTTTGCTCCAAATTCGTGAACAAAAGATGTGATGTTTAGCTGTTTTAATGTCTAAAATAAATACTGATTCACAAAGACGATGACAGTTGTTTTCTAAGCAGTAATTAATTTTTATGAAATACATTTACTGTACGTTACATTCTCACACTAGCTCTGGTTTCGTTCGTTTCTGCAAAAGGAAAAATGATTTTTTTTCATGACATCTTCAATCATCAAAATTGTACTTCTTGTAACGATATACACAGAAGAATATTCTGTTATTGTTACGACACACTGACAATTTATATGTCTCCCCGTGTCAGAACATTCTTTGAAAAAAATAGACCGCGAAAATCATCGACTTCGGATTTGCTAAACTAAAGATCAACACATCGACGGCTAACTTCAGGAGAAATACTACAACACAAGCAACAAATGACAACTGCTATTGAACACAACTAACAGTAAATGACTGAGGATGACTGAAAGGTAATTCTGGTGTATAGTATGGATCTTCCGGGAATTTGAATCAGTTTAGAAAATGTATCAATGGTCGTTTTCCAACTCGTTCACATGTTACTTCCACGAGTGCCATGCCGTGTACGTGCTTCCGGTTTCATGATACTGTGATACTGTTTCACGATCTGCATTATATAGGTATCGAGTCGTTTTCTTTCAATGTATATGTGTTCAGATTCTGCTTATGAACGCATATTTTCAAACATCCTTCGTATCTTGTCACTTAGAAAGACCGCGAGTTTGGCCACGCCCTTTCGGGTCACCAACGGCTGTCAACTTTGTGAATGTTGGAAGGTTTATCAAACCAAATCAAAATAAAATCGCTAAATCTGGTAATTTCTGTGCAGAGGCAATAACATTTACCTATTCACACCGTGTAATTAATTCCAGATAAAATAATTGGATATGTCAAAAGGATGGCACATTTTCTTCGGCATCACGATACATGTGGAGTTGTTTGTTTACCGCCGTTGCCATGATCGTTTCTATTCGTCCAATCGATGATATGACATTGAGATTGGTTTTGTTTATATTCATTTGAGCCGAAAGTTACTAATTTTTAGAAAATGGGAAACTTATGAGCTTTCTCTTCGTCAAGGAACAAAAAATATCGACTAAACTATCAAAAAATATTTCATTATGAAGAAAAAATTAGACTGGGTACCACACGGCGTGGTGCGCTGGAAGTCAACAATGGCCGTTATTTTCGACTGCGTGCCGAGAAATTCGGCGATCTCATTTTTAATTCGCGGGCGTTTCGTTTTAAGGTATATAAACGTATTGAACATTACATATTTAAAAAGGTGAGAATTAGATCATTCCATACATAATTCATATGACACGTAAATCCGACTCGTTGAATAATTATTGCAAGTTTTATTTGGAGATGTCATTATCCTGCACTCCTGTCGAATGGGTTCGGCAGTAGCATTGAGAGGATTAATGTTTATGGAAGACCTTGCAACAAACTCATTAACCAAGATTCGGACAAACTCATTAACCAAGATTCGGACAAACTCATTAACCAAGATTCGGACAAACTCATTAACCAAGATTCGGACAAACTCATTAACCAAGATTCGGACAAACTCATTAACCAAGATTCGGACAAACTCATTAACCAAGATTCGGACACACTCATTAACCAAGATTCGGACAAACTCATTAACCAAGATTCGGACAAACTCATTAACCAAGATTCGGACAAACTCATTAACCAAGATTCGGACAAACTCATTAACCAAGATTCGGACAAACTCATTAACCAAGATTCGGACAAACTCATTAACCAAGATTCGGACAAACTCATTAACCAAGATTCGGACAAACTCATTAACCAAGATTCGGACAAACTCATTAACCAAGATTCGGACAAACTCATTAACCAAGATTCGGACAAACTCATTAACCAAGATTCGGACAAACTCATTAACCAAGATTCGGACAAACTCATTAACCAAGATTCGGACACACTCATTAACCAAGATTCGGACAAACTCATTAACCAAGATTCGGACAAACTCATTAACCAAGATTCGGACAAACTCATTAACCAAGATTCGGACAAACTCATTAACCAAGATTCGGACAAACTCATTAACCAAGATTCGGACAAACTCATTAACCAAGATTCGGACAAACTCATTAACCAAGATTCGGACAAACTCATTAACCAAGATTCGGACAAACTCATTAACCAAGATTCGGACAAACTCATTAACCAAGATTCGGACAAACTCATTAACCAAGATTCGGACAAACTCATTAACCAAGATTCGGACAAACTCATTAACCAAGATTCGGACAAACTCATTAACCAAGATTCGGACACACTCATTAACCAAGATTCGGACACACTCATTAACCAAGATTCGGACAAACTCATTAACCAAGATTCGGACAAACTCATTAACCAAGATTCGGACAAACTCATTAACCAAGATTCGGACAAACTCATTAACCAAGATTCGGACACACTCATTAACCAAGATTCGGACACACTCATTAACCAAGATTCGGACAAACTCATTAACCAAGATTCGGACAAACTCATTAACCAAGATTCGGACAAACTCATTAACCAAGATTCGGACAAACTCATTAACCAAGATTCGGACAAACTCATTAACCAAGATTCGGACAAACTCATTAACCAAGATTCGGACAAACTCATTAACCAAGATTCGGACAAACTCATTAACCAAGATTCGGACACACTCATTAACCAAGATTCGGACAAACTCATTAACCAAGATTCGGACAAACTCATTAACCAAGATTCGGACACACTCATTAACCAAGATTCGGACAAACTCATTAACCAAGATTCGGACAAACTCATTAACCAAGATTCGGACAAACTCATTAACCAAGATTCGGACACACTCATTAACCAAGATTCGGACAAACTCATTAACCAAGATTCGGACAAACTCATTAACCAAGATTCGGACAAACTCATTAACCAAGATTCGGACAAACTCATTAACCAAGATTCGGACAAACTCATTAACCAAGATTCGGACAAACTCATTAACCAAGATTCGGACAAACTCATTAACCAAGATTCGGACAAACTCATTAACCAAGATTCGGACACACTCATTAACCAAGATTCGGACAAACTCATTAACCAAGATTCGGACAAACTCATTAACCAAGATTCGGACAAACTCATTAACCAAGATTCGGACAAACTCATTAACCAAGATTCGGACAAACTCATTAACCAAGATTCGGACAAACTCATTAACCAAGATTCGGACAAACTCATTAACCAAGATTCGGACAAACTCATTAACCAAGATTCGGACACACTCATTAACCAAGATTCGGACAAACTCATTAACCAAGATTCGGACAAACTCATTAACCAAGATTCGGACACACTCATTAACCAAGATTCGGACAAACTCATTAACCAAGATTCGGACAAACTCATTAACCAAGATTCGGACACACTCATTAACCAAGATTCGGACAAACTCATTAACCAAGATTCGGACAAACTCATTAACCAAGATTCGGACAAACTCATTAACCAAGATTCGGACAAACTCATTAACCAAGATTCGGACAAACTCATTAACCAAGATTCGGACAAACTCATTAACCAAGATTCGGACACACTCATTAACCAAGATTCGGACAAACTCATTAACCAAGATTCGGACAAACTCATTAACCAAGATTCGGACAAACTCATTAACCAAGATTCGGACAAACTCATTAACCAAGATTCGGACAAACTCATTAACCAAGATTCGGACAAACTCATTAACCAAGATTCGGACAAACTCATTAACCAAGATTCGGACACACTCATTAACCAAGATTCGGACAAACTCATTAACCAAGATTCGGACAAACTCATTAACCAAGATTCGGACAAACTCATTAACCAAGATTCGGACAAACTCATTAACCAAGATTCGGACAAACTCATTAACCAAGATTCGGACAAACTCATTAACCAAGATTCGGACAAACTCATTAACCAAGATTCGGACAAACTCATTAACCAAGATTCGGACAAACTCATTAACCAAGATTCGGACAAACTCATTAACCAAGATTCGGACAAACTCATTAACCAAGATTCGGACAAACTCATTAACCAAGATTCGGACAAACTCATTAACCAAGATTCGGACAAACTCATTAACCAAGATTCGGACAAACTCATTAACCAAGATTCGGACAAACTCATTAACCAAGATTCGGACAAACTCATTAACCAAGATTCGGACAAACTCATGGGTCCCGATACCATTATTTTGTATAACGCAATATATACACCGAGTTGTATCTCTTTGTGTTCATTACCATAACGGCAATGAAATGTGAATGAATTGTGGAATTCTTGAAGGGCCCTAGATGAGTACCGTTCCACTACGGCCATGTAAGTTCCAAGAGAGGCGATCAGTAAAAATACACACCTAAATATTTGTAAATTTACCTTTACATGTAAATTGTATTTCAGATTTACACAAAGGTTAAAAAATATTTATCTGCAAGATAGGCATCGAGTTTGTCTAGTAATTGTTTTTATTACAACTTGCTAAAATCCACGATTGAAACTGAAACTTACCTCAAGGCTATAAATCTGAAGAAATTTAGGATAGCAATTGCAAGACTAAAATGTTCATCCCATGATCTGCTTGTGAAGACAGGAAGATACAAAAATATCTCTAGAGAAAATAGATATTGTAGACGAATACCATCTAGTTCTTATATGTCTATTTTATTCAGCAATAAGGGAAAGGTATCCGTCTTTGTATTATTAGACACGCAAACACCCACACATTTATTGCCTCTACTGAGTTCAAATAATTCTCTAATTACACGAAATGTACCAGCATCTATATTCAATACCTTAAGATATTGAAATACTGTCATGTCTTAATTGTGTCATGCAATATGCACGATAATGACTGCTAATATTCAGCCATATGCATATTGTAATTGTGGTACAGGCCCGTGGCCTCTTCAGCAATGGTAAGCTCATGTTTAATCAAGACACGTAGAGGTGCAAGTGGATACATTCGTCTACATGACTCATCACAGAGGTTTGAAATCTTTGATAATGGAAATGAAAGGACACTGGTAAACAAGTACAGTCCAGATTGTTGAATGTCGTTCAATTATAGTAGCACAGGGACTTCTATCGCTTAAAAACGGCGTTCGAAAGACATATATGTGTACTATATAAAAGAAAAGGGATGTAACGAAGAAACCACCCCCTCCTCGATCAAAGTTACATGTCACGGCGTATAATATTTTTAAGGCCCCGCGGAGGCAAACGGATCGAAAGCCTACAAAATTATTTCCCTACAAAATGAGCTATAAATGGTCACAAACAGATCATTCTTTCAAAAGCTTTACGCCACGAATCATCGTAAACAGCTACCTCCGCAATTTCACGCCAAAATCATGGATCACCAAATACTGCCTTTTAAATTCCTTTATTAATTCTAGCCACGTTGACAGCACCAGCGTCGGGCTGGATTCGATCGGTTGCGGCATTCGGAAAACTTATCGCAACATCTACATGTCATTTCTCGACAGTAAGCAAGCATTTTCACCCACATCGTCTGCAGTCCTACTCACTTGTCGTCCACAAGTGACCTTGACATTCAAGTGAACTGAGCAGATCCGCACAAACAGACTGGGGTCATACGACTGGTTGGAAATAAAATATACAGTGGGAATGGCCAATCGGATGGTGCTTTCAACGTGGCTGGAATTACGAAACGAATTGAAAAGGTGAGTTTTCACCGTATTGGCTGATCCATGATTTGGCGTGAAATTGCAGAGGTACGTATTAATTGTAGGTGCAATAATGACGTTACGATATATTCTGTTTGCAGAGTTGCTAATATCCGAACCCATTCATTTCAAGTATTTTACTGTGTTTTCAGGGTCATATAGTAATAACATTTGAACTTCTGGTTTTAACTGTGGATAACAGTCACTGTGCATCACAAGAGCGTCATGACCAATAACTATATTGTGGTTGATTTAAAGATATTTTAAATTATTTCCAATGAAAGGGACCGATAGGAACGAATAGGTAAACAATCATAAGCTTGTGAAACATCACCAATGAAAAGATCAAATCCATCTCGAAGCTTTGAAAAAGGACATTCTATATATTCTGGACAAAAACACCATGGAATCTTTGAAGGGTATTTAGAAGTGGAATGCAACAAAATCACGATGAATGGATGCCATCGTCGTTATTGTGAATAACAGGACCATTCGAAGTTTCAACAGAAGAGGCTGTATCTACCAGATTCCGTGTAGTTGTGAACATTTGTACATCAGGTAAACGTTGCGATCTATCAACACAAGACTCAAGGAAAATAAAGCCTCCGTCTACTAACTCGACCAGACAGAAGTCTGCCATTTCGGAACATATCCTAACGAACAAGGACCACACTATAAAATGGCAAGCCACCAAAACCCCTCCTACCACAATAACTGGGGGCAAAATAAACTTCAGAAAGCCACGGACATATGGAGACAACAGACAGCAATCAACCGTGTACACCAGGGTACCAGGACACCACTTGACTTCCTTGATGCCATTCTTCACTAATGGGCAATCGGTGTGTGCAGTGGTCTGTGACCTCATATGTATTGGGGTGTAACAAGGGGCATGTGTAACATATGAGAGGATACCCTACTCCCCACTCTTTCCCTCCTCCTCCTCCCCCTCCACATTCGCACACATATAGAATTACCAACAAACAAAATCATCGACATTATGTTCAGCACTCAAAACAAAAAACAGTCTCAGCCCTAGGACCATGCAGATATCATTACACACATCATGCTTACTCACATCCACCATGCAAAATATCGTACTCACTCTCTTCAGCCATAGCTGGATATCAGGAACTGTATCCAACTCTTGGAAAACATCCAGGGTTGCACCGATCCTCACGTACGGTAATCACAACAATGAGCCTGATTCCTACCGTCCTATATCTCTCCCTTCCTACCCCTGTAATTTACGTGAAACCAATACATAAAAGGCTCAAACACCTCTTTCAAACCAACAACCTAATTAAGGAGGACCTAGAACGGCTTTACTCCAAACCGACATTTTACATTTGGAACAACATATCAAAGTAGCACGGGAAGAAAAACAATACACTATGGCCATTTTCATTGATTTTAGCAACACTTTCGACTTGGTTTCACACAAAGGCCTTCACGAAATAACCAAGAAATTGCGTTCAAAAAGCAAGCTATATTCTCAGGTGTAACTTTCGATCACCACATGACATGAACACACAGAATTCATAATCTGGTCAACACATGTCAAATTGACTTACCTAATGCGAACCATCAGTAGCACAAAGTAGGATACGCTTAATAAAGTTTATAAAGCTCTTACACTGTCAGTGCTGGACTACGGTGTCCCGGTCCTCCACAATCTCTCCCCCTGCAACCTACAAAACCCCTATTCAGTTCAATACACCCACTCAAACTAGCCCTAGGCACGAGGAGTGGTATCTCCTTAATATACTACTTCTTCTTTCAGGTACCTCTTCAATCACTAAAAGAATAAATCAAACCACACTCACTGGCCAGGAGCCCAACATAATCCAATATTCAAACATTTAACCCACAAATATAACAGCACCAAAAATAATGCCTCACAAACTCAAACTTAGCCCAGCTATAGCTCCATGTCACACCCAACCCGACAGTCTCCTTTATGCACAACAGCTAAACAACATACGACACACACCTCCCATTACAAGCTACATTCACGACAAACCCCTACCCATCACAGATACCACCATTAACACCACCGCACAACCACTACCTAAAATACCCATAAAGCTATCATAACAAACATCAACCCTCACAAAATTATCCCCCACCCCCATTCTTTCTCCACATTAACGTACATCAACCATACCACTATGAATGCTGCAGAACTAACAGCCATTCTCACTGCACTTTATTCCCTCTCTCACATTCCCACTTTCTTATTCTATCCGACTTACTCAACTCTATCAAACAAGTCCACGACATGCACTCAAAATCTCGTCAAGACCTCATTCATAGTATCATACTTCAAACCGACTCACATAAGCGCTCAAGCAAAAACATCACTTTGATATGGATTGCAGACACAGCAGCCAAAGTCGCAACCTCCCACGTATCACCTAACATCAACTTTCTCACATCCAAAACAGAAATCAGACAACTCATACAAACAAACACACTAAATACAACACAATATCAACGCAAGCAAATCAACGTGCGTTATCTCTATTGTAACATCCCCATGAAAAGATTCCTTCGTTCTCAAACATCAACGACGGCCTAAAGCAGACTAATTTCAGGCACTACAAATCTAAGCGTCATACGTTACAAAGTTAACAAAATAGACACTCAGCTGGCTTATACACACTGCAACACACCAGAGTTCATTAACTCCACTGTCACCTCCGACAGACAGTAAGCAAATACACAGCAACATGCACACACATTATCACAATATTATCCACTAACTTCCTAACCCCCATAACCCTCCCAATATTTTCTACGCACTAACTACCTTCTTAGTCAACTCAAGCCTGCTCTAAAAATTTAGAACATCCCAAACACATTTCTAAAGACATTAAGTCGATTTAGGCTTGGCTCCCTACTTTTGCATATTGAAATCGGACCAACAACTATTCACCTGAGAACTTTTTGAGGAAAGGTCGAAAATGAAAATTTTAATACACTTGTTGGATGAATGTGACTTTTACTATGATCTTACATACTTATACATACTTGCCTTACTTACCTTCTCTTTGTGTTTACTCATGATGTACTCATGATAGATATTTATTTGTTTGATTTTTGTCATTAATGTAATGAATCTTCAAAACTTAGAATTTATTGAACTGTTAGCTAATGTATGCATGTTCGCTGTTTGATATGTCTGATTGCTTCGGTAATTATGAACAAAAGGTGCCTGCACCTTGAAGAGACTCCGTATCTCTCCGTCACTAATGTAAACAAACCAGCCATATCTCTCCCGCAAAGGTCAAAGCAACTCACCCCAGTCACACTCGCAACAATAGACAACCAGCCACGGCCCCTGCTTCACTGCCTTCTCCGCTCCCTCCCCCAACCCCAACCCCCACCCAGTTTAATCCCAGTTTCTTTACATAAAAGTAACCTTAACTAAAGCATGCAGCTGAACTCCATTTGATTTACATGGCCCACATGCTCTACCTGTTTAGAAATATACCCACCACACACCACTCTCCCTCAACCCAACTCCATTTCTATCCACCACCCCCCCACCCACCCACCCTTCATACTTACTTCATTTAGTTATAACTCTCATCTCTCATTTATTAACAAATACAACTGATTTGGTTCCAGTTCTCCTATATAATCTGGGCTTTTATATTTTTAGTCTCATGTTACTCTCATGTTTTAAGCTCATACATTCCAAATTCGTGTAAGTTAATGCCGCCTCAATTATACTGTTTTTGGCATGTTGGTTTATTCCCTATGATAACTACATTGATTATTATACAAGCTCCCGCCTTCCACATAGACTACAGTCAGAAGCCGACGGTTAACACTACACCGTCATCATCCAACCATGTTTTGAACCTGATGGGAGTTACAGACTGAAAAGTGTGGGAAATAACTGCGTAACATAAACAAACTAACAGATGGGCGCTTTTGTTGTGCCATCCCGTCGCACAGCGTATGCGTATAAACCGCAGTATCATGCCCCTTAAGTCAACACATAGTTTGTATACCATTTTTGGTTCCATCTTCCTTTCAGCGCTTCATTAGAGACAATCTAGTGGAAGTTATGGTCTGCAGCGACAATATTTTGACCCATTCCATGAAATGGGAGGAGCACCTGGAGAAGCTTACGTGGGTTTTTTTAAACACACACACACACACACACACACACACACACACACACACACACACACACACACACACACACACACACACACACACACACACCATCCCCTATCCGTTTTCAGTGAAGTAATGCCATTCTCAAGATTTGTCCTGTTCTCCAGAGTTTGAAAAAAACATTGCATTGGCAGTTGAGGCTAGTTCCATTTATCATCCTGTAACTTAATCTTCCAGGCAACTGAAACTAACATACACATTTTGTTAAGCCATACTCACACACTCGGCTCTGTTACTAATATGATTGTATCTATGTATGTAACCATGGGAATGACTGAAGAAACAAAACAGTAGTCGCATTATTTCCCTGCTGAAACAGAATGACCTGATTTCCTATTAGCTCTTCAGAATTTTGAATTGGCCGTATATGCTAGTGTCAATGATGCATCAGTATGTAAGCTTGCTTTACATTTGCGCAAACATGGATATCTTTGTGTCTGCTCATTGTTGCGTCAATCTGGGTTAAATGTGCATGTAACAAGATATAGTCTGAATTAATGGAATACTGACGAAATCACAAAATGTATGTGTGTATGTGTGTGTGCTGTTATTGTTAATATGATGTGTAATAACCATGGAAAGCAGTTTGTTTAAGAGAGATGCTCGATATATTCCTTTTTGACTGTTTCAGTCACTGTTAGAGTTTACAGCCATGTGTTTCATTTAAGTTTAGAGTCTACAGTTATGTGTTATATTTACCATTGGAATCTACTATCATGTGTTTCATTTACTCTAAGAGTCTAATGTTTCTTTCACCATTAGACTCTTGTGTTCAGTTATACTACCCATCAAAGGTTTAGGCTCACTAGTGTAAATGTAGTCGCAAACTAGATTTTGCAAAATATTCCATACTGTTTAAAGGTATTGTTCACACATGAACTGATGTATAACGAAAAAAATGCGTAACGTTGACAAGATTATGCGTTCAACAAATGATTCAACTCGGTATAAAAAGGCAAATTCTCATCAAAACTTTACAGCAAAACGCAACAGTTCACATGCTCGATTTTGCACATGCTTTTCAGCAATTTGATGAATCACCCTCGTGCAATTAATCTGCATAAGGTTTGCAGTTGTTTGGTGGAGAAATTCATCTTCGTTGTAACCATGTATGCATATATAACATATGGTGGGTGTTTTAAGTTAGTCTAGACTTTTGATGGGAAGTATACTTGTTGCATATTACTTTCATGTGTTGGACTGACTTATGTACTTTACTGCCTCGCGTTCAGTTTGCCCTATTGTTACGCGTTGCAGTTACATTTTTCTATTATGCTCTGGATGTTTCAGAGGTCATTGCGCATTAGCCATAATCTGCGTGCACAGACGTGTCTATCGGTGGCAATCCACGCGTGCTTATATCCTTATACTTATACAAGCAACTATAATGACAATTCTTTTGCCTTCTTTTAATTCCTTCTTTTAATTCCGCCACCCCCCGAGCCTGTGTGTGTCCGTGAGTGAGTGCGTGTGTGTATACCCTTAACTGCGATTAGATCAAGGTCCACGTCACCCAAAGGTAACACACACACACAAACACACACACACACACACACACACACACACACGCACGCACGCACGCACGCACGCACGCACGCACGCACGCACGCACGCACGCACACACACACACACACCTTTGTTCGTGTTTGTCAACATGTCCACACAGCCGAGACAAAGTTGCCGTTTGACATCTCAGTATCGATAAATCGTCAGCAATATGCTAACTTTCTTTTAAATGGAAGCTACAGATGGCTTAATGTTTCTAGTGTATGCTTGTCTCGCTCGAACACAACATTAATATCATTAACCGCTCCCCTATTTAATGAAGTTAAACTTGCCGTTTGAGCCATTTGAGTAGCTCAGCTCAGGAAAAAGACGCTCCAAAAATAGTTTTTATCTATTTGTAACTTTATTATTGAAATCATTATCACAACAACTGCATTTGGTTTATCAAAAATCGCCACATCGAGCAGTTGAACAAAACAGCAATTAGTCCTTGAGGACAAGAGCCCTGATAATGGATCTTAAAAAATGCTGCCTTAAGATCTGTCTTAGCCGAACCCACTGTTTGGTTCTTAAATAATTTTATAAATAATGCTTTTGAAACATCTAGCACCCACATATTGTGGCATATACACTGTTTTGTTGCAGAAGGATGCGCTTTGCGAAATTAGATATGTGCATGTAGATCTCCTTGCCGATCGTGGAGTCGATCTCAAAACAGCTTTTGTTCTGTTATCTCCTCTGTTGCTTTCATTCATTCATTCATCCATTCATTCATTCATGGACTCAAACTGAATTGAATCTTTTGCCGCGTTAGGTTGAATTAATAAGGATTGTATGGATTATGAGGAGTTGGGATTTTATTTTCGTATTGATCGCCAGTGTCAGCAAATGACTGAAACGGTCGTAAAATATCACGCGTGGATGTGTCCTCACTGTGATTCACCTGCCTTGATTGTAGTTCACAACGGATATCGTTAATGTTTACGTTGAGTGACATTTTCTAAAATGTTAAAGTACTTTTATATTAACGTTGGAGATTCGAGTATTTATATCTCATATCATTGTCACGTACAGAACTGATACGTGACTGAAAATAATTCCTGTCTGCTTCTTGATATACAATGTCGTATTTAGAGAAGGGGTTTTAAAGACATTCAGCAGTGACATGAGACAACTGGGTACACTGACACAATAATCGAAGTTATTTATATTGCCTTTTTGCGTTTGCTAAAAGTGTCTAAGTGTTCCTAAAACAACGTATCAAACTTTCATTGATCGCATGCAGTCTCCTATTAGTTTCAAAGATCTGTTCTGTGGAATCGAATTTTAGTTAAACGTTTCTTTTCGAAATTACATAAGAATGTGACCTGGAAATAAGACGACTTAAGTACACGGGAGTACGGTCTTGGTTTGCAGCGGGAAAATATACTACCTCAATAGTCACCAGATGGTGACTGACGAGCGGACGTGTACAGAAAACAGTGAACTGAATGTCTTGGTAAAATACATAACGTAGGGCTCGGTTACAATTGCCGCCTTGGGTCGCTAGTCAGGAACACTTTACATTTGTAACGTTTGATAATCCGATATCTTTGTGTGTATTTGTGTGGGGGCATTCTTACCAAGAGTAAACAAACCTTTTCTTGGAGTCAGAACAGTATCTTTCATTAGGCATTCACGGATCACGTGCATCGTGTAAATCAGAAAGGTCGTCGAAGTTCCACTTCAAGTGTGTACAAATAACATAACGTTGGTCTTTTCTATAGATTACCGTATCGTTAGGCACTGGTCCAGCAGGACAGTTCTGTTCAGTAACAATCATTAGTTAAGCTGACTCATAAGGGTCACCAAGTTCAGATCGATATGATTCACTGGAAACGTCAAGAATTCGCCAACGCAAGCTCAATATGCTGTTCATTCCTTGGATGTTACCAAAACGCCCTTGCGTGTTAACCTCGCCTCCCTCCCCTAGGTATGTCGGGAGTCAACAAATGTCATGTTGATATTGTGAGACAGTGAGAGAGTACGATTTTACGACGCTTTTAGCAACATGCCGACAACATATGACGGCGGGAATACCAAGAATAGGCTTCAAAAAGTGCTCCCATGTGTGGAATAGAACCCCGGTCTTCGTCATGACTAGCGAGAGATCTAACCACTAGGCTATTCATACAGTCACAATATATTACCCAGAAGATTCAGGCTGAGATCTCTGCTGTGTTGTGTCTTATGATGCATTTTTCTGAATAACCAGACTTATCGATGTAGCATGTATAGACAACTCCACCATTGTCCTTGGTCAATGACTCCCACAAGAATTGTGCGCGTCCACCAGGATTCGCTGCCCGTGGGCTCCACCATCACATTTGGGATTCTTTCTAAATGGGGCAGTTTAGATTCACAATGCTGAAGTTTCAGTCCACGATGCCGTTTGCTGTAGGATATAACGTTCAGACATACGTTCCCGCCATCTGCAACCATTGTTTTATCATTTCTTACACGTCCGACAAACATCACATTCCTCTCCCGTCTTGCATCGGTGGAGGTTTATAGGGGCGTTACTGTTCACAACGCCGTTTAAACACTCATTCACGTACTCAGTCGTCATTGATTAATCACACGCAAACGCTGACATCTTTGTATAATCCTTTTTCTGACATTTCAGAACATTCTTTTTGTGTATCTATTATGGCATCGACAGTTGTCAAACATGCCATACACGTAGAGATATAGAGAACGCTAAACGATGTCCTATCTAATACCATATTTATGAAACCATAGAATGGTTTTGCATCCCAACACCACGGGACATGTTTCGTATGATTTTATTTATTAGCAAAATAATATCTCAGTATTCAACTTACAGAACGAGTGCATTACGGGTGGTGGGGTGGCCAAGCGGTTAAACCGTTCGTACTTCACACGGAAGACCCGGGTTCAATTGCACACATGGGTGTAATGTGTGAAGATCATTTCGGGTGTCCCCATGCCGTGATATTATTGGAATATTGCTAAAAAATGTGTAAAACCAACCTCACTCACTCACTCACTCACGAGTGCAATACGCCGTCATAGCATATCCATTTTTCATATAAATTCCATTACAACAATCCGAGGAAAGAACAGACAGTCAGCTAAATATCGCGACTTCGCGATCTGTTAATGACAGCAGACATTATTTTTGAATGCGTTACTTATGCATATAAACACATGGGCAAAAAAGTGAACAAGTTTTATTTTGAATATTTTGCAAACTTTTTCAAGTTAGTAAAGTCATTTTAGGCCGAAACGGTCTGCCCACACACTGATTGATTATGTCAAACGTGCCCAAAACGTGTCAAACATGTCCTGACGCAGCACATTAAGCGAAATATGGCAAGAAGTGCATCTCGGAGATTTTTGTAAAATGCTTGTTGAGAACTGGTATAAAAGTCAGCGAATTGGTGGTCATACATCTCAGCTGACAGAAAACCATCGGAATTATGCCACGGTTCACATCGCAAGAGAGAGAGAGGTATGAGGCAGGTGGGCTTCAACAACAGTCATATTGCAAGGACCCTGAACTGTACACGTAATGCCATCATCGGGCTGTCCCAGCGTTACTGGCAGACTGGTAACACTCAAGACCATACAGACAGGCCACGATAAGGCAGACCATGTGTGACGACATCACAGGAAGACCGCCATCTACATACTCTTCATCTGCGCAACGGAAACAGTGACAACAGCTCTGGCACTGGTCCACGAACATCGTAGGTTACAGTGGGCAAGGACTGTACGTCGCTGGCTACCGTCGCATGTGAGAAAGACTACCGTCGAACAACGTCAAAGAAGTGCATCCTTTTGAAGGAGGCGGTTTCAGGGTGTGGGGAGGAATTTGTGAGAATCAACGCACACGATTGGCCATAAAACGTGTATACTTGAACGATCAGAGATACAGAGATGGTATTCTTCAGCCCGTGGTAAAATCTTTTTTTTTTTGCCAGCAATAACAGGGAGCGCCTCTGCAGCACGACAACGCCCCACACAGCGCGAATTGTCCAGGACCTTTTGAACACCCAGAATATCCAAGTTCTGTGACCAGCACGCTAACCAGGACTTAAACCCCGTAGAGCACTTATGGCATCACCAGGTGAGAGACGACAACGGCCCCTAGCGACCCGACAAGAATTTGCAGACGCTCAGGAACGAGTGCAAGATAATTCTGAATGACGTCATTTTGACGTCATTCGTCGACTGACGACATCGATGGGACGGAGAGTCTGTGCGTGTGTTGCTGCTAGAGGTGGTCACACCTCTGACTCTTGTTGCATCTGTGAACTGTGCTATTCCTACCCCTCTGTCCATTACATGACACGTGCTCTCCATATGTGCTGAGCTTCTCAGAGACACCGTTGGTGCATTGTCCCAAATGCTGGCTTCATTAAAATGTACTTAAAAAGCGGGTCTTCGGCGTAACCTAAAACATTGCATTTTTTCTTTGATTTTATCCATCACTGATAAAGGCGTTCACATTCCTTTGTCCACTAGTTTAGTTCCGGTAGCACGCCATGTGTAATATCATTGTAGATGTATTATTCAGTGATGTCTCCAACTGGTTAGCAATAACGCTTAACCCTAAATGCACGCCATCATTCATGAGATTACAAATGCCATTGTGACAGAATATTACGGCCCGAGCTAACTCTTCATCTCTGACGTTCCAAACCTATAATCTTAGGAAATAGAGTTCAGAGAAGTGATAAGCACAAACTGAAAGTGGCGATGTATACTGTTTAAAGTATAAACCTGTTGATGTTATGCCTGGAAATCCACTGATCATGTTTGATCTCCATTTCAATGAAGTTTTCATAAATTCCCAAATACATCGGTATAACAACGATCAACTAGAAATATATGTCCCGTCATAATGACAAATGACCCAAATGACGATTCCACGATCTTGGCAGTCTGAGCTCTTAAGGAGACAAGGCGCCAGGTAACATCTATTAACAGTGAATCTACATGTACTGAAGTCACAGGGGATATATAATAAGGGGATATATATAATATTGCGAAAATGGTATGAAATTGCGCGCGCACGCACACATTCACACACTCACAAAATATTAACAAAAACTTGTCAGTCCCAGAGTTCGTCTTTCAGTTTCACCCGTTATGTTCCCTTCCATACTACAGGCAATTGGGAATACGACTGGTATACGGACAATGAGGTAGGTGCACCAAGCTGAATCTACTACACGTCATCTTGACCAGTTTCTCACAGTGCATAACACATGGATATGCATCTCTCCGATTACGACGGAACAAATAACACGACTATTGAACTGTAGGGGTTTCTTTCTGAAGTGAAGGCAACAAGTCGATATAAATTTATTCTATTCACTCAGCATTTGCTGCCGGTGCTTCCGTGGACGACTCCCCAGAATATGTTGCAATCAATAACTAATCATTTCATATGCCTTTGTTCTTTGGAACACATTCTGTGATATTTCTGTGGGCATTGTTCCAATGTAAGGCATGCATGAAACGTTAGAATTAAAACTCGGACGACATAATGGATGTTAAGAAGATACCGTTAATGATTCAAATCTTCCTCCTTTGCAGTGGCTTTATTTTCAGCATCCGTCTCAAAGCTTCTTTGTATATGTTACCTTGTTGAAAGGTTTACTTGTAGGCGAGCTGAATGAAAAAGTAACAAAGTATCGACAGTTTAGTTCTCTGCTTCAAAATCTTCGTTCTGTATTCCAGGAAAACATCTGCTAAAAAAATACAATAACTGTAAGCAATGGTGAGCGAGAGAGTTGATATTTATCATCACATTGGCAATATTGAGACATATCGTAACGAGAACAATTAATTATCAGTAAAGATCAATAATATTAGAAACTATATAACTGCTGACGATAAACAGTAAAATTACTAGTGTATCACAGATAGAGATATAAAACCAGCATGTAACTATTAACTTTAATGTACTGTACTGCAAGACAATACAATATAAACATGGACTTGAAATCACCAGCCACTGAAGGTAGATCACCACACTAGGGACCATGGGGACTTAGAGTGCCCTAGCTGGATTTACATTTAGTTGATGAAAATTGCATGTTTAGCCCAAATGTTTAAATCACAATAATTCTACGCTGACAATCCTGGTAAGTTTTAAATTTACTTTGAAAGTTTCGGGACTTACGTATCCTGTCAGGAGGACAATAATTTTACAATATTTTTACTCCCTTGGTGGCAGGTGTCCAGATGGCGACTGTCCCGTCGCAACTGTTCTGTAGCAATTGTCCAGATGGTTATAGTCTGGTGACAGAGGCTGTCAGAGGAAGCCGGCGACGTGAGGCGGACACTTGGGCAGTAGATGGCTGAAATGACTGATCAGTTCGTCCCTTCAAGTCACTGACTTCCCTTTCTTCGGGTCTGTCCACCCTCTTCACACTACCTGCGGGCTCTGTCAAGTTTGTCTGAACTGTCTGTTTTTAAAGACAGGTGAACAGAACAACAACCCACTTAGATCGTCAGTGCTCATGGACATAATCATGACAAATAGTGTCATACATTTTACCAGTCTATCAAATGAGTGAGTGAGTGAGTGAGTGAATTTTACTTCGCATTCAGCAATATTCCAGCAATATGACTACGGTACAATCTATCGAACGTATCGGATTTTTCCCTGCTAGCGTCAGTGGATGTCACTTCCATCAAGACATATTTTATGTTTTTTTCTTGTGGTGCCAGTGAGATTTTCGATGCCAATGAAGTTCCTGTTAACGCCCAGTTGATACAGCCAGCACTAAGCTTCACTTGTAACTCGCATACTGACTGGTGTTCGGTCCATTTGCACAGCCGATAAAATCAAAGGCGGGTAATGTGAGATTGTGAGAAGTACGGCAACAGTTGCAGTGTTTAGGCAACTTTACCGAAAGACGATACATATGTATTGGTAGCTGAATACAGTCAGCGCCGCGAACACCTGCAATAAGCACTACTCACTCACCTGATACAGGAAAACCAAGTTCTATGGACAGTCAACTTCATTACTGCAATGCGTGTGACGTTTCAGCGTAGGTACTAATACTATCATATCAAGCAAGTGACTTGTCACGCAGACTTGTCAGACACTTAAAAACGGTGTTAGAACCTACGCCGAAACATCGCATTTATTACAGCTTCTATAATGCCTTTCAATGAACTCGTTTAATACAAACATTGATGGGTCGGAGTTGAAAGGACCCGTCCCGCTAATCGACACATTAACAGGTTTGCAGTCTAAGTGTTAGTTCGACACATTCAAGTTACACGCAAGTCTGCTCGACTGTTTGATTGAAACGTCGTGACATGACGTTATAAGATGACGTAAATCTACCTTTTTGACAACGTTGTGCCATGCCGTTACCGATCCTCCATCACCGTCGTGAAATTCTTTTGTATTACCAGGGTAAGTTGTGTTCACAGCCATCGGTCTGTTCAAGGGCAGTTCCATTCTCAGTCGCTCGTATTACATAGAGTGCAATCGTCTGATATATAGCATTAAGTATTAAATAACCCTATGGATGAATTGTAAGACAGAGGAGGACACGTTATGTATCTTTCTAAGAAGTGTGTGTGTGTGCGCGTGTGCGTGTGCGTGTGCGTGTTTTTGTTGACATTACTGTGCCGAGGATTGATCGTGTAAAACACATTAACATTTTCTCCTACAACGATGACAAAGCAACAGACATGTATACAGGTGTAATCGTTACATTATTTTTGGAAATATACCAACAGTCCTAACAATACTGTAGAGCAGACATGATATTATGAAAATCCATGGTTCGTGAATGTATCTAGTAAAAACAGTATGATAACTGTCCCCGAGAAAAAGCCTTTATAAAACAATCAGAGAATTGTTTAAAGTACAAACCTATAAGAACTGATATAAAATAGGTACTCACAATGCAGGTATAAATAGGATTCCTGAAAGAGAAACGTCACTGTCGACGTTTATTGTCGTACACTTTCCAAAGCCAACTCAGTGTTATTGTACAATTACGTATTTCTAACATATGTTTCGCAATATTTTATTATGTACCTATAAAACCAAAAATCAGTAAACACTATAGACTGTGGAACACCTGCAAAACGTTTGTGACAATAGATTACAATTTTGCAAAGTCCGAACACAGGAAACGCTATCGGTTGTTGTACATTCGCCAAACTGACTGTTGCACATTTGCAAAACACGAATTCAACCAAACTACGTATAACGCTTAACGCGCCTTGATAAATAAAAGAAGCCCGAAGGTGTAGTCCTCGTAAGAACGGATCCACAACAACGAATGCTGGTCAAAAGATAAGAACTGAATGGATTCAGACTCGATTGTGCTTGGCTGCCGTCATTTGTCGGAAAAACTGCTGAATACCTTGTTGAACAGCAAACGGGGAAAAAACAAGGACACGCTCCCACGTAATGCGTTAATAGACACATTGTTTTGTCAGACTGGTCATTTGTGTGGTCCGTCTATGTATTTGTCTGTGTCGTCCATCGGTCCTTCCGATTGTAGTAGTCTCTTACGCCGTACCCTCTGTTCGGCTGAGGACAAGTTAGAGTAAAATGTATTAAAATTCGATGCAATGATAGCTATCGGTAATGCCAAGAGTAAAATGCCAGACAATGCACACATAATCCCTACAATGTACCCCGTCCATGACTGAGGGTAGTAGTCGCCATATCCAACAGTTGTCATGGTAACAACTGCCCACCATACCGCAATTGGGATGTTTTCAAACGCGTCCGAGTTCGTCGATACTTCGGCGAAGTAAACAAGAGTTGCGAAAATAACAACAGCCATTGTCATTGAAACCAACAGGAGACCGAAGGCTTCCATACTCGCCGACAGCGTGAACAACAGTAGCTTGACTCCTTTTGACGTTTTACCTATGTGGAAGACTCGGAGAATGTTGAGGCAAAACAACGCTCGCATGACGGTGTGGCCAACTTGCGCATGCTCAATAGCTGGCACATGATCCAGAATGACGGAACACCACATTATAACTGTTAACATCAGGTCCATCACGTTAAGAAAACTCTTGAAAAATGATCGCTTCGAGGGACTCAAAAGAAACCGGACTAAAAATTCAAGTGTAAAGAAGAGAAGGCATATTAGGTCAATGACGTAGATTTCTGTGTTCATTTCCGTGTTCAGGAGCATATTCAAGATTGAGGAGCTGTTCCAGTCCGGGCTAAGATGTTCCATGGGCATGCGCAGCTCCGGAGACATGCTGAGACATGCGCTGACGACGGCCACTGACACCATTATTATATAGACGCTGAACCACAACTGAAACATATATAACAAAACTTGTTATGTCATTCAGAATACACAAATTGAATCTATTTCTCAATATGTTTAAGATTTAACGCTCTGTGCGCTTCATACACATTTTTGACAAAAGTTTGGCGATGCACCAAACGGACTGTTGTTTATTATTTGTCATTTCACAGACGACGACAAACAACGATGAGTTCTGAAGTAACTTTGGCCCATTATTATCCTGACGTCACAAATTATGGTGTCTCCGCATCATTTCCTGTGACGTTACTTACACTGACCTTTGCCTACATCGTGACACAGTGAATGAGTACGGTTTTACGCCTCCTTTAGCAATGTCACGTGGGGGACTCCAGAAGTGCGTGACGAGCGGCGATGCTTTAACCATAAGCCCCGATTAAACGGGCGTTACACATTGTACTCAAGAGGGATCGAACCCGAGTCTATGGCGTGACGACAGAACGCTTTAACCACTAGGCTACCCCGTCTTCTTCGTAAAAGAGAGTGAGATAGTTTTAATGATTGTGTAATAAAATTGTGACTCAGATAACACAATAGGAAGCAAATATCTATTGAAGTGCGATACCCGACACATTTCAAACCATAAATGATTATTCATATGACAGCAGCTCCACACCCCACGCATTACATGTCCGATTTTGACGTATTTACATTGTAAAGGAACACTCATTCATCATTACTGCTTGGTGTGCATCGAAAGTTGTAACGAATGAATATTCATGAATGGTATGGGAAAAAGACTACGAAATAAAAGGAGAATTATTATATACACAAGGTGAATGACTGTTCAGTTTGTTTATCTTCTGACGGAAAACCAACCGTGCTTCATATAATTTGTTGTTGTTGTTTTTTTATAAATACAAATATGCATCTATTCTGAAATAAAATACTGCACCCTTCCTTACACCTTATTGAAAATATGTCCTCGGATTAAAGATCCCCAGTTTTCATGCAGTTTTAATGGTCCACGATGAAATGGTCAAGCTGCGTTAGTTTCCTTTTCTATTGACAGCAACGTCATTATTTAGAGAGCTATTTCATTTTACATAACTACGGAACATAAATATTCCTCATAAACCCTGTTCCAAAATGCCAGTGACACATGCCTACGATACTTGTTTTGCTTCATGAATATGGAACCCAGACCACATAAACCATTGAGCGTATCTCAGTTATTACCAGCGCTTTGATAGTTATGTTCCTGTTGTGGGTTCCAGTGCCTGATATGGCCCATTATTGGCGACATACATGTGTATCGCATACCAAATACATAGATCGAGTCTCATCTCTGCATTGTCTCGTCCAGATTTTATTATTCACAGATCGCCGTCAAATAACTGGATCATTGGAATGCAACGTTAGCAATACGAAGCAATACCTACTTCGCCCCAAAATATCATTTATATTGACAACAGAAAGGTCCTTTCAGATATGAGAGACACATTAACAAGTATTCAGAGTCTCTTCCTCATATTACCCACACCATACAATGAACAGAATAGATACATTTATCTTAGAAGTCAGAGACGAATGTACTACTATATGCAGATTATGAATAACGATTCATTATATCAACCTATCCAGAAGACGGCTTGTCTAGCAATATCGCAAGACATTTGCTGTCAGCACTTCAGACCAACTTTGGTCGTAAATTCGAGAAAACAGTTTTGCATAAGCAAAGGCGTAACATTGAAGGATAAATAAAATTCACATATTTTGCAACGACTGTGACACTATCAGAAACATTATGAAACCTTACCATAATAACGCATTGTATCTATACAAACAACTGTCACATGATAGCATCGTCAAGAACCCATATATAATAAATTCATTCCGTGTGTAAACGTGACGATGACATATGTCTATACCTCTTTACAAGCAAATTTGAGAAACATCAGCAGTGATACAGAACGGATGTCCTAGGGCTCGCATAGGAAACAAAATATAGATTGTGATCCTCTTACGGGTTACCACACATCCCAAACCAATTGTTATTTTAATGGTTATAGCATACACGTCGAATGATGCTCACTCATAGATACATTTTTAACAAAACGGATGGCTTTTCAGGAGGAAATTCTTTGAAATTATTGATATTCCTCAGACTAATCGCAAAATTCAGAAATACAAAAGAGAAAAATATCCAGCCCATATTTATAAGTCATCTCCACTGAAAGTAGAATCCATCCTTTGAATCTTATTATACGTTAGATGGAAACCTTGCTATACACACTGAGAACAGACATGCATATGAAGCATTCATCTGCAGTGTTTATTGTGAATGTGCACTTCACAATGTATGGTACAGCCAGTGCGACACTTCTTATGTATTTCTCAACAGAAATGGTCACCACTTATTTGGTTCGGTGACATTGTGTCATGGACACTCTGGAAATCACTGTGGTGATAATCTTTCTCTCAAAGTTCTCCCCAATTTACCATAATGTCCTATTTGAGACACGTGGAATTAATATAATGCAGTGCCTTATCTTGACTTGTACCACATATTCCCACAAGTGACAATCCTTTGTATATGTTTTGACGGGTGCCACCGCGGAACCAGGATACGACCACCCGTCTTGCCACTATTTGATAGCGAGACATACATATTTGCCAACGGTCATCTAGTAGGAACGGTACAGTGGTGTCTCAATGACAGTGAAGGATTTATCGTTTACATTCGTCCTCTTTTTTGTACCAAGCGCGTTTGCCCAAAGCTTGAATTTTATACACACTATCGTTGATGATACAAGTGTATAGAACAACACAGCGTTCATTTACTCACATGTTTTTGATACATGTTTAAAGTCATATGTTGCTACTGAAAACCGCCAATCTATTTCGTTGAGCTGCATGTCAAGTCTACCAGAGCAAACACATTTTCTTTCTGTACTGGTATATGTTCAACATATACGTAATAAGACCAAACCTTCTTCAGGTAAATGGTATCTGCACATGCACTACCGGCTGTAAACACACATAAATCGGCAATGCGAAAGACACGCTTGTTGGGATAATGATGTGTAGTAATTGCATAACGTGTTTTCTGCATACATCACATTTGTTTAACTTACACCGGGTTTTGCTATTTTCACGTGACGAATGATGCAGACGCGTAGCCGGCGGGTGGATGGAGAAGTTTTGGCAGCTAAACAGATTTCACATTGTTACCTCTACGAAAAGGAAGAGTGATTCTTGTAATTCCTCTGCTGTTCAATCATGAAACCAGAATATCCTATGCTTGATTTTAAGACCAAGATTAAACATGGACTGCAGTTTCACATGAAAATGGTGGTTGATTACACGGTGCCAGGCTCAAAGATTCAACCCAGTCGTGTTTCTGATGGAAGCATCGGTATCCTATGACGTCGTCAAAGGGAAATGTCAAAGTTTCAGCTTTCGCTAAGATTATGAGATTTACCTACTGTTAAAAGGTGAACACCTTTGAGAATGTCTTCTTGCAACGAATGCAGGTTTCATAATGGTCAGAACAGGAAACATGCCTTCACGATACATTATTAACACAAGGAACATTCCTAAAATATTCGAAAAATTATTCACAAAGGTTTGGGAGTGGATATCTTGCACCATGCCCTGTTAATAAATTAAACGCTGCTGAAGGCGACATGCAATTTTTTTTCTAAAAAAAAGAGATAAAAAACCCAAAACATTTACGATATCAAGTCATGACTTGAAATCAAAACGGCATCGATTATTGTTACTGGTTATTAAGACCTGGGGTCTTGCTCATGCCAGAAGAGGTAATAATAACGTTAAGCGTTTTGCTGTTTTATGAAAAATATATAATCACAGGTGGGACCCTCACCACCATAGGGAGACTTGCCTGAACAGTTGCACGCACGCACACACGCGCGCACGTTAAGAGGACACAGCAGACATCGACTTGAGTCAGCCAGCAGAACATGAAGAGATATACTGTATTTGTGTTTGTGTGTATCAGCAAGTATGTCTACTCACTTGAGACAATGCGTCAGTCCTGTAAATTGTACGATCCATAAAATTACCTTGAACGGGGCCGACCTATCGAATGTCCTGCTACTAGATTTGACTGAGAAAAGGGTCCAATTAAATACGAGCCGCCAAAGAATGGATGAAAAGACACCATTAACACTATTCTGTGTCCACAAAGGACTTCAGCAGTTTGTACTGACGGATTGGTCTCCAAACTGTAATAGCCAAAAGAAAAGAGTTCTTGATACCGTCGTGAAACCAGACAGTCTTCACAACAACAGAAACAAATACCTCATCTTTCTATACTTGAGATTAGCAATCAAGACAATAGAAACATTCAAAATAAGTCAAAGGTCACGAACCCTCGCAGTTTCTTTTTTCTGTATGAACACCGTGTCCAGTTGGTCAATAAGACAACCTGGTAGCCATCACCTGAGACACATATCAGTTCTACCAAACTGTTGTTCATCACATGTGGTGTCTCTGTTGTTGAACTACTATCGTCAGTTATTGAATTGGACCAACATTATAACGCAAACCTAGGTACACATTCGAATCCCGCCTTTTCAGTCACTGCTGTTCAAGCTTAGTCCACAATATTGGCCTAAAGGGAATAGGAGCTGGTTGAATGTCCAGAGGTAATGCAGGGTCTTGGCATTTACAGAGAGACCTGATATACTAAATGAAGCTCGTCAATCTTGAATGCAGGTTAGCCAAGGTTAACAAACAAACGACAGACGACGACGGTAGGCAGGTGAGAACAGCTCCAGTATAATTCCGAATGTTACTCCGTGTGTGATCAACAACTAGCCTTTATACATACTGACACAGTGTCGGGAACATGCGAGCAAAGCATTGCTGTATCGCCATTCACTTCAAGGGCGGCAACTCTGGAACGCTATCCAAAAAGGCGCGTCGCTATAATACTATTGCCATTGAACATATATGATGCAAAATGCGACCCATAATAACTATAACCTAATCAACGATTAAGGTATTAGATTAGAAGAAGAAAAAAACATTCTCATAACACAGTATTGAATAATGCTGCCACAGACAGAAAACAAAGCAAAGGTTTGGGTGATCTGATTAGATATTTGCCTGAGTGAGTGCCTTTGGAAATGAAACAGCATGTGAAAGCTTGACATCTTCCCAGATTGGACACAGGATATGTGTTGAAGTTTGATTGCAGGCATAAGGCACGCACTGCGGAGAAGATACAGAGTATGCAATATGTACAGTAACTCGCGGTCAGCTGTTACATTCAGTGTTACTTCCATTTGGATATACACTTTTTTCAATGCGTTGTTTCTTAAGCTTTTTGCATGATGATGTCAGCTTTTTGCATGTTTCAAACATGACGACAGGTGTAAAATATCGATATTATTTCTTGAGGTCATTAAAAAGAGAATGCACGTTCTGCTGGTTTACGTAAGTACGTTTTGTCATAGACAGAATTCTCTCTTTAAGAGAAAGAATATTTCATTTCTATACCTCTTTTACATAACATACATCCTTAAATCCATAAATCCTTACATGTTATTAATCAGTGGGTGTCTACCTTCACTGATTATTTATTCTGACAAACTCAATCTGAATCTAACAACCAAGTCACGTACCTGTCCAGAGGTTAGTGTAAACATGTATTTTTCAGGCCCGTGGAGATCTTAAGATGCATATCCTGTACTTACGTCTAAATTTGAATGCCAATTTGAAAACAAAATAATGTATGTATGGCACGTTGCCTGTATTCATTTAAAAATAAATAGATACCTGCCTGCGTGATCGCCTTTGGGATAGGTTGATTTTCAAAAAACAAGACTCAGTACATTAAGCCGATATTAGCTGGACATTGAATCTGTGTTGAATCTGGATGTAGGCAAATATATGCACTTTTGACGGCTAATTGTATTCCCTACTTTGCTTATTTGTTTGTGGGTCTGAACCACTGTATAATCGAGGATTGATAAAATAACAAAATATTAAAATGTGAAATTAACCAAGATTTACTTCAGTTTCATGTATAATATGACCGGTGCAACTAATGGACAAGATCCATCGATCCTTTTGCGAAAATCTGGTACCATCACTATTATCCTCATTTACACACTTGTTATGTAGAATCGATCAATATACTAAATCCCGGTTCGTGTTTATTGATATCTGTCAGGCATTGTCAATACCAGGTGTTCACGAGACGGTTATGTTTTGCTTATAACACGTTAAATGTGTTTAGCAGACCACCTCAGTAGACTGTATCACAGTCCCTGAACCACACTATTTCCCCACAACCTAGGTCTCCCGCCAATTCTAAGGCCCTAAATGAAGTAAGTGGAGAATTCCCCAGGTTCTGAATCTTTGGTCTTCCTGGGGCTCATATATGTTTCTATGCAAGTGTAATATTCTTGAATGTGAGATAAACCCATTTTTCACGCAAACACAAGACTAGTGTTAACAGGACATTCATGATCAATAAAGGGTTTTATTGATAGTACAAGAACTTTTGTTCTTCCTGTGTTAATGATTTGACGACCCTCTGTCTTTGTAATTGATTTAGATTACTAGCTTTATAGCAGAGTTGAAGCACAATAGTGAAGACGGCTCAAAATTGCAATTTAACCCAGTAAGTATTGCATCATTGGGGAATACATTTAATGTAACATTGATATGAACGACCTTTTTGTGTAATAACATAAGTGTAGAAATTGGTCCCTGCTGAGGTAACGGTCCGAGACCTGTAGCCACGACTGCATTAAGAATAATTCATTTGTGTTGTGGATGTTGTTGATGTTGTTTAATTCTGAGCACATACGTAGTTAAGTGGTACGTCTCCATCCAACACATGTAACATGTAATAGCATGTGACGCAGGGTTACATTATCTAAAGTAGGATTAAATAAGATTAGTCGTTTGGTTTCCAAAACATTAACAGTTAAATGCTTAATGGTATGATTCTTAAAGCATCCCGTAACAAATGGTAATTACATCACCTGGAGGAGAATATCCAGTTTGTAATCATTACACAAGTAATCGAATAAGAACAATATACTTCTCTGCCCATTAGCCAGTCAAATTTATAAGTCCCTTTGGAGTGCTTTTAAAACAGCACCATCAGTAGCAATAAAACGCTGTCCGCTGGAATCGCGGCATGGTGCACACAAGCCCACATGTATATTGGGGTTATTTTTGAAAAAATAAAACAAATAGGAGATGACCCCCTGAGTGGAAATTGCGTCACAGTACAATAAATCGTGTACTTTGAAGGATATCGAGGCGGGGAGTATCTTAACAATATTCGTATTTTTTTTTAAATCTTTACCCCCTCGCAAAGACACGTGATGGAGTAGGTCTGTGTTTCAAGATATAACACCTTGGATGTTCCTCAACACGTGCTACATTATATATCTGTAAGTAACATAACAGTTACCTTCAATATATAGAGAAAGCCACCAGGTTTAACTTTCTGTCAGTAATAAACATGATCGTGGTGTCTGAAGGCCAGTGACAATGGCGTCACGCTATAACCGAGACTTGATCGGGTTTCTAACGTATTGATCAATAATGAAATCATTTTAAAAAAAATATAGATATTAACAAAATGACGTGATGTACTATCTGTTTGTCTACGCTTGCCTCTTTCAAGGAAAGAATTACCAAACATCCATGGACTTAGCTTTCAGTACAGCGTTGGTCCAAGGCTAGTTATGAAGTACCTCGCTCTGTTTGATCCGAGGCACAGTGAGGAAGTGTGATAAGCATAACACTTAGATCGTTATACCACACAGCAGAAATGTAAATTAGTAGAATATATTAATGAGAGACGAGGAACCAAACGGCTGTACAAATTAATCATCTAAATAGCTGCTTCAGGCACGAGGTTGAATGGAATATTTTTCAGGAAATGGTAATAGGTGCAGCTTTCTGAATATGTCGTGGCCCATCACGTACTAAACTGATCATTGTTTGCAAATCGTTTACCGAGATTTCAAAAAGCGACCCCAGACTTTTTTTTCGAAAGTTGTTAACTCTAGTAAATCACAGTAGATCACAATAAAGCTTTCGAGGTTTATGCTATACAAGTTCACCACTGAAATCAAGATGCTTGCGCATCATGCATTCAATCAGGTAGACATTGCCAGATTAAGTGGCAATCATTCACTCGTTTTCTGAACACAACAGCTGTGGCAAGGTCAACGAGAGATGTTGATGACAGTCCTGGTGAGGTGTTGTTACACGTCAGTGCTGTTGGTGACGCTGCATCGGTGTCTAAGACGTTCTATCGTTCGTAGGCTCATATTAAAGTTATAATCAATGCCTCGAACACGTTGAGAAGTCTCTAGACATCAAATGGCCTGATGTCGTTGATATCTCGTTAGCGATTCAAATTGTACGTTCACTTGTGTTCCGAACACATCAATCCCAAGTAATACATTTGGGGCAAACCAGGCTATACGACCACTATTCATGTTTCCTGCAACTCCCCGTGTGTATCTAAAAAACAGTTTCAAGTACTCCATTGATACTTAAATGTCATTTTCAATATTACGACGTTTCTTTTGCCTTTCAGTATACATTTCAGCTAAAGCGTTTAACTTTTTGTTTTTATTGACTGTTTGATGTTCTTCCGGAGCACCTTATCTCACCACCTGTTTCTGGCAGGGTAATCGTGCATACTAGTTTGGTTTATTACTCGACGGTTGCAAAACTGTTTGTTGAATCATTGCTGAATATACGGAGTCCGTCACACATGTATATGTTAATACCACTACTGAACGTTCAAGCAGTTGGATGTAGGTGTATATCACTGGTGCGATATTTATGTTAATTTTATTGACGTACGCCATTTGTATTGCCACTATGTCGGGGAAAACAATGACCCCGAATCGTGCTTAATACCATTTTACGGCCTCTGCAGCTGGTGTTCCATGCAAACCGACATCGCACGCGTCTCGCCATCACAAAGCGTGTCTAAACAATGTATCACACACCACAAATGCAAATGACCTGCGCTACACCTGCAAGGCTTTTATACGAAATCTCGTTCATTCAAAGTTTATATGACACACTAACGTTCGTCTGAGAGCCGAACCTTGTTGTGACACAATGCAAAGATATGTAGAGTATTAGTTCAATATCGGAACACACGATAGAACTCGGAGCACTCTACGTTGTCTTCGTGCTGCTAGAGCCAACCACATGATCATCACACAATAGACTGGGAGCAGAATCAATCAACAAGCAAGGCAAGCTAACGGTATTTTGATTCAAATTGTACGGTTACCTCAGGGGTAATGACACACACAGGAATTGTAATGTGATTAAGAAACCAGGAACTGTGGAACTGTATTTCAATGTGCATCAGTGTTGCAATTATACTTACAAGGCTTTTGTTGCAGAAATTTTATTTAGACCAGTCCAGGCTTTTGAAGCTTTTAGTGTGAGTTTAATTTTACGCAGCTTTTAGTCAACTGAATGAATATTACGGTGGTAGCATACCATAGATCAGCTTCACAAATTGTACCCATATGTGGAATCGAACCCGGATCTTCGGCGAAAATGCTTTAACAACTAGACACCCAAGCGCCCCCTCAAGCTTTGAGAACAGCCAGCATGTGAGTGAATGAGTTGGATTTTACGCAGCTTTTAGCAATACTCCAGGAATGTCACGGAGAGGACACCTGAAGTGGACTTCGTACGGCCACCGGGTCTTCGCGAACTAGCGAACACTTTAACTACTGAATTATAATACTAATAGGCTATTTATATAGCGCATATATGTAAGTCCGTGATATGCTCAAAGAGCACAAAATGAAAAGTTCCGGAGCCACTATATACAAGTAAAGATGAGAGATCGTTGGGCATCACTGATGAAAAGCTAATTTGCAGAGTTATGTCTTTAGTTGACAGGGAGAAATCACCACAGAGGTTGAGATGCTGGGGAAGATTGTTCCATTCTACAGCAGCAGAATAGAAGAAGGTTCGGCGTCCATGTAAGGTTGATCGTACTTTGGGGACTTTGAGGAGATATTTACTCTGAGACCGCAGTGATCGAGAAGGCACATATGGAGGAAAACTGAAGCAGAGCCAGAGAGACAACGAAACAAGTCATAATGCATGAGACTTTGAAGAGAATCTGTTGTTCAACTGGTAACCAATGGAGTTATTGAAGAACAGGCTATCCCCGCTGTCCTGCATGTGACATGTAGTGACTAAGCTTAGTTTTACGCCACAATCAGCACTATTACAGCTATATGGCGGCGGTCTGTAAATAATCGAGTCTGGATCAGACAGTCCAGTGATCAACAATATGAGCATCGATCTGCGCAATTGGGAACTGCGAGTCTGACCACCCGATCCCGGTAGTCGCCTCTTACGACAAACATAGTCGCCTTTTATGGACAAGCATGGGTTGCTGAATGTCTATTCTACCCCGGGACCTTCACGGCTCGCATGTGACATATATAACCTTCATGAGGTACATATATATAGTGAAACATTGAAAATCCAGTGACAGGGCCATCATAAATATTAAAGAAGTGATGGTAGTAATAATGATGATACTCAGCTATCCAACAGCCTTTCAGAATAGACACAGCAAATCCAGGATGAAGAGTCACGTTGACTGCTTAAGCGTTGTGTACTGTGAACTGAGAGGATCGACTGGCCGATTGGTCGAGTGGTCGACGTAATGTAATGTTACACTATGTTGTATTACCACTACACTGTATATATTCAGTATCACATTTACTTGTGTCTAGGCCTCATACCATATGCTTGTACAGGCATCTGGTTAACGTATTGTGACACATGGAACTCGGCACGTAATGGCATTAAGGTCAAGGTCAACGTAATCGGTTTTGAAAGTCTATAATGCTTTAGCCACATTTCAGCTGCTGGGCAGTCAAGTGGTTGGAAGTAATAATTGTTATGAATATTAATCTGATGTGAAACACACTGGATGGAAGTGTTTCTATGTAACCTTATCTGACAAGCATCTACTGCTGCATGACCTAACATATGAATCATAAACATTGTGCATGCATTTGCCACTTTAGAGTGAATACTATCACTGTGTTAGTTCGTTGTAAAAATGTGTATTAAATAAACACATAAATGTGATAGACAGAGGACAGGCACAACCAACTAAGTGACAACAGAAACTGTACCTCGCGGAAGATTTTAGCATTCGTTTTAACATGTATATAACCAATGTTTGCTGTATTGTACGAAAAATCACAGAACTTTCTCCAGTTCTATGGTAAAATGAAGCGTTCGAACACAAATTGAACAACATTTTGCATTATGCGTAACTGTTGAAGGGGATCTTTTGTGCTTTTGGTATCAGGTATACTTGATTAAAAAAATACAGAGTCACCATACAGAGTCAAATTCATTTCTTAACCTCGTAAACACTGAAGTAGATTGTGTATAGTTCAAATTAAGGACGAAATAAGTGTAGGAGGCTTGGCCGGATTCTCATAAGTTCTACAAGTTCTCATAATTAACATGTCAAACAAAAGGGGAACGGGCAGGCCTGAAGGAGTTATCAGCATGCCTCATTGCATCCACGTTGACCTGAATTCATACCAAGATGTTATTTATTTTGCAGCGTTTGGCAACATTGAGTTGTTACTTTAACAAATGTTTTTCGAATGTTAATATTGTTATGAAGGTACGTGTAACTGGGTCCCTGGCTCACTTTCTCCAACATGTTTAAAGATTGATGACAAAAAATACATAGACTTTTGTTGCTTTTATTCAGGTGAGTAAATGTGAGTGTTGTTAAATGCCACAGGCTCAATACAACTAGCATAATCAGTAGAAGGCAACAGGTGATGCATGAACAAACGTTCAAGTACGAAGACAGGCAAACAACCAAACACGTAGGTGACAAGTGCAAACCCTTCGAAATGATGCAAAATCAATCAAGGGCAAACGGTAGACAAAGATGTTGACAGGCAATTCGTTACAATGGTCGATGATCGCTACATGGATCGATTGGACTGATCTTGATGATGTCTAAAGATACAAAAGCAGGTTGATATAGTTACATAGAGCGATCTACCAACTAATTCCAAACCTCGATGTTCAGTTGTATAAAGGAGAGTGTTGGGGTGGGGGGAGGGGCAAAGAAGGCGCTACCGCGATCCTTTGAAGTCATTGAACTGTTGCGTCCTTCCTTATCTCGACTGTCGTGCTTATCTGGTGATCAATTGACCATGCGTGTGTTTGTGACGGTTTCCACGAGTGAAGCAGGAAACAGGCACATGTCGTCGAACTCCCGGTTTCGATTTGATATCGATCCATTCATGTTTTGGACACTATAGGAATCGTTCCATCGATTCTGCACTATCGATAATCGATAGCCTTTGTCGCTTATATCTACGCCGCGGGGCGTGTAAAAGGCGAACCACTTCTGTATCCATTGACAGGAACTGGGATTGCCGTTTCTTACATTTTGCTAAGGTGCTTTGATACTCTGACAATATCCACAAGTTATTTTTGATGGAAATTATCATACATAAGATCTGTATATCAGAAACGTTTTGTAAAACAATGTACAGCAAGATAGAAGTTGCTATTGAATTTTCACAGACTAAACCACAGTTTAAGACTGCATGTTCATAACAGAGTTGCCATATAAAGTGCATTTATTCGCTTTAAATACATTTTCATTCACTAAATATTTAACTTCTTTTTTGCATCATCACATACCATTAAGCCAAAACAAGTACGTATACTCAGGTATTTGGTCGTACGTGGTACTAAAGTACATGGACATGATGCAAGAAAGGTTGTTATATTGATAGGTTCTATACTATTCCATGACATTCCCATTTATATTGCTAATAGTAAACGTATATATGTACGTGTTGGGCTCTCGACCACAGCCAACCAGCGCGGCTTTCATACGAGAACCGTACTTATGAGTCAGCGACCTTCATGCATATTTAACTACATGAATTCATACAATGTTATGTGAACCGTTTGTATCTTACTGATTTCCTCATTCTACAGGACTTGGGCCTAGATTTTCGAAGCTCTCATAGCGCTAGGACAGTCGTAAGTGCCATACATTAACATTAACTTACGACTAAGAGAGCTTCGAAAATATAGGCCCAGTTTTCAAAGGGATTACGATCGACACGGTTTCCAGACCACAGACATCCCAGTTTCACTCGAGTTAATCTGTTAGATTTTGATACTTGTTCATATACCAGTGAATCGAAGATTTATTAAACGCACTATAAACAAATCTGTGCAACGCACGCTAAAGATGCGTTTGATGACGCGGCAGTCGGCAATATTCCATCTGCATCAAGACAGTCGGAAAGCACGAGCTTATATCTATGTTGATGCATTTATGTGTACTTTATCTAGTGTTTCATTTAGGTGCATTGTTGCACGTACTTCACTGACATCCATTTTCCGCGTGTACTCAGCGTCAAGGCTTATAAGGAAACCAGCTGAACCCACAGGACAGGTACAAACATGTGTGATAAATAATCAAGTATTCACACTCAATATACAGTGTACATGAAAATAGGCGGATTATAGTTAGTTATTCAGGGTAATGTGAACAATATGTTAGGCGACACCTATCAGAATGTTTCGAATTGCTACATATAGGATTTGCAAATCACGGCCGTTGAAATCAAGAGGTGAGAAACACGCATATTTATTCCTCGTTCGTCAATCGATATCAAGCCATACCACAGCCATCTTAGTTAGGTCTACTTCGTTCATATATACAATGATCGTTGGATTGTTGCAAACCCTCATGACATAATCGCCTAAAACGGATGTGAGCATTACAGGATGATTGTAGAAATCTGATGCTGACATATACGACATCATATAACACGCATTCAAAAACTGAAAAACCGGTGTAGCTTTATAGGGCAATGCAATGTCACGCTCTCTGTCCAAAACAATGCAGAGTAATATAATTCAATATAAGTATCCAACTGAATATCTATATACCGACCTGCAGTGATACATCAAGATGTACCTTTTACACTGCATGTCCATATACACCTGCAGTAATATGAAAATATGTCAGCCATGTGCCTATATAGAATTGAAGTAATATATCACGATATCAGTAACAGGATGAATGTATGTATGTCACGATGTCTGTACCACACGGAATGTCGATATATATCTAAAGTAATATATCACGATGTCAGTAACACACTGAATATCCATATACACCTACAGTAATACATCATGATGTCAGTAACACACTAGATGTTCATATAAACCTACAGTAATACATCACGATGTCAGTAACACACTGAATATCCACATACACCTACAGTAATATATCACGATATCAGTAATACACTGAATATCCATATACACCTGCAGTAATATATCACGATCTCAGTAACACACCGAATATCCATATACATGGTGTCAGTAACAAAACGAATTCCCATGTACGCCTACAGTAATACATCGCAGTGTTAGTATCACGATGAATGTCCATAAACATCCACAGTAATATATCAGGAAAACTATAATTCTGGTGTACCTTATACGCCGAATCTCCCTCCCTCATTCAGTACCTTTATAATGGTACTGACAAGTACCTTTAGAAAGTACCTCTATAATGGTACTGACAACCGAGACTCAGCGTGCCACAAGTCCTGTAGTGCCACTAAATGGAACTCATTGTCTGACTCTCTCAAAGAAGACCAGCCGTGGGAACAGTTCAAGTGTCTTTGACAGAATCATCTGTTCCGTTTGTAGTTCTAAAGTGACCTTGTACTGTCCCCAAGTATATACTTTTCCTTGACCCTTGCATGCGCTCACAGAAGTGGAGTTCAGCGCCATACAAATGGGCATTATTTTTGTGCAAGTATTTAGTGCAAGTTATCGTGCATTCACCGCACAAATCGAGTCAAATGTAATAGCTGTAATGATGGCGTAGATATTGATTAATATTGTCCTATATCATTAGAACAGCTCTAAATTATAATCCTTACTGTTGTCCCAATATTGACTGCTCTGTGGAAGTTGTTTATAAAGTAATACTCGTATTGATCAAGTCCAGAACACCAAACCAGTGCAGTGTGACATTTAAGATATTCTCATGTGCGCATTCTTATTTTTACGATGTTTCTATAGCAAATTCAGATGAGGGACTGCTTGTACCGATCTGAAACAAAGTGCCTGTTCTGCACAATGGAAACCTACTTACAGTTATGAAATATTATTAATTCACGTTGTATATGTTGTGACCCTTAATACAAGCGACTGCATGGGTCACTTGCCTCTATGAGTTACCTCCCGTAATCTGACCAGGATCGGCTGATAGAAAGTCTAATTTATACTCATTATAATCTTTGATTTGTTTGCAATGCAGTCGTGCGGTGAACGTCTCATAGGTCAAAAATCATTGTGTTTTCCTTTTTTATTCAAACGCAGTCTCCGGTGTGACGATGACCTTAACCCCCTGATTACCAAGGTCAATAGGAACGGGACTATTCCAGTCTTCAGTGGAACCCCGACTGAGAGAAACCAATTCTTCACAGGTTATCTATTAGCACAATAGATAACACATCACAGATACCGTTCACCATGTCAGATTTATGGCAACTAAAACATGATTCAACACTGTGCTTGTTGAATGAATTGATCGCATGACACTGAATATATATACAGCGTCGCATCTTTATACTGCCCGTAAGCTGCCTATAACACGCTGAGAATGTTTTTCATTTTAACAGGACACGAAAATAATTATTTCGTACTACTTGATCCCATACAAATAATGAATCCATAATAATAATAACAATAATTTATCGTAATAAAATTTGAATTATACACGGTATGTGCATTTGACTAAGGTACCCTTGCTAATGTAATAACTTCTGCTAACTAAAGACATAAATAATATACATATTAATCCGAACGGGTTTGCCGTGATGGCAGGGTGTACATTCTTACTGTCGATGTCCATTGTCCTAGCCTGAGCGCCATCAAATGGGCAAACAAACTTGAGACTTAAATCTATGATTATACATAAGCACGTGAATGGTACCATGCAATTATCTGCTCCAGAATGATCAAGCTTCAAGGACAATGGGAATTCAAAAAAAATTATATCACGTGTGTCTCCAAATTAGTCCCAATATAATTTGATGGCATGCGCCGCATATTGAACGGTGACAGTGCTTCGGCGTTTCGAGATACCTTCCCTATAATCAGAAACCTATTACTGACTTAGATACAGAAGGCCAAACTTCGACCATAACGATCTCTGAAGCAGTAAGCAATCACGGCTCAGACACTGATATCATTACATTTTCACCAAAACACACATTGTGTGTTATTATGAGAATTAACGTATGGACATTTATGCATTATGATATGGGTAACGCGCTCAGCGTTTCGCGAACACTAATATTTATTTTTGGTGACTAATACATAAATGCAGCAGAGTTGTTTGTGTGATTCTGGCAGTTAGTAGGTTAGGCTCAGCATTAGCCATGGACCTTCCCTTCCGCCTGAATTTCAGCCAGGAAACGCAGCCGAGTCGAACCTGTATGTTTAGAGAATGTGAATCCCTACCAGGAAAAACTCCTGCATTACCCTTAGTATCAGAAGGGCAATGTTGCTGACCGCCGACACGGGTTCGTCAGTCAACAGATTTAGGGAGTGAGGGATGATGGTGGGTGTGGGCGACGGGGGAATAGGGGTATGGGTTTGGCAGGGTTTGGGCTTACGGAACCTGAGACACAAAGAACAATGAGTACTCGGACTATTTGATATTTCAGATGCAAATGAAACATTTTGTATGCAAGGTCCGCCGAAGTTATACATTTCATTGTCAAGCGAGACGGATTATTCAGTTACATTGTTGGTTCCATTGGATTTAAGAGAAACAAGTGACTTTTTTGTTCATCTCAGTGAGGCACGGTTGCCCTTCTCCTACACACATCGTACATCAACTTGAAGCAGTGGTCGTTCAGAGACCCTCGCTTTGGATGTTTGGATGACATTAATTTCTGCACGGTACCATGAAAAGAATATTGACGCTGAGATCCCGTCCAGCATTCTTGGCTCTTTCTGGGTAAATATGGAATGCCCTGATTTCATCGAGTGTGGAGGTTTGACATGCTTCACAAGAGAATCATCAGACAAAGAAATGTGCGCAAACAAGGTTTCAAGTTGATCAAACCGCGCCCTCCCATTAATATTAATAAATATAAAAAGGTGGCAATACTCATAATTTCTTTTTTCGTCCAATATGAGAATATTAATGTACTACAACAGTATTCCACATTACATTAATCTATATATCTCAAATTTTTGATATAATAATAATTTCCGTTTAAATGTGAAACTTGAAAGACATAATCACACTCGCATAATGAACGATTGTGCGATGGCTAGACTGAAAATACTGAAGATAAACATTAGGGGATGTTTGTATGTGAGCCACATGTCATTTTAAGAGGAAACTATCCCTCTACCTACCATGAGCCAGTGAATGTCCATTTCTTGTGCAAGGTACACTACTAATGTAAACAGATAAACACAATGGTAATAGTTTCGTTTATAACAAAACACTACAAATTAAGAAACAAATAATACTATTTTGCATGGGTAAAATTTGAAAATATATACGAACTGGTACACAATGCCTGGTACAGTATGTTATAACATTAATGTATCTTGTGCTGTTGGTCTCTTACTGAAATATGCTGTCTTGTTTCTGTCTGTCTGTGCCCTGTGACTGAAACATACTGTCTGCCTGTGCGCCCATCCGTCTGTGACTGAAATTATTGTACGTTTGTCTTTCTGTCAGAATTGTACTGATTAGTTTACATAAATATTTGTTTATCTGGCAACACATGCAAATATAGACAAGCTTACATTATCTAGCTTAGGGCATTTATGTTGCTACGTATGTATATTTATATAGCGTATATCCATGTATTTAATTACATAAACACGATGTAATAAATCTACCTTTGTGGTGAAGGTAGTATACATCTCTCTCATGCTATCACCATTGATATCATAGCTTGAACGTGTCTGCTGCCAAATATAAATATCCTTTCTTCTAGATATGTGTATACTGAACAAGAAAAGAAACGCAAGAAATAAGAGTAAGCGTCATCTAGTGAAACATTTGACAAAAAGACAGAGTTGCGTTTCTTTTGCTGCTCAGTATTTTTACACTACAGGACTCTTGCATGAATTGCACTCCCCAGAGACTTTGCGGGTCTTTCAGTAGTTAGTTGTTAGTGTAGCGAGCCATTATCACAGACATTACAACACAGAGGTAGTAAGTTTACAAAGACGTTTATACTCACGATCATGTTACATGCAGCTTTACCACTGCATGTTTGACAAAGCCCGAATGAAAATATCAAAAATGTCAAATAGAGTTAATGGTAGCGATGTTCCTTAAACTGGTCAGATATATGATAACACCGAATATACTCGTATGTAGAACAATGGTTTATATACATTACCTTAGATAACAGAGTGCATGAAGGATATTCCATCGTCATCCATATTTTATGCTTTGTGTTCAAAGTAGACGGCTTTTCGGATAGATGGTCGTATAACGACTTCTCGATGATGTCAACAGCTTTCATGTCCTCAACAGCACCAATGTAATTCTTCCAGCAACACTCCGAAATGAGATCTTCTTTAATCTCCCAAAACCTCAGTTCATTCTTAATGGTAAACGTACACAAATGCGACGGCAGATGAAGCTCTCCAGTCCGATACAGATCAAGAAGTGGAAGAACCATTTTAGGATTACGATCAAAGAAGAATTCGTCACAAGTTTGATCATAATTGTGGCTTTCGGTTGTAAGCCGTCCTAGAATTGTGTCAGGGTAGCGTTGTAAAATTGTTTTACCGATGGTGAACCTTTTCCCTGACACGTTCAGTGTAACAGTCGCCATGCTGGAAGCCGTGTTGGTCGATTAACGGTCACGCTCAAAAGCCTCGGAATCCATCAAGGGTAGGTGACTGTAGGTGATCCCTACAACCAATTATATACAAGAAGGTACTCTCACATGACGACAGAGACATGGACAGAGAAGATACTTGTGTCAACTCAACTAGCTCTATTAACAATCGATACTTAACCAGTTGCGGGAATACCGTTCACGTCACGTGATCAGTATGCAACAAGGAGCTCTACAGTAGTGTATTACGTAAGTTCCTTCTCGTGTTTCTCGAACGGCAGTAAAAAAAAATAATATTATAAGTTGATTTTTTTGTGATTTGGGGATATATTACATGTACACGTACTGGAAATAGGTTCACATATCCGTGGTTTTGATTTACATGACGTGAGGATTGAGTATTAAGAAAACAAAGTTTTGCTGAATGCCGTGCACGTGTCATGCCACAGCACATGGCTGGTGGAGTATAAGTATGCTAAGTAAAAGACAGATGTTCTGCATAACGGACTTAACACGCATACACTTTTTCGGTTCCAGCTCAAATGTTTGGGAACATGCACTTGACGGGAGGAATGGTAAACAAGATACTTGTCGCTTTCGCGTGTTCGCGCTTGGTGAATCTGTAGGGACATAAGAAATGGTAGCTGGCATTTGAGGTATGTTGTGCAATAACGTTAAGGCGGTTGATGGTTCTTCATTGTAGATAGTTCTATGTTACTGCATCAGATTTATGAAGTGAGTGAGTGAATGAGTTTGTTTTTCCGCTTTTACCAATATTCCAGCAATGTCAATAAGTAAGTCTAGTACTTACATAATTGCCCGTATACCAGGTATATATGCTGAGCAGCAAACGAAAGGCAAGTATAAAAATTGAAATCTCATAAAAGTAAACTTTCATGTTTGTGTCTTCTATTTAAATAAAAAAAAAACAAAGTTGTGTTTCGTTTGCTGTTAGTATATTTGGAATACGGGTTTTCTCAATGTTATGCTTGGTAATGGCTAAAACTGGTATTGTGGAAGTAGAGTATTACTTGTACTTGTATTCTGCTTCTATTTAAGTGCTTCTAATACTGGTAGTATAGTCTGAGTAGGGGCAGTGCTGGTACTGTACGTGGCTAATCTGGTGTCGCGCTTGATCCATCGCTAGAACTGGTGTTATGCTTGAATATAGCTTAAACTGGTTTTCTGTTTGATGTAAAATTATGACTTGTGGTATGCTTGAGTAGGGATAGTGCTGACATAAAGATTGGTGTATGGCTACTGCTGGTATTATGCTTGGTGTATGGCTACTGCTGGTATTACGCTTGGTGTATGGCTAATATTGGTACTATGTTTGGTGTATGACTAATGCTGGTTTCATGCTTGGTGTATGACAAATGTTGGACGTACCTCCACAACCTCACATCTAAACTCTTAGAAACAGTCTCATTCGATTCCGACTAGTCTCTGGATTCTGACTAGTGAACTGGAGGTCAACAAAGGAAGGCTCTACAACATGGACAAAATAAACAGGCGCTGTAAAATATGTAACAACGGAGTCGAATACGAATACCATTCTGTTTATCTTTGCCCAGTCTATGATTGCTGGTATTATGCTTGTGATAACCTGCATGCAGAAACAGACAGTACTCTTCAAGCGTGGATGGAAAGAGTTAGGAAAGTGTTTTGTTGACACAATATTGATTGCAGGTTTATTAAAATCAGTATTTTTAACAGTAGCAGTTACAGTTGCATATATCCTAGTTGTCCTCGATTCTCGTATCGTAACATATACACAGCAGACAAAAACGTTGCTGTCGGTGAACCAAACTTCCCCTCTAATGTCCAAACGACCGTTTCCTCAGTGAAACTAACACATGAGTAAGATGAAAAGACACATATTGGATGGTAATGATTGTATTGCCAACTTCAACTATACAAAATACAACACACAATGGTCAATACCAGAGCGTTACAATTTTGGAAAGGAGCGAGTCAAACACACAAACGTAAACCAGGGACTTGGATTGCTGGTCAATGAACTAGAAATGTATAGTTTTCAATATGACTTTATAGAGGGGATAGACCTGTGAAGGTCTGGGGTAGAATGGGCCTTCAGCAACCCATGCTTGTCAAAAAAGGCGGGCGAGTGTGCTTGTCGTTAGAGGCCATTAACGGGATTGGGTGGTCAGGTTCGCTATGTTGGTTGACACATGTCATCGGTTCCCAATTGTGCAGATCGATGCTGATTCTGCTCATCACTGGATTGTCTGGTCCAGACTCGATTATTTACAAACCGCCGCTATATAGCTGGAATATTGTTGGTGCGGTGTAAAACTAAACTCACTCACTCATTTAAAAGGATATAGACTTAGGCATACATTCTGGAAGCCTACTCAATGATAAGCATTACGCCTGACTTAGACAAAAAACAACATAAAGCAGATGAAGTAGATTCTGAAAATGTTCGGATGATGGATGTCATGTGAGCAGATACTGTTACTGTAGTGTATGTCATGTTGTATCAGAGCAACACAGAGCTGGTGGTGTGTGTAACCAGTACAGTCGGTTCACTGACAGTTTGAACGGCATATTAGTTCTAGTATATTAGGAAATACAGACACACCAGTCAAGGCCCACTGCGATAACGTTTAAAACTTTGGAAGTGGATGGCATATCAATTTATTTGAAACTTACATTTTTATACTTTTTAAATATTTGCACTCATTTCATATCTATCAGACCAAACGATGTATTCGCGGAACTCATCACTGGTCGGTGGACACAGAGATTGACTAGCTCAAGAGATTTACATTACTGTTTAACAAGAAGGTTTTCCCAGGAACTACAGCAATGAATCTAACGTTGTAGAAGTGTAACACATTCTGAGGTCACTTGCTAAGTATGTCGTGAAAATCAACGTAGCCGTATCTACTATATTATCACTGTTGGTTTTTCTAAAGCGACTAATTACCTTGTGTGTCACAGATGTGGTTGATGTGGTTGATGTGGTGTCGTGGTGTTGACGATAGAAATAGTAGTTCATGTGGTAGTAGTAGATGGTGTCTGATAAGACATCGTCGTTGTGGTATTGGTAGTGGCAGATGTTGTGGTAGGAGTAGTCGTGGGAGCAGTAGGGGTAGTTCTGTTGTTGTGATGGCAGTTGATAGCTGTAGTCGTAGTGGCATTAGTATCAGGAGCAGTAGGGGTAGTTCTGTTGTTGTGAAGGCAGTGGATAGCTGTAGTCGTAGTGGCATTAGTATCAGGAGCAGAAGGGGTAGTTCTGTTGTTGTAATGGCAGTGGATTGCTGTAGTCGTAGTGGCATTAGTATCAGGAGCAGTGGGGGTATGTCTGTTGTTGTAATGGCAGTGGATAGCTGTAGTCTTAGTGGCATTAGTATCAGGAGCAGTAGGGGTAGGTCTGTTGTTGTGATGGCAGTGGAGAGCTGTAGTCTTAGTGGCATTAGTACTAGGAGCAGTAGTGGGAGCAGTATTTGTGGTAGTAGTATCAGTATTTGGTGTTGTCGTTGCAGCCTTTGTTTGTTTATTGTTTAATGCCGTACTAAACATGATCGCTTACGGCAGTCACAACATAATCGACAAGCCAACCCAGCATGGAAAATCTGTGCATCTGTCTACTCAAATTGGATACGATGACATGTGTCAACCAAATGAGCGAGCCTGACCATCCAATCCCGTTAGTCGCCTCTTACGACAAGCATGAGTGGCTGAGGGCCAGTTCTAACCCTGATCTTCACGGCAAATTAATTGTACAAGTGGATATAACTTACACGTGCTGTGTCCTCCTCGAAAAATATTCATTAGTAACAGGTCGTGAAAAGGCTCGAAATTATCGTCCAAGTATGGAATGTCCCTTACAGTATTCCATATCCAAGGCATCCAGCATTGGTTTTTACTTCAACAACCTCCACGGTAAGCAGTAACCTATTCCACACGAAATGAATATCTCCATTACAGCAGAATAGATCAATTTAGCACAAGTTCAAAGGTAACTCACAAACATAAAATCCATAGGCGTAGGAGTAATAAATCATGACATTGTTGTACAGGTACAACTGATTCAAAAGGAATTCCCCAAAACTGAACCTTAATGTCGCTCAGTATATACGTATCAATAGAACAGTTTAGGATTCCTCTGTACATATACACCAGTTAAGAAAAGGCGAGTTCAAGCGTTGCAATGGTTCCATACATAACAAGCTGTAATGAATTCAAATGGGTTAAAGGTTCACGTTCGCGTGACTGAACGTGTAGTTTGGATTCCGCTATATAACGCCTCGGGGGTCCTTCCATGTACTATGCGCCGCAGGTAGGTGTATAATACGATATGTATTGATGAGAGAAACAAGGAAACATGACACGATTTGGTCGATCAATATTAACTGCAATACAATACAAGGTTTTGTCTGAAGATTCAATAGCAACACGATACTGGATAGTCATTAAAATTCAAATGTTCAAATTTAGCTGTGACGAAAAGGCATCTCCACCAACTCTGGTTCCGCAGTTCTCTGCGCGGAGTTAAAGGGTGTAAATTCTCAAAAGGGAGGGACGGGAGATAGTATATAGTTAAAGCATCTTAAAACGCCGACGACTTGGATTCGATTCTCAACATGGGTACAATCCATGAATTCCAATTATGGTGTCCCCCTCCGTGATATTGCACTCACTCCATATGCACGGTATTTTAGTAAAACACATCGGACTGACCACATCACTGTGAGAAGTAGTTATGAGCACTTTAAACCAAGAAATGGAACGCCTCGGAAACCTCCCGGTGGGGTTGAGCTCGTGTTTTACTCTACGTGGGAGGAGTTGTTTCAGTGCAGGTGCAAGAATTCTGGTTCGCCGCCATGTTTCTAGGTGATCACAAAACATGTGTTCGCGAAAGTCAGCATTCGGGTAAACAAGCATCTATGATTTACATCAGTTAGGTCCCAAATGTCGAGGACTCGGCGTTAAACCAAACCCATTCGCTCACTCACACGGGTTTCTTCACCAATCACGGCTCAACACAGAGACACTGGTGGAACGGGCAGTAAATCAAACTCAACGTTTCCTTTTGTAGTTAACAGAGGTTAATGTAACACAAACATCGTACATTTCAATCTGGACACAAACGGCACATAAAAGCCTCTATAGCAGAGATGGAATGTGTCTACTGTTACTAATGGATGATCCGATGACCACTCACGCTATCAGCCTCGTGGGCTGACTGGAACAACTGAACGAGGATGGCCTGTACGTTAAGTATCGTCAACGGATGCCAACGTTTGATGTCGTGGGATAGTGTTTACACTTATCTGAACCAAGGTTCCTTGATGGTAGGGTTAGAAGGCTATGGCGGTGTTATCGAGATGAACTCCATGTTGTTCAACAGTCGTGATCCACTACTTCTACACGTGTTTGCACCACTAGATTTGAATACATTCTACGTCTGTGAGTGAGTTGAGTTTTAAATCGCTCTCAGCAGTATTCAAGCTATGTGTCGGCTGTCTGTAAATAATCGAGTCTTGACCAGACAATCTAATGAACATCCATCTAGACAACGGGTGACGATCCTGACCAGCCGATCCCGCTAGTCACCTCTTATGAGGTCATGGGTTATCGAAGATCAATAAATTATTCTAACTCGATTTTCTACGCCTGTACCCTTGCAATGTATTGTACAGCACCCATTGTTTCTATGCACCTTCTGGGGGAAGCATAACACCTATGAGCTGTAATCGCATTTACACAATAACCATTGGGCAGAAAGCCTGAACCACACCATATGTTGATCTTTATTTTCATCACCCAGGACTGCGAGGTTGATGTTGTTGTTTTCATAGCACGGCCACATGTATTTAATATGATATGTGTTTACTCGTGTTGGATACAAGCAATCATAAAATACGAATTGAGACTTTTATCTGATAAATGTTACAACTAATAAATGGTATAACACCTAGCGTCAAAGAAAAGTGTAAATTTCATCAGCTGTTCATACCATGGTTTATGTCTAACGAATACCGCCAACAAATCAAACAGAATATAGTCTTTGGTAGAAGTGTACAAAATTGTAATAACACACGACAAAGCTGCAGACTTGTTGAACTTGTCATGCACAAGTATGCATTCGATCGTCTTGAACTCTCACCTTCCTCCCGGTACATGAAGGTACATTGAGCACCACCTGTCCTATTCAACAAAACGTAATAAAATAGCCATTAGTGCACAACGGAATATCATTTGTTTTAAGAGAATACTGTAATATATACATGGAAACACACAGGTGATATTGGAAACTTTAACCTTGCATCTGTTCGATCTCAGATAAAAAACCTGAAACGGTTGGGTGTCTCAACAAAGGCACGTAGAAGTAAATTCCTACCAAACAAATTATCAAAAGGAACATAAAAAACATATAACATCGGTACGCGTAATTGATTTCTGAACATTGATATGGACTAAAACCGTATCGAATCCTTGGCTCAGGAGCTCCTATATAGATTATTACACAAAGGGTTTGTTCATTTTTATTGGAAATCAAAACCGGAACTGGTTACACGTTCCAGTATTCATCGGTACATGGAAGAGAAGAAGAATAACGGTAAAGGTTTATCTGGTTCACGCCTCCACATACACTAAACCCTCACTTACCTATAGCGACCCGGGTAAGAAATGGTCTTCAGTAGCCCATGTTTGTCGTAAGAGGCAACTAACGGGATTGGGTTGCCAGGTTCCCTAACTTGGTTGATTGCTCTGATCGTATACCAATTAAGTAGATCGATGCTCATGCAATTGATCACTGCATGGTTTGGTCGAGACTCGAATATTTACAGACCGCCGCCATATAGCTGGAATACTGCAGTGTTAAACAACCAACAAACTTATATATAAACCAATAATTACGCACGGTCACACAACAAAGAAACTATTTTTTAAAGGTAGCATTTTATTACATTTTAATCGTGCTCCCAATCTCCCACCTGTTGTGATTTTACGAGGAATTCACAAACATCTCGGGGCTGCAGTATTAATATGGCGACACGTTGTCGAACCATGTCATTGCCTGCAGAGTGCTTGGTGGCGGAATGAGAAACTTATTCAGGACTTCTTTTGGTGGTCGAATTAATTTCGGGAAAGTGAAATATAAATTGTTTATAGTATTACGGACGATAGCTGCTCTGGACAAGCCTATGCTATCATCAGAATGGTACACACTTCGAGTAATGTTTAGGTAAAGATGAAGCTCTTCGTTTATTTCCTCTTTAACGTCTCACTCAGCAATATTCACAGGTATGCAGTTGTAGATTACTTTTTGACATCCCCTTTACTCTGAGATCCCAGGTTTGACTGGTTCCGGAGAAAGCCGTTCTTGTAGTTAGAGGTTACAAAGTGAACTGGGTGGACTGACTTAGCTGACGACTATAGCGGATCACTCGAACACTGGATTGTCTGGTCCAGGCTTCATTGTTTACGGTCTTCTGTCCAGCTGCTTGAATATTGCTAGAGTTAGAGATTAATCAAAAAATAAACGAAGACTTTTATCTTGATGTTAGTTATGTAAATGAAGTGGTCGACATTATGAGCACACAATCCATATGGTTCCTCGCTATTACAACATGATCTTTCATTGTAACGCGCGCGTAAATATAAATATATGTTAGTACGTTGGGACTTTGCCATGTATTATCTACATATGTGTTTTTTTTATAAAACCTAAAGCTATATATGGTGCCAAATTAAAGGATTCAATCGATAGCTGTATTTAATCAATGGGCCAAATGAATATGGTTACTCTGTTGACCTGTAAACAATACAGCAGCGTATGGCAGCAATGAGTAATTTAGACGGCGTAAGTTATCGGGATGGTATGTGATTCAGAAAATAAGGTGACCACATGTTAAACACGATACAGAGCCCACCCCCCGGCAACAACTTTCTGAAAAGTAAGTAATAAATACACCAATCAATCCCGGGTGGGATGATTATTTTGTTCTAATTGTTTTTCTTTCGTGGAAACCCGTATGATATCCAAGAAACCAGACCTACTCCAAGCGTTAACGCATTTGCTGCCAGCATTGATATTATAAAATTGATTTGGTTGTATCGACATTATACAATCAGTGATACTTTTCCATTTACCCATCAGGGTATTACATATAGCTGACAGTGGTGCGCATCAACTTACATTTTGTCTTCAATCGTAGAGATGTTTTGTGATATAGAGTGAGTTTGGTTTGAATTCGGTGAGCCTTAGATAGCATTCTAAATAAAGATATGCCCTCGAAGGTCTGCTTAAGGTGGGAATACAGCCCGAAGTAATCCTTTTTCTGAAGGCTTATGACAATGGGGTAAAACCTATTATGGTGCTGACAGGCCTAGAAACATAAGCTGGGCGAGATTCGAACACTCGAGCATAGCTATCTTCGATGCCCACGGGGCTCAACACATACATTGCGGCACCTAGACAGCTGTGAACTTGTGATCCGTAAATGCACACAAATAGGAGAATAGGTCACAGCCGGATTACATGAAAAGTTATGGTATTTGTAGATTCTATATGAAATAGTATAGATCGATCATACAGGTTGCATCACGTATCATGCGCTGAGGGACCAGTTAACACAGAATGTACCTTTATCTTACAGTCTTTATTTTATCTTCACCTGACCTTGAAGCGAACGGCCCCAGTACTACAATGAGACTGTCGGCTAATGAACATGGCACTATGATTCCGTTAGTAATGGTCACCGTATCGGTGGTCGAATCTGGACAGGATACAACAGTGATTGATATCGTGAGCGTCAATCAGCATTGAGATCTCAATTCGTTTGTAGCGATGAGTGAGGTAGCCTACTATTTAAAGTGTTCGCCCGTCACGCTTAAATCCGCGTTTGATTCAATATGTCTGTATTATGTGTGAGGCCAATTCCGGTTATCACAGCAGACATATTGCTTGAACAATGTGAAGCGCGGTGTTAACAATATTCCCTCACTCGTAACTCTTTTGATAAACAAGAGAGAGTTGCAGATTGGGACCCTAATTACAATGAGCCCACGATGCTGGAGTCCTGATTTCCATGTATAATGAATAAGGGGTCGTATACACTTGAGGATACGTTGTGCATAGCGTACAAATAGCGGGTTGAAACGGAAAATTCATGAAGTATTGACATCCGGTGTAGGTAGTGATTAGTATACACTTTATGAAAATACAAACACGGAAGTGCGTGCATATCGTTCACATTTGGAAGGTGTAGATACAGACGATGTTGTTCACAATTAACATCCAATGTTGCTTCGGTAAAAGTTGTACACTGCATTGCTTGGTCCATCATCTGACTTAGTAAGGAAGACGTACTGTCGTATGACCTCAGTATACAAGCAATGTCATTTTATTAAATTTGTAAACTCAGTTTTATGTAATCCATTCTATACTTTCACTGTTATTTCATCCGCTCCTACTCCTGAAATCTATCCAAGTGATAATCGGGCCTGATTACTTTCTGGCGTCCATGTTAATTTTTGTGTCAGCTTGCCTGAATTGTATGATCAGTAGTTGGTGTGACATACATGAACTCTGTTACCTGATATATACACCATGTTCAAAGCTGACGAAGTACCATATGTAACACAGCGCATTATAGTGAATGGAGCAACACGCGGGATAAATAATTAATGGTATAATATTCATGGTGCACCTGACGATCTTATATACATGGCGCTGATCTCACACCGCAATGTTAAACACTGATTCTATAGTAAACATGTGCTGCACAGTATGTCTAACAACATGCATATTCCACCCCAAATTGGTCAGAAGAAAAAATATGGGACCACCCCAAAAATTTAAGTTAAATTTTAAGACTATTAGTATAAAGTTAAACGTGGTAAGGTTTATATCCTACGATAAATGCAACTGTATGTGCTTAATGGGTACTTTAAACGACATGTTAGAACATGCAGTGAAGCGACTGATTCAATATTCTTTGCGTTTGAGTGAAATATAAACTTGTCAAAATCAGCGGAAAACAATGGTGCTGAAACACACGAGCACAACAACCTGTTGTATGAGGAAGACAGACTTCAAATGCAGCTTGTGGCAACGATTCCTTTAAAAGAAACTACAGAAGCATTGAAGCCTCACAGTTCCTTCACCATGCCACAGCCAGACCAGCTGAGACCGTTAAGCGCCCACAACACAAGCAGGGCCATTGCATGGTTACAGGATGGTGAATCATATAAAGCGTTGCTGTCAAGTGTTTCCAGTTGTCATTCACACACTGAGGGGTAGGAACAAAACAGACTTCACTCTGGACGACCCAAAAAAACATCAAGATGGGAGATGTATTGTGTTCCAAGCCCATCGGAACAGATTCACAACTGCCAGTGCTAAGTTGTCACAGGCTGCACAGAACGTCTGTCCGCCATATGCACTAGTCTGATGTGTCTGGGGTAGGAATCAACATGGTGCTCGTGTGTTTCAGCACTCTTGCTGTCGTTGTTTGTGAAAATGTTGCATTTCACTCAAACTCAACGAATATTGAATCAGTTGCTTTACTGCTATTCTATCATGTCGTTTAAAGTGTCCACAAAGTACCAAAAAGTTGCATATACCTTAGGATATAAATGACATCATCGTGTTTAAGTTCATATATGACTATAACGTTTTAGGGTGTTCCCATACTATTTGTTTGCAGTATATTTTAACAAAAATGTCGAAAACTGATTCCTTGGGGAAAATGTATATTTTCTGTTATTTCCGATACTGGGGAGGATAGTCAAGATGCTCTGCAATATAATCGCATGTGTTTGAACAGGTGAGACTTGAATTGAGGAGGAAGAGCGTTTAACCAATCAAACATCAAGGTGATAACATCTTCTTCTTAATGGATAACTATTTATTTAGCGTGTGTACAATATCGCCATTTCTACCGGTAGAGTACAATAGCTTCAGGATGGTCATGCTATTCCAAATCTAGCTTTAGGGATGAAGAGCAATATAGTATGATTAATACTTTGATAAGGTGATTATGATGCAGAAATTGTTTGTTAAGTTGGTGATGTACGTGGATTCATCGACCTTTTGCGACATTACCTTTGGCTCAGAATATTATGTCAGATCCCAGAATATTATGTCAGGTCCCAGAATATTGTCAGGTCCCAGAATATTATGTCAGGTTCGATTGGTGCGTGGATGACAGCCTCCACCCATTTCCTTATGTCATCATGCAGTGACCTTGCAGATACGTTTCCGAGGCTACTGTCACCTCTCATCATGCAATCCAGCCTCCAGTTCACCCACACACTCATCAAGAGTGACCCTTGCCTGCAAACGAATGTCCTTGATGTCCTCGATAGGGTTCAGATCAGGGCTCCGAGGAAGAGCAATAGCATTATTCCACAGGCACTTGATCAAGAATCATTGATGTAGCGCGGTACAATCACCATGATCATCTTAATCATCTTGTGTCATTGGAGACACATCCTCAGTCCATAACTGAGCCTCCACCGAAGAGAAAAGTAGGATGAATGTTCATCGTCATGTACGACATGTTAATGCACCTCCAAACTCTCATACGTGAATGAAGCAGAAACATGCTTTGGTCTGACCAAAGGATCGGTCTCCAGGTCCAAAGATCCCAGCACTTTGAACAAACCAAACTGCAAACGTTGCTTTTACTGTTCATGATTGAGAGCTAGCCGCCCGAGTTACCTTGGCTGAAACATGGTCCAAGTCTCACGTAACGAGTCAGACTGCGATCTTCCGCGAGAGCGGTCTTCCTGTATTGCCCTACAACTGGTCTACTGATGACTGAGTGGCAAAAGCTGAGCTGACACCCTATCGGACTTGAATGGCATGACATACAGACTATCTGCTCCCCCCGTCTTAGTGAGTCTTCCCGAATGGATGGCACAACTCCTCAAGTTTTAAACCTTTGGACGATACTGCTTTTCATGTTATGACTGGACACTATGCTTCACATGCAACCTCTTGAAAAATTAAAACCTTGTGTTTCATCACGTGAGATGTGCTACGAACAGCGTTTGAAATTAACGTCGGCCCTTTGGCCTGAAGCCTACCGGAACCACTCGGACCTACAGCTTTTGTTTATTGCAGATCCATGTCTCCGACAGCCTTTTTATACCAAAAATGAAGAGTATTGTCTTTCAGAATATATCATTCAGTAGTTTCTATCTCGATCAACGGGTGTTGTCCGTAAGTGAAAGGACTATCATTTTCGAGGTTGCAATTTAGATTACTGAGATATGATCTTTCAACCTCGAACAGGTTATCCGAATACATTGCAAAGACATGTACAAGTCAAGTTGAGTTAAAATGAATTCTATTACACAGCTAGTTAGTTGCCACATTTTCTGTCTGGTGGGAATAACTTGTATTGTAGCTAAAATATACGAGTTACAAATTCTGGGCAGGTTCTGGTGCATTTCAAGGGCAGACACTGGTTACTAAACAACGGCAACATTGACATCATCATCGTTAGCAACTGTGACACCATTGTGATGAAATGTGTCACTGATACTCAATTAGCAGGTCCAAAAGATACCCCACTGTTATATGTAAGGACATAAATTTATTTTGCACAATGTTGTGTGTGGTAAATTAAAGGGTTGGATCTTTGCAACTTGTACCAAAACATTCAGCTTCACAAGTGCAATAGTCATTCTGAAATAAGGCTTGTAGTATGAGGAAAGGCACGAGTACGTTACTGTCCCAACATGGCAGTACAGAAAGTTCACTGTAACCTTCTGTTGTTACAGTTGCATTCAAATTCCATTGTGATGTTTTCCTTTGTTAACAAAACGTAGACTTCACACACAAGGGGCTGTTATAAATCTTGGTGGACTTCAGTTCTTGTATGTCACACCTTCGGCAGGAATGTACGCTACCCTCATTTACGATTCCTATACCGCCAAATGAGTTATCCATCATACTCTTTTGTCTGTCAAATATAAGTTGGAAGTCATTTCTTTCATAATATTCATAACTTTACATCATTTCCAAACTGATATGCAGTGTATAAACATTCAAATCCGAGAGTAATTGTAACAATGAAATGGACGTTACAGCCTTTTTCAAGAATAATGTAACAAATATTATGAGTGTATTTACGTCTATGTAATGTATATAGACTCTCAGAATCACAAGTTTCGATTCAAAGTCGACTTTAGTGAGTGAGATGACAACTTAATTGATCCGATATGAAAAATACGTGGCCGAAATGTACGTTACCAGTTTGCGTGACACTAATTTTAGAAAGTGCTGCACAGAGGTTTGGTGCTAGGTTCATGAAGGAGTACCATCAGGCAAGTGACAGCATATGTTCAGATTGAGTCGTGGAGACCTAAACCTGGTTGCAGAGAAGTTTACAGCTGAAATGTCCGTCAGCATCTGAAGACCTTGTGTATTTGGCCAAAAACCTTGTTAGTTCTGACAATTGTATCGTTTTTAAAGATGGAGTTTACAATTATCTGTTGATTGAAAGCCTTTGTTGCCCCCTCAATGCTAACATAGTATTTACAAAGAAAACAAAGTTACTGCGAAAAGCAACTTCATTTAAATTTGAAATGTACGGGATATGACAGATTACGTTGTAGAATTCACAAACCAGGAGCATTTCTCCTGTAGTTGTATTTGATTAATGTGTGTCTCATTTGTGTGAATTATGATCTGACGTAATGTATTGATGGGTTATTTAACAGAATACATGTATATCTGTCCTTTCCTTTGTATGGAGGTATTTTTATGTGAATTATAGGACAAGTTCGTTTGCATCTATATATAGGTTTATTATGCTCTCTGTTTTCTCGCTAATACAAAACAAGTGTTTTAGTCACGGCACATGCCATTCACCTTATGTAGGAGAACACAAATGGAACGTTACATTTATCCTGAGGTACAATTTAGACTTATGTGAGAGACTGTTTCATCACAGTGTCTACGTTTATCCGTATGGGATAAATGGGAACAAACTACTATTTTTGAATGGGCACAAAGGGTCTTTAAATATTGAGACATTATTTATTTTTAAAACCTGGAGTTCGAATGATCAAGCATTGTATATATTTCTGTCCATGTTTCATTGAGTTAGCCATGTTATGCTGACTACTTCCCCCATCCTTGCGCCTATTCTGCATTAACTGATTTCCCGTGAGTGAGTTAAAACCACTGAAACACCACGATTTGTTTTGATCTAGTTCTATAGATAATGAGCATTTTTAGAGATCAGAGAGTCTGGTAATGTGCATTTCCAAGCTGACTTCGTGAGGTGCTGGACACTGACAAAATAAAATTTATATGCAACTAAAATAAATTTATGTACAACTTAACTTGAAAATACTTTTGTTTTGTAATCCCAGTATAACATATTACGAAATAAATAAGCAATCTTGGAACTTCGGGGAATTTATTTTTTAAGGTCTTATCACATACAAATGGACCTGCTTATTGAGTTTCAGTGATCTACATTTGAATGTATCAGCATCACATGTATGTGGTCGTCACGTCAAGAGACCCTCACGGAACTCTTTACTGTCATCTGTGGCACATGTTGTGGACTACGCTGAGGTAGTTATCCATCTACCAACAGGTTGCCATGACATCTGTCCTAACTGCAACAGTTGGTGGGTGGATGAAATCTTGTGATTTGCGATGGTTGTGTCAGGAGGCAAATAATTGTTTTTGAATCAGTCCCCGTGACATGTTGCAGTTGGACATAGACTTGTGGATACCAGAATTCACCACTTTCTCTCTCAATATATTTAGCCATAGCTCTTTGATACATCGAATCACATGCAAATTGCAACACTATGCTCCCTTTAGTCCTAATAGCCGCATCATAAGAGTGTGTTCTGTCGTACGGAAATCTGTAAATCGTGGAAATCTCAAAACGAGGATCGGCCGCTAGAAACATTTGGCGGTCTGGAACGGGCTATCGCACGCCACCAAAAAAAAAAAAAAAAAAAACCTTGATGATCGCAAAGATCACTGAACAGGTGAGAAAGATGAATTGTGAATCATTGTAAATTTTGGCTGTCTGTCATAAGAAAGTGACGTAAAATATAGACATGCTATTTATTTAAACTTGAAAATTAAAATTAATTTGTAAATATCAGTTTTTTCTTATAAATCAAGGACTTGGAATTTAGTGTAACCATACTCCTTTGTAGTGTTTATTTTCACTTTCACACTAGAAAATTCAGACCGGCTGAATGGCAGGTGATTGTCCGAATCGGTTAATGAGACTCATGTCTTGGTTTGCATTTCGAAGCAAGATGCTACTCTACTTATAGCAATATTCTAGCAAAATCGTGTCGAGAAATGGTCTTCTCACAGTATACCTATGTGTAAAATCGAAACCGGATATTCAGCGTGACGGACAGACTCTTTCATCATTAGGAAACAAGCCCTCCATACGAATCCTACGAAAATTAATCCTGCAAAGTGAGTGAGTGAGTGAGTAGGTGAGTGAGGTTAGTTTTAAGCTGCACTCAGCAATATAACAGCTATATGGCGGCGGTCTGCAAATAATCGAGTCTGGACCAGACAATCCAGTGATCAACAACATGAGCATCGATCTGCGCAATTGGGAACCGATGACGTATGCCAACCAAGTCAGCAAGCCTGACCACCCGATCCCGTTAGTCGCCTCTTGCGGCAAGCATAGTCGCCTTTTATGGCAAACATGGGTTGCTGAAGGCCTATTCTACCCCGAGACCTTCACGGGTACAAATAAGTAAGTATGCTAGACTTGACGCCCTGCCTGCCACGTGTGCTCAGAGAGGTTTATACCTAAAATGATTACCTTTTAAATACACATGTGACTGAAGCATCTATAGGATATTACTGTTGTATGTATTGTATTATTTCGTGTGTGAACAATACACACTGTGTTAATCGGAAACTGATCGTTCACGCAGCAATGACATGAGGCTTGATGGTGTGGTTAGATGCCCAATCTTACAAGAGTTGTTTCCCTTACCCCATATTGTACCTGTACGTCGAATTAAACTATTTCTTTGTTTAAATTCTACCAGTGGAAATTCAAATCATGAAAAAGGGTCTGTGGACTTGTTATATGCATAATACTTGTGATCTCTTTTTTTTTTGGTGTGTGTATTTTTTGTAGCGAGAAGTAATAGGTAATGATAAATAATACTGAAAGCGGCGTAAAATCACTCACATTACCACCAAAAGTTCGCAAAAGTTTCACCAATTACTGATAATGACACTTTTGGGGAAGATGTATTCATCTCTGTGAATCATTATAGATGTCAGTTTGTTATCCATACAGTGAAACATAACCCAGTACATAAAAATCATATGTTGCACACGTGTAATAAACCCTAAAAAGAATTTCATTGGTCACTTTTCCGACCATGACCCGATTGGAATGTGGAACTACTTTTTTTATTCGTGACTTTTTACTACAAATGTACAACGAATGTTCAGTCTCGCTACTGCGATAACAAGAAGAAATGCTATCAAATACAAAACGTTACAAACAAACAAGTTTTCACACACCGTCTTTATTAATATGAGATTTCAAGAAAAGGTAAAAATAAACTCTGCTCGATAATGACAAGTGGAGCACACATCACTGGCCACAAACGGCTAACTAATCACAGTGCCCGCAAACATTGGATTCAGAAGTTGCAGGACAATAACGTAGATCCAACGCAAATCATGCAAGTGTCTGGACATAAAAATGTACAGAGTGTGAACAATTATTCACGCCTTTCTGTTGTCTTCGACCGGAAATAAGCCTGACATGTTTCGAGCGTCTTGAATCGTTCCGTCATCTGAAGTTGTCCAAACTAAATCTACACCCCAATGCATGTCGTACACAAACACAAGCAAAGCCTTGTGTAATGATGTTGTTCACATTATATTCGGAGGTCCAATATACGAGAGGACATCAATATTGGCAAGTCTCCTATGGCAGTGAGGCCAAGCCCGTCACTAAACGCTCTCCTCTGAGTGACTCTTCTGACGACGAATACCTTAAGCTCCCATTAACAGTTATACAATTCATACAATTACTTAAGTTGATAAAGATCAAATGTCAGTTCAAAATGTGTTTGTATTTTTTGTCTTCGTGCAAGAGTAGCTACTCAATATATCGCGCTCTTTACTTAGTAACATTAACAGGGGGTTTGCGTCCGTAGTGTCATATCACTGTATTCTTACGCGACCTTTACTTCAAGCGACAACAGCTGATTTCGTTTCACGTGAACTTTGCTGTTTAGAAATAAAAAGTTAGATACAAATAGATAAAAAAAATTAACACACTCGCTCGTGTATTAATCCCTGTGTTATTAATTGATTTCATTACATTGTCTCGCGCGACTCGCGTGTGTGACCTTCAACTTGACCAATGGTGCCTACGCATCAGATTACTCCGCTCACGGTCTTTGTTTCGTGCATGACTAGTACAGATTTTCTTACTTATAATGCCATGAAAGCAACATCTCATACATTGATGTCCCGATGTACCTACCCTCTTGTAGAGGTGTCCACTAATCATCAGTACCTGTAACTTCTGTCCTATTTCTTAATATAACCAAGATAAAACCATTTATACCGCTCAAGTTCTTAGGTATACTGTGTATTATATCAGGGTTTTGCTGTCTACACAAATGAAGAATCCATTGACCAACTAGTTTCCTACATCTGTTTGTAGTAGGACTCTCGTTCTACCTGATCAGGTGCCCCTTTTCTCTGTACCTACTCTAAGTACATAGTAATAGCCTGTTATATACCTTACTATTATATACTGTGCTGCTATATACTTACTGTTATATACTGTGCTGGTCAGACACGAGTGGACATTTGTCACCTCGCATTGGGTACCGTCCACTCCGACATCCGCGCGGCTGGGATATAGCCGAACATGGACAGACATTCGGACCTTGGGGAAGATTAGACTGCTGCGCGCAGGTTGACCGGGTACTATGCTGTCAAGTGCCGCATCGGGGTCGACCGGAAGGCTGATCTTGGGAGCCCAAGACAGGATCCCGTGATGGTATTTGTTTGTTCGGTTTATTGGTCACCCAGATACTATTTTTTTATTAGGACCATTGCGAGCCCTGTTAGAGGCTTTCTCACAGTCCGACCTTTCTCACTCTTCCTCACTCAGTTGGGGCACCAAGAAATTTATGGGCCGATACCTGGCCTCGTCTGTTAAGGCGAGCTGTCTTGGGCAATTAATTCAAAGTATAATTTACTAGCAGCTTGTTATTATGCTGGTGTGGTACCCTGCACTTAAAAAATGTTTTAACCTCACAGTCGGGCTTTTGTACTTGGAACGTTTACTGGATCCTTTTCCGTCCAGATTCCGTTGACGGTAGGTGGCACCGTGACACATTGTGATGTATTTTATTCCATTCACTGTCTGCGTTTGAATTAGTAAAGATACCGTGGTCGTTCTAGATACTGTCGACAGTCCAGTCTGAAAGCAGTGGTCTGTACCCTCAGAGCATCAGGCAATGGTGTCACAAATCCAAAATTTGGCGATCTATCCTCGTCAAGACATCTCAGGTCAACGAAAGTCACCAGGATCGGTACGTTTGAAACATGACTACAAAGTCTGGTTACGAGCAGTAAGAGCCCTGTCCTCATGCAGCGAAGTGAATGAGTTTGACTCTATGCCGCTTTTAGCAATATTTGAAGACGGGGGACACCAGAAATGGGCTATAGCTTTAACCACCGGACCACTCTACCGTCACGCTGTAAAGAAAAACGTTTTAAGGGATCATTGTCACTGTGTATCCGTTTCTTTTTCTTATGCTTCTAATTCTTTTTTGTCGTTTTGTTTATTAACTTTCTCACAAGTGCTTGATCTCGGAACATACGTCAACTCCCGGCTCTGACCGAGTCAACACGGTCGGGATCGAAAACCCATGCGTCCTGATGACAGCTAATTGGACAGGAGGAAAGTGGAGTTACCTCCCTTACATTGACACTCGCCGTCCCTCACATCACTCGTTGCAAATTGGAGTTTTCAGTTATCCAAAGATGCAAAATATACATAGAGATTTAGAGACATCTCGTGACCCCTACAACTCTTGGAATCAGCGTGAATATCTTAGTCAATCCAGGTGTCATTGTCACCTATTTCCGCATTTCTTAAATATTTCCAACATACTATATTTCTGTTGCTATATTTAGCGATATATATCTGGGCGTTTAAATAATATTGACGACAAATGAGTATATTTCGCTCATGCGATGATTCCCCCTATCATTCTGCCGGATGTGCATCTGCACGGTTAGAGCTTCACTGGCACATCAGAGGCCCAGTAAGATCGATGTGCATGCTGTTGATCACTGGATTGTCTGGACCTGACCCTATTATATACAGACTGAAGCCATATAGCTGGAATACTGTTGAGTCAGCGTAAAATCTAACTCATTCACTCACTAGTAAGAGAGTATTTTTTTCTCTTTCATCGCGGACACGGGGCGGGAAAATTTCTTTATGAATTCAAAGACATTCAACATGGTAGCAACACCGGAATCACCTATTTTTCCATAAAGCTACCATAGCATAAGGTCGGTCGGAAAAGCAGTCAGCATCTGAGGGTCAGTTGCAAAGGGAAACAAAATGGTTCAGACTCAGTGCGACTGACAACTTTCACATAGATTTGGTGAAACTGGGTTTTTGACAAATCTCTTTCGCCGCGAACAGTTGAATTATATTAATGTCCTAAAATACGTCAAGCAATATTAATCGGTGACAATGTAGGATATGAACAGGACACGTCCCCGTGTCTTCAGGAGGTCGGGTGACTGGCCGCAAGTGTTTCTGTTTTGTGACTTTTACGATGCGTTGTATTTCTGAGTAAATATTATATCGAAGTTCTAAGAGTCAAGAAAAGTTAAAAAACGCTTAAGTGAAGATAAAGTCAGTAGGAGAATAATAGAGGTAAGAATCTGCTCTAATTTCGCCTTTCTTCAGTCAGTGAGTGTGGTTTTACTCCGCTTTTATCAGCGATATCACGGCGGGGCATACCCGAAATGGTCTTCACAAATGTTAACCATGTGGGGAATCGAACCCAGGTTTTCGGCGTGACGAGCTACACTTTACCCACTTTAACCCACAACCCCCTCCAGTCGGAATACTATTTAGGTCAACAATTGATAATAAGGATCAAACAGAGAGTGGAATGAGACCAAGGGAAACATGAAAACGATCAAAACAAAACATACAACGTCGTCATCAGGGACAGGCGTACAACTGCATCCTAAAAAGGACAACCATGAAGGTGACATCGTATGCGGTTCAGCTAGACTAACGCTCAGTTTCTGAATATAAACTTTGACAATAACAGATAAACCCACGTGAACTGAAATGGGACCCAGTGTGAAGGGAGGTTGAGAACCTGAAGAAATATAGACTTGCTTCACTTAGGGTTTTAGCATTGCAGGGACGACTCGGGTATAAGGAAAATAATGTGGTTCACGGAATGTGTGACAGACTTACGGTTCAGGAAACGAGAGGATGTTTTCATATACTCAGTGTTTGCACCTTAACCCAGAGAAAATGCAGGTCTTGAGGACATAGAACCATGAGGTGTGGGTCCTGATCAGAATGTGTAGGCCCAGTATGTTAGGTAAATTTAGGTAAAATATAAGCACTTTCAAGCAAATAACAAAATGACAACTAAAAACGGAGTAAAAGTGTTTAATCTAAATCTAACGACTGACAAGTCTTTGCAATGCATTCATATAACGTGTTCGAGGTCAAAAGACCCTACATCAGTAATCTAAATTTCTTCGTCGGAAAAGTCGCTTCACTTACAAACAACAGCTGCTGATCGAGATAAAAACTAGAAATGACTAAGTGATATTTTCTGAAAAATAATACTCTTAGTTATTGAGGATGGTAAAACTGCAGGCATCAGGATCTGCAGGAAACAAACGCTGTGTGTCCGAATGGTTTTCATGAAAATTTGAATGAATTTAACCGAAACGCTAGCATCCCTCACCGAGTGAAGAGGGAGGAAATCTTATTTCCTTAAAATGCTCGGTACATAGTTCGAGGTTCCGTCAATCCTGGCGAACGTAAGGAATTAAGTTGGGCGTCGTCGACTCCGTCTACCGCTTTGTGGCAAGCGCTCACGACGCCTTTAAAACACGAACTGTCAACTGGTCAGTATGCCCAACACGACTTAATCTCCCCCTCGAGTATATAAGAGCGTCTGTAAGCCCCCTCCGGTCTTCCTCTTCCGTCTTTCCTGTTCTTACTGGATCAATAGGTCCACCCAACAGAGATTGGGAGAGACGAAAGCTAATAGCTTATCAAAGGCACGCAAATACTGCCCCGTAGACTCTGTATGTTTTCCACCACTTCCATTAGCCGTGATGGACTCTCCAGTCGGACGCGGCTGCTCTGAATTCCGGATGCTGCTTCCGATTCGGATCCGTCTTCGACACGTGTGAAACAAAGAGATGCGGTCCTGAAAATGGCACTGGGGTTTAGGCCGTGCTGTAGCCAAGAAGTGGTGATGTTCGTGTTGTAAACGTTCACGTTGGGGATTTTGCCAGCATGATGCAAATATTTTATGTCGGATTCTACTATATTTTTTACTATATACAGTGCGGTTGAGAAAAGAATAGCAATATTGATCAGTCACCAGGGCCTATCGCCTCCTCCTTGGTTTATTGTCAAGTTCTATTTCGAACCTCGAACCTGACTGAAATATTTATACGAGGGGTTGTGCATATATGCGAGTGCGGATTGTGAATATTAACAACCTGAATTTAATTATTTCGGGTTAAGTCCGCGTTGGAATATGTAATGATGTCATGCGTTTAAACGTAAGTTCGGGGGTGGGGGGTGGGGGGGGTGGGGGGGGTGGGGTGGGGATGGGTATAGTGGTGACAGCATGGGGTTATAACCTCAGGATAATTGTGTCAAATCTGCGACACTCACACCAATGGATACCTACGTTTAACCAAGAAGACAGGATTGTCAGATTCTCCCTGCTTTGACTTACGTATTTTGCTGAGATATTTGTGGAAATTACCAGTTAGAGCAATGGGTGAGTGAGTGAGTGGGTTTAGCGCTGCAGATACGGCACCTGTGAAAAAATGTTATGTCCGATGTACTTCACTATTCTGACTTTTATCAGATGTTCCCGTGCTGTGTCAGGTGACCGCTGACTTGCCGGTATTTGTTTTTGCTGCCAACATCATATGCTTATGGGCGAACCTCTATGTATAATTGAATTCTGCAATCTACTTAAGAATGGTGAAAGGGAACAGTGATATGGTTTCTTTTCCTTTTCAGCGTATCAGCACAATTTAGGAGGACATGGCGGGGTTGGATATCTTATATATTTATCACGTTACTACTCAGAAATGAACTGTCAGTCTGCGGAAAAACTAGGACACGAACCAGACATCTTAGGATTTTACACCCCTGCGAAATGAACTGGCTTTTCAAGCTCCTTGGCCATTCTTGTCCCTTTGTCAAGAAGCACCCATCGTCGTACATACGCCAAGCGATACTATTGAGGACGTAGCTTGGGCCGTATATCCCTTTTTGAACATGTTAATGTGTTAATGTTGGTAGCAGATTACTGTTGTTTCTTGTTAAATGTGTAGCATTACCAATGGAGCATTTGATACCCAGGAACGTGCACAGAACTACCAGAGCATGTATCATTCTGGTTTACTGCGTCAGCAGTTTACGTTACAGTTGGTTACATATTTCTTTCTCGCCCTGGAATAATTTAAGGCCTGACAATATACCCATAAACCATAAAATAGAACGAGGGGCCGGTAACACGAGAACCGAAGCGAATCTATTGCACCAAATGAAGACACGGACTATGCTGCATCAGTTATGCCAAGCATCACGTTTAATGCTGTCTGTTCCCCAGGACATCAGACGAATGCTAATGTTGTCTTCTCCCGAGTACATTGTACGAATGTTGATGTTGTTTATTCCCTAGTACACCAGACTAATGTTAATGTTGTTTATTCCCTAGTACACCAGACTAATGTTAATGTTGTTTATTCCCTAGGACACCAGACTAATGTTAATGTTGTTTATTCCCTAGTACACCAGACTAATGTTAATGTTGTTTATTCCCTAGTACACCAGACTAATGTTAATGTTGTTTATTCCCTAGGACACCAGACTAATGTTAATGTTGTTTATTCCCTAGTACACCAGACTAATGTTAATGTTGTTTATTCCCCAGTACATCGTGCAAACGTTAAGGTTGTCTGTTCTAGAAGACACCAAACGAATGTTAATGTTATCTAATGTTTGGTACAGACTAATGGTAATGATGTATAATGTTGAGTATACCATACGAACGCTAATGCTGTCTGATTTCGAGTACATCGGACGAATGTTTATGTTGTTTGATCTCGAATAAATAGTACGACTGTTAATGCCGTCGAGTACGTCAGACGAAGTTTCCCATTGTTTTCCATTAATATTGCTTTAGTATGTCGTACTTGTTCAAAACTACATTCAAGAGATATTCGTATTGTCGGTGTGTAAGTACACTGACAAAGTTTTTATGACCGTTTGAAAGATTATATTGACTAAAATTGAATGTATCGCCAGATATCCATATGATTCGGCGGAATGTTCATAGTGTTGATCGTGAGTACATTAGACGAATAGTTGTATTATTGTATCATGACAGCTACAACATAGCATTCAGCAAAATTGCATGTCCTGCACTCATCAGCCACAAAGGAAAAACCGCCCTCTCTTCCCCCCTCCCCCCCCCCCCCCCTCCTCCCCCCCTCAACCAGTGAACCAGATCAACAAGCAGCATCCAGTGTACGTACATCCATCAATGTCCCTAGTGTCTGATATGACATCGGAACAGCCAGGGCTCGCCTGACAATAGATTACACGGTCCAAAAGCACAAACAACGCTCGGTTACAGGATGCCCCTTTTACAGTGTTTTTAGCACGTGATGCTCTATAATTGTCAAACCTCGTTGCTCAATGCGTTATGGGGATATTTCTCCTGTGACTTTAATTGATGATATGTCTGGGTTGAACGTTTTTCCACGTGTGTGAAAGACGTATCTGCAACGAAGATGATGATAAAGAGCTTGGTGATGAACTGAGATCATCCGGTCTGTAACGGACTTCACGACTGCATTCTTATGCCCTGTACAGCTATACAGTATACATACCAATGCACATATATGAGGCATGGGGTGAATATTATTCATTTCTAATAAACCAGGGCGATTAGCGTCACATTTCGGAACACGGCCCACTGAATATGCATTCAGGGTGTTCCAGGGATCGGGTGTACCAGCATCCATTCGGTATACAGCGCCCCCTGGGTGGTCCACCACATCACGATAAACACTCCTGATGCTGTACCTTGCGTTGGGTTACGGGTGGGTCAGTGGTCTAAAGGTCGCATATCAAGATAAACACTCCTGATGCTGCACCTTGCGTTGGGTTACGGGTGGGTCAGTGGTCTAAAGGTCGCATATCAAGATAAACACTCCGGATGCTGTACCTAGAGTTGGGTTACGGGTGGGTCAGTGGTCTAAAGGTCGCATATCAAGATAAACACTCCGGATGCTGTACCTAGAGTTGGGTTACGGGTGGGTCAGTGGTCTAAAGGTCGCATATCAAGATAAACACTCCGGATGCTGTACCTAGAGTTGGGTTACGGGTGGGTCAGTGGTCTAAAGGTCGCATATCAAGATAAACACTCCTGATGCTGTACCTTGCGTTGGGATACGGGTGGGTCAGTGGTCTAAAGGTCGCATATCAAGATAAACACTCCTGATGCTGTACCTTGCGTTGGGTTACGGGTGGGTCAGTGGTCTAAAGGTCGCATATCAAGATAAACACTCCGGATGCTGCACCTTGCGTTGGGTTACGGGTGGGTCAGTGGTCTAAAGGTCGCATATCAAGATAAACACTCCTGATGCTGTACCTAGAGTTGGGTTACGGGTGGGTCAGTGGTCTAAAGGTCGCATATCAAGATAAACACTCCTGATGCTGTACCTTGCGTTGGGATACGGGTGGGTCAGTGGTCTAAAGGTCGCATATCAAGATAAACACTCCTGATGCTGTACCTTGCGTTGGGATACGGGTGGGTCAGTGGTCTAAAGGTCGCATATCAAGATAAACACTCCGGATGCTGTACCTAGAGTTGGGTTACGGGTGGGTCAGTGGTCTAAAGGTCGCATATCAAGATAAACACTCCGGATGCTGTACCTAGAGTTGGGTTACGGGTGGGTCAGTGGTCTAAAGGTCGCATATCAAGATAAACACTCCTGATGCTGTACCTTGCGTTGGGATACGGGTGGGTCAGTGGTCTAAAGGTCGCATATCAAGATAAACACTCCTGATGCTGTACCTTGCGTTGGGTTACGGGTGGGTCAGTGGTCTAAAGGTCGCATATCAAGATAAACACTCCGGATGCTGCACCTTGCGTTGGGTTACGGGTGGGTCAGTGGTCTAAAGGTCGCATATCAAGATAAACACTCCTGATGCTGTACCTAGAGTTGGGTTACGGGTGGGTCAGTGGTCTAAAGGTCGCATATCAAGATAAACACTCCGGATGCTGTACCTAGAGTTGGGTTACGGGTGGGTCAGTGGTCTAAAGGTCGCATATCAAGATAAACACTCCGGATGCTGTACCTAGAGTTGGGTTACGGGTGGGTCAGTGGTCTAAAGGTCGCATATCAAGATAAACACTCCGGATGCTGTACCTAGAGTTGGGTTACGGGTGGGTCAGTGGTCTAAAGGTCGCATATCAAGATAAACACTCCGGATGCTGTACCTAGAGTTGGGTTACGGGTGGGTCAGTGGTCTAAAGGTCGCATATCAAGATAAACACTCCTGATGCTGTACCTTGCGTTGGGATACGGGTGGGTCAGTGGTCTAAAGGTCGCATATCAAGATAAACACTCCTGATGCTGTACCTTGCGTTGGGTTACGGGTGGGTCAGTGGTCTAAAGGTCGCATATCAAGATAAACACTCCTGATGCTGTACCTAGAGTTGGGTTACGGGTGGGTCAGTGGTCTAAAGGTCGCATATCAAGATAAACACTCCGGATGCTGTACCTAGAGTTGGGTTACGGGTGGGTCAGTGGTCTAAAGGTCGCATATCAAGATAAACACTCCTGATGCTGTACCTTGCGTTGGGATACGGGTGGGTCAGTGGTCTAAAGGTCGCATATCAAGATAAACACTGCCGATGCTGTACCTTGCGTTGGGTTACGGGTGGGTCAGTGGTCTAAAGGTCGCATATCAAGATAAACACTGCCGATGCTGTACCTTGCGTTGGGTTACGGGTGGATCAGTGGTCTAAAGGTCGCACGGTAAGATGAACGTGACCTCCTGACTCTGTACCTAGCGTTTGGTCGCACGTCAAGATAAACACACAAAGCTCTGTTCCTCATGCTGGATTAAGGGCTAGTCTGTTGTCTTAAGGTCACACATCACGATACATACATCTGCTTCTATCGGAGTAGGTGTTCGGGTGGCCCAGTGGTCAACAAAGATCAAATACAAGTGGAGAGGCACGGGTCGCTTCGTCATTAAATAGAGCCGATATGTATATATTTCCAGCAGTAAGATGACTGCAGCGTGAACACTCACGACAGTAAGCCTTTGCTGCATTGTGCCCCGTCACATCCACGATCTTCGTTTTCTGTCAGTTTCATATGTCCTCTCCAGTAGAGACAATGGTATTTGTTTGTATGTTTGTTTAATGCTGCAATCAACGATATCATATCTGAAAGTCAGCGGACTAGAAATTATCAAAGGAGTAGTCAACTTCTTGAACATCGACCCACACAGTGAAAAAGACATGCAGCAACCAACCTTGACCAATCGATCGACAAGCATGGGTTGTTGAAAACAATCCCAACTCGCATCTTCGTGGGTGACAAGTTTGGGTTTCTGATGGGCAATTGCAAACCGTATACTCACGGGGGACAAGCATCAATGACTGAAGAATAATTTTAACGCGGATGTTCTGGAGTAGATCACATATGTCCACAATGAATGGAGGGCTTTATATAGCCCTGCTGTATTGTACAGCTGGCGTAAGATATTTAGAAGTACCAGAAGTGTGAAGCTTAAAATTTAATTTGATTCCTCTTCTGAATTGCCGTTATAGTGCTGATCCGATTACCCTTCGTTCAAATACTTTTTTCGCTGGTGAGTTTTTCGCTGGTGTGTCAGTTCTATACCTGATACGTGTACTTTCGGAAATACATGGCACATGGATGGTGAAGGGAATTTCCGCACAATTATAATTGTGCTATGCCGTTTAATCATGCCCCAAACCTCACACCACCTCATTCCCAACGGAGATCGCTAGAACCCTTACACACTCTCTAACACGCCCGCTGACTCACGTGCTCGCACGTCTCCACTCACTCACCCCACGACTCACCACACCATAATATATTACGTGATTAGATACACACCTTTTAGCAATGTGAGTGTTATTTTTGCGTTCATAACAATTGAATATCCAAGCCAATCCCGCTGCACACAGATACAGGAGAGAACAAAAGGCGGGATCCTGTGTGCCTTCACTTTTCTTCAAGGATTCGTCGTGCAGAGAGAAAAAACTCGTTTCAGCGTGTTATACCTGCAGCAAAATTCGCGGAAATTTGTTTTACTTTGTAGTTAGCGTTTATCCCTCCCCATCGTTTATGTGATGAGTGAAGTATGTCGCGATGACGAAAGGATCATAGACATGTCAGGTAAGTAAAATGTTCACACCAAAGGCCCGAGGTCGATTTTCAATACATATAGGTACCGAGAGTGACATCTTGATGTCCCCGTCGTGATACTCATTAAATAAGTCAAGTGAGTATATAACATGTCAATAAACTCTTAAATATACCCTGGCTGATTTTGTGAGGCGTTGCACCCCAGACAACTGGGGCTTGTTAATCGTGACTGACTAGTAGTGATATACTCTATCGAAGAGCATTCGTTGGGTATATATGACTCTCATTTTGTGAAATTCTTTGTGGGAATGCATGCATGTATAATTCTTGTTGTCCCAGTGACAGAATGAATTAGCTACTCACGAAGACTTTGTCTGAAATGGATCTTCAAAATTAATTCGTAAGGTGTGACTATTGGTGTCCGGTGACCAGACTCGCTGCATTAGAACCGCGCAGATCAAGATGTCAGTCCCTGGATTGTCTGGTTCAGAAATGATTATCAACGTCACGTAGCAAATATATTGCTGAATGCTCCGATAAAACACACAAACGAATTATCTGAGTATAACACTTATCATTATCTAGGTCGGATATACGGAAATACGATACGGGTGAGTTATGTTACATCAGAGATCATATTGTAGAGCAAGTGTAGTCTGCCATACAGACCCTGAAGTAAATACATCCTTATATAGAAAATGTGGCAAGTCTAGATTTCCAGAAAATGACACAAAAGTCCCACTGACCCTTTTCATTAAATTTATGCCGAGATGTCAACGTATACATGACAACGTTTCATGTACTCATAATACATGTCCGCATTGATACGCAAGGGTTAGCATTGGCGATTATCATGTAAACTATGCAGTACTGGTTGTAAACTATCCAGTATTAATTGTAAACTATCCAGTATTGATTGTAAACTATCCAGTATTGATTGTAAACTATCCAGTATTGATTGAAGAGTATCCAGTATTGACTGTAGACTATCCAGTATTAATTGCAAACTATCTAGTATTGACTGACTACATAATAACGATCGCCTTCTCACAAACTGTTCTTAACCGCGGACTAAATTTACGACCGCTGGACCAGTGAAAGGAAGAAAGCAACAAAAAGACGACATCAGGTTTCGCTAGGGTCTCAAGATTGGAGATTATCTGAGGTTTATCTCAGCTTTCAACACAATTTTATTTTCACAGTAATTTCCTTGTCCCTAACGAAGACGATAAATTACCCCTGTGACGTCGAGCTCATGGTATTATCGCTTAGTATGGTGGTGAAGGACATCCTTCTTTTGTTCTGGAGGTATTTTAGGGATTTCTCCGAGCACATCTGAGCTCCCGGCATACACGATGTAGCAGCGATACGAGAAAGGAACGGGGAAAATCTCAGTAACTCCGGATCGACGCGCCAGGAATTCTTTCCGGTCGCGCTCTCTGCTTGGCGCCGTATGAAAGCGATTTGGCAGAACCCTGCATCCTCTTTTCTGCCCGGGTGAAGATAGAAAACGGTCAGAAGATGATTGTGATTCGGTTAGCTTAAACTTGGAAATTAGCAACTATGCGCGTTGGTGTAGAAGATGGTATTCAGTTCCATATACGCTTTTGGCAGATGACTCCGCTATACTCTGGATTTACGTAAAGTACAATGAAAGCTAAGAGGTGTGTGAAGTGCTTCAATGTAGACAGAGACCATACAATAGATGGTCTCTGATGTAGATAAGACATTGAGAAGAATAATCCATGGGTCTCTCTCTCTCTCTCTCTCTCTCTCTCTCTCTGTGTGTGTGTGTGTGTGTGTGTGTGTGCGTGTGTGTGCGAAATGCCCTGTCCTTTCCAATCCCTCTCGTCATCTCATTATTTTCCCATTCCATTACGCTCTTTTCGGCTCCATTTTTCTTTCTATCTCTTACTCGATGTAAAGCATCCTTGGGAATCGCAAAACGTCAGTGTTAACTAACGACAGTTCTTATAGCAACTCAAGGATCGTGCATCTTCAGAATTGACAAGCATTGTCTCTAGTGACTCTGTAAGTGGTAACCAGTTTACATTTCATCTCGTTCCAACTGGAAACAACGTGTCGTTTTCTCAAGAGTCATGCATCCTCAGAACTGACAAGCATTGTCTTAAATGACAGTCGCCGTAACCAAGCACTTCCTGCAAATCCAACCCAACACCTCGGGAACAGACATCCCCTAGAGCATGGTACTTGTTCTGCCCGCTGTCCTGACATTTCAGACACCCCGTACAACGCTCAGACCTCCCTCAAGGGATGTTAGCCAACGAATAACCAATTAGAGCCCGATAACCCCCTTGGGGACTCCTAAAGCTTCACAGAAGCCTTCCAACACGCAAGAATCGCCGGCCAAACAAAGCGCCCGCCACATTTGGAGAGAGAATGCATCGTAATAGAGTCAGTTAGAGCGGTGTATGACGTCTCCAAGGCTACAATTAGATGCCTTCCATTGATCGTTCGTGAGAGAAATGGATCGACGAAATATCAATGGCCGGGTTTTAGCGTATTATGTTCGGAAAATATAAAAATATAGTCCCCGGAAAGATGTTCATACCTGTTTTTTGGCTTCTCAATTTGTAATTGTTGTCAAGAAAATGTTAAAAGGAGCATTCGATGTGTCACTAATGCAGATATCAATACTTGGCCACAGTGGATTTTGCTAGTGTGTGTAGGGTGACAGATGAACAGAGTCTTGGGACCCTTAAATATCTAAAAACAAACATCGTACAAAAGTACGAAGAATTCAATTTTAGGTATGGATTTTTAATGAAGAAAATAGCCAGGGACCAAGCATATTTTGATGACCTTTGTCTTGTATGGAAGATGGCGATCGCCATTAGCAAAAGAAATATTTTAACAAATATTTCTGGTCTCCAATTGTGTATTTTAGGCTAACATGGTCGTGTGTGAGAGCCCTCTTACGTCAAAGCTGCTCTAAACAGCTCAAACATCACGATGTTCTCATGTCGGAATAGATCGAGGACTGCTGATTTTCATGACCATAGCCAAATGGTGATCGGATGTCTTCGTCAGGAAGCAACGCAGAACCGTCATGGCCCGCTCTTTCGTCCACAGCGCCACAAAGAGCTGAACACGCCACTCTCTCAGGCGTATTAATAATGGCGAATTCGAATCGAATTTTGACTTAAAAGAGCCTTGGTTTGTAAGATTCCTACATATGCTCAAGAATTTCACATTGTCTCTGTATTCCAGTTTGATGTTACATTCAACAGTGTGCCATTTATCCCGGTGATCTATGAATACATACGCCTGGACCAGACATTCAAGTGACTGAGATCCCCGGTATCCCCTGTACAATGAATTACAATAAACAAACCACTATGACTCTCCATCGAATCCGGAATATAGTCCCTTGTATTGACAAGCATATCTTGACTGGGAACCCTAGTCCCTACGACATGACAACTGCCTCATTATTTTTCTCAGATACTGAGACACATGCATACCCATTCATCACAATGTATTCAGGTTTAGACATTGTATACTAAGCATTACCATGGAGACCGTTAAGCTTTTCGGAAGCCATTCATACGTGTGCATGTCAAACACATTGTACAGTAGGTGTCAGCACGGAGACAATAACATCCGCACATTGACGCATGTCCTTTAGATGTCGTCATAAACCTTGCATTATTCACAGAATTGAACCAAGCGGTAAATAAGGATATAGTCTTTGTAAAACAAGAATATCATTCCCGTTATATAAATAAACACATGTACCAAGACAGATTTCACAGCATTACAAATGCCTACGCCAAGATCTGTCAGAAGAAAATACTCCCATTTATTAACGGGGGGTAACTCTGTTTAGCATAACATAAGTGGCTGTATGCCGACATACTTGCATTTACTTACAAACAATCGACTACCGGCAGCTTTCTGGACTAGATTACTCATTTACTATGTTACTTGCGTCTACTAAACATTTGTTAACACACGACAATCGTGACGCTTTAAGAGGTATGTTGTGGTTCCTAAATGTAACGAATAGCAAAATATGTAACCGAAGTTATGTGAATATTATATATAATATTCTACAGACACCATCACTTTGGTCTAGTCTGAATCCTTCTCAATGTAATCAGGTGTAAATACAATCACTATAAACAAAAGGATTTGAAAGCTTCCATATGTAACCTGCTGCAAATAGCACCACTCTAATCCTTCTGAATATATCCTAGCGTTTATCCAATTGTATAAACGAACCTCTGTGCATTGTTGCATATGTAATCTGCCATAAAGTGTAGGTGAACAGAGGCGAACCCTTTCCTGTGCAACGTCCTGAAAACATCACTTTTAAAGCGAACTGTCAAATTGTTTTGTTTATTTGTCTGTTGTCTACCACAGCAATATTCCCTCAACATGACTGCCTTCTGTAAATCATGCAGTTTGGACCAGACAATTCAGTGACTGGCATGATGAGCGCAGATGGGATACGATTAAATGTGTTAACCATGTCATCTACCGAGCTTTACCACCCAAACCATTTAGTCACCACTTCCTACAAGGATGGATTGGTGAAGATCGGTTCTAACATGGATCTTCACATGTAAGGAATATATAACCAGGATCTACTATATCTCACGCAGTATCAGCTATATAAAACAACTCATGAGAATACTTCTGTATGAAATCAGCTGCAACCATAACAACTTTAAGAGACTGGAGTGCATCCTTCTATATGAAATTAGGTACAAACACTACAATCTCTACGTGTATTCTGCTCCTACCACAACCACAACTATTACTGAACTGATGTGCCTTTGTCTATATGTGTTCTGATCCTACACCCACAACTATTGCTGAACTGATGTGCCTTTGTCTATATGTGTTCTGATCCTACTACAACAGCCACAACTATTACTCAACTGATGTGCCTTTGTCTATATGTGTTCTGCTCCTACAACAACCACAACTATTACTGAACTGATGTGCCTTTGTCTATATGTGTTCTGCTCCTACAACAACCACAACTATTACTGAACTGATGTGCCTTTGTCTATATGTGTTCTGATCCTACACCCACAACTATTGCTGAACTGATGTGCCTTTGTCTATATGTGTTCTGATCCTACTACAACAGCCACAACTATTACTCAACTGATGTGCCTTTGTCTATATGTGTTCTGCTCCTACAACAACCACAACTATTACTGAACTGATGTGCCTTTGTCTATATGTGTTCTGCTCCTACAACAACAACCACGACTATTACTGAACTGATGTGCCTTTGTCTATATGTGTTCTGATCCTACAACAGCAACCACAACTACTACTGAACTGATGTGCCTTTGTCTATATGTGTTCTGATCCTACAACCACAACTATTGCTCAACTGATGTGCCTTTGTCTATATGTGTTCTGATCCTACAACAGCAACCACGACTACTACTGAACTGATGTGCCTTTGTCTATGTGTGTTCTGCTCCTACAACAAGCACTATCTACTGCATTAATGTGACTACCACAATACGTATTCTGCCACAGCAGCTGCAACTATTACTGAACTACTCTACATACTTCCATGACTACTGCTCTATGAAATCACTATTGTGGCCTATTGTGGCTACCACATTATACCTATCTATTTTTTGCAGCATCCATCTTTATACAGTCAACTGGTGTACCAACTGTATTTCACAGCTACAACAACAACAACCTATTTTACTGAACTTGTGTGAGTTCTACTGTCTAAAATCTGCTACAACCAACAATGTAAGCGTACAATCAATGACTACAACCTTAGGAAACATGTTGCTACGTCTATCACTATTGCTGAACTTGCGTCGCCACTACTATTTGAAACCAATTACTACAGCTATCGCTATTTGTCTGTCTCATAATCCCCGAGCCATATTATATACACAGAAGCCTAGCTCTCCCAGTAATGCTAAAGTCCTAAATGAAGCAAGTCTAGATGAAATCTCCTTTTCAATTTACATGGGTTTATTAGTTACAATCAAACTTATACATATTTGTGAACTAGGTGTTAGTCTACTGTCGCTGTAAGTGCTTGAGACAGTGACTTATGGGAACTCGTAAGTTGCTTATATGAACGTCCTAGTACTATCATGGCCGGGCACACGGGGATTCTGCTTCACAAACTGTACCCACTTCGAGAAGTAATTCTGGTCTTCTGTGAGACAAGCGAGTAGGTTATCATTCGACCCCATATTCGTCAACTGGAACGAGAAAGACCACTCGAATATGCTGCTACATTTGACACCATGTATAAACTGATGTGCTTCCTGTTCCATTTGTTAGGGCTATCAAAGAAATGGTGTGACCATTTCTGCACGAGGTTTGTTGCTGGAGCCATTGGTATGACTGAACTGGTGTGGATACTATAATATTTAATCAGTTGCTACAATTGTCAGCATTGATTTTAATACATGAACTGCTCTCGTCAAAGTTGGCCTGAATTACTACAGACGTTAAATATTATCTAACGCACTCACTCATTCACTCACTCATTCACAAAAACAAGGTAGCATGATATTACATTATTTGTGAACTATGTGGACATTGCTATATGTAATCTGGTGCTTTGGCTATCACTATTTGTGATTTGGTGTGCACATTGCTATGTGTAATCTGCTGCTACAACTGTCACTATTTGTGAACTATTGTGGATATTACTATATGTAATCTGCTGCTACAACTGTCACTATTTGTGAACTATTGTGGATATTGCTATATGTAATCTGCTACTACAACTGTCACTATTTGTGTACTATTGTGGATATTGCTATATGTAATCTGCTACTACAACTGTCACTATTTGTGTACTATTGTGGATATTGCTATATGTAATCTGCTGCTACAACTGTCACTATTTGTGAACTATTGTGGATATTGCTATATGTAATCTGCTACTACAACTGTCACTATTTGTGAACTAGTGGGGATAGTGCTATATGTAATCTGCTGCTACAACTGTCACTATTTGTGAACTAGTGGGGATAGTGCTACATGTAATCTGCTGCTACAACTGTCACTATTTGTGAACTATTGTGGATATTGCTATATGTAATCTGCTGCTACAACTGTCACTATTTGTGAACTAGTGGGGATAGTGCTATATGTAATCTGCTGCTACAACTGTCACTATTTGTGAACTGTGTGGACACTGCTATATGTAATCTGCTGCTACAACTGTCACTACTTGTGAACTGTGTGGACACTGCTATATGTAATCTGCTGCTACAACTGTCACTATTTGTGAACTAGTGGGGATAGTGCTACATGTAATCTGCTGCTACAACTGTCACTATTTGTGAACTGTTGTGGATATTGCTATATGTAATCTGCTGCTACAACTGTCACTATTTGTCAACTATTGTGGATATTGCTATATGTAATCTGCTGCTACAACTGTCACTATTTGTGAACTATTGTGGATATTGCTATATGTAATCTGCTGCTACAACTGTCACTATTTGTGAACTATTGTGGATATTGCTATATGTAATCTGCTGCTACAACTGTCACTATTTGTGAACTATTGTGGATATTGCTATATGTAATCTGCTGCTACAACTGTCACTATTTGTGAACTATTGTGGATATTGCTATATGTAATCTGCTGCTACAACTGTCATTATTTGTGAACTAGTGGGGATATTACCACATTATACATCTACAGCTGCAACTGTCATTATTAGTGAGCTGTTATCTGTTATGTGCAACCGCTGTCAGTGCCCCAGTATTGTTCCTGTTATATATAATCTGCCCGTGCAACTGACCTTTCGTGGCTGCATTAAAAATATTAGAAGTGTTTTTTTTTGTTTTGTTTTGTTAACATCTTGATCTCACGCCTGCAACCCCCTTCCCCCCCCCCCCCCCCCACACACACACACCCGCCAACACACACACACACACAAAACAAAAAAACAGAAAACAAAACAAAACAAAACAAAACAAAGCAAAGCAAAAAAAACCAAGTGTATTTAACACAATACCTCGAGCATGATCTCCTCGAAGCCGACTTCACATTTCTCTGTCACGCGATAAGACGTAAACCCTGCCTGACTACTGCCACAATCCTGGTGACATCTTCGTGCCACAGGGGAGTCATGGTGAAGGATCGATGAGGCAATGTTTTCTTTACATCCTTGGTGCCGCATACATTCTGTCCAAAATATTTAACAGTTACTGCACTCGTGTCATTGATAGACCACGTTCACCAAAACCAAGCCTTGTGTATAGAATGAACGATCTTGCTGTGCCAAGAGTATCAAGAAGAACATTCTTATATGAATTACTAGAGTCTACATCAAATACAATACAGCACTCCTGTAAAGCTACCTCCAGATGACCACAAAAAATTAGTGGTGATGACAAATAAATTATCTGACCGTTGCCAGAACCCAGTAACATCTTCGTTGTGTAAGTAATTTAACGAAATGAACCATTCATTTCAGGTCATTGGAAAACACACCGTGTTATGGTATTTTTCACCCAGTATGAATTGAAAAAAAGATATCCCACAGATGGGAGTATAGCTGCTTTCTTGCTTTGTCTCATTTTGAGGAACTGTGATTTTCACCCCTGGAACAGCTAGTCGTTAGCAGAATGTCAGTCTATTTATTCGGGTATTAACGTGACATGCCCATGCTCAGTTACATGTGATACCATTCCACATGTGAGATGACCTCATTTCCCAGGTATAATATGCAAAATTGTGTCTATACTGATCACCATCATCTGGTCAGAATATGACTCAGTTTACAATCATGTCATCTACAACTGGACATTTTGTGACAACTGTAATACGCCACAAAGCTCTCCAGTCAGAATATGGAATCGTTTGTGCAAAGTAACTGCCCAGTTGCTCAGAATATACTTTAAATAGTTGTGGAATTATACCAACTACAATCTTTTAACGTCACTGGATATGACTTTGAAGGGAGCACGGATATGACAGCAGGTCTTTCGCTCTATCATGTACATCCCTTCTATCGCTGAACCATCGGTTTCAAAGAACACTTCATGTAACCTTACAATAAACATTTGCCACCATATGAACTGTAGTGGGTAGTGTAGTGTGGGCGTTATAGGTGCCAAGCTACGGTATGAACACCTTACTCATATCGTTTGATGTTGAGGGTGATTGCACCAAGGACCTTTCGGTCTATCATCTACACCCCTTCTATCGCTATACCATCGGTTTCTTTGATCAAAGAACACTTCATATAACCTTACAATAGACATTTACCAACATATGAACAATAGTAGGTGGTGTGAGCGTTATAGTCTCCAAGCTACAATATAAACATTTCACACACGAGTACGCGACAACTATAGAGCTACAGTGTGAAGGATACCTTTTAAACTCACTACCAACTTCCAATTTGAGGATGAGTATTTGACACTGTATTCAATGTACCAAAATCTAACGACAATGATAAAAATTTTGTGTAATCATAATGTCTGAAAGTCCACTGAAACTGTTTCCAAGTTTAGATACCACCTCTGTAATGAAAATACCAACTTGAGTTTAATCTATGAAAACTGCAATAAGCTTGTACATGCTAACGACAATCCTGATAAACATGGCTAATCTTATCAGAGCTGCTTTGTTAACGTTTGTATCATGGCATCTCCCAAAATGTCCTGGGTCTCCTTTCGAGAAGCAGTCTTTACTAGGGTTAACCATTCCTTGTCATTGCACTAAGATCCCCATAGTAAATAGTCACCTCAGTGCTTTCTGAAAGAGGCCCAAGCCACAATATGTGGATGGAGTATGCCATCGTGAGGCAAAATCCCCATCAACCTGACCTACCAAACAGAGTCTGCAATTATACCCACAAGAACTCAATGGACAAGGGTGACAGTACATGTCCTACGCGTACGATAACATGTAATATGTATACGAATACATACACTGGGCCACTTGACCGACCAATCCATAGATTACTCGATTCTTGGGATAACCGGCGACACTGAGAAGTTTTTCATCCCTCGAAGTATCACGTGATGTTGTCAGATGAAGCAATGTAAAGTCGTTAAATCGAGGTCCTGGGGATCAGCGCATGATATGTCAGTTTGTCCATAACTGTGTCAATAGGGAGTCTCCGGAGAACCCGCCACCTCCTCATAAACGATATATCGATATATAATATGAACATTTCTGAGTACCACAGCTAATAAATCGAGTATAAGATACCTACCAGCAGCATGGACCATGAACACCATCTGAGAAGGACAAGATGATCAAAACCACAACGTCATAGCCACCCGAATGGCATCCATAAAGAACAAGCATATCACTGAGTAACGTCAGGATAATGTTTGAGTGAGTGAGTTTAGTTTTACACCATTTTAACAATGTCCCAGCATTATCATGACATGAGAGACCGGAAATGGACTGCACACATTGTACCTATGTGGAAAATCGAACCCGGGTCTTCAGCATGACCAGCGAACACTTTAAACACTAGGCTACCCCTCCAGACAATGTTTGAAACTCATAGACACTCGTATCATGAATCGGCATGTTAGTGTCACTTAAATGAAGGGTCGGATAAATATACCTTTTCACTTTGATCATCACAACTTGACCGTGAAATTAACACATCTTTTTAATAGGGTTTGGATAGTGGAATAGCGTCTGAAATGTTTGAAACATTATTGAAAGTATTTCATCACTTGACGTACCCGCTCAGCAAGCAGGGGATCATGACATGGCAACATTATGATCGGTCATCAGAGGAAAAGACACTGTTGGAAAACGTCTTCAAAAAATAAAATGGTTCCGATCCAGTTCTAACGCCCCATGATACCCGAAGCATTACACACGGACCATGGAACTCATCTGTGCACGTGGTTTGGAGGTCATTGTTCGTTTTGGAAATTCAGTCTGTCATTTGCATACTGAGGAACAGATTTCTGAAGACACAAGATGTTAGTGATCCCGCTCGTACCGGATCCTGACAGCCAAAGTATACAAGACAAGTCCAGACAATTAATCAGAACCTAAGATAATCAATAGAACTGAAACCGGAAATTCGATCGCAGTTTACATATGGGGCTCAGGTTAGATTAGAACTCGTCATTACACATCCAATCTGCATGCTCGGCGACCACGTATTGTGCCACCTTTGTTAAGTAAGAGCTCAGCATATTTTGACTAGACCTCAATCCACAATGGTCCGGACTAATGTTTTTTTCAGATGAGACCAGATTCAACCTGGGATTCTGAACAGACGCGAACGTGTCTGAGGGTGTCCTAACCTAAGTCCACATAGGACACATTTTAAGTGACAGAATTTAATATGTGCCTGTAGTGATGCTGATGGCGATCACTACTGTCGGCGGAATGGCATCCAGGGAGTACTACTGACATCCGGTGAGACAATATGTTGGTGATTCCGTCTGTTCGAGATGATGGTCCACATTTAGCTTTTTTAAGACGAAAACACACGTCCCCGTCGTCCGCGAGGATTATCTGACCAGCGAGGATTATCTGACCAGCAAGGATTATCTGACCACCTAGTCTGTCTCACAGTCCCTCAACAGCATTATTTTCCCGCCCGCCAGCCCTGTTAGCATTGTCAAACCATGAATACAGCAAGTCTTGATATTCTCAGGTTCAGGATTTCTGAATCTCCCATCTCACTTGTGTTACGAGAGTGTATTGTCCGTGATTTGAGTTGTTATTAATTATTACTGCGGTAGCATATATAATTTATACATATACACGAGACTACGATTGTTCTAGAGCTTTCCGCGTTAGTGGTGATGGTCGTAAGTGGTCGAAAGTTCTTGAAACTATGAAAGTATATATAAATGCTAGTTGCCGTGTTGGGACGGACACGGACACGGACACAATTACTGGGGTATATGATTCTTCGTGCCTCCGTCAGCGCTTGATCCGCTGTGTTACATTCTGCATGACTGTTTCTCTCTCGCACTAAGTGAGTGAGTGAGTTTAGTTTTAAACCGCACTCAGCAATATTCCAGCTATATGGCGGCGGTCTGTAAATCATCGAGTCTGGACCATACAATCCAGTGATCAACAACATGAGCATCGATCAGCGCAATTAGGGACCGATGACAAGTGTCCACCAAGTCAGCGAGCCTGACCACCCGATCCCGTTAGTCGGCTCCCACGACAAGCATAGTCGTCTTTGATGACAAGCATGGGTTGCTGAAGGCCTATTCGGGCCCAATGGTGGATCAGCGTTCACTATACCGCAATGGTTGCTGTGTTGCTGTAAAGGTTGTTCTGTTACCTTCTTAAGGTCATCGACTATAGCGTTGTCCCGAAACCGGGTATGTCGACTGCTCATGTCGGCTGCTCAAATTTCCTCAAAGCTTTCGTGTTATTCATGTCATTATCTCTACCCTAATAGTTCTTTTATCTTACAGAGGATTTCTTACACCTTTTGTCACGGCAACTTCTTAACCGTAACACTGCGGCTACCAAGTTCATGTGTTTTTTTCCATAGTTATATATTAAGAGACTAAACACTGGTACACTGACTACCTACAGGAGCAAAACATTGTCACAAAGTTTTGTGCAACCATGATTCCTGCCATCATTAAGGGCGTGAAGACGTGGACGCCGACGTCAAGAACCACCCGCTACGTCAAGACCAACCTGTACGTCAAGACAACCCTCTACGTTTATCAAAAAGGGCCACGCCCTGCAAACAGAATGAGTGGGCAAGGCTAAGAGATTGACTGACGAATGTCTGATCAATCATTGAAACATGACCCATAATTGATCAGTTCATCTGAAACGTTCATTTTCACTACCTACCACTGTCGTCTTTCTTTGCTGTTTGCTCCTATACAATATACATTCTGTGGATTGCCATACTGCTCTGTGTTCCCACTTTGTTTTATGTATTGATTACATTCACTCGATAGCTCTTTGTATTCCTGAAAACACCTCTATTTGCGGGTAGTATATGTATATATTCATTGACTGCTGTTACACTGATCGAAGGTCGATGTTTGGTGTTGCGCCCCTTTGTTTGTGTCAGGATGTCGTTCGATCCGATTACGATCTTTGATCTATCTGCGCCTACGTAAACGTGCAACAGAGGCCGGTTCTTACCCAAATACTGTCTTGTTTGTATTGCTTGTTTGTTTATTCTTTAACGTCGCACTCGCCAGTACTCCCGATATATGGCGGCAGCCTGTAAATAAACGTGTCTAGACCAGACAACCCCATGATCAACATTAACGTAAAAGTATTTGATACGAGAACATGACATTGTGTAAACCAAGTCAGCGAGCCTTAACTGGTTTTTTCCCTTTAGTCAATGTGTACTCGGTTACTTTCAAATAGAGACGTTGATGGAACAGTTCGTCTTAGGAAATTAATCTGTTAAACTCTTGTCTTAAAATAATGCAGGTTATATTACAGAACGAAATGGCAACGAAATCAACACGCGGAACACTAAAGTTCAACCTGTGGGCGTGTGAGTGAGTCTATGCTGACAATATGCGAACAATATGCCTGCAATTTAATGGACTTCATACATTCTATCAGTGTCTGGAATCGAACCCTGCAGCTGGCCACGGTCTGACAAACGGAAGCTTTAATCTCAGGAGTATCCCATATATACCCTTGCAGATTACTTCACAAAGGAATCGGCATTTTCTAATGCCTGCAGCTCAGTGTATATGCTAAGCACGTGATTGTTTAGTGTATGCACATATAATGGATATCTCTGTGCTTTGGGATATGCAAAAGAAAATGTATATTTATTGCAATCTAAATTCCTAATTTACCAGGATGAAGAAAGATCCGAGACCATGTTTTGAAATATCCATTAGTCATGGATTTTTACGCTCGTCCAAAATCGAAATAAGGCATGCTATTTCAACAAGATCGGGGTTATTTTTGAAAAGATATCGACTTGGGCGGGTTCCACCGCTCCGTTCAACAATCATGTGGGTCAGCATAACCTAGGAATTTGTTAAACCGGCGCTAGTTCACACGCGCAGCGCATGGCGGGGTGAACTTTGGATTAGGACCCTAAACCCTGGCAGTCAGGGCGTGTGTTGAGGATCTCCAAGTTTTTAATGAAATCAATATTTGTGAGCCACGTGGTACGTAGAGCGGAAAACTGGGAACAGGTGTGGGGGTCTCGTATCCCCCGGGGCGCTCCCCCGGCACGAACTCCAGATCCCCTACCCCTTCGCACGCCGCCCGACCCCACGATAACACAGAGGTAGGTTATGCGGCTGTCACCGTATCAGCGCAAATTTCATGGCGATGACGGGGCCAAGTGGGAGGAAGATAACGAAGACACGAGCGTGTTCTCTCGGCTGATTACAACGGACAGTGCACGGCACGAAGCGATAGCAGTCGTCTCTCATGCCTAAGTAACTCAGCACGTAATCCGGCCTCTTCACATCCGCCCATATCACTACAGCTCCTCGGAAGTGAGACGGCGGCGACGATACTCAGCGTTGTCGCTAACGTCCGTACTTCATGTCTGGGGCAGGGCGTACGCGCAGACGACAGGAACCATAAAGGGAGATAACCGCGGATGAAGGATTACAGGTCTGCGTGTTAAGCGACGTAACGCCGATTCATCCGGGAATTTACGGCGTGCGCGTGCCGAGAGACACGCCGTGCTAATTCGCCCGTAATCTGCTTGGAATAATGAAGAAATTCGCCCGACGCCGCAGCCGTGGCTCGCCACACGGAGATGAAATCAGCTACTGGCCGCGATAGGCTTTAATCTTCATCTACCAACAGCCTCGTCTCGATCGCGCCCCTCGCTGTTTGAGAGAGGCAGGCGTGCTTCGTCTTCGATCGTGCTCGGGAGATGCTCCGCGAAAAACTGTTTAGACCGATGGCACCGTAGCAGCGACAAAATTCGAATTAAATTATTTGGGAAGTCGGATCGTCTCCGGAGGCCAAAGAGCTCGAGCGCGTTTGCCGCTACGCCGAGCAGCGCTCAATATCACCGCCGCATTAAAGGGCCGGCATGGCTACAGACAGTGGCCGCGGAAGCGCGGAGGCGAAGACCCGACCGGCATCGCCCCTATCTGTTACGGAAACGGCGGATTATAAGAACAGATCGTATTACTATGTTGAGGGAAGTTTTCACTTTGGCTGTGAATCTGATTCGGAATCGTGGTTTACCGTGTAAGCCGGAAAACGTTGGCTCAGAATGAAGGCTGCGATGCAGGGCCGCACCATATATATATTTTGTTACACAGACCATTAACGATGTGACACCAGAGGACTGAATTTTTAATGTCCCCGGGATATTGAAGGGCAACTGGCTCAGGAGGGGAGATGTTGTTTTATGGTGGGTGTGTGGAAGATGAACCATAGATAGACGAATAACACAACACCGGGACGTAAAGCGCTTTGTGGTGTTGGATAGTCAATATAGGTGGTATAGATAGCCGAGACCAGTTGCGTGATACAGATGGCGTCTAATAAACGCCGTGTTACTCCCCCGGGCGTTGAAAAGGTAATTTGAGAGCTACGTGACACGATGAAGTCTGGCTTATTCCGGTGATGTCACAACGGCCGAGATGTCACTAACTTAGTATATTGTATGTAAATCAACAGACTAACGGTAAGTTCCGTAATAAATATATATACGATAGTTAAGATAAGATATTCATTGCGCAGCATGTCATTTAGAAACAGTGGTGACATTCTATAAAGTACAAATATATACACAGTAGGTATAGGAGATATAGCAGTGCACAGATGCATTCCAAATGTAACATTTCCCATATGAGTACAAGATGTGAATGCCATTTATAAATGGTGTCGCTGGAGTTGTGCAAAGAGTAGCGTAAAACCACACACACTCATAAATGTTGTACATTGTAACACTTTGACTATACATTGTAACACTTTCATTGTAACACTTTGACTACATTGTAACACTTTCATTGTACATTGTAACACTTTCACTAGGAAAGACGTAACTGGGTAGTAAAATGACATATAAACACTCTGAAGATTGAGGAGACTACAGTGATACACAAATGTATGTAGAATTTTAAATATAATGGCATATATACGGGAAAAGGAGTCGTCCCGCTTAGAAGAAAGTTTCGAAACCTGTGGAAAATCTAGAAATGCTACATCGAACGAGTCAGGAGAAATGACAATATTATGGTTCGGGGACCGTGAGGCAATACTTTTGTCAGCAGCAGGCACTTCCGTTGACTCTCCTGCTCTTCCCAACATCAGTATAATAATCATCATAATCACCAGCCTTATGACTAACAAAATCGCTAAATATACTGAGGAAAACAAATAAGGGAACATCACTTCATGGCAGTGTTCCTTTATTTATTTTCTGATTTCCTCCCACAGCGCTGATTCAAAGATGGTGATGAAAACTGAAAATATTAAATTAAGGCACGCTTGAATTTTCTTGTGTTCTTGTTGGTTTATCTCAGTTTATATTAATACAACAAAGGTGGTACAAATGGTGTTGGCACGTTTAGGCTGGCAAAACCCATCATCAGGTCAGAGCCTTTGTCCAACTTAAGCGCTGCCCAGACAGTGAAGCCACAAATTAACTCAAATCGACGAGAATGTATAGATTCCACAACACTGTGGCCAAGCTCCAGCATTATGGCGGTGTCAGAAGGGATGTACCTGGTCTTAACAGAACACGTATGTACGTCGTCAGTCCCAGAGGTGACAAATATTAGACGTCGAGAACAATGGTAGTTTGGACAGCTTCAAGTTCCTGGGATCCAAACATGACTATCATGAAGCTAAATAAAAAAATTTTCTCGGGCATCAGTTAAATTTGTGCGCGTGACAATTTTTATTGCCATTTTAAAAATAATAATTTTGACTTGGCCACGTCCCGATCACCCATTTGTCCACTATAAGAATGAGTGTCTGTAAGAACGATTGAGCGTGACTGAATCTACAACGTATAAACACATGTTAAACTTCCCAAGTTGTATTTGTGAGAGAAAAAACGAATGAGAATGTGTTCCTCCCTCGTCACTTTTCTTCCTAGTAAAAATTAAAAACAAAGTCCTACCGCCCTCACCACTTTTGACAACAAATGTCCCCGAGAAACATATATTTTTTTACGCAGCCTTATTTTCAAATAAATACGACATAATCAGTTTGTTGTCGTACTGTTCATCAAATGGTTTGTTACTTAAAATAACAGAGTGACACAAATTATTACAGTCCAAATAGAACAAATCGAAAGGTTGTAAGACTTCAATTACACATATTCGTATGCTGCTTTTAATTGAAATTCAAATTTATTTATCTTATGTACTTTTCCATGTGCGCTAAGTGGGGATAGATAATTTAATAATAGAGTACAAATTAGTTATCAAAGGACGTCAACACGAAGCCCTGTGAATTAATGTTCATTCTGTAAACTGAGTTAAGAACGTGTTAAATATTCATTTATTCAACTCATGACCATCCAATGACTTCAAGTATGAGAGTAGGGGATCATTTTTTCTACCAAATTTTCTCAAAGAGTTTTTAAATTCTCAAAATGGCATCATTGCGCAATTGTATAACAATATTACATTCGGATGCCTCATCTTCCTAGAAGAATTTTGCGCATCTTCTCAGTGCTATGTCGTTAGTCTCGTGGGGTTGAATTCATCCCTGTTCCCGATAGCCTCTGGTGCTAATTGTTCCCCATTGGCCATAAATATTCCCAAATTGACATCATTGAACATGGATTCCAGCGAGAGCTGAAATTCCATGAGAAAAAACATGCTGCGGACATCTTCATCACCAGAAATATAGCCTCGGATCCAAAGCGAATTCTGTCGAATTCTTTAACGGAGGTTACCCACGATCCACTTCCTACACATAACCATAACTGAAATAGAAGTCTGTCTCAAAGTCTTTGAACCACATTACTTCCCCTACTGCAATGTTGCCCTCCTTTAACACTAAAGCCATAAATGAAGGCTAGATTTAGTCAGGTTGATCGACATCCATTCTCTCTCCTTTTCAGTTTGAATGGAGAGAGAGAGAGAGAGAGAGAGAGAGAGAGAGAGAGAGAGAGAGAGAGAGAGAAAGAGAGAGAGAGAGAGGTTTAGATATAACTGACGTTGAGTACTGGCGAGTTGGTCTCAAAGCAGTAAAATTTGTTCTATAATGAGAAACTGTAATACAAAATGTATCATCGATCATGTTGCATATTCATATTTATGTCAGCCTTGGTGGAATTTCATTTGCAGTGAAAATGACACAGTGGGTGGGGCGTTACAGCGAGGAAACGTGCCGATGATCATGGTGTCAAATCCCTGACGCTACATACATCCCTTGGCTTGTTACAACAATGCTTGTGCTCGTGGACTGTAGACGTAAAAGTCTTGCGTCAGTTGTTTAGTGTATCCATTCAACATTTCCTCTAACTGTATCTAAACTAACTGTATCTAAACTACAGGGTACCCCCTTTCTCTCTCTCATAAACATCGATACATAAAAAAGGCACAATCTCACTTCCTCTCACCTCACCTGTAATATGTAATACCGACGTCCGAAAACAATACGATCCCGTGAATCACTATAGGTATTTTAAGTGGACAGTCCCTTTTTTTAAAATTACAGTTGCTTTTTTCTAATCGGTATTATTACAGATTGTTCAGCTTGACCTGATCAAGTGAATACTACTGCATTGCGTGATCGTGTCACAACTGGTTGGGTCGAGGAGTACACCTTTGTCACCTGATTGTCAACACGTCCGAACAACCGAGGCAAGGTCGACGTTTGACATCTGAGTGTCGAGAAATTGTGATCAATGTCTTAACTTTCTTTAAACAATTAGCTATTGATGGTTTAATGTTTCCTATTCGGGTTTTCACGCAGCGAGCAGCAGGAGTGAATCAGATTCTGAAAGTAACTAACTTTACCTATTTAAGTTAGTAGATGAAACTAGATAGCTTATGGCTGTAAAGACAATTCAATTAAAATGTGAAATGATTGGGTTATTTTTCAGGAGAGTAGTTGTGTAACGAATTCATGTGTGCATGTTTCGCACGAACGCAACAATTCATGCCAACACTAACTGAACACGCAATTTCAAAGAGCAAATGTTTCTTATGGGTTCCAACTGAGGATCCTTTGACGGCGGGATACTGGAACCTTCGCCACGCCACATTCTTATCAACCGGGAGCGCCTTTAATATCGAGGTTCTGGGACAATTCTCTGTATTGGTTCCCTTTTAAGTCGTCTTTGACGAGACACTGGTATCCCTTCTCTAAACTGGTTCTCACCGATGGAACCTTTAACGACTAGACACTGCGAACCATATTTGTACCAGTTACAACTGGTCGCCTTTAACGATGGGGTTTGGGCAACTCTCTCTGTATCGATTCGATTATAGGCGTGTTCACTGATGATTTTGTGGAAACCTTTTTCAACACCGGTTCTTTCTGAAGTGGTGGATATTGTTCTCACTGAAGTCGCCTTTTACGGAGAGATGCTTGGAACCTGCTTTATGATGGGTGCTTTTGAAGTTGCCTCTCAGGCTGAACTAATCGTGTTTATAAGTTCACGTTAAAGATTAGACACTTCCTGATAAAATAGCTTACATCTACACATATCGACTCGAAGATCAGGGACATACTCTAATGTAGATAAGATAGTCCCAACAAGACACAATAGTACCTTAAAGTATGATGAAAACTATCCTCGGCGTATACACGCAATACACAATCACTATCTACACCGGGTAGAGGAAGTGAAGTAAAATTGGGTTTTTATTCTCGGGATAGGAAGAATGTAGTCATACACACATAGGTGGTCAGTCCATGCCAATTATAATCTTAAGAGGAGCTATGAAACAACAGTATTTTAACTAAATAATTTGGTACTTGGCAGAAATCCCTCATGAACATCTCCCCTAAAGCAACCATTTTCTAGATTCTATTTCCGATGAAAGTGTGGTCAAAATCATTTGTTCCCGTTTTAACGGGTCTTCTTTTCAAGCTAATGAAGTAGATTGATTATAAGTTGTTCACTGGTCACGAGGGGGGGGAATGGGCTCATGTACCTTCGAGGTCTGTTTATGTTACTCTCGCCCTGCGGGCTCGAGGGACCAGTGAACACCGTATTTATCTTACCGAACACCTGAATTTTAATTTTGAACTGTTTGAAGCACTTCTGTTGAATGCGAGGCGAATCACCATTTGCAGACGACACAAGGTGAACAGATTTAGAGTCATCTCCCTTCCATCGATTTTCAATCGCAAAACATCGGTAATTTCCGTGCCTGATGCGTGATTGAATGTTATTCGAGGCAAAGAAGTAGTACCGTGAAGCACCAGAAGAGTTCGGACTTCCCAGCGGTGTACATTGAAAATAATGGAATACCGCTTAGCCAATCAAAAAGCGACATCCATGTGTGAGATAAGACAACATAATCTAAACAGTAGTTTTGCAGTTCGGGTTTCCCACATACCTGAATGTTAACTGTCTAATCCGGAGCGAAGTCAGGAACTCGGAGGATCATATCAAATCACATCAGATAAGCAATTTTCACTATGCACATAAGGCTGATTAAAACACTTTATTTCATTTTTGTGCATTCGTATCTTAGACAACCGGAAGCAGGAATGAGGTGACACATCATGAAAGTGAAAACTGAAGAATGGAATACTTAAACTGAGTATAACCTCATTGAAATCATTTACACCCGCCACATTATCGTGTACATATTTGGCCGACTGATGCTTCTTAAATTTCGAGACGTAATCAGGGCATCTATGACGCATGTCTAAATGAGTCACATGGCCTATGGCTATAGATAGTGCCACAAGCGTTTGTAGTTGTTTGTGTGATATTTACATTAAAAAAATGTTTTCTTCAAAGGAACGCGTCGTATTAACAAAAACGTAGACGTAGAAAAAGCTAGACGTGTGCTTCACATATACACAAAGAAAAATGTTAAGCACCCCTCGTTATTGACATGTATTCCCGCCTCTGAAAAATCGAAATAGTTAAACAAACTACAATTATGAGAGGAGTAGGATTCGAACGATGCGCTGTAACCAGTGATGTGTGACAGCCGTGACTGCATCGCCTGTGACGTGCACGTGCATCATGCTACCCTCGAGGATCACAAAATTCACAAAAAGTGAATTTGTGGGTATTCAAGGTGGTGCCAACTGGGTATTTGAGCGTAATCATTGAACATGGCACGGAGACGATTGTCGTTGGAGATCAGAAATCAGATTATTGGCATACATTCGGCAGGAATGTCCTTTAAGGCGATAGGACGAAATCTGGGCTACCATTACACTGTTGTTAACCGCTTAGTCCGGAAGCATGCACAGATCGGAGGTGCAGTGGACCGTCCAAGGTCGGGAAGACCTCTTGTCACAACACCACGAGAAGACAGGCAACTGTTGCGACTTGTCCGACGAGAACCCTTCAGTCCTCAGCTGAAAAAAATATGGTTACCAAATCGACCAACCAGCACCAGAACAGTTCGAAACCGTCTCAAAGCAGCAGGGTTAAAGGCCAGAAGAGTTGTTAAGCGTCCCTTGTTAAGAGACCACCATAAACATGACCATTTGGCATGGTGTTTGGTCAGACGTAACTGGAATCTGAGGACCTGGAGGAAAATTCATTGGTCAGATGAAAGTCGATTTTTACTTCACGTTACTGATGGACGTACACGTGTTTGGAGACAGAAGAACACTGCCTATACCCTCAGGAACATTCAGCCGACTGTAGCGTATGGGGGTGGCTCTGTTGTGGTGTGGGGATGCCTGTCCCATGATTATAAGCTGGATTTGGTCACCATCAGAGGCAACTTAACTGGCGCTCAGCATATCCAAGACGTTCTGCAGCCAGTTGTTGTTCCACATTTCGAATACCATCCACTTGCTACTCGTCCTCAGTTCATGGACGACAACGCCAGGCCTCACCGATCACGTGACGTATTGGCTTTCTTGAGGGCCAATGCAGTGACAACTCTACCCTGGCCAGCACTAAGCCCAGATCTGAACCCTTTGGAGCATGTGTGGGACATTATAGGGCGATGAATCCAGGCACGGAACCCCCAAGTACAGAATTTACTCCAGGTGGAAGCAGCTCTGCACGAAGAGTGGAGGTTATTGACCCGAGAACAGATCAGACGCCTGACTGGAGGCATGAGACGTAGGGTGGAGAGAGTCATCCGGGTACGTGGCGACTCCACCGGGTACTGATCATTCATTCCGTAGGACATACCCTAGTGTCTTCTGGGAACATTTTTAAGTGACAATAACAATGCTGACCTCTTTTCTGTGACCCGTATCCCCATACATGGAGAGCTTTGTTTCATGGTAAAAACAGTACTTGGAATAACATGATGTAATCTTTATTAAATAACAGTCACAGCTAGCCATTGATGTGTTTTCGTCTTACCAGATGTTTGTTCTTGCAGATGACATCGGCATTTTGGGGGATTTCATGGCCATTAAGGATAATAAGTGCTTTTCTCATTCGACAATGTGAAAATATCAGGGGGTGCTTAACTTTTTTCTTTGTGTATACTTATGCTACATTAGGTTGTAAATTCTGTATCAAGTAACTTCCATTAACACAGCGACGGACATGTACATGTGGTTTAAAAAGAATTGAAACTTGTGAAACTCTCACTTCCAGAGAATCAAGGTGGGGGCAAATTGAATTTCCGTCGTACTTAAGAATATTTCGCTCATATGACGACGTGCATGCGTGTGTATGTTTGCTGCATGTACCATTCCAGACTTCAGTTAGTTTCATATTGCCAGTTCACTGAGGTTCTATGCAGCAGTTAAGCATGAATAACCCACTCAGACGTATTATACTGACTCGACATGACCTTTGTTTAAGGCAAAATGAGTGCCTGAATTGCTGGCCATGAAGGAGATGGAGCATTCAATTAAAATTTATTTTTTTCAAAAAGTGTTAATGTAAATTACGAACAACATTAAGAGGGTAACAAAATTACATGGTCATTCCTGTACTGATAAAACCTCACAAACCGAAATATGAGTCCATATAATAAATTCAGACAATGACCTACTTTTTGGCCGATCCGAATTTTCTCGTGTGGAAGTGAAAACAGACACTACAAACAAATCTGGTTACACTGAATCTCCATTCCTTGTTTCATAAGAAAACTCTATTTACTAACTGATTTTAATTTTAATGCTAACAAACCTCGTATTTCTATACTGTGTGTCCAATTTTTATGACACACTGCCCATGTTTGAAGAGGTCGTACAATGATTCACAATGCCTCTGGCTCACTGTTACGCCTGTTGTGTCCTCATTGCGGTTATAATGGTATTTTTATACCGTACAATGTGATTGCGATACTATCACTTCCGTATTAGATCACCAAACTATATAGCTGCCGAGCCTCGTTTTGAGATTTCCACGATTTCCAATTTTCAGTTTGTCAGAGCACGCTGTACGACACAGCACACTGCACGACATGTTTGCAAGGATTAGAAGGACCGCAGTGTTGCAATATACATGTGATTAGATGTATCAGCTAATACCGATTAATATTTATATATCTATTTGCATGAGTTGGTCTCAAAATTGTGGACTGATTATAGCCCTAAGTTGTGCAGAAGAACGTAACTCAGTCTGCAGGGAACGGTACGGCTGTGTACATTGTAATCAATGTTTTGACTTGGCTGAGCAATTGCGTATATGTCGTAGTTACAGCGTGCGTGTGTTCACATTAACTACCGTTGATGTGTGACCGGGTGTATGGCTCTGAGAGACTGTTCATAACATTTAGGACCAATCCGACCTTGGGATTGAGGAGCGCACCGCTACACAAACAGTTTAGTCGGTCAGTCGTGCTCGCCGTATTTAACAATATTTCAACACTATCCACTGGGCCACACAAAAAATGCTTTTCAGGCAGTGAATCGAACCCAGTCCCTTTGAGTGACAAGCGAACACTGTGACCACTGGACTACTTCAACGCACCTGGCGCCCAACGCGACAATGGCGACCCTAGACGACTCGCTAGATTTTCGTAACGACTTTCATGTATCAATACATAAATAAATAGTACTCAATGTTTACATGATCGACACACGTAATGTCTTCACAGACTTTAAGAAACTTGATTTTACAATAACATTTGTATTCAGGCAGACAAAGTTGAGAATATAACATACCTGATTGCCTAAAATCGTAAACATTGGTAGTAGATTAAGGGTTAGGAGGCACCTCTTTGTGTAAACTATGGGAAATCAGGATTTCAACGTAGCATGTTATAAGGAGAAAAGCCCTGGGCGCTTTTATCAACTGAAAGGTATGCACGAAAGGTATTACAGTACCAGATGAAAACAAACATTTGACTAGTGCAATTTAAAACAAGTCTACATTCTCAGAACTAAATCAACAATTTTTAAACGAAATTTCATTTTCCCAGAGGGACGATTGGGTAGCCTAGTGGTTAAAGCATTGCCTCGTCACGCCGAACACCCAGGTTCGATTCCCTATATGGGTACAACGTGTGTCCCCTGACGTGATATTGCTAGGATATTTCTAAAAGCGGCGTAAAACCCAACCCGCTCACTCACTCTATCAGTCATTTACCCCGGCGTGCAACCCCCGTGGGTTTGAACGAATTTGTTGTTCATGCAAGTTACCTGCTACAAGGTAATTTCAGATATGGATTTTTACCAAAATGTGTTCAGCGTAAGCGAAACAATATCACGAGATATTCCGGCGATTAATTACGGAAAACAGCTGCGTGTGATTTCATGAGTGATTATAAGTCATTCTGGTGATAAGGCATATGGCATATAGTTATGGCAGAAATTGCGCACAGCGCGTTTCATTTTGCTTACGATAAATATCATCACTGAGTTTTGTTCACGTGGGTACAATTCAGTAAAGGGTCGGTAGTCACGTGACTGCGAGCGGTTGTATCGAGTGGTGTGAGCAGTATGTTCTGGAGGAAGCACCGTACCAGTGTAGAACTGTTAACGTGCTGCTGACCAAGTTAAAGGTGCACGTACTCCCAAACATAGTTACTAACGTGAGTGCCGACTTTTAAATATATAACTATAAATGGTCCAAGTGTAACATTATAACATTACGTTTACAAAGACGAAAATACACCTGAAATGGCATGTATGTATGTATGTATGTATGTATGCGTGCGTGCTTGCGTGCGTAGGTAGGTAGGTAGGTGGGTAGGTTTATTATTATAACCTACTCCCTGTTAATCGCGCACGCTCAGAATTATTCGTTATTATAGAGCAAACATATCATATTTCATTTCCATATGTTACCAGATTATTGAGTCTTCGAATTTTGCCACTGCATGTAAATGGAAGAGAATTGAACACGGTTCTCTTGAAATACGTACACATGTTGCCTGTCGCCTGATTACACCGCACATTGTATCGAATATTGTATGTGTACAATTAGCAGGCATGAATACACTCAGTTGAAATAACATTAAAACTAGCTAGTCACGTGCATTTGACATAAATGTATTAAGCACACAAGATGGAAACATATGCACAAAATATAGCTCCAACGATTTTGATTTATGGGGTTTGTTGAGCATATTTAAATTGAAATAATAATAACATTAAACATGTTCTTTCAATCAAGGAGCGCACATGTACTACCTTAAAAAATATATTCTATATTTGAATTGTCGGTTATTCCTGATTATATACACGTTGGGGAACATTTGATAACCATTTCCTCAATGGATTCCATCATGAAAACCCATTAAAGAGTGTATATTTCGATAAAATCTACATGTACTGGGCACCAGTTGGCTGCAACTAAATATTGAAACCTTCCGTGACGATGCGTAAAAACGGATGTTGATTCTAGTACCGCAAACGAATCGAAACGAAAGGAAGTGCCGTATATATCGTATACCAAGCTGATGCTCTCTCGTATACTTAATATTCCGCGAATAGGCTGCCGGGATTGGGCTTCGACTCAGATGTGCTCACATCTCACCATGTGTACATATGTACCTCACCGTCTCCGTCGTGTCATGATATCCTGTCATTGAGCAGTGAGTGTAAATAGAAACTACGTAACGGTTATAATCAGATTCAGTCAAATCTGTGCTGTCGCCCCTTGCGATTTCGTCAAAGAAGACAGCTGCAGACTTGGATCATAGGGTATCAGTCAATTCTGTGCTGTCACCCCTTGCGATCAGGTCAGAAGTAGACAAACCTGGGTCATAGGGTATCAGTCATTTCTGTGCTGTTGCACTTTGCGATCTGGTAAGAAGTAGACAAACTTGGGTTATAGGGCATCAGTCAATTCTGTGCTGTCTCCCCTTGCGATCAGGTCAGAAGTAGACAAACCTGGGTCATAGGGTATCAGTCATTTCTGTGCTGTTGCACTTTGCGATCTGGTAAGAAGTAGACAAACTTGGGTTATAGGGCATCAGTCAATTCTGTGCTGTCACCCCTTGCCATCAGGTCAGAAGTAGACAAACTTGGGTCGCAGGGTATCAGTCAATTCTGTGATGTCACCCCTTGCGATCAGGTCAGAAGTAGACAAACCTGGGTCAAAGGGTATCAGTCATTTCTGTGCTGTTGCATTTGCGATCAGGTCAGAAGTAGACAAACGTGGGTCATGGGTCATCAGTCAATTCTGTGCTGACACCCCTTGCGATCAGGTCAGAAGTAGACAAACTTGGGTCATGGGGCATCAGTCAATTCTGTGATGTCACCCCTTGCGATCAAGTCAGAAGTAGACAAACCTGGGTCACAGGGTATCAGTCATTTCTGTGCTGTTGCACTTTGCGATCAGGTCAGAAGTAGACAAACCTGGGTCATGGGGCATCAGTCAATTCTGTGCTGACACCCCTTGCGATCAGGTCAGAAGTAGACAAACTTGGGTCACAGGGTATCAGTCATATTCTGTGATGTCACCCCTTGCGATCAGGTCAGAAGTAGACAAACGTGGGTCACAGGGTATCAGACATTTCTGTGCTGTTGCACTTTGCGATCTGGCAACAAGTAGACAAACGTGTGTCATGGGGCATCAGTCAATTCTGTGCTGTCACCCCTTGCGATCAGGTCAGAAGTAGACAAACTTGGGTCACAGGGTATCAGTCAATTCTGTGCTGTCACCACTTGCGATCAGGTCAGAAGTAGACAAACCTGGGTCATAGGGTATCAGTCATTTCTGTGCTGTTGCACTTTGCGATCAGGAAAGGAGTAGACAAACGTGGGTCATGGGGCATCACTCAGTTCTGTGCTGTCACCCCTTGCGATCAGGTCAGAAGTAGACAAACTTGGATCACAGGGTATCAGTCATATTCTGTGATGTCACTCCTTGCGATCTGGTCGGAAGTAGACAAATGTGGGTCATAGGTATCAGTCATTTCTGTGCTGTTGCACTTTGCGATCAGGAAAGGAGTAGACAAACGTGGGTCATGGGGCATCACTCAGTTCTGTGCTGTCACCCCTTGCGATCAGGTCAGAAGTAGACAAACCTGGGTCATAGGGTATCAGTCATTTCTGTGCTGTTGCACTTTGCGATCTGGTCAGAAGTAGACAAACTTGGGTTATAGGGCATCAGTCAATTCTGTGCTGTCACCCCTTGCGATCAGGTCAGAAGTAGACAAACCTGGGTCATAGGGTATCAGTCATTTCTGTGCTGTTGCACTTTGCGATCTGGTAAGAAGTAGACAAACTTGGGTTATAGGGCATCAGTCAATTCTGTGCTGTCACCCCTTGCGATCAGGTCAGAAGTAGACAAACCTGGGTCATGGGTATCAGTCATTTCTGTGCTGTTGCACTTTGCGATCTGGTCAGAAGTAGACAAACCTGGGTCATGGGGCATCAGTCAATTCTGTGCTGTCACCCCTTGCGATCAGGTCAGAAGTAGACAAACTTGGGTCACAGGGTATCAGTCAATTCTGTGCTGTCACCACTTGCGATCAGGTCAGAAGTAGACAAACCTGGGTCATAGGGTATCAGTCATTTCTGTGCTGTTGCACTTTGGGATCTCGTAAGAAGTAGACAAACGTGTGTCATGGGGCATCAGTCAATTCTGTGATGTCACCCCTTGCGATCAGGTCAGAAGTAGACAAACTTGGGTCACAGGGTATCAGTCATATTCTGTGATGTCACCCCTTGCGATCTGGTCGGAAGTAGACAAATGTGGGTCATAGGTATCAGTCATTTCTGTGCTGTTGCACTTTGCGATCAGGTAAGGAGTAGACAAACGTGGGTCATGGGGCATCACTCAGTTCTGTGCTGTCACCCCTTGCGATCAGGTCAGAAGTAGACAAACCTGGGTCATGGGGCATCAGTCAATTCTGTGATGTCACCCCTTGCGATCAGGTCAGAAGTAGACAAACTTGGGTCACAGGGTATCAGTCAATTCTGTGCTGTCACCCCTTGCGATCAGGTCAGAAGTAGACAAACCTGGGTCATAGGGTATCAGTCATTTCTGTGCTGTTGCACTTTGCGATCTGGTCAGAAGTAGACAAACGTGTGTCATGGGGCATCAGTCAATTCTGTGCTGTCACCCCTTGCGATCAGGTCAGAAGTAGACAAACTTGGGTCACAGGGTATCAGTCAATTCTGTGCTGTCACCACTTGCGATCAGGTCAGAAGTAGACAAACCTGGGTCATAGGGTATCAGTCATTTCTGTGCTGTTGCACTTTGGGATCTCGTAAGAAGTAGACAAACGTGTGTCATGGGGCATCAGTCAATTCTGTGATGTCACCCCTTGCGATCAGGTCAGAAGTAGACAAACTTGGGTCACAGGGTATCAGTCATATTCTGTGATGTCACCCCTTGCGATCTGGTCGGAAGTAGACAAATGTGGGTCATAGGTATCAGTCATTTCTGTGCTGTTGCACTTTGCGATCAGGTAAGGAGTAGACAAACGTGGGTCATGGGGCATCACTCAGTTCTGTGCTGTCACCCCTTGCGATCAGGTCAGAAGTAGACAAACCTGGGTCATGGGGCATCAGTCAATTCTGTGATGTCACCCCTTGCGATCAGGTCAGAAGTAGACAAACTTGGGTCACAGGGTATCAGTCAATTCTGTGCTGTCACCCCTTGCCATCAGGTCAGAAGTAGACAAACCTGGGTCATAGGGTATCAGTCATTTCTGTGCTGTTGCACTTTGCGATCTGGTAAGAAGTAGACAAACGTGGGTCATGGTGCATCAGTCAATTCTGTGCTGTCACCCCTTGCGATCAGGTCAGAAGTAGACAAACCTGGGTCACAGGGTATCAGACATTTCTGTGCTGTTGCACTTTGCGATCTGGTAAGAAGAAGACAAACCTGGGTCATGGGTTATCAGTTAATTCTGTACTGTCACCCCTTGCGATCAGGTCAGAAGTAGACAAACTTGGGTCACAGGGTATCAGTCAATTCTGTGATGTCACCCCTTGCGATCAGGTCAGAAGTAGACGAACCTGGGTCATAGGGTATCAGTCAATTCTGTGATGTCACCCCTTGCGATCAGGTCAGAAGTAGACAAACTTGGGTCACAGGGTATCAGTCATTTCTGTGCTGTTGCACTTTGCGATCTGGTAAGAAGTAGACAAACGTGGGTCATGGGGCATCAGTCAATTCTGTGCTGTCACCCCTTGCGATCAGGTCAGAAGTAGACAAACCTGGGTCACAGGGTATCAGTCATTTCTGTGCTGTTGCACTTTGCGATCTGGTAAGAAGTATTCAAACTTGGGTCATGGGGCATCAGTCAGTTCTGTGCTGTCACCCCTTGCGATCAGGTCAGAAGTAGACAAACCTGGGTCACAGGGTTTTAGACATTTCTATGCTGTTGCACTTTGCGATCTGGTAAGAAGAAGACAAACCTGGGTCATGGGGCATCAGTCAATTCTGTGATGTCACCCCTTGCGATCAGGTCAGAAATAGACAAACTTGGGTCAAAGGGTATCAGTCAATTCTGTGATGTCACCCCTTGCGATCAGGTCAGAAGTAGACAAACCTGGGTCATAGGGTATCAGTCATTTCTGTGCTGTTGCACTTTGCGATCATGTAAGGAGTAGACAAACGTGGGTCATGAGGTATCAGACATTTCTGTGCTGTTGCACTTTGCGATCAGGTCAGAAGTAGACAAACCTGGGTCATGGGGCATCAGTCAATTCTGTGATGTCACCCCTTGCGATCAGGTCAGAAGTAGACAAACTTGGGCCACAGGGTATCAGTCAATTCTGTGCTGTCACCCCTTGCGATCAGGTCAGAAGTAGACAAACTTGGGCCACAGGGTATCAGTCAATTCTGTGCTGTCACCCCTTGCGATCAGGTCAGAAATAGACAAACCTGGGTCATAGGGTATCAGTCATTTCCGTGCTGTTGCACTTTGCGATCTGGTAAGAAGTAGACAAACGTGGGTCATGGGGCATCAGTCAATTCAGTGCTGTCACCCCTTGCGATCAGGTCAGAAGTAGACAAACCTGGGTCACAGGGTATCAGTCAATTCTGTGCTGTTGCACTTTGCGATCTGGTAAAAAGTAGACAAACTTGGGTCACAGGGTATCATTCAATTCTGTGATGTCACCCCTTGCGATCAGGTCAAAAGTAGACAAACCTGGGTCATAGGGTAGCAATCAATTCTGTGCTGTTGCACTTTGCGATCAGGTCAGAAGTAGACAAACCTGGGTCACAGGGTATCAGTCATTTCTGTGCTGTTGCACTTTGCAATCTGGTAAGAAGTAGACAAACCTGGGTCATGGGGCATCAGTCAATTCTGTGCTGTCACCCCTTGCGATCAGGTCAGAAGTAGACAAACCTGGGTCATAGGGTATCAGTCAATTCTGTGATGTCACCCCTTCCGATCAGGTCAGAAGTAGACAAACTTGGGTCATGGGGCATCAGTCATATTCTGTGCTGTCACCCCTTGCGATCTGGCCAGAAGTAGACAAATGTGGGTCACAGGGTACTAGTCAAATCTGTACTGGTCGTCACATGCAATTAAACTGATCAGAAGAAGACAAATGTAGGTTAAAGGATATCAGTAAAATCTGTGTTGTCACCGCTTTCCCCCTGGAGAAAAGTAGACAAATTTGAGTAAAAAGATATCAGTCAAATATGTGCTGTCGCTACTTGCGATGTAGTCAAAGAAGACAAACTTGGGTCATAGTGTGCCAGACAAATATGTGCTGTCACCACTTGCGATTTGGTTAGAAGAAGACAAACTTGGGTCAAAGGATATCAGTTTAATCACTGCTAGAACTACGAGGTGACTTCATCAAAAGAAGACAAACTTGGGGCATACATAAGATATCAATCAAATCTGTGTCCTCGCCACGATGTGATCTGGTCAGAAGCAGCCACACCTGTGGTTGATAGTGTATAAGTGACACCTCGGCCGTCGCCGCTGCGTCAGAAGTCAAAAACAGACAGAAGAATAACAACTCGATCGTTTATATCCGCTGTCAGTCAGTTACCGGTGGTAAGCGAAAAATATTTACCGTTCGAATGGGGTATTTGCCATGAATTCTACAATTTTAGGGGATTGCAACGATTACGGCCAGCACGTCACTTTGGTTTTACCTCAACATGCTCCATGAATTGCCCTCATGCAGGACTACGGCGAATACACGTCTGTCACTCAAAGTCCCTAACACAATAAGAAATTGACTTGCCCTTATTTGATACAAAAAGTTATAAGATACAAGGCATTTACTGTGCAAACACTCCATGTAGAAACAGAGGCAACATTCTATGAACTATAGAAACGAGATATATAAATGATCAGGAGACTTGAAGCGTTAAGTAATTTTGTTCTATATAATTTCAGTCTAAGTAAACTTAGTCTCAGTGTATTTCGTTACACTCCACCACTGAGTCTAACAAAACCTAGTAGAAGGTCGCGTCAGGTAACCTTTGAGCTACTTATGACCGTCCAGTCAAACGCGAGACGGTTAAATAGATTTAACCAATCAAACAACGGCTACTATTTAGGGATCGGAGGGACTTTCAAAATATTCAGGTTAACGACACAGATCTCTCCACAAACAAAACTCCGTATATAACACAGTCATTTGACCAGCAATATATACGCTTTGAGGGTTCTGTTGACATGGTTACCATTAGCCAATATTTCCGCAAGATGACATGAATATTGCCAAAAACACTATTTTCAGCGACTGTTTACTCACTGTTGTCATGGTTGTAACGTGCGCCGTGTGCATCACCCGGAAGCGAGCGTACGCTAAACAGCATTCGGAATCGTTCGGGTACGAACTTTTTCGAGATAAAAAATTCAAAAGGTATGTGCGAATGTCGACATACCTCACGCAACCTCCCACAAGGTTTCGTTAGACTCAGAAGTGGAGTGCAACAAGGAAAACTGGGGATAAGTTTACTTAAACTGATATAATTTATAATGCATAAACATAAATTATGGACAAAGTTTACAGAGTTTATTTAAAGTTTATTCCTGTGTTAACAAAACCTTAGACTGAGTATTGACAATATGGTTGCTCGTTTGCTTAAGTGGTCCTTTACGTGCGAGAGAGACTTGTTGGCGTTATATGACGGGTTCGTGTATAAGATCGAGTGAAGAAATGAGCTTGGCCATCTAGCAATATCACAGCTGGGGACACTAGACACGGGCTTCGCACATTATTCCTTAGTGAGAAATCGAACCAAGGCCTTCTCTGCGAACGTTTTAACCACAAGTCTACCTGACCACCGTGTACATAATGAAATCCTGTCGGTTCAGAACTTGCTCAACAACGATCCATGCTGAGTAAGCCACACCACAAGCCAGGGGCAATCTCGTCTACTTGGCCGCCTCCAGTAAGATATTCCATTGCCGGAGATGTATTTTCATGGCGGAATAACGTAAACATGATTGTTTCAAATTGTGTTCACCCGCGCCGTCACCAGTTGAAATAAATCTAAAAGCGTCCTGGTCTTTACTATAACGACGACATAACCGCCAACGCAAATATACCATACTTGAAACAAAAGTTTCTTCCTTGGCGCTGCTAATATCAGTTTCAGTAAACATACTTGAAAATTCACCGCGACTCCAAATTAGAAAACGCTCATGTACAGCGTCGTTTCAAGAGACGGCGTGAAATACTATCGCTTCCAAGTAATATTTGCATCGGTTCATCGGTGCTGTTTGTTGATCGTAACTGATTATAAGTTACAAAGAAGGCTTCGTTTACGCAGGAGCTTTCTCTCGGGGGTCTGAACTTAAAGATTTGCTATCTTAGATCGTCTTCGTGCACAAGCGGCGAACTCCCCTGTTATGATTAGCTACTGTGAGCGATGGCGAAGCCCCAAACTCGCAATTTCACGCTGAATAGCGAAAAGAGTGCCGTTCAGATCCCAATCACTGGAAGGCGGGTAACGAGGAACTGGAGATTGAAGACACTTAACCTTGGCGCTTCTGCGTCAGACAATGCGCCTTGACGCCAATCGCCGTCTCACGCGAAGCCACTCCTGAGCTAACCGTAACCATTGTTGTAAGGGTCTTTCTGCTGTAAAAAAATCCATACCTTGATCCATGTGCCGACCCGCCGGCATTGAAGTCGGCGCATGCGCGGACGTAATCGATACCATCGCCGCTGACCCTTAACCCTAAAGGTCACACCCTCTCATCCAGCGTAGTCGCAGCTATCTGCCATAAAATTATCCCCTGTAACCCCGAAAAGCAGGGTGTGCGCTTGAATGGGTTCGTTTTCGCCAGGGATTTAGCGGTTGTTAATAAACGGCGCGGTGTCTAGGGCGCATATAATTTCGGAGTTGGGTTAGACTCGTAAATTCCTGACGCTCCAGCCGAGAGCCCGCCTAGCGAGACTAGATAGCGAGGAGTCTCTTAAAGGTTACCAGTGCTCAAATCAATGTAAGAGTGATCGTCAAGTCACCGCCCTGCGTAAACGGCGGCGCTGACTCCGAAGTGGTGGCGACAGACTTTCCTGGTAAGACTTGTGACTGCGAGATAATTATACGCACTGGCCTACTTCTGCTGTGACTGTTTAAGGCCAGCGTCCAAGATGACGTTTCCCCTCTTTGGATCATGGTCGGGACAACATGCATTGTTCGGATTCCGTGACACCACGTTCAATCACGAAACAGCGCAAGCCTATGATTAAAATGTTCCTCTTCACCTGCATATCTGGGTTCGATTCCAAATATGGTTCACCCTTCAACATGTTTTTATCTCCGTTTAAGCTGTGAGGCTTTCTCCCATCTAAAATTCTACCTCAGTTTCTCGACGGTAAATTGCAATAATTGAACGATTGCTGAAAGATTGCTATATCTGTCACCACTTGCATGTACAAGCAATGCCAAGATGGAGCTAGGCAATTAGCTATTTTCTTTCAACTGGTCAACATCTCTTCAACTGTTATACTTTAACAAATAATCACCGAGCTGTCCTTACGACATCCCAGCATCATGTGTAGTGAGTGAGTGAGTGAGTGAGTGAGGGAGTGTTGACTTTCTCCGCCATCCGTCCCAGCAAAACTACAGCGGGGAACATAAAGGCTATGGTTGACATTGTGTTACTCTGAGAATGAATAACTGGAATCAGAACAAATGTGGAGCGTATGTGAAGACTTTGTGGTTTATTCTACTGAAATTAGGATCAAATGGCCACCACACAGCTGATGGTTCGCCAGCGCGTCTCGACGAATGGAAAAATGGTTTATCGCAGTAAGCGCTGTCCTAGTTCCCTGCATTTCCAGACCGCACATCCAGCTCACTCTTCCAATTTGTGCCCCAATGACAAGATCCACACGATATGTCTCCTTGTTGGGTTTACTATGCTCAGATGGTACTATATTAACTACTGAGATGACATAGATCAGACATGACTTTGTTCTGATTCATTCCTGATGGAGAGAAATTCTTTTCCCTGCTAACATTCCGTAGCAGCCGTGAAAGCAGCTAGGTAATTAAGTAGTGCCTTATAGAAAGAAACCTGTTCGTGACCCTCAAAACACAAGAAAGAGTGTTTTCTTGGACATGTGAAGACTTGATATTTCCTTGGCATTATTTCTGATACTGTGAACCAAAGGAGCAAGGTACTAATCCACGTCGGCCTTACGTGCACTGACGTGCGTTGACGTAAACTCGCTGCGCAATGCTAATAAAACCTCCCTGCGAAGGTGATCTCAGATTCAAACGATCACTTTAACTTTACACTTCTTACCCTATCTCCCTCGATCAGGTCAGTCTGTGCGTGGCTTCCATTAGTTAATAAGTTTGTAACCTATCCTGAGATCTCTACGTCAGCCGGGTGTTCATTGACAGCAACAGACTCGAGGAAGATACGAGACCCTCTCTCTTTACCTAACGTCGCCTCGCATCAGCTACCGCCAACTGCTCGGCATTCTCACTAGGAGAAGCAAAACAAGCGCTAGCCTAACTGTGTAACACACGCGCAACCCCGTAACTAGAGCCGTCTTCTTGGGATCTCAACGATCGCTCTCCAGGTGTAAGCTTCCACAGTCTGTTCGCCGTAGCGGGGATAACCTTCCCCCACTGATGGACAGATGCATAAACAGCCGTGGCGTACTGCGTGTACCGCAAACGGCGCGAAAAACATCTCGCTACTTTTCCTACCAGATGTCGTAATAGGTGGGCGAGCTCGTTTCTGGCATTCCGGTTTACGGCAGGCAAAAACTTCAGCCTTTCCGCTGGACTATCTGAAAGATGTCCAGCATATGCCATACGAATAAGTTTGCTAATCTGCAAGAACACTTTCATTTCTTTCCTAGGGAGGACCAACCACCTCTTACACCTGGGTATTCGAAAAGACAACGTATAACTGGGAGTATTAACCGCCACTACAAATGGGTATTTTATTTATTCCAGGAAGTACTGGACAACCAAATACTTACACCAGTGAGGACTAGTCAACACAGTAATACCTGGGTGTAGAACCGAAAGCCCACCATTGAAGTACAAAAATCAACGCTTTCACTTAGAAGGAACAACCAACACTAACACAGAGGCGTATAAAAGAACACCTATGCCTGGGTGTACAGAGGAACACTTACTCCAAGGAATACCAACCAATACCTTGGAGTACCAGCCAACATTTCTACGAGCTGCTGTTACACGAAGAAAGTCAACCAACACCTATACCTGGGAGGAGAACCAACGCTCACACCTGGAAAGATCAATCAACACTTACTAAGCAGCGCTTATACTAGCTAGGGCCAACCAGCACTTAACCTAATGGCAAGAGGACCACGGCGTTTGGAAGAAACAAACCATAGTAATAATTAACAAGGCAACTCTATATCTTGTCATACCCGCGTGTGAACGTATTTTATAGTGAATATTTATTACCCTCGAAATATAGAGGTTAAATCCGCCTTGAAATAGAATCAATTCAACATTGCACTGTATGAACACCAGGTTTGGTCAGAAACAAACAAATCTCGGTTCTCTTCTTGATCGTGTCCTGTGACTTACAACATGACCAAGGCAGTTGTTTTGGAAATCCTTCCCACGTGCGAAACAAGATCTCGCATGGTTTGGTGTCACGTGACTCTCCGCCGGGATTTCCCAGTGCGAGAAGGAGTATTAAGTTTGCATATTTGACGAACCACGGTTGGTGTAATTTTACCTCCAAAACCGTATGGTTCATTTATTTTAATTTCGTTAAGGTTTCCAGAGCAATTGAATTTCAGAAACAAAAAATATTTTACAGTGACGTTAATTAGATGAACGGGTTTCCCCAGGTGATGCTAAACTATTGGGCACATGAGAGGAGTACCATACTTGGGCCACTACTCCAAGCAATGTGTTCTTTACGACAATTTAACCGTCAAATAGTAGCTCGTTTTGTGTGTGAATGTTTGTGTGAGCTTATTGTCATAACTGTTCGCTCCTGTAGACGTTTCTGCTGTCTCAGAAGGCGGGGCATTCAAGCAGCAGAGCCAGTCGGGTTTGTAACATCCCATGTGTTCTCCGTCATGTCCTGTTTTGTCCAGGAGGTCGCGGGACATGTGGACGCTGCTGTCACGTGTGGTATGACTTGGACAAACACACGGTACACGCATCAACTTCGACACACGATACGCACGATATACGCACCAACGTCATGTACACGTTCTGTGCGACACACTAAAATGATAGCTAACAATGCGCACATGCTACGTTACTCACGATGTACTCGCCTCAAAAAAACAGGTTTCGTGGCGCTCGATGTGATACACCTAAAAAGAACATCTGAACTGCGTGACACTGACATACACATCGTAACTCTAAAACACAACATACATGCTACCTACCACTCATACCCACACATGGCACATGACATATGATATATGCACCTCCTCATTACACAAGTGATGCTGGTGAACAATACGTACTCTATACGCGTGCTTTTAGAGACACACTAAACATGCTGCTGGTGAATAGAACGTTTTCTACATGCGTGCTTCAAGAGACACACTAAACGTGCTGCTGGTGAATAAAACGTTTTCTACATGCGTGCTTCAAGAGACACACTAAACGTGCTGCTGGTGAACTAAACGTACTCCACATGCGTAGCCAAATCGCCACCATCTCATTAAAATGTAGGAGTGCTGTTATGTCTTTTTGAAAATTCAACGTTATGTTAAGGCCGGCTAAACATTTACTAGATAAACTGGATTGTGTCACTTCACAATGTGATTGCAAAACTTTCGGAACCAAACCTCTCACATCGTCACGTGCAACAACCGTTGTGTCCAATTAACCCACATATATAACCACAACCCCTCAAACTATTTCTGAAAATAGAACGCATATAAAACCGACATCATCTTATGAATGACTCAAATATGCAAATGCATAATGCGGTACATTTATCATTTCAAAGAACACGTGTATGTGTCTAAAACATGTGACAAATGTCCACACAATGATGGCCATGAGGGGGAAGGTCAAAACAGAAAGAACATTTTGTCCACTAAATCACTTTCCGTGAAGTAAAAATTGCCTAGCGGTACTTATATCAGAGTTGGTCGCAGGTGTACGGATCTCACACATGCACTGGACCCGACATGTTGACATATATGAAGGATAAGACAGACGGTGGGGAGGTTCGTCACGTGTCACATTTAAAAGACACACACTGAAATGTTCTGTCAGGAAACGCCACGCCACAATATAATAACTTCTTGCACAGACCTATAAGAGCCTTCACATTGCTGTGCCATTTCTGATACCCGACGTGACCTCGGTCTCGGGGTAGAACAGTCCTTTAGCAACCCATTCTTACCGTAAAAGGCGACTATGCTTGTCGTAAGAGTGAGTGAGTGAGTTTAGCACTCAGCAACATTACAGCTATATGGCGGCGGTCTGTAAATAATCGAGTCTGGACCAGACAATCCAGTGATCAACAACATGAGCATCGATCTGCGCAATTGGGAACCGATGACATGCGTCAACCAAGTCAGCGAGCCTGACCACCCGATCCCGTTAGTCGCCTTTTATGGCAAGCATGGGTTGCTGAAGGCCTATTCTACCCCGGGACCTTCACGGGTCCTTGTCGTAAGAGGTGGCTAGCGGGATCGGATGGTCAGACTCGCTGACTTGGTTGACACACGTGTCATCGGTTCCCAGTTACGCAGATCGATGCTCATGTTGTTGTTGGTCACTGGATTGTGTCGTCCAGACTCGATTGTTTACAGACCTCCGTCATATGGTTGGAATATTGCTGAGTGCGCTGTAAAACTAAAGTCACTCGCTCTCTCGCTCACTGATATCCGACGTCATTGTGATCTGCCGTCCCTGTTTTGGGAGTGTGTGAACGGTATATCGACACTCAACATTGTAGAGTGTACATTGTATTCATTTTGCCATGCCAGTTCGAGCTAGGGAAAGAGTTGCAACAAAATGACAACCCTTCGTTATTAGGTTTGTCGTGCGAATGGTCCATGAGACGTTAAACTGTTTCAAGGCATGTCTGTCTAATTATCGTTTGTCCGGAATCGTGTTCGTCACGGCAACAAAAGGTAACAATTATGGCATATTTCGTCCAAACTGTTTCAAACTGGCAAGAAATGTCTCAAATCTTTACGCTGAGAGTACAGAAGTGTGCATTTATCCCTAAAGTGCCACAGTCTTGGAGACGTGTTCCTCAAAACTACCAAAAGTTGTAAAATGTCAAACCTACGTCCAAGGTAAACACAAATTTGCCACTATCTTGGGCTTTTGGTGTCACTATCTTGGACTTGATAAGAAGAATTATCCTAGTACTAAAAATAGATTCACGAGAAGCGATGGTGTCGCTCAGTAGTTAATGTGTTCTCTTGTCACGCCGAAGACCGGGTTCAGTTGCGCATATTTGAAGCTCATATCTCTTACCGCGATATTGTTGGAATATTGTTAAAAGTGTCGTAGAGCTGCTCATTTACTCACCATAGATTCGCATTTGTTTGAAGACACTGGAAGTTGTACCTGTTTCGCTTTTAATATTTCGAATATGAACACAAAAGAGTCAATACTTAACCTGATGAGCAGTCTACCCATTATATGATTACACTCGATTACACATTACACGGTTTGGAGATTGCGAGATTTAGAGCGTTCACTTTATGAATACTTTGACCTAGGAACAACAGAATGTTTTTTCGCCATTTTCATCTCATTCATACAACGTCAAGAAGACATTAATTAACATAATATTAAACCCCTGGGCAGGCAAATACCTTTAAGCTTCAGCACGTGCGAACGATTTGCACAGCACAAGACAATCAATCACTCTGCAATACGACCTCTCTCTAAACCGTCATTGTATTTCGCTCAGTGTGCCACACACTTAAAGGCGGACAATCAACTTCGACGCAGGTACTGAAATTAAATGACAGTCAAATTATACGACTTGAGACATTTTCCGTGATCAGGCTGACATCACCAGAGGACATTCTGACTACAACGACGGGATATTTAGACGTAATACTGAAGTTTATCCACCATTCTCTCTTTATATAACGCTATCACTATATGGCCGGAACAATGCCGATGTCACTCTTTATAACATTCCAACTTCTCACTTCTTAAAGATGATGGTGTTAATATCCTCAGAAAAATATTTCATTTCAACAATGTTCCTCATTCACTGTTTTTCGTAAGCTTTATGATGACGGATTCGTATGCAATATGTTTTCTAATCAACACCCAAGGCGGGAGTAACCGCCGAAGGGCATGCTCATCGCGACAAGGTAACACGAGTCAAATCTCGAGAAATCTCGCTCTGTCACGTACCACGTTGTCTCGGCGAAAGTAATCATCTTCCGGTTGTAATTTCATTCAGTCGTAACGAGTGGGTCCTGGGGGTGTCGCCGTCCCCAAGCCCCCCATCCCCCTTCTCCATCACTCTGAAGTATGATTAATAAAATAACCGCACGCCAAGTCGAGCTGGGTGAGTGATGATGTCGCCTTTCCACATCGCACGGCATTAGTTTCAAGTCACGTGACCACTAGAGGGCGTATCCACTTGGTGACGTTAATGCCCTGAGCGTTCTGATTAATCCAGATTTAGGGTTCGTTTGATGCCATTATCTTGGCCCCATTCAGAGGCCGTTCAGGGTTTGGTATTAATCTGTAAGCTGCAATTGGTGGACGGGTGTAGGGAGTTTGATTTGCACTGACATTTCGTGAAATGGCTATCGGGTTATGGTGACATAATTATGATGAATATTCAGGGATTTATTTACGTGATTAGCGAAAATGACGGGCCATTTATCAAAATATAAGTAATTGTTGTGTGAAGTGTAATTAGCCACGTGCGCCATTTGGATTGAGAATCTGTAAATAAAAACATATCTAGTTATTGTGGTTTGAACTGGTTTAGTTACTGAGCGGGTTGTGAAGTGTGGGGACTGCCTAACCTACGCCACGAAAGTGAGTGAGTGATATGGCGGCCGTCTTATAATCGCGTCTGGACCAAACAATCCAGTGATCAACAGCACGAGCATTGAGAACTGAAGACATGTCGGTGAGCCTGACCACCCTATCTTACGACAAGCAGAGTCACCTTTTATGGCAAGTATGGGTTGCTGAAGGCCTAATCTATCCCTGGACCTTCACGGGCCTCGTCACGAAGGTTGTTCTCACAGGCCGATCACAATGTCGAGGATAACGGTTACCAGTCTCTACCGACAGTTATTGTCTCTCCACCTCTTGTCCGCACACTCAGTTTCTTGGAGTGGGTGTGTCTTGCACTGGTTTGATGGAGGAGGGTGGCTGAATGGGAATTTAAGTCTTTGAATGGTATTCGGAAGTGACACACTAAAAGGTAAAACAATATGGATAATGATTCTTAAATAGTCACTATAAAGAATTATAAAACACAATATCTAGTTATAATATATTTTTTAACCGCGGGAAAGAAATAAATAGAAGTTAGAAATATTTACAACACACAGGCTGAAAAACTCAATGTACTTATTATATTCTTTTCAAGTTGGAATTTAATAAACTTTATTCCTGACAGGAGCAACAAACAGGTATGGGTCCAACTGTGTAGGTTACAAATGAGTGACGTTTCTCGAACTGAGATGGGCAATGATGAGGCCTAGTGGTTAAAGCGTTCTCTCATCACACCGGAGACCTGGGTTCGATTCCCCACATGGCTACAATTGGTGAAGCCCATTCCTGATGATATTGCCGAATATTGCTAAGACCTACGCAAAAACAGACTCACTCACTCGAACTAACGGGGTTTAGTGGTACATGTTCAACAGCAGACCCCCGCCCTTGTCATGAACACATAAGCTAGTTACAGATACCGATCCACATTCAGTCCCTTATTATCCCAATGTTGCTATGAACAACTTTATCTGGCCAATCATAAAGCCTTCCCCAACTTGTGTATGTCTCATTCAAGCCGCTTAACTCGAGGAACGTCAACCCGTGATATTGTTAACTGCTGGTACATGTACTATTCGTAGGTTTGTGGGAAATCAAAACTTCACAAAAAACACTGACATTGGAAACAGAATATTATGTAGACGTTTTCACACAAAACCACGTAATTGCTTTTCCCGTGCCTCTTTATAACATTTTCATCTGTTGTGGTCTGTTTTACCTATTTCGTTAAAACTATTATGTCTGTCGTCCACTGCTCCGACCACAATGTGGACAAATTACTAACCGACGAAAGTTGATCAATAATTGTCTCTATAAAGACACTAAATTTATTTTTCACTCATGGTCGGCCTTTGGAACAGCCGGGGTAAACTAACGCTTAGTTCATGATTGTATGTAATCTTGATGGCAACAAAATAAACTCAAAACTGGAATCGAACTCATTGCCGCGGATCCGTAGCATCGCTAAGACATGAAATGACGATAGTATTGCGTGTAAGACTCAACTGTTATCGCCTTTGTAGGGATATCGTTGACAAATATCGTAGACAAATGCGAAGACATTTTAAGTAAAGTATTAAAAGTGATGTATCTAAATCAACATTTGAGGTACCAATAATGATATCAATACACTTTCCCGAAATAGAAAACACACAAGAGATAATGAGAATATGATGAAACAATCAACAGAAATGCAACTTCTGTTGATGGAGCGATGATAGTCAAATGTTCAAATAACGCAACCATTCAATACATTTGAAGTTTTCAAAGACTGCATCAAAATGGCTTGGAATGGAAATCAGAAGCTTTGTGACAATCACGTTCATTGAGAATATATGACTTTAAAGGGTTGAACATCAGTCTGTCGAGTTATTGGACGTAAGACGATGTCGAGGCTGAAAGTTGACAGCCTCAGAAAAAAAACGTCTTACATTTAGTCCAAGTGATATCGGCGGTGTAAATTATCACTACACCCGGATCTTTCATCAACGTCATCGACCTGCTTCTGCCGCCGAGGCTACAGGCGCCTTGACTGAGAAGGGTGTTAATTGGAGGAAAAACAATTTAGACTCGTCATCGAGGGTGGGAATTACCCCCATTTGCCCCCATGTTGAGACGTTTCCGTCGACGACGACATATACGATGGAGCAACACCGAGAGAGACTCAAACAACAAAGAGTTGTGTCACGTTACAACACGTATATTTCTTGTCACTGCTGGCGTTCTTCACAATTCGTAATTCATAATTCATTCAATTGTCCACATATGCCAATGAGTGAGTGAGTTGAGATTTAAGCCGATTTTTGTAATGTTTCATCAATGTCACGACGGGGGATACCAGAAATGGGATTCACACATTTTACCCATATAGGGTGTCGAACCCGATCCTTCGGCGTGACGGGCAAATGCTTTCACCACTGGGCTACACCACCACCGCTCCAGACATGAACCCGATAGAGTTTCTATGGGATGAACTCGTAAGTAGTTACGTCAACGTCAACATACGTCACAGCCACTTCCACAGATGGCCCACGTGTTGCAGGAATATTGTAGCAGAATTCCCCAGGACAGAATCAGTTGACATGACGTGCTGCTCGGTACGCCCTCTTCGTTGACGAACGCACCTTGTAATAGGACAACCAGCAGTGCTTTAATGTCTGCAAAGCATCAAATATCACAAATGTTCAGTTTTTCATACCTTACAATCAAATTAAATGAAATATGCAAAAAACCGTTAGCCTATGCGTTTCGAATAAAAAGAATTTAAATAATTTAAAGCACACATTTATCCGATATATTTGTTTGTGATATTGACGTTGAAGATGACAATGACAAATATGACATATTTTGCTAATGTAATTGTAAAAAGTTATTTGAGATAGTGATGTTGACGGTGATGATGACCAACATGACATGTTTTGCTGATGTCATGATCCGGTAAACTTGTTTGAGATAGCGTAGACGAGGACAATTCTGACATATTTTGGCAATGTAATGATCGGATACAGTTCTTTTGAGATAGTGATGTTGATGATGACGATTCGGGTAGCATTTATTGATAGTAGTCGTGTTGGTGATGATGACGATTTAGATAGCAGGTATTGGTAGTGATCGTGTTGGTGATGATGACGATTTAGATAGTAGGTATTGGTAGTGATCGTGTTGGTGATGATGACGATTTCGATAGCAGGTATTGGTAGTGATCGTGTTGACGATGATGACGATTTCGATAGCAGGTATTGGTAGTGATCGTGTTGGTGATGATGACGATTTAGATAGTGGGTATTGGTAGTGATCGTGTTGGTGATGATGACGATTTAGACAATAGGTATTGGTAGTGATCGTATTGGTGATGATGACGATCCAGGTAGTAGGTATTGGTAGTGATCGTGTTGGTGATGATGACAATTTAGATAGCAGGTATTGGTAGAGATCGTGTTGGTGATGATGACGATTCCACTATATTCTGTGCACTACATTTCCTGCTGGGATAACGTGGGATCTGTAGAACATGTAAAGCAATACTTCACATGTGTTCTGCTTGATCCAGCGGATGATGAAATATCTGCTCTAGATGAACACATCCATTAATTACGACGTCTAAATTTCGCTTGTCATCTTTTATTGTCAAAATTATTCTGTATCAAATAACTTATGCAATAAGAATAAAAATTACCTCTGACCACAAAATGACATTTGAATTTGGAGTGTATTTGCTGTAAGGCTGATATCTTGTTGTTATGGTAAAGTTGCTGCCAATTCATTTGTCAAATCTGAAATGAGACTGACCTGGCTTAAAATGTTAAACAGGTTGCAGTATTACTTCCATTTGATCCCCGCTTGTCGTGGCTCTCGTTATCTGTGTCGAATATCAATAACATGTAGCGCTTTGTTCATTGCGGCGTGACATTTTAGAGACATATGTCAAATAAAAATAATTTATTTTGAAATACAATATGTTAAAGTTCATAATTTTCCGAGTGATTGCGCTGATGAGTCTTTTTTCTTTCTTTTTTTTTTTCACTTTTATAAAACGTAGGAACCCAACAGACGCGAAACGGTTGTACAGGATAATTCATGAAAACATGAGGCATCGGTGCACCAAACATACACTATCTCTTCTTGTGTCCGTCCGCAGACTAAACAGAATTGGTTTGTTAATTTGTTGTTGTTTGTTGTTTAACTCTGCACTCAAAATATCCCAAACAATCCAGTGACCAACAACATGAACATAATTTACACAGTTGGGATACCATGACATGTATCAACCAAAACAGCGAGTGGTGTTAGGCGCCGATTGTCTCAAAACAGAGTATTGTCCCTTGACAGCACAAGGATCTGCTGGTTTGGTGAGTAGGGACAAAGACAGGATCTGGAGGTTTTCACCAAAATAGTGAACCCTATCATATGACGTTAGAACGCTGATACAAAAATAGATATACCTCTGTGTCACTGATAAACAATTTGAATAGGCCACGGGAACTTTTTATCAGATGGGTTTGTGACCGTGAAATGTTCGCATTACACTTCAGCTTTCCATCTAGACTTGCACAAGTCACTAAGGTAATAATTAATAGTCTAAATGATAATTTCCTTTAAACATATAACTAACAGACAGGGATCCTTACTGTCTCTTTTCTACACTTACTACAAATGCATGGTTTTAGCACTCAGAACAGCCTTGGAGCAGGGCTAAGTTCTATCCTATTTTCTGCATTAACACAGTGTTGGGAATTAATAATGTAACAATGGTGACAGCACTATGACATTACAATGCAATTTGAAACCTTCGCCTGTTAAACATAGCAGTAACAACTGCGGCTAGGGGCATAGCTAAACTATCAAACTATATGAGAGGTGTTGTATGTGTGTTTCCATCTTACTGGTATTTCTACCAGTATATTTATCAGTTAAAGTGGCTGTAAGACGATATGTCTCGTATCCTGATGTCTGTCGTTACTTAACTCAAATTACTTGTCGTCGGTTAGAGAGACGGGAAACCAAATTTGCATTTACCTACAAATGCCATCAGCTGAGAACAGGGATACGATCTAAATTGCTCGTATTCCTAGAGGGAATAGTAGATCTTTAAACGGCGCTGGAATCTACTTTATTTCAAAATCCTTCCATAAATGTCAAAAGTCAAGCCGTTTATCGACCTACCCATTACACAGCTCGAATCGCTGCAAGAAACCAGTACATTTGAAACCATACATGGTTACTGGGGTTTTTGCCCGCACATTGATGCACTCGGGGAAGGCCGAGAGGCGGATTTGAGTAACGATGTCTTATGCACGGAGTTTATTTCACATTAATTTCGCCAATGTCTGAAATTGAGTGAAATCGATATCACCCAACCTCGCCAAGTGGGTGCAAACTGCTACCGCGAACTTTGACATCAACATATTCCTTAACAAAATATTATTGACGCGACTGAGAGAAAGGGTCTCCGTTACCGTTAATATCCGCACTCTGCAGTCTCGCCGTGGTCGTCGTGACGGGAATAATTGGAGAAACGTAATCGTTTTTTATTTGAAAATCTTTTATCCGGTTCTGCTAGCGCACCATAGCGCCCCCGTGTGTCAATATCCTTCACCCCTAGAGGGCGCTGCAGGGGCGGTCGTCAAACATACGGCACATGCCTAACTCGGGGAATTCCGTGAATGTCACGACTTAAGCATTACTGTGACGATGAAAAAGGACCTCTGTTACCATAGTTTTTTGACAGTACGAGGAGTGATAGTCCTATATCTTTTCTCATTGACGCTCTGCAGTTAGGGTGCCTCTTGGTATCATCACCGCTCTTTATGGGGCTTTTTGTCCTCGAGGAGCGGACCTAGTTTAATTCTGTGAATGCTTGACTGGGTCTTCAAGTGCGTGGAGATCTGTTGTTGAGAATGTCGCTGTCTTTGGCAAAGCTGTTAAATAGCCGAGTTGGGTTCTTTTGTACCGAGGTCAGCATGGGTCGCTACTACTGATATCGAATATTAGCGACGGCCATTTTGAATACAGCTGAGGGAGAGGGACGGCGAATTAACACTGGGAAACAGCGCATGTGTCAACGCTGACCCTCCATCTTGATTCCACAGTCGCCTTAATATGCAAATAAACTCATATTCTCGTGCAACCGTTTAATTTCTTTCGGCCGTTCATTTTATTTGTAATCACTGTAATTCCGAGTTCTGGAAAGATAATGCAGTGAAATGTTCACTGCCCGGTTCTAGTTTGTGTTACTTCAGTAATTTAGTATCAGAAGCCTGATGTAGTGGTAGTGGTTGTTGTACACCGAAGCTTAGAAAATATATAATTCTGACAGAAAGGAAAGCTCTGTTTTGTTCAAAAATGACCGCCGGGGAGGTAGAAGATTCTTGTTCTGTGGATCATCTAGACTTGCTTCGTGAAGGCCTCACAGAATGGTTTGGGTGGTAGGAAAAAATACCGTTCGAACGATATGATGCTGTGGTTGTGTCATTGACAGTAGTTGCGTATTTGTTTATTGCTTAACGCCGTTACATATATATCTACATCGGGGTGTTAGGGCGGGGAGGGTTTGGAGCTCCACCAGCCCACTAAGCAATAAGGAGATAACTGTCCAGCCTTATCGCCCATTCAGTTAGTTGCCCAATATTAGCATGCCGTTGTTGGAAGCTTGGGACGTGTAGTGGGCGACTGCGTTTAGCTTTACGCCCGCACTCATCAATATTAAAGCTATATGACAAGCATAGTCGCCTTTTACTACCACTGATCGTCACGGGTTTGGGATGTGTATTGTTGGAGTAAAGCTCGAAGTTAAGCTGCTCTCAGATATTTACCTCAACCAAAGCGCTCCAGTATGGTGATTTAGAGCGTAGTAGTAGTAGTAGTAGTAGTAGTAGTAGTAGTAGTAGTAGTAGTAGTAGTAGTAGTAGTAGTAGTAGTAGTAGTAGTGACACAGACGGTCATATCAACTGAGGCGGCGCAATTAGCTATACAAAGTTACAACGGTTTGTCGCTCTCTCCCTCTCTCTCTCTCACACACACACATACACACACCCTCACCCTCACACACACATCCTCACACACACACACACACAGAGAGAGAGAGAGAGAGAGAGAGAGAGAGAGACACTGACACGCCGAAAATATCTGGATATCTGGAATACTGTGAAAGACGGAGTTAACCCGAACTCACTCACTCACTCCAAAGTCTTTTTCAGCTTCTGGTGTACAAGGTACAGAAATGACGTGGCATATGTAAATTCTATCTTGTATCCGGAACTAGAAGCCATGAAGTAAACACTCTAGAAACACGGCCTATATTCTGGTTTATCAGGCAACACAAATCAATATTTGTATATACGTGATAGATAACCTATCAGCTGAAATTACAGTAATTTCCTGTCGTAGCGTCCGATGTCGGCACAGCGCGACAGCCAACACGGTGATCACCCCGTCACGTTCTAATCACACCACGCACGGAGGAGAGATTCATAAATTAAATCGCCGGGCAGCCAAATGAGAAGTAACCGTTTATAGCTCGCTGAAATAACATATGATATATTTGCTAAAGTAACACAAATTCAGAACTGGTCCCTGCATCCTGCATAGAGCCGACGTACTTAAATTTGTGTTTACCACCGCGTGAAGCGAGTGAGGCACTGAGTTTAGCAAATTTCCTGTAATATCAAGGTGGGCTTCATTCATTGAGCCTATGCGGGAGTAGAACCCGTGTCTTTGCCGTGACGAGCGAACGCTATAACCACAAGGCTGTCTCGTCAACCTTCGACACTGTGTGCATTTATTCATGACATTAACCACCTGTTTGAATTTGTGAACAGATTAATACAGAGTTCGCAGTTAAACAACACCAAACGTTTACAACAAATGTCTTGGGAATTTTAGTGTTCCCCCACACCCTTGCAAAACCCGCAGTTATCAATGTGAACAGGCGCTTGAGACACCGTCTTCACGAAGCGATCGTAGTGATAAACTGTTGTGACAGAGGCTTAAGACAGTCGTAGCTGTAAGATCGTTTTGTAAAGCGAATTCTCAACCAAGACGTTTAAATATTCATTGCAAATCATTACCTTCTTGTCAAGTCTTGATTTCTGCTTAAAATGGATAATTACTACAACCTCTTTTCTAATTTATGCTTTAACATTTTCACTTCAGAGGCCTAATGTCAGTCAGCGGAAGTGACTTAGAGAGTTTGAGTGTCGTCCTTACAATCTGTCATCTGATAATCCTGTCAAGTGCAAAGGCATACGTCCAAGGTTATAATGTTAAAGCGTTGTACGAATTGGAATTAAAATATTTTTCAATAATTCTTATTTCCTCTTACCCATTACTATTACTCCAATTTGATGTTGTATATGATAGCTGATTATTTCTACTCTATCTGGTTTATAATTTGTAAACTGGAGGCTAAATTCTTCTGTGAAGGTAAGGCCTTTGCTTCTATTGTACATTTTATTCACATAATCGTTGTCGTGACACTTTATTAAACTATATCTGTCTGGCTTAGAAAGCAATAGATTTGAGAGGGAAAGGGCATTAATTTAAGGAGTGTCTTATGTCTGAATATTTACTTCAAGACATGAAACAGTGTCCTTCATGACAATCTCTTTCGGACTGTGAAGATTAACTGAACTGAACATTAGTGTTTGCAGGCGCTATCATCACTGATCTATGTGTGACTGCGTAGGTATCAATATTAGGCTTAATTAATCGTGACAGGGCCATAATCGAGTGTTCCGAGAGGTTACCTCCGAGAGACCATCCACTAAAGTTTACTCTTCTGTCCCCGTCAGTGTAGGAACATTCCGACATTTCAAGACATGCGGGGATGGCTAAAGCCTGCTGGCTTTTCACGCTGAAGCGATGTCCAAATCTCGTGTTATTTACAGCTTCAAACTTGACGCTGGCCCATTTACACAGGTCTCACACTTCCATCTTAACGGCTGGGTAATAGATCTGGGGCTACCTAACCATCCGCCATCCTGAAGCGGATATCCCCGTCATCGATTTTGTTCATTTCCAGCGTGTATTTCCTCGCCCGCCTCCCAGAGGCTTCGCCGCTGTGCTCTAGCAGAATTACTCGCCGCTCTTCCGAGCCGTCGATGGCAAACCTTTAATCGACGGGATGTGCTGCGTTACAACGATAGTCGATGGACGAACAGCTGTGGCCGGAATAAATGGTTAGAGTCGGTCTAAATTCGATCTATCGTCGGTCGTTTATACAGCGCCGTAATTCGGTTTTTATGGTACAGTCGGCGACGTCAGGGCATTATTGGAAGCACCACGGGAAACGAGGGCTAGAAGGGTCGATTGCTTCTTACGAACTGCGGGACTTGGGGAAGCGAGGGTTGGAACAGGCGAAACAGATGTCCTCTGCAAAGTCTTCCGCCATTCTGGTCCTAAATGTCGGTTGTTATTGCGAGTCGCTGTGTCTGGGGGTTTATCAGGAGTGGGGTTAGGCTGGCTTCTGTTCTCGTGCTGTAAGACGGTGTGTAGTTTTTAGCAATGGAGGGGTAGTGTGTTGGAAATGGTGCCTGTATCTTGGCTGCTTCTTACTGAATTACATTACGTTCGATGTATTCATCACATTCAGAATTAATGTGGGTCACAGCGCTTTGTATTTAGCCCCATTTCTTGGAGGACAGGTCAAATTTAAAACGTTACAGAAACCAGAAATATAACTCTACTCGTTACGGCAAAGGATTGATTACTCAAAGCAACTGCTAGACTTACCGTTATTGTTCTGAAGGTAATTTCAATCCGTTAACATAATTGTTCGCAGTGTTACCAACAAAATATTTAAAAATCAGGAAATTAGCGTTGCCAAGCCTCTTTCGGTCGCGATTATACACTTTAACCACGCGAATAACAATCGCCTTGTGACAGGATAAACCACCTGTAAATGATGTTTCGGTTTGACTAATACTAATACAACATCGGCCCTGTTTCCGACATTCGTTCACCCTGAGTGAGTGAGTTTGGGTTTTATGCCGCACTCAGCAATATTCCAGCTAAACGACGGCATTCAGTAAGTAATTGAGTTTGGACCCAGTAGCCACCATTACGAACATCGATCTTGGATACGATGACATGTGTCAACCAAGTCAGCGAGTCTGGCCATCCGAACCCTTTAGTTGCCTCTGACGACAAGCGTGGGTTACTGAAGATCAATTCTGACCCGGGTCTTCACGGTTGCTTCGAGAAAAGGGCAATTATTCCATTTCTAGAGAGCAAACTGACTTGATCACCTTCTCAAGGCATCTTTCAGGTTATATCCACAAACAGACTGAAACATCTACAATTTTGAATAAAATCATTTATTACGACAGTTCCCTCACTTTTCACACGGCTTCCAAGCCGTTACACTATGTATGTTTTACAAAATGAAATTGTTATAATACAACTCTTTTATGTGAAATATATCTATGTAAGTTTTGTATTTTTTGTAATCACTGTATGTATATATGTAGTTCAAAGAACAGTGCCACTATTCCTGCTTGGAATGCTAGTTTTTATATAATCTGTCCTATCGTGTAACTGAGATTTCTGGAAATATTCACATATTCGGTAATAACGAAGTCCTTTCAGTCGACACCTTTGTTCGTATACTAACACCAGCTATATTAATCAGCCTGAAGAATCAGATTTACCTATCATATTAGTGCTGAAGTACATTCAATTAAAATTGAAACGCGCACCACATAGATCTCGACACACGTGTGACACACGTGGCATATTAGCATAAATTACCTGCTTTAAATAGTTTACTCTTTTCTGGTAAGTCTCCGGTTTCGGACTTAAGGTTTAATTTAGGTTGTGTATTCAGAACCATGACGGGCTGAATGCATCATATAGACCCTCACGTTACGGGTAGGCCACATGGAAAGTTCGTATGCCGAAGACTATTATCATGTTCATTGTGTCCCGACAAATGGTGACTTGACGTCGATAACAGATCATCTTCCTATTGCGATTATCGTCATTTTGTGATAAAGTATCGGAGTTACGACGGTCTCGATATTGTGAACGTTTTGTGGAACGAGACCTTGTTCTTTTCTCACTTTAATGAACGAACATGTAATAGAGTTGTCTTAATTTGGTCAGTCCTAGATTCCGCTTGATACACTGAAATCAAGGATCAGAACTGGGACGAGTTTTGGATTCGACCCAGTCAAGAACGGATCCTGCCATAGAGTAGACATTTACTAACATGTTCACTTTTTTTAAAAACTAAATACAGCAATCTGTGCCTCCCGTACAACCGAGCTTGTCACGATCGTGTTCCGTAACGATGAGTCATCAGAGAGCGGAACCGATAAAATTATCTCAATGAGGGTTTAGAGCGGCTAAAAAAATCTTCAGGATTTAACACATTTGAAAATGAACACGGAAGTGCGATATCACGAATCCTTGTAACCGAGTATGAAATAACTAACCAAAAATTCTCTGGTAAAAAATCCCTGCCAACGCAGCACAGCACCAGTAAAGCCGAGCTTATACGAGTAGATTAAACTCATTACCAAGATCTCGGCGTAATATACTTCACATAAATCATGGGGCGCGACAGAGCCTTTCTTGAATCCGTCGACACAAGATTGCTTCTTTGCCAATCGCCCTACTTCTCTAAGGGGCGCTCCTGCCCACGTATCCCTTGGGCGGCGCCACCCCCGGGACAATCACCACTCAACAGACACCCAGCTTCTCTCCACTTGTGCCCCTGTAAACCCCGAGGGCCCTTCATGTCAAATTGAACCCCTTGAGCTGAGAACAGTCAACTTGGAAGCTATCCGATGGCGAAGTAAAGATTTAGAATTATGGGCACGGCTCAATAATTGCCTTGGCGATCGCGTCGATTCTCGGCAATTTTGACAAATTGATTTAAAGAACGCAGGGAGGTAGTGAACCGCTGGAGTCGAATAAATTCACCAAGGGTTCCACCGTCACAATGAGACATTTCGGAACTTGACCGAGCCGTTAGAGGTCGAGTTTCCTGGTGAATTTACTTTTAATTTCACTTGATCGTCCATGCCTGGAAAATTGATTTTAGGTACTCAAAAAATTGAGAAGGGAGGTTTCTAGCGGCGTGCGATTGGCAGGATGTGCTGGGATGTTATGAGGTATTTTGTACTCCGTCGTTTCAGCAGAGTGGGGAGAGTCGAGACCACACACCTAAATCGATATCAACTGACCAACCATTCCAGATCACGGTGTGGTTGATACCATATGAATAAGCAGGAGGCGAGGTGGTATATACTGAACACCCCAACGCCTACATAGCTAAGTCGAGTTGGGCTCTATCTGGTAACGTGTCTATTTACTCAGTGTTAGCAGGGAGACTATGCTGTAGATTGTCCCTGGTGTTAGATAATGTAATGCGTTACTGTTTATTTTGGCGCTGCGATGCTCAGGATATGATGTGAAATATTGTGTACTAGGATCTGGAGGTGCCAATACGACTACCCGAGTCACGTGGTTGAATTAGATGCCCGTAGAGTATATTGAGCGATGATAAATTGAGTTAGGGAGTAAAGAGCGGAGAAGAGGTAATAGCAGAAATTTCAGGAGGGTCGATTTTCAGTCGTTGATTTGTCCTCACTGATCAAACCCCAATTACAGATCTTCGCGCCACTCGTTCTGGTGGTAAGTCGCCACGCCCAAGACAAAGATACTTAAGACAGGAATATTGAATTTCAGCTTGGAATTACGAACACTAAGCGGCAGCGATTTCATTATCGAATCCTTCTAGACCATAACGGTGTTTGCCTCATTAGCGACGCTGCGTTTTAATCCGTTTATACTATCAAAGTCGTGATCTAAATTCTCATATCCCAAATCCCTCTTAAACGCATCCTCATTGAGGATAGCCTTTCAACCTGACTGAAATCCAGCCTGTATCAAATACCGCACAAAGCGAGCAATTATTGGATTTTACTCTTTTGTAAAAGATTCTCAAAACGATGTCCTTTTGTCCGAGTAACGCTTTTGTCACGCTTATTTTTCTCTATAGGAAAATACCACAGGCCAGCAACCCGACTTCCTGCGTCACGCCGCCATCTTGAATGATCCAGACAGGATTTGTTAATCAAAAAGTCACTTGGTCATACCGGATGCTTGATTGACGTTCGCTTTTCAGGGTCATTGAAGGTCGCATGACCCTCGACCCTGACCCACGCGCGTTGAATATGAACATACTCGTGGCTGAAAGCAGGGCAAGTTTCATTGAACAAAACCACCCTTTGTCAAAAACCGTGTGACTTAACGAGTGTTCAACGTGTTTATAGGTCGCGTCAAGTCTGGAGCCCCGATACCATAAATTAACTCTTGAAATGATTTATTTGGTTGTCTTATCGCCACCCGTATCTCCTGTCGTCCCTCTATTGTCAGTTAGAGGGTTATGCATAATTATGCCTTAAATAGGACTGCTCGCTGGTGGGGAGAGCGAGTCTGATTCTTGTCTTGATAATATTTCTCGGGGGTGCGCCCCATTGTAATTTATCCGTTTGGCAGTTTATTTTTCTTTTTATGTGAAGCTCAAAATTTGTAGAAGATAAATTGGAGCCACTGTAATGGGGGATAGAGAAAAAGACAGAATCTTCAAAATCTACCTGAGAAATCCTGGTCAGGGATGTCGAGGTAAAGTGCATGACTATGGCTGGATGACGGTGATAGTTTCGAAAGACACAATTAAACAGGCCTGCTTCCAAGCCCTCTCTGCAATACTTAAGTCGTAAATTAAGCAAGTCTAGATTTCCCCTGGTTCTGAATCTCTGATCTCTCTGCGGCTCCTTTTTAACTTTTACGTGTTAATGTGTTTGCATCAAAATTATATATTCAGAGACTAAGCATTAGTCTTCAAGGCGCATTGCCTTTCTGCGAATGAGTGAGTGAGTTAATAGGCTCCTGTGCCTTTTTCAGCACTTTGCCGTCGTCGGGTTTGGCAAAGAATGCTTACTTCCTTAACATTACCTCGTGAATGAAACCACACGGTACGGTCACTATTGCCAGGATTACGTTTGTGCTAGGACTCATGACGTAGTTACTAGGGCTGAGGAATGGACAAGGTTTTAACGCCGCTCCACCTGTAATCTTAAAATAATTGGAATTTCAGTGCAACAAGGCTACAAAGTCTCTAAACATATTTAATGACACATGCTATTTAATATTTTCTGAGTGTGTGCATAGATGTTTATGACGCTTTTAGTGAGGCCACCTTCAGTATGTCAGAACACACTTGAATGGGTTCACGGGATGTATACGACCAAAACAGATTATCGATGTGACGAGAAAACGCTTAAACTATCAGACTACCCGCTCGTGACATACGCAACAAATAAATTTTGCAAGTTGAAAAGAACTTTCAAATGAATACCAAACAGCTTTCCTGTTCTCCAACACTCTACAAAAATCTAAACTGAGGGGCAATGTACCGTTTACGCAATATGTTTTGCATGACCCCTGCAGTATTTGAATTGGTCCTGAAAAAACCCCAATCTATATTAGTGACCTTATGATGTCTAAAACGATTTCCGTCAACAAGCAGTGATGTACAATGATGACACAATGCTTGTTGTGAAATAAAATATATCACTACTATCGACACAGTGTATTGACACTGGCAGTTCATCTCCTCCATAAGTCTTCTCAGTATCGATACCTGCCTAACAGTAACCTTGGACCTGTCCTACAGAGCGAACATACCGCAAATTACCCTAAAAAATTGTCAATATTATGAAGAGAGGCCTGGGATTTTATCGAAAACATGAAATTTTGCGAAATCCTAAAACGAAACTTATAACTATCCCCAGCGAAAATACGTTATTGCAAAGGTGGGTGTTAAGATGAGTATAGGCTCGAGGTAAATATATCTGAGATTAAAAGCATTCGTCTCTATATCAAATCCCAACCACGTCATGCGAGGTGCGGTGGTTGAAATATAGAACGCGGGAGAGAGATCCAGTTTGTGATGTCACGGAATGTAGCTTTGGTAGCGAACGGGAACAGGAAGTTTCTAAAAACGAATTTGAAATATAACACACCAGATTATCAATGATGTCACTTAAATTATCTTAATTTCTTAAAATCTTGGCGGATACATTATCAGAATGTTTGGTGTGAGTTCATGTTGTTTTTGGGGTTGTGGGGACGGTGAGATAATTTCTAGAGCTATCGTTTCACACTGACGACCCTGCCTGATTTGAATCAATATTTCTGAAAAGGGGGTTAAAACCTCACTTGCGTACTCAGGATGTGGAACTATATTTGTCAAAGCGTCGTTCTTTCGGCCAATTCCAGCTCTGAAACGAATTGACAAGAATGGATGGTTATATAAGAGTCATTCAGTTACTGCGGTGTATATTTTGACATGATTCGTCTACATACGCAAAGTTCGCCAAGCCGACACGGCTGGACACCCGTGAGTGACTTACAATTTCACGTCACCTCGCAATATTTCCGGCATATAGACACCCGTGAAGTGAACTGTACTCGTGAATGCTTTGACTTAAAATTAAATGTAAATAAAGCTGTAAATCACGTGTTCCACGTAAATGTCAGATGCACAATGCAGAACGCACACTCGAGAATAATCACATATATCACAACAACCCCTGGAGAGTTCACATAATGTGACCCAATTGGTCACGACTGATTGTGACTGTTACATTAAGAGTACTGACCGGCTGGAGTGAAGGTTGAAGTCAGGGAAAAAGTTATCTCTCGTGTAATTTGACGACATGTTCAAAGTCCTGCACATCATACGACTGTGCAGGTGTCTCCTTAAGTCTGAGTGATAAATAGTACTTCTGGAGACCACCAGGAGGTCGGAAATGGCGGTAGCAGACTCCAGGAACCTCTGAAGCCAGGAGAAGATGACAGGGTACCTCCACGCGGCACATTCGTCTCGAGGTGACAACTTCTGGCATGCTGGGAAATGTGCTGTAACGGCGAAAATATAATTTTCACTATACCTGAGATTTATTTAAGAGGTCGCCTCATTAACTGTACAGTACATTTGATTTTGACAGAATACAATGTAAGTGCCCTTAATCTGAATGTATGCATAATATTGGTAGTAGCAAATAAACCCGTTTAAATTGAAAAGGAGCCCTTGGTAGACGGGAGATCTCGTGAACCCGAAGAAAATCTAGACTTGCTTCATTTAGAGCTTAAGCACTGGAGAGGTTAGGCAGTGGGGAAAATAATGTGATGCAAGGACTGTGCGACAGACTAACATAGAACGTGAATGTATCTCTTCCTGTCTATATGTTCATCTTTGAATCCTGTGTTTTTGTGACGACATTTTGCCTGCATACACCTGCCTCTGCCTTCCAGAAACCACTCACAGCCGTCAGCCATTTTGTCTCAGACACGTCATCTGACTCGGTCATATAAGCATGGACCAAGCACGCAGATTCAATCTTTTTTATTAAATTCTGAATAATTAATTTTCACATGTGAATACCAACTGTCTGGGGCTGAAATCGAGGATTGTAGAACGTTTAATGATCTGTCTCCTCAGTATCCTTGTCGCGCCACCTAGCGGCACACATGTCTGCTACATGCACTGGTTTCACCGTCCAGTCACGTGGTAGACACAGACCAAATCGGAACACTCGCTCACTATAACAACCACCTCAAGTAGACCATGATGCCACTTTAAACCTCAAGTAAAATTTCCTTTAATGTCTGTCGCACTGGGATTTGACTGATAAGAGCTAAGTGACCATTTGCACCCAATTGAGGCAGTAATTAGACCTTTAGGTATTTACGCAGGCCAGCCTACCCTAGCCACCGTCTTCAATTCAAATTAAACCCGGCGCGTTTAGTCGCCTTGGCTACACGGTCTGTCTTTTAGACTGCGCGGAGCAGTCGTGGTTCCCAGGTTCCCCCGACTAGGAAAGCTAATTTGGTTAACTACTTCTTCATTACAGAACATAGCAAAGCCCGTTTGTCAGAGTTTTGGACAAGATGCGCCATCACGCTCCAGTTGATTCCAAACCGTAACACCATTTCCACAGAACGGGAAACGTGGGGATGCTGGTGAAGCAATGAATTCGTACATGGAAATGTGTCAAATCTATGCCCTTAAAGCTTCAGCATGAATTTGGTTTTACATATAACATAATTACCATGTTTACTTGTAGAGAAGGGTGGTGGGGCAATATGTGACGCTCATGCCCGGCGTGATAATGCTGGAATAGTGTTAAAAGCGACGTAAAGCTATACTCACTCACTAGTGAAATGAGTGAGTGAGTGAGTGAGTTTAGTGTCACGCAACACTCAGCAATATTCAAGCTGTATGGCGACGGTCTGTAAATAATCGAGTCTTTACCGACTATCCAGTGATCAACAAGCAAGAGCATCGATCTGCGCAATTGGGAACCGATGACATGTCAGCGAGCCTGGCCATCCATCCCGTTAGTCGCCTCTTACGACAAGCATAGTCGCCTTTGATGACAAGCATGGGTTGCTGAAGGCCTACTCTACCTTGGGCCTCCACGGGCCCAATGGTGGATCAGCGTTCACTATACCGCAATGGTTGCTGTGTGGCTGTAAAGGTTGTTCTGTTACCTTCTTAAGGTCATCGACTAGCGTTGTCCCGAAACCGGGTATGTCGACTGCTCATGTCGGCTTCTCAAATTTCCTTGAAGCTTTCGTGTTATTCGTGTCATTATCTCTACCCTAATAGTTCCTTTATCTCAAACGGTTCCTTTGATCTCTTTAGGTTGGCGATAACGGGATCCATACTACATCAAGCTAATCCCTGTTTGACTCCACAAGGGCGTCTCACATTCCTCGTGTTATCGCAATGAGTTAGTATATAGCTCTTGTTGACAGATGCGGCACCAACACCGTTGACCTGAAGCGTCGATCCGACTTTAGCTGCATCCATCAGGTGGATTTGAACTCTGTAGTAGCGTTAACCTTACTTGTATCCAAATACAGTGCGTCGTGAATGAATGACTGGCATTTGGGTCAGGTGAGGGTAACATCAGAGTCCTTAGATGGGAATCGAATAAAAGAGGCTCTGATCAGAGATCGAACGTCTTATCCGTTTTGGCCAAATAGTCTAAGCCTGGACATTCGAGGGCCATTTCTGAGCTTGTTGAGGAGATCGAACAACGGACGTTCTGATCAGATATCGAGCGCCTGATCCGTTTGGCCATATGGTATACACCTGAACACGTGTGGGACATTTCTGAGATGTTTGATGAGATTCGAACACAGGACGTTCTGATCAGAGATCGAACGCCTTATCCGTTTAGCCAAACGGGCTAAGGTGATCTGGTCAGGAGCCTATCTTTGGCATATCTAAGGATCATGCTACATACTTTTGAAATAACCCGGAAACATGAGGTGCATCCGGCTCTGTATAAATGCGTCTAGATACGAACATGATTGCATGGATCGAGTAATTGGTTGCTTTTCGTATCAAATAACACTCACTCATGTACCAACAGGTAGAACCGTGGGAATTATATTAATCCTGTGTGCGTGCGTCCCCCGAATGCCGATAATCTGTGTACGTATGAAAGTAAACAAGTCCAACCAGATTCATGTAAACTGGGAGAAACATCGATTCATTGCCGTGGTTGGTCAGGGAAGACCAGTCTATCGATCAGCGGACGTAAAGTCCGGGCAGCTGACAAAGGTGTAAATGAGGCACCACATGACGAAGATTTCCTAGTTTGTAGAGTGAATGACAGGAAATTCTTCATTTCGATTTGTCTGAAATTGATTAGTCGCGCAACGGTCGCGTTTGAAATCGACAAGAAATTGACAATGGTTGGAGGGAAACGCCGAGAGAGCGGGCAGGGCTCCTGGAATGATTATGTCACAGCGTTGTATTGTTGCGGTCGAGAAATGTAAACTGCAACCTACCGATGAGATCAGATTCATCACGGCGAGATGAATAAATGAAATCTGCTTTGTAATTCTGCAGATGACCAGTCGGCAGTTGTTGATGCCGATGTGGAGCAGGAAACAAGCCATCCAGTGCTTCTAAACATGCGGAATTGCTCTTAGACGTACTTTCGTATGCAATTTATTTTCAGATAGCATGTGTGGAATAGAGCGTGGAAACGTTTTCAGTGGCGGCAATATTTATTTGAACGCAAAGCGTCAAGTCCAGAAAATATTCGGTCTCGATCATCTGCCGAAAGTGAATGAATGAGTTCAATATATCTGGCGTTGGGACAGCCTAAAGGTTAAAGCGTCCGCTCGTCAAGCTCGAGACCCAGGTTCGATTCCGAACATGGGTACAATGTGTGAATCCCATTTCTGGTGTTCCCTGCCGTAATATTGCTGGAATATTGCTAAAACGGCGTAAAACCATACTCACCCACTTGTAAACTTAATCGTTACAATGTCCTTGTTACAGTCATATCGTGACGAGAGAAAATTATACGTCCAAAACAAATATTGTAAACGGTAAATATCCTGTCCTCTTCCCAAACAGATTTCACAAGGTGTAAAGGCAAAACAGTGTGAAAAGAATTTAAAATATATCACTTAGATTCATTGTAGCAGGGGGTGATTATTAGGATGAGTATTATTGTTTCAGTTCAAGCAACACAGATTCCAGTACTATGGGATGGGTGAATGATGGGTGAAGTCAGCAAAGGCACATGCAATCTACAGAGGAAGCTGTCTAATCCGGCACTCATTTGGGACTGAGGAACTACTCCGTTTTAGACAACGTGCCGGATTGCAGAGGTGATGATAAATGTACAAGTCACAGACAGGACTTGAATTTTATGCCGGTGTTGACAACTTTCTGGATTAGACAGGTGTCGGTTTTGGCAGCTTCTACTGTATATCACATGGATGTTGATCCGGTTCATAGCACCAGTACATGCTCCAGAAATCCATAGATCATACCTACCCGTAAACTATTTCTACCATGCCTACTCATGCTCAGCCAAACCCAGACTAATTCTTAACCTCTGAAAATATCATACCACAACTGACACAAATTGCTGTATCGGCTATAGCTATCCCGGTGATATTAGAGATTGAGATCATGGGAAAAATATAGACTTGCTTCGTTTGGAGCTTTGATAAGCATTACAGATAAGTCTGCGGGAGAATAGTATAGACTGAGAGTCAGTGCATCATGCTATGCGGTCACGTCACTAGTTGGCCAGAGGAAACCCTTTGACCGCGGGAGATAAGCTAAGATAAATTTACCCATATTATGCCTCACCAAATCTGTGAGCGCCTTCCAGTCTGCCGCAATATACACTCGGTTGGACGCCAACGCTAGTGTAATGTTTTATTCAGTATGCATTAACTTCTTCAGTGATGTGTGAGACTTAAACGAACACTTTTTTCCCTCGGCTCCACACAAACGATCATACTATGGTTCTTATCTACTACATCGTTGTACACATCGACGACCACTACCACTTCGTGTCCTTTTCATCGCTTGTTGATTGAATTTGCTGAGGTCACATGTCTCACCTGGGCGGACAGGGGTGAAGTGGAGACGTCCATGTGTACATGGCGTCAGCTTGTAGTTCCGATTCATTTTTGACCCGTGAAGGTCCAGGATAGAATAAGCCTTCAGCAACCCATGCTTGCCATTAAAGGCGACTGTGCTTGTCGTAAGAGGCGACTAACGGGATCGGGTGGTCAGGCTCGCTGACTTGTTGACACATGTCATCGGTTCCCAATTGCGCAGATCGATGGTCATGCTGTTGATCACTGGATTGTCTGGTCCAGACTCGATTATTTACAGACCACCGCCATATAGCTGGAATATTGCTCACTCATTCACTCACTCACTCACTGCGATTCCTTAGTCCCCCTCAGCTCCGAGACATCTACTCTTGAAACAATTGCTTTGGGTCATCAGTTTATTGTCTCTCTTCACGTCGGGTTTGGGTAGAAGAATTGTGTCATCATTCGTCGATATATCGATACATTGTAAATGACCTCTGGCAATATGGTTCACAATATACGTTTGCCCATGTTTATTTCTTTGTTGGTCGCACTCCAATACTCCAGCTATGTGACGTCCGTTTGTAAATAACTGAGTCTGGACCAGACAATCCAGTCATTAACATGAGCAACGATCTACGCAATCGGGATACGATTACACGTATCAAGGAGATCTGAGATCGTCATGAGCTGATCCCGTTCGTCGCCTGTTACGGGAAGCATGAGCTGTTGGAGATCACGTGACTGCCCCCGTGTATCGATTCATGTTTAAATCTTGTATCGATTTCGTGGGTTTTATTTGAACCTAACTGATAACGACAGAGGTAAACGTTTGATTACCTCCAGCCACGAAACAGGGCCCTTATTCCCGAAACGTTCGTAGCCGTAAGAATTCTTAACTTTGATCGTAGCCAATATGTTAAGAATGGACTTAAGAAGTTCGTAGGGATACGAATGTTTCGTGAATAGCTAGTCTGGATGCTACAAATCATTACAAAATATTCTTATTGTTATACAAATAGGTGATTGGGTTTAGTTTTACACCGCTTTTAGCAGTAGTAGAGCAATGTCTCGACGGCGGATACTAGAAATCGGTGTCACACATGTGGGGAACCTAGACCTTCGGCGCGAGGAGCGAACCCTTTAACCACTGGGCTACCCTACCGGCCCCTATTCAGACAAACCTTGTTGAGTTGGTTTGTTAGTTGTTTAACGTCACACTTAGCAACGTATAGAAATGGTCTAAGTTAACCACTTGTTAACCCCAAACTCATGCCGTTAATACCAAAACGTCTTGTTACCAGGTGACGTAAGTTATGGAGGAATTTATTCGAATAAATGCCTTCAACATTAATGCTGTGTGGTTACGTCACATCGGGAATAATTTATCGCGATGTGTACTGCATTGTGAATCGAAAATTACGATATGTTCAGTATCGTGAATCGTTCAAATATCGTGAATACAGCATAGCGATATGTATCGACATGAACAAGGACTATAGCTACGCCCTCTGTGGTAGTACAGCAGATTAGCATGTAACGGTAAACAACACTAGTTAGGTTCCTAACTTGCGGTCCACATTTCACGTGAGGAGAGGATGGGTTAGTACAGTGGTTTCGTCATGGTGAAACCCCAGTTCGACTCGCCATGAGTGGACCCGTGATGTCCATTCTTAGTTTTGCCTGATATTTCTAAACTCGGCTGATACGCGTTCTCAACTCAAAACACATCGGTGTACAGTATCATTTGTCCCTGTATTGTTTTTACAGCTCTCTTAACCGTTTTGTTATCTTGAACTCGCCGGGAGAAGATGGGTTTTCAAACCTCAGATAAACGCAGGGTAAGATTGCAGACGATAAATCTAGATCTTAGCATCAGATGCAGGAATACAAAGCTTACTTATCTTAATTTCAAACAAAGAACACATGCATTATTTTGAAGTCTACGATATTATTAACAACTCTCGCATATTCAATAACTCATTTTTATCTCAGAAACGTATAGCCTTTCTCTTTCCCCTATACAAAAATACACAAAACAGTCGTGCTGAAAATACACACTCCCAGAAAACAGGGTCGAGGGGAGAGGGGGGTGGCGCTTCAGATGGGGGCAATGATTTAGTTCGCGGGCGGAAATCGTGGTATCGCTATGCGATCGGGTAGGGGACGAGAATATATTGTGTGAGTAGGCGTTTGAGAAGATTCGGGTATGGCGATGTAGGCGGGGTTTGTGAATGAGGTCACTAGAGGATGCCAATTAAAAACCCTCTAAGACTTAAATATCAATTCAACAAAAAGTTATTCGGAAATAGAAAGAGGAGGGGGTTTTGTCGGCTGGGGAGGGGTGTGACCCCAGCCACTTTGCACCTGCCACGCAATTGAACGGTGCTCCTTCAGTCCTGCTAATAGTGTCCCACCGCTGCCACCAAATCTCACGCATTGCATCTAACTACTCGAGAAAACTTGAACTCTCGCGCCCTTAGATATGATCAAGGCCATTTCCCCACGGTGTTTGAACGGCTTGTGTTGGGCTGTCACGCCACACATTCTAATATACCGAACGCGGCAGCGGACGCAATGCTTACGTTCATGAGTGTGCCGCACAGCGACTTTCTTGCGGCAATAATTATCGGCGGTATTTCGAAAATTGATTTTATCTCGTCTCGAGAGCTTTGCCGGCCTCTGTAATTTCCCTCTCGACATGCTACATACTCGCATTTCACGGAAAACCCGCCACCTATCATCCTTAGATCGTCTATGACCGACGCCAACCGATCGCACCCGGTATTTACCGCGCGGCCACCGCCCTAGCTGTGTAGATAGCGCATATGTGTGCGGGCGCATATACATACAATATGCAGACATATCGTCGCTTGTACTTTTTGCTCGAATACACAATTTTGTCTCACAAAGCTGAAAGTACGTTGATTTATGTGCCCGGAGGAGCTGGTGAGACGTATCAGAGCTCCTTGAGGGAGGTGAACGTCTGTATCGTGTCCTCAATAATGTAAGTACTTCGACTAGCTCTCCCCTCAAGTGCGATGGGTTTAATTGTCTACATCGAAGCATTAGTTTTTTACGTTAAGGAGGAAAATGTTTCTTAAATGCCACACTATGCAGTATTCCCGCATTTAAGCTATATGACAGTAGTCTGTGAATATTTTGGAACAAGATCGTGAGAAGGGACCGATAACGTCACTGTGTCACGTGGTCTAGCCATTCTACTCATAATTTAAGTACCACTGGTTGACAATAATTTATGTATACGAGTTTAACGGGGTGGTTTTAAAAGAAAGATGATACATGAGCTAACTGTGGCAATGAAGGATGCATAGTGATCTAATATTTATGAAATGGGACAAACCGTTGATCGTTGGTGATTGGTATCAACATTGGTCATATGGTTTTATGCTGACAGGTAAGTTGTTTCTAATAAACAGGTCTGGATCGGACAATCCGGTGATGAAGCAAGTCACTGAACCTAACCCCATTTATTCGCCCCTTGCAGCTAACACAGTTTACTGTGGACGTATGTTGAAACAAGTAACCCACTCGTATTGACCCAGGTAGTATATCTGAAGGGTTACGCCGAGATAAGCAATTAATTTGTTGTTTGAACGGTGCGTTCTTAAACGGCATACCGGTGCAGTTACTGTAGCGGAACCAGAGTGTCAGCAAGGATAAGAAGGGAGAAGTTCAATCCAAAACATAGTGAAAACATTCCCTAATGCATAGTTTCTCTCCTCTGTAGCCTTCCGTGGCATCGGTAAACATAGCGATACAAATGTTTGACAAATGCGCTGCGTTGGGCGGGCCAGCATTTGCCTGTATGGCATACACAGGAGTAGCGTATGCACGCCGTCCTATCCCACCAATTCTCAAACCTCTCCACCCTCCGGCAGATGTCGCTTGAATGGGCGCTCCCACGAACAACAATAGCTGATCCTGGGGCCTCTCTGACCCCCACTAGGGACCATCCCCCGCCCCGGAAGCTCATCCTTGACCCCATATCGCGTTCCCTAGCATCAGTAGCAGCCAATCAAGTGAAGGCGTCGGTTTCACGGTGCTGATTAGACAAACGCGGTTGATGACATTTAAATTTTTCAAGACCACAAGCGGCGGCCCCATGTTGCAAGCCACATGTGCCGACGAACCAAACCTCGCGTGCGCCAAGTGGGCCTACGAAACTTCAATACTGTAACCCGCTCTCTCGTCGACAGCCGTAAAACATAAATAATCGCTATGAGATAATTGACATGTGCTGGAAATTATACCGTATGTACAGTTGTTTTAGCTATGCGAGAAATGCCCCAGCGCCGCAAGCCCCGAACTGAAACTAACAGCTGCGTGAATGAAAGACCGCAGAATACGTCACGGAAGAATGGCAGCGTCAGAGCGGCTTGACGCCCGTCCCATGTCATTTCACAGACCCCGTCCGCCGAGCGTTGTATTTCAGCCGCCGGGATTGAATTAGCTGCGATCGTTTAGGTGTATTTCGTATGTGATTTGATAAGTTAGAGCGGTTGGTGCTAAGATGATTGACGATATATTGCCCAGGGATTGGTAGTTTGTCACAATGGCGATTTTATGAGATTAGGGGGCCTCGCCACCTGCGACGAAATACCCTCTCCAGGAAGGCTCTGTTTATCAGAGCGAGGACATTGCTGTTGTCGAGGACAACGGAGGACATCTGGATGCCTTGTTTCCTGGGTTAGGTTGCAGGAAAACCCATTACAATTTCAGTGTTTATTTCTGTGCTGTCGGCTCTGTACATAAATTTTAAATGAACGCTTTACACAAACCCGGACATGTTTTTTTTCTTATGATGATTGTCCCACCCAACAATTAAACATTTTTTAAGACAATTTGATTTACCGATCCAAACCGGTTGTCACTACTATTTAAAGGGGCATGTTGGGTACGCTTACAGGCGTTGTCTCCTCGAACGACCCAAGCCACGTTCTGGTTGTGTATAAATAAACACGGACAAGTACGATTAGCGTCATCTACAATCTCATTCAGCTGCAGCATTCATAGGAACCTGTACTTTGGAGGGTTTGGTGGAACACAATTGTTTCTTCGAACGAGCTGGTTTGATGATCAGAATGTGTCTATAACGATTACGATTTGTTGACTGGTTTTGCATACTGGGGCCGTAGATCGTCAACGGACAGGCATATTTTATTTGCCACGACTCATGATGGCTTTTAGTCAAACGTCATATTTACACAGCCTAACGCTTATTCTATGAGTATATACTGAGGGGGAAAATAAGGGGTCACATTAAAGGACGGGTGTTCCTTTACTATTTTTCTAGGTTTCTTCACAGGCCTTGTCTCGCACAGATTGTGAAGAAAGGTAGAAGAAAATAAGGGAACACCAAGAAGGAATTAAGGTTATGAACCTAGTAAAAGATGATATAAGCACATTTTGCAAATCAGACCGGGAAGACTTCGCTCATGTTTTCCTTCAGTGTGAACATTTTTGGAGGAGTTTGGAGTTGTTTTTGCATACCCATATTAACATGGATATAACTTTGGATTCCAATGCAATTCTTTTTGGCTATCCCGACCCAATATAACCTGTTGAATCACTTAATCCTACTGAGCAAAAGACATATATTTTATGCAGTCTAAAGGGCCACACCCAATTAATTGAAGACCTTATAAGTAACATCAAACAGGCTCATGCCTGACTTATGATGGAATGGAAAATATTGTGGTTCAAGGACTGTGAGACGGACCACATGTTACAATGAATGCACAATGCCATTTACTTTGTGAACTGGCAATTAGGTGCCTGACTCTGAAGGTTTGGGTTCGAGTCTCGGATGGGACTCAACCCAACCAAAATACCAGAATCTGCACTTTAGAAAGAAAGTGTAATCCCAAATACTGTTAAACCTCGTTATTTCGAACTCTTCGGGACCAAGGGACAAGTTTGACTTTTCCGTGTGTTCGACACATCCGTCATCATAGTATAATGATATAGATAAAGAAATCGACAACGACCGAGAGTTGAACTCGAATCAACTGATCATTCGTCTCAACCGAGTTCGAGACTTTAGGGTTTGACTGTATAACGCACGATGCATGTCAAAATGGCAAGGCATAGCTGACTGCTGTTTCTCAGCTCAAACACTTCAAATACAGATTTCTCAAACTGTCTCTGCACTGTTATTCTCTCTGCTGAAACGAACAGAACCAGCTCACATACAGAATCATCACTACAAAATTATTTCTTTACATGCCGAGTTCTGAGGAAGGCGTATAATAAAACCATTACGATAGAACACCTTTTCTGATGTGTTATTATTAGGAAATACACGGTACGTTATGGAGAGAGCCGAAAGGACTGATTCACAAATGGCCCCATGCATGAACAATCAGGAGGGAATGGTTCCGACCTGTTCTTTTAAGGCCATTATTTGTGAAAGGTTTGTTATTGTACGAGCTACTTGTCACCCATTGAAAACGTGTTAAGGAACTATTAACGTATAACGGTCGCTGGGGTGTTATGACTGTATTGTATATCGCATGAATAAGAAAAAACCCGCAAAATAGAACTTTATGTATATGTTTATGAGAATGTAAGAGTCTGTCTAGGAGAAGGTGTGTGATGGTACGACACGTACATGTGACACGTATTTTTTTTAAAAATGAATAGTTCTGCTACATCAGTGGCACACATAATTTAATCGTCACTTCATGGGTGAAATGCACACACGTACGCACTCCTGCACACACAATCTGAACCTGATGAGACCTTCAGTTGTGAAGAGTATTGCTAATATCTCTCACTGGAAACCCAAAATGTTCATAGCATCCGCAGGCTTGGCGATGCTAGTTATACCCAGTTGACTGGGTTCTCTGACTGCTGTGTTTGACTAACTGAACTGATTTATCTGTGGATAACGTCTAACTCGCTAAGTCGTCTTGCTGTGGACAAACAGCGGAATGAGAGTTGATCCTGGTTCTTGAAGCTGACAAAGTATCCCCAAACTCGTTCTCCGAACGACAGGGGCAGACTTGATTCTGGTTCAAAAGCCGGCAGTTACGTCATATTCGTTCCTGGATCAACCGACAGACTTAATTCTGGTTCACAAGCCAGCATATATACCTCCACATTCGTTCCCGGATCAACCTACAGACTTAATTCTGAATGACATACAGGCAGTATCTCCATATTCTATCCCCCATGAACCGACGCATACCTAAGTCTGGTTCATACGGCCGTCAGAAACGCTATATTCGTTGAAGGATCACCAGTAGCCAACAGAAGCGCCATATTCGTTCCAGTATTAACCAGACAGAATTAATTCTGGTTCACAAACCGGCATTAACGTCATATTCGTTCCTGGATCGCCTGACTCAGATGTCATCCTGGTTCAAATGCCGACAGTAACACCAGATTCGTTCTCGGATTAACCAACTCTTAATCCTGGTTCACACAGCCGGCAATGACGTCGTATTCATTCCCGGATCAATCAATCAGACTTAATTCTGGTTGACATATTCGTCCTTGGAATAGAAGAATTTGATTCAAACCTGGTTCTAAGCCAACGACACTGGAGTCTCCCTTGGTACAACATAATCAGATTCATATCTGTGTCACCGCAGCATAAGATTCAGTACATCATTTTGTACAATCGGTGAACTATCATCGTCAGTTCAACCGTCAGCAAACGATCTGTGCCTAGCATCTGCTTCTCTGTATACTGCATGGAGTATAGCATCTAGTCTCTGAAATAAACATGTTTTACAGAAAAATGGTTCCTAATCTGGCCAAACTCTGGTTATCTAGACTTCACAAATATTCTAGCTGGCATGTCCGTTCTTGGATATATTCGTTTCAGAGTCTGAATGAGAGACTACTTCCTACATTAATATAGTCTGGTTCATAATTATTGAGAATTTTTCTTCTTACTTTGAGCTATCCTAACACCCCAACTGATTCACTGATACTTAACACTAAGTAATGGTATAAGGGAGGTAACTCATCTTGGCCTACTGAGTATAATACAATTAGAGTTACCTCCCCTGAATTTGTAGCAGACGTCATTTTCCTCAGCACTGTCAACAATGTCTGCTGAAGATAAAAGAAGGTTGATTTTTGAGTTGTGTAATCAAGCAATTGATTATGTAAATACATTGGCAGAGAGAACAGGAACCCCTCTTTCTACTGTGTATAGGATTAAGAAGAATTTTAAAGAGGGAAAGGATTTTGGGCACCAGAAAGGAGCAGGGATACCCAGAAAATTGGACTTCTCAGATCGCGTCCGGCTGAAAATTTTAGCGTCTAAAAATCAAAGGGCAAGCATCTCCAACATCAGGTATGAAATGATAGAAAGGGGATCAACAGTTGTATCAAAATCTACAGTTAGAAGAAATTTGATTGATCTTGGATGGGAGAAAAAGACTGGAATTCCTTCTCCTCTCATGAAACAAGAACCTAAAGACAGGCGTGTTGAGTGGTGTTTGGCACATGAAAACTTTGACTGGGAAAATGTGATTTTTACTGATGAAAGCTCAATATGGGTATATCCCAATAATGTGAAAATATGGACAAAGTCTGCGTCAGCACCGTTGTATCGACGACCTAAATACAGCCCAAAGTTTCATGTATGGGGAGGGATATCCTTATTAGGAACGACCCTGCTGTGTGTGTTTGAGGGAAATCTGACAAGTCAACGCTACACTAACATATTAGATAATTTTCTCCTTCCAAGTGCACATGTGTTTTAAGGAAATGACTGGATTTTGCAGCAAGATAATGATCCTAAACACACCGCAAAACATGCCAAGCAGTGGTTTCAGGAGAAAAATGTGACTGCATTATCATTTCCTGCATATAGTCCTGACTTAAATCCCATTGAGAACATTTGGGGGATGTTGAAGGAATGTGTGAATCAAAAGGGGTTGACAAAAATTGAAGACATGAAGAGAGAAGTGGTCCGATACTGGGACAGCATAACTCACGATACACTAACCTCTCTGATAGGAAGTATGCCTACCCGTCTTAGACTGTGCCGTGAAGCTCAAGGAGACTTGATAAAATATTAAATTGTTACCTACACAACATGAAAAGGTCAGTTCACTTTCACAATACATTCAATTTTATCTGATTTGTTCTCGTTTAATAATATGAAATGCTTTAGCTATTCTCAATAATTTTGAACCATACTGTAGTTTGATCACACACACACATACACACACGCACGCACGCACGCACGCACGCACGCACACACACACCTGTTTTGGGTAACCTACACATGATTACGATTGTACTGGACAGCAAACGAAAACAACCACATTCGCAACACTCTTTAATTTGGTGCCATTGTACGACTTAGATATAGACTTTGCAGTTTGTCCCCACGGAGGAAACGAGAAACGAGATCTATGTGAGTGAGTGAGTGAGTGAGTGGCGAATTTGCTGAGATCCATGTGAGTGAGTTAGTGAGTGAGTGAGTGAGTGGCGCATTCGCTTCCCCATAATTTTTATATATTGATAGATTGTGTTTACAATAGTACAATTTTCAGTTTCAACGAAAGCGAAAATAACATTATCTCAAACTGAGTACGTGCATTTGAAAAATGTGAAAAAACAACTCAGATATTACCTTGAGGAAGATTTCGGTTTCACGATCGTCTTTGTTTTATTAGAACATGTATTGTTTTGCTCTTAAGTCAATCGAACTATCTTTACAGGAAACAGCAACAGTTTCAATCATTTGAAGTTAACTAGGAATGAATCGACGAGGATTTCATATGAGGTGAGCGTGATTTTCCTGTGAATTAATCCTCAAACACGCAAATATACGCGCGTACCACGTTCAGTTTAAAACGTCTAGGAGAACAGGAAACACACGTATGTCATGTTCACTTCACTAAATTTGCGCATACTATGTTTATATCAGAAGCCGCACGTGTAGGATGTTCACATCACAAAGTGCACCTGTAACATGTTCACATCACAAAGTGCACCTGTAACATGTTCACATTACAAAAGGAACGAGTAACATGTTCGTACTACAGGGTGCACGTGCAGCATGCTTACTATGCAGAGTGCACTTGTAGCGTGTTTAGTGTGCACGATGTGCACATTTAACATATTACAAAGTGCACGTGTAGCATGTTCATATTACATAGTGAATGTGTAGCATGTTCATATCAGAAGGTGCACGTGCAGCATGTCCATGTGACAATGTGCACGTGTACCATGTTGACATTACAAAGTGCACGTGTAGCATCTTCATATTACAGAGTGCACGTTTAGTATGTTCACATTAGAAGGTGCACGCGCAGCATGTTCATATCAGGAGCACGTGCATCACGTTACTGTTACAAAGTGCACGTGCAGCATGTTCATATAGCAAACGTACATGCAGCATGTTGACATTACAGAATGTACATGTAGCATGTCCATAGCATGAAGTTCACATGTAGCATGTCCATTGTCTTGCAGCAGGGATTTAGGATGAATGTTCATTCCGCCACCAATCGGGTGTTAAGTAGCCGTAAGTTTACCTATAACTTTACCAATATCCGTTATAACGTCACCACATTATTGCTGCAGCTGTGTGCACGGGTTTACTGGCGCAAACTGTTAGCCATAACTGCTCCTAGCGTCGACTGGTGTGTGGAAGCTGTTTCTTACATGGGTCTTGTCTATGGTGACTGCGCTTAACGTCATTTGTAATATGGTAGCTGGATTCAAGCGTCGGTTTACAGTCTGATAACTGCTCCTAACAACAATTTGTTATGTGATAACTGTACTTAACGTTGGTCTAGCATGCGGTAGCTGTTGCTAGGCTCGGCGTAGAGTTTGGGAACTGCTATAAACAGCTAGGTTTTGTGTCTGGAAGCTCTACTCGTCGTCTGTTTAGTGTGTGGTCGGTTTAGTTTGCGGTAGTTGTTTCTTTACGCTGGGGACGCTGGTGTGTGGTTGATGACGGTCGAGTGTGCAGTGGCTGCTTCTAACGTTCTTTTAGTATGTGGTGTTTTCTTCTAACGTCGGTTTAGTGTGTGGTGTTTACTTCTAACGTCGGTTTAGTGTGTGGTATTTACTTCTAACGTCGGTTTCGTGTGTGGTGTTTACTCCTAACGTCGGTTTAGTGTATGGTGTTTTCTTCTAACGACGGTTTAGTGTGTGGTGTTTACTTCTAACGACGGTTTAGTATGTGGTAGCTGCTTTTCACGTCGTGCCTGCTTGTAATGTAAGTCTTGTGTGTGACGGCTGCTTTTAACGTCGAATTAGTGTGTAGTAGCTGCTTTTAACGTCGAATTAGTGTGTAGTAGCTGCTTTTAACCTCGGCTTAGTGTGAGGTAGCTATTCCTAAAGTCGGTTTGGCATTGAATTACAGGCTCAACCTGATAATAATTCTTGGCGTTGAACTCTCAGTACCTGTGCTCGTAGCTTTCAGAAAAGCAGTAGACGTCGAAGACCAGCTTCTTTTCGAACATTTCTGTCACAGAAAGTGGACACACCATGGGACAGAACTGAACTGGATTATAGAAAAGATTATGTACTAGCGTTGGGTAATTGTAGTCAGTCTCAGCGCTAATACGAGGTCATGTAGTTGTATAGTGTTTGGGGCTCACGCTGTTAATCTAATCGTCGTGACCATTAATTTACCAGTTAAATCCCGCGGAATACCACCGTAACTGTAGGAACTGACAGTTCTAAAACCGACAGGTCTCAGCATGTCCGTTGTTACATTTGGCATTCATTATTCTCCGTTACCTTGGTTACAGGGCAATGGCAGTTTCTATACTGTCATCTTACTTAACCCAAGTATAAATTTTCAAACAGTTAGACTTGGTGTGTAAAACACACGCTGTGTTCTTGACTCGGCTATCCATCATCAGTCATTGTTTCGAGTGTGTGTGTTTTTAAGCAAATGACAAATGTCTTTCGAATGGAAATACCATAAAAAATTGAAAGTAATATTGACAATGCCATTGAATAAGACCAGTAACACATGTTTCATAAGTGTGAGGCATACCGATGGGGAGGGTCCCCCATGCATGGTCAAAACGTGCATTTCAACATATACATATTGTTTAAAGATAAAATGAGACTGTCGCAAGAGATTAGAATTTAAATAACAACACGTGTTTATTCAATACCAGACAGCGTTCAGATGGTACGCGGTGGAGCGTTTACCATAGAATTAAACTCATTAAAACCTCGTAGCCATTTCATGCAGGCGTCCATTGTTGTATCCCCAGTTTATTCAGATTTCCACACAAGGTTAGGGGAGGGAGAGAATGGGGGGGAGGGGGGTATGCTAGTAAGTAAACACGTTATCTAGGTAAATCGGCTAGAATTGGCGTGAGATCGCTGTAATTATAACGAAAATGCGCCGTTTCTTTGTCACTTTCTGGTGCGCACTATGCAATACAGGACGGCCTGAATCAGAAATTAATGCCCCGAAGCTTGACAATGGATTCCTCAATATATATACTGAAAACTGTCTAGGCGCCTTCAAGCCAACATGTCTACATTTCTTTGTTTACTTTACAACGATTTCTCGTGTTGAAATTTACAGCCCTATTCTGACACACCGGAGTTGACGCTCTTATCGCTATACAGGCGCACTTGAAGGACCTGCCGTCCAGTATGGGCGTCGAACGAACCTCTTTCGGTGAATAACAGTTCTTTTAATTTGCTTCGTAACATCCTGTGCGTCACGAACGGGGCTTCAAGATCGCCACCCTGTCGCGAGGCAACTACCTATCGAAAGCTGCAAACCTCACGTTCACTCGGCTCCTCGAGCGCTGCTAGAGTTACGCGGGTTCGAGAAGGCTTTTCAAGCTGAGGTTTCCGACATCACGCAAAGGTGTCGCTCGATCGTGGCTTGTGACGATCCGTAAAGCGCCGTAAGGAAAGTTCTTTGTCTTAAAAAGCGGGTTGGTTCGGCTCCAAGGTTTCAATAGCGTGGATCCGTCTGTATCGCCGGCAGTGCGACTGGCGCGGAATCCGGTCGGCGAACCATTGATCTCGGTAACAGCGAAACAACAGCGGGCTTTCGCGTTCCGCGGCTATGAAAGGGAGGGTTTTGTTCCCGCTAACCTCCGCCCGTTGTCAATATGCGGCCCACCGGACCGCTGTATCCACATTGCACAGGGAACGGCGTGGCTAACTGTTTTAGAAAGCGATCGTGTTTTATTTTTATGGCTCTTTCAGACGGGAGTGAGAATTGTGCCGTAAGCAATGGCAGTCGGCAGCCGTCTCACACCTGAGATCGCTCGTGCTGGCAACTCGTATTACGGGCGTTTGACGATAGTACAGCCCGTGTCACTTTACTGATCGTAATCTAAAGCGGCGGCTGATCGAAATCGTTGCTCTGGAGGGGGCACAGATTGGCTCCCTTGACGTCACCAGCCGTGTATGAACACGGTATATATATAGTGAGCGTTCCTTCCTGGGGAAACATACAATTCGTGTCTTTAAATTGTGCAGTTCTCTTGCATTACATTAGAAAGCAAATGTGGAGTGCATATTTTGATGACATCATGACATCGTAGCGCGGGCATTGACAGTTATATGTACAGTTATCTTAAGAACCGAAGCCCCATCGCAACCTCGCAATGGAATATATACATGTACAGTTGAAATTTTATATTCTAAATCATGACACAATAAAGGGATTCCACATACATATCGCGATGCGGTAACAGGATTCCACATACATATCGTGATGCGGTAACGTGACCTAACATACAGTATCGTGATGCGGTAACGGGATTCCACATACATATCGTGATGCGGTAACGGGATTCCACATACATATCGTGATGCGGTAACGGGACCTAACATACAGTATCGTGATGCGGTAACGGGATTCCAAATGCAGTATCGTGGTGCGGTAACGGGACCTATCAGACAGTATCGTGATGCGGTAACGGGATTCCACATACATATCGTGATGCGGTAACGGGATTCCACATACATATCGTGATGCGGTAACGAGACCTAACATACAGGATCGTGATCCGGTAACGGGATTCCACATACATATCGTGATGCGATGACGGGATTCCACATACATATCGTGATGCGGTAACGGGATTCCACATACAGTATCGTGATGCGGTAACGGGATTCCACATACATATCGTGATGCGGTAACAGAACCTAACATACAGTATCGTGATGCGGTAACGGGATTCCACATGTATATCGTGATGCGGTAACGGGATTCCACATACAGTATCGTGATGCGGTAACGGGATTCCACATTCATATCGTGATGCGGTAACAGGATACCACATTCATATCGTGATGCGGTAACAGGACCTAACATACAGTATCGTGATGCGGTAACGGGATTCCACATTCATATCGTGACGCGGTAACAGGACCTAACATACAGTATCGTGATGCGGTAACGGGATTCCACATTCATATCGTGATGCGGTAACAGGACCTAACATACAGTATCGTGATGCGGTAACAGGACCTAACATACAGTATCGTGATGCGGTAACGGGATTCCACATTCATATCGTGATGCGGTAACATGACCTAACATACAGTATCGTGATGCGGTAACGGGATTCCACATGTATATCGTGATGCGGTAACGGGATTCCATATGTATATCGTGATGCGGTAACGAGATTCCACATACAGTATCGTGATGCGGTAACGGGATTCCACATACAGTATCGTGATGCGGTAACGAGATTCCACATACAGTATCGTAATGCGGTAACGGGATTCCACATACAGTATCGTGATGCGGTAACGGGATTCCACATACATACCATGATGCGGTAACGGGACCTAACATACAGTATCGTGATGCGGTAAAAGGACCTTACATACAGTATCGTGATGCGGTAACGGGATTCCACATACATACCATGATGCGGTAACAGGACCTAACATACAGTATCGTGATGCGGTAACAGGACCTAACATACAGTATCGTGATGCGGTAACAGGACCTAACATACAGTATCGTGATGCGGTAACGGGATTCCACATACATGCCATGATGCGGTAACAGGACTTAACATACAGTATCGCGATGCGGTAACGAGATTCCACATACACACCATGATGCAGTAACAGGACCTAACATACAGTATCGTGATGCGGTAACAGGACCTAACATACAGTATCGTAATGCGGTAACGGGATTCCACATGTATATCGTGATGCGGTAACGGGATTCCACATACAGTATCGTGATGCGGTAACGGGATTCCACATTCATATCGTGATGCGGTAACAGGATACCACATTCACATCGTGATGCGGTAACAGGATACCACATTCATATCGTGATGCGGTAACAGGATACCACATACATATCGTGATGCGGTAACGGGATTCCACATACAATATCGTGATGCGGTAACGGGATTCCACAAACATATCGTGATGCGGGAACGGGATTCCACATACAACATCGTGATGCGGTAACGGGACTCTACATACGGTATATTTATACGGCAACATGTTTTCGGCCACATATGGTGTCATGATATGAAACGATTCCGCACACAGTATCATGGCATGAAGACAGGATTCCACACACTGTATCATGATACGATAATGAGGTTCCATATGCATTAACGTTTCTTCTTGCAGTAGCATGATATGATGAGTCGATTCCACACATTGAATCATGATATGAGACGATTCCACACATTGTATCATGATATGATAACGTGATTCCACACATTGTATCATGATATGATAACGTGATTCCACACATTGTATCATGATATGATAACGTGATTCCACACATTGTATCATGATATAATAACGTGATTCCACACACGTAGCATGATGTGACTACGGGATTCTATATATAGTATCACGATATTGTATGTAGTAATTCCACTAAAAAGTCAATACGATAACGGGGAGTCAACACACAGTACCACACTATGACAGAACGGACTATCTGAACGATGGAACAGTTAACATTCGAAGTTTGAGGAGGACAAGATACGAGGCAATTTACGGACAATTATTATTGTCTGATTGTGTTTTATGAATGTTTACCTGAGTATACATGTTTGTATTGAGTGCGACGCGTGAGGAGAAGAACAGGTCTCCAACAATCCATACTGTTGTATGAGGTGACAATGGAATGGTCGGTCACACTCTGCGACAATTATTTTTCCGTCATCGCTCTAAAATGGAGGCTTGATTTTCTGAACCAGACGGTGTCGATATGTAGTACAAACAGCGCAATAAACAAAGGGAGTGTTCGGATATTGGACCGGGCCAGGAGAATACACAATGAAGGTTAGACTTCATCATGGCGGCCTATCCAGTCTCGACCTAGTTGTTTAGCTTTAGCTCGTCACGCCAAAACTCCGGGTTCGATTCCACACATCGGCACTATATACTGTATATACGAATCGCATTTGTGTTGTCAACCAGCACTATACTGCTGGAAAGCGGTGTAAAACTAAACTTATTCACATGCGTTCCGTCATCTTGCTTCTGTTCTTTTTCGATTTTTTTCAACTGCTTTAAGTGTGGTGTTTAAAGGAATTTTAGATATTCGTGAGTTGTAACTATTCGATATGTTCGTACATACATACCACTTAGTAAGTAATGTTTTAGTGACATTTCACTAGGCATCTGAAATATCTTTGACATCTTTAAACATGTATGACGCGATCTACTTGATTGAATTACTGCGTGATTTTTGCACCGAAATGCGCAAAATTCAAATAGTTTATTCCAATAAGACTGAACTGAAGTTGGAATAAGAGCGTTGCTGCTCTGATCATTTGTCGTCGTGAAGAACTGAAACGCAAAACGACATTCACTCACTCCGTCCTTCTGTATCGTGGACGAGTGAGTGAAAGTTATTTCTCCGCCATCGACTAATATTATCACAATGTCTTGGTCAGCAGGATGCAATGCTCTTTGCAGTGGCAATCGATCATTGTGCCCATTATCCTTAGCATTGATTCAGAGTATTGGGGATCACGTCATGCGCGTTCAGAGGCCAGGCTGAGTTATCATAGAATCCGAGTCTTCTTGTGATTCCTGGGTTCGGATCCCGTGTTATCCCGATTATGTTCCTTGGTTGTCTACAGATTGTTCTTGTCGCTATGCAAAATGGTCTACGTCATTCTGTCATTACTGAAATGTTAGACACTGCTTTACTGTTCACCATGGCGTCATAAGTCTAATTAATAGTTTAAATGATAATTCCTAAAAGAATAATAAACAACAGACTGGGGTCTTTACTGATCGCTTATCAAGACTTGCCTCTTCGAGAGATAGATATGCTACAATGTATAGGCTCAACATTCAGTACATTGTGTACAGTCTTGGAGCAAGGCTAGCTCACACAACAGCAGATATGTTAAGCCAGTCGACACGAACGATAACTTCTCGATCAAGATAAAGAGGTGAGGGGTGGCGTGGTACCCTGTGCTTACAGCGTTCGCTCGTTACAGGTTCTATTCCCCACTTGGGTACAGTGTGTGAATCCCATCTCTGATGTCCCCCGCTGTGATACTGCAGGAATACTGCTAAAGGCAAGCTTATAAACTAAACTCACTCTTTTAAGAGATGATCTCACATCAAATGATGAATTTCTACTATAAGGTAGTAGTAAAGGTATCTCGTCCGCTGGATAGGACGTTGTTTTATGCCGCAGATTGAACAACGCTTCACGCCGTCAAGGCAAGTCACAAAATCACCCAGTAGTCTCGTATTAATAACAATAATGGTATGTTATAGTGTTATAAGGTATAAATGATGAGAGAGCATAGTACAGCGCATATAAAACAAACACTGGACCTCGAAAGGCCGAAATGACACCTTAAAAAGAATATTACCAATATTTCAAACGCGTCTAAAAAACATGGAATTAACACACTGGTCGCATTTAGAAGGCAAATGCAAGTACATGTATTTGGTACGGGGGCCATTGCTATTCTTATGTCCCAAAGGGGTAAACATAAAACATTTCACGAATTAAGTAAGTCGGGATATAGTTTGTCAAAATGAAGCATTGTTGGTCGCTGTGTTATAATTCAACGTGAAAATCGTTGCATAATATGGAAATTGTGGTGTAAATGTCAAGCGACATTTGTAAATCAAGCAAATAACGAAATTATTGGAAGGATTACGCTGTCGGGGACCAGCGCCAGGGGTCACATAAGTGAATATCGGGCATTCAGTGACATACATCAGGCACATTCTTATATGGGCTATAATCATGATTTAAAGGACCCTCGTTGTACGTGACGTTATGTAATATACACGCTTCATACGCGCCTGCCGTTGGGTAGCTCTGCTCTTGATATGCAGTAGGTTTCTATTCTGCAGCTGCATTGAGCTTCATACCGACCCGATTTTACTGTTATTTTAGAAGTCGTTCTGCATTGAATCTATCGATTTGCTACGTTTATTGGTAAATAATCAGAAAATATTACACCCTTCGTTTGGGCTGCATTACGAATATCCACAATATATATGATAAAGAGTTGACTGTGTGAGTCACGCATTCTGTCACACTGTTTGTGAGTCAGACATGTGATACCGCTTTATATTCGTGTCATATAGTATGATGTAATCTCCTATATAAGTGTCACACATTACACGACAATGTTATCTTTGCTTGTCACACATGTGATACTGTTATAAAATGCAATCACGTATTATACTCATATTGTGTGCTGATGTTTTGTCTGTGGATCATGCGTAATGCAAGTATAAAACATATACAAGGTCCCAAATTATCATAGTTTGGTAATGATGACATTTCTGTGGACGACTGACAATTCGTGTGTGTATGCTGTAAATAGTCCTTATGAATTACTTTAAAATACTTTAAAAAACTTTAAAATATAATATATTTGTCACTTCTTACTATTACAGTTTTTGTGTTAAACACCGTCAACTTTACCATTGATCAATTGTGAATGAAATTATAGCTGTGTGTAGACATCAATCACATACGCACACACGCACACTCACAGACAGAGGCACCTGCGCTCAAGATAATAAACTTACCCCCTCGCAATGGCTTTTAAATATTGCTGAATAAATATTACCTATTTGTCCGTATGTATGTGTGTACAACGTACTCGGTAACACTCCCGTTTCAACTTTCTTTTCACCTGGCAAAGTTCACTCATTTGAGCCCGAGACGAACATGACGTAATGAGCAGCACTCGAGGATTTCCTGAATATGTGTGAAAGGTTCGCCCCGCCCACTGATGGTGTTCGAGAGGCTTCTGAGCCAGGTAATTACCTGTTTCTCTGACGTTACGCCTTGCTCCCTTCCTAGTGCCCTTGGGCACCTGAGGCCAACGATTATACGGTCTGAAGCGGAAATAGTTAACCACACATCCCCTAATTACGGTAATTGCACCATAAAACTATAGTTGGAGAGATTAGCGTCTCACGATGGAGGGATATGCCACGTGAATGTGTCCAATACTACGTACGTCACGAGTTTAGGAATTACGGACAGGACTGATTGTGATTTTGCATTTTAGATTTTTATTTTGTTTTAAAGATTGGCATTTCTATCATAAAAATCCAAGTATACTTCCAGGGTAGTTGAGAATGAAAGTCGACTAATATTATCGTTGATATCGTCACTATCGTTGTAAATATTATTATTAGTAGTATTACTAATGGGGCTGCGGGGCAGTCTAGTGGCTAAGGAGTTCACGCATCACCTTGACGACCCGGGTTCGATTCCCTACAGGTACAATGTGTGAAACCCATTTCTGGTGTCCTCCGCCGTTATATTGCTGGAATATGGCTAAAAGTGGCGTAAACCCACACTCACTCCCTCACTCACTCTAACTATGAATGATATTGTTCCGGCGCCACTATCCCAAAGGCGTGGCTGTCATGCATTAAAATGTCATTGCAGGGTTGTCATAGGGTTTTCATGCTATTGTTTAGGACGTTCTGAATGGTTAAATGTTGTTGCTTATGATATCATAGGATGCCGTTTTCGACACAACTAGGCATTGATGCTATAACTGGTGGTATTTTACACCCCGAGCGTTGTTTCCGTTGGCGTGACATGACACCTTTGTGACGCCCCCATGAGATGTTACAGGATGTTAATGGTATAGGTTAGGGTGTTCTGACACCCACAGCGTTGTTTCTATTGATGTGACCTGACACCGTTATGACGCTACCGTGAGATATTATAGGATGTTGACGGCATAGATTAGTGTGTTCTGACACCCACTTCTGTGTCTCTATTGACGTGACCTGACCGTTGAAACGCTACCGTGAGATACTATAGGATGTTATACCTATCTTGCTCCTGACGTCACATGGCGACAAATGGAATCAGTTTCGTAGGAGGATCGGGGCTATACCTTGACGGTGACGTTGCACATTACGTTCAGCACGTGTCCACAAATTCCATCATGGTTTATCAATTGACCAAAAAGATTGGCTAGTCACACCCACATCCGGGTTTAAGTCTCGAAATGGGTACAATGTATAGAGCCCAAGCGTGGCTGTCACCACAAGGAGTGGCTGTAAACCTTAGGTGGCCGATGAAAAGCTTGACTAACGCTAAAAGCATTACTTACTGTTTCTGATGACAGGCAAATAAGTATCTACATATAGTGTTGTGTTTTGTTTGTTTTTTTGGGGTTTTTTTCGTTAGTTCCTTACAGCATTATTGCGGTTGTGAACACTCGATCCGTGATTAGATAAGAACATTGATGTACGCCACTGGGACGAGATGACAGGCATTAGCCAAATGACGGCGAGACTGACCACTCGATCCCGTTAGTCACCTCTCTGACCCGTATGGGTTGCTGAAGAATTATTCCAGCCTTCATCTTCAGTGGTCGTCAGAAGATACAAAAGAACATTCCAAGCCCATATATATTGTGAGCATAAGGTTATGGATTACAAATGTATACAAATTCACACATCCTCTTGGGAGTCATTTACGCGCATACAAGTACTGTATGTATAAGTTTATAAACTGCTCATGCACACGCTGCCAAAATGCTGTAAGAGATTTAAAGATCATTACAAAACCCGCAGAGGATAAAATGATTAAAATCAATTACACAAAATTATACAGCTGAGATAAAATAAGTCATTTACGTACATACAAGTACTGTATGTATAAGTTTATAAACTGCTCATGCACACGCCTCCAAAAAGCTGTAAGAGATTTAAAGATCATTACAAAACCCGCAGAGGATAAAATGATTAAAATCAATTACATAAAATTATACCGCTGAGATAAAATAAGACACACACACGCACACACGCACGCACACACACACACGCACGCACACACATAGTAAGATAAAGATAAACGTACATAGGTATTCTACTACATTACACTTGTGGTCGACATTACGTACGTGTTTTCCAGCGACCTTGATCTATGCGTCGTTGTAACATTGTCTTTTATACAAGATGCCGCTGGAAGATGTGATATTGGTGTCATAAGATGGGAGGGAAAGCTTAGCCTCAGAGAACACATTTCATGCAATGGCTGGTTGCCATGTTGCCAATTAACGTACTTGCAAGTGTTCCATTACTGCATTACTGTAGAATCAGAAGTGAGGGTGTTTGTGTTGGGAACTGACGGACAAATGAAAGTGGTAAAATACATGTGAACATCGACTATTTTGTTACTTAGAAAACAGTCTTGTGAACGATACAAAGACACAATGTATCGAATAAATCACCTTGGAACACCAGTTCTTCTGGTTCAAGTTCAGACACCGTCACGAAGACTGTTTACGCTCTTCTGCCCAGCAGTGGGTGAGTTTGCTTTTACTCCGCTTCGTGGCAATATTTCAGCAGTATCACAGTGGGGACACCAGAAGTGGGCTTCACATTGTACCCAAGTGGGGAATTGAACCCGGGTCTTCCGCGTGATGAGCGAACGCTCACACAACAACGCTACCCCACAGCCTTTGTTCCTGCCGTGAAGTGTAGAAAGTTTGTGTTTCAGATGCAAAAATACGCGTTTTCGTGTTTTCTCTGTGTGTATCATGTCCTGAAAATAAAGTCTGATACATATTAAATATGTTGTGTGATGTGTTTGTGTGGGGGTGTAGCCAAGCGGATTCGAGTCCCCTCAAAGATACAACGTGTGAATCCCCATGTCTGTTGTTTTCCCAGCTGTGAGGAACCCTTTCTTTTATTTCAGTTAAAATTTATAAACGTTCAGTTTAACGCGAACCAGCGTATTAAATTAACACATAATGTTATAGCTTTGTAGTGTGCTTAGCTTAAACGTGAATCTCGTGTCTCTTTCTTGCTCATATGTTGTTGATACCAAGGGCTTTATGCACCTTTGTGGCATGAACAGCTTGTATAGACAGAAATAGCAAACATATTTCATCACCACCTCGGTTTTGTTCGTTCAAGATGGCACAATGACATCAACAACGCTTGTAAGTGACACATGAAACGAAACACATCCATTACACTACTCGCCGAGCGTGGGTCACGAAGCATTACGTCATTCAGATGCTCTTAAAGCAATGTGTTTACACGGTGAGTGACCACGCTGACCATTGTGTGTGCACCAGGGTGGAAATCGTGTCGTACGACTTGACAATAAACAAAGACGGATTACTCAACTCGGCGATCTGGGATTCGATTCGCCGGAATGATTTAACCCTAGAATTTTCCAACAAGCCACGAAATTGTTTACAACAAATTTCAGGTCTGCGCAACACGAAAATCCCTGACAACGCCGTCTTTTCGGAGAAACTTCAAATAAAACTAATTATTGGCATAATAATTTTATAAAACTAACTTACCAAGAGATGTCTGTACGTATATTACGGGCAATTTTCAACGCGTTTTATGACGATTAGCAAGTTCACATGTAACCCTATTAATGCTCCCTGGAGTTCTTAAAGGTACGTTTCAATAACTCAATGTTAGTTCGTCTGGATATTTGCCGGTTTTACAAAACCGTGACTGTTACTGGGGAAGGATGGAAAATCATACAAGGCAAATCGGATATAACGGACTCGGGCATACTAATCCCATAGTTTTCGTTATAACCGAATAATTGTAGTATGACAAGGATGGTCGTTCCTTGCAACTTACAGACCATTAGAGGTTAAATTTTTACTTTGTGTGCGACATGGCCTGATTCGTTGGACACAGAGTTGCCTAATGCATAACGAGCCCTTTGGCGGAGAATTTGAGGGGATGTAAGGGTGCAGGGATTGTGGAACATTTGAACCATCACAATCCTGGTTTGTGTCTTGCTAAACGTAAATATTGGGATTTCATGTGTGGGAAAAAGCAGATTAAAACGTAATAATCACGTGAGTAATTAAGATGTCTGAATGCACGCGTTATGGACGATATAACCTGTGTATTAAGTAACTCGTATAAAGAACAATGCAGCCCAGACACCGTACATGTAGTTCGAAAGACGCCGCTGCCGCACCATACCAGGGTGCGACAACAACGACTGCACGCAGTGACCGTAACGCAAGTCGACGCTCCGGCAGTGCATGGCAGGTGTAATGTATTAAATCTCCCCGATTTAACCACCACTGCCGTATACATTTCTCACCCGCTCCTAATCAACGTCGCCAAGCTAAATACATTCCGAAAAACATATTTCAAACAGTCATGAAATCACAATAAAGCCGACTGCATAACGTTCGTATTATATTCCGTTGCCAGGCCACGACGCCCCAGTGATGCGAGGACAGAAACCAGAAAATTAAAGAATCCATGGTTCTTAATAAGCACACGTCCAGCTTTGTAATCACGGCGACTTGGAATTCTCGTTTCACATTCGATCCTCACGCACCCGATTACACTGCACGCTTGCCCTACCCCAAGTAAATAAGCCCGCCCTGTTTTAATTGTCGCGTTTTACAATTTCCCGCTTTGAAAGACCAAACATTCAAACGACACGAGCAGTAACTCGGGCCTGCTGTCGCTATGCACGCACGCTCACAAAAAGGGTCCTTGCTCCGGAGCTGAATTACGGCGCGGAAGGAAGATAACAGGGGGGTCAAATTTCACCGCCACTCATTCATAGTACACACGAGTCGTGCGCGCCGAAGGTTTTCGCTTATCGACAATCTCAATGTATGAACTTTACCCGTTCGGAATTACGACTGGCGTGGCACAGCACACATAAATCCGACAATTGTGAGGGTTGCTCTCAAAGCCTGGGTGGGTCGTCCACGTTGGTCGGGCTATTGATTCGCTGGGTTGGCCAGCATAGCAAATCGCCCCAAAGGAGCTGACGGAGTATTGGAAGGGTTAGGGAAAAACGCGTTCTGATCAATTCAGTTCCAGGAGCTCAGTCTTCCGATTGCCGGAGCGTGAATTCATTCTCATTTTGGCTGTTTTTTGTCTCTTGGTTAATCACCGCACATCTCAGTAAGGCGCCCCCGGTAGACCATGTAATCGGCAAGCGACTGTGCCGTGAAGCGTGACTCCGTGAGAAGCCTGAGGCGTTTCATACTATTCACTACCACAGCGTGCCGCTCGCCTCAGAGCGAGCTTACGGCGGAGCCAGTGTGAGCGTAGCAGCGACTCGTAGCAGATGTGTCAAAAGCCTCTACGGCGATAGTAAACCAGTAAATGATAGATGTGCCGGCCGCTCTGGCGGACTGAGGGTTGCGCAAGCGGTGATAAGTGGGGCGACGGCGGTGAGCGGTGGCGAAGGGGCGGAGCTTGAGTGGGAAGCGGAGAGAGTAGCAGGTCGAACGATAGCCGCGGAATCACTTTACGTTTACGGGGGATGGGGGAATGCCAGGCGCACGAGCTATCTGCGACGACGAAGATAGACCACCCACCAAATGATCTAACAGACCCACGGACAGACATGATTCAAAACGCTCCCATCGCGGAAATGGCTGTGGATAGCCCTACTACCAAACCTCCGAAAACTTGTAAGGATTTGAAATCGACGAGTGTCAAAGTGAAATCTACAACACCCAGTGTGAAATCGACATCGGTTCAGGAGAACTTAGCATCCAACCCAGCTTCCCTACTTGCCGCAATTGGCGATTCCGAGGAGTATGTGAAACCGATTGTTAAAGACGGTGAAATTATTTTGGAAGTTGAATGTGGCCAAAATAAGGCGTATTTGTACTTATCGAAACTTTGCCAAGGAAGTAAGGGCCCGTGTATATATTTCCAAACTTCGTGGTTAACGCCGAACGAGTTTCAATTCGTCAGTGGCCGAGAGACCGCTAAAGACTGGAAGCGATCTATTCGCCACCATGGGAAGAGTTTGAAGCTTTTGTTGACAAAAGGCATCTTGTCTGTTCATCCGACTGTGTGTGATTGTGAGGGATGTCGTCACGGTTCCAGCACGCCGGTAAGTTGCAGAGATCATCCCGCAATAACACGATGTACTTGTCTTACTGTACTACGGCATCTTGTGTTGATATAAACAGACACGTGCTCCCTCGCCCGCTCTACACACAATCTTCCATGTGTGTTTTAAAAAGATATAAGTTATGTTTTTAAGAGGGCCAGGTTGTAACCTTGTACTTATTTTATTAACACACGCTAATATGTCTTAGCTTTTAGTCAGGACCACCCCTTCAGCGTCTATTTCTCTGCATGCTATCTTCTGTCAATGAAACTTGTGGACGTGACATCCCGTTGTATTAACTTAAATATGTTGATGCCAAACGCATGACACCAGTTAAAAATCCATTGAATTAACTACTGCAAATGTCAGTGTGACCACCTGTGTTGAATTGAACGAATGCCAGGTTATGCATTCAATTAAGGTGAGATATATCAAGTGTTTATTTCACTTGTCGGTTTGTCTCGCCGCGTTCTCTAAATCCCAAATCCGATACTGTAAATCTTCCCGAATCAACACGGCACCACCGTGCGTGAGAGAGAGTGGAATTATCCTCAGCTCAGACCCCGAGAAACTTTGTCCACATGTCGTGGCAACAGCCTATACTCTCTTCCCATTGTGAGCAAATTACAAAGACTCAGTGTTTAAGGTGTGAATGATTTGAATACTCCGCGCTCCGCCGACAGGCTAGTGATTCTAACTAGCTAAAAGCCTTATTTACGGGAGACCCTCCTAAAGATCATTGTCAGAGCGGCCCAAAGTTTACATTGAGCTATGTCCATAACGCGGACAATGGGCCCACCAGTTTTGACGCGAGTTTACAATTGCCGTTCAATCATTTGGCGACGCGAATGTTGACGGAGGCTTGAACAAGCGTGCACGGAGCGAGCTGAAATCGCGCCTGTGTTCTGATTGACAGGGCATCGGGAGAATGGACAAGCGTCACTCATTTCACCGTGGCGAGTTGTAAGCGAGCTGTAGAGGGTAGAAATTATCTGTAGATGCAATTGTCCTTGATAATATTATAGATACAACAATGACGTCAATGTGATATATATCACCCACGCTTAAACGCTGCTCACACCCCTTTATTTATACTCACACCCAATGCAACGGCACATGCTTGCTATAAAATTCACACGAGTGAACTGAGTCGATCTGAACTTATTGTGAATGTTGAAGTATGTTTTTCTTTAAACGAAGAATATCTTAATAAACAAGCAACATGTACACCGGAGGGTAGAGTTGAGAGTTTCATCATTCACGTTGAAACGGTCACCATCTGTTTATGTTTAAGAAAAATATATGGAATGTATTATTTCAATATTCATCTCTACATGTATCGTAAAACCATTCGGAAAACATAAATAGAGCGTTAACGTTAAAAGATAAACTTTGTAACTTACAGTTACTACTTTGATATGCGTTCGCATCACGGTAATCCGTGTATTTCTTGCTGAGAGCTGCTGTAGGGTGTGTTTGCCACCCATACTGCAGACCAGAAAGAAAGGTTAATCGAACTTAACAATGAGTGTTTTAGACAACACGATTATTGGTAAACATGGTAAAATAGCTACAAAAAGAGGTGAGGAACACAAGACTATAATCGTCGCTCCATTTGTGCAAAGTACCAAGTAACAGTTAAATCCTAACTGGTGTTTTGAAAAAGCACACGTGTGAAACCTCATAGCCACCGCATCCCACACACTTCCACAACTTGTCATTGAAGGTTAGTTATTTCTCCCCTGTAGTACTCACCGCGTAAGGAAAAATGCGACCTGGCGTCGGAAACAAGATTGATTTGAGCGTAAAATGGTTCTGGCACATTGCCGAGGCAGACTGATGTCGCCGCATCGGGGCACACGTGTTTGCGCCGTAAATTGTCGTCGGAGAGAGCGTTTTTGTCTTGAATGTGCCGGCGCAGTTGCGTCCGTGACAGAAAGCGTCGGTTTGACCCTTGACGTGACAATACGTCGTACGTTTAACGTAATGTAGAGCACGAAATGGTTGTATTTTGTGCGACACAGACTCTCGGTCTTGGCGGGGTTTATAGCGAGTTATCGAGTTTCAGTGCTAGTTTCAGTTTTCGTGTTGTTCAGTGCAACTTGTGATTTGCGTGTGACTCAAGTGATATTTTGTTACCTCAACACCCAGAATTAATATTCGATGGTGTTGACGTTTTCCTTGAATTCTCAATTTGAGACTGGCGAAGAAATGAGCCCTTACTAACCCGTTGTCGTGAAGTCATCAAACGAATTGTCAATAAGGTGATGTTTGTTCCTATTTAAACCATATTCATTGCGTAGTTTGAAATATTAATAATTTGAATGCACCCAGAAATCCTTATACAAAAGCACGATGTACTTGTCACGCACCAAACAAATCCACTTTACAGAATTGTCATATTTTACACTTTCCGAGCATTTGTTCGACATATGTATTAAACTTATGTTCAAGATTTTAGACTAAGGTTCAGCTCATCTATAAAGTAAATTCGTTAAATCGACAACGCCGATGTAATACATGACAGCATCACGATGTCACATCTAACGTTTAACGAAATACTTACACTAATCCCTTCAATCCCGTTATTACACGCAACTAACGGCAGTTTAAGCCGTTAAGCCCCTAAAACCAATAAAAATGCCGATATCCCTTAAACCAATGACAAGACAAACGCTGTCCAGTACCCGTGACCGGAAGATTCTTTACTATCTCCACAATCCTTTGTTTGCCTTACGACATAATATTCCCACCCAATAAGGAAGCGAAAAATGCCCAGAGGAAAACGCCGGTTATTCCGACCAAGCTTCTCAGATGCAGCCGATAAAATCCCGACCCCCAGCGTTCCTCGTGCCGCCCCCAGCCGTAACCTCAAGCGAGAAAGGTCCGAGAGTTTCTAATAGTTTTACAGCCGGCAAATGATCAGGGGATATTATTTTTCAGCTATTACGTTTCTCGTTAGTATAATGCCCTAGTATTAGGTCGCTTCCACGTCTGCCTGAGATAATTACTGCTATTTCACGCTTCCTCGTGCCCAGCTGTTTGGCTGAGATTGTGCTCGGACCTGCATAATGTATTAAGTCCCGGTCGTAAAAGTTTAAATTACTCCCTTACAGGTTTAAGGCTATGAAATCGTATTTTCTTGCCGCAGAAACGTATTTTCCAGACTTCTTACACCGAGGCAGCCTTCGATTTCCCTTAGTAGTTTCGACTTGAAATGGCTCCTCCCGTCCGTCTCGAGACGGGTTATTGTGCATTGTAATTATAAAATTCAAAATTCAAAATAAGAAAATAAACCTGACTTCATGTTAAGTACAGCTTAGCAGTAAAGAGGACTGTTGGTGTGCAGAGCTTCATTCAGCCAGTTAGATTATATGATTGTTGATATTTAGTTTTATTTTATTTTTTTATTATTTGTGATTCTAGAAACACAACGCATAGATACACCATTTTGTTATTCATTCAGAAATATGATATAATTTCTATTTAAACTATCTCCAGTACTATGTGGAATATAAACAGTTAACAGGCGAATGTGTCTCTCTAATGCACAATGACATGGACGACTTATGGCTGCAATTGTCTTGCAATAAATTTCACTAAGCATGAAAACTATTCTTACTACCAACGTGTAAATTTCTGTCCATTGCAGAAAGTGATACTCAACATATCTTCAGTTATTTAAGTTTTCCTAGTGTAATCCTAACGTTATTCTCCTGTCAGTCCAGAGACCCTCAGATGCCTATTCTTCAGAGAACGCCACACCCCCCCCCCCCCCCCCCCATTTCCTGTGACGATGAAAATATCACAGGTTATTTGGGTATTTTAGACATACCGTTAAGTATAATCTTAAGCGATATCTCTACTCATCTATTGCTTTCGAATGTGTAACATGAAACATAAGTTCGCAATATTCATGAAAGTTTCCTCTAATATTTATGAAGGTATAATGTAAAATTACGTTGCTCATATTCTCGAAAGTTTCTTCTTAACTTGTGAGTGGATAACGTGAAGCAAGTTGCCCATCTGTTAGAACGTCTCTATTCTCCCACATCTTGTGAATGTATGCTCTGAAGCTGAAGCGACTCCCGGGCTTTCAACCACACAGTCGCATTTTGCTCAAGTAATCGACGACTGATAGATCCCCCCATCTCACCCCAGTGGATATATATGAATGCCACGTAACTGTATTCCAGCCTTACGACTCCGACCTGTAACAAGTACATGTATAGCCAGGACCAGACAATTCAGTGATTGATAGCATGAGAATCGATGATAAGCGTTAATCAAATAACCCGTTCCCATAACTTTGACAGTCCAATTAATTTCGTCGCCTCTTACGAAATTGCTGCAACTGAATATGGGAATGCACTGAGAAAATGAAATTATGAAAGTATTTCAAAATGAACTCACTGCAGTCATCAGTAAATGAAACTGACAGCAACAACGAAAGTCAGCTCTGTGGCCAATGACCTGATGAGTTCTCAGTTCGTCATCGCACGATATCTGGATTTCAGGGGATCTGTTCTAGCAAACTGACAACCTTGCCAATGTGTCCTTTCAGTTCGATTTACCGACGACTTCTAATGTTTCTGTTTCATTTATCCCTGCCATGAGTCCAAAACGTAGATGTGAAATACACACAGCGGTAGATGATTGAAAAATTTAACTGTTACACGTAGTTGTCACGAGTAGTCTCTCCTCTCGACGTAGGTTCACGGCCGAACTTGTCTTATCTTGTCCACGTTCATCTACCATTTGTCCTTGACTTTCACTCGATTTTACTATTGTCAGTTTGGTCAAAATAATACTCCCTTATGCATAAATTTGAAACAGATAACGGAATGAGTTACTAGTAACTGTAGATCACCGACCGGTTCGTGGTTATGGAGAGACACGGTTGGTCGTAATGTTTGTTGACAATGTCAAGTTCCTCCCCGAATGACCGACAATCACTGAGGGGGTGAATCGCAGATCACGATGACATGATAGTGTTTTCCTCATGATCAGGTCCGATCGCTATCAAAAGGCCGAAACATATTTTTGACATGCGTGACAATGGATTGACAAAACTGGGACAGGAAGTTTGTTTACAGCGATAAGAATTTGTTAACATTTGCTGTTTACGAAATGATAACGGTTCCGTGTGGAGGAAAACACACTTTTCCAAAATAATTACTTTTCCTCGAAATATTTTCGCCTTCGACAAATCTGCACATGTAAGCGTGGTTGTAGTTTTACCGTTAACAGTGTATACATACTGTTGTATCTTATTCGTTTCAATGGTTTCCAATAGCGCGGCACCATAATATTGAATACAACGTGTGATTTGTCACAATGATCGCCTGGCATCATCGTCTGGTAAACGTAATGTATATTCCACGGGTTTCCCGAGTTGTGGTCATGGCCCTGCAGTGTTGTGAACTTTGTATGCTACGTTTAAAATGGCACTTGTTGTTTCTCTTCCTGGTACTTTACTCAAAGCGGTTAAATCATTAAACTTAGCTTGGTGGTGGTAAAGAGTGAACACGTGGGTCCGACTTATCACAACCGGCATTAATCCGGACTTGTACACATTAAAACAGACACACGCGCGCGCTTGCACATCGCAATATAAACGTAATTCAATAAATCTGTGGCCACGGTAAATCCATTTCACCTCGCTTAAGACCGACATTACGCCAGGCTTTTCTCCAACACTGAGTTGACACGCTATGATATTACTGAAACTCTGTTCTAAGCGGCGTTAAACCAACTCCGCTCATTTATACGCTTTTTAATAATGGTCACGATTACGCAGATATTAAATTCTATCGATCAAATCCCGTCGTCTCTGTAACGCGGCCATCCCACGTTCTTCCCAATCACCTGTTCAATGACGTACAGCTTTAAAGAGTGAGCGACCATTGTGCCTTACACGACAGTAGTTTAATTTATAGCGTCAGGTATAGATGCAATCCATTACCGTCATGTCATGCAGTATTTGATATGTACCGCCATGCAGTGTCGGTTCTACACTGAACCATCTGGTCGACGCAAGAAGAAATGATTGAAAGCGTATTTTAATGGATGCATTTTTAAAACAAAGTCGGGAAAATCGAAAAATTTAATCCATCTCGTGATGGTATCTAACAACGATCATTTCGCTGTATGGGCAGATGCCTATTATTAGAAAGAGCGAGGGTGAATTATGCCTCAAAATGAATTATTCGGTAGTCGGCACTTAGTTGTAGGAACTACGAGCGCTGATCGCACGGGTAGCGAGCCAGTTGTACATTGATACGAAGCCCAGCGCCGTATGGTGTAATTTGCGCTCTAATTGTAGATCCCGAGCGTATTCGATAGGCCCAGCATTATTACAGAGTTCGGTGGGCGCCGCGAGTTATAGACCATTGCACAAATCCGGGCGGTCACGGCCAGCGGAATCGATTCCAACACTTAATCCCAGAGCGGCGCACAAAGAAATTTATTTTTCGCTCGACGGCGCGTTGAAAAAGAGCCCCATCATAAATACCGAACCCGCATGCCCCGCTAAGCTGTGGCGACCAAACAGGCTGGACAACCGCGGCTCATACGAGGTTCGTGAGCAAAAATTGCAAAGCAGTTCTATCCAAGTCTCCAGCGAACGGCGATAATATGATAGAAACGAAATTTACTACCGGTGTCGACCCAAGCTGGCCTCCGCAAATATTGATCCGGTTCGCATATGGCGGGTATCGATTGCTTTACTCCGGCGGCACGTAGCCCGCGTTAAACTATTTCCTAATGTTTCAAAGAAACACGCACTGTTTCCGCTGCAGAAGTCGCGATGGGATGGCGTAGAGCTGTGCCGCACCGCACGAGCGCGAAACTAAATTACTTACGAGTGTCAGCATTTTAATGCTCTGGAGAAATCCGACTCAGCAGGCACGAAACGTGCTATCGATCATATGTGCGCAAATCCGGTCACGTGCAGTATTTGCATACGGCGGGCTTTGTCGGCGCCGGGAGTCGGGAGGGCGAATGTATGGATGAGCTGCAAAATTAATTATTAGGACACTGGAGAGTACAGCGGGTTTCGGGGAGGTCGCTGGCGAAAATTGAAAACCCGAGAGTGGCAGTTCACGGCGTGTATCCGCTGGAGTTCGCAGCGAGTTGTGAAGGGAGAACACAAAGCTGACTTGGATCCTCTCACCCTACTGGCACCGAGTCGACGGCAGTCACTAATCGTTTTAGCGTGTGGTGTGTCCGCCTCGGGGGACGCATTAATTGTCACCGGTCTTCATTAAGTATTTCGTATGATTAGAGCCACGCCGTGGATGGGAATCGTGCATTATTAATTCAGGCTAAAGTATCAATCTAGCTTGCGAAAATGAGATTTTCTTCATTAATTCTCTTTTCGCTTTAGACTCGGCAAAGCTCTAGGTTTCCACCGCCGGGTGTAAAGGAGCCTAGACGCTTCACCGGTTCCGAAAAGATGAAGCAAAGAGTCCCCCTCAAAGCCGGAATGTAATTTTGCACAGTTAAAAACGCCTGCGGAAAGCTTCTTCTTGTGTTCCGCCAAGTCGTATCCCTTGACGAAGTCCCGTATCACATCTTTCTTGATGACCTCACGCAATGTTATTCCATTCTTCTGGTACTTAAAGGAAGTAACCCAATCGGTTGGTACATGTAATGACTGGACCTCGACTGACCAGTCTCTATATTTTAAATATATCTTTTTCTAAAGTGTGCGTATGTGTACGTGTGTATGAGCCCGGGACATATTGGCCAACATTTCGGATTCGTCATCTCAGTCTCATTTTGAGTCTTTCACCAACTTACACCTTACATTTCACCAACATGCAAATCATTTCCACCGAACAAGAAGCACTAGGCTAAAGAAAAAGTGAAATGTTTCTCGGGCATCGGCACGTCACTTTTATTTGTGCGCGTAAGAATTTTTTTATTGCCATTCTTAAAACATATTTTTTGTCATGCAGCCTTAGGCTATCGATATTCAAGGATAGCGGGGATTCCAATAATCCCGGTTTGAGCAGTATCGTGTCTAAATCGTATGACATTGGTATAATTGTTCCCATACATGGCTAGCACACCATGGTGAAGTCCAGTGTTCGATACTGTTGGTGATTCACGTGTTCAAGTCGTCGCTATGGGAGCATTAAATAGTTTCATGAGATCAAAGGTAAAAGTGGTAGGATCTACATCAGGTACTGCCACTGTGGTTATGGTAGTGTCTTTTGAGAACCTAGTATTTGTTAGCCTCTAACTGCCTCTCAGTCAAACCAGGGGGACTACATCAGACAATATGTTGTAGATTATCTCTGCTCCTACTAGACCTGTTAGCATCGGTCAAACTGGTTGTGCTGGCAGTCAAAGTGCTTGTCTTGGCATCGGTCAAACTGGTTGTGTTGGCATCGGTCCAACTGGTCACATCAGTCAAGCTGTCTGAGTTAGCTGCAGTAAAACTGGTTGTGTTCGCCTGAGTCAAACTAGTGCCGTGGTTGCTGCTCTGTCCGGGCTAAGTTACGTCCGGAGTATGTCTGATAGTGATATCCGCAACGTTATGTGCAGATAAGAGATAGTGCAAAACGGGTCAGCGATAACTTTATTGACATTTAGCGTTGTCTGTCTCTCGGAAACAGCCAGAGAAGAGACACGCTCAGATAACTTCCATTGCTTTGCTTCACACGAAGGCCTTCAATGCGACTTTAAAATCTCACGTGTACATGACAACGGCCTTTTCTGTTTAATTGTTGTCGTTGAAACGTTGTGAGTGGCTGGATGCATATCCGTCGTTAATCGTTCTTACAACATGTCATGCACAGCACGTGATACTAGCGTTTCCAAGGTAACTAAACGAAAACGCAGTCAAGCAGTTAATTTCTACCACTTTATCTCGACTGTTGTCACTCGTGCTCGCCTCTCTGCATTTCGGGACTGATTACGACATTTCGTCCTGCCGTAATTCGGAAAGTGCTTCCTGTCACGTGATCACAAAGTGGAAATAATCAGTCGATGAGGTTTACCCATCGGCTCAAGTGGTAGTCGCTCGCCTTTGTTTGACGCTGAGCGCATTAGTTTGGGATGTGACCCTCCCTTCATTATTAATTATTTAATGGAGAGCTGCTTTATTAATATCACATGGTTTCAAACCCAAGAGAAATATCGAAAAATTCTCTATTAATGATCTTCAGCCATGCAACTTGTATCTTTGCTTTAAATCCGGCATGCGAACATGGCATCTTCTTGGTAACGTTTGGAATATGTAGCAGGGACGGAATACTGTGGTTGACGTTAAACTGACAGTCTAAGCATATAAATAATATCAAATTGTTGCTCCTTTTTAAGGCATGCATCATGCAAGACTAATCATTACCCTAAAAGCTTTACCGCAGGACCTTTAGCCAAATTTTGTTAATTTCCATGCAAATAACCAATATGTTTTGCGTCGCCGACATTTAAAAGGTTACACTGGCAATAAATACGATAAAATAGAGCAATTATAAATTGGTCAAGCGTCAGTTGTACCAGCACAGGGTGTTGAGAGAGCGAAGGGGCAATCATGGCGGGATTTAGGCACTGCGGGCGTAGACGCCTTGACGCCAGCGTTGGCGTGAATTGTGACTTATGTAGGTTGCTGGAGAGAGATGTTACTTCGACACCAAAAAGGGCTTCTTCCTACATGGCTTTCCATTTGGTCGGAACCAGGCATAAATCAACCGTTCTGATGCGGGGCGACTCTCGGCGACCAGCGCTGGCTGAAGGTGTCGCATCGCCACATAAAGCAGCGAGCGGCGTTCTAATCAACCGTCTCGCAGGCGTTGACGAGGACGATAGTGTCTTCCGTTCGATATGCGGGTCATACAACAGCGGGCGGCTGACGGTAGATGGCGCTCGCACACGTTCCGCACGCGCATGATCGACGTTAACATTGGCCATGGCTAGGGTAAGATTGGCACAGTTTGGACGGGGTAATAGAAAATATCGACATCGTCGCAGGCCGCCTTTGTTTGCCTCTCCGGTAACAGCAATCTGATGGGGACCATCTCCTGCGATCTGGCAACCTCTTCCGCCTGTGTGATTTCTTGAACGTGTCTCTCCGTCTCCTGAGACCGGCACTCCTTCCCGTCCTAGAAATTTGATTACAGGGGGCAGAACGGCAAGGTTGTTGATGACGCCCAAACAAAAGCTAGCACTTAGCGCCGTGCTTCAGGCGAGGTCCTTAAAAGTTGCCTAAACACCGCCTTCGATCTCTCTCCACGGTGAATCATATGTGAAGGACACTCTCCCCCTACCTCACACTCCCAAACATGCACCTGATGTCCAATAAATAAAATGACGCTATTCGTTGTTTTGTGTTGTCGGCGATGTATACAGCATGTGTAACTACGTTTTATTTAGGACAAAGACGTGTCGGTGAAACATCCAATGATGTCACACATCCATATCATAAATAATTGACGGGAATAAATCATGTTGTGTGGATTTTTTGGGGCGCGGTAATCTGACGGGGACCGGGGTTGTGCACCGGCGTTTGGGGTTGAAGCTCCCCCCACCCACCCCCAATCTACATTCTGGGTAGGGACGAGTCCCACATGTCTCATACTCTGCGTTGTGAAGAGTCTTCGCTAACGGCTGCGGAACGAAAGCAAAACAAATAAACCTTGTTCAAGGCGACTAAATTCAGACATTTACTCTCGCGAAGAAGACTATACCTAAAGCCACGGGGAGCTCCAACGCGAGAGCTCCCTCTGTAAGCTGTTTTGTCACGAACTGGGAGATTTTGCAAGCGCCGTCTCCCGACCTTTTTGTTAGGGAGTGGTTCGCGAGCGGATAGGGCTTAGCTGCGCGCTGAGACACCGAGGTTGTTTGAGACCCGCTTACGCCCAGTTGATAATTATCCCAATTGGAAAAGCTTGCCTGTAATGGCCTACGGGTGACGGAGCCGCCTCCTTCTGTAGGTGTGGCTCAGGAGCGAGGTCAACCCGGTTTAATAGCGGATTAATAAGCAGCATTTGCGGCCCTCATTACACGGCGATGCCTCACACGTGAAACTGCTCTTGAACGAGTCCATACAGCCGCTGTCGTTGCAGTATGTCTGTAGCACCTGAAGACGAGGCTGGAGTTGCCGCAGGGAGGCGCTGAGGCCACAGAGGGAACAGGCAGTGACTCACTTTTTTATGGCCAGTAGGCTGAATAATTCCCCGTTCATCAAATGTATATGGTGTTCACAGAACGATTTTCTCATGCTTTCAGCTTTGATAGGTAATTACATTCACAAATGTGTTTCATCCTATCACTCCCGATTAATCGGAACAATTGCACGACGTTTAGATGTACAGAGGTAAACATATACTAGCGTTTGGTCGTACAAGTGTATATTTGTAATTACTCTAAACCAATGTGAAATAATATCAAGAAAATCGTTATGTACTGATATTAAAATAACCGTTGATGGGCTTTATGTGATTTAATTCCGGACGTGAAGCTTCGGATTTCTGCATGTATAATCGTTGTTACACACAGACGAAGGTAGCCTAAGCAGATTACAGGCAATTCCACGTTTTGTCAGCTTCGCACAAGACGCTGCACGGACACTGATCTTCACTCTAACAACCAGCTGTGATCTCGTATTCTCAAAGGAGATAAGTCTCGCCTTGTGGATAGTGTTTCTCAAACGCCGTAGGGATCACCCCACCTTAGAAATCTTTGGCATCGTAAAGATAAAACGAACGCCGATCAAGCTTCCCTCGACAACAGGACAAATCCAGCCCCGGTAGGACACCCGAGAGGACCGCACCGCTAGTCACGTACTCCGATAAGCCGTCAGCCGCGGCAAGAGAGGGGGGATAAGCAGCTTAGCGAAAAATATCTTTCCAATAGTTTCGTTTTGACGCGTAGTGGAGTGCCCCGCTTGGGGTATCCAAGCGTCTAGTCGGCCTATATCAACTCTGGCAGGCGTTCCGTCAAGACGAACCCGGCCTTTTGTCACCCCCACGCGTCCGGGGTTCGGAGATAGCGGGAGGTCTTACCGAGGGGTCATGACGGCGAGACAAACGCACAGATAAAGAGCCCCATAATTTACTGGGAAGACGACAGGTGAGGAGATACGGGCGCCCAAGTCGTTCCTATCGGCGGGGATTGGTCTCGCATTTCCTTCTCACCTTTGCCGAGGGAGACGTTCAAATACATATCAGCCCTCCAATGCTGTTAGAGATTAATGTTTAGCTAACGTTTGCTCTATGCAAGGAAGATTAAGTTACCGTTTAGCCCGCATTGTTATACTGGCAGTTTTGTTTGATTTGGCCAGATCGGAGTATTCAGACCTATACTGCAAATTTAGCGATGTACCAGCCAAGAGATAAAAATATTCTAAATGATGGAATGTGAAATAAGAGCTATTGCATGTTACCGAGAAATGACATAAAGTTTAGATGTACATGAAAGCAAATTTAAAATTATAGTAGTTTAATTCAACAATCGGCCCAAGATGCAGACAGACTCGCTCTTCTGAAGTCACATGGCGTCACGAATCCTCTTAAAACACCATATTCGCCAGCGCACGAGCGTGCATCATATTCTTGATCGATACAAATTTTTATAAAGTCATTTCAAAAGTAGTAACCAGATATCTTGCTGAAAAGACATCCATGCTGAATGCGAACAGCTGAAGAGAATGAAAAACGGCGAACATGTGATCAATATCGCCGCGTGGCTACTATACACGAGTATCGGCAGCGCATCGACCTGACGTTTAACGTTATACTGTTGTCCTCGTGCAGTTTGCGAATTCACACAAGTTCAGTACTTTGAGTTAGGAAATCGAAGCTCCGCGCGCAAAGCTCAAGGGAATGCCCAACATGAAAGTTAAGCATTTTTAGCAAAATCCCTATAAAACTGATCCTATCCATCTAATTCTCATGTGTCGTTTTTTATATGAATTCAATTTTTATATCATTTATAAAACAGACTATGTTCGTCACATGTTTGCAGTATGGATCGCCTCGGCGTCCCAAGGCTATTAACCGCTACATGTGTTGTCTACGTGTTAAAACACAAAACGCCTAGTGTGAAAATTATATCGCTTGTAAATGTTTACCTCCTTCGTATCAAACCGCCGCCAACACGGTGCCCTTACAGACCCCGACGTCGCCATCTAGCGGCGGCTGACGTCATGGGAAGGGCGGTAACTCTAAACCTCTTTAACGCTTGAGCGTCACACAGATCAATCTTCCCCGTTTTGTTTCCACGTGGTGGAAGTACGTATTATCGACCCAGGTGTTTTATGTTTGTCCCCTCCTTGCAGACGCGGTGTCGGACTGGAGAGAAGCGCAAAACGCCCTCCACTCAGGAAAAGAAAGTCAAGAAATCATCTGGGTCCGTGGAGCATCACGCAAATGGCGCCTTTAAACCCGTGGATCGTTGTCGACCAACTGAAGGGGCTAAACCTGTACCGGGTGTGGAGAGTAAACTGCCCCAGGATCAGAACCTCCCCAGCTCCAGCGGGAAGAAGTCAACAGAGAAGCACTGCAGGTAGAGTAGTTGATTATGATGCTTAGTGTACATTCCTGTGAGAAATGTTTTGACATGTTCCAAGTCTTAAAAAACAGCTTTAAACGTAAGTGTTCATGCATTCATGCATGGATGTTCTCTGTTTATTATGTCTGAGGTTAGAAAATCATAGATGGACATGAACTGTATGCTTGCTGTAGTTGGAAGAAAACAGTGATTAGATCCGTTAATCTGTTGATGGCATGCTACGATATGGGACGTTGTTCATAATATCAAACACTACTTTGTCAGGCCACTTGCACTCGATTTTTTCAAGACCAATTAAAGGGTTAGAAAATTGCGAACTGGTGGGTAAAACAACAACGCATCGTTTTTAGAAAATTTCTTACCCCGTTTGTTTTTTTAGCGCTGTATAGATGAGTAAGTGGGTAAGGTTTATGTTGCTCTTTGCAGCATTCCAGCAATACCACGGTCGGGGACACAAAAATGGGTTTTACACAATTTGCCTGATTCGAACCCGGGTGTACGGGGTGACGAATGCTTAAACCACTAGGCTACCACACCTCCCTCGGCGCTGTATGATCACGATATTGCCGATGAAACGATTTGTCTATCTGTCTCATTCACCACGGAGTTATGTTATTTATAATGTTTAAACAGTATTATTATCTGTTTGTCAGCCCATTGAAGGAGTCCACGTCAACAAATGTCATAGACGCACCGAAAGTTCAACAGTGTGAAAGACTGATCGAACCGGAAGTTCAGACGTTGAAAAAGGTCAAAGTTCAAAGCCAAGTTAACGTCGATTCGATCATCTCGGTACCGAAGATTCCTGTTGTTGAAAACGTACCTGAAGTTGTTTCATTACCACCTGCAGAAACACGTACTTCAACACTACCAGTTAAAGGTATTCTACTCCATTATATTTCGGTTAGAGCTTCCTGAAAGCATCTCTTATGTTCATCTACCAATGTTTTATTGTGTATTGAGTGAGATGTGGAATTTGGACTGACCTTGGTCCTGAAGTTTCATGCTATAATTTAATATTCAAGGAAACATTATATTACTTTCATTCACCATGACTTTGTTTGCTTTAGAAGCCTCCAAGAGTGATGAGCTGCCTCCAAAGTGTGAACAAAGTGCTGAACTACCCGAGGTCAAATTCAATGAACCAGTGTCAAAGCCAGAGGTCAAGGTTGAGGTCAAAGTTAAACTGGAAGCGAAACCGACAGAACCGTGCCCGGAGGCTTGTGTCGGTGACATATCATGCTCTGACATCAATGTTACCGAGTCGGTGTGTGTGACCGACAGTGTAGACGTTTCCGTGAAAGTGGAAAGTGAAAAGACAGACACACCTCCGAGAGGCGCAATGCTTGTCCCAATGGAGGCAAACGATGTAAATATTTCAAGCGACGCCCAACCGTCCTCGCCTTGCTCATCTAGCTGCCCATCGTCCCCGGAACCAACCGGAGACTCGGAAATCTGCCAAAGGACGCTGCCAATGTGCCCCAAAAATTCAAAATCGCATTCCGCCAAGGCAGCAGAGAGACATGTGGAACATGCGAGTGCGTCATCATCACACGGGAAAGAACCCGAAAAGTGCAAGGAAAGTGTTAAACCTAAGACTCACGTCACGCACGAGACGAAACACAAAGTGGCAGACGAGCATATTCCCAAGAGCAGTAAGAGGGAACAAGAGAAAGCGTCACCACGGTCGATACAAGACTCTCGGACGACAAATGAAGTCGCACAAATTCGACAACCAGAAACTGGCGACGCAGCCTTCAGCGACTACATGAGACTTCTGGCTGCTGGCCACGGGCCTCAGATGTTGTAAGTTTTCGCTAATTTGAACGTCAGTGTCAGGCACAGATAAATCGTGCTTTCAATGTCGTAATATTTCATATCCTTACAAAACTGAAAAAACACTCTCACAGACTTTTTTCATGTCATGCTAAATGAGTATTTCGTGACAACATAGCTCGTGTTTACAATGTCGTAATATTTCACATCCTTGAAAGCTGTAATGAAGGTTTTCAAAAGAAGTGTTTTTAAGACGTTTTTCATATGTACTAAAGTATTGATGACAAGGCAGTGGAAGAAGGCCTTGATGATATTTGTTCGTCATTACCAAGAACAATGCGTTCTCTTTCAGACATCAACCTCCGTCAGGAATGGAACCGATGTATGACATGAGGACGCCGCCGCAAATCCACGTCAATCCTGCTATGCTTCATCCGCTCCACGCATGCTCAATGTACAGCCATCCCGGAATGGTCCAGAAGGATCCCGTCTTGTACCCAACAACTGCAGGTGCACTCCCTGCTAATATCGGGGCGCCTTGTTTTGCTCCAATGCATATGATGCCACCAAGGGTGCAATATACTGTTCCCCAACCACCCATAGTGGACATGTCTCGATCTCTCCAATATTTACCGTTACCAGGAAGTGTTCCGTATCACTGTGGAACTATGGGAGGACTTAAAAGAGGGAACGCTGAAATGGACACAGCTTCCGCCTTGGATTTATCAACATCCAAAAGACTACGTATGGAGTATCCTGCGCCAGATTACCGGTTGGACACGTTGCCTGGTTGTCATGGATTCCAACCATATGGATACGATTATTCCAGAAGTTTGAGTGATGAACTGTCACGGAAAATGTACGCAGAGGAAGGGTTTAAGCCAACCGGAAGTTTAGACTTTAAACCCTACACCCCATCTTGGATGGACCATGCTGGGAAATCTGTTCTTCACAGATGTACTTGTGCCGAAAGTAGGCCCGGTGACATCCGTTTCTGGTCTGTTGAAGATGTGTGTAGATTCATCAGCATGCTCGATGGTTGCAGCATATACGCCGAGGTAAGGATACATAAATTTCATTTTTGAAGGAATTATTGCATGGCCGTGAAGCTAAAGGCTGTTTATATCTCATGAATTGAGTTTTATTACGGTTATATTACAGTTTTAGTCATGATGTGATAACAGGTTTCGGTAGTTACTGAATAATTGCAAGCCTTATTGCGACAAACCAGTATCGATCCGCAGTCCACCAGACGACCGTAGTTCCTTAACGAAAGTAGTCGTAACACTAGTACGACCTGTTTATTTCCGTTCTCTCCAAACTGTGGTCACGACAGTAACGGATCGACCATCATTTAAGCCGTCACACGTCTGCTGGGAATACCGTGTCACAAGTAGTTGTGCCGCAAGTATCACTTATCACAGAGACCTTTCCAACTAAGCATAGTCGCGACTAGTTGTGTAGGTGCTATTATTTATCATCACCGCGGGCTTGACAGACAGACCGTTGGATGGATGGCCCGTTAACACGTGCTGCCGTAGTGCCCTGCTAGAACCAGATTAATCCTGATGCCACAATGAATATTGTCAACCCTAGTTAGAGGAAATGACAATAGCTTAACGATACCCAGACGTAAAGCGAGACAGACCACGGCGACAGTGAGCGTTCATATTTTTGCGTCTTGAAACCGAAGATCCTTCCATCTTACCTGAGACCTCTGTCACTATCATGGTGTCTTTCGCAGTGTGACATATTCTTATTTTAATGGCGATTTCAATAAAGGCTCTCTAATTAAGAGAATTAGGTTTTGATGACATTTATTATTGACAATTTATTAAAACAAGGAAGTAATTCTGATTAATCTATTTGTTGAATCTGAGAAGTGGTTCCTATTACCAATGTGCATTTATGAAGACGCCACTTCTATATCCGCCCTATTGGATTTATTAAGCCATAACGCTTATTTCTGTCCAATAAGTCTAGTTAGACTCAACGGTGATGTCTGGAAATCTTATTGTATTACAGCTTTATTTCAGAAATCTAAACCTAACGATGATAGTAGTAAATGAGTTTTAAGGGACTGGAGTGAAGCCCCGCATAATATGGACACGCTTAATCAATTGTGACCCAGATGTACTAATATTTTTATTTTTCGCTTTATTTTGAATTGCTCATAACAACTATTATGAAAAGGAATAATGAATGCATAATTTTCTTCCAGAATTTCCGAGAGCAGAGAGTAGATGGAAAAATACTGCCTTTACTAACAACCGACCACCTCATGAAAAATCTGGGCATGAAGCTTGGACCAGCCCTCCTTGTGTCAGAAGCTGTTGCCAAGAAGGTTCAGGAAGCTAGCAAATTCCCGGGGTGCGACAACTGCCGGAAACTGATTCTTGGTGCTAGCTAGGCGCATGCGCACAACCTTATTGAAAATGCATTGACTTGAAGTTGAGAGGAACTTCGAATAAGACTTTCCCAATGGACAAACAGTGCTCTTCATCTGCAGAACAATTGTGATATAAGTTATTCATGATAATCTAATTCTCCTTCTCCTTTCCTTGGGAGAATTCGATGATGTGTTCGTGAGCACGAACGAGTATTCGTTTTGTGATCGTTGAGTTTTGAGATGTGTTGTGCCGTTTAATGTTTGTGCACGAACTTTTGTACTGTCTTATGTAGGGAGGTATGTCAACACATGCTGGATTCAATTTTATAAAGAAATTTCTCATGGCATTTATGTGTTTTGTTGTGTACCATGAAAACCCACCACTTCTTTCATGCATTGCAAAGCTGAAAATGGATGCTGTGAGACCCAGTTAAATCCAGGTGTAAACACGTGAAGTTGAATGTGTTTTCAGCCAAACCGTGTGGAGTCGAACATGCACACAGTTAGGCCACTTTACATCACACACTTTCAGAACGTGTAGACGAACGTGTGTCGAAAAAAAACAAGTCAAGTTGAACAGGCTTACGTGAAAGACGAACGCGTATTCAATAAAACCATATCAAGTCGAGCAGGTGGATAGTGTTTGCTACGCATAAGACGAATGTGTGTTCAGTAAAATAACATAGTCGAAGTCGAACATAACGATAGAAAAAAAACGTACGTACAAGACGAATGTGTGTTCAGTAAAACACCATAAGTCGACCAGGAGGATAGTTTCAGCAACGTAGTCCAACCCGGATACAGGTTAACATGTTATAATTGGGATGACACTTTCTTAGTGAAGTAAACGGAATTCGAACCCATACTCGCAGAGTCGGGCGCCAAATCGTCAACACAGATAGTCAGCTATCTAACTACTCATCTGCAGCAGAATATGCACTTCGCAGAGAAAATGTAATCACAAGTATGACGTGTCACATTTGACCACTTTCTAAATGACACTGTGTATTAACGGGTACAGTTTAAGCACGTTTCGTCGAAGATTATACAAAAATGCATTGACACTATCAATCAACCACTCACCACTCAAGGTTTAGGTAATTCGAATGTCTTATACTGTCCCCAGCCGTTCCAAGTAATGAAATTTATTCTTCTGGGAGACCACTGCAAAGTGTCTTGAATAATTACTGGTATTGGTTATTTTATCACGATGAAAACTGCTTTTATTTCATTATCGAGCTGTTTTCACACATTGATCGTGTCCATAGATTTGCAGGACAAACAATTTTATTTATTTATTTATTCTGTTCTACTGAGGATCATAACAAATACTGCTTTGCAGGTCCGGAAGTGTCTGTTTTCAGCCTGGTACTTTCATTTCCGATTCTGGTATTTTAATGTCTGTGCAGTGTGCTACAGTTTCCACTTGTACAGGTATCGGAAACATTTTAATCCACTACCTTATATCAGAAGTCGAACATCGAACGTTTAGGGATTAGAATGGACCCTCGATCGTTCTGTTTGTATTTGACACATACTTGTGTGAGCCGAATGGCATCCTATGCTTCAAAAACCAAAGCAGTAATGCTTTCGCAAGATGTCTTCCGGCATAACGTATTCATAAACGTTAGATCTTTGAACACAGACGATGTTTCCGGAGCTTTGAACTGATATCTAAGGAATATACGAGGCGGCCGCCATGGTCCAGTGGACATTTCGGACCCTAGATCAGAAGTTATGCACACTAGTCACGTCATTCTGTATGTTACTTGTTGTTGTCCTGCCTGGCGCCCGTCACCGAGAGGATAAAACATGGACTAACCGCCTCTGAGTCGGAGTTAAATGGTCATTCTTACACCTCTCTTAGCAATAATCCATCAATATCAACGCAGGGGACATATAAAATGGCTTTTGCTTATTTTACAAATGTGGGAATCAAACCTGCATTTTCAGCACGACGAACAAACACCTTAATCACATGGTTACCCAACCGCCGAAGTCAGCATTACGCGCCTTGGAGCATTCTCAGTGTGTTGATATGATCGACACTTCCATATGCACGTGTAGTAATCTTAAAAGCGAGGTAAACCCGACTGTCACCATCTCTCTAAATGTCTGGATGCAGTGGCACGACTGGACAGTCGACATTTATTCATTACCACTCGACATTGTCTTTGAGTGAAACGAACGGTAGTCTGACTCGGCATATGATTAACATTAGTTCAGTGCACAAACAACCATCCTCGAAGGTTGGTCGAGATACTGTCGAAGAGGTCACGCAGTCGACCAAAATACCCAGCATTTGAAACGTATGAGAAACCACCCGATTCCAGTTTCCCTCAGCCTGAGGTACTGGCTACTATTTTGCCGTATAATCCCCTCGGTGTATAAGCCATGTGGATAATTTGTCCACGGCACAGGACGCCAACACTTGCACACCTGCTCGTCTGCTCGCCTGCACACCTTCTTTTAATGCATGTTAAGGAGAACGGACACATGTTTGTGACGATGTGATAATATAACATCTTTAAGGATATCAAGAGGTGGCAGGGAAACTTGTGTTCGGTCGTTACGCCGAAAATCCGGGTTCGATTCCCCAAATGGGTACATTGTGAAGCCTATTTCCGGTGTTCCCCACTGTGATATTTCTGAAATATTGCTAAAAGCGGCGTAAAAGTAGACTCACTCACTCAGGCCTTCTAATCTGATGTCCGGTATTTCACAAGCCGCTGTGACCGGACTTGAACATTGCTTACTGGACAGACGATTTTGCTTATGGATTGTTATAGTTTTTTTAACCCTTCACTTAGAAATATTCCCGTCAAAAATCAAGTGTCGACCAGACATTCTAGTGACTCACACCATGAGGATTGATCTTGTGCAGACTCTTTCGGTGTTGTCACAACCCCTAGTGTACAGTACACAACCCTGTGCACTTAAAGGAACCCACGAATCCGTTGGTTTATGATCAGATGGTGGCCACATGAATACATGCAAACACCTAGTTGCGGGTACAGCAACGTGCAGTGAACTTGGACAAAACACCGTGACTGTGTGTCCCAGTCCACTCAGCTGTGAATTGGTGCCTCATTAGGATGAGACAGCCTCAATAAACTCGGTGCGCCATATGGCAGCCGGAGTTGTATACTCCCCAGGGAGCTGAGATTGAAATACGATATGCTGTTGAGACTGACATCCAGTGATTGCGGGGAAAGTCCTAGCACCTTGAGCATGTACTATTGCGTGGATATGTGCGCTATATAAATATCCTATATCATATCGTATCATATCTTCTCAGGGAACCGATGGCATGTGTCAACCAGGTCGGTGTGCCTGACCACCCGATCCCGTTAGTCGCCTCTCACTGCATACACATGCTGCAATTCACGCCAGTATCTTGACGCATTGATTGGGAAATTAACTACTCAAAACAGAGTAAAACACCAACAATTCTGAAGCTGTGTGCACTATACATTGGCGTAGAACAGTTGAGGGATTGATTTGTTTGCGGTTTGTTCTGAAATCAATCGTCTTGTTATTTAATCCCTAGAGAACACTGGGTTGACCCGAATGTCTCTCAGGGTATCACCTGGCCAACTACATCAAGACATGATCGAACACGTGTACAGGAGTGAAGGATATGAAACGTGGTATTTCAAGCTGATGTTTAGACTCCCCCGATGGCATTTAGAATATATACTGTGTATTTACATGGTCAGAAACACGAGCAATGTTTGAAGTTGCTCTATTTCACAGATGAAGTAAAAATAGTTATTTCATGGAACGATGTCTGTAATCATATATTCTTACCATTTTAGAAATTAACCCGGTCTCCCCGGAAATAGCTGACTTCCCCTCGCTACCCTCACAACTGACACCACAATCGCTGACCTCCTCCTCGCTACCCTCCACAACGTACACCACAATCGCTGACCGCTCCCTCGTTTCCCTCACTACTTAAGCCACTGGCGTCTCCTCACCGGACAACCCTGGACAGGCATATCTCTACCAATACCCGTTGCCATGTCAGTCGGAATTTCTGTAGCTGTTGCAGGAACGCTGAGAAGGTAGACGTGTTGAAGGTGTAGTAATTGTCGGACGTTAAATGAGTGAATGGTGTTTTATTCGGCATCGATACTTTTTTCGCCATTAGAAGTAATTACGTTCCTATATAACAGCTGGGAACCGCCATTTATCCCAATGTTACAACCTTCACCAGCGCAAAAAACACTGCAAGCGTTCCGGATTTCGTGACTTACTCTCACGTTCATGGGAGTCTTGTCGAGGTCCAATTCCTCAATAAAAACATACCAACGGGATTTGTTGAAATATTACCCCCAAGAGTGCAGTCCCACCCTACAAAGAATAGCCATATATTGGGACATTTGGCGCTTTTTATAGGAAGACTCGTGTTGTCTCTACCATTTCCATCAGATGCAGGGCGAACGCTAACTGGGATGTGAGTGGGCATTACAGCTCTCCAACAGGCTGTGTTGGTATTACGCACCACCCAGTTTCATGATGCATTGAGTAATGCCATGAATACAATCCGAGTCGACATTTGGCGCCAAAGAAAACAGCTGGACGAGCGATACGATTTTCATAGTCATAAGACTGCTCTACAATGCTGTACGATGCTACAGCTGTACGATGCTAACTGTACGATCCCGAGCATGTCATATGGACGTTGATATGAATCATTATGAAAGGGAGATGATATAGATGTTTAACACATGCAGAGGCCAGGCAATTTTTCACATGCCCGAAAAACTGATGACGATAATTAACTCAGCTGCAAGAATGCAGCAGTGAGATCGAAGATTCTGACGAAACATGAACTTGTTTCATTTGTATTGCAGAAATGGTTAGGCGAAACGGAAAACGATATGGAACTACTTAAGGTATTAAACCGATGAATCTGGATTTTCGGGATGAAACTGTCATAAAACAAGGTTGTGCAGACCGCAAGTTAAGATAGAAGAAAAAACATGTTTTGGTTTAATCAAATAGACATATGATGAACTGCCGGGAGGGTGACAATGTACACCCATGGTTGTTGACGGAAACAAATAATGTTTGATGTATTTCATACTGATAATATGGCTGTGTTTTGGAGCTCACATTTGCAGTGTTTCGCCACTCTGTTCCAACGTGTCTTGATAAAACTAAAAACATGAAATTCGAATCCTGTTTTCAAGTCTATACTTTATCTTAAGCTATTGATATGGGTCGACACATAATGATGACACTAATCATTATACAGGCGAATTTCTTTAAGACGCGCTGCTTTTAAGAAGGCATAATGTGTATAAAGTCAACGACAGCAGGAGCGTTCGACGCACACCTCACCGACGCTGTTCCATGACAAAGTAGGGGTTGGGCTAGACTAACAACCAGTCTCTGAAATGGACTTATTTTACTGAAAAAAGTTCATAGTTAAAAAATAATAATATAATGAAATGGTGCCCTGAGACTTTCTTCATTTTCAGAAGCTAAGGGAATCAAGACTAGTCACATTTTCTAGACTTGCATGGGCTTTCTTGGATATATTTACTTCAGGGAATGTACGGCAGACTATGGTTGGGCGTAAAATTCAATAATGGCATATAGTCCTTGGTTCATGTCAAAATATCATCGCCATGATTAAATTTTGATCACTTTGCCCTTATTCCAGAATGTCCAGAATACAGAAATCCCTCAGTTATGTTGGTGGGCATCCCTACCACCTTGACCCAGTGAAAGCAGCGTGCAAGAGTCGTGGGTTCTACAGAGGTGGTCATCTCAACTGCTATGTTGATGAAGACCTCCTCAAGTGTACAGACAGATGTTGATGCATCTGAGTCAAGTGAAGGTGTCGGAAAGCTTCACAAACATACCAGTACACGTAATGTATCTCTGTATTGCTGGACTGCTGCTGTGGTCAGGTCGAGAGAATGTCTGCAGGGGAGTGGAAACGGGTTCGATCCCTGACCATGCCCTGTATAAGAAGTTACGAGTTGGTATTTATTGCTATACTGCCTGACTTGATGGCTCAGAGTGATAATATTGTGTCTGAATTCATGTGAAGTGTGGTAGTGGGTGGTCCTGTGCGTATGGTTGTGGCTGAACTAAAGCAAAGTTGAGCTAGGAGAGTCTTTGGATGACTGACCGTGTGTGGCAGCTTGACTCCTGAGACTTTCTAATACTTAAGTCCCGCTTCACAACGAAGCACATGTGATACATGTGGTCTCATCTTAGGCAAGTGGATTTGTTCAGTACTGCCTCTGTTCACCCAGCAGAGAATGGGTACCCAGGGGGATGTCATGTGACTACAACCGTCTACCGTCTTACAGGCAGCTTTGGTTTTCCAGGGTAATACCGTGCTGTGCTTTGTTTGTTAGCGCTGTGAACATTCATCATGTGACTGGAGTTTAGTGTATTATAAATGCACTTATTGTTATTTGTTATTAACTAGACGAAGTGATATCACAGAGGCGTGCATTGTAAAACCGGCATATGCCTATGTCCACCTGCCTGCACGTTGCTTGGTAAGTTTAAGCAACTTTGAACCGCAATAGATATCTGTCTTCTCCTTGCCTGTGTAAATCTTTTGGCTCTTACCGTGTCTCACGTCTAAACGTATTTGAATTGTTCGACAAGGAACATCTTTAGATTTGTGTGTGATTTCAACAGATTATTTATTGTGTTGTTTTTTCTGCGTGTACTACTCCGGAGAACTGACGAAGCTGCACAGAAATTAAAACCCGTCGTAACTGTTGTTCCTGGACATCTGATTCGAGATCAAGGAACATGACTCTATATGGGAGCAAAAAACTATCTGAGAACTTGCCATATTCAAAAACATATTTTGAAGGAATGTCGAAAATATAATTGCAAGCATGTTTGTTTCAAGTGTTTTGGGTTTTTTTTAAAAAAACAAATAGACGAACAGGGACACCACAGCGGGAGAATACGATTGAAAATAGGTCGAAAAGTCGATTGTTCAGCTTGTGACAGTTGCATTTCTAGTTGATAAATGTATTTTGAAAACCGATCTGTTGTTTGTGTGCTTGTACTGGATGCTGTGCTGGTTATATAAGATGTAAAGTAAGATTGGTTATATAAGATGTAAAGTAAGATTGGTTATATAAGATGTAAAGTAAGATTGGTTATATAAGATGTAAAGTAAGATTGGTTATATCTCAGTCATACTACAGTCCACGAAGGTCCATAATCTTCAACAAACCATGCTTGTCATATGGGATCGGGTGGTCAGTGCCGCCATGTTGCCGTATCCTGTTTGCGTAGATTCGTGATCATCCTGTCAATCACTGGATTGTCTGGTGCAGATTAGCCCCAGAACGCCGCCTGAAAGCTGGAATATTCTGAGTGCGATGTAAACAACGAACTCACAAATAATATTGCGTTTTTAACATAAACGACTGTGGAATAAAGGTGTTGTATACGTTTATATTTCTTTTTAAATGTTTACAAACTTAAGGAACAGAACTTTAGAAACCAACTACAACTAGAAGCGTCTAGTGACGTCTATTGACGGCTAGGAGTGACTAAATGTATAGACAGAATACGCTTCCTACACTCTTTCGGATACGTGTAATAGAATCCAAATTGCATAGATCGATCGATGATCATGCTGTTGATCACTGGATTATGTGGTCCAGACTCGATCACAGACCACCGCCATAGAACTGGAATATTGTTTATTGCGGCGTTAAACAACACACCAACCATCCGAGACATTTACAAACATTTACTACTTAACCGGACGTCCGTCATGAATGTTAAAAGTAAACTTACATTAATTTTCACATTTTACGGCCATGAATATATTTAACACCACCAGTGACATGCCATCGTTCCATCAGTTAACAGAAAACAGGAAACGTAACTCTCATAGTTCTCGCCAAAATGCAGAGTTTTCATTGAAGCGATCAGTGGTTTTGAAAACGTGTCAAGTGTCAGAGTGATTAATAATTTCAGTTCTCCCGCGATGTCGGTAACACACAATGTTCATGTCGTTTCCTGTCCACACACATCATCGGAACTGTCTCTCAGCCACACCTGTTGCACATGCCTCCACCAACACGACGGCGACGTCAACAACGGCGATATATTGCCGTCAGCTGTCTACCCCAGGCGCGTGGTAAATTGCGATGTAACACCAACATACACCGTTAAACTGTTTTGAAGCGTGCACTAAATTTAAAGACTGTGGTTATAAAAAATATTGGCATTTCAAATTTAATAAAGTTAAAAATTACGAGCTCATAAAGCTTGAGCATACAACTTTATAAGAATATATACAGATTTTCTTTAACGGCTAATACAGTCTTTTTTTAACACCTGTGTGAATATATCTGTGTGGTGTGGGATTGTCATATATGACGTCATCATCCCCAGTGCATAACAAAAGGTACAGGATTACTCTCCTAGTTTTGAAATGTGAAGCTATGAGCAATATAATATAGTATCCGTGCCTCGTCCAGACACCAACAACAACAACAACAAAGAGCCCACTATAATATAGTATCCGTGCCTCGTCCAGACAACAACAACAACAACAACAAAGAGCCCACTATAATATAGTATCCGTGCCTCGTCCAGACAACAACTACAACAACTACAACAACAACAAAGAGCCCACTATAATATAGTATCCGTGCCTCGTCCAGACAACAACTACAACAACTACAACAACAACAAAGAGCCCACTATAATATAGTATCCGTGCCTCGTCCAGACAACAACAACTACAACAACAACAACAAAGAGCCCACTATAATATAGTATCCGTGCCTCGTCCAGACAACAACAACTACTACAACAACAACAAAGAGCCCACTATAATATAGTATCCGTGCCTCGTCCAGACAACAACAACAACAAAAGTACTACAATAGCGAAGTTGAAGGGTCCAACGGAAATAATTGAAAACCGTAAGTGATGACCAAACGAGGACTTAGTATGAACTAAACTATTACTCACATAGGCAAACACATCAGACGTCGATATAAACGTATTTCATCGTATCTGTGTAAAAACTGGTTATAAGGTAAAACTGAAGATGTAGATACATGTAATCTATATACGCTCGTGCTAAAAAAAATGTATTCAGTGTGTTTGGACCAACGTGAAAGACAGCAAAAGCACATTTAACGAAGATCTGTAAAATTTTAATGGAGTATTCAGTCAGTTCTACACAGTTTCATTTCATTCCAATGCAAAAGTAACGTTTGAGTCACAAAGAAAGACACTTGGTATCATACTCCGAACACAAATCAACGCGGCACAGGTTTTTGCTAAATGTTTCCAAACGTTGAATAAATAGTCAGTGTGATCGTTGTGCATTCCGTTGCCATTCCTATAGGACACTCGGTTCCATCTGTTGGGCGGTGGCATGCAGGTGGCGCTAGTAGTCGTCTGATTTCTTGATTTAGGTACTCCTGTAGTGTTCCATCGGATTCATGTCCGGAGACCACACTGGTCACGGCGAAACGAAGTTATTCAGAATGTCGTTTGTCTTGCTCTATGAGGCCTTGTGTTATCATGTTGGTAGACATGCCACGTGCACGTGGCTGTGACTGGATGAAGGCTACACCACTAGTCGCAAAACTTCATCCCTGTATCTTTGCTGCATGAATGAGTGTCCATAAAGCTCATGAGTGCGGTGTAAAACTTAAGTGGCTCACTCATCATAATTGTACGGTGTTAACATTTGACGTTACACATGTAAACATCAGCCAGCACTCTTTCAGTTGTCTTATATGAGCTGACGCTTCTTCAGAGAGATACGGTAGAAATGTTGGCGGACTCCTTTTTCGGTTAGTATCTCTCATTATTTTCATCTGTTACGTTTGGATTAAAGAACCTTGTTGAAAGTCCCCATCTCTAATCCACTGTCATTTATTCCGATGTTCAACTTACTTTGGAAACAAAATGCTGATGAAATAAATTCATTTTGACCATGATTATGGTGCCATGGTAACCGTTCAAACAGATTGGTAATGCAACATGTCATATTTGGGATTTCACTTTCTCAGTAAAGTACAAATTCTAGTACTTTTTTGGTTGAGTCCCATCCGGAATTCCACAAATGAAAGTCGGACAACTGGTAGTCTAGACTGCGTACTTTGTGTACCCTTCTGATAGGTGTAAATTGGCACGGCTCCCACGGCCGAAACCTATGATTACACGATGCCATTTTACAAAGTGGTCAAATGCAACATATGTCATATTTGGGATTTCACTTTCTCAGTGTGGAAGTCGCGGTGGCTGAGCGGGTTAGGCGGCTGACTTTGTGTGCTGGCAATTAGGTGCCTGACTCTGAGGGTTCAGGTTCGAATCCCGGATGGAACTCAACCAAAAAAGTACTAGAATTTGTACTTTACTGAGAAAGTGTAAATCCCAGATATGACATATGTTGCATTTGACCACTTTCTAAAATGGCATCGTGTAATCACAGATTGGTAATAATATCATGTTTCTCGAGGTTGTTAAACGCCATACTCAACGGTAGTCCAGGCCCATGACAGTGGTCTGTGAATAATCGATTCTGGACCAGACAATTCAGTGATCGGCTAATGGAATGCGATGACGTGTGTCACGCTTTCTACGCGACGCTATTTTTGGCTTCTGTGTAAAGGATGCGTTGTGTATTTTGTGGCATTTAGACATTGGTTTCACATGTAAATAGTTCAGTGGGCTAAAACGTCTTTAAAGCGATGTGGCGTCAACAACTTTAAAGTAAATGGGATAGTGTTGCTCGCCACAGACTACACGGTAAAGACTCAAAGTCATCACGGAATATATTTGAGCAGTGCATTTAAACTTAACATGTTATAGTGGGAATTACACTTTCTCATTACATTACAGGTTTTAGTAATTTAGTTGGGGTGAGTCCCATGGAGGATTGGAACCCATACCCTCAGAGTCATAATCGCCAGCACACAATGTCATCCGCCTGGCCCACTCGGCCACCGCGACTTCGATGAAAATGGAAGTCGGAAAACTGGTAGTCTAGACTGCGGACATTGTGTACCCCTCTGATAAGTTTACGTTGTCCGCAGTTTAGACAAGTAGTTGGTGTGGAGGATGGAAATGGGAGTTACCCCAACACCAGTACTAGAATCTGTACGTTGATGAGGTGTAGTCCCAAATATAACATATGCTACATTTGTAGCTTTCACTTTCTAAATGATACTGTGCATTTAATACATCTTACGTTGTGTGTGATGTGTGGAATGTTGATGATATCCAACTTCACCAACTCACGACTGAGTCAGTGAGGGAGTTTAGTTTTACGCTGCACTTGCAATAGCAATCGAGACTAGACCAGACAGTCCAGTGATTAACAGCATGACCATCGATCTGCACAATTGGGAACCGGTGCCACATGTCAACCAAGTCAGCAAGCCCGATCGTCCAGTCCCGTTAGTCGCCTTTTACGAAAAGCATAGCGGCCTTTTATGGCAAGTATGGGTTCTTGAAGGCCCATTCTACCCCGGATCTTCACGGGTCCACCAGCTCACGAGTTTCATTTATAAAGGATCGCCTCCATTTTCTAGTGTAAATAGCTTCTGCACGGATGCGTGTGTGTGTCTGTCTCTGTGTGTGAGTACGTGCACGTATGTGTGTGTGACCAGTATGTAGATTTTCGGCTGGTGTCATACAGAAAGTGAAGTGATAAACAAGGACAAAGCGGCTTGGATCATTGTTATTGTGTGTACTAATCGTGATTAAACTACTCAAAGACGTTAACGGTGACAGTTTTCCCTATTTCCCTACAGGACACATCTGCGATGAACTGAGGCTTGGTATCACCATATAAATCCAGCTTCAGACCAGACTATTACCACACGCACACACGCATGGACGCACGCACACACAATGCTATATGAAAGTAATCGTAATTATCTTCAACTCGACGTTAAAACCATGTCGCTTCACCTCATTCACGGGTTGAATAAAAGCACCATGCAGTTTTCATTTCATCCAAATTTCCACACGGTCCGCTCACTATGGCGCATGTTCAGAATAGCAATTGTTAAAAAATCTTTCCAAAAAGACGAAGTTAATTTCAAGGCAGAGATTCGATTATGAAAACTGAACGTATGTGCCCTTTCACATTCAAACTCTATTCCCGAATTATCTGACATAGCCGCGTCCATCAGCACAACGTAAAACATCATGTCAAGTTGCCCTGACATCTTCTTCAGAAGTGTCAACGTGTCAACAACCAACGGTTCCGGATATTAGAATTCACTCTTGATATTGATTTAAATTAATTTCCTTAACATTATTGTTCTTAATGTCGGTCTTAACCTTTAATCACTAAATAGTTAAAACACATCAGATCAGTGATAACGGTGATATTGCCTCCGAATCATGTTGTAGGATGTGTCCATGCAATATTGCCGGACAGAAATATATATTGGTGGTGGATGAATACAGTTAAGAACATTCTCGTAGCTGAGAAACCGCTAGCTTACGACATGGATCTCCTATTGTGATACTGTGATATCACATTTTACGCGGGTGGTGGCGTAGTCTTGTGGGTAAGTCGGTCGCTCGTGACGCCGAAGACCCTGGTTCTATTTCCTACATGGGTGCAATGTGTGAAACTCATTTCCCACTAATATTGGTGGAATATTACAAAAAAGCGACGCAAAACTATAACTCACTCATAATTTTCGCATCTAAACGTAAATAAACACAAATTAAAGTCTTTGTTTGGCCCGAGCCGTGGTTTAGGTGGCGCTTATAAGACGTTCGCTCGCCAGGCGGGAAACACATGTATGATTCCCACGCCTCCCACTCTTGGTTATAAACCGATGTGAAGCGCATATCTCGTGCCCCCTTGGGTTTGCTGTGGGATAACACTAGAAACAGCCTAAACCCATACTCGCTCATTTTGTTTGTCATGTATTTTCATTACTAAACATTATACAAGGACCATGTTCAAATTGTGTAGATCTGCCTAGGTAAACCACACATGCCTGTATGACAGTGTTCAACACAGACTCATAGCTACCGGTTATTGATCAAGAAACCGTGGACACACAATTACATGCCTGGTTGACAACTGCCTCCTAAATAACCATTTCAAACAAGCCGCTAAACGATTTTCCGTCGGGACGGATAATAATTTTGGGTTTTGTCCGGTAACAAAGTCTGGTCCTAATACGAGTTCAATGAATGTCAAGATTATCCGCATTATAACGAAATGATTTTTATTTAAACTATGCGATTATGGTTGCTAACGACTTTCACACCAACAGAGGGAGGACCTACTAGAGCCGAGTAATATAACCTTCTGATAAAGAAACAAGTCAGATTAATTTATTATTTTGCATGGCCTTTTATTATCGTCATAGGCGACATATTGTTCTCAATCATGCAGGAGACGTGTCAGGCCTTTCACAGTTACCATCACAATGAACAGGTTTGGCACGAAGCAAGCTCATGTTATATATTTGTATATCTGATAAAACGACCATATATTTTTAAGCGTGTTTTTTTTTTAAAGAAATTGTCTGCCACCAAAATTACAAACTACATCAGTATTATATAAACAATATACCTCTTGATCAGTTGATGACAATTCAATAGGAATTCCCGTGTATTAATAAATTAAGAACTATATTCAAAAAGCGCGATTCAGTCGTGGGTATTCGGTTTGACGAGCAAATGCCATGGTAGAGCTGCTCCTCTGATATCTGACTCTGATCTCATGTTTAAATCAAAGTCCGTTGCGACTGGAAAACAGTAGGAGGGAAATTGATAACGACCCAAGCAAGCCTTTCTATTGGACCCGTGAAGATGCGGGTTCTATAACATCCGCATTACAATTGATCTTTAGCAACCCTTGCTTTTTCTAAGAGGCGACTAACGGGATCGGGTAGTCAGACTGACCAATGTACATCATACCCATACAATTGTGTCAGATATCCTCGAATGATCCTGACTGGCTACGACAGTTTAGTTCAGAGTCCAATGACGGCTTTGGATAAAAGCAGGAAGAACCCTGTGATGAGATGGTAATAATAGCGATGAGTCTGGTTCTCTGGTCTGACTCCGCTTGTGCTCAGGGTAGTGCAAGCGCATCCTACCTAGAAAACCAGACAGGATGATGATTATACTATGTTGCGCTAAAGAATCGGTCCAGTGTGTTTATGAAATGGACATTATATGTGATATCCCGACAAAATGAGCATGTCGAACTGCATGGTCAAGTCTACTTCGATAGCACTGAGTCGAAATATCAGAATTACCCCAAGCCCTTGGTACCAAGTGACAATTACAAGCAGTCATTCCAACCACAGGGCCAGTCTGAGACAGACCCTGAAACAAATATATACTAGCTTTATACTATTTTGGAAAAATAAGAAGTTTCTCGGCTACTTTCTAGTATATTTCGTTTAGTTAATTACAGAACTGATCTATTTCTGTAACACTCGATCGTTAAGGAGACTATGAATGTTAGTCGACCACCAGTCGGGTAAATGCGTTGGCATTCAATGTTGGTCGTAACATTTGGATGTATGAAGGTAGAATCAGATTTATAGCTCTCGGAACCGTTATGATGACATTACCGACAGTTGTGGAGTATAAAGTTTCATTTTCACGATCTTATTTCTTATGGCTTATGGGAAGGTCTCGAGATGCAGTTCTGCGTCTGATTCTGTTTTTAAAATTTTAGGCTCCATTTTTTGCGTTCCATTTCCTCTGTATCAGTTTATAGAACAAAGAATAAAAGATCACATTTCAGCACTGTACAACACGTATGAAAAACATCTTAACGACTACTTATCCATATCCAAGAAAAAAACAACAACAGATGGTTGATTAGTATTATCTTATCTCCGATAGTGTTACTACCAAATATGGCTGGATAATACCAACGTGAATACTGCGGAGAAAAGCACGATTATCCATATGTTCCGGAGAAAAAATACAAACACATGGGTTAAAATTTGACCCCGAAACATGTTACAAACAAACAGTGCTTTGGTAAAACGAAACAGCACACTTTGAAGATACGTAGGGTATTAACTGGCCGTCATTAAACAAGTCTTTGTACTCTTCAAAACGCTGCGGTTAAAATTCGTAGGGACCGTGAACCATCGTTTCAGTCCTGAGTGATGTGTGCTATGTACATTTCATTACGAAGGCAGTTGAATTTCCGTGGCCCTGAATGTCCGTCCCTCAGTGACCTGTAGCCTGGACCCGACTCTGATTGCCCACGCAGACGACACAAACACGACGTGTCGGCCATTTTGTCTCTGTTCATGGCAGACGACATCAGCTTTTGACGCGGGAATGTGTCTCCGCCTTGGGAGACGATCGTGAATACGTCTAAAATTAGGAGCGGATACACGCTTGCGTCAGCGGATGTGATGAATTGGGCTTGTTTGGATATGCAAAGCGAGACAGACTCGGATGTTAAAGAGCTAGTTGATGGATACGAATGAAACATGGCGAAAATTTGACATAACGAGAGGTCATAACGATCGCACATGATTACTTTTCCAGATTATGAGATGGCAGACGAGTTGTACTACAGGTATACATTTCCCTGGCCACCAGATGGCGCGACAACGGAGAAAGTTACTATTGATGATATTGCGGATGGTTGGTATGTGGCGCTGTACCGGAAGTCTAGTCATGAAAGGCAGTTCGAGTTCTGTAAGAGAATTCGAAAACAAGAGTCTCCAAGAGTGCTGCGAAAATGTTTGGCCTTGGTTTTACCATTTATGAGCAATTTCTCCCAAGCTCAGAAAACAAACATTTGTAAACGTAGTAGAATTAAACTCTACAAACCAAAATTGTGGGACAAGGCCTGAGACTATAAAACAGGTGCATGGCCTCTTGACGAAGTGAGTGTTTGGTGTTATGTTTAGACGTAAATCAGTTACTGTAACTCGCTAAGTGTTTGCGTCACGGTACATTTACGAGTCCCGACCAACAGATGTTTTTGCGTCATGTAATTTTTCGACATTTCTTAATCTCAAAAGGTAGATTGTAACTGAAACTTATGCATTTTGGGATAAGGAAATGGCTTACAGCACTAACGGTTTCAAATGGTATGTGAAAACGGTTTGGGGTCGCCCGGAACAGTATGAATGTGGGTGATATCAAATTCTTGCGGGAGAAGTATACAGTGGTGATTATTTGTGATAACTTTAAAATGAATGCTTGTAAATGTGAAAATCAATGTGTGTGTATCTGATGGATGGTTTGTATCACACAGCCTCAGACTTGGGGGTGTTCTATCGCTTCTTTAACTTGTTGGGGATGATTAATTCCAAATGACATTTTTTTCAAGATCCGTGAGGATCCGTGTTAGAATCCCCAGCAACCCAAGCTTGTCCAAAAAGACGACTAACGGGATCGAGTGGTCAAGTTTGCTGCCTTGGTTGACACATGTCATTGTATCCCTGTTGTCCTGATGGAGGCCATGGTGTTAGCCACCAGACAGTCTGGTCCAGACTCGGATATCAACGGGTTGCGTCATTCGGTATCGCAGAGTGTGGCTTTAAACAATAAACAAAAACACAAACCATGACATTGTCGATGTTGCACTCGACCGGCGATGAATCCTGTAGCAGAGCCTTCGATCGCCATTAGGAACACCGACGTGAATCCATCAACTGATACAATTAGTAACGTGAAAAAATACAATTCATTGACATGTGTGAGGGGATGGTCCATGTTTCTTCAGGTTGAACCTTGAAATAGTCAGTGATTACTAGACGAGTACTCATTAAACTTACCCGCGTCCTACCTCGTCAAATGCACATCACAAATCGACCCCTTGTTATTTAATGATGGTTTTCAAATCATTTAGTGGATTCGCCGAGGCGGTGATAGATTGAACGTAGGAGAAGCAAAAGAGAACCTATATCAAATTGTGATTCAGAAGGATGTCATCCGTTTTCGTGGCTATAGCAATGATGACGTCACGAAACTGACACGACTATCAGCGACCTTTTTCCTCTTGGCATAAAGGTGCAATTTGTAGCTTTGTATCGTAATCGGTTCGGTTTTATCAAAAGGTGCTGCTAAGACTGGAGTCTGAAAGTAGAAAAGATCTATATTTTTGGTTGATGGGATACGTGTTATTGTCATTGTTGCTAAGTAACTGTTTTAATTAACAACATACAACCTTTGAACGTGCAGACGCGTTCATAATTAACTATCAACCTACACTTGATTGTATATCATTGCCCTTTTAAACATACAAGAAGCTATGTCATATACGTTCCTTAAAGCAAATATTTGAACGTTTTGACAGCTTATATTGCAGATGACAATGAGATTAATTCGAGTTTGCAAAAAGAACTCCGTCATTTACTGATTTATGTTTAGACGTAAATCAGTGTATTTTGGTGCAGCAATTATAATATACTATACGCAAGCATAATAACATGTCATCAGTGCGACTGTGGAAAAACAACTGAGTTGAAGTAAAAACTTAGTGCCTCGGTATTCTTTCTCTATACTGAACCGCGAAAGAAACGCAGCCCTGGCTTTTTGTCAAGGTTTTAAATAGCCGACATAAATACGAATGCTTACTTTCATGAGCTTTTCATTTCTTTCGAGGCTCAGAAGCGTCGGGATAAGGGAGGAATTATGGAAGTTGTTATCCATAGGTAATGCATTAATGCTTTTCCAAATTCTAAATGCCTTCGTGGAGGCAGTTTAGTCTACAAACCATGTGTCTGCATGTCATGCCGACGATCCGATATGATTCCCCAATTGTGTGAAGCCCATTTCAGGTGCTCTCCGCAGGGATATTGCTCAATATTGCTAAAAGCGGTGTAAAATTAAACCAACTCACTTACTACAAATGTATTGAAGAGAGGACACAATGTCGTGACCGAGACGTGAACGAAGATCATACCCAAGCACAGAAATGAACATGAAATATTCACCTACACCATTCTTATTCGCCTCAAATGATATCTAATCATACTCGTAGAAGCAACACAACACTCATGTCTTGGGTACTGAGCCATGGTCATCCGTCGTCAACAAAACGTATTGGCTATATCTATCTCCAGACTGTAATTTACTAGCGATAGCAATAAGATACTATACTTGAAGCCTGACATTCTGGTGACACTTTACTGCCTGGTGGTCGTACAGTATTCGCTTAACAATCAGTCAAACGACACCAGCCACTAATAACAACACGTGTACCATGTCTAAAGACATTCAGGAGCGGTGGGGTAGTCGAGTGGTTAAAGCGTTCTCTCGTTACACCGAAGACCCGGGTTCGATTCCCCTATGGGTACAATGTGTAAAGCCCATTTCTAGAGTGTCCCGCCTTGATATTGATGGCTCAAGGCATTCACAATTTTAGTTCATGCTTTTTAGCTTCCTCTTGAAAAGAATGTTTTTACTTTTGTTTTAGTTCGGTCAGAACTATCCATCTAGGTGTTTAGTTACGTTCTTTTTTGTTCGACTCAGTTTGATTGGATTAATTATCAATTTTTAATCAGATACGTTTATCAAAGACCTGGTATGTTGATGTAGAACAATGTTTAAAGCGTCACGCGAAGACCCGGATTCGATTCCCCACAAGGGTACAAGGTGTGAAGCCCCTTTCCGGTGTCTCCCGCTGTGGTATTGCGGGAATATTGTTAAAATCTGCTTAAAATCATACTCACACACTCACACTTCACACAAATCTACTTATGATCCGGAATGAGGGATACGGGATTCTAGATGATGTGTTGTGTAATTTGCTCGAAACCTTTGAATAATTACTGCTTGACAAGTATTAGATGAGCCACGACCTAACAAAGACCCCAATTTGCATATATGGGAACGCCCTCAAGAACATGACGTTTGAAACAAGAGGGAAACAGGTTGTCGTCTACATATTGAAAAGTTCTATTTCCTCGTGCGAATCGTGGTTTGACTGTTATATCATACTGCTGCTTGACGAGTATTACGAACGCTTTGCAACGTTGTCTTTTCGTCCCATTAAAACCTTACGATTTGACCGCGTTTTTCGCCACCTAAACCCCGTGTCTTTCAGGTTTTTTAAAACCCTTTCCTTTGAACCCTGGTAGTGCAACTGGCTTGAAAGTTTTGGGTTTGCGCAACTTGGTGGGACTAATCACCCCTATCACCTTCCGCTTTAAAGCTTTTAAAGTTACCTTGGGAAGACCAGTAGCAAGGCTACTTTTTGAAACATGTCTTTCCCATACAAATGATAACAGTGTAGGCTAACCCCCTTGCCTGAGTATGAACAATTTGCCCATGCTCCCCTTACTTGGACATGTTAATCTAACTGAAATCTGCAAACATTCAAAAATTGACTCGTGTCGTGATGGTGTCTTGCTGAACTAAATCGCTCTACGAGACACGTGTTAACCAGTAGCTGTATTGATTTCAAGCCACGGTCAGCATGCATTACACATGATTATTCGCCAATCTGCCTGCAGCAACCAAGTGTATTCGTCCAGATTACTTGCCACGCCTGCTTGTCACAAACGGTTCACTGCGCTGGTTCACCTAATACTTGTCAAGCAGTATGTACTTTGAGTATAATATCTTTGAAAAAGTGCAACATATCATTGTCATCGTTGTTGTCATTGTTTTTGTCATTGTTGTCATTATAATAATATTGATAACTACAGTCTTCTTGAAACGCTTCAGCCATCTTACCTCGAGTGCTCCCTGGTGTGCCGTAGTAGTAGTAGTATTGTTTTCAGCTGAAATAAAACTCACTGCGTCTCGCTGCCCCATCTGTACTTACGATTATGTTGTAATTTACAGTCAGTCTCGCCATTTATGGTTTTTTTTGCGTTATCAAAGGATTTTATAAGAACAAAACAGAGGCCAAATTCCGCAATCAGATAACCATGGACGCCTTAATGCGCCATGAAGTACACTTAACGTGTTAGCCCTGATGCCATATTTGTGAACAATGACAAAGGTGAGCTACAGCAACTGCTATTCAACGTCTCCACCTCGACATAATTACCCCGATTTGTGCAGTAAGCTGAACTGCCTGTGCTAGTAATCTACCATCGTTCGATTCAAAACAAATCTGTTGAGTTTTTGCATGTTCATTGTATACCTTTGCCAATCCCAAGCGACGGTATTAGTATGCATAGATTCCTTGGTACGTGATCAAAGCAATGCCGCGACAATCTCCATCGTAGTATCAATGCGCACCGGAGCTATTACTGCTCACCTGCTTCATTTCAGCTATTGTAATATTTGCAAAAACCTGGTCTTTGACCCGTGCTTGAAATGAACGGGGTTTAAATGCTTCAACCCTCACCGATCACAAACTTAACGCCAGGGCGATTTCAAACATGACCACGTGTTCGGCAAGTCTTTCATACACGGCGAGGAGAAACACCCGCCAACAGTCGACTCCACTTCACAGATAGGGCTAATCCGGCTGCTGGGTTAACGTACTCGGCAGTAGGTAATTCTCACGTAAAGCAGCTCGCGGGGGGCGACTGACGTCAGACGTGTAGGATGACCCGTGACCTTCAGGCTCATGACACGTGGTCTTTGGTACGTATTGAGCCCCCTAGCGAATAGAGGTTAGAGTTATTTTATCTTTGTGACACTCCGCGTTGTGGGGTGTGTCATGATATGAAATATCTCTGTGAAAAGATTTCCCTGCTTGACAATGCGACAATGGTTTATGACTTAGGGGAGCAACAGGCTTTGTATTAATGCATTCGTGGATACGGCGGTCTGTGAAAACACACCTTTGAGTATATAAAGTCAGCGAATATGCACACGTGGCTTGTATTAAGAAAGTGCGAATTGTTCTGATAAAAACAACGATAACAACAGAAATAACTACCGCCTTGTTCATATAACCCTGAGAGGAATGATAAGCTTATCTCGTTTTAGAATACCCCATTCCGACACAAATCGTGACTTTGAAACATGAGCGCCTCGTAAACAGTTCTCTCGCAATACCCTCTCCTATCGCGTTAGTTCTATTTCGTTTGAAAAACCGATAATGTCAAATATTTTCAAGGACAAGAATGCCCCGGCGAGTAAATTATAGACAGTGTGGTTTCGAGTCTCATTAAAAATATGGAAAGCTTGTACGCTGTTGATTCGATGAGATACTTCCGTGACGGGATCACATTGAAATACGTGGACAAATTCACTACGTCTATATTTGCCACCTGAGTTTGGTAGCATTCCATTGTCGTCATACGTACGATACATTATCCAGATTGTCATTCTAGTGTCTGGTGTGTAATTTGTTAATTTGTGAAAATTGCGCCAGCTTTTAGACAGAGTTGTTAAAAAATTCATACCGGCGATCAATCCTCAGGACCCAAAGGACCTATGCCGCAGCTTGTGGAAAGAAAATCGTTACGAGAGACATAAGCCGCTGAGCATGACGATGGTGTTTTGTGACGTCCCGTGGGGGTGAGTCGGTTAAAGTGAGCCCGTTATGGGTCAGTCTCGTATGTCGTCGACACACCGCCACACACGTCACGGTACATTAACAACTGACGACATTCAGATGTTGCTGAAACATGGCGGTCAGAGTTATATAGTTTTTTTCAGTTTAAATGTACCTTGCCTAAATAGGTTTGTTTGTGAGTTACAGACACCTATTCAACGACCATCACTGCAACACATACAACATCTCAACTACTGACATTCCTGATGTATCGAAGCATGATAGTGCGAACAGATCGATCAACCGAAAAAGTCCTCGACATGGGGCTTATGTGGTTCGTGTTTGCCTTTTCGTTTGGGAAATGTGCGCCTGTGTACGTATGTGCGTGCTTGTGTCTTTGATGGCGACGTGTGAAGGGATATTCAAGGGACATGTGTTATAGGCACGATCACCGCCTTCAGGACACTTATTGAGGTCATCATAACGTCGCCCCTAACGACATGCCCACGTTGACGTTGACAATTCCTTATAAAGAATCCTCACGGGTTACATGCGGGTGTTATGTATTCCTCATCCCACGTACTACACCAATACCAAGCTGCTGATTACAAGTATATAAAACAGACTATATAATACAGACCGAATGAATGTTTGAGTTCACGCACTCGTGTTGAACGTTGCTGTTTGTAGCTGTATTGGCCGGGTGTTCGCTGTTATGAGCTCACAGTACTGAAATATGGGAATACCAACGTAAAGTGGCACCAAATCGCCATTTTATCGATAACAACAAGTGGACTTTGAACATTTGTAATAGCAATTCCCCAACACTTACTTAGACAACACTGGTCTGTATCCACATCTGTATCTATAGCATGTATCGCTGGGTCTGATTCCTTCTTTTCCCTGCTGCCCAGCCCTCCTGCAAATTCTGAAGCCCTAAATGAAGCAAGTCTAGATTTCCTAGTCCGGATCACAGTCCCTGAGCCATATTATTTTCCCTTACAGCCTAGTCCTCCTGCAGTGCTGAAGCCTTCAATGAAGCAAGTCTAGATTTCCTAGTCTGGATCACAGTCCCTGAGCCATATTATTTTCCCTTGCTGCCTAGTCCTCCTGCAGTGCTGGAGCCTTCACTGATACAAGTCTAGATTTCCTAAGCTTCGGGAATCTCCCATCTGAGGCTTCTCTTCTATTTAAAGGGATTAGTTGTAACAAACAATTTTATATATTCAGAGACTAAGCGTTAGTCTACTGTATTTACAACAGACGCGGATACAGCCACCTGCAGCGCTAGCAGCATCTGCACCACGACATCTGTGCCACCTCACTACAGGCGACGGCTGTGCATGTCGATTACCGTTAACTCGCGCACATACGCCTAGAGGGTTGACGGAGTCGTGACTGGTCTCCGCGCAACGTCAGCTACCACGATATTTCCATGATAACCTCCAGACACAACATTTCACCTGACTGACATCTGTTGAACGAGAACTAGTAATCTATTCATTCCCGTCTCTACAATATGGAAGATATCGTGTACTACGGAAAATTCCTTTACCTACAGTAGTAGTCTACTGAAAAGGTAGTCCTGGTTGAAGTGCTTGCCTGTCATGCCGAAAACACGGGTTCGATTCCCAAGATACTATAATGTATGAACCTAATTTCGGGTATGTCCTAGGCCGTAATATTGCTTGAATGAGTTCAGAAAGCGGCGTAAAACCATCCTCACTCGCTTTACCCAGAAAGAACTACCCATACCGATAATCCAGGCATTTGTAAATACGGACACTGTCGCTTGGAGCGCCTCCGTCCGGAAAACCGAGAATCCGCTAGATCATGTGTTATTCCTTTCCACTTAATCCAATAAATTCCACCTGAAAATTGCACGCGTATGTTTTATCGAAACGGTCGATGATCTGTTCTCAATGAAACTAAAACACTCCTAAAAACCTATCTGACATGAAAATCGTGATACTATACAATATTAAGATAACGAGGTAACATCTTAGCACCAAGATCACAAGCCGTTAAGTACGTATATGGTTCTCCTGAAAGGACAAAAGACGCGAAAGTTCTATAATATATAGGTTCCTGCTGTCATTCTTTCCCCGACTAACACCCCAACGCCGCCTAGTGTTTTGAGGCGAGAGAAATAACCGCGGCAGTCATCATTGATAATCCTGCTATATATTCCTCACAAAAAAATCACACTGAAATTCGACAATGCCTCGCGACCACCCATCAGCCACCCAAGCCCAAATGGCTTGACAAGACCTCCACTACAGAACGAGACAATAGCTTCAGCCCCGACCCTCCAAGATGAACAATATTCCTTTCATAATTTATGATCACTCGGCTAAGTGTCGGCACTTTCCGGTGACGCATCTAGGAGCGTCGCCCATACCGTTGGGCGACTAATATCATCAATGATTGATTTCGCTTGAGCCGCCTTTATTTTTCTTCAGTCTAGCGCGAAACGGACGATTTCCGTAACTGCCTCACGTATTCATTGTCGTAAACTTACATGAGAATGGGGAAAAGCTTCGGCGGCTTTTCATAAAAGCCCCTTTAACAAGGGAATCTTCAGTTTACGCCCGTCGCTTTCCCCGAGGTTTCATTAGGGCGGAATTGAGCTTTGAAGTCGCCAACAAAACGAGGGCGGGATCAGCGAGGATGCGTGATCTACTGCAATCGTTCATGACGCCACCGTCGAATGTTATGATTCTCGGCAACTTTATTAAACGGGTTTCCTGATTTGGTTGGGGCTCAAATTGCCCAAATGCTAATATATTTTCTGGACGGAAAGAACAACATGACCGTGATTTACACATTATGTCAATAAAGATCTACGTTAATTGATACAGTGAGTCCTCATTAACGTTAATGCTTGAAGTGACCATGAATCCCAGCTGCATTAAATAGGTATAGATTTCCTCAATGTATATTTATACATGCTGGTATATATTTCCTTCAAGTTACACAATTAGTGCGCATTCTGTCTTCCAACATACTTGATCGTCGTGGTTGCTGATAGTTGAGTGCTGTTCAGTTATCATTGTTTGATGATTTGGTCAGCACAAGCTATTGCTCCATGGATGGCATTTCTGAAACAGGTCTTTACGGAGCGAATATAGTTTGGCTCTGTGAAGTCTAGGTGACAGATCTTAAGTCCGAGACGCGCCGCAACCGCTGCTCTAACTCTTCAAATGTGACACAGAATGACTAGGAAATAGTTTAAATCTGGCATCAAACGTTCACTTGACAAAACGAAGTTTCTTCTTAAGAGATGGGATGAAAAAGATGTATTTGACGTATCGTATTATCGTTGAGTGCATAGTATCAAAGCTTTTTAGATGGTGGGTATCGACTACTATTTCTTATATCACACCAGAGCCCAACAATAATACTAGTATATAGTATCATGGCTATAAGATGTAAAAAAAGAGTACTTACATGGAAAATCTTAATTTCGATTGGTTAAGCCAGTAGTCATTCAACGCACTTACCATTTTCGTGAACACTCGACGTTATCAAGGAACATCATTGATCTATTCACATCCTTCTCATGTTTTTTTTTGTTTGTTGTTTTTTCCCATATAGCTGAAATAACACCGATGCGACGTGAAGGCGTTACTCGTCATTCCTGATTTGGCTACCTAAGCCAGTGTTAAGGTATGGTAGTTTCGGTCACCTTAGTGCTATGACTACCTAAGGCAATGTTAAGGTATGGTAGTTACGGTCACCTTAGTGCTAAGACTACCTAAGGCAATGTTAAGGTATGGTAGTTTCGGTCACCTTAGTGCTATGACTACCTAAGGCAATGCTAAGGTATGGTAGTTACGGTCACCTTTGTGCTAAGACTACCTAAGGCAATGTTAAGGTATGGTAGTTACGGTCACCTTAGTGCTATGACTACCTAAGGCAATGTTAAGGTATGGTAGTTTCGGTCACCTTAGTGCTAAGACTACCTAAGGCAATGTTAAGGTATGGTAGTTACGGTCACCTTAGTGCTAAGACTACCTAAGGCAATGTTAAGGTATGGTAGTTACGGTCACATTAGTGCTATGACTACCTAAGGCAATGTTAAGGTATGGTAGTTTCGGTCACCTTAGTGCTATGACTACTTAAGGCAATGTTAAGGTATGGTAGTTTCGGTCACCTTAATGCTATGACTACCTAAGGCAATGTTAAGGTATGGTAGTTTCGGTCACCTTAGTGCTATGACTACCTAAGGCAATGTTAAGGTATGCTAGTTTCGGTCACCTTAGTGCTATGACTACCTAAGGCAATGTTAAGGTATGGTAGTTTCAGTCACCTTAGTGCTATGACTACCTAAGGCAATGTTAAGGTATGGTAGTTTCGGTCACCTTAGTGCTAAGACTACCTAAGGCAATGTTAAGGTATGGTAGTTTCGGTCACCTTAGTGCTATGACTATCTAAGGCAATGTTAAGGTATGGTAGTTACGGTCACCTTAGTGCTATGACTACCTAAGTCAATGTTAAGGTATGGTAGTTTCGGTCACCTTAGTGCTATGACTACCTAAGGCAATGTTAAGGTATGGTAGTTACGGTCACCTTAGTGCTATGACTATCTAAGGCAATGTTAAGGTAAGGTAGTTTCGGTCACCTTAGTGCTATGACTACCTAAGGCAATGTTAAGGTATGGTAGTTACGGTCACCTTAGTGCTATGACTACCTAAGTCAATGTTAAGGTATGGTAGTTTCGGTCACCTTAGTGCTATGACTACCTAAGGCAATGTTAAGGTATGGTAGTTACGGTCACCTTAGTGCTATGACTATCTAAGTCAATGTTAAGGTAAGGTAGTTTCGGTCACCTTAGTGCTATGACTACCTAAGGCAATGTTAAGGTATGGTAGTTACGGTCACCTTAGTGCTATGACTATCTAAGTCAATGTTAAGGTATGGTAGTTTCGGTCACCTTAGTGCTAAGATCGCTTCGTACAACGGCACCCAGTCTGAATATTGCTGGCTGCGGAGTAAGCAATCATTTATTGATTTGATCCGCATAGTTTGGTGCTTAAGATACTGCAATCATAGCATTTCGTCAGTCGGAGATACGTCGTTCCGTACTATTTTACCAAAAATGGTATTTAAGGTAGTACTAGCATGAAGAAAAAGAGCGAAAACAGACCTTAAACAGCCTAACTGTACGGTGCCAGCATGGGGACTAAAAAAGCTTTACTGAATAACCCCGGCATGGCATCTGAGAAAACGTTAGTTTACAAAAAGAAATCTATCAACACAGGAAACGTTACTTCACAAATCCCACTGTTGTCTAACACCTGGTCTCTGAAATGAACATAGTTTACAGAAATAACGGTTTCTAAAATTGTATTCGTAAAATATAACAAAAGAAAAAGACCACGGGCTTACTTTTCAGACACTATGACAATCCAGACTTGCCACAAATTCTAGACTTGCATGGGTTAGATTGGGTATATTTGTTTCAAAGTCTGTATGACAGGCTAACCTTAAAGCGTAGTATGACAACAGAAGGAACGTTTCTTTACCATACATAGTATGGCAATGGGTGAAGCGTTTCTGCACAAACCCGCTGTGGTAACATAGGAAACGTTTCTCAACAATCCCAGCATGGCATCAGAAGAAACGTTTTATAGCAACCCTAATGACGACATCATTGGCAACATTACTCCACAATCCCAGCATGGCAACAGAAGAAACGTTTCTTAGCAACCATAATGACCATATCGTTGGCACCGTTACTCAACAACCCATCCATGGCAACAAAAGAAACGTGTCCCAGCAAATCTAATGACGACATCATTGGCAACGTCACTTACCAGCCTCAGCTTTGCAACAGAAACACGTTCGTAGCAAACCTATTGACGACATCATTGGCAACGTCACTCAACAAACGCAGCATGGCAACATAAAAACGTTTCTTAGCAACCCTAATGACGGCATCATTGGCAACGTGTCTTCAACAGCCCGAGCATGGCAACAGAGGAAGCATCAACGATCAACGCAAACATGGCAACATTAAGGTTTTATTTGACATAACAGAAAATAAGTACCAAAACGGCGTAAAACAAGATATACTGACGCTGTCACAAAGCGCTATTTCAGTTCAGTTAACACACGACTTCGCAACGTTATAACATAGTAATTTCAGAAATAGTTCTCATGTTTCCTAGGTGATTATCACGTGACCCTTTCCCAGCGCAAAGTACAGTAATGAAAGTATGCCGTCCCCCCATCAAGACATTGTCAGCTGCAATCTTTTCGTGCATGAGGAACTGTCAACGGCCGTGCACACGCACAGATAATGGATGTTCGCAAGCCTTCATCACTCGAGCCGACCATGGACATTCGATAATTCATGTATATGTACAATAAATATTGAATTTCGTGTTTATTGCTATGGCAGACAGATATATTTCCAAGATGCAGATGAGAATGTACTCTTGCATATCAAATGTTAGCAGCAGAAGTTGTTGTAATGCTTTACTAAAGAGAGCTCAGGCAATTCGCTCGAGAGACGCACGCGGGACGTACTGTCGCTGGCTGAGATTCTTGTTTCGTTTCGTTTGTTTTTTGTTTTTATTGCTTACTGTGACGCAGATTCATATTTATGTGTTATGCTGGCATCAAATGTCCTCCCATGGGAAGCGTTATGTTTCATCAACATGGAGACGGAGAAGGGCCATTTTATATGCATATACGCGAATATTAAACAAGACGAGATCTAGTTCTATAAACGGTGTAATCGTTTATTGTCTTTGCCGCAGCCCTGTACATGGGTTCAAAACTTGCATCTCTTCGGACGTACCTCCACCATTAAGGGGCAATGAGGTAGCCAAGTGGTTGAAGCGTTCCCTCGACACGCTGATGATCGATTCCCAACATTGGTGCAATGTGTGAAGCCAATTTCTGGTGTCACCAACCGTGCTAATGCCACAATGCTAATAGTGGCGTAAAATCACACTCACTCATCCACCTTTAATCTTACGCGTCGTGGCATCAGAGGTCACTGTTAAAATAGGAATTCACTCACTCACTCACTCACTCACTCTCTCACTCAATCTTTGGAAGTGAATTGTAATATAGCTCTGGCATTTATTTACGCACATGTTAGCTCATTTTAAAGCGATACTTATCTGGGTCCAATTCCCAGCTTTGCCATTACCATCTTCCCGTGAACCTATAGTTGAGAATATTGGTCTTCAGCAAACCCGTGTCTGTCATCAGGGGCGACTAACGGGATCGGGTGATCATATTCGCTGACTTGGTTGACACATTGTATCCCAGTTGTGTAGATCGGTGCACATGGAGTCAAATACTGATTTTCTGGTCAGATACCGTGATCTGGTGGTCAACGTGTCATATAATCACGTTTCGTTGCTCATAATATTAATCACTACTCCGTCTGCTCAAGACACGGATATTTATAAATATAATGGCTGAAGATAGCTGAGTACGGCCTAAAACAATAAAACCCCAGCGAAATAAAAGACGAGAACAGGTTGACGGAGACATATTTCACATGCAGGGATACGTCCATCTGGTGCACAAATGTGCAACGTGGAATGTGATGCATTTCATCTGACACCAGTGCATCAATAATATCTGTTAAATATTAACTTACCAGTTGAAGATAGGCATCTACTTTTCTCTTTCATATTACATCTCCCTGTCATTTACAGTTATCTTCTAAAATAATGGCGCGGTCACTGTCTGTATCACGTGACATCAAGGATTTCGTTCTTATTTAAATAGTCCCTCGCAATTACATTGTTACAGTAATACGCCACATGTACCGTAAATCAATGAAAAGAAGACACTTCATTATATACATTATACCCCAATTTACGTCAATTTCCTGGCCAACGAAAGGTATCGCCCTCCTTGTACTTCTTCAACAGCTGTGGTGCACGTGTACTTTGGTGTGCAACAGATTGCGGCCAAATGAAAACCGCGCGATGACATGTACACCTCACGTAAACTGAGAACAAATTATACAAATACTGTATCACTGAAACCTGTCAGGGAAACACTGACATTTGAGTCTGTAGTTGCCAAAGAAATTGGTGGGGAAAGTCGAGTCTATTTTGTCAAACTTCGGAATTAAAATTACTGACATACACAGTGAACGAGAGAATTGATGGTTTGTGAAAGACTCAATCCTGAAGCTAATCACTGTACGAATCATGTACGAATCGGATGTAGGACCGTACTTAGCGAACAACCACACCAACTGGCGCTTGCACAAATCGCTAACGTAATAGTTTAAGTAAATATAGATAACAGCTAGGTGTTCTCACTGTCCACTTATCTAGACTTGCCTCCTTAAAGGACAGGATTACTCTTTACAGATTCATGGACTTGGCATCCAGTACAGCCTTGGATGAAGGCTAACAAACTGGCTGCTTGGAACATTTGTACAGTGAATGTCCCGCGTCTCTCCCGACGTTCTATGACGGCGGAAATAGAAATGGCATGTTTCAGATACACAAACCGATGTTCGAGCACGAATCGATTTTCATTCAGTTTATTAGCATAGGCGACGTGTGTTGTTGGGGGCGAGGGTGGGGTGGGCTGTGGTTGAGTGGAGGGGTTACTTCCATAGCAGTGAAAACATGTACGACGACGAAGGGGTAAAAATATATAAGTAAATTACAATCGATCTATCATACCCTGATGAGCTACCCTTCCCGTTGTCATCATTCTCAAATCATCGCCTTGTCGACATACCACTACTTAGATTCTCTTAAGCGTGTAGCCCCATATGGATGTAGATTAATGACTTTATTACAGAATACAAATAAAACCTAACGCACTCTGCTACCCCTAAAATTTGTACTGTCAGACTTCCGCGAACCCTCCAAGCACAAAAGGAAACTTCATCGAACCAGTTCATAATATACGGGATAAGTCTACACTGGTTTGATAGGCATCTTTGGAAACTGGGTAATTACAAAGCAGCAATTGTATAGATAACGCCATCTTCAATATCTGTTTGGCGATGTTTCGATAGATATAGTTTGAGGCGCTAGGGAATTACAAGTTGTCAGTGACTACAGCATGGCGATCTAATATGGCAAGCCGCCACATACGTATCCAAACCATTGCTACTTTGTTGATGCTCAACTGGAATAATTAATACCTCGTTCTTCTGTCAGTATCTCCGATCTTCATTACATGTCTAAGAGAAAACAAGAACGATTGCTTAAAAACTTCTGTCTGCACATTTTCCTGTGCATTGCAAGTTTAACGTTTGCTATCATCAATCAGGTAAGATTGCAGGATGAAATATGGATGTTCTCTAGTTACACACACACACACACACACACACACACACACACACACACACACACACACACACACACACACACACACACACACACACACACCGACGTAGTGTGTGATATATAGACTAACACTTGGTCTCTGAATACAAGTTTGAAAGTAACAAATAAACCCAGTAAACTGAAAGGAAGCCACAGGGAGACCAGAATCCCTGAACCTCGGGATATCTAGACTTTCTTCATTTAGGGCTTAAGCATTGCAAGGAAGGCTTGGCAGGGGGTTTATTACTGTAACAGTGACTGTGTGACAGACTAGTTGTGAATCAAACACTATCTACTTTAACAAACGGTCACGTCGCGTCTTGTCACCCTTCTCCCTGAATAGTGACAGGTTACGTTTGACGCCATGAGGCCAATGACACGTATGTGCACGTTGAAAATGGTAGCAGGTTCAGTAGCTTGAGATATACATCCTTGAAAAAAAATATATAAATGCCAGTGACTAAAGTTATAACAAATATGACCCTAACATCATTCGCTTGAACGTTTTAGCCGGTATAATTTAACACCAAAACGCCGTGAGGTAGTTTGCAACGTCGCAACGTGCATCAAGCACTAGCGCCACGCACGTTTACGGCGTCAGTTGTGGTTTTGGCACTGTCAGAAAAGGCCGATTAATTTACGTGGCCCATTATCTCAGTTCAGCTCACTGATTCCGTATATCATACGGCTGTATACGTGATGTCACTCAGCGTTAGCTTGTGAATTAGGGACGGTGTATGAAACGCACGAATCTTCTACTGACTGCTGGCTGACCTCCGGGAGCTGACAGAGGTCATCTTATATGCTATAAAGTCTGTTACTAGTAGGCTGTGGAACAGGCACCGCCAAACCCAAAGTCCTGGCGATCAAACCTGTACAGTGGACCCAGGTAAGTAACTAGACTACAGGGTCGATTGAACCGAAACCAATCTCCACGATGTCGTGCTCAAACAGTGAAACCAATTACCGTAAATTTATGTCAGCGAATTTGAGTGCAAATTACGGGACAAACAACTGGAAACTGTCCATATCATCCGTGAATGGTATACACAATGTTGTAACATGGGAAATCGTCGCCGGTCACGTGTCACGTTTACAGATGCGTTCTCGTTCACTTTACACTAAGAAGAAGAAGTCGAAGGAGAAGAAAACAGTTTATTTCGGTGTCACGTGCTCATACAAATACAAAAGCCTAAAATGACATGACAAAACATAGCATGACATTACAAAACATAAAATACTGCGGGTTAAAAAGTAAGCACCTGGCCTATGAGACACCATCATACATTGTTTCAGATTAAAATGTAGTGAAATAAATGACATCACACACACACACACACACACACACACACACACACACACACACACACACACACACACACACACACACATATGCATGTTTAGAGTACGTTCTGCACGTCTTTGAAACGCATGGTCTTGAGTCTGGCGACGAAAATGAACATCGTCATGGTGTCTAGTTGCATGTCAGTTTATCGGTTCTAGCGTGGTATGGCGTCTAGAAGACATCTCACTAGGTGGCAATGTAGGTTCGATAGATAGTATGAGCGGGAATACACATTGGTCTGTGGTGTCCATTTGCAAGGCGGTTGGGTTAGGGTTTAATCAGGTCTCACCTTGAGCGGTACGACATCCATAGAATGAGTCTGACATCTGACGTATTGAATACGTTAGGGACATGATAGAGAGATGTGCGCGTGAACATCATTGGCTGTTGTCTCCTGGCACATTGTCTTAACTTGGCCGGGCGATTGTAGAGGAGTGGGATTGAGTCCATGAAATCGCCGTTTGGAGACGAATGCGTACTTTGCCTTCCTGGGTCAATACGTCATGTTGGCAAAGAGGGCCAACTTTCTCCTGACATCTTTCTACTGCCTTCTTCAAGATCGTTGGTGATCAGAACATCTACTGTCATTCTTCGCTACCAGGTTTGGCGTGTTCATTGTTATTGTCCAGTATTATCACTCAATCTGTTACAATCACTACGATCTGTTACAATGTTTAAGTTTAATGTCATTTGCGAGTTTCCGCGACTTTTGTACGAGTATTAATATGACCATCCCTGTTGTTGTGCATATCAACTACTGAAAACATCAGAAACCCATACCAATAAAGCAGATTTCATTTGTTTCAAAAACAACTGCTGTGGTTAAAAATAATGTATTTTATCTTTTAAACGATACATAATTCAATATTGAACTGTAACCGAAACACAGTAAATCAAACTGTCATCTTTATTTGGTTGTGTAGTGGTAAATTTTTCGGGGCAATTAACTTTTCTTATGCTTAAATACTTTTTGAACGGGACTTATGTCTTAGTCAGTCTGCCTCAGAAATTGAAAAGCCAGTCAGGCATGGGTGTGTTTCGGTAATATGGGTAACGCTTTTATGCTTTAAACAGTCATCTAATATCCAAACCGTACCACGAGTAGCTCGCCATCTCGTTACATCTTTATGGGGCAAGAAAAATGGGCCCGATCCCTTCTTTTTTCGAACTTTTGGATTTGTTAGGCATGATTATCAGGATATAGACCGAAATATTCCCATTTCTCTTTGTTTCATGAACGCTGATTGATTAGATTTTAAATATTCGCATTTGGTACAGTAAGAATGGAGACGAACGAAAATAGGATCGCTTCGTGCGTGAGCACTGCACGGCTACCAGAACGCTTGTCATAAATCGCTAAGTTACAGAGGATTTAAGGAAAGCGTTGAAATGAAATATGGCTAGCACATGTCCCGTCGCAGGAAAAAACCCTCTCGGCTTCTTATCCCGCCAGGATGAACCAAGCGCAGCGTGTTACGCTAATTTTGATACTATTGAATATTTCGCGACAGTGGTGGCGTCCCTTGGTTTTCAAATACCACTTACGCGCATTTTGCCCACGTCGCGCTGACGGTTCGATAAAGGCATTAGAAGCTCCTAGCACTGTCAATAGCGAGCTTCTCAGCCGAAGCCCCTTTCATGCATAGGCCACGGATACACGAGAGCTGGTAGACACAACGGGGCGGGCGGTCGAGCGGGCGGGCTTTCGTTCTCTCGTGGGTCGCTGAATTACCGGTCTGTTCCGTGCGTGCATCGATGGAATAAATATCGCCTAGGAAAGTAGTGACCCACAATCATCCACGCCCCTTTCTTGATTGATGGGTAGCGGAGAAAGAGACTAGCGGCACCTCGACACGCTACGGCCGTTATTGACGGCGCTGGTATTACAGGCGATGCCCGGAAAAAATTGATCCGGATTGGAGTGCTAGCGCGGACCGACGCTCCGTCTCTTAAAGGGACCAGTGTCGTGACTACAGCAAGCGGGCGTTGCAAGTTGCGCTGTGTAGAAATCTCGGTCGCTTCTTTTGAATACCCGCGTTTCTGTAGAATTTTCACTTATAAAAATGATAAATAGTATGTCTGTATGACTGCATGTTCACAGCCTCCAGACAGAAATGTAATTACCTTTATTCGATTTTTATTACATGCATTTGTAATGTGGATATTAGCGCGTCTAGAAATGAATGTCAGATCATACCCTTGTATATTTCAGGACCATATTGATGTAGTGTATTAAATTTGGAGCTTTTCTATTTTAATTTATATGTGGCGTCGTCAAGATGGTTAGCCCAATACTCACTCGATTTCGATTAACCTAAATATGAACACACCTCTTTTCAACCCGTTTGCGCTTCAGCACGTATACTAGGCTGAAGCATAAATACGCCCCATGAATGACGACTAGTTGTTCATATAAACTTATACCGTAAATATTTTAATAAACATATGGACGTTTATTTCTTCACGTATCCTCATGTATTCTCAGAAAAGCCCCAAATGAACCTTATCTCGCTTGGGTTGACGTGAAGTCCCTACTGACACGCCAGGATCCGCAGAGCTTGAGTCAGGAACTCATATCGGGCGTTTATTCTTGGCCGTGTTTATTTCAAGATATATTAAATGTACATTTAAAGTCGTGGTAAATCACTGATGCCCAGGGAATGGGGGAGTTTGCTGAAGGACTGTTAGGAGAAAAGCCCTCGCTCTATAGTTGTGCATTTTTTTGTCTTTTGTATTCTCCTGAGAACGTATTGCGCACGAGACAAACGCTTCTGATGATTTGAGGCAGACGTTCATGACCATATAAAAAATACAAAGGAAATACGAAGGATTTAAAGACTGCATAAACATAAGCGTTTTATTTTAGATTGAACAAATTTCTTTGACAGTTTTCGGTTTTAAAAAAAAGAACATAATCAGTTGGGAAAATGTGTCTTTCAAGTACACCAGTTCATTGCCATAACCTTCAAATCAACTACTACACTGTACACTGAAATCGTTCATGAAACCCATCGAGTATAATTAAACACTCAAAACTGGAGCTGTTAGTACTTCCTCCAAGTGTCCTCCAGGTGCTCAAAGGACGGCGGGAAAACAAAACTGGACTTGTGTTTTTTGGCCGAAATGCAAACTTCGCAAACATTCACAATAATCGTTTACTTAACCTTGCAAGAGATTTCAACTAACTGTATATCACTTCTCTCCATAATCCGTTTCATCTAATACTTTCACAATTTCAACATAACATTTCTTCCACATTCGGCCGGACTCGCCAGTCTCCGGTGAGAAACGACTCGGTAATGTGCGTATGGCTCAAGTTGTTCACTACTTAAAAGATGATTACTAACTATAAACCTCCCCGTCCATTAACTGGACTACCTTACCCCCATATCCTGCGTATAATCTCTTCGGTAGATGAAAATCTTTTAAAGTAGTTTTTTTTAGTAACACGATTCCTGCTGCATCAATTACGTTTGTATACGGTGAACAAATCAACGGTGAATGTCGGAAAACTGTCCGCCATGTTTCATAAACGACGTAGAGTAGTAATTGGGTAGTATTAATCTCTCCGGCTGTTGCGGTAAGGTCGCCCAGTATAGTGGGTGGGTCCTGTATTCCCCGTGCTCTACGTCATTACAAGGGCATCGCGACGGGGAAACAATTGTTTCCAAATATACGAGGGAACCCGGATGCTGAACGTACAATCAGTAGGGCTACGCACATTAAAGAATGGTAGTCAGAGTGTATTTGGACTCCTCATTTATCAGTAGCTTTATGTTGGTTAATGGTAGAGTATGGATCAGTCAAACCAGTGGTTGAAAGTATCAGCGACGAGCTGTACAGGTATCATAATATAGACTACCCGATAATACACTATGACACTCCAGTCAGAATATTCGCCGAACTACCCGTTATATTGCCCTACTAAATGGGAAACGTAATGTTTGAAATTTTGTTATCTGGTAATGTCCGAGTTCAACTCTGAATATATAGTTTGTTTATTTACTTCTGATATAATGAATCTGTGTTAGTGTCAGTATTGCTGACCGTTCATGCTTTTAATGAATGTCTTGTTCATTGTCGTCTTTTGATGGATATGTAGGGTCGGTGGGGTAGGCCAGTGGTTAAAGCGGATCCTGGCACAATTAGGAGACACAACAACGGCTTGGCAACAGTTAGACTTGAAGGCGACAGCAATTACTTGAATCCACCCTCGTCGTTCCGTATATATTGATTTCTTGCCATGCGAGTACATAGACAATATTATATAGAAAGTCAGTTATCGAGTGCGTGAGTTAAACGTTTGTGGTCAATAAGTAATATTTCAGCTATACAGCGGCGATCAACGTTTAAGGGAAATGGCACGAATACTGCAATATCGATCGGTGAAATTCATCAATGGGATAAGTGTTTGCCTCCCGGAGTTCGATTCCTACATAAGAATATTTTGTGAGGGCCATTGTTCGACGTTCCTTGTCTGCTTGTGAAAGCGCGTGGAGAGCGCGTGGACGTTCAAATATAAGGTAACGATCCAAGCATAGCCGAGCTGCCATGAAGTATCCGGTTTGTCCAGCCGGAGATTGTTGAGTAGTACGGAAGGACTTATACTTTAAGCAAAATTGATATTCGATCGTCACGGGGAACGCCAGATATAGTATGCACGATTTGCATCCAATTTGAAAATCGAACCCAAAATTCCATTGGTGCCCCCGCGGAATAATACGTCCCCTCACGCTGATAGTTAGAGTGAGTGTTGTCTAACGCCGCATTGACAATTACATGCATGTCAGTCACTTGCTGAATACAGCGTGTGTGGGTAACGTAGTTGGAAAGGATAAGTGACGCGGGGGCGTTGTTCCGACAACTTGGCTGTCTTAAAGACGTTCCCTCGACTACAGTGAGGGTCGGTCTAGGCGGTGGGGTAACTTAATGTTTGTAGCGTTTGCTCGTCAAGCCGAATACCCAGTCTCGTTTCCCCATTATATATGGATGTAATGTGTGAAGAGTATTTCTAGTCTATCCCTCCGTGACATTACTGGAATATTGGCTTAAAGCGGCTTAAATCCACTATAACTCACACGTATTGAGGGTCGAGAGGTGACATTTTGAGATTGTGTTGGTTGTGTAACACTGAACACCTACGGCGTTGATTATCGCTGTCTTAAGTGTGACTTAGTGTGTGAAATAAGTTTTAAAGACAAATCAGATATCATTACGTGTCGGGCGGGCTGACGTGGAAGGACAATCTTTAGGTGCTGGCCGGCCTACAATCATAATCATAACGAATCTGAGTTTGAATCTAAGATACTAATTGTATTCTGACACGACCAAGGGAGGCAACTCTGTACCAAGGATTGTGGAATCATGACCGAGTCACCCGTTTGTCTTGGGTGGAGTTAGATATTACCTGTAACGCCGACGCCGCGAAACTACAAACGACGGTGTAGAACAACGCCTGGTCATACTCTCGCATTGAAAACCATGACCCATTTTGTGGAGGTGGTGCTGGAACAAGGACAATCAATTTTGTCAAAAATCAACTTTTTTACAGTCAATGAGGTTCTGTGGTAATCAAACTGTCGTCAGTCTTTTCTGTTCCGCTAAAGAAACATGGTGTAATATTTTGAAAAATGGCGGCGCGTTTCTTCCGAGGTGTACATTTCTGAAGTAAAACGCACGGTGTGTTGTGAATGGATTGGATGTCAATTGCCGTTTAGCTTTTCTCGTTTATGTTACTGAAGACAGGACTCGGTTGCACTTCAGAAGGCGCCGAAATAGTGCCTCTCATCCTTTGAGCTTGTAATGGATAATCTACTTCGTAGATCACTCAATGCTTTACTCATTTACCTGGTCATGGTTACCATGGAAATGTCAACGCGGGCAATATACTCTCTCTCTCGCTCTGAACTCCCTATCTCTGTGACCGTGTCTTATGAGAAATTGGTTAGAACGACAGGCAATAACCTCCCTCTCTCTCTCTCACCTGAGTATGACCCTGGTATTATCAGATCCGAACCGGAAAGCCAAATGGTTTCCTCTCTCTCTCTCTCTCTCTCTCTCTCTCTCTCTCTCTTTCTCTCTCTCTCTCACGATCGAGTATGACACTGGTATTATCCGATCCGAGCCGGAGAGCCGGAACGAACTGTTTTAATCTTACACTAAGCCAGCTCAGTTATATCAAGCCCCACGCTCACAGCACGTAAACCTATTAAATTGGAAATGACATTCCGCAAATATTCATCAACTATATCGCTACTCGTACCGTCCATCACCACAATTGCTAGATCTAACCCAAACACACTGCCCGCCTGGACTGGTCGTAAACTTACAACCATCGGAAACGGCCTCCATGCATGCACCCTCCCACACGCCCGCCACTGAAACATAAACTCTCAATCCTCCCCCATCCCCACCTCCCCAACCCGCATTCCCGCTATCGCCCGTCAAGCGAGGGTAGTTACTCGATTAGCACGCTGTAGGCGAGAATATTTACAAGCAGTCGATAACAGTCCTGCTACGGCCGTCTCTCGCCCCTCACGTGTCGAGAGTAATCTTCAAGAAGAATTCTCTGGCGTTCCGCGACTACCGTCGAGGCAATAAGCGGGTCGGAGTGTGGCGCCGGGCCCTCGCTACCCCTGGGGTGCTCCAAT